>NC_053500.1:51516750-52716750 GCF_905171775.1 Rana temporaria | reverse complement strand
CTTTAGCCCCAGAAGGATTTTCCCCCTTAATGACCAGGCCATTCTTTCTGCGATTCCGCACTGACAATTGCGTCGTGCAACGCTGTACCCAAACAAAATGTATGTCCTTTTTTTACCCCACAAAGAGATTTATTTTGGTGGTATTTGATCACCTCTGCCGTTTTTATTTTTTGCGCTATAAAACAAAAAAAAAGCGACAATTTTGAAAAAAAAAATCTAATATTTTTTACTTTCTGCTATAATAAATATCCCAACTTTTAAAAAACAAAAAGTCTTAATCAGTTTAGGCCGATATGTATTCTACATATTTTTAGTGAAAAAAAACGCAATAAGGGCCAGATTCTCGTAGTTTGGCGTAACTTTGTGCGGGCGAAACGTAACCTATTTACGTTACGCCTCCGCAACTTAGACGGGCAAGTGCTGTATTCTCAAAGCACTGGCTCCGTAAGTTGCGGCGGCGTAGCGTAAATAGGCCGGCGTAAGCCAGCCTAATTCAAATTTGGAACAGGGGGGCGTGTTTTATGTAAATGTTCTGTGACCCGACGTGATTGACGTTTTTCACGAACGGCGCATGCGCCGTCCGTGGAAATCTCCCAGTGTGCATTGCTCCTAATACGCCGTAAGGACGTATTGGTTTTGACGTGAACATAAATTACGTCCAGCCCCATTCACGGACGAGTTACGCAAACGATGTAAAATTTTCAAATTTTGTCGCAGGAACGACGGCCATACTTAACATAGGTACGCCGCACTTACGCCACCATATAGCAGGGGTAACTTTACGCCGGGAAAAGCCTAACGTAAACGGCGTATCTGTACTGCGTCGGCCGGGCGTACGTTCATGAATTTGCGTATCTAGCTGATTTACATATTTTGACGCGTAAATCAGCGTACACGCCCCTAGCGGCCAGCGTAAATATGCAGTTACGATCCAACGGCGTAAGAGACTTACGCCGGTCGGATCTAATAGAAATCTATGCGCAACTGATTCTAAGAATCAGGCGCATAGATACGACCGGCCAGACTCAGAGATACGACGGCGTATCTCTTTTGAGAATCTGGCCCCAAGTGTATATTGTTTGTGCAAAAGTTATAGCGTCTACAAAATAGGAAATAGATTTATGTAACTTTTTATTTTTTTACTAGTAATGGCAGTGATCTGTGATTTTAAGCAGGACTGCGACATTGCGGCAGACACGTTTGACACTTTTTGGGACGAGTGACATTTATACAGCGATCAGAGCTAAAAATAGCCACTGATTATTGTATAAATGTCATTGGCAAATAAGGAGTTGATACTAGGGGGCGATCAAGGGGTTAAAATGTGTGTCCTAGAGTGTTTCTAACTGTGGGTGGATGGGACTGCCTGGAGGAGGAGGCGTATGGCTGTTCATAAGCAGTAGGAACAACAGATCTGTATCCTCTGCCCTGACAGAATGGAGATCTGTCTGTTTACATTGACAAACCTCCGTTCTGTCTCTCTTAGAAGCAATCGCAGCCGCCGGACACTTTAGTTTGTCAGTAAATACCGTATGTAATTTTTCACTGATGAGGCGGCACTGGTGGGTACTGAAGGCTGCATTGACCGCCATCACTAATGGGCACTGCTGGGGCTTTACTGCAATATCAGTGCCCTGCATTACCTGTCCTGGTCTCCCCTGCGAGGAGATACCGCTGATCGGCACTCCTTGCCACACACTCTGTCAGTGTGAGGCGAGGAGAGCTGATCACCGGCATTTCCGCATTTACATGTGACTGGCTGTGATTGGACACAGGCGATCACATGATTAAAGAGCCGCCTCATTGGCTCTTTACAGAGAGCGGGGTCGCGCCGTGTCCAGGGAACAAGGTGAGGCCATGACTGCACCACGCAAGAGCGGTCATTCGGGGCACCATCATATGACGTCCTCCCAGACGAGAACCGTACCGTTCCTCCGTCATTCGACAGTGGGTGAGTGGCAAGTGGCTGACAATTGCGCAACGCTGTACTCTAGTAAAATTGATGTCAATTTTTTCCCACAAATAGAGCTTTCTTTTGGTGGCATTTGATCACATCTGTTTTTATTTTTTGCACTATAAAAAAAAAAAAAAAAATTGTACTTTCTGCTATACAACATAAAAAAAAAAAAAAGTCTTCATAAAGTTAGGCCAATTTGTACAGTATTCCGCTACGTTTTTGTTAACAAAAAACCCCAATAAACACATATTGTTTGGTTTTACAAACTATGCGATTAATGGAATTTTTCTTAAATTTTTTATACTAGTAATGGCGGCGATCAGCGACTTGCAATATTGTGGTGGACAATCGGACACCTAACTGACACTTTGCGGGAACCAGTGACACCAATACAGTGATCAGTGCTAAAAATATGCAACCAACAATGACACTGACTGGGAAGGATCTAAAGCACTCAAAGGGTTAAATGTATGCCTAGAAAGTGTTTGTTGTGTATTGTAGGTGTTGCTTTTACTAGAGAAAGATGGGTTTTATTTTTAGGAACACAAAGTCCATCCACCCCTCCCCCTTGCCTTGTTTACATAAGCAGAGCTCTGTTTTTAGTCTCTGCCTGGCGATCGGTGGGTGCCAGCAGACTTTGAGTGCCCGGCACCCGCAGATCAGCTTCTGCTATTATCACAGCAGATGCAGCCCGCCAGTGGCATGCGCACGCCCCCTGCAAGTGGAAGTGCAGGATCACATTTATATACGTGATCCTGTGCAGAGCTACTGCCTTGCAGCAGTAAAAAAATGTTTGCAACGCCGTACAGACCCCTCTCATCTGTGTGTTGCGGTGCGCTATAAAGCATACTATGGGGTTGATTTACTAAAGGCAAATCCACTTTGCACTACAAGTGCAATTGGAAGTGCAGTCGCTGTAGATCTGAGGGGGGCATGCAAGGAAAATAAAGATATGGCATTTTAAGCTTGCACATGATTGGATGATAATATCAGCAGAGCTTCCCCTCAGAGCTACAGCGACTGCACTTTCACTTGTACTTGCACTTTTAGTGCAAAGTGGATTTGCCTTTAGTAAATAACCCCCTATGTGTGTTAGGGAGAAGTAAGACATTTTTGGAGCGCTTGAATAGGTGTTTTTTTCTCATTTTTGCAGGCGTCTGAGGATTTTTTGGAAAGCTAGTTACTAGGAAAATCTGTGTGGGTGCGGGTCCCCACACAGATGTCATATTGGGAGTAGTGGCAGTGTTTGTGTGTTCCCAATGGACATCAATGTGACTTCATGCATGGCAGTGTCGCCAATCTACCAGATTGAGATTTACTGGCGCAGCCACGTTTTTACTGGCATTTCACAAAAGTTACTAAATTAAATCTTTTAGGTGCAAATTTCAGTATTTAGGCTACAAACAAGTACGCTAGGCTACTTGAGTCCCGGGCCGTAGTAAAATGACGGCCTCAAGGTGGCTCTGTAAATCCAGTACGACGTCTTGACGTCTTCGCGTCCTCCGGCCACTGGGGGGCGCGCGTCCCCGAGATGCCGATGCGCGTGCCTGGCCGCCGCGATGTCCGCCAGGTACCCGCGATCGGCAATAACAGAGCAGGGACGTGGATCTGTGTGTGTAAACACAGAGCTCCACGTCCTGTCAGGGAGAGGAGACAGATGCTGTGTCCCTTGTACATAGGGACATAGATCGGTCACCTCCCCCAGTCAGTCCCCTCTCCCCACAGTAAGAACCACTCCCAGGATACACATTTAACCCCTTCCTCGCCCCCTAGTGTTAACCCCTTCCCTGCCAGTCACATTTATACAGTAATCAATGCATTTTTATAGCACTGTTCGCTGTATTAATGTGAATGGTCCCAAAAATGTGTCAAAAGTGTCCGATGTGTCCGCCGCAATATCGCAGTCCTGACATAATTCGCAGATCGCTATATTACTAGTAAAAAAATATATATATATATAAAATAATAAAAAAAAATGTTAGAATTCTATCCCCTATTTTGTAACCACTATAACTTTTGCGCAAACCAATCACTATACGCTTATTGCGATTTTTACCAAAAATATGTAGAATACGTATCGGCCTAAACTGAGGAAAAAAATTGTTGTTTTTTTTTTAAAAATGGGATATTTATTATAGCAAAAAGTAGTGTTTTTTTTTTTCAAAATTGACGCTTTTTTTGGTTTATAGCGCAAAAAATAAAAACCGTAGAGGTGATCAAATACCACCAAAAGAAAGCTCTATTTGTGGGGAAAAAAAGGACGTCAATTTTGTTTGGGAGGCACGTCGCATGACCGGGCAATTTTAATTTAAAGCGACGCAGTGCTGAAAGCTGAAATTTCGCCTGGGCAGGAAGGGGGTATATGTGCCCAGTAAGCAAGTGGTTAAGGTAGATGAGGTAAAAAAAAAACATATTTTTGTTATTTTCAATATACCGTATTTATCGGCGTATAACACGCACAGGCGTATAACACGCACCCTAACTTTAAGAGGGAAGTTTCAGGAAAAAAAAAATTCCACAGCCCCCTGCGTATAACACGCAGGCACAGTTTACCCTCTATTTCCAGGGTAAAAAAGTGAGTGTTCTACGCCAATAAATACAGTAATACAAGCAAATTATCCCCCTGCCTCCACCCCCCCTCTGCCCCCTTCCTCCATCCCCCTCTGCGGTGCCACCAACAACCCCTGTCTCCACCTCCCACCCTCTGTGGTGCCACCATCCCGCTGTCTCCATCCCCCACCCGCTGCGGTGCCACCATCCCCCTCTGCGGTGCCACCAACACCCCCAGCCTCCATCCCCCTCTGCGGTGCCACCGCAGCCACCATCACCCCCTGCCTCCAATCTCCGTGCGCAGTTTCAAGCCAAACCGATCTCAGCTATTTTTACTGGCACATTCCCGCAACCACAGACATTTACGAACGGGGGGGAAAAGTGCCAGTTTTTACGAACTGTCCGTAAAAATACGGACAGTTGGCAACACTGCTGCATGGTGATGCACAAACAGGTAAAAACGCGGCCTTGCACGGGTGCACGCTATAGTACAACCCGTGAAAATGAGGCCTTGGAACACACCTCCTGAATGTCCATCGCTAAGTAAAGTTTTTGCACGTTTACCTAGCATGTAGCAGTATGGGATATCTTGGGCACCTTGCATGCAAGAAGTTTAGGAGCGGTGGGGCCCTCCTGCCATTTTAAAGCGCCAGAGAGGGACAAATGAGATGCGACATCCAGCGCCGTTGAAGACAGCCTGTCAAAATCTATGGCAGACTGCGGCTAAACGGGACTGAACGCTGACCGGCGTTTGGGACAAAAAGGCCACGGACGCATGTCCTTGCACTGCACTTAGAAGACCCTGTGTGCGAGGGGCCCAAAGAAATAGGATTGTAGGATCTGAGGTAAACTACAAAGCATACAAAAGGTATGTTGATTTGCTTGTTTGGAAACCTGCACTGTCACACATGTGTAAAGCGCTGGTATTTATCAGAAGAAGCCAGTGTCACTCAGCCAGTGAAAGGTTGATTAACCGGTCAGAATGCTGCCTGAGGTTGTGTACATGGCAAGTCTCCGGAAAGTAACTGGAATGTGTTTAGACATACTCCTTGCTAACTAGTCTCTGACAGGGAGTAATACTGGCTGGCCATACACGGAGTGAATTTTGGAGGCTTCCTGAGAAACCAGCAGAAATTTGCTTTGTGGGTGGAACTGCTGACACTCGCCTGCCAACATCCTTTGATTGTAAAAGAGATAGGCAAAAAAAAACTAAAACGTAGGGATGTATTGCAATGTGAACTGCACTGCAATGCATTCAGTGGAGCCCAGTCTTATGCAAAAAAAAAAGTTACACCCAAGCACATAAAATCTCCCCCAACCCTAAAATATTTGGAGGCCCCCCCATACACAAACATACAAATGTAAGTGCACACGTCTGAGGGGGCACCTACACGTTAAAACGTTGATTGCCATACACGTTACATATCACCGAGAGAGAGCAGTAATTCTAGCACAACCGTAACACTAAATTGATAACCAATCCAAACCAATGGTGGTCTCTAATTGCGGGCGCGCTCCCGTGATACAGCGAGCGGCCATATGCGCTCGCTGTATCACTCGGCCCTGCCCCTCGGCGCGTCACTGGATGTGATTGACATCAGCGCCAGCCAATGGCTGCGCTGCTCTCAATCCATCCGCGCTAGCCAATCAGCGGCCAGGCTGAGCGGCGAAGAGAATACCGGAACCGCGCGGGACTTTCGAGAGGTCAGGTAAGTATAACGGGGCTCGGGGCAACATTAGATGTTTTTTCACCTTAATGCATAGATCGCATTAAGGTGAAAAAATATTTTCCTTTACAACTCCTTTAAGTCTTCTGTAAACCAGAAGTGATGTCATATATATATATATATATATATATAATTAAAAAAAAGAAGAGCATGCTACCTGAAAACAGAACGAACATAAAAGTAGTGGTACCGATACACACACACACACACAATGGGATACATGTAGTTACTTTCTCTGATCCACATCCATGCAGTGATAAGTATCACACTATTATGCCTGGGCGCGGGGGGATGCACCTTTTCACTTTCAATGATCAGATGTTGAAATCTTGTAATGCAAACCAAAAACAAAGAACATACAATGTCAATGCACACTAGGACCTATTGATTAGTGGGACTGATTAGTCCTGCAGCATTGAACCACTAAGCTGCAGCATCCATGTGGGTGGGCGGTATCAGAATAATAATTACAATCACATATATAGCATATTACACTGGTTTAAAGAAAGTCAGGATATCCGGAAGAAAATCCCTTAGTAATAAGCAATAATACTCATTATAAAAAGGTAAATGTCAGCAATATGAGTAATTCTAATGTACTTTCAATCACAGCACTTTCAACCATTACCAGACGTCTCAGACATAATACTGTGGTCTGACCCTGACAAACAACTGTGATTCAGAATTGAAAAATACCATCTTTGAAGTCTAAAATAAATGAAATGAAGATGTCAGATAGTCGAATTATTGATGATAATAAGCCTATGAGATGGATCATACCCTCTGAAGTATCGGGTCCGGAAGTTGCAATATCTTGTTTTATTTACAAGGAATTTCCACCCTTCCTATTGCTGTGTTGCATAACAGAAAGTAGCTGGACAGGGAGGCAATACTAATAAAGTGTTTGGCATTTGCTGGCGTGGAATTATATCTTGTATAATGGGGAATCAACACAAGGCAGCACAGGCAGCATGCACACAGAAACAAAAACACCGCTCACCAGTGCACTGGAAAATTGTATACGCATTTAACACATGCAACTCGTTTTAGGCTCCATTCACACTTGTGCGACTTCCATTGCGACTTTACCCTGCGACTTTGGATGAGTGCAACATTGGCTTTGATCAATATGATCATTTTGTTTGTGCTCTACAACCGTGTTTCTCAACTCCAGTCCTCAAGGCACCCCAACAGGTCATGTTTTCAGGATTTCCCTCAGATGAAACGGCTGTGGTAATTACTAAGGCAGGGAAACTGATCAAATCACCTGTGCAAAATAATGGAAAGCCTGAAAATATGACCTGTTAGGGGGCCTTTGAGGGCTGGAGTTGAGAAACACTGCTCTACAAAGTCACTAGACATGTGCAGAGCAGAAAGATGCGTTTGGTTTGTTTATTTTCCAACCAAGTGCCTGTTAACCACTTCCCTACCAGTGTATATACAAATGACGCCGGCAGAAACACTCTCTTCCTCTGGGCAGGCATCATATGACGTACTCAGAGTCCCCAGGGGTGTTGTTACGGAACCATGAACCAGACGTACAACAAGAGATAAGTGAAAATAAGAAGGCTTTATTGAAAATCAAGCTGTAAAGCAAAAGTCCAAACGGATGGTGAAACCGAAGCAGAGTCTTGCGAAGCCAGGATCAGGAACCAGCAGGGAAGTCAGACGAAGCCAGAAGCCAGGATCAGAACCAGAAGCAGCAGCAGTCTTAGAAGCATGTGAACACAGGAGGACCAAGCAAGGAACTGAAGCCACAGACCTCCTATATATAAGAGCCAGGCATCCAGCTCCTCCCAGGGGGAAGGAGGAGCCGCAGGGTGGGAGGCTACAAGAGACCTAGAAACCAAGATGGCCGCCAGCACATGTCAAACGAAGGAGACAGGAGAGAGGTAAGACCATGACAGGTGTCCCTCAGAACACAGCCCATCCCCGATCAGGGTAAAGAGCCAATTTCATTGGCTCTTTACCACGTGAGCGGCTGTGTCCAATCACAGCTGGTCACTTTGGAGATCCATGTGCATGCCGCTCCTGCGTACCCCAGGAGGCACGCAGTGAGGAGATCGGGGACGAGGTAGTCCCTCGCTCAAAGCCCAGCCCCGATTAGGGTAAAGAGGCAATTAAAATGGCTCTTTACCAGGTGACCGGCTGTATGCATTTGGGGGTGGGGTGCACGCCATTATATCGCAATCATGTATCATGCAGACGAGACTTTCATGCAGCTTTTGAGGGTTTACATTGAGGTCTGTCGATAGTCAGACCAAAGTTGTGCAGGAACTACTTTGAAATTGAACAGATAAACACTCATAGGGAAACAGTTGCGACTTTGGGGTCCAAAGCCGCATGACAAGTCACACAAGTGTACATGGGGCCTTAATGTGTTTTAGTGACTTTAAAATATTTTGCTGATCTCTACCACCTCCCGCCACTTTCCCTGCCGATTCTCCCCACTGCCAAGTCCCGCCACTCTCCCCACTGCCAAGTCCCGCCACTCTCCCCACTGCCAAGTCCCGCCACTCTCCCCACTGCCAAGTCCCGCCACTCTCCCCACTGCCAAGTCCCGCCACTCTCCCCACTGCCAAATCCCGCCACTCTCCCCACTGCCAAATCCCGCCACTCTCCCCACTGCCAAATCCCGCCACTCTCCCCACTGCCAAGTCCCGCCACTCTCCCTACTGGCACCTACTACCATGCTCCCAGCCGATTCTCCCTACTGGCATCTCCTGCTACCCTCCCTACTGACACCTCCCAACTAATTTTCCCTGTTGATTTGCCCTGCAGACACCTTCCGCCACATTCCCTGCTTACTAGATAAAACACCCAAACACTAAACATGGCTAAACTCCACTTAACTGTTTTGAAGGGAGAAAAAAAAAAACGCAGCTTAGGCGAATTTTTAACACCGATTTTCTCCCAGAGTATACGACAAACCAGTGTGCATGAGGACTAAGAATGAATGGCACCATAGTGCACATCAGCGTAACAGTGTGTACGATACACAATGTGCTATGAGGAGCTTGTTGCACCAAGGGGATGAACTACTCTATTAACTTGCAAAAAGTATTAGTGGTAAGACTTGTTGGCTTTTAAAGATTTTTAGTACTCAGTGAGGTATGAAGAGGCAGAAGATTTTGAAGGGGGCAATCCTCTTTTACTTGGTTATAAAGTCAATAGCATATAACTGGTTGTAGATATAACTAGAAGACGTGTGTCCGTTTACATCAGGCTTCCCCTGATCCATCATGTTTAGGTCCAGAAACATAGAAAGAAAATGGAGACAAGCCTGTTTACAACCGCCCAACCAAAGACCCGAATGGAGATTCCGATTGGGTCTGCCTGAACAACCGACAGGCATAACCGATTAGAAAGCCCGTGTGAAAGGGGTCTTAGGTCAGGTACACACAGACTCTACAATAAAGGAGGTGATTGAGTGCAAGTTATTTGCAACATACTACTTGGACATACTGGCCCAGATTCAGTAAGCAATTGCACCTGCGTAACCATAGTTACGCAGCGCAATTGCTGACTTGCGCCGGCGTAACGAGTTCTCCTGATTCAGAGAACTCGTTACGCCAACTGCAGCCTAAAATCTGCATGGCATAAGGCTCTTAAGACACGCAGATTTTAGGCTGCATTCTTGCGATGACCGCTAGGGGGCGTTCCCATTGTGGTCAGCGTATAGTATGCAAATTGCATACTTACGCCGATTCACAATGTTGCGCGCCCCCTGCGTACGCAAGTTACGTTGTTTCCTTACGGCGTGTTTAGCGTAAGGCTGCCCCTTCTAATAGCAGGGGCAGCCAATGCTAGACTATACCCGGCGTTCCTGCGTCGCGACGTTCGAATTTTACGTTGTTTGCGTAAGTGAATCGTGAATGGCGCTGGACACCATTCACGTTCACTTTGAAGCAAATGACGTCCTTGCGACGTCATTTGCCGCAATGCACGTCGGGAACATTTCCCGACGGAGCATGCGCTCTACGCTCGGCGCGGGAGCGTGCCTAATTTAAATGATTCCCGCCCCCGGCGGGATCATTTACATTGCGCGCGCTTACGCCGGGCAATTTTGCCGGCGCGCCCTCGCAATTTACGGAGCTACTGCTCCGTGAAACGAGGGCAGCGCAAAATATTTGCGGGGGCGCAGGGCAAAATCATTGCCCTGCGCCTCCGCAAATAGAGCGCAATTCTTTCTGAATCCGGGCCACTGTAGTCGCCAACATTGCCCGAAAAATTGGGAGGACGCTTTTATTGAGAAGGGGGGGGGGGGAACGTTGGGGCCCTTTACCTGTCATGATGAAGTGCACCAATGACAACTACGTTGCGGCTGTTTGTAGCCCCTGGTCTTCTCTGACAGCAAGTTTTTGGCAGACTGTCCTGCAGAGAGAGGGACACTTGTAAACAATGCTTTGATGGGTTCTATATTTTGAGACAGCACAGCTTCTCACTGTTCCCATGGAATGATCCATGACCTCATGAGACAGGGGTCAAAGGTGGTGTGAGAAAGGAATCCTGCACCCATTCAGCACTTGCAAAGTTCTACCAGGATCAGTTGAAAAGACCGTTTAGGGCAGAGATCACACATAGCACTATATTTAAAAAATGACCCTAGATTATGCGAGACTGAAGAGAAGCCTCTCTCATACACATGGCATCTATGTCCATGTACCACCATTCATATGTTATTAGGTAGAATGACTTTATAAAGTGTCTCAACCTTGGTTTTCTGCCTCCTTGGAATGTCCCACTTGAGTTTCCATACTTCTTCTTTTCTCCTTCACTTCTGTTTATCTGGAACAAGCAGTGCTTATTTGTTGCAGTCATGTACACTGCTCTATGAAGAATAAATATCCCATAGTCCACATGTGTGAAAACACAGGGCCCACGGGCCCCCAATCCTTCCCTCTAGGCCATTTCATGTGGTCCTTGCACCACTTCTGCAGCACACCGTCGCCTCCGCCTCCCCTGGTATCAGCATTCAGGAGACCCCAGACCTCCTCTGGACCTCTTCTAGGCCCTGCACTCGGGCCAGGACAAGGGGTGGCCAGAAGGGACAGCTGACCTGGGCACAGTGAGGTTCGGGGGCACCACAAGGAGATTGGGGGAGGGGATTTGTGTTGGGAGAGTGGCATGCAGCAGGAGGTACAGAGATGATCTAGGAGGGGAAATGAAGGGTGGGGGACTTTTGACTTCTGATGAGGGGGGGCTCTTGACATCTGATGTAAGGGGGGGGGGGGGGGGTTGGTTGCTGATGTGGTCCGTGATGAAATGGACTTTGAGGACATTGAGTCCATACCATAGTCCAACTTGTGAGCAAATTAGAGAGGGTGGCTATGTTACTACATAGTAAGACCATGGAGAATGAACACAGCCACCCTCTAAAACAGTGGTTCTCAACCTTTCTAGTGCCGTGACCCCTTGATAAAATGTCCTAAGTTGTGGGGACCCCTAACAGTAAAATTATTTTCGTAGCGTGGGTTGTCAGCACACAAGGCAAGTAATTTGCGGCCCTAACCTACGGACATTTATTGCTCCCCGAGTCCCTTCCACTCGTACAGTATTGAACCCCTTTATGGTACATGCATCTCTAAAGGGCACTCACTGTCTCCGACTTTGTGGTGTCTCGTAGCAGTGACACCTATGCCGAAATCAGGAGATAGTGTCTCCTCCAGCCCCTCCCACTTCACATTCCTCACCAGTCAGCTGACCTCTAGTCTCTGCACCCCCAGCCATGCCGTGAACGGAATGGGCGGCTGCTGAGCTGGTGGCCGTGGGTTTCAGGGACATCCTTGCTGGGCGGCCGCAATAAGACTGGGAGAGTGGTGTGGGCTTCAAGAACAGCTCAGGATTTGGTGACCCCTGGCAAATCATTATTCGACCCCCGAGGGGGTCCCAACCCCCAGGTTGAGAACCACTGCTCTAAAAGTAAGTCGGTCACAGCAGCAAAAAAAAAAAAAGGAATTTGGGGAGGAGGCTGAGAGCAATAGAAGGTACTTTTTGGAGTTCGAATACATACTTAAATATAACTTTTTTAACCCAGTTTGTTCACAGCTCCAATGTGGTATGTGACCAGGTAAACATTCTGCAAACAACCAAGTATAAAAAAAAAAAAAAAAAAATAGATACTTTCAAAGTACTGTAAAGGCATAAAAGACCAGAGGTATAATAAATGTTATTAAACTGCATTGTCCTTTAATATCAAATCTGCAAGAAGGTAGAGTTACCCTTTAAATACGTGTGTGTACATCATTACTGGCTTGTAGATGTGCAAACATATTGATTACTATGGTAAATCCTTTTTCCTATCCCCCACGCTCTTTCCAGAAACGTTAGCTCAGATAGAAAACGATACCAAATACATTTTAGGCACAGCGCAATTAAAAGCCAGTAGGAACCCTCATGAATCAGAGAAAGTATCCAAGTAAAAAAAAAAAAAAAAGAAGACTTTACAGATGATTTAACAAAACCGGAGGCAAGAAATAGTCTAGTCTATAAAGTACTCACGAGTTGTTATGTCACTACAAGCAAATTGAAAAACATTTGGTAATTGCACACGCCTAATTATAGGTGTACAGAACAGTATCAAACAAATGGTGCCACGCTCCACACTCTAAAATAATAGTTCAAATCAGTCTATGTACCATTTCAAATCATCAATATGTACACAATACTATAATCCATGCGAATGATCACATAATATTTAAACATCTGAGGACACTAAATGAAATGTGCATTAGCAAATAAGCGACATTAAAAAGTGCTATAAAGTCCACATAAAAAAAAAAAAAAAAGTTAATGCTGATCAGGGCTTTTTTTCAGCGGGAACGCGGGGGGACGCAGTTCCGGCACCTCCAGAACTGAATGCATGTAAAGGTAAGGGGTGCTGTGGTGTGTTGGAGGGTCTATTGATGCTGGCTGCTGGGAAATCTATTGTTGCTGAAGGGGATCTATTTTTGCGAAGAAAGGGAGTCTATTGTTGCTAGGGAGTTCTTTCTTTTGCTTGTGAGGGGTCTATTGTTGCTGGGGCAGGTCTTATGTTGCTGGGAGGTCAGTCATTGCTGGGAGTGATGTAGTGTTGAGGGAGGGGACTTTGTTGCTGGCTGCTGAAGGGTCTATTGATGCTGGCTACTGGGGAACCTATTGTTGCTGGGGAGAATCTATTGTTGCGGGTGGGGGATCTATTGTTATGGAGGTGGGTCTTTTGCTGCAGGGGGGTCAATCGTTGCTAGGAGGGATCTACTGTTGAGGAAGGAGTCTAATGTTGCTGGCTGCTGAAGGGTCTATTGATGCTGGCTGTTGGTAGGCCATTATTGCTGGGGAGGATTTATTGTCGCTGGGGTGTCCATCGCTGCTAGATCTATTTTACTGCCTTTCTTGTTATCATCCATACAAAACACTTAGCACCACAAAATGATACTTGGCTCTGTTTTCTGTAAAGGGGGGTGGTACCGGGAGGTGGGTAAGGGGTGGAACCAAAGACCGGTGCTCGGAGGTGGGTAGGGGGTGGAGTCAGGAAGGGAGGAGTTCCTGCACCTATTCTCTGAGAAAAAGCCCTGATGCTGATAATATTCATCATCAGGGTGGTAATCCTGCCACCATAATGTTTTTCCACTAATTTCATACAAGGTGAGGTTCCCTTCACCAGATGTGCCCTCACCTGTGACCAATAGTATGGTCTAAGTGCGCTTTGATACACACAAGGGATCCACTCCGATAGTCCAGATATATCGATAATTCGGGCATATACACTTCCTCCTTGATCTCTCCTCCACTCAGCCAAGTTAACACAGGAAGAAAATACCGTACATGGTGCTTTAGCTTTTAAAACAACCAGTCTTTATTGCTATAAGCAGAGTTCCACCCAAAAATGAAATTTCCACTTTTCAGATACTTGTTTAATACAAATATTTGCTCCCGCTTCCGGGCATAGATAGCCGCAGTATCTAGGCCATGTCCGGCCCCTCCTACGGCCCCCTGCTGTCTTCTGGGAGACACACAGGTCCCAGAAGATAGCAGGGGCCAGTGAGATAGCGCAGCACGACTTGCGCATGTGCAGTAAGGAACCAGAAAGTGAAGTGGGGGTCCCCAAGGAATGCTCTTAGTTTCCAGGGATTTCCTTTCACTTCCTGTTTTGTCAATGTGACAGGAAGTGAAGGGAAATCTCCCCAAATGGGACACAGATGGCGAACAAAAAAATTAGACAGGGATTATAACTCCCCTGCTTTATCTAAATAAAAAAATTTAAAAAAATAAGTTTTGTCTATAGTTCTACTTTAATGCGAGTATGATTAGGGGTTCAAAAATAACTACCTCAGATTAAACCCTAAGGCCTCTTTCACACGGAGCGGATCCGTAATTGATCCGATCCGTGTGTGTCCGTCGGCTCAGCGGGGATCGCCGCTGAGCTGTCGGCGGACAGGGCGGTCCCCGCACACAGTGCTGAGACCGCCCTGTCTCTCCTCCGCTCTCCCCTATGGGGAATCGGATGAATACGGACCGTGTGAAAAATAGGGTTTTCTTCCGTTCGCAAAAGTGGATCTTTGCGGACGCGGAAGGTTGCGGACGTTAGCGGATGCATCATCCGCTAACGTCTGCAATCCCATAGGGAACCATTACAAGTCCGTAAACGGACTTGTAATAAACGGACCGTTCGTCCGTACTTCTGAAAGGGGCCTAAAACATTTTCTGGCCTTGATGTATGAAAAGTCAGGGTAAACAGTAGTAAACTGCTACACATATACACCATCTGGAGTCTTGGGATCGTATATGAGATATTCTATCTGCATCTCCAGTGGACAGTTACCTCCAATGTAATCTAGGCTACCTAGGTTGGGTGTTGGAACAGTGATTTCTGCCTCAACGGTAAAAAAGTTGCACAGTAGTCTTGGGGGGTTATAGGCTGCATGGGTGAAAGGGTGGCTTTTTTTAAATCCACCTGCCTAAAGCGTTTTTTCCATAGTTACATTGGTCTACTAATGTAATTTCCAGCTTCTATAGGGATTGGCCTCAGAAGTCAGCTTGATCGTAAACACAGGTGACACCAGCAACCCCTGGGGTAACCCAGGTTAGGACCAGCAAACCAAGAAAATGTTCTATAAAAAGGTGAAATCTCTGGTTGGTCTTTTTAGGTAGCTTCCCTTCTCCCATGACACAGATAATAGGCCACCCAGGGTTCGCACCCGGGCTCACCAACTCAACCTTCTCCTTTAGAGTCATGTCAAGGCCTCCTGTGTGCCTCACATTTTCTACACCCACGTGGCTGGATGTCCACTAAAAACGCTGTTTCCTAGTTCGACAACTCTTTCTCTGGACCACTGGAGTCTACCTAAACCTGCACGATTTCGCAGGAGGCTACATTCCTTTGAGGAGCTAGATTTAAGAGAGGGCCGATTTGTGGATCCCTCTCCACCGCCTACAAATTCCTACTAGAGCTTCATGCATAGACAGATCCCGCTTTCCTTGCCAAATGAGGGACCTGCGAGTCACTTTCTCCAACTCTCAAAAAGAGCAAATACACTTTTTGCGCACAAGTTCTCGTTGTGCAGCAAGTACCAGGGGACCACTTACGAAATAGTGACTCACTGGTCCAGGACCCCATCAGTCCATGGCAAACGGTTTCCCCAACAAAGTGATCCCCGTTGTGGTTCAGACACAGGTACTCTCCTACATATTTTTTTAGGACTGTCCCAAACTGCGCACATTCTTTCAGCCAGCGTTTTAACTTATCTAGAAACGTAAGGACATTTCCTTGCATAGCGATCCCACGCCGGTTTTGCTTAAAGTGATAGTAAAGCCCTTTTTTTGGTTTCAAAATAACAAACATGTTATACTTGCCAGCTCTGTGCAGTGGTTATGCACAGCCCGGATCCTCCTCTTCGGGCCAGCACTTCTGACTCTTCCCTCCTGCCAGGTGCCCCCACAGCAATCGGCTTGCCCCCGGGGGCACCCAAGCAGGCACGTTCCCGACCTGTGGCTCTGTGTGTCCATTCACATATGGAACCGTGGCCCGCCGCCGCCCCCTCCATCTCCTGATTGGCTCACTGGCTGTGATTGACAGCAGTGGGAGCCAGTATTGTAATCCTAGATTCTCGATAAGATGGGCCAACTTATCTAGTCTTCCCTTGATAGGTTTCCAATACCTGTGCTTATTGGCTCTAAATAGTTGATGTAGGCTCTGTATTGTATTGCTGTTCCCAGTGGCGGGTGGTGCTCATCAATTGTCGCCACTGTGCCATCAATTGTCGCCACTGTGCCATCAAAACGTAGCCACTGTGCTGTAAAATTCCACCAGTTTGCCCCCCCCACCCGGCACTTACCTTTCTTGGGTCAGCCATCCTCCTCCACGCTCCCTCGATGTCTTCTCCCACCCTCGATGTCGCTTCAGCCAATCAGGTGACTGGTAATCAGACTCGGTGAACCTGATTGGCTGAGACGCGTGTCAGTGTTAACAGGGGAACGCACACCCTGTGCGCCCTCTGGTTAACCATTTGGAAGCCGATTAGAGCCCACAGGCCGCTGGCTCTGATAGACACTTCCAAAACACACCCACCGTTGTTATTCAGATGGCCGACGCTCAACAGGGGGCCGGCCACCTGAATAGTGGGCGGCAGCTGCGACAATACATAGATTCATGCAATGCATGAATCTATGTATTGTTGAGTGACGGGTGCAGGAGAGAGGGGGCGGTTCTCCTGCGCCCACTATGGACGCACCGCCACTGGCTGTACCCCTACCAGTGCATTTGATAACTGTATGAAGAAGTCAAGAGCACGGGCTACACAGCTTGGAGAGCTGCTTGACCCACTACAGTGCAACAAAGCCCTGCCTTGCCATTGCACAATTTTCATTGGGATCTCCACCTTCTACTCCGCCAAGCAGATGACTCGCTGGATATAATAGGCTGCACAGGCATTTTTCCATATTTCCTCCAGTTTTGATCAATTACCCAAAAAATGTTGGTTACATATATAATGATATATTTGACAGCACATCTGTACAGGCACAGACGTTCCGTTATAAAAAAGAAAAAAAGAAGGGTCCCACCATTAATTTAGATGGCTTTATCTTAACTTCTTACATTTCTAAGTTCTTGATTGCGCACATTCCACAAACATCTTTGTAGATCAGCTAAGCAGTGCCAACGTCTCTGTCTATTGAGGTTGGAGGGGAATCTGCATCTTTAAGAGCAGCCCCCATTGCAGCAAGATGAGAAAGGAGGGGCGACACTGCACAATAGCAGCCTTGTGCGGGCTCACAAGAAGAGGGGTAAAGTCTCTTCTCACCCCCTCAATGCCAAGTCAGTGGAATACTCTGCTGACATATTTAAAAGCAAAGCTCTGAATGCTCATTGTTGCTGCAAGAAAAAAAAAAAAAAAAAAAAAAAAACGGGTTTAGATCAATAATCCATTGGTTATTGCCTACAAATAAAAATAAGGCTGTGTAAAATAAATGCAACTTTGGGCCCAACTTGAGAAGGGTTAGAACAGATCTCCTGCAAGCCAATTAGTAGAGATATTATGCAAAGAGCTGGTAACTTCCTCATAAAGGATAAGTGCACTTATCCTTTGTATGAAAATAGTAACCCAGACGGAAACATTTTAAGTACAGTAGGGAAAGGCTAGAGCCATAATCGGCTTCTTTTTTGGTGACTTTCCTTCACTTCCCGTCTTGTGAAACTTACTAAAAAAAAACTGATAAGATGTAAAATAGCTGCAATATCTACAGACAGAGGCAGGGCTGTGGAGTCGGAGTCGAGGAGTCGGAGGAAATTTTGGGTGCCTGGAGTCGGAAAACAATGCACCGACTCCGACTCCTACTAAATTTAGATTGGAATAAAAAAAAAAAAAAAAGCAAGTTTAAATGTCCCAATTAACAAAAAGTTATAATTAATGACTTCTCTACTGTAAGAATAAAGACCAATGCATGCAGTGCCTCACGTAACTGCAAAACGAACACGTTAAGTGACCGTGAAGAAGCATGCTTTTCATGTGCTTCACTATATGGCACGCAACGCACAATTAGGAGCTGCAATACTTATACTTTCCATAGTGTTGTGTTCTGCTTTTACAGGGAACGCATGTTAGAGAACCAGTAAGTGTCCAAATAAAAAAATTCCAACAGGAGTTTTATAAAGCACTAAAAGAAGTTGAAAAGTATGATCGCTCATCAAAACTTACTGTTGAAGAAGCCATCCTTGTTTATCCAGAGATCGTTAGTGATGTGGCCAGAATAGTTACTGCAATGCCACCCACCCAAGTCAGTGTCGAAAGATTATTTTCAGCCCTAAAAATAATAAAGTCTGACTTAAGAGCCTCTATGAAAGAGGATCTGGCAGAGGCAATTCTCTTCCTTAGAACTCTACATTGAATTGATTTGTATTTGCTAAGCCTAGAACTACATTTCAAGATTAATATAAACCATTTCTAGGTTTTACAGATTTTGTTTTTGGTTCATTATAGATAAGCTTTGTTTTTGTTCTAAAACAACCAAATAATGTGGTTTGTATTTTTGAACTGGTAAGGATCCTGTTCCTGATGTTTATGCCTGCTGCTACTATCCAGCCACTTGATTGTTTTCATTGTGTTTGTCTTTTGCTTAAACTGTGCAATACAGTAGACTGTTGGCTTCCCAGCCAGTAGTCCTGTGGTAGGTTGCGTTTCTTTCCCTCAAGGAATGTATAAAATACATTTGCATATTAATACAGAGGAGTCGGAGTCGGAGTCGGAAGTACATAAAACTGAGGAGTCGGAAAAATTTATCTACCGACTCCACAGCCCTGGACAGAGGGCCGATTCACACCAGCAGCCATGATGAATGCACAGGAGGACACAGTGGTAAAGCACCCTTCCCGGTGTCCGTGATATTTCATTAAAATTAGTTCTACCCCACTTTCCTTAAAATTCACATGAGCATGCATCTCTGAATGCTGATATGAAAATCGCCTAACGCAGTTTTCTTACATTTACATTTATTGGTTTCCATAATCACTTGACCTCTGGAAGATTTACCCCCCCACCCCCCTCCCCCATTCAGACCATTTTTTCATGGCATGGCATTGCATGACTGCGCAATTGTCAGTTAAAGTAACGCTTGTCCGGGGACAGGTACTTGATTTGCCACCTCGGGGCGGGTATCTCGACCACTGTGGAGACCGGTCAGGGCTGTTGCATGCGGGGAGGTAAGCTGGAGGTCTATAGTGGCCCCCCTCCCCTTGTGCCCGCCTGGCCGGTTTACCCTCTAATCTGCAAATCACCTAATGTACCAATTGCCGTCCAGATGACCAGCCTGCTTGACTTCCGGTTCTCGCTCCTCCTCAGCGGGCACCCGTCTTTACTCGTATAAGGGAGGTTCGAAGTGCATCTCCCCCACTCTGTTTTCCTGTTATGATGTTTTATAAGGAAGGGAAGACTTCACCTCCGGCTCGCTGCCTGGTTTCCGAGTTTAAGTTATGCCCATTAGGATATTGGGTCCCGACGTTTTTGCCTGTATGTCTGTTTTTAATGTTCTACTAGTTTTTATGTTATTTTGAATAATGAATGGCATACTGTCTGCTGCAAAAGCTTCTGACAACGTGTGTTGTGATGTACTACTTTGCCGTTCACAAAAAAAAAAAAAAAAAGTGTAACGCTTGCATACTACACTAAACAGAAATACCACTGAGGGCACTGCCAAGCCCTATCCCTCTCGGAGTTTGACAGCCTGCTGGCAGCAGGGCTGGATGGTGCACATGTGCCATTAAGCTGCAGCTAATCAGGAGCCTCATGTACTGGAGCTAAACATCCAGTGTGCATGAGGCCTTAGCATGAATTCAGCTTTAAAGTGGTATTAAAGCTTAGTTTTTTTAAATAAACATATCATACTTACCTCCACCGTGCAGTTCAGTTTGCACAGAGTGGCCCCGATCGTCCTCTTCTGGGGTCCCACGGTGCCTCTCGCGGCTCCTCACTGCAAGAGCTAACCCCCTCTGGGAAGCTCTCTCATGGAGGTTAGCTTGCGGGCGCGCTCCCGTGCCATACAATCGGCGTGACTCTGCCACGCTCCTCACGTCATTGGATTTGATTGACAGCAGCAGGAGCCAATGGCTGCGCTGCTATCAATCTATCCAATGAAGAGCCGACAAGACCTGGGGAAAGCAATGCGGGATCGCGTCCACGGAAATTCAGGGCTCAGGTAAGTAAAAAATGGGGGCTCGGATAGTGCAAGGTGTTTTTTCACCTTAATGCATAGAATGCATTAAGGTGAAAAAACAGAAAGGTTTACAACCACTTTAAATTTGTTAGTCAAGTCCATTTATATCTGTTTCACACTATCCTCTCCTCAGATGACAATGCTGCTGTCCAAAACCTTCCCTAAAACAGGAAGTGTGTTACCGGCTGGATCACCATGTAGTAAAAAAAATAAAAAAAAAAAGTTCTCTCTAGAACTCTAGAATAATACACCACATATTTAATACTGCTTAACGCAAAAGTAACTTACTGGCAAAAACACTGTTATATTACAGCAATGAGATTTTCTAAAGGCCACTGAATTGACACTTCAGTAGTTATTTGGTGGTTTGAAAGCTGCCGTTTGCCCCCCTTGCCTCCGCTATCACTATCCAGTTGGCACACTTAAATGGATGGCACTGTTCCATGACATTTCATTTCAGCAAACGGCTGCCCTGAGGACATGGCATAGAGTGTAACCATTTAAAAATTTCTACATGAGGCTCTTTATTCCTTTTATTTACAAGAAAATGCTGCAAGAGATGAATTATTAATGGATTAAATTGATGTATTTGCAACAAAAATTTAAAGAATGTGATAAGTTCTTATAAAATAAAAATTATTTAGAAAGAAATATAAACGTATGATTTTTCATAGTCTTGTAGCTTATCCTATGAACTATCCAAATATAGTACAACTTTCATTTTCCCAACAGACCCTTTGCCTCCAATCTTCATTTTAGCTAAACTGAGCATGCTCTAGTAGCGAGATCCCTCTTGTAACACACACACACACACACACACACACACACACCTTGGGCTTACGTCAGCGAGATCCCACCTCCAGCACACACCCACCTTGGGCTTACTTCATGGAGATCCCACCTCCAGCACACACGCACACACACACACACACACACACCTTGGGCTTACTTCATGAAGATCCCACCTCCAGCACACACACCTTGGGCTTACTTCAGCGAGATCCCACCTCCAGCACACACCCACCTTGGGCTTACTTCATGGAGATCCCACCTCCAGCACACACACCTTGGGCTTACTTCATGGAGATCCCACCTCCAGCACACACACCTTGGGCTTACTTCATGAAGATCCCACCTCCAGCGCACACACACACACACCTTGGGCTTACTTCATGAAGATCCCACCTCCAGCACACACACACACACACACCTTGGGCTTACTTCATGAAGATCCCACCTCCAGCACACACACACACACACACACACCTTGGGCTTACTTCATGAAGATCCCACCTCCAGCACACACGCCTTGGGGTTACTCTATGAAGATCCCACCTCCAGCACACACACCTTGGGTTTACTTCATGGAGATCCCACCTCCAGCACACACACCTTGTGTTTACTTCATGGAGATCCCACCTCCAGCACACACACCTTGGGCTTACTTTATGCCATGTACACACGGTCGGAATTTCCGACAACAAATGTTCGATGTGAGCTTGTCGTCGAAAAATCTGACCGTGTGTAGGCTCCATCGGACATTTGCCATCAGAATTTCCGACAGATGTTTGAGAGCTGGTTCTCAAATTTTCCGACAACAAAACATCTTGCAAGAGATGAATTAATGGATTAAATTGATGTATTTGCAACAAAAATGTAAAGAATGTGATAAGTTCTTATAAAATAAAAATTATTTAAAAAGAAATATAAACGTATGATTTTTTCATAGTCTTGTATCTTATCCTATGAACTATCCAAATTCCAACTTTCACTTTCCCAACAGGCCTTTTGCCTCCAATCTTCATTTTAGCTAAACTGAGCATGCTCTAGTAGCGAGATCCCTCTTGCAACACACACACCTTGGGCTTACTTCATAGAGATCCCACCTCCAGCACACACCCACCTTGGGCTTACTTCATGAAGATCCCACCTCCAGCACACACACCTTGGGCTTACTTCATGGAGATCCCACCTCCAGCACACACACACACCTTGGGCTTACTTCATGAAGATCCCACCTCCAGCACACACACCTTGGGTTTACTTCATGGAGATCCCACCTCCAGCACACACACCTTGGGCTTACTTTATGCCATGTACACACGGTCGGAATTTCCGACAACAAATGTTCGATGTGAGCTTGTCGTCGAAAAATCCGACCGTGTGTAGGCTTCATCGGACATTTGCCATCAGAATTTCCGACAACAGATGTTTGAGAGCTGGTTCTCAAATTTTCCGACAACAAAACATCTTGCTGGAAATTCTGATGTTGTGTAGGTAATTCCGACGCACACAAAAAAAAAAAAAAAAAAAAAAACACGCATGCTGGGAATCATTCAACTTCATTTTTCTCGGCTCGTCGTAGTGTTGTACGTCACCGAGTTCTTGACGTTCAGAATTTCTGACATTTGTGTGACAATGTGTATCCAAGACAAGTTTGAGCCAACACCTGTCAGAAAAACAAAATCCACGGTTTTGTTGTCGGAATGTCCGATCATGTGCATTACACATGTAAAATTATGCTCATAAGCTTCGCTCTGAGCTCGTTTTTTTTTTTGCCTCTACACACGGCTCTGAAAATACTGATCTAACTGCCCGATGTGCATGGCGACATAGGCCAACATAGAATTACGTTTAGAGCAGGGGTCTCTGAACTTTTCACACAAAGGGCCAGTCTACTGTCCTTCAGACTTTGGGAGGGCCGGATTGTGGCCAGCAGGGGTAGAAAATGTCCCGAGCCCAGCATCAGTGAGAATAAATACTGCCTCAGGGTTGTGGTCAGTAGGAGGAGTAGTGCCCCATTATTGGTATTAGTAGGAGGAATAGTATCCCATCATTGGTATCAGTGGAAAACATAGTGCCCATTTGCTGGTGTCAGTGGGAGGAATAGTGCCCCAAGGGCCAGATAAAGGCTATCAAAGGGCCACATCTGGCCCTTGGGCCACAGTTTGGAGACCCCTGGTTTAGAGGCATTAGAAAAAATGCCAGGGGCCTCCAACAGTGGAATAGTTTCTGCCAGTGTGCATGAGGACTTGTATACAATGCTGAAACATTTTTCTACAGCGATTTCCAGGGAGCATTACACTATCAGTCCATGTCTTGCAGATCGCAGTCTAATATCACTACCATGCGCGCCACTAGCAGATTGGTTGGAGGCCAATTAAACTATCTGCATGTTTTGTGGATGGTGAAAGGAAACTTGACAACTCAGAATAAAAGAACAATGCAAAACAAACAGTACATTAAACCTTCTCCTAGTAAAATATGGAGAAATTAGAGCTGGCAGGGCAGGAAAACTTTGCAGGAGATATTGAAAGCAAAAACAAAACACAAAATGAAAAGACCTTGCAGTAAAGGGATCTGCAAGTGCGAGTTTCATAACTTGTTGTCCTTCTCTTATTTGTGTTAAAGGGCCATGCTCTTGCATATGTGTGTTTTTTTTTTGCACATCATACAGCTTTGGAGTTTTTTTTAACTGTGCACTTTGTCGCATTTGTCACGCAGTTTTTTTTTTTGTCAATTATTTATGCATGGGAAGAGATCATGCCATACATCCACAGGAATGCAGAGCCATTACAGTAGCGATATACAACATGGTAGAAAAATCTGACTGAAAATGTAAAACACACTCTGACTGAACCTTACAATGACATGAGGGCCAAAGAGCAGATATGTGTGGGATCAACCTGTGTAGTGTATCGAACACTGCAGCAGGTGCCATTCCCACCATTTTCATATGTTTTTTTAAGTAGATAGACAGGGGTGTCAAACTCAATTTCATTGCGGGTCGTATCAGCATCATGGTTGTCCTCAAAAGGGCCGGTTGAATAGGGAGGTGAGCTATAGCGTACAGTTTCAGGGGGGTGTGCTATGCACACGGTGCAGTTTCCAGGGGTGCCCTATGCACACAGTGCAGGGTTCAGGAGCGCGCCATGCACAGAGTGCAGGGTTCAGGAGCGTGCTACGCACAGAGTGCAACCTGAGTGTGAGGGCCACATAAAAAGGCCTGGGGGGCCTTGTGTTTGACATGTGTTGTAGGAAAGGGGGGGGGGGGAGAAAGGTAAAAAAGGGGGAGTGGTTGGTAATCACATTTAAATCTGCTTACTGCATTTGGGGTGCTATTGTCAATTGGGGCTTGTTCATGCACCTCTATTGTGTGAGGTGAGAGCAGCCTAAAGTATAGTGGCCTACAAAGCACTTGCATTTGGTACATTAGACATTTTAGGCTGCATACACACTACAGCGTTTTGTGGGCACGCACAAAATTATTATTCATTTCACCCCAAACACGGCACGTGGACTCGAAAGAGGGGAAACAAACCATGTGGTTAAAAAGATGTGCAAAGCTCAAAATGGCCTAGGCTACATTGTCACATGTAGGGCAGCGCCACACAGTGTAAATTAAGTCACGTATCATAGTGCGAATTTGGCCTTAGACATGCAAAGGATGCAGGGATATAAAGCCCAGAAGCTTGCAGGCAGCACTATCGTGTATATTTTACATCGGATGTCTGTATAGTGTATGCCTATTGTGATAAGGCCATACTGAACACAACCAATTCAAGTGAATGAGCCTGCACCACAGCTGCCCCGTGCAATGTACGGCACATGGTGATGTGGGCTTTTCAGGGTTAAAACAGGCAATAAAAGGAGGCAACATACTGCCGCGCTCCCACCTGTCATAGGCCTTTTGAAAAGCAATACACCCCAGAAGGCTTTTCAGAGCCCTATATGTATTTTGAAAGGCAAATGCACATCCTCTGGCAGGTAAAGCAGTACCCATGTATGCATTTCAACTGTGTGTTTAGCCATTTTGCCGAAATTCAGGTTTAACCCTTATTACTGGTGCTGCAAGTTCTATGGCGCGGCAGTAACAAGCTGTAAACAAACTTGCGGTTGCTCTTTATTTACATTTTTTCATGCATGCTTGAAATAGAAGTGATTCCAGCTGCCCGATAACTTCTACTCGACAGGACAGATGGTGCCCCCCCATCATCCTAATGCTTCCAGGGCTCATATAAAACCACAAAAAATCTGGGATGTCCACAAATCATTTCAGAATGAAGAATTTTGGTCCTTCATGCCAGTTGTCTGTCATGTATTCTCATGAGTTGGACCTTTAGCTCTACATCAGGGGTCTCCAAACTTTCTAAAAGTGCTGGTTTATGGTCCTTCAGACTTCAGGGGGGCTGGAGTGGCCAGTGTGAGTAGAAAATGCCCGGGTGTCGGTGGGAGTTAAGAGGAGGAATAGTGCTCCATCATTGGCATCAGTGGGAGCAATAGTGCTCCATCATTGGCATCAGTGGGAGCAATAGTGCTCCATCATTGGCATCAGTGGGAGCAATAGTGCTCCATCATTGGCATCAGTGGGAGGAAAAATGCCTAAATTGTTGCTATTTGTGGGAGGAATAGTGCCCCATCAATGGTATCAGCGATAGGAACTGTGTCCCATCATTGGTGTCAGTGAAAGGAAAAATGCCCATTGTTTTTTGTCAGAGAGGAATGGTTGGTTCACCACTGTTGGGGTCAGTGGAAGAAATGGTGTCAGTGGGCTGCCCCAAGGGCTGGATAAATGCAAGCAAAGGGCCGCAGTTTGGATACCACTGCTCTACATAATCATCCACAGTCCCTGCCCTCATTTATTTTTCTATAGGTTGAGTCTTTTTTTAACCTATGCAACTGTCTCTCTATCACACATACTAAGAGTGCTTTCACACTGAAAGCGCCCGGGCGTTGGTGGTAAAACAACGCTATTTTTAGCAGCGCTTTACTGAAATTTTTGCTGTGCTTTTCGGGGCGCTTTAAACCCCCCGCTAGTGCCGGAAAAGGGTTAAAAAGTGCCCGCAAAGCGCTGCTGCGCTTTGTTGGCGGTTCGACAGTGCTGCCCACTGATTTCAATGGGCAGGGGCACTTTAGGAGCGGTGTATAGACTGCTCCTAAAGCACTGCAAAAGGAGCTGCTTGCAGGACTTGACGCCCTGCCAGCGCAGCACCCCAGCGTGAAAGCACTCGGGTTTTCACACTGGGATTGCAGCTGAGGCTTATTTCAGGCACCATTTTTACAGCTAAAGCGCCTGAAAAACCCCTCCAATGTAAACAAATAAAAAGGGGTAGCCACTTGGTCTTTTTTTCCACCATTGCTCTTCTATGTTTAGGATTCACCTGGCAGATTTTAAATTAAAGTTCAATTGGTCTTTAAAGTTTACGTAATTGTTGCCGAGAATAATAAAATATTTGAATGTCTATAGCAGCCAGTCTTAACCAGGGTTCAATGGAATCCTTAAGTTCCTTTAGAACAGGGGTCTCCAAACTTTCAACACAAAAAAAAAAGGGGCCAGTTTACGGTCCTTCAGACTTTAGGGGGACCAGACTAGGGCCATTGAGAGTAGAAAATGTCCAGGTGTCCAGTGGGAGTAAAGCAATACCACATCTTTGGTGTCAGTGGGAGGACTAGTGCCCCATTGGTGTCAATGGAAAGAATTGTGGCATTTTGATGGTGTCAGCAACAAGAATGATTCTCCTGGAGGAGAAACCCATCAAAAGGAAACCACACAAATTACAAAACACTCACCAAAAGTTACCACAAAGCGATCTTTAAAGCAAAAAAAGAACATTTCTCAAACACCATCTCAAAAGCCCTAAACCACCCACGGGAACTTTTCAAAACTAGTCGCCCAGACTATGAACCCCTCCTGCTTGGAGCCCCCTGCAAGTGAGACACAAGAACTCTGTAATGAACTATCCGACTTTTTTATTGACAAAATCGGAAAGATCCGGGCAACAATTTAACAGAAAAAAAAAAAAAAACACACAAACCCCATTCAGATAAAGCAAGAAGAAGCAACTAACACAAATAGTCCACGATCAACGAATTTTGCGCTGGTCCCAATTACCATCACCACAAAAAACATCATCAGAAGCCTCCGAGACAACACATCTCTGAATGACATCATTCCTACAAAACTCTTGAAAGAATGTACCGACATCTTGGCACCCACCATAACGCACATCATAAACCAATTGTTCAGGGAAGGGATTGTCCCGATCACCCTCAAGCAAGGCATAATTAAACCCCCTCTTAAAGAAACCCAACCTCGACCCCAACCATCGCAGACCGGTAACAAGCCTGAACACCATCTCCAAGATTATGGAGAAAGCAGTAGTACAACAACTACAGCCCCATCTGGACAACCACAAACTCCTAGATCCACTACAATCGGGTTTTCGCCCAGGCCACAGGACAGAAACCGCTCTTCTGAAGATATGGGATGATGCCCTCGAAGCAGCAGATGACGGAGAATCCTGTCTCCTAGTGCTGCTGGACCTCAGTGCAGCCTTCGACACGGTAGACCACAACACATTGCTCACGCGACTCAAAGAAGTAGCCGGAGTCTCAGACTCGGCCCTACCATGGTTCGCATCTTTTCTAGAAAAATCGCACTGAGACCGTGAAACTTGGAGGCCTACTGGTTCAGGGGGGGCTTCCCACTTGCCGCATGGAGCCCGATCTCGGCCAAACCTTCCCGGTTAGTCCCGGTTGGGTCACTCCTATGCTGACGACACGCAGCTTTACTTTCGAATCACTAACAAAAAATACCAATATCACGAACTAGGAAAATGCCTCACTCTGATCGATAATTGGATGACTGAAAGCTCCCTCAAACTCAACGGATCCAAAACGGAACTACTCATCCTTCACGCAAATCGGAAATCTAATTCTAGGACCACTTGGACACCACCCACCATCCTCGGACAAACCATCACGCCAAGCAACAAAGTCAAAAGTCTTGGAGTCGTCTTTGACTCAGACATCACTATGAATGCACAAATAGGATCAGTCGTCAGCGGCTCTCATCATCTTCTCCGCATGCTACGTAGACTCATCCCCTTCATCCCGGAAGAGGACACAGCAGTAGTGGTTGGAACCATCATCAACTCACGACTCGACTACGCAAACTCCCTCTACTTAGGACTACCGAAATACCAGATTTCACGTCTACAAGTCGTCCAGAACACGGCAGCCAGACTGGTAACAGGTAAAAAAACGTGGGAATCTATCTCTCCGGTCTTGAGGTCCCTCCACTGGCTGCCCGTACAGGACCGGGTGACTTTCAAGTTGCTCTGCCTCACCCACAAATGTACACAAGGAAACGCTCCAAAATACTTAAGCGAGAAAATAAAACCTTACGTCACCAAGCGCGTGCTCCGGTCAACCAACCAAAACCTTCTCCAAATCCCTAAATCACGCTACAAATCTAAGGGAGAATGTAGATTTGCAGTTCAAGGACCCCGGCTTTGGAATGCTCTACCAACGACCATCCGCTTGGAAGAAAACCATCGGGCTTTTAGGAAAAAACTAAAGACCCACCTCTTCTAATGGATCAGGACAACACTGGATGCAAAGCGCCTTGAGGTGATTAAGTTCGCATTTGTTGCGCCATACACGTTTCTCACTCACTCCATTGTTGTGTCAGTGAATAGAATATTGCCCCAAGGGCCAGATAAAGGCAAGCAAAGGGCCACAGTTTGGAGACCCCTGCTCTAGAAGCTTCTAACGGTTCCTGGAACTGTTCTCCGATTGGCCTCCAATTTGGTGGTGCCTCCATAATTCCAGGGCCAATGCTGCTGGTCATAACCAGCAGCATGATACCAATGATCATTTTAACGATCTGTAAGAGTGGCATTTTGACCACTGCCTCCCAATGTAAAAGCTGTCTCAGCAATGAATGCCAACGAGGAACTTAAGACAACCAAAGGGTAAATTTTAGTCGAGTAGAAAATGCTTTAAAGATAAAAAAAATAAAAAGCTGCCAATCATTGAAGATATTACAGTACACGCTCAAGCCCTTTAAAACGACAGGCCTGCCCTGCAATAGTTATAAATTCTAAAGATCTGTACAAAAGGTAGAAGAGACCTGCAAGTCTTAAGGAAGTTTGCAATTCAGAAGAACATTAGGCCTCATTCACACTGACTTTTTTG
Source organism: Rana temporaria (assembly GCF_905171775.1). Lineage (NCBI taxonomy): Eukaryota > Metazoa > Chordata > Amphibia > Anura > Ranidae > Rana > Rana temporaria. Next base: position 52,687,353 of record NC_053500.1, on the reverse strand, counting down.
TCTGGACAGTGGATCATTGTGGTTAGGGTGCATTCACACCACGATTTTGTCATCCGTTTTTTACTCACGATTTTAGCTTTAAAATCGTACAAATCTGTATGGCAAAACGGATCCATTCACTGCCATTCATTAATTTAGGTCCCCAAGTGCATCCGATTTGATCCGCATACGATTTAATACGATTTAAAATCGTATCAAAAAACGTGTCTGCCCACGATTTTTGGTCCTGATTTGAAATCGTATTACAATCGTGTCCGTTTTTTTTTTATATTGTGGTCAATGTAAATCGTACTGAATCGGATGACTGTGCGATAAATGTACCCGATTTTTTATTACTAGGGTTGAGGGAACCCGAACGGAGGTCCCCGCAAATTCAATAACCAGACCCTTTAGGTCTGGTATGGATATTCAGGGGAACCCCGCCGTCAATTTAAAACAAAAATGACGTGCGGTTCCCGGTAAATATCCATAACCAGACCCTTCAGGTCTGGTATGGATATTCAGGGGAACCCCGCCGTCAATTTAAAACAAAAATGACGTGCGGTTCCCGGTAAATATCCATAACCAGACCCATTATCCGAGCACGTTGACCTGGCCGGCCGCAGAAAAGAGGGGGGGACAGAGTGCGGCCCCCCCTCTCTCCTGAACCGCACCAGGCCACATGCCCTCAACATGGGGAGGATGTCCCCATGTTGATGGGGACAAGGGTCTCATCCCCACAACCCTTGCCCGGTGGTTGTGGAGGTATGCGGGCGGGAGGTTTATCAGAATCTGGAAGACCCCTTTAACAAAGGGGACCCCCAGATCCTGACCCCCCCCCTGTGTGAAATGGTAATGGGGTACACTGTACCTCTACCATTTCACGAAGGAAGTAAAAAAACACACTGACACAAAAGAATAAAGTCCTTTATTAAAAAAAAAAAAAAAAAAACTCCAGCGCTGAAAAATCCACTCGTTCCCGGCTTCCAGCGTTGTCCTGATCCTGCGACGGGTGCGGGTGATCTCCCGCGATGAGAAGATCCAGCGTCGGGTGATCTCCGCTCCGGCGATGTGAAGATCTATTCATCCGGCGCAGCAGCATCCCGGACCTCCTCTCACCGCTGGGCACAGCCCAGCGAATGAGCGGCTGAAGCGGTGACATTTCTTATATAGAGGAGGCAGAGCCACCCGTCACGTGACCCTGCCCCCTCTGACGTACCTCTGCTACGTCACTGGGGAAGACCATGAAGAGGAAAGACCTTTCCTCTTCATGGTCTTCCCCAGTGACGTAGCAGAGGTACGTCAGAGGGGGCAGGGTCACGTGACGGGTGGCTCTGCCTCCTCTATATAAGAAATGTCACCGCTTCAGCCGCTCATTCGCTGGGCTGTGCCCAGCGGTGAGAGGAGGTCCGGGATGCTGCTGCGCCGGATGAATAGATCTTCACATCGCCGGAGCGGAGATCACCCGACGCTGGATCTTCTCATCGCGGGAGATCACCCGCACCCGTCGCAGGATCAGGACAACGCTGGAAGCCGGGAACGAGTGGATTTTTCAGCGCTGGAGTTTTTTTTTTATTTTTTTAATAAAGGACTTTATTCTTTTGTGTCAGTGTGTTTTTTTACAATACTTTTTACTTCCTTCGTGAAATGGTAGAGGTACAGTGTACCCCATTACCATTTCACACAGGGGGGGGGTCAGGATCTGGGGGTCCCCTTTGTTAAAGGGGTCTTCCAGATTCTGATAAACCTCCCGCCCGCATACCTCCACAACCACCGGGCAAGGGTTGTGGGGATGAGACCCTTGTCCCCATCAACATGGGGACATCCTCCCCATGTTGAGGGCATGTGGCCTGGTGCGGTTCAGGAGAGAGGGGGGGCCGCACTCTGTCCCCCCCTCTTTTCTGCGGCCGGCCAGGTCAACGTGCTCGGATAATGGGTCTGGTTATGGATATTTACCGGGAACCGCACGTCATTTTTGTTTTAAATTGACGGCGGGGTTCCCCTGAATATCCATACCAGACCTGAAGGGTCTGGTTATGGATATTTACCGGGAACCGCACGTCATTTTTGTTTTAAATTGCCGGCGGGGTTCCCCTGAATATCCATAACTTCAAAAATCTTCTTTTTCCCAGACATTATTTAAAATCAGGATCCGATTTTTTAGTGACAATTTTGACATACGATTACATACGATTTTGTCACATACGATTCCATCCGATTTAACGGTCCGTTTATCGGATGGTAAAATCGTGGTGTGAACCTAGCCTAAGAATCAGCAGAGTCTCGCTGCTGGAATCACAGGCGATTCAAGACAGCTGCGGCGACTCTGCCTGTGCAAAGCAATGACAGGCTGACTGGGACTGCAGCTGTCTGGTGCCACTTGTGATTCCAGCTGCAAGAATCTGCTGCAGTGATCCACCATCCAGACAAAAAAAGCCAGTGTGAAGGCCGAAGCATTCACATGTCAACACAATGGCTTGCGTACCATACAATAGTGTTACGAAACACATTGCATACTTCCTGCCCTTCTCTAGCACAGCGATCTCCAACTTATCCAAGTGTGTTATTGTTGCTTATGGACTTTTGTTAATGTGTAACCCAAACTCATGCTTGCGCCAAAAGATAAGTCTACCGCGGGAAATCAGGGTGAAGAATGCTAATGTGCCATATGAATATTTAACAACTTTCTTCAGATATACAACTCTGACCTCAATGGTTATATAAACTAGCAAAGCATGCCCATTCCAGAACAGACAAGGTTGGAGATATGACAAACAATGCTATAGAGTCTTAGTGAGCAGGAGAGGAGTGTGGAGGGTGATATGGCGGGCAGTATGTGCAGGAGAGGAGTGTGGAGGGCATGACAGTAGACAGTTTGTGCAGAAGAGGAACGTGGGGAGGTATGACCGTGAGCAGCATGTGCAGGAGAGGAGGGGGGGGAATATGACAGTGGGCAATATGTACAGAAATTGAATGTGGAGGGGGTATGACAGTGGGCAATATGTACAGAAATGGAATGTTGAGGGTATGCTAGTGGACAGTATGTGCAGGAGGAGTGTGGGGGGGCCCGACAGTGGGCAGTATGTGCAGGAGAGGAGTGTGGGTGGCATGAAAGTGGGCAGTATGTGCAGGAGGAGTGTGGGTGGCATGACAGTGGGCAGTATGTGCAGGAGGAGTGTGGGTGGCATGACAGTGGGCGGTATGTGCAGAAGAGGAACATGGGGGGGGGGGGTATGACAGTGGGCAATATGTACAGAAATGGAATGTTGAGGGTATGCTAGTGGACAGTATGTGCAGGAGGAGTGTGGGGGGCCCGACAGTGGGCAGTATGTGCAGGAGAGGAGTGTGGGGGGCATGACAGTGGGCAGTATGTGCAGGAGAGGAGTGTGGGTGGCATGACAGTAGGCAATATGTGCAGGAGAGGAGTGTAGAGGGAATGACAGCGGGCAGTATGTGCAGAAGAGGAGTCGAACAGTGGGTAATTTGTGGGTAGAAAAAGTATGGAGAATATAATAGAAGGTAATATGCACATAAGAGGAGTGTGGAGAGTATAAGAGCAGGCAATGTGTGCAGCAGAGAATCGCGGAGGGTATGAGAGCGGGCAATATGTGCAGCAGAGAAGCGCGGAGGGTATGAGAGCGGGTAATATGTGCAGCAGAGAAGCGCGGAGGGTATGAGAGCGGGCAATGTGTGCAGCAGAGAAGCGCGCAGGGTATGAGAGCGGGCAATATCTGCAGGAGAGAATGTGGAAAGTAGAACAGCAGGTAATATGTGCAGGAGAAAGTGTAGAGGGTGGGATAGCGGGCAGTATGTGCAGAAGAGAAGTGTGACATGTAAGACCGTACGTGTAGGGGGAAGAGTGCAGAGGGTATAAGAGCGGTCAGTAAATGCATGCCAATAGTGCAGTGGGTAAGACAAGTACTGTTGGTGCAGGAAAGGAGTCCAGAAGGTAGGATGACGAATAGCCTGTGCAGGGGAAGAAAGCTTACGGTATAACAGCAATCATTACGTGCAAAGAAAATAATGGTCATAGCCATACAAGTAAATGACAGAGGTAGGGAAGCCCATCCCAAAATGCATTTGTCACCCATTCACAAAACAGTGTTCATAAAGCGGCATCCTGGTAGCTGTGTTTTGCACAGAGTGCATTGTAGAGGAGAAATAGGGGTCAAAAATCTGTGTCCAAAACCAGGTCCACTGAAACTGAAGCGGGCTATTCCAGGACATTGGAGGTGGCAGGGGATGATGTTAGCGGCACCGCAAACTGTGAAGATGATCAACATAGAATTTAAAAACAGGAGGAGAGTGTGTCACTAGACATCAACAATTAAAGTGGTTATCCCCAGGTACGGTGTCATGGAGTCCAGGAACAGTGGAGGGAAAGCTGTGGCTATGGTGGGGGGGGGGGGGTAGCACACCTTCACGAAAGATTGGGTATTTAGAATATAAACCTCAAATTGTACTCATTAGCTGCCAGTCCCCACGCTCATATGTTAACCCTTTAGAGTCCATTATCCAGCACACGCTTTAAAGCGTAGGTCCACACAAAAAGTGAACCCCCACTTTTCGGACCCCCCCCACGGTGTCACATTTGGCACCTTTCAGGGGGTAGGGGGGTGCAGATACCTGTATAATACAGGTATTTGCACCCACTTCCGGGAATAGACTCCCGCGGGAGTCACGCCCCTTCGCGCCACTCCCCACCGTCTTCTGGGAAACCCACTGGTCAGGGAGACAGCGGGGACCAGTGAGGGCACGCCGCGCGGCTCGCGCATACACAGTAGGGAACCGGGCAGTGAAGCCGCAACGCTTCACTTCCCGATTCCCTCACCGAGGATGGCGGCGATTGCTCGGCCTCGGCATGCCGACACGGGGGCGGGCTGGACAGGTAAATGTCCATGTATTAAAAAGTCAGCAGCTGTTGGCTTTTAAAAAAAAATAAAACATTTGGGCGGACCTCCGCTTTCAGTCGAATTTGTAAAAACTGAATACATCAAACCTGGGGCAGACCAAATCTGGAGCAGCCGTGCATGGCAACCAATCAGCTTCTTAGTTCAGCTAAGCTTTGAAAATGAAAGATGGAAGCCGATTGCAATCCAACCAAAGCTGCTCCCGAATTCTGGCTGCTCCAGTTTTGATCACAACCCCACACGCCCCCCCCCCCCCCCCCCGATTACCCTTTACGCAAATTTCGACTTTTTAAAGTCATTGGTTGAGCACTTAATTCTCCTGTTATTTTACCCTACAAATGTGCGGTTTTGCTTAATAATCAGAAGACATATTCACAATAGTCGCTGACAAGCACTCTTTTCTCTCCATACAGAGCTATACTAATGGCCCGTACACACGATCGGACAGATTTTTTATTTTTTTTTGCATGCTAGTCGTATATCGAACATGAAGAGCTTACTAAAGTTACGAAAATTCTCTTACGGCAGAATAAAAAAAAAAAAAAAAAAACGGAAGTGATGTCATGTGTTGTAGTGTATTTGTATTGCATTTTCAGGCGGCAACTGTACAGAACGAAAATCGTACAATCTGGTATCATAAGAGAATAATTTTTGCGCAGATAATAAACTGTGGTGATCGGCTCTCGAAAGCGCTGTACCAACGATCCGATTATCGTACGATCGCTTAGAAAGCGGTATTTTTCCATACGATTTTCATGTGTACGAGGGCATAAGGGTCAAGTTATAGTTTGCAGAAGGCGTTCCATGTATCAATCTGTATTTTGTCACAGGAGATTGTCAGAAGACGCTACAATTTATAAAAACCTGGTTCTCCACCATTCATATGGTATACATTATCTAACATTTGTCCATTGTCAGCATGGCAAAGAGGATCCTCAGACTTGACGTTCTGCAGGCACAGGATCTCAGAGTGCTGACAGCCTGCTCTTGTCTCTTCCCTGGCAATGGAAAAAAAACACAAATGGCAGGCCATGCAAAAGGAAAAAAAAAAAAAAAAAAAACTGCTGCTGTGCAGACTACTGGGGCATATAACCTTGGTTGGTATGGCCCCTTTCACACTGGGGCGGGAGGTGCGGTGGCGGTAAAGCAACGTTTTTTTTTTGCTAATTTCGCAGCGCTATTCGGCCTCTAGCAAGGCGGTTTTACCCCCGCTAGCGGCCGAGAAAGGGTTAAAACCGCCCGCAATCGCCGGCGGTATAGCCATGCTGTCCCATTGATTTCAATTGGCGGGAACGGTGAAGGATCGGTATACACACCGCTCCAAAGATGCGGCTAGCAGGCCTTTTTTTACTGTCCTGCTAGCAGTAGCTGTTTAGGGTCAGTTTGTAGGCGCTATTTTTAGCGCAATAGCGCCTGCACCCACTCCAGTGTGAAAGGGGTCTGAGGTAGAGGAACTCAGGACTCTAAATGATGGAGAATTCTCACCAGTGGAGACTCCAAGAAGCTCAAAACATCTGTGCTTGTTAAAGTGGATGTCCCCTGAAAAAAAAAAATAATATTAAAAGCCAGCCGCTACAAATACTGCAGCTGCTGACTTTTAATATTAGGACACTTACCTGTCCTGGAGTCCAGCGCCGTCCGCAGCAGAGGACAAGCGATCGCTCGTCACTCTGCTGCCCCCACTGCCATCTTCGGTGAGGCAACAAGGAAGTGAAACGATCCGGCTTCACTGCCCGGTTCCCTACGGCGCATGCGCGAGTCACGCTACTCTGTGCTGACTGGTTCCCGCTGTGTTCTGGGAGCTGTGCGTTTCCCAGAACACAACAGGCTGTGTGGCCGGAAGTGGGTGCAAATATCTGTCTTTAGACACCATACTTCTTTGCAGAAGAACCTACTGCACCGTGACAGATGCTCTACACCTCATCCCTGGTTCAGCTGATAGTCTCCCAGATTAGGAACAGCGCCCAGCCCCCATACAGTTAATAACACTTAACCCCTTCCCTGCCAGTGACATTTATACAGTAATCAGTGGCCATTTTTAGCTCGGATCACTGTATAAATGTCAATGGTCCCCAAAAAAAAGTGTCAAAAGTGTGCGATCTGTCCGCCGCAATGCCGCTAAAAATCGCAGATCTTGACAGGTACCGTTCCAGATCGACAGGGTGATCTACAAGCATGTTCGGCCCTTCATCCTTCACCCTGCAGCCTTCTGGGACACACAGAGGTCCCAGAAGACTGCAGGACTATTCACAAAACGGAGTACGATTCACGCATGTGCGATAGGTTTTCTTACTTACAATGCCGGCGCCTGCACCCGAAGTTGACTGAAGCATCGGCTTGGGTGCCGACATCACTGGATCCCTGGACAGGCAAGTGTCCTTATATTAAAAGTCAGCAGCTACAGTATTTAAATGTTTGGGGGGGGGGGGGGGGGCTGTAGCCTCACTTTAATCCATATACTGTGTTTGCACACTGCAGATGTATAGGAAAAACACCAAAAACCAGGTCTTTCAAATTTTTTAAGGGCTCAGTTGGATAGGAGCCCAGTTCTGCGAAGGTGGGGCTAGCTGGCTCTGGAAGTGGAGTTTAAAGCCAAGTGTACACAACCAGTTGGAGAAAACACACATTATGGGGAAGATTTACTAAAACTGGAGAGTGCAAAATTTAACTTTACATTATCCTCTGTTGATTAATCTAATGTCCCCCTGTGACTGTGCTTTATTAAAAATGCAGCTATATACCTTGTTTACCGATTGCAGATCACGTGATATGCCGCCTCTCTTTTCTCTCAGCCTGACAGATGCAGAGGGCGGGGTGGAGGATCCCCCACTGATGTCATTCAGGAGGGGAGGAGGAGAGAGCAGACCCGCCTGCTGCAGCTGTCATGCAAGAGAAGAGAGTGGCGGCATGTCACGTGCTCGCTGATCTGCACTGAACATACAAGGTATATAGCTGCATTTTGAATAATGCACAATCCCAGAGACATTCGATTAATAAACAAAGAGAATAATGTAAAGTTAACCCTAATTTGAGCAGCAGGATGGGAGGGGGGTGGCGCGGACACAGAGCAGACAGTCAGAGAGGGGAGGGGGGGGGGGGAGATAGACAGAAGGGCTGCAGCTGACGGAGGCACATACTCCGACCATGGTGTCAGGGCTCAGCAGTCCTGATTATCGTGGTCAACGTATAGAGGGGGAGGGTAGAAACTGGCAGGATCAGCCAGGTATTACAGGCGATACAGGGGGGCAAATTACACAGCACAATCACTGTGCTGTATATAATGCTTTAACCACTCCTGGACCGCCGCATGTACATTTACGTCTGCAGAATGGCACGGACAGGCACATCAACGTACCTGTACGTGCCTGCCTAGACGTGGGTCCGATCGGGACCCCCCCCGTACATGCGGTGGTTCCCGTGGCTTCAGGAGCGATGACGGACGACGGCGCGGCTATTCGTTTATAGCCATAGCCGCTCCGACGCGATCGATCCCCGGAGCTGAAGAACGGGGAGAGCCGTATGTAAACACGGCTTCCCCGTGCTTCACTGTGGCAGCGCATTGATCGAGTGATCCCTTTTATAGGGAGACACAATCGATGACGTCAGACCTACAGCCACACCCCCCTACAGTTGTAAACACACACTAAGTGAACCCTAACTCCTACAGCGCCATCTGTGGTTAACTCCCAAACTGCAACTGTCATTTTCACAATAAACAATGCAATTTAAATGCATTTTTTGCTGTGAAAATGACAATGGTCCCAAAAATGTGTCAAAATTGTCCGAAGTGTCCGCCATAATGTCGCAGTCACGAAAAAAAAAAAAATAATCGCTGATCGCCGCCATTAGTAGTAAAAAAAAGAAAAATGATTAAACTATGCCCTATTTTGTAAACGCTATAAATTTTGCGCAAACCAATCGATAAACGCTTATTGCGATTTTTTTAACCAAAAATAGGTAGAAGAATACGTATCAGCCTAAACTGAGGAAAAAAAAAAAATCTATATGTTTTTGGGGGAGATTTATTATAGCAAAAAATATTGCATTTTTTTCAAAATTGTCGCTCTATTTTTGTTTATAGTGCAAAAAATAAATACCGCAGAGGTGATAAAATACCACCAAAATAAAGCTCTATTTGTGGGGAAAAAAGGACGCCAATTTGGTTTGGGAGCCACGTCGCACGACCGCGCAATTGTCTGTTAAAGCGACGCAGTGCCGAATTGTAAAAACCCCTTGGGTCATTTAGCAGCATATTGGTCCGGTCCTTAAGTGGTTTAAAAAAAAAAAAAGAAAGATACAGGATCTGTTTTCTGGGTTAACACACTTTATTTGAACAAACTGAAGTTAGAAACTGATTGGCTATCATGCAGAGCTGCACCAGATTTTGTTCTCTCCAGTTTTAGTAAATAAATCGCATTGCAAGTGCACGTAAAACCGAGTGCTTTTGACCCTTTCTTGATCAAGGGTATTAGTACACACAGAGAAGAGTGGTGTCAGGAACACACACTGTATACTCCCTTTAGGTGAGGCCTAAGCATAAATTTGATTTTCCAGGCAAATGGGATTTATATAAACATTACATAAATAAGACTTAGTTCAACACAGATTGCTGCAGCCTGCAAAATGGCTTATGTTGCGTTACGTATAAGATTTCATATAGGTCTTCTTTTAGCTACATTAATCCAAGGGGCAAGGCCAAGCACACTGGCAACTGCAAATGTGTATGTAATCTCACTCCCATAACAACTGTGCAAGTTCCAAAACTACGGAGGAAAAAAAAAAAAAAATCTCTCGCCGCACAAAATGTCAGGGGCTTACACAACGATGGAGAAACCGAAGACCTGGCTTGTACAAACAATGTGAGACAGTACTGTCAACGCTACTGTGATTGGGCGATTCCTCCGAGCTGGGAGCTCTCTCCACCTCCATGCGACTGCTCTGGGTGCCTCAGTGGCCAATCACCAATTGAGGCACATGTCTCCGCCCCCATACATAGAAGTAACATGTATTGTTCTTTGCCCCCCAAAAGACTTATATAGTGTGGCAGAGGAGCCAGGCGAAGGTGGGACCACCAATAGGCCTCATGCACATGGATTTAATGAGATGTATTCATTAACCACTTCCCGCCCGGTCAATAGTCAATTGACGTCCGGGGAGTGGTTGTGAAACCCTGACTGGACGTGTATTGACGTCCTGCAGGATTACATGCCGGCGCGCGCCCGTGGGGGCGCGCAGCGTGGCGATCGGTGATGCGGGGTGTCAGTCTGACACCCTGGATCTCCGATCTCGGTAAAGAGCCTCCGGCAGAGGCTCTTTACCACGTGATCAGCCGTGTCCAACCACAGCTGATCACGATGTAAACAGGAAGAGCCGTTAATCGGCTCTTCCTCACTCGCGTCTCTCCTGACAAGGGGGGTTCGCTCTCGTTGTTTATCAGCGCAGCCCCCCCTCGGATGCCAATACTGGACCACCAGGGAGTGCCCCCCTGTGCTCAATAGAGCAAAAATAGGGAAAAAAATAAAAAAAAAATTTGAACACAATGGATGCCAATCAGTGCCCACAAATGGGCACTGACTGGCAACATGGGCACTGACTGAAATGATGCCCAGCAATGCCACCCCTCAGTGTCCAGTGCCACCTCTTAGTGCCCATCTTTGCCCAGTGTCCACCTATCAGTGCCCATCTGTGCCACCCATAAGTACCCATCAGTGCCGCCTATGAGTGCCCATCAGTGCAGCATACCAACACTGCCTATCAGTGTCACCTCATCGGTGCCCATAATTGAAGAAGAAGAAAAAACATACTTTTTTACAAAAAAAATTACAGAAAAAAATAAAAAAAATATTTTTTTTCAAAAAATTCGGTCTTTTTTTAGTTGTTGCGCAAAAAATAAAAATCGCAGAGGTGATCAAATACCACCAAAAGAAAGCTATTTGTGGGAACAAAATGATAAAAATTTCATTTAGGTACAGTGTAGCATAACCGCGCAATTGTCATTCAAAGTGCGACAGTGCTGAAAGCTGAAAATTGGCTTGGGCGGGAAGGTGCGCAAGTGCCTGGTATGGAAGTGGTTAAGGAGCTGCGGGGGGTTGATGTTCAGTCTGATACAAAGTTTACTGGTGCTTCCCTGCACATGCAATTTCCCAAGAGCAACACTTCCTTGTTCAGTAAAATAAGTCAGCGCTGGAAAACAATGATTCACGGAAGCATTGGCATTTACACAAGAACAAGGGAAGGGCGCACAACCATTTGTTTCTATGCCCCCCCACCTGCAGCTCCCCAACTTCAGGGGAACAACTTTGTGGATGCCAGACAGATTTTATTATGTGCATGTAGCCTTAAAGTGAACCTGGTGCTTTGTCCTGAAAAGACGTCTGATCCAATACAATAGCCACCGTGTTCCGCTGACTCTTCATATTTGCATAGGCCCTCATCCAAAACTCTATATACTCTCTATGATAGGACAATGACATATGGCATTGTGTGACCTATGGTTACAAACTACAGATTCACCAGAGATGAACGTTACCATGTTGTTCTATACATTGTGATACCTAAATGATTTTGGAAAGTCAATAAAAAAAATAAAATCACTGCAAAAACCAATTGTTTTCTATGTGCCCTGTTCACTCCACAATGCTGGTGTGATCTGCAGTGTGGTGAGAAATAAAACAGCATGTCAAGACGTATGATGGTACTACAAGTCGCTGCCCATACAACCACAGGGCCCAGCAAGGACTGGCCGAATTTCAATCCATGCAATCTTTACACAGATTAAACAAATCCTCCTACACATTGTACCTGTTTATCTACAGTCTTCAAAGTGTCTGAGCTGTCAGAAAAAAGGGGTGGAGAGCTGAAGAGGTCTGAGAGACGATTGAAGGGAAGGGACACCCCCCCCCCCCCCCATCACAGGAACAGAGCTGATGCTGTCAATCAGCTGGAGATTCCTCCTCTGCCACCTTTTTTCTCTCAGGAAAACTTGTCAGCAGTGACTCCGGCTGACAGCAGAGGAACAAAGCAGCAGATAGAAATGACCCTTAAAAAGAGAGACAGGAGACATCCGCACATTCACATAGCGGCTCGCGCATGCGCAGTAGGAAACGGGCAGTGAAGCCGCAACGCTTCACTTCCTGATTCCCTCACAGAGGATGGCGGCGGGGGACCTGAGACCCCAGCGATTGCTCGGCTTTGGCTGCTGACACCCTGGACAGGAAAGTGTCCTTATTAAAAGTCAGCAGCTACAGTGTAAAAAATTAAGCCGGACCTCCACTTTAACCACTTCAGCCCCGGAAGAATTTATCCCCTTCCTAACCACAGCACTTTTTGCGATTCGGCACTGCAGCGCTTTAACTGACAACTGTGCGGTCGTGCGACGCTGTACCCAAACAAAATGGGCGTCCTTTTCCCCCACAAAATAGAGCTTTTTTTTGGGTGGTATTTTATCATCTCTGCGGTTTTTATTTTTGTTGCGCTACAAACAAAAAAAAAAAAATTTTTTTTTTAAAAAAGTCAATATTTTTTACTTTTTCGCTATATAAAAAAATATCTACAAAAAAATATAAAAAATTCTCAGTTTGGGAAGATATGTATTCTTCTACATATTTTTGATAAATAATATTTGATTGGTTTGCACAAAAGTTATAGCATCTCCAAAATAGGGGATCATTTTATGCAATTTTTATTATAAATTTCTTTTTTTAATTAGTAATGGCAGCAATCAGAAATTTTTATTGCGACTGCGACTTTACGGCGGACACTTTTGATGCTATTTTGGGACCATTGTCATTTATACAGCGATCAGTGCTATAAAAATGCACCGATTACTGTGTAAATGACACTGGCAGGGAAGGGGTTAAATGTGTCCAAGGGAGTGATTCTAACTGTGGAGGAGATGGGCTATGAGTGACATGACCGTGATCACTGATGACAGGGAGCAGTAGATCACTGTCCGGTCACTAGGCAGAACAGGGAAATGCCTTGTTTACATAGGCATCTCCCCATTCTGCTGCTCTGTGACACGATCGTGGTACACCAGCGGACATAAAGTTCGTGGGCACGGTCACGGAGCTCGCCCGTACGGCAGGATTTTAAAAGCAACGTACAGGTACGTTGCTTTGCCCAGCCAAGCCATTCTGCCGACGTACATGTTCGTTAGGTGGTCGGCAAGTGGTTAAAGTGGCAGTAAACTCTGGCTCACGCATCATGTGCAACTAAATAGCCAATAATTTTTACATTTTAAAATACATCTTAGCTCCCGCTCGCCGCTTTCTCCCCGCAGCAAACTTCCGCCCTTTCCTCTGCGTCATCTCACGCATGCGCAGTGAACCCGCTTGCTCCATTGATGCCGAGCTGTGATGTCACACCCCTTGTGATGTAGAATATCAAACAGGGTGTATTAGAGAATACCAAATGGGTTTGCAGTCTCGGGAGATTGCCTGCTAATGATGTAGACATGGCATGAGGATGAACAGACTGACGGCACGCGGCTCATGCCGTAAACAGGGGCTAAAATTCACATGCGCCGGGGACATCTCTGAAGATTATTATTATTATTTATTTAGCACCAACAGTTTGCGCAGCGCTTTACAACATGGGGGCTGACAGTACAGTTACAATACATAACAGGAGGAATCAGAGGACCCTGTTCATTAGGAGAAATCGCCCGATAGACTGTGAGCTATAAAGGGTGCAAGTTGGAACAGTAAGAAAGATATGATGTAATTTAATCCAGACTGTGCAAAATTAAGAAGTTGACTACCACTTTAACTGAGACACGTACACACTATAGAGGAATATGATATAGATATTATATATTATATATATATATATATATATATTACCCCCAGGCCATTTTTTTGCGATACAGCACTGCGTTACTTTACCGACAAATGCGCGGTCGTGCGATGCTGTACCCAAATAAAATGCCCTTTTCCCCCCCACAAATAGAGCTTTCTTTTGGTGGTATTTGCACTATAAAACAAAAAAAGAAAAAAAAAAAAGTAGGAAAAATAAATAAATAAAAATTCCTTACTTTTAGCTATAAAACCCACCCAATTAAAATATATATATATATATATATATATATATATATATATATATATATATATATATATATATATATATATATATATATATATATAAAAATGTCTTCATCAGTTTAGGCCAATATGTATTCTGCTACTTTTTTTTTTTTTTTTTTTTTAAGCAAAAATAAGAAGTGTATATTGATTGGTTTGTGCAAAAATTTTAGCATCTACAAACTATGGGATAGTTTTATGGCATTTCTTTTTTACTAGTGACTTATAGCAGGACTGAAACATTACAGCGGACATATTGGACACCAAGTGACACTTTTTGGAGACCAGTGCTAAAAATAGGCACGGTCACTGTAAAAATGACACTGGCAAGGGAAGGGGTGAACGTCAGGGGCGATCAAAGGGTTAAATGTGTGCCTAGGGAGTGCTTAATGTATGTGGGATGCTTTTACTGTGAGAAAGCAGAGATCCGTGTTCCTTCTTAGTAGAAACACAGGATCACTGCCTCCCCTTCTTACAGAACAGCAATCTGCCTTGTTTACGATCGGCAGACCGCCGCCTGCTTCTCAAGTGAATGATCGACGGGTCCGCTTGACCGGCTGATTGGCTCCTGCTGTGTACAACCACAGTGGGAGCTGGTCACCGGCGGTGCACATGCGCGTCCCAGACCCTGAAGTGCAGAATCATGTACAGGAGAGCTGCCTTACTGTCGTATATATACAGTCAGCAAGTGGTAAAGATGAATTCCAGATATGGATATTTCCACATACTTACATTGGTCCAGATTGGATCATATCTGGCTGATGCCCCTGGAAGCTGAAGCAGACACCACTACTCCAATGATCTCCACTTGCTTCCAGGTCCCATGCTGAGCGGCTGCATTGTGAGGTCGGTCACTTGTCATGGGCCCCATTCAGAGATTGGTTTTCATTCAGAAGATGCAAACCATTCTCTGATTGGACGAGGTGGAGAGGCAGGGCAGCGATGTCACATCGCTCCTTTAGGTTAAAAATTTAGCATTTTTGGTTCCATAGATTACCATGGAAGCAGAAGAAAAATTTATGAAAAAAAAACACACACACACACACACACACACGCAAGAAAAAAATTAAATATATAAAAAATAAATAAAAATTTAAAAAAAACACGCATAAAAAAATGCAGTTTGTGTGTCAACCTAGCACAGGAAAAAAATTTAAATGAAACTTACTATTATCTATATGCAGAAAAATAAAAAACGGACATGTGATGTCTGACACAACCATTGTTCTGTCTGAGGTGTAGAAACCCGACTGAGATCAGCAGGTGCAAAACTACGAAGGTATAGAACGCACTTTATACCGATCTATTTTAAGTCACCTGTTGTACGGCTAAATCACAAAAAGGTCAATATAACTTTGTATTCTTGGTGATGGAATGTCTAATAAAAAAAACAATTTTCACGCTTCAAATGACAGTCTTGGGAGCCATTATCTGTTCACTAAAAACAACATAATAGCAGGTGTCTACACATAAAAACACCACAAAAGCCAATCGGTGAAGACTTTCATTGAGGCGCACTCCTAATCCTAAAAGCTTAAGCAGAAAATGGTGGCGTCACCTGCCTGGCTTTACAGTATGGAAAAAAAAAAAAAAAGCGAATATCGAGAGGAATACAAATTTTGAAAAGAAGAAAAAAAAAAAAAAAAAAAAGGTTGAATAGTTTAAATGAGAAAATTGCATTTTTATTTTTTTCAACCTATTCAATTTTTCTTCATCTTTCAAAATAAAATTGTAATTCCTTGATATTAGTTTATTGCTAAATGTAGTTGGGTATTACATTTTTTTTTTTAAAAAAGTGCCAATAATGGCACGTGTGATTTTGAATGAATGAATGAAAACTTATATGTGAACTTAATCGCCTCTGGGCGCTTGATGTTCCTGTCTCCTTTGGTATCAAAAGAGATGAGTCTTGATCTTTCTCCTGAACGCCAAGTGGTTCTCCTCCAACCGAATGCTGGTTGGTAAAGCGTTCCATAGTCTGGGACCCTGGACCGCAAATCTCCTTTCTCCTTTGCTCAGATTTTTGCATTTTTCATAGGTCATGTGACTTAAAAACCATGAGTGCATTTTTGCAGTGTATTCGATGCATTTCACATGGGGAGGAGCGTTTTTTTTTTTTTTAACTGAGCAATTATGCACCAAAAATGCGACAAGCAGGAATTTTACCATCACAACGGAAGCGCAATGGAGCAGTGTGAAGACACATCGAATTTAAAGGGATGTATTTTTCTTGAGCTTTTTCTTGCAAAAGCGCTTCAAAAAAACTGCTCAGTGTGAAAGCAGCTAAATCGGCCGAAAAGGTGCCGCTAACGGCTGAAAATAAATTCATATTAGTTTAAATTCATGATATTAAATTAAAAAGTCGAAAATAATACCATTATTTTCATTTTCAGCCAAGTGCAGAGCCCCTCAAACACATCTGAGAAGACACCAAACTAACAAAGATGGCGGCACTGAAGGGGTAGTGGGGCCAAAAGGCAATGTTCCTCTTCGAGCAGAGTGGAACTTCAGCTTTAAGCACTCCTCACCCCCTTACATGCCACATTTTTTTTCGGGGGGGGGGAGGGGACTTCCTGTCCCACTTCCACCTAGGGGGCAATTCCTCCTTTCGCCTTAGGCGGCCCCTCGCGACAGGTCCCAGGATATCGCCTGTCCACTCAGAGCGACTCACGCATGAGCAGTGAGTGCCCGGCTGGGTGCCCACAATGTGAATGGAGGCGCTGGCGTGGAGCAGGTAAGTGCCCGTTTATTAAAAGTCAGAAGCTACACTTTTTGTAGCTACTGACTTTTAATAAACAAACATAAAAAGGCTGGAACTCCGCTTTAAGTAACCCAAAAATACAAAAAGTAGCAGCCAATCAAATTATTCTGGAAGCCAAAAAAATACAAAATCCCCATGTTGACTGAAGGACAATAGCTACAGTTAGCCCATACACATCAATGTGGCCCTTAAACAATCCCATCTTTTACTTTAACCATATAATATCTGAATGACGATCGCTTGGCTACAAAAGGGTTATGGCGGCCCACATACCTATTATTATCACACACATAGTTGGTGAGGTTGAAAAAAGACCCAAGTCCAACCTATGTGTGTGATTATATGTCAGTATTACATTGTATATCCCTGTATGTTGTGGTCGTTCAGGTGCTTATCTAATATTTGCTTGAACCCATTGATGCCCCCCCGCTGAGACCACCGACAGTGGAAGGAAATTCCACATCCTTGCACACATATTGCAGTGTATTGACCAGCCATTTTCAACCAGGTTTCTCCAAAGGTTGCCAGGGGTTTCCTTGAGCTGTAACTAATTAACTTCTCATTTGATGGTGTCTGCATATTTCCAGGGCCAATGCAGCTTGGCAAAGTCAATGGCAAGACATCAACGATCTTTTTAGCAATCTATATTAGGGGGGCATTCTTCCTACAGACCACCAATGTACCAGCCATTTTAACCACTGACCTCCAAAGAATTGGATTTAGCTAGGAGTTCCTCAAGACTTGAAAATTATTTCAAGGGCTCCTGTAAGGTAAAAAGGTTGAGAAACGCTGATACAGACAATTTCAGTTTCCTTATGGCACCACTGCCAATCTCTGAAATTCTGCTCAAAGTCTACATACAGATGTACAGATAACAGTATCTACAGCACAGTACTAAACATTGCTCAGCAGACTGCAGCTACATCAGAAACCAGGACATCCTTTCCCACGTACCGCAATTAAATGCCTCTAATGCCGCGTACAGACGGTCGTTTTTTGTGATGAAAAAAAACGACGTTTTTGAAAACGTCATTTAAAATGACCGTGTGTGGGGAAAACGTTGTTTTATGTCTTCTGAAAAACGACAAAAAATTTTTTTCGAACATGCTCGAATTTTTTGTGTCGTTTTTCAAAACGTCGTTTTTTGTGTCAATGAAAATGATAGTGTGTGGGCAAAACGACGTTTCAAAACGGCATTTTTAAACCCGCGCATGCTCAGAAGCAAGTTATGAAGCTAGCTTTAATGGAAAAGAGTGCCGTCGTACGTGCTGAACGTAACCGCGCTTTGCTAGAGCATTTTCAAAAACGATGGTGTGTAGGCAATGTCGTTTTTGAAAATGAAGTTTCAAAAACGTCGTTTTATTTCACGATTCAAAACGTCTGGGTTTTTTTATCACAAAAAACGACCGTCTGTACGCGGCATGAGGGCCCATTCACCAGCCTGATGGGTTGAGTGTGCTCACAGAAACCTTGGCCACCCATGGATGCATATGCATTACATGGGCAGCAAGAGGTTAAAATAAGCATTACCCGTGTTTCCCCGAAAATAAGCCCGGGTTTTATATTAATTATGCTGTCTTCTCTCCCCCTCTCCCTCCCTGCCTGTCAGGAATCCCCAGTGTGAACTGAGTTTAAATGCTTGTAAAATCCTATAATCCACTCTATTACAGTATTATATAATGTACAATGTGTGTGTTTCTGTAATATAATTGTGCCAAATACATCTGTTATAGCGCCGCTCTGCACTTCTGTTACCCGCCGGAGCTCTCTTCCCCGCAATTATAATACAGAAACACACATTGTACATTATAAATTACTGTAATAGAGTGGATTATAGGATTTTACAAGCATTTTTAATTAGGGCTTATTTTCGGGGTAGGGCTTATATTGAAGCCCTCCTGGAAAATAACGCTAGGTCTTATTTTCAGGGTAGGTCTTATTTTTGGGGAAACAGGGTAGTAAGGCTGGGCACACACAATATATAACTTAATTAGGGCTGCAACTAACGATTATTTTCATAATCGATTAGTTGCCCGATTATTATTTTGATTAATCTGATAATAGCCTTAAATATATATATATATATATATTTTTTTTTTTTTTTTAAATAATCTTGGATGTGAACGTGTCCCATAGGAAAACATGTAAATGAACTGTAGTGCGTTTCTGAAAAAAGCACCAAAAAACACAGAGGTGTGACCCAGGCCTGAGATGTTTAGTAACATAATGGGGTTAAAAAAACAAAAATAAGTAGAAAAAGAGCAAATAATCGCTACTGTAAGGGGTTCATTTTTTTTACTGTTGGACAGTGAAAGTAATATTTACAGTAGCGTTTTTCTTTTTTTTTGTACTATAAAAAGGGCTAATTTTAGTTTTTAACCCCATTATGTTACTGGCCGATTAATCGATTATGAAAATTGTAATCGATTAATTTCATAATCGATTAATCGATTAGTTGTTTCGGCCCTAAACCTTTGAGGCCTCATGGTCAAATGATAAGTGTAACATTTACACAAAAAAAAAAAAAAAAAAGTTAAATTTCCGCCAGCATCCTCTCCGAATCTTTTCTGAATCATTGTACTATTTATTATCTTCACTCTGCAACCAAACACTTGCCAAACGCACCCCCACAAAATACCACAGCTTATAAACGTGGCGCTGTGCCCAATGCCACCCGCATAGTCCCTGACCTTAGCCTGACCATCTGTCCACATTCGAAGTGTCAGTCCAGAGTATTAAGGCCTATTCACACCACTGCTGTGCGTTAGTGTGCGCACGTTAAGGTTACGTAAAATCGCAAGGTTTTGGTCTCATGACTTCTAATGCCTCGTACACACGACCAGTTTTCCCGTCGGGAAAACTTTTGGCCGGGAAAACTGGCCGTGTGTGTATGCTCTATTGCAGTTTTCCCGACAGGAAAAATATTTTTTTCCTGCCGCGATTCCTGGCGGTCTTTTGGGAAACACTGCTGTGGAGCATACTCATGGCCGGGTTTCCCAGCCAAAGCTCTCATGGCCGTTTTCCTGTTAGGAAAACCGGCCGTGTGTGTGGGGGGGGGGGGGGGGGGGAGCTACCAAACAGGTTCTCGGTTTTCCCTGCAGTTTTCCCAGCAAAATTTTTACCGCCGGGAAAAATCGATCGCGTGTACAAGGCATCAGAGAGTGCCTGAAACATGCACCACAAGCATTTTAGCGCATTTTCACACCAAACACCCAACCTCCACCTCAGGCTTGTGAACATAAGGAACGATTCAAGAGTGTGCACGCTGGATATGTAGACTTTAATCTGCATGGTTAGGGCCCACAAGAACCCTTACGACGCTGATGATGTCCATTAAAAGAATGGTGGTGAACTGCAGAGGGCCTGGGAAGTAACTGGCAAAGTAGACATGGCTCAAGAGTGCTGATATCACAAGACACATGCCACAGATTATACTGCTTTATACTGGCCAAAACAAAAATGCCTGGAATTTAAAAACATGTGCCTAAAACTGCTCAAGTGAAAATGAGGGCCTAGAAAGGGGTCAAATGCAGGCCAGATGTGGGTCATCTGCAGGTCAAGTGGACCTGTTAGGCTTCATGTACACGGGACGCTTTTACAACCTCTACTGAATCATTTAACTTGACAGATAGTAACCCACGTTAAAAAACGTCAGTTTTGCCATGTTTACATGCCGCGTTTGCTTAATGTGTTTTTTTCCCCTTCAAAATAGCCTAAAATAAAAAGCCCCTGTAAACGAAATGCGGCTAAACAGTTACCATATTTAGCACTTGAAATGCCTCTAAACTCAGCTTCTGAACCCATTTTTTTGCATTCCAAAAAAAGCCTCTAAACTCAGACTGCACACTCAGTAAGTGTTTCGGGCTGCCTGTCACAAAGCTGTCCCGCACAGCCGCAGCACAAGTTTGTATCCGATATTTCAGTCACAGCTGGAAGCCAGAGATCAGTGTGAGGCCTCGTACACACGGCCGAGGAACTCGACGTGCCAAACACATCGAGTTCCTCGGCCAGTTCAGCCCTGAAGCCGCCGAGGAGCTCGGCGGGCCGAGAGCTCCCATAGAACAACGAGAAAATAGAGAACATGTTCTCTATTTTCTCGACGAGTTCCTCGGCGGCTCCATCGGGCCGAAAGTGTACACAGAATCCGGCGCTGACCGAGTTTCTCGCCGAATTCTGCCGAGAAACTCTGTCGTGTGTACGAGGCCTGAGAGCGAGTCTCCTCCCTTGCTCCACCCATATGATAGAGCTGGGAGGAATTTTCCTACACTAGCGCCTATGCAGGTGTTGCACCAAGGGAGTGCAGGCCACGGAAGGAGCGGGGAGGCGGAGGAGTTGAGAGAGAAATGTAGAGTCAGCATACTGATCGGTCGATCCACCACTGACAACCCATTCCTGAACAGAGTGGTCTGAAGGACCGACAGGGACAGCCCAGACTAGAAGAGGCGAGGAAGGGACCGCACCTATACCCTATCCGCCTGTCTGTATACCCCTAGCCTGTCTATATAAATACACTAACCCCTAACCTAGATTCACACTTGTGTTTAGTGCAAAGTCTGACTTCCTGATAAATTCCTGATATATTATCATGATATAAAATAAAGGATGTGGGGGGCTTTTGGTGGGCATGACGGCATTTTATTCTTGGGCCCTAAACACTGGTACCTTTGGGTACAGCGTTCAGCACAGTAAAGCCGCAATCTGCCATAGACTTTGATAGGGTGCCTGCAGCAGGACTGGGCGCTGCACCTGTTCCTCCCGGGCACGCTAAAGCATCGTAAGAGACACAGTGCAAACGGCCCCATGTGCAAGGCCTTATCTCGAGTCTATGTAACATGACGTCCTATGAGTGCGTAATGTACGAAGGGTTTATAAATAAGGGACAGCACCGTGTCAGTGCAGCTGGGAGAGCATGACATGTGTTTACTTCTGCTAATGAAGTCCAGAGGAGACACTGTAAGCTGAGCAAGGCGAGGAGGAGGAGAATCTACGGCAGGACTGGAATACATGGACGCAAGCTCGTGATTTAGGATCCAGTCTAAAAACACATTAACCGAAATACGCACCAGAACACATCAAGATTTACCTACAGACAACGTAAATTATATTAAAAGCACTATAATTCAACTGAAAGCTGGCCGTACACTAGTAGATTTTCAAACAAATGTTTGTACGAACATTTGTACAA
The DNA here is from genome assembly GCF_905171775.1 of Rana temporaria. NCBI lineage: Eukaryota > Metazoa > Chordata > Amphibia > Anura > Ranidae > Rana > Rana temporaria. Next base: position 52,665,438 of record NC_053500.1, on the reverse strand, counting down.
AGTACATTTGATCACTTGACAAATGTTGCACAAGAGCACTTCCAAATTTTGTTTGCGGTTAACACTCAATTTTGGATTTAATATAATTATCCAAATGAAGACCACATACACTGTCCCAAATGTGTTAAAAAAAAAATGTCCATTCTGCTCCTTTGAATCTGTCACTGTAAAACGAAAGTCAATTTGACCCAATTGATCTATTGATAATTGACCAAATGTTCTTAAAACTAAAAATTCTGAATGAATTTCTACTATTGTATAGCCAGCTTTAAGCCTCATGAATATCAAAGTCATCAAATTAGAGACATTTGTGTCCTTTCCAAACACCTGAGGAAAGTTCCATAACGCCAGGACATGAGGACATTGGGCTGAATGCACATTCCCTGGAATTCATCAAGACCCCTTTTACAGAGTTAGTGGTTTTAGTGGCGCTTCACCATCTTTTTAGCTGCGCTTTTAAAGCCCCCGTTAGCGGCTAAAGAAAGCGTTAAAACCGCTTGCGTAGCAGCGCTTCCAAATAGTTTTTCAGGTACTTCAGAAGCACTGCCCATGCTTTCCGATGGGCATGGGGTAGTGTATACACCCCCCCGAATATACTTTTGCAATGTCTCGCAAGCGCACCGCCCACTGTGAAAGCACTCTGGCTTTCACACTGAGGTGGCATGAGAGGCGTTTGAGACACTTTACAGGTACCATTTTTAGAGCCAAAACGTCTGAAAAACGCCTTCAGTGTGAAAGGGGTCTTAGAGTATTGTAGACACTCATTAGAAATCTGTCTCCCATCCTTGTAATAAATGGCACAAGTTGTGATAGATTCATTTAACTGTAGGTAAGTTGCACATGAGCCTGTCACAGAATTACCTCAGACAGAACTTTATCTGTGACAAAGGACTTACATTAGGGTGACCAGACATCCCCGATTTCCGGGACAGTCCCCAGATTGAGGACACTGTCCCCGGACCAAGTCTGTCCCCAGTTTTGTCCCCGGATTGGATTTGAACAGAGGCAGGCTGGGGCAATTTCAAAGACAGTCAGTGCAGAATGAAAAAAAAAAAAATTCTGAATTACACACCCTACTAGCTTAGGGGGGGGGGGGTGTATTTATTATCTGTGCCCCTTTATGATGATCATGTGCTAGTCAGAGCGGAGGGAATATTTCTTCAGTTGCGAGCGGAGCCGAACGTGCACCTGAATGTTCTTCTGCCTTGCCTCAAGTCCCGGCCAGCCGACCTGCCTGCTCATCTCCTTGCCTTACCTGGTGGAATGATCTTCCTCCGCTCTCCACCCAGTAGTACCCGGGCCCGGAGTGTAAGACTTGACAGGCTGTGAAGCGGGAAGCGACGGGCAGAGAGTCGCTGATTGCCACCATTATTAGAAAAAAAATGTCCCCGGATTTCATTTTAAAAATCTGGTCACCTTAACTTACATGTGTACCAACATGGAAGAGGTCTAATTTACCTCACATTTGTCACCAATATGGTGCCATCTCTTAATGAATTATGTTGCAGCCACAGCACCAGAAGTAAAAAGTCCCTCACATATGAGCTACCAGAATTTTTCGCACGCGAGAGGAATAGCGAGTAAACTGTGGCATGACATTCATTCCTTTGGCGCAGGCCTCTCTAAATTGGCCATACACATTAAAAACTTTGTTAATTTGCCTCCAGAGTGTTTAAAGATGCACTTGCTTTACTGCAAGCTGCATCAAACTGAAAACAAGCCACAATGTTTGATCATTTGCTGAACTTGCCATACAAAAAGGGAGGGGGATGGGAGAGAGTGCAGGAATTCGCTTATTAGGCCTCATTCGCACTCAGTCCATGAGTGGGCCAAATGTTTATGGAGCTTGACCTGCCAGGTGCAGTGTGCAGACAGCCCATTCAAGTCTATAGGGATGAGGAGATTGCACGGGCACAGCCGACCATCAAAACATGACAGGTGTGAAGGTACAGGTAAGTGGCCCTACATGTACACTGCATGTGTTTGGGGCCGCTCACCCATACCCGCACACCTGTCATATTAGGACAAACAGCAGTGTCCATGCAGCCCCTGCATCACCATGGACTTCAATGGACCATCAGCCCGCAGTACTCGGCAGCTCAAGCCACATAATCACACAGCCCACTCACGGACTGTGGTCTCAACATCTGTGTGAATGAGGTCTTAAAAAGGAGCAAGTAAAGCCTCCTTCAAAAAAATAAAAAATAAATACACCCTGTAAGACAAAGGCATAATGAGCTAGTATGCATAGCATACTAGCTCATTATGAAGTACTTACCTGAGATCGAAGCCCCCGCAGCTGCCCTCGTTCGCCTCCTCCGTCGCCGCCATCTCTCCCAGAGTGACTTTCGGGTATCGCGGCTTCGGTGCTGTGACTGGCCGGAGCCACGATGACGTCACTTCCGCGCATGCGCACGGGAGCCGCCAGTGACGGCACGATCGCCTTCACTAACAGTAGCTGCTCAGTGCGCCTGTGCCGTTGTCTACGGCATGCATGTGCCGTCTTTTCTGCAAAAATCTTTTAAACCATGTAGGTTTAGGAGATATTTCTAGTACCTACATGTAAGCCTTGATCTAGGCTTACCTGTAGGTAAAAGTGGTCTGTAAGGGTTTACAACCACTTTATGTTTTTTTTTTTATATATATATATATATATATATATATATATATATATATATATATATATATATATATATATTATATATAAAATCACACACACACACACATACACACACACACACACACACACACGCACACACACAACCAGTTATAAAAAGTGTAAAGCTGGCCACACAGGTTTACAATCTAATTGCATTATTTCCGAACAATGATCACATGGGTTTACCTGTCTGAATGTAACCCCTTTCCCTCTTGGCTTTCAGGACAATGGCAGCTGGGCTGCACAGTGTCTTTGGTCGCTAGGATGCAGGCGGCCAGGCTTCAGAGCATTACTGGTGGTTTCTAGGATGCACATGGCCAGGCTTTAGAGCATCACTGGTTTCTAGGATGCAGGCGGCCAGGCTTCAGAGCATCACTGGTTTCTAGGATGCAGGCGGCCAGGCTTCAGAGCATCACTGGTTTCTAGGATGCAGGCGGCCAGGCTTCAGAGCATCACTGGTTTCTAGGATGCAGGCTGCCAGGCTTCAGAGCATCACTGGTTTCTAGGATGCAGGCGGCCAAGCTTCAGAGCATCACTGGTTTCTAGGATGCAGGCGGCCAAGCTTCAGAGAATGCCGGATTGCAGGAATGCAGACTTCACAGCGTCACTGGTTGCTAGGATGCAGGCGGCCAGGCTTCACAGCATCACTGGTTTCTAGGATGCAGGCGGCCAAGCTTCACAGCATCACTGGTTTCTAGGATGCAGGCGGCCAAGCTTCAGAGCATTACTGGTTTCTAGGATGCAGGCGGCCAAGCTTCAGAGCATCACTGGTTTCTAGGATGCAGGCGGCCAAGCTTCAGAGAATCCCGGATTGCTGGAATGCAGACTTCAGAGCATCACTGGTTTCTATGATGCAGGCGCCCAAGGCTTCACAGCATCACTGGTTGCTAGGATGCAGGTGGCCAGGCTTCACAGCATCACTGGTTGCTAGGATGCAGGCGGCCAGGCTTCACTTGTTGCTAGGATGCAGGCGGCCAGGCTTCACTTGTTGCTAGGATGCAGGCGGCCAGGCTTCACTTGTTGCTAGGATGCAGGCGGCCAGGCTTCACTTGTTGCTAGGATGCAGGCGGCCAGGCTTCACTTGTTGCTAGGATGCAGGCGGCCAGGCTTCACTTGTTGCTAGGATGCAGGCGGCCAGGCTTCACAGCGTCACTGGTTGCTAGGATGCAGGTGGCCAGGCTTCACAGCGTCACTGGTTGCTAGGATGCAGGTGGCCAGGCTTCACAGCATTGTAACTAAGAGATACAGGTGATCAGGTTTCCCAGCATCATTGGTTGCTTGGATACAGGTGGTGGGGCCACACAATGTCATTGCTTGCTAATAAGTTAGTGGCTGAGGTGCACAGCATCTTTGGATGGCAGGACACTGGCGTTTTGAGCCGCACAGCATTAATAATTGCTAGGACACAGATGACTGCCTGCACTAGAACAACCAATGATGCTTCGGCCTGGAAGCTAAACATACCAGAGTTGCACCGAACTGACATTTTGGTGCCGAAACCAAAAATGACATGATACAGGAAATGGTGAGACTGCAGACATGATACAAGAAACCAATGCAGCCTCACCAGGGTCCAGCAGATGTGCGGCACCCGGGCGGACCTTTTCGGTGCCATTATCGCCACCTTTTTTTCTCTCGGCTGATATGTTTCAGTGGCCTGAAATTTTGGTGCACTGGAATGTTCAGCAAGGCTGGCCCCATGGGCAGAACGGCCCTGCCAATATATATTTTCTGCCTCAGTGCTTTGGATCTCCTCCAGACTTTTTCCAGTCACTTCCTGTTTACATGGACCAGCATCAGCTGCAAAACAGTTTTAGCCCCGACCTCCTGATGGTGACAACGGTGGCCCATGCCTGTGCCATGTGTGTCAGCGGGGCCACCAGGGAGACACCTTGTGAAATCACACTGTCATGTTACAGTTGGGATGAGATTATAGTGACTGGCTACACACGTCCATAAACAATCCATTTCTTTTACAGTCATAACAATCGATCCATAACAACCTATTTCATCCAAACTTGGGGAAAAGGATTTAATTCTATAGTGTGAAGATTTGATCATAAATGATCAATCACCGCTGTTTTCACCTTATTGATCAAAATACGATCAAATTCCATCTTCCAACTATTGTCCCAAATTCCAGTTCCCCATGTGTGGCATATTGATTGTGTTGTTGACTATAGATCGATTATTCCGATCATGAGATCGGTTGGAAAACAAACAGATTATTTTTTGAAGCGCATGATTGGCCAGCCAAACGCGTTACCATAAATGATTGATTTACTTTAATGATTGACCTGCCCGTCTTCAGGGATAAATCGATCTATAAAACGATAAAGCATTCAATGTGACAAACGTGGGGAGGTGGATTTTAATCGATAACTTACAATCGTATCTTGCAGCTATCGATTACGTATCTCTTTTACCCCCCATCCAAAGCTCTTATATAGCATCTGATCGATCAAACGCAACTGATACTTTTCGGTCCTGGCCGATCGACTCAGATTAATTGGATCCAATCTGAATTAAATCAAACCCGATCAGAAGGGAAGTTATGCCTAATCGACTGATTGCTGATTTGATCGTTCTGATTGAATTGCATATTGATCAGATATTAATAATGAAGGCAACCAAACAAATTCTAGCTTTTTTTTAAAAAAAATCTGATCTGATCAGGGGAAGCTGGAATCTGATTGGTTGTCACCTGTATGTATAGGAGGCAGGGATGGGTGACCTCCTCTGTCACATGGAGGTGACACTTCCTTCTATACAGCTCGCTGTCAATCACAAATCTCAGCTCTCCCACTATAGACCATCAGATCAGAGGATACACGTGCACATCTCCGATCCATGATATAAGTGATCCTCCCCCAGGACTGACCTACCTTCTCTGCACAAAACATGGGGCACCAGCAGGGCACAGAGTGCCCAGATCCACGGGTACAGCTCCATCCAATCAGCGGCTCCCCTCCAGCATACTATCCGCTCCCCTCCTCTCCACCCTGGCCGATCTATTCCCGGATCTCCGCCGATCACAACTTCTCCAACTTCACCGCCACCGCCAGTCCCCGAACTTCATTCCACCACCACTTCCTGCAGGGCGGGGAGAGCCACGGGGGAGTGTCCTACCGCATGGAGGGGGCTGTACAACCGTACCGGGATCTGACAGCATGGGGTCTGTACTACTGTACAGGATCTGATTGCATGGAGTATGTCCTACTGTCCAGGATCTGATTGCATGGGGTCTGTCCTACTGTACAGGATCTGATTGCATGGGGTCTGTCCTACTGTATAGGATCTGATTGCATGGGGTCTGTCCTACTGTGTAGGATCTGATTGCATGGAGTCTGTCCTACTGTACAGGATCTGATTGCATGGAGTCTGTCCTACTGTACAGGATCTGATTGCATGGGGTCTGTCCTACTGTACAGGATCTGATTGCATGGAGTCTGTCCTACTGTACAGGATCTGATTGCATGGAGTCTGTCCTACTGTACAGGATCTGATTGCATGGAGTCTGTCCTACTGTACAAGATCTGATTGCATGGAGTCTGTCCTACTGTACATGATCTGATTGCATGGGGTCTGTCCTACTGTATATGCTCTGATTGCATGGGGTCTGTCCTACTGTACAGAATCTGATTGCATGGGGTCTGTCCTACTGTATAGGATCTGATTGCATGGAGTCTGTCCTGCTGTACAGGATCTGATTGCATGGAGTCTGTCCGTCTGTACTGTATCTGATTGCATGGGGTCTGTACTACTGTACAGGATCTGATTGCATGGAGTCTGTCCTACTGTAAAGGATCTGATTGCATGGGGTCTGTCCTACTGTACAGGATCTGATTGCATGGAGTCTGTCCTACTGTACAGGATCTCATTGCATGGAGTCTGTCCTACTGTACAGGATCTCATTGCATGGAGTCTGCCCTACTGTACAGGATCTCATTGCATGGGGTCTGTCCTACTGTACACGATCTGATTGCATGGAGTCTGTCCTACTGTACAGGATCTGATTGCATGGGGTCTGTCCTACTGTACAATATCTGATTGCATGGGGTCTGTCTTACTGTATAGGATCTGATTGCATGGAGTCTGTCCTACTGTACACGATCTGATTGCATGGAGTCTGTCCTACTGTACACGATCTGATTGCATGGAGTCTGTCCTACTGTACACAATCTGATTGCATGGGGTCTGTCCTACTGTACAATATCTGATTGCATGGAGTCTGTCCTACTGTACAGCACAGGATATGGCTGAATGGGGTATGTACTACTGTGTGTACCGAGATCTGCATGTGGTCTGATTTGACCTAATGTATGGGACAGTCACAGGGCTGGGGGGGGGGGGGGGGTTGTCCCTGGAAACTGCTAGGCCATATGTGTATGGATTCTATCATTTGATGAAATAATCCTCTCCATTTTCTATCCAAATGCAGAATTTATCATCTTTCATTTTCCCAGCGTTCATGTGGGGACCCTCTCAGCCAGACCTCTATGGGTGGGTGTAGTTGCCACCCCCAGGAGATTGAGACAAAGACAAAACAAAGGGCACAGCTCCATCTAGTGGCTATATCCCTGTATTACTGACAAACTCAGTATAGGTTAGTGTCCCACTTAGATGGGATAACTTTATTAAGGGCATTGTGTTGCTTTTCTTTTGTCTATCTCTGCCACATCCTAAGAAGATTGCTTTGCACCAGCAAGTGGTTGGAGCCATCCGTACGTATCTGAAAGTCATGGCTTCCTTTCAGGAGACAGATTCCTTGTTTGGTGTTCCAGATGACACAGGTAAGTGATAACTGGCATCTACTGCAACCATTTATGGACGAGTGATGGAAGACTTCCTGAAGGGATGGGAAGCTCAGTTTCTGGAGGGAGTGAGCGCTCCCGTTCCCTGATATGTAAGGCTTCACCAGTTTAATACGTTCTTCGATAAATGATCGATTCCCTTTCAAGAGCAATAACCAATCCAGTCGGCAACCAATTTGATCTACATGCCACACACAGAGAAGTTGATTCAGATTGTAAGTTGAGATCAAATCATAACGTGTGATTGTAAGTTATCAATCTCTGTTTTCACAATCTCATAATCTTGGGAAAAGGGAATAGCCGCTCCAGGTGGGAACCCAGATGAATATCCTCCGTTGCAGACAACTCAGGTGCAGGCAATGCACTTAGCAAAGCAGGAACAAAGATTGTCTCTGGACAGCCGCACTCTGAACAAATTGTAGCCTTTTATTAAAAGAAGGACAGCACTACAAGTCACAGCAAAATAAAATAAAACCTGACTGCTGACGCGTTTCGCACTGAAACGAGTGCTTAGCCATAGCTGGTGACTAAGCACTAGTTTCAGTGCGAAACGCTTCAGCAGTCAGGTTTTGTTTTATTTTGCTGTGACTTGTAGTGCTGTCCTTCTTTTAACCACTTAAGCCCCAGACCAATATGCTGCTAAATGCCCAAAGGCGTTTTTACAATTCGGCACTGCGTTGCTTTAACAGACAATTGCGCGCTCGTGCGACAAGGCTCCCAAACAAAATTGATGTCCTTTTTTCCCCACAAATAGAGCTTTCTTTTGGTGGTATTTGATCACCTCTGCGGTTTTTATTTTTTGCGCTATAAACAAAAATAGAGCGTCAATTTTGAAAAAAATGCAATATTTTTTACTTTTTGCTGTAATAAATATCCCCCAAAAACATATATAAAAAAAATTTCCTCAGTTTAGGCCGATACGTATTCTTCTACCTATTTTTGGTAAAAAAAATCGCAATAGGCGTTTATTGATTGGTTTGCGCAAAATTTATAGCGTTTACAAAATAGGGGATATTTTTATTGCATTTTTATTAATTTTTTTTTTTTACTACTAATGGCGGCGATCAGCGATTTTTTTTGTGACTGCGACATTATGGCGGACACTTCGGACAATTTTGACACATTTTTGGGACCATTGTCATTTTCACAGCAAAAAATGCATTTAAATTGCATTCTTTATTGTGAAAATGACAGTTGCAGTTTGGGAGTTAACCACAGGGGGCACTGAACGTGTTAGGCTTCACCTAGTGTGTGTTTACAACAGTAGGGGGTGTGGCTGTAGGTCTGACATCATCGATTGTGTCTCCCCTATAAAGGGGATGACACGATCGATGCAGCCGCCACAGTGAAGCACGGGGAAGCCGTGTTTACATACAGCTCTCGCCGTTCTTCAGCTCCAGGGAGCGATCGCGACGGAGCGGCTATAAACGAAAAGCCGCGCCGTCGTCCCGGATCGCTCCCGAGGGAATCCACCCGCCCCCGACCCGCGGAAAGGCAAGGACGTATATATACGTCCTTCTGCCTGTCCGTGCCATTGTGCGGACGTAAATAGTCGTGCGGCGGGCGTTAAGGGGTTAATAAAAGGCTACAATTTGTTCAGAGTGCGGCTGTCCAGAGACAATCTTTGTTCCTGCAATCTCATAATCTTATTGATCGAAATTGATCGTATTCATGAGCAACTTTTCTCAGTGCTGCCGATCAATGCAAAAGGATCAATCAATTTCCACCCTAGTCAATCATCCCAGTTTGATCAAATCTGGTCTAAATCAAATCAGAATTGATTGGAAGGGAAGTTATTTAGGATGCACCAAAATTGGTGCCAATAACGAGCATTTTAACGAGTATCGTGAAAATTAAACTGATACTTTGCGCTGCGATTTGCGTCAATACATAATGAGCGCAAATCGCACTGCAAAGAATCACATGCAATTTGAACAGGTATGTGGTACGATTCCTGTCTGATTTGCACACGATTTCCACCGTAACTTCTATGTGATTGTGTATCAAAAATGGAAGCGCCATCTAGTGGGCAGTTTATTAAAAAATATTTTAACTCACATTAAGTAAATATCTGGTCAAATGCCAAATCGTAATAGTTCCCGGACCCACCGATGATAGTAAATCACGGCCGCTGGAAGTGCTAACAGGGCTGGAGGAGATGTAGAGGCGGTCCACCCCCCAAGGTGACTTCAATTCCACTCTGTACCCACAGGGGACCCACAACTCCTCCAGCCCTGCGAGCACCTCCAGAGCCCATTATTTGCTATCATCATCAGGACCGGGACAGCTATGCAGATTTTGCATTTTAACCAGATATGTACTCAATGCGGAGTTCCGGCCAAAATATGACTTTTAAGATAATAATACCCCTATAATACTCATGCCTCCTGCAATGTAACAAAGGTATGCTGTAAACTATGCCCAGTTTTCTAACTGTGCTGCATCGTTTTCTTACTTTGTGAAGTTTCTGCACAGCGGGCCCATCTCAAGTGTGGGCATCTGAAGCCACAGTGTCCTTCCTCCCAGCATGCACCTGCCGTCCTCGCGCATGTGCAGTGCCAAGCTGACCAAGATTTTCCATAGGCGCCTATGTTAAATGTTACTGGAGCCATGCCATGCCATGCTAAGCTGACCAAGAATTTCCATAGACACCAATGTTAAATGTTACTGGAGCGGTGCCATGCCAAGCTTACCAAGAATTTCCATAGACGCCAATGTTAAATGTTACTGGAGCAGTGCCATGCTAAGCTGACCAAGCATTTCCATAGACGCCAATGTTAAATGTTATGGGAGTGGTGCCATGCTAAGCTGACCAAGAATTTCCATAGACACCAATGTTAAATGTTACGGGAGCCGTGCCATGCTAAGCTGACCAAGATCTCCCAGTAGCCAATGCAAAACCGGAAATGACGTCCACTAGAGGAGGAAGTGAAATTAGATATAGGCTTAAATCAGGTAAGTGAACATAAAGAAAAATAAATAAATTGCCAATTCATTTTAAGGATGCACATTTGTGCTGCATGGTGAGGAGTGAAAAATGTGCACTTCCCTTTCTATATACACACACAGGAGCGGTGGGGGAAATAGCACGCGATTCTTTGCAGTAAGTCCACACCCCATGGTAAGAGTACCTCATCATATTTATATCTACATTGTGATGCTTTGGTGATCCCTTCAGGCAACTAGACATTCAACATCATATGTCAACTATTGAAAAGTCACTTCTTTTTATGGATTATTATTTTACACATCAGGTTGTGTGATAATTTCACTGATCCAGCATCGCATTGTTTGTGGTGTATGGTCTTTAAATGGACCTTTTCACATATATTAAGTTGTAATTTATTGATTTCCGATCATGTCACTATAAGTATTGTGCACAACACATTTAGCGCTGCACTATTGTTCCCTATTTCTCATTTACTTTGTTTGTTTGAGTGCTGGCTGCTTTCTTACACATTTTTTTGGTTTAGCACAGTTTTTTCCCCTTTTTTCCACATTTTCGGAGAGTACTTGACTGAACGTATCGGAGAGCACTTAACCAAAAGTATTGGTACTCGGTATTGGCGAGTAGTTAACCTGAAAGTATCGATACTCTGTATCAGCGAGTACTTGACCGAATGTATCGGTACTCGTGCTCGCATATAAGAAACGGTATCTGTACAACCCTAGAAGTTATGGCTATTTGATTGTTTGTGGATTTGATCATGTTGATCAATAAATTCAAAGCGCATGCGACCACCATTAAAACTTGTTTACATGGGCGGCCGAACTGGACACACGGTCCCTTGTGTGCCCTGGGAGGAACACTTCTGATCCCTGCACATTTACTTTTGTTTGCACAAACTTTATTGAACTGTCAAAAGGTGACATTTCATTAAGTTCTGTGGGGTGTACTTGCACCACCCTGTGTTGAAAAAAAGTACTTCATTATAGGGACGTCGATAGGGGGGGAATTTGTTGAGGATTTCGACTAATAGACGTGATAGTAGCACAAGGGAGGCATCCTACTGACTATAAAACAACACAAGGGACACATCCTGCTGATTGTAGATAACAGCACAAGGGATAAATCCTGCTGACTGTAGATAACAGCACAAAGGACACATCCTACTGACTGTAGATAGCAGCACAAGGGACACATCCTGCTGACTGTAGATAGCAGCACAAGGGACACATCCATTTGACTGTAGATAGCAGCACAAGGGACACATCCATTTGACTGTAGATAGCAGCACAAGGGACACATCCATTTGACTGTACATAGCAGCACAAGGGACACATCCTACTGACTGTACATAGCAGCACAAGGGACACATCTTACTGACTGTAGATAGCAGCACAAGGGACACATCCTAGTGACTGTATATAGCAGCACAGGGGAGGCATCCTACTGACTGTAGATAGGGGCACAAGGGACACAACCTGCTGTCTGTACATAGCAGCACAAGGGACAAAACCTGCTGACTGTAGATAGCAGCACAAGGGAGGCATCCTACTAACTGTAGCTAGCAGCACAAGGGAGGCATCCTTGTGTTGCTGTGGCTTGAGTGTAGGCAGGGACACGGGGCCCTGTGATCTCCTATTGCCCCGGGGCCCCATGAGTTGTCAGTCCATGCCTGGTATGGGCTGCTCAATCTAAAATGTCCAGGGCTATTATTTGTCCCAGTCCAGGTCTTTTGCAAGCCATATATGGGTTAAACTCGGAACAAATGTTCTTTTGAAAATCAGAAATTGTGTGCATTTTGTGATCTGCTGGTACCACGATTGATTTTGAAATTTGACCACCAAGCCTTCAATGTCACCTAATGTTGCTACAGAAAAGAATTTTCATTGCCGGGAATTTTTTTTTCTTTCCAGGTCAAAGCCCATGCCCCCTTTTTTTCGATTATATTTCTTGCCAGATTCTCCAATCATTGATTAGAAATTTGTACATTTTTTAAAAAAATTCAACATGACCGATCCCTTAAATTCGATGGCCGCACGAGAATTGGCCATTGTTGCAGTAGTTACAATTTTCTGTAAGCAAGTTCTGTTGGAATTGGACCCATGTATGGCCAGCTTTAGACATAGTGGGGCAGATCCACAGAGATCTGCACCCGTGCAGCGTATCAGAGATACGCTACGCCGCCGTAACTTACCCGGCTTTGGTTCGAATCCATAAAGATTTTGCGCCGTAAGTTACGGCGGCGTAGTCTATCTCTCGCGGCGTAACGGCGCGTAATTCAAATCGGCGAGTAGGGGGCGTGTTTCATTCGCCGAACGAACTGCGCATGCGTCGTCCCTAAATTTCCCGCCGTGCATTGCGTTAAATGACGTCGCAAGGACGTCATTTTTTTTTTAACATGGACGTGAATTACGTCCATCCCGATTCACGGACGACTTACACAAACAAAAAAAATAAATTCAAATTATACGCGGGAACGACGGCCATACTTAACATTGAGTACGCCACCAAATAGCAGGTTTAACTATACGCCGAAAAAAGCCGTCTAGAGACGAAGTAAAAAAAAGCGACGGCCACTCGTACGTTCGTGGATCGTCGGAAATAGCTAATTTGCATACTCAACGCGGAAAACTAAGGGAACGCCACCCAGCGGACGCCGAAGAATTGCATCTTAGATCCGAAGACGTACGCCTGTCGGATCTAACCCAGATGCCGTCGTATCTTGTTTTGAGGATTCAAAACAAAGATACGCTGTGGGAAATTTGAAAGTACGCCGGTGTGTCAGTAGATACGCCGGTGTACTCTCTCTGTGGATCTGCCCCAGTACGTGTAATATTAGATGACGCCTGTCAAATTTGGTACTATTTTGTTCTATTGGTAAACTTTTTGGACCAAGAATTAAAAAAAGAATATGTTGAGAATAAATTTTTTTATCTTTCTTTTATCTACAAGTGTGAGGTTAAATATTCTGAAGAATGTCAGAAGGAGCCTCTGGATATCTGGAGTAGTCAGATAAGAAGGATGCAGCTATTTATAACAGTAAATGTTATGGCAACGGGTTACTAACCAAGGCCGCTAGGCACTATGTTGTAGGAACCGCTAAACTAGAATCCATGGGACCTGTGGAAGACTAAAATAATCAACTCCTAAGGCCCCGTACACACGACCGAACATGTTTGCTGAAACTGGTCCGCAGACCAGCTTCAGCAGACATGTTCGGTCGTCTGTACAGCCGAGCGGACAGAATTCCAGCGTACACTTGCCCACCAGACCGTTTTCGAGCGGGCAAATGTTTCTAAATGTGTGATAGGTAGGGGGCGCTAATAGCACAAAAAATTCCTTTAAAGTGGTAGCAATTACAAATAAATGTGATAACAATTAAAAATAAACACCAACTAATTGATCAGAGCTAATTAGCAAAGACACAGTTGATTCGATAATTGAAAATATAAGATTCACAAGGAAACCTCTAATTGGAAAGAGATGTGCTCCCAACACCTTAAAAACAAGAAATAATTCTTAAAGCGGATGTGCCATGGGAAAAATATATTAAAAGCCAGCAGCTACAAATACTGCAGCTGCTGACTTTTAATATAAGGACACTTACCTGTCCTGGAGTCCAGCGGTGATCGCAGCAGATGACGAGCCGATCGCTCGTCACCCTGCTGCTCCCCCCTCCATCCTCGGTGAGGGAACCAGGAAGTGAAGCGCTCCGGCTTCACTGCCCGGTTCCCTACGGCGCATGCGCGAGTCGCGCTGCGCCCGCTGATTGGCTCCCGCTGTGTGCTGGGAGCCGAGTGTTCCCAGCATACAACGGGGGGACGGACGGGAAGGAAGGAAAAAACCCGTCCTTTGCCCGTATCGTAGGGCCGGAAGTGGGTTCAGACACCTGTCTGTAGACAGGTATCTGCACCCCCCTCCCCCCTGAAAGGTGTCAAATGTGACACCGGAGGGGGGGAGGGTTCCGATCAGCGGGACTCCACTTTAGAGTGGAGATCCGCTTTAAGTGATAATAATAATGTCCATATATATAGTGGTAGTGAGCCACTTTGATAACAATGGAGTGAATCTTGTAGTGGACCAGAAGAAAAAACGTGCAATCCTCTCATATACTGCAGTGCTTAGAAATCCTTCCACCAATTCCGCAGAAACGACACCCAAAAGTGAATAAATATATGCGCTTACCACAGCGCTTTGACTCCTTTAACTAAAAAGAAAGTCAAAAAACGCTTGTGCAGTTCTGAATGTCTGCAAACATATAATGCGTTCTCCAGTAGTTGACACAGGCAAATCTTCTCCCAATATTCTCAGAAATGAAATGAAAAACAGAAAAACTCCATAGTGCAACCGTTTTTTAATATAAAATGATAAAAGAAAACATGGGCCAAATGGCCACTTACATTAAAAGGTGCCCATCCCGGCACTGGGTCTGCGGGCCTTTAAATGGGGAGGTGGAACCTCAATTTGCATGCGGTGTGTGTCTCCTCTTGCCTCGCCAGCTCACAAGAGTCGGATGGTGGGGGAAGATAAAAAACGTGACCGCTGGAATCCTGTCCGTCGGACATGTTCGGTCGTCTGTACATGTCCGAGCGGCCGCCATCCCTCGCATGCGTCGAATGACTTCGACGCATGCGTGGAAGCATTGAACTGCCAGGGCCGCGCACGTCGCCGCGTCATCGTCGCGGCGACGGCGCAGCCTCGTTGCCGCGTATCGTGTACACGCGGATTTCTGTATGATGGTGTGTACAGCCATCATACAGAAATCTCCGGGCGGGCATGTACGCTGAAAACGGTCCGGCGGACCGTTTTCATCGTACATGTTTGCCCGTCTGTACGAGGCCTAATGGTTATTTAAAAACGTAGCCAAAAAAATGAATTGTGCAAAAAGTAAAAAAATAATAATTTCTCAGTGACAGCTGCACTCTCGAAATGTCCACATAAACATGTTACAAATTACTATTACTGAAAACTGCGTTGCGCGATCAATGTAAAGTGCATACATTCAGAACAATTAGGCCCCATTCACACCTAGGCGTTTTTACGCCTGAAGCGCACTGCTCACAAACGCCAGAGGGGAGAATTAACATTATTCCCTATGGTGACTGTTCACACCTGAACGCCTGAACGCCCAAACGCCTGTCGCGTGAAGCTCAAACAAGTCCCGGACCTTTTTTTGTCGCGCGTATCGTGCGGTTTGGGCGTATTTGAGCGTTTTTTTTTCCCCATAGAAAGTAATGGGAAACGCGCGAATTGAGCGTATCGCGCGACAACGGGCGTTTGCTACGGGCGTTTCGTCGCTTTAATAAATAGAACTTGTCGCCCATGCAGAAGATTAAAAAAATCTACCAACATAGCAACAAGTGATGAAAAGATGATCATTTTTCCTATTGGCTAAAATAAAAAACGCCGAAGTACAAAAACGTCGCACGACGCTGTATGCAAACGCGCAAATACGCGCGACAAAACGCCAGTAAAAAACGCCCAAAAAAACGACCGAACGACCGACGCTCAGGTGTGAATGCAGCCTTAATCAATCAATCAAGTAAAGCAATTTATCCCTCTAGACTCCTTTATCCCTTCATAGTGTTCTTTTGAACACAACTAGTCAGGAGGACCTACAGCCGGTGACTTTATTACACCCAATGGAGTGTCTGCATGTGATTGATTGTTTTATATGCGATTTTACTTCTACCGTCTTCTAAGTAGTTTTAACCTTCATTAACCACGACCAGACCTATTTCTGACACTTGTTGCTTACAAGTCAACCACTTTCGGACCGCCCGTCGTCGTTATATGTCGGCACTTTGACGTTGAATACCATTGTTAAGGCCGCAGATAGCTACCATAACCCTGGTATTTTTAAAAATGGTGGGCGGTCCACTTTCAGATAAAAGTGGTCTTACTTTTATCAGCGGCGGGAGAAGTCCACCCCCCCTCCCGCCGCGCCTGCCGACGACTCCGGTAAGCCGCAGAGACAATCTGATCTTTTCCCCTCTGAGACATGGAGTCGAGTGAGGGAATGATAGCCCCCACTTGACTCCATACCATTGGATGACGGAAGTGATGTCAAACATCACTTCCACCCGATGCTCTTAATGGGGATGCTGGTTTTATTATTTTTTTACAGGTTTTCTTTATAAAAAAAACACTAAAAATACACTATAATTTTAAAAAGAAAATGAAAAAAATACAGTTTTTTACTGGTTTTATTATTTTACTGTTTTTAAAAATAACAAAAAAAATGTTTTACTGTTATTTTTTAAAAAAAATACTGTTTCTTTTACTGGTTTTATTTTTTACTGGTTTTATTATTTTTTGAGTTTTTTTTTATTTAAAAAAAAAAACACTTGTATACTTTAAAAAGAGAATGAAAAAAAATACAGTTTTATACTGGTTTTATTATTTTACTGTTTTAAAAAAATAAAAATTAATAACATTTCTTTTTCTTTACTGTTATTTTTTTTAAAATACTGTTTCTTTTACTGGTTTTATATATTTTTTGCTGTTTTTTTATTTCTAAATAAAAAAAAACACTTGTATTCTTTTATAATTTTTTTTATTGTTTTTTAAAAGAAAACGAAAAAATACATTTTTTTTACTGTTTTTTTATTTATTTTTTTTTACTGTTTTTTTTTTTTTTTTACTGGTTTTATTATTTTACCGTTTAAAAAAATAAATAATAAAACAATTTTTTTTTACTGTTATATTTTTTTTTAAATACTGTTTACTGGTTTTATTTTTTACAGTTTTTTTATTTATTTTTTAATTAAAAAAACACTTATGCCGAGTACACACGATCATTTTTCGGGTTGTAAAAAACGACGATTTTTAGCCTCTAGAAAAAACAAAGTTTTTTTCAACCCGATCATTAAAACGGCCTTGCCTACACACGATTGTGAAAAAAAAATGCTCTAGCAAAGCGCGGTGACGTACAACACGTACGACGGCACGATAAAGGGGAAGTTCCATTCGGATGGCGCCACCCTTTGGGCTGCTTTAGCTGATTTTGTGTTAGTAAAAGACGATTCACGCTTTTCTGTCTGTTACAGCGTGATGAATGTGCTTACTCCATTACGAACGGTAGTTTTACCAGAACGAGTGCTCCCGTCTCATAACTTGCTTCTTAGCATGCTCGTTTTTTTCATGTCGTAAATTTATTTTTTTACGTTTTTCAGAACCCGAAAAATGCTCTGAAGCCCACACACGATCGTTTTAAATTACATTTTAAAAAACGTCGTTTTTTAGAACCCGAAAAATTATCGTGTGTACACGGCATTATACTTTTATAATTTTTTTCTGTTTTTTTTTAATTAAATGAAAGGGGTCTTAAGCTCCCTCTCTCTTTCATGCTGGGAATGGAGAAGGATGTAGACTAACTTCCCTTGTGTATTATGAATTTGAATCAGAGGCAGAATGGTTATGCCCTGGAGTTGTGCCAGGGGCCTATCCTTTTCAACGATCCCATACTTAGAGAGGTTGATTTTCTGGTTTTCCTCACATATATCTTCCATGCTTTGCACTGGATTGCTCCTCAAGATTTCCCTGGGCTTAGATAACACCCATGTGATTATGGTTTGTCTGACTCTTGCTTATTGATAGCTGTTCATGGATCTTTATTTCTTGTAGGGGGTTCTTCAGAGATCCCTACCCAAAGCCCAATTCCCCCTCTTTCTATAGTTGCACAACATTCCATGTGTCTTATTTTTTTTATTAAAAAACAGTAAAAAACAAACCAAATAAAACACATTTCCTGACAGACTCCATGGCAGACTACGTGTGGGTTAACCCCGCCTCCTCTCCTACTATAGGACCCCCTACCCATAAATTTGAGCTCACCTCCATGGACGGTGTTCCTTTTTTGTCCTCCTCACGTGGACCTTCATCATGCGATTCTGTGCACTTCAGGATTTCTGTCCAGTCGGTACCATTTACTGCGGTGCGCCCAGGGCCCAGCTAAGAGCGGGCGAGTGGATTCGGGCTGATTGTTACCCCTATGGTGGAAGGGATGTGGCCCAGTGTACCAGGATGGACGTGCAGCTGGCTTAAAATGTTTGCCCCACATTGCTTATTATGTCCCTGGTGTGTTTGGAACGCTTCTGCGTTCCAGGATGTCTCCCTCTTCCTGGTCCCCGGGTCGCCGTACGTCCGCGCATGCGCGAAACCGCGGTGAAACCGAGGCTTAGTTTCCGCGCATGCGCGGTGCGGCGGAGGGGTCAGAGGCCACACAGGCGCAGTCGGGCCGGTCTTCTCGGCGCATGCGCGTCACGGAGATCGGCCGTGACGTCATTCCGGCGGGGGATTTAAACCGCTGAAGTGCCCTATACAGGTGGGATTACCTGTGGGCAATAGTGGCGGCATCCCGGAGCACCTATATCACTTGGGCAAGGTAAGCCCTGTCTTGGGGGGACTATGGCATTCAAGTCCCTTAAAGGGGACATTATATCTGTTTTTTATTTATTTAAAAAAAAAAAAAAATGTAATTTATTTATTTATTATTTATACTTCCTTAGCCTAAAGTGATATTCGGTTTTTCCTGTCACTGCGTCACTCTTCTTCTCCTCATTATGGATCCTTCACCGCCGTGTGGCCAGCCCTCCCGCACAAGGTATGTGCGGAGGGGGGAGGGGGATGGATGATATTGTATTTTTCAATATTGGTTGCTAAAGGTGTTTACTGTTTTTTTTCCTTCCCCTCCCTCTGTCTGTACTGTTTATTTTACTACAGTCCGGCTGAATCCGTTCATCGGCCACAAGATAGAGACCTTGCCAGGCCACGGGACTATCATCAATCAGCTTCCAGGTCCAGACGGGACACACCGTCTGGGTCTTACCATCACAGGGGACGCTCACATTCCCCCTCTAAATATAGGAGACATTCCCATTCCTCCTCTAGTCACCGCTACCACCACCGCGATAGTCGCTCTGATCATAGAGCATGCTGGGGATGTAAAATCAGAATCCCAGAGGGCAAGTCGCTATGTGATCCATGTTATGCCCGAGCGGTCGGTGAGAAAGAGACGGAAAAACAAAATCTTGAGTCTCTTGTCAAACGTGTGGTGCAACAATCCATGAAAGATTTAGACACCCCCCACACGAGGAGCCAGTCCACCACCTTTTCTGGCTCCCTGGCTGACGAGGCCCAGGAGGATACCGGCCAATTCCAGCCTCATGATGCCTCCCATGATTCCTCGCATAGCGAGACGGAGGGAGATGATTACTCTGTTGGTTTTGACTATGCTTTAGTCTCCCCATTAATTAAGGCGGTCAAGGAGACCCTAAAACTGGAAGACACTGCTGCTCCCCCAGAGAAACACAGGAAACTGTTCAAACAATTGGGAAAAGAACGTTCCAATTTTCCACTTCCCTCCGAACTGAAAGATGTGTTTGAGGAAGAATGGAGCAAAGGGGATAAAAAAGTTTCAATGTCAAATAAAACTTCAAAACTTTATCCTTTCAAAGCTGAGGATGTTAAACACCTGGAAAATGCTCCCCTTGTGGATGCAGCAGTAATGCGCCTAGCGAAACATGTCACGCTTCCACTAGAAGATTCAGTGTCCTTTAAGGATGGCCTGGAGCGCAAAATAGATCAAGATCTTAAAAGGATCTATAACTTGGCCGGAATGGCCTGTAAACCAGCCTTAGCACTAACAGTCACGTCCAAAGCTATGGAAGCTTGGGTTGAAAATGTGGACTCAGTCCTGAAAGGAGTGAGTATCAGAAGATCTAGCTCAAGGATCGGCAGTTCAAGAGCTTAAAATGGCAGTTGCCTTTTTGGGGGAGGCATCGATTGACCTTATGCGCCTGTTGGCCAGAACTATGTTGTCGTCAGTCACGGCCAAGCGGGCCTTGTGGTTGCGCCCCTTGCTTGCTGACCCAGCCTCTAAACAGGCATGGTGTAAAATTCCCTTTGAAGGGGCATCATTGTTCAGTAACAAATTGGATAATGCCATTTCTAAGGCCACAGGTGGGAAGTCGGGTTTCCTTCCCCAGGACAGGCGCCCATTTAACCAAAGACGACCTCGACGTAGGCGCAGTACAGAGCGCTCGAGGGAAGCTCGCTCCTATAGACCAGGCCAAAATTTCAGGAGAAACTGGAACTGGAATCGAGGACAATCTTCCTTTCAGAAGTCCGCCAACAAGCAAACATCTGGTGGGCGCGAGCCAACAAAGTCTTTTTGAGATTGGGCCCGCCCAGGCGGGTCGGGTAGGGGCTCGCTTACATCAGTTCCGGCACGTCTGGGTGGCCTCAATCTCGGACTATTGGACCATCAAAACGGTCTCCACAGGCCACACTTGGTCCTTCATTAAAATTCCTCCTCACAGACCAATGTCCACGACACTATCAAGGTCGGAAGAAAAACGACAAGTTCTACTGTCCTACGTAGATACGTTGAAAAATCAAGGAGCAGTAGTGCCCGTTCCGAAGGAAGAGGAATTCCAGGGAGTATACTCTCCTCTTTTTCTGGTTCAAAAAAAGAACGGCTCTTGGCGCCCGGTGATAGACCTTACGTTCCTCAACAAGTTCATAAGGCACGAAAAATTCAAAATGGAGTCACTTTCGACCATCCAGAAGATAGTCCAACCAGGCGATTGGTTAATCTCCATAGACTTGAAGGACGCTTACTTCCATGTTCCAGTGGCGGAAACTTTCCACAAGTTCCTTCGGTTTCAGGTTGGTCAAGAGCACCTACAGTTTGTATGCCTTCCATTCGGTCTGACAACCTCTCCAAGAGTTTTTTCCAAAGTCCTATTGGCGGTAGTGTCCCTTATCAGAACGAAAGGGGTGCGACTGTACCACTACCTAGACGACCTGCTAGTTCTATCTCAAGACAAGCAATTACTTCTAGTCCACAAGGAACAAGTAATCTCCACACTTTTGGAATTCGGATGGCTCCTAAACCTAGAGAAGAGCCAATTAGAACCAACCCAGTGCCTAATTTACCTCGGAGCTCAGTTCGACACCATAGAGAATACGATCTCTCTTCCAGAGGAAAAGATTCCGGTCATTCGGGAAAGAATCTCCCTAGCCCTAGATTCTTCACACCTGAGAGCTTCGCAGTGTCTGAAGATAATCGGCACAATGGTGGCCACAGCCCCTATGGTCAAATGGGCACTGTGGAGGCTTCCTCCCTTCCAGGCGGGCTTCCTTCAACAATGGAAGTCGGAAGACATGAATCAATGGATTCGGATTACCCTATTGATGAAGAACAGTCTTCTTTGGTGGCTCCAACGCAAAAACCTACGGACATGCCACTCACTTGTCCCCATCCAATGGGTGCCTGTCACTTCAGATGCCAGCAATGCGGGCTGGGGGGCCCATTGTGGTCAAGAACTGGCGCAAGGGAAATGGGATGCTCGGCTCCACATTCCAGGGTCAAATGTTCCGTTCTACTCAAGATGGACAACACCACGGCTGTGGCGTATGTGAAGAGACAAGGGGGCACTCGGAGTTCCGCTCTTCTCCAAGAGGTCGAGCCCATCTTGACCTGGGCTCAAAAGAACCTGCTCAATCTGTCAGCGGTCTTTATTCCAGGAGAGCAGAACACTCAAGCGGACTTTTTGTCTCGCAACAGCCTAGACAACAACGAGTGGTCACTGCATCCACAGACCTTCAAGTGGATCCTGTCATTGGGAATCGATCTCGAGGTGGATCTGTTTGCATCTCCCTGCAACCACAAACTCAACAAGTATTACACTTGAGTCCGTTGCAGTCAGGCCTTCGGAATAGATGCCTTAACGAGCCAGTGGAACTTCAGCAGGGCGTATGCCTTTCCTCCACCTCCGATCATCCTGAAATTCCTTCAGAGGCTTCAATTGGAGACGATCGAAGTGGTGACAATAGCACCCTACTGGCCGAGCAGGCCGTGGTTTCCCCTCCTGATCCAGATGAGCGTCAGGGACCCGTTGCCTCTCCCTCTCAGACCGGACCTTCTTTCTCAGGGGGCGACCCTGCACCCCTGTCCAGCGATACTGAGACTGATGGTCTGGTTCTTGAAAGGGAGAGGCTAGAGTCTCTCGGGTGTGCTTCGAGAGTTATTTCTACCCTCATGAGTTCCAGAAAGCCTAATACCAACAGAGTCTATAGTAGAATATGGACAAAGTTCGTTAACTTCTCAACTTCTGCAGGAAGATCATGCAGAGATCCGGGGGTCCAAGACATCCTCAGTTTTCTCCAGTCTGGCCTGGACCTTCCGTTATCTGTTAGTTCTCTCAGGGTGCAAGTTTCAGCTTTGTCAGCATTCTCAGGAACATCATGGGCAACTCACCCACTGATACGACAGTTCTTTCGCGGGGGTTCAAGACTCAGGCCCCAAAGGAAACCTAGATTCCCCAAATGGGATCTTCCACTCGTCCTTGATGCTTTGTCAACTCTCAACAACAAAGAGCTTTCAGTTAAGGACTTGTCAATTAAACTGGCCTTCCTAGTGGCCATCACTTCGGCTAAAAGGGTATCAGAGATAAGCTTTTTGGGGTGTCAGGAACCCTTTCTGACTTTCTTTCCAGACCGGGTGGTCCTTATTCCCATGCTTGGGTCCAAGCCAAAAGTTACCTCTGTGTTTCACGAGAACCAGGAGATAGTGCTTCCTACTTTCAAGTCTCCAGAATCCACGGAAGTACATCCTTTGGATGTGGGTGAAACTCTGAGAGAATACCTAAGAGTCACTTCATCTTTCAGATGTTCCAATCATCTGTTCTTATTACACTCCGGCAGCAATAGAGGAAAACGTGCTTCTTCAAGAACAATAGCGGCCTGGATTGTTCAAGCTATTCAGCAAGCTTACAGGGAAAGGGGCTTGGCTCCTCCAGAGGCGGTGACGGCTCATTCCACCAGAGGCATGGCAACCTCATGGGCAGCGGCTCGACATGTGGCTCCTGATGTGATATGCAAGGCAGCCTCGTGGTCTTCGATCAACACTTTCATGTCTCACTATTGTGTAGAGCCTGCTTCCCTTTCTTCTGTTAATTTTGGTCTAAGAATCCTGTCAGTTGACCGGAGAGATTAAAATATTTTTGTTCAGCATACCCTCCCGTGTGGATTGACTAGTTATTTCCCACACGTAGTCTGCCATGGAGTCTGTCAGGAAAACGGAAAATTTATTACCAAATACTTACCGTAATTTTCCTTTCCTGATAGACTCCATGGCAGACGGAGTTCCCACCCATGAGCTATAATATGAGATTGGACTAAGAGTCGGCTAGTTACGGAACACCGTCCATGGAGGTGAGCTCAAATTTATGGGTAGGGGGTCCTATAGTAGGAGAGGAGGCGGGGTTAACCCACACGTAGTCTGCCATGGAGTCTATCAGGAAAGGAAAATTACGGTAAGTATTTGGTAATAAATTTTCCGTTTTATATACATTTATTATTTTTTACTGTTTTTTTTAAAAGAAAAAAAAATACTTACTGGTTTTATAAATGTTTTACTGGGTTTTATATATTTACTGTTTTTATTCTTTTTTTAAATTGAAAAGAATACGTTTTTTAATGGTTTTATAATTTTTTTACTGGTTTTATTATTATTTTACTGGTTTTATTTTTTACTGTTTAACAAAAATATTGTTTTTTTACTGGCTTTATTATATGTTTTACTATATTTTATGTTTTTTTTTACTGGTTTTATTATTTATTTACTGCTTTTAATGTTTTTAAAAATAAAAAACAATGTTTTTTTTACTGTTTTTTTTTTTTACTGGTCATTATTATTTTACTAGTGCTATTTGTTTTCTACTGGTTTTATTATTCTACATTTTTTTTATAAAAAACAAATAAAATACTGTATTTTTTTAATGGTTTTATTTTATTACTGGTTTTATTATTTTCCAGTTTTTATATGTTTTTTTTAAAACATTACTGGTTTATATAACTTTTTTACTGTTTTTTATTACTTTATGTGTTATTATCATTTTACAGATTTTTTATGTTTTAAAAAAATAAAAAAATTTTTTTACTGGTTTTATTACCTTTTTTTACTGGTTTTATTACTTTTTTTACTAGTTGTATTATTATTTTACTGTTTATGTTATGTTTTTAAAAAAATAAAAAAATAATGGTTATGTATTTTTTTTACTGGTATTTAAAAAAAATATTTTTTACTGGTTTGTATTACTTTTTTTCTGGTTCTTATTACTTTTTTACTGGTTTTTATTATTTAACTTTTTTTGTTTTAAAAAAAAAAAAAATTCTATGGCCTGGGTTATAGTTTGTTTTGTTATTCATTATGCGTTCATGCGTTACTTCCTTATTTATCTGTTCAATGTCGCCCTTGCGTGGGCAAACCATGGCTTGTTACAATTTTTTAAATTTCAATAAAATATTGAAACAAAAATAAATAAATAAACTACTGGTTTTACTATTTTACTGTATTAAAATTTTTTATTCTTTTACTGGTTTTATTATTATTTTACTGTTTAATAAAATCCTGTTTTTTTACTGGTTTTAGTATTTTTTTTTACTGGTTTTTATTACTTTATTTACTGTTTTTTTGTTTTGTTTTTTAAATAAATAAAATTAAGAAAAACTAACGGTTTTCTTATTTTTTACTGGTATTGTTTCTTATTTTATTGTTATTTTCCTGACGCCAGACATGGCAGCATTACATATGATATAGCCCCGCCCCTATATTCACCCACAGGACACGTTTAACTCTCTTATAAATGTCTGACTGAGAGCAACCTCCCCATTCTCCTTTTTGTCCTCAAAGATCAACCTACAGACCGTTACATTCAGGATAAGCCCTTAACTACCGACTATGTCGAAGTTCCGGCTGGGTTCAGCCTCTCCCAGTGCGAGGTCCCACATCTTAGGCACGCTAAATGCACCAACAAGGTGGGGAACCCCTTCTGGTGGTCTTCTGGAGTCGAGGTGTTCTCTAATCAGAGACGACAGTCCTCCTTTGGCATTGCCTGCGATGGAGTCTGATTTAAGCAAGCTGGGACTGCATGATTCCTTCTCTCCTATGGAACTCTTTCCAGGTCTGTCAATTTCTATAAAACTTTTTTCTTGCTCTCATGTCTTTAAAGTCCCCATACACACTGCAACTTTTGTTGTTTGATTTCCTTTAGATTTGCCGGGACCATGTGGTGCCTGCCTGATTGCATACAGGTATAGGCTTTAGGGTTTGGCCTCATGTTGTGTGGTTTTGATAGATCTGAGGGAAAAAATCTGCAGAAGATTGTATGGTGTGTAGCCAGCTTAAAGGTGTCCTTTTGTGTGGATGGGCATTTGCCCTCCTAATTGTATCAGAGTAGAGGTGAGAGAGGACTGAGTCTCAGGTGATCTAATTCCAGGGAACAAATGGACAGGTAATGAATGTCTTTGCTATTCAAAATCCAGAGAAGCAGCATCTCTGTCTGAGGAACAGTCAATGACAGGTAAGTTTTTATCTATCCTAGTAATGGGGATATATGGGGGGAGGAGGAAGGAGCAATGTATTACTAGGGGATGGGGGTTTTCCCAGATTTATTTTGTTTAAATTATTACTAAACGTTCTCTCCAAGGTAATGGAGAAAGTAGTGGTACAACAGCTGCAACAGCATCTGGATACCCATAATCTACTCGATCCATTTCAATCAGGCTTCCGTCCCGGACACGGGACGGAAACAGCATTACTGAAAATATGGGACGACGTTCTTGAAGCAGCAGACGAAGGAGAATCCTGTCTCCTGGTTTTACTGGACCTAAGTGCCGCCTTTGACACGGTAGACCATAAACTGTTACTGACGCGACTGGCTGAAGTAGCCAGAGTCGCAGAAGGTGATCTACCATGGTTTTCCTATTTTCTTGAAAACCGATCACAAACAGTGAAACTGGGATCTTTCACGTCGGAGAAGCGCACGGTGTCATGTGGAGTCCCCCAAGGTTCCCCCCTGTCGCCGGTGCTTTTCAACATCTATCTTCGGCCTCTCTTTAAAATCATCAGTAGCCAAGAACTACTTTATCACTCATATGCAGACGATACGCAATTGTATTTTTGCATCTGCAACAAAAAGGATCATCATCTCAGTTTAGAGAAATGTCTCTCTTTAATAGAAAACTGGATGACTAAGAGTTATCTTAAATTCAGTAGCTCTAAAACAGAACTTCTCATGTTTCACGCCAGCCGCAAGAGTCAACCGGCACCAACCTGGACACCCCCGCCCATTCTGGGCCAAATCATCACCCCTAGCTCCAAAGTCAAAAGTCTCGGGGTCATCTTCGACACCTACATGACAATGGACGCACAAATAGGGTCAGTAGTCAGCGGATCTCACCATCTGTTGCATCTACTACGCAGACTTATTCCATTTATTCCCAAAGAAGACGTAGCAGTTGTGGTGGGAACAATTGTGAACTCCAGACTGGACTATGCAAACGCCCTTTACCTCGGACTCCCAAAGTACCAAATCTCTCGTCTGCAAGTCGTTCAAAATGCGGCTGCCAGACTTGTGACTGGGAAAAAAACATGGGAATCAATCTCACCTTCGTTGAGAAACCTTCACTGGTTGCCAGTAAAGGACAGAATTGCATTTAAAGCACTCTGTCTGACGCATAAGTGCATCCATGCGAAGGCTCCGCAATATCTTTGCGACAAGATAGAACCCTATAATTCCAATCGCATTCTGCGATCTACCGACCAAAATCTGGTCAAGGTACCCAAAGCAAGATACAAGTCCAAAGGAGAAAGAAGGTTTGCTTTCCAGGGTCCTAGACTATGGAATGCTTTACCAGCCAGCATTCGGTTGGAGGAAAACCACCTGGCCTTCAGAAGACAGATCAAAACTCTGCTCTTCTGATGTCAAGAGACAGGAACAACAAGCGCCCAGAGGCGATTCAGTTCGCATGTGCCGCGCTATATAAGTCTTTCATTCATTCATTCATTCACTATTTGCCCAAAAAAAAAAGAGATGTATATATATTTTTCTCTCTCGCTTCCCTGATTTCTCTGTTGTCATGCAGTCCCCCTTGCATCTTTCAGTAACTTCCATTAGCATGAGCTCACCGCCACATAATAAAGACCACCGCGCCATCAGGTAAAGGGCCAACTTTTGGTAAGTAAGAAGACGCGGGAGAAAAGAGTGCATTGAGCCCTGACGAGCGTGCCTTCTTATCTATTGCAACCCCAGCCGCTTACACCCGCTCAAGGAGGTTCAGAGGCCCTCTGGATCATCAGGATTTTCAGGGCGGAATGTGTCTCCTCCAGTCCTGGCAGACCTCAGTACTAAGGGCGCAAATGTACGCTTCAGAGAATGCACACAGCTTCTCCTATTAGGGCTCAGCGCCCGAAAGGCAAATGTTGGTCATGTGGAGGCGACCCTATGCCTGGAAAGCTACTTTGCAGCAACTGCTTCAGGCAGCTTGCCAGAGACCAGGAGTTTGAGAGTCAGCAGGTGTCAACCTTGCTCAGCAAAATAGTCCCCAACCCCCTGGCTGAATTTTCCAATCATCTCGGGCAGCCAGGGACAGAAGTGGACGGACAGTGTGGGCACTACACCAGGTCTAAACCAAGCCATTTAACCCTCTCTAACTAGAGGGGTACCAGGCACTTCAGGGGTGACTCCAGCCCAGCAGATTAGGCAGGCTGGTTCCCCAGACCCAGTATTACAGCCAACCTTTCAGGCAGAGGGAGATGATATTGCCTCCTCCTCAACATAGAATCCTGAAGGTTGAGGCTTTGTTTTACGCTAATATCACCATTCGTTATGGCAGTAAAGCTGCACTGGAATGGGAGGATCCGGAACCTCCTCCAAAGAAGGAGAAAACCTGTTATTGCACACCATACAATCTGATTTTAAAATTGTAACATTGTAACAATCACTGTACAATATGCATTAGGTGCCGTTATCCTTTCAGGGCACCCCAAATGGAATGCGATTCTGCTGTGATAGGTCACGTGGGAGAACGTGCCTTTTAAAAAATTGTGTAAAACTGGTCATCCTTAAATAGGAGCAGGGGCTTTTTTGCACACGGAGGGTAACCAAATGAATGGGCCGCACCCATGCGAGTTGCAACGTTGTGTACAAATCGCTCTTTGAAAATCGCATTGCAGAAACACTGGTCCCCTCTAAGTGACAATATCAAATGCCTCTGAAAAGTAACCTAAGCACAGATTGCTTTTCGGTGCAATAGCAGATCCTGCTGCAAGTGTGAACAAGCCATTGGGTTCCATAAGAGGAATCTAAAGAAGCAGGTAAGCTACCTTTTCTCTAATGACATAAATAAGAAGCCTGTTTCAGGAGGAATGAGAAAAGAGAGAGAGAGAGAGAAAATCCTCCTCAACCAATAGGTTGCAGAAGTTGTATCCACTAACGGAGAAGCATGCAACTCCTTTATCTAACCCACCTACGGTGGATGCGGCAGTCACCAGACTGGCCAAGAATGTGACACTTCCGATGGAAGACTCTTCCTCTTTTCACAATATCCTTGATTGACGCATTGCTTTAACATCCGTAGCAAGTGCTATGTGAGTGTGGGTGCAGAACTTGGAGTATGCAATTAAAACCAGCTGCCAAAGAGAAGAGTCATCAAGGCTCTTGATGAGAGAAAACTCTCAGCGGACTTTACAGGTGAGGCAGCTATAGACATCATTCGATGGTCATACAGAGCCATGCTCGGCTCAGTCACAGCCAAAATAGCACTGCGACTAAAATCCTGGGCGGCTGGCCCATCCTCAAAGCAGAATTGCTGTAAACTGCCTTTTGATGGGAAGGCGCTGTTTTACCACAAAAAAAAAATGGAAAATATCATCTCCAGGGTTATAGGAGGAAAATCAGATCTTCTGTCCTAAGATGAAGAGCCAGAGGGGCAACCATACAGAGGAGCGCCAAACAGGTACTGGGATTTCGGAGGCTTTCGCCCATCCAAGGGCTTCAGAAGGCGTTGGAAGGGTACAGAGTCAACCATCGTAAGATTGCAGGGAGCCAAGATCCTTGCGACTTCCCAAGATACCCAGAAGCCCTTTTAACGCCAGGCCTGCCCAGAAGGCAGTTGGAGTCAAGTGGCTCAAAGTGACCCAGTTCTGGTTAGACCACTGCCGAAAAATGGTGGTTTCAGTCCACAGTGGCGCAAGGCCATGTAAGAAAATAAATGGCTGCACATCCAGGCATCCTGTTTGCCTTTTATTGTTCAAAGTGATGACACAAGGTCACATAGACGCATTTCACACATTCATTTTGTGCTTAATCATTACCAATGGCAAGGCCGTTATTGGTTGCTCAAACGGCAGCCTCCAAAACTACCTCAAGAGGCTGAATCAATTTATATGGATAGACTCAAGATGGAGTCTCTCCATACCATAAATCCAGGTCATTCAACCAGGTTACTGGAGGATTTCAGTGGACCTGCAATATACCTGCAATATACCCATAAGCATGTCCCGATCCTTTAGTCATACCAGCAGTTTCGAGTTGAGGGGCAAGCATTGCCAAAACCAGTTGGCGCCTATGCAGAATGTGCTCTACCAATGGGGCCCGATTCAATACTCAGGCGGCCTCAGTTCTTTGCCACCTCAAACTCCCTGAAGTTAGGGAGATGTTCCAACAGGCATTGGCTGCACCAGTGATGTCAGCATCCTAGTGCATGAGCCCTCTCGGGACAATGGCTTCTTATATTCCGATGATCCTCTGGGTTCACTGGAAACTCAGTTTTCCAACAAGGCTTCCTGATGCAATGGAAGAGTTTGTATAGCCCAGCCAATCAGGATCTCCAGCCGGAGGCTCCAGAGTTCTGGTGATTTAAAAAAAAACAAAAAAACTGCTAAATGGCTTGGTCTATTAGGGCTGCAGCCATGGATCATTGTTGCCACAGATGCCAGCACAGCAGGGTGGGGCACCACCTGGGAGCATCTCAGGATCCAGGGCAGGTGGGAATTTCCCACTCAGGGTCTAGTTTCCAATATTCTGGAACTCCTACCAGCATTGAGATTGAACACTTTACTGCCACACATATAGGGTCTGCCAGTCCTACTCCGTCTGGACCACACGGCAGCAGTCCTATATACAGCGACAAGGTGACATGCACAGCCAATCCCTCCTGAGAGAGGTGGAACCAATCATGACTTTGGCCCAGCAATATCTCCCAGATTTGAGGGCAATATATCTCCCAGCCTATCAGAATTTGGAAGCGGATTGTCTATCCGGACAATTCAAGGATCCCAACGAATAGTCCCTTTCCCCCCGAAGTGTTCCAAAGGCTCATCCACGAGTGGGGGTTCCCACAACTGAATCTGTTTTGCCTCATCGGCCTACTACAAGGGGAACTGGTTCCTCTCATGCTACCCTCATCCATTAGTGGAGGGGACAGATGCCTTTACCAATCCTTGGGTTGGGCAACTGGCCTATACCTTCCCTCCAATTTCTTTAATCCTGAAATTCCTGATGAGATTTGACAGTCATCACAGGTTTTCCTTACTGGCCTCACAGACCTTGGGTCTCTCTGGCAATGGGTATCAGCGTGTGCACACCGATCACTCTGTCAGTGACTCCTCATATCTGAGGGAGATGCACTACATCGGTACCATCACGACTAACTTTAGCAGCCTGGAAATTGTAAGGCAGAGGTTACAAGAGTGAGGATGTTTTCCAGAGGGGATTAGAACTTTACAGAGTTCTATGAAGGGGTCAATCAATGCCATCTACAAGGTTCACAAGCTTCATCATCGTATTCTGACAGAAGACTGTTCTTTATGGGAGATCTCCTTAAAATCGGCTTTTCTATTAGCCATAATTTCAGGGGAAAGTGTGTCGACTCCAAAATGTTCTTCCCAGACAGGGTTGTGCTGAGACCATTGGATCATTTTTCCAAAGAGTGGCATCCATATTTCATCTTTCCAGTGAATGGGTGCTTCCAGCCTTCCCAGCGGAATCAGATGCTGATCTGCACAAGTTGGACATTCCAAAAGTCCTCAAAGCCTATCTCGGGCTACTTCTACATTCAGAATCATGAAGATTTAAAGAGTAAGGGGCTTCGGCCAGGATAGTGAACATATTCACGGGGCTTGTAGAGCCGGGAAGGATCCTCCAGAACTGGTTAGAGCTCATCACTCAACCATGGTGATGTCATCTTCTTGGATTGCACAGGCAGGGTTGTCTCTGGAGGCAGTCTGCAAAGAGGCTAGCTCGTCATCACATTATATGTTAACACTACAGGGTGGATCTAGCAGCTCCTACTGCAGTAGAGTTTGGGAGGAAGTCTATCCAAGCTTCTATGTCTTTTCGTTGAATAAAGATTAAGTTTACAGCATTATACCCTCCCTCTAAAAAGCTCATCATTTATCATATGTAATGCTGCCATGTCTGGCGTCAGGAAAATAGAAAATTGTATCAAATACTTACCGTAATTTTCCTTTCCTGACGCCAAGACATGGCAGCATACGAACCCTCCCTCTGATCTTTGTACTTTATACAGAGAATGGGGAGGTTGCTCTCAGTCAGACATTTATAAGAGAGTTAAACGTGTCCTGTGGGTGGATATAGGGGCGGGGCTATATCATATGTAATGCTGCCATGTCTTGGCGTCAGGAAAGGAAAATTACGGTAAGTATTTGATACAATTTTCCATTTTTATGTTTTTTTTGCTGTTATTTAAAAAAAATTGCAGTTTTGCAGACTTCTCTTTCCAAATACCACATCACAGCACCTTTTTGCTAGAAGATGAAAATGTCTGTAAGATAAGGAGAACATATGCCATGCTCTACCCTGCCAAACTCAAAATCACACAAGATAAGAAACTTTTGTTTTGATCCACTCCAACAGAGGGCATAGACTGGCTGAATAGTAGAGGACCCCTTATTTCAGCCCTCATATTTTCCACTCGCACACTCGCATTTTGCGAGTGGAAAATGGCTGTTGGCGAGCGTGGGGCTGCCTTAGAGTGGGGGGGGGGTGAGCACTGCCGACACTGTCTCCCAGCCAGGGGAGGAGAGGAAGAGGCGAGCTGTCCGTATCAGCAGAGAGCGGAATTGCCCGCTGTAATAGCTTTCATTAGAACTTCCCGTGTTCCCGGGGCTCACATCACATAGCTCCACCTCTTGGCCCGGCGCCTTTGATAGACAGAACGTGGGTCCAATGCGGGACATGTGACGTCATCAAAGGTGTCGGGCCAAGAGGTGGGGCTATGTGACAGTGAGCCCTGGGAACACAGGAAATTCAAATGAAAGCTATTACAGCGGGCAATTCCGCTCTCTGCTGATTCGGACGGCTTGCCTCTTCCTCTGCACAGGTGATGCTGCATTGGTCACAGGTGATGCAGCATTGGTCACAGGTCAGGCTGCATTGGTCACAGGTCAGGCTGCATTGGGCACAGGTGAGGCTGCATTGTGCACAGGTGAGGCTGCATTGTGCACAGGTGAGGCTACATTGAGCACAGGTGAGGCTACATTGAGCACAGGTGAGGCTGTATTGGGCACAGGTCATGCTGTGTTGGGCACAGGTCATGCTGTATTGTGCACAGGTCATGCTGCTTTGGTCACAGGTGAGGCTGCATTGGTCACAGGTGAGGCTGCATTGGTCACAGGTGAGGCTACATTGGGCACAGGTCATGCTGTATTGTGCACAGGTCATGCTGTATTGTGCACAGGTGGGGCTGCATTGGTCACAGGTGGGGCTGCATTGGTCACAGGTGGGGCTGCATTGGTCACAGGCGGGGCTGCATTGGGCACAGGTCATGCTGCATTGGGCACAGGTGAGGCTGCATTGGGCACAGGTGGGGCTGCACTGATGGGTACAGGTGGGGCTACACTGATAAGTTATGAAAATAAATATTAACAACAACTTTAATTCTGCATAAAACATTTAATTTTGATTTATGAGGGTATGTTTAGGGGTGGGATTAGGGGGCAGGGCATGGTAGGGGTTGGGTGGGGCAACTGGTGGCGAGTAACCCTTAAGGCCTGACTAGTAGCTCAGGACTTGAAATTTTAAGCCCTGATTTATACTATGCGTCAATCTCAATTTGTACAATACGTTTTTTGTCGCCAGAGGACCATAACAACTTTTAGGAAAAACACTGGTTGGGTTTACAACTAGGCATAAACACAGAGTAAGTCTTGCAGCCAGACGTCATAAATGGCTAATGTGTAACTATCCAACTATGTGTGATGGTTACTCTATAACTGACCGAACTGCCACTCCTAAGTAACCCCTCCTTGCTTTCACATATAGACCTAGTAAAAAGTTTGTATTTTTTAAGTGATATATTCTGACTTCATACACGTGTCTACCAGCTGGGAGTCTCTTTTTCATTTTGCCACACAGTTAAGTCCGCAGCTTTCTTTTTTCTTTTCTAAATGTTTTTTAACCACTTAAGGACCGGGTTTATTTTTATGACTTGGTGTTTACAAGTTAAAACTATTTATTTTTGCTAGAAAATTACTTATAACCCCCAAACATTATATATATTTTTCAGACACGCTGCACAGCGGGAGATGAGCAGCGGCTGTGACCTGTGTTATCAGAGCTCCAGCAGGCATATTCCTGCTCTGCAAAAACAGCATTTGGTAGTGGCGGCCGGTGGCTGTGCATAGTGTCACCAGCCCAGGGGGAGATTTCTACCCTGCCCCCCCTGCCAGCCCTCCCCTGCTCGGTATTGAGGTGGTTAAAAGGGAAATACCGGGGTTATGGCAGCTAGCTGCTGTCATAACCCTGGTATTTAGCGTCAAAGTACTGACGTACGGGTACTGCAATTTGCGTGAAGTGGTTAAAAAGACAAGCTGTCCAGCAAAGGTTTATGCAGCCATGTACAGAGTGGGTGCGCGATATACGCCGATAGCTGCTTCCCGCGCTCAGTTTGAAATCCTGCGCCGACATATACCGAGTGCAGTACACTCGGGTACATTCGGCTAGGCTCGGCTTCGCTCGTGCTCACGCATAAACGTCACAGAGCGCGAGCGAAGCCGAGCCTTGCCGAATGTACCTATCAGGGCACCAATCCTGCCCAGGCTTCCAGACCAGCGCAATCTCGGCTGTTAGCGCGCGCGTGCACGCCATTGGCACGTGCGTGCGCGGCATTGGTGCCCGGATTGCTGCTTTCTCCTAACCTTGGACCTCGGCTTGTTTACTGGACTGTTTGATCTCACCTGCCCTTGACCTATTGGCTTGAACTTTGACTATCCTGCTCTCCGTGCTCCATTGACCACAGCCTGTCTCCCGGATTACCTTCTGCTTCTTCCGTTCCCAGTTCCCGGACCTCCAGGATCATCCCGGTGTGCTTCCCGGCCACTTCCAGTGGACTGCTTCCTGATCGGTCCTGTTCCACGCACCCGACCTCCACCTTCCTGTCGGTACCAGTGCCTCCTTGTGCGTCTTCCCCCCTGTCCTCACTCCAGGGGGCGGACCGCGCCAGGTCGCAAAGGGAGCCGCCCTCAGCATCTTGGCCTTGGTAAGTGTACTTCTGTTACCTTCTGATAGTACAAGCCAGCCAGATGTCCAAGGCCGACAGGGCGCGCTCGCCTTTTGAGACTCTCTGCCAACAGGTCTCAGCCTTGACCGAAGCTTTACAAAAATTACAGGAAGGCCATCTACAAATGGATGGTCGCCTCCAACAGATGAATGTCACACCTGGACCTTCGGCCGCCCCTGCGGCACCAGTTGCGGGACCTTCTACTGCTCAGCCCTCTTCAGGTCCTCCAGTGGTTGTAACTCATCCAGAACCGCGTGTGCCAACTCCAGAGCGATTCGCTGGCGACCGTAAGAAATTTCGAGCCTTTAAAAATGCTTGTTCCCTGTACCTGGCTCTTCAACCCAGAACCTTCTGTTCGGAAGCCGTGAAGGTCGGTTTTGTGATTTCGCTCCTTGCAGACGAACCACAAGCTTTGGCACACAGCCTGATGGAACAAAGGAGTCCAATATTGGATACTAATGACACTTTCTTTGAACACTTATCTAAATTATACGACGATCCTCTCCGCTCGGCCACAGCTGAAATTACCCTTCATCAACTGGGTCAAGGTAGAAGACCCGTAGAGGACTATGTTGCTGATTTTCGTAAATGGTCTGCTGATACAGGGTGGAATGAGGCTGCCCTGAAATACCAGCTCCGCCATGGTTTGTCAGAGTCCCTCAAGGACGAATTAGCCAGAGGCGATCCACCTGCCACTTTGGATGCTTTAATCCAATCGGCCACCCAGCTCGATCGACGCCTTTGGGAACGACGGCAGGAACGGTTGCAAGCATCCCGTCCCAATTGGACCCCGCCAAGGTTCTCTCCAGCTCCTCCACCTCTCCCGGTTCCATCCGTCTCTTCACCTCCAGATCTGGAACCTATGCAGCTTGGCCTAGTCCGGGCACCTCTTACCCCTGAAGAGAAACAACGTAGACGGCAGTCCAACCTCTGCCTGTATTGTGGCGCTGCAGGCCACTTTCTTCGCACTTGTCCCATTGTTGCGCCTACTACGCAGACTTATTCCATTTATCCCCAAAGAAGACGTAGCAGTCGTGGTGGGAACAATCGTGAATTCCAGACTGGACTATGCAAATGCCCTTTACCTCGGGCTCCCAAAGTACCAAATCGCTCGTCTGCAAGTCGTACAGAATACGGCCGCCAGACTGGTGACTGGGAAAAGGACATGGGAATCAATCTCACCTTCGCTGAGAACCCTTCACTGGTTGCCAGTAAAAGACAGAATTGTATTTAAAGCACTCTGCCTGACACATAAGTGCATCCATGGGAAGACGCCGCAATATCTTTGCGACAAGATAGAACCTCACAATTCTAATCGCGTTCTGCGATCCACTGACCAAAATCTGGTCAAGGTTCCAAAAACCAAATACAAGTCCAAAGGAGAAAGGTTTGCTTTTCAAGGTCCGAGACTATGGAACGCTTTACCAACCAGCGTTCGGTTGGAGGAAAACCACCTGACCTTCAGAAGACAGATCAAAGCTCTTTTGATGTCATGAGACACGAAACATCAAGCGCCCAGAGGCGATTCAGTTCGCATGTGCCGCGCTATATAAGTTTTTCATTCATAAGACCCAGTAAGTCAAGATCTCCTCCTACTCTCAGTTGTCACATTTCCAACTTACCACAGACTTACGTTGTTCTTTTTCTTTCCCTACAGCTCCCGCAGGGGGCAATCCGGCTGCCGGCCATCGTTGATTCCGGGGCTTGCAGCTGCTTCTTGGATACCGCCCTGGTCCAGAAGCTGCATGTTCCCTACCGGCCTAAAGACTTTCATCTACAGATCCACCTGGCAGACGGTTCGTTACCCAGCTCCGGATTAGTCACCCTGGAAACCCTGCCTATTCATGCCATTTCTGACACCGGTCACCAAGAGTACCTGTGCCTGGACCTTATTCCATCCCCTTTATTTCCCATCATTTTGGGCTTACCATGGCTACAAGCGCACCAACCTTCCATAGACTGGCTTGAAAAGGACATCACATTTCCTTCTTCCTACTGTTCTCAGCATTGTCTTCTACCCATCAAAGCCTCCTGCTCTACCCTGATATCTGCACCAATGGACCTTCAACACGTTCCTGCTGCATACTCTGATTTTAAGGATGTTTTCGACAAACAATAAGCTGACTGCCTTCCCCCACATCGGCCATACGATTGCCCCATTGACTTACTACCTGGTTCTAAAATTCCTTTTGGTCGGATCTTCCCGCTCTCCGAGACTGAACTAGTGGCCCTCAAGGCCTATATCGATGACAATTTAGAGAAGCAATTCATCCGCCCTTCTTCTTCCCCAGCCGGGGCCGGAATCTTTTTTGTTGAAAAGAAGGACGGTTCTCTCAGGCCTTGCATTGATTACAGAGAGCTAAATAAAATCACCATTAAAAACAGGTATTCATTACCTCTCATTCCGGAACTTTTTCAACGCTTTCGGTCAGCCCGGGTCTTTTCCAAGCTCGATCTCCGGGGGGCCTACAACCTCATCCGGATCAGGCCCGGGGACGAGTGGAAGACCGCTTTTAGATCAAGGTTCGGGCACTTCGAATACCTAGTGATGCCATTTGGCCTCTGCAACGCCCCTGACACATTCCAACACCTGGTAAACGACATCTTTCGCCAATACCTGGATGACTTCTTGGTCGTCTACTTGGATGACATGCTCATTTTCTCAGTATCACTTGAGCTACACCGTCTCCATGTCAAAAAGGTCCTAGCTATCCTCAGAAAACACAAGCTTTACCTTAAAGCGGAAAAATGTGAATTTGAAAAAAACACAGTTCAGTTTTTGGGGTTCATCATTTCCACCGATGGAATATCCATGGATCCGCAAAAGGTCAAGGCAGTTCAGGATTGGCCAGCGCCAGTTGACAAGAAGGGGGTACAGCGCTTCATTGGCTTTGCCAATTTTTATTGAAGATTTATTGTCGGCTTTTCAGCTATTGTGGCCCCTATCACCGGACTAACTCGCCAAGGGCATCGTTTCCATTGGTCTCAGGAAGCTCAGGAAGCATTCGAAAGACTGAAAATCCTGTTATCTTCAGCCCCTGTTCTTAGGCACCCAGACCCAAGCTTACCTTTTATCTTGGAGGTTGACGCCTCAGAAACTGCCACTGGTGCTATTTTGTCACAAAGACAAGGACCCAAGTCCTTGCTGCACCCTGTAGCCTACGCTTCACGGAAACTAAGCTCCACGGAAAAAAATTATGACGTTGGGGATCGGGAACTGCTGGCCATCAAGTTTGCTCTAGAGGAGTGGAGGTACCTCCTGGAAGGTGATCTTCATCCCATTTTGAGCTTCACAAATCATAAAAATTTGGAATACTTACGCTCTGCCAAGCGTCTAAGACCAAGACAAGCCCGTTGGGCCTTGTTCTTTGCCCGCTTCAGTTTTCACATAACTTTCAGACCTGGATCTAAAAATGGGAAAGCTGACGCCCTATCCAGGATGTTCACCGAAACGGCCGACCAGTCAGAACCCAGTGCCATCTTGACCCCCCAGAACTTTTTTCTAGTTTCCCAGTTGGACCTGCTTACCTCTCTGAAGACGGCTTCCAGCCAAATTACCGACCTACCCTTTCTCTCTCTGGAAAAACGAGACGGTTTGATGTGGTCACGAGGCAAAGTTTTTGTACCTGAGGAAACGAGACAACTAGTATTAAGCATGTTCCATGACCATAAATTAGCAGGCCACTTTGGAGCACGGAAAACTGCGGAGCTAGTTAGCCGCTCCTTCTGGTGGCCGAAGTGGAGGTCAGACTGTAAGGACTATGTATCTTCATGTTCCCGGTGTCAACACTACAAGGGTCCAAACACCAAATCTTGGGGTTTACTCAGACCCCTTCCTGTTCCTGAGCGCCCCTGGGCGGACATTTCTATGGATTTTATTGTAGACCTACCACCTTCCGGAGGCTTTACTACAATCTTAGTGGTGGTTGACCGGTTGTCCAAACTTGCACACTTTGTACCCATGATTGGCACACCCTCTGCAGCAGAAACCGCCAAATTTTTTTAGAGAGATTGTGAGACTCCACGGAGCACCCAAAAGCATTGTATCGGATAGAGGTGTGCAATTTACATCTAAATTTTGGAAAGAGCTCTGTAAGTCACTGGAAATTAAGACCTGCCTTTCATCAGCCTACCACCCGCAGTCCAACGGTCAGACGGAGAGGACCAACCAAACGTTGGAACAATACCTCCGTTGCTTCTGCTCCTCATCCCAAGATGACTGGTCGTCTCTGCTACCATCCGCAGAATTTGCGTATAATAATTCAGTACATTCATCTACCAACCAAACTCCATTTTGGGCCAACTATGGTTACCATCCTTCCTTTCTTCCAGACTCAATCCCCGAGGTACCGGTGCCAGCTGTCCAAGAGCACATAGTCTCTCTGCAACAAAATTTTCAAAAACTCCAAGAAGGCATGCGACAAGCTCAGGAAAATTACAAAAAATGTTATGACAAGGGGAAGAAGGAGTGTCCAGCTTTTAAGGTCGGGGAGAAGGTATGGTTATCGGCCACGAACCTTAGGTTGCCCATTCCTTATCGGAAACTAGGCCCCAGGTTCATTGGTCCATTTGAAATTAAAAGGATGATCAACCCCGTGGCTTTTGAGTTAACATTACCGGATTCCTACAAGATTCACCCGGTATTCCACGCATCTCTGCTTAAACCCGTTATACCAGATTCTTTTCCAGGAAGGGAAGAACTTCCACCTCCTCCAGTGGAAATTGAAGGTAAAAAAGAATTCGAGGTGGAATCTATTCTAGGTTGCCGGAAGAGGGGGAGGCAACTCCAGTATCTCGCTAAATGGAAGGGTTACCCGCCTGAGGACAGTTCATGGGAACCCTCCAGAAACCTGCACGCTCCTCGGTTGATCCGAAATTTTTCATCGGGACCATCCAGAACTGATGGACAGTTTGGGCGTCCGGAGTCCGCCCCTAGGGGGGGGGCACTATCAGGGCACCAATCCTGCCCAGGCTTCCAGACCAGCGCAATCTCGGCTGTTAGCACCGCGCGCGTGCACGCTATTGGCGCGCGCGGCATTGGCGCGCGGGCGCGTGCGGACCCACGGTCCCTCTGACCAATCAGAGCCCTGAGCGGGCTATTTAAACCTCTCCCCTTCCCCTGGCTGGTTGCTGGCTTGTCACAGCAATTGTTGGTGTATTTCCTGGTTGTGAAAATCCCCGCTGTTTGTTCCTGATTACCTGACCTTGGCTCTGTCCCCCGGATTGCTGCTTTCTCCTAACCTTGGACCTCGGCTTGTTTACTGGACTGTTTGATCTCACCTGCCCTTGACCTATTGGCTTGAACTTTGACTATCCTGCTCTCCGTGCTCCATTGACCACAGCCTGTCTCCCGGATTACCTTCTGCTTCTTCCGTTCCCAGTTCCCGGACCTCCAGGATCATCCCGGTATGCTTCCCGGCCACTTCCAGTGGACTGCTTCCTGATCGGTCCTGTTCCACGCACCCGACCTCCACCTTCCTGTCGGTACCAGTGCCTCCTGGTGCGTCTTCCCCCCTGTCCTCACTCCAGGGGGGCGGACCGCGCCAGGTCGCAAAGGGAGCCGCCCTCAGCATCTTGGCCTTGGTAAGTGTACTTCTGTTACCTTCTGATAGTACCCGAGTGTACTGCACTCGGTATATGTCGGCGGAGGCGTTCGAACTGAGCGCGGGAAGCGGGACTCGACTTGAGGCGCGCGCAGGAGAAGCCGGGAGGACACCATCAATGCCGCAGACGGACGCCGGACCAGGCGATGGACGCTGGGAAGACACCAAAACTGTAAGTAATAAAATCATATAACATTTTTTTTTACAGGAATTTCGGGGGCAAATTTAGGGGTGCGCGGGAGTGCATTATACCGCAATAAATACGGTATGTGTGTGTATATATATATATATATATATATATATATATATATATACACACACACACACTCACCAGCCACTTCATTAGGTACACCTTGCTATTACCGGATGGGACCCCCTTTTTTCTGCCTTAGTTCCTCATGGCTTAGATTCAACAAGGTGTTGGAAACATTCCTCAGAGATTTTGTTCCATAGTGACATGATGATCATGCAGTTGCTGCAGATTTGTCGGCTGCATATCCATGATGCAAATCGCCCATTCCACCACATCCCAAATGTGCTCTATTGGATTGAGATCTGATGACTGTGGAGGCCATCAGAGTACAGTGACCTCATTGTCATGTTTAAGAAACCAGTGGTGAGATGATTGGATCTTTGTGACATGGTGCATTATCCTGCTGGAAGGAGCCATCAGAAGATGGGTACACTGTAGTCATAAAGGGATGGTAATGGTCAGTCAGTAATGCTTCGAGTTCGAGTAGAACTCATGTTCGACTCGAACATTGACTGTTAGCCTGTACGGTGAACAACGAACAATTTGGGGTGTTCGCGGCAAATTCAAAAAGCCGCAGAACACCCTGTTAACCACTTCAGCCCCGGACCATATTGCTGGTCAATGATCGGGCCCCTTTTTGCGATTTGGCACTGCGCCGCTTTAACTGACAACTGCGCGGTCGTGCGCCGTGGCTCCCAAACAAAATTGGCGACCTTTTTTCCCCACAAATAGAGCTTTCTTTTGGTGGTATTTGATCACCTCTGCGGTTTTTATTTTTTGCGCTATAAACAGGGGCGTCGGGAGGCACTGGCTGGGGGGGCTGGAGCCCCGAATGTGCCCCGAGTCTCGATAATCCCAAATAGCAGTCTTAGCCCCGAGCCGTTTCCACGGGCAACAGGGAACAATCTCGCACTTATGCAGCGCGACCGAGGCCGACGTTATTGACGTACCCGGCTCCTATGATGGACATCCCACTAGTCCACTGCCGAGAACGTGGGACGTGTGACGTCCATCATAGGCGCCGCTGAGTCCAGGAGGAGGCGGGAATGACACTGTGGCCGTGCTGGGCACGGAGATCCCTGTTCGTGTGTAAATTGCCGGGCAGCGGAGCGAGCAGCTCTCATGTCATCCTGGCTCAACTCTCTCTCTCCCTGATGCGTGCAGCCTGCTGTGAAGTGGTCAGTATGAGCTGTCTAGGCTACACTACGAGCAGGCAGGTAAGGCTGAGCTGAGCTGGTCACATGTCACAGGGGTCTTTGTATGTGTCAGGGCCCAGGGGGGATCAGTGTATATGTGTCACCATGGGGGATCAGTGTATATGTGTCACCAGGGGGGATCAGTGTATATGTGTCTCCATGGGGATCAGTGTATATGTGTCACCATGGGGGATCAGTGTATATGTGTCACCAGGGGGATCAGTGTATATGTGTCTCCATGGGGGGTCAGTGTATATGTGTCACCATGGGGGATCAGTGTATATGTGTCACCAGGGGGGATCAGTGTATATGTGTCTCCATGGGGGATCAGTGTATATGTGTCACCATGGGGGATCAGTGTATATGTGTCACCAGGGGGGATCAGTGTATATGTGTCTCCATGGGGGATCAGTGTATATGTGTCACCATGGGGGATCAGTCAGTGTATATGTGTCACCAGGGGGGATCAGTGTAGGGGTCTGGTAGGTCAGCATGGATGGGCACTGGTGACCCAGGCAGCATCCAACAAGTGAGCCTACCCCCCCCGCCAAGGAGTCAATTCCCCAACCAATCCGCCCCTCACCTCCCCTCCCCCCCGCGCGCCGCCACCAAGCTTGGACTTCGGGCTGAAGCCCCTGGTCTTTTTCACTCCTAGCAACGCCCCTGGCTATAAACAAAAATAGAGAGACAATTTTGAAAAAAAAAAATAATGTTTTTTACTTTTTGCTATAATAAATATCCCCAAAAATATATAAAAAAAATGTTTTCCTCAGTTTAGGCCGATACGTATTCTTCTACATATTTTTCGTTAAAAAAAAATCTCAATAAGTGTTTATTGTTTGGTTTGCGCAAAAGTTATAGCGTTTACAAAATAGGGGATCATTTTATGGCATTTTTATTATTATTTTATTTTTTTACTAGTAATGGTGGCGATCAGCGATTTTTATCGTAAACTTCGGACACTTTTGACACATTTTTGGGACCATTTGCTTTTTATAGCGATCAGTGCTATAAAAATACATTGATTACTATAAAAATGCCACTGGCAGGGAAGGGGTTAACACTACGGGGCGAGGAAGGGGTTAATTACGTTCCCTGGGTGTGTTCTAACTGAAGGGAGGTGGGAATGACTAGGGGAAATGACTGATCGCTGTTCATACATTGTATGAACAGACGATCCGTCATTTCTCCCCCTGAAGTTATTGTCCTAAAAAGTGTTTGGGTACCTGGGTCCTGTCCCAGGGACATGTATCAATGCAAAAGAAAGTTTTAAAAACTGACGTTTTTTCGGGAGCAGTGAATTTAATAATGCTTAAAGTGAAGCAATAAAAGTAAAAAATTCCTTTAAATTTCGTACCTAGGGGGGGTATAAAGTATGCCTGTGAAATAGCGCATGTTTCTCGTACTTAGAACTGTCTCTGCACAAAGTGTCATTTCTGATGGAAAAAAAGTCATTTCAAAATGACTCGCGGCTATAATGAATTGTCGGCTCCCGGCAATTCAGAGAGAATTCATTCATAAAAATAAAATGCGTGGGGTCCCCCCAAATTCAATTACCAGGCCCTTCAGGTCTGGTATAGATATTAAGGGGAACCCCACCGTCAATTTAAAAAAAAAATTACGTGGGGTTCCCCCCAAATATCCATTCCAGACCCTTCAGGTCTGGTGTGGATTTTAAGGGGAACTCCACCCCAAATAAAAAAAATGGCGTGGAGTTCCCCCAAAAATCCACACCAGACCCCTTATCCAAGCACGTAACCTGGCCGGCCGCAGAAAAGAGGGGGGAGAGAGAGCGCCCCCCCCTCCTGAACCGTACCAGGCCAAATGCCCTCAACAGATTCTGATAAGCCCCCACCCGCAGACCCCCACAACCAC
Source organism: Rana temporaria (assembly GCF_905171775.1). Classification (NCBI taxonomy): domain Eukaryota; kingdom Metazoa; phylum Chordata; class Amphibia; order Anura; family Ranidae; genus Rana; species Rana temporaria. Next base: position 52,621,719 of record NC_053500.1, on the reverse strand, counting down.
CGGGCAAGGGTTGTGGGGATGAGGCCCTTGTCCCCATAAACATGGGGACATCCTCCCCATGTTAAGGGCAAGTGGCCTATTACGGTTCAGGAGGGGGGCGCTCTTTTGTCCCCCCCCTCTTTTCTGCGGGTGGCCAGGTCACGTGCTCGGATAAGGGGTCTGATGTGGATTTTTAGGGGAACTCCACACCATTTTATTTTTAATTTGGCGTATAGTTCCCCTTAAAATCCACACCAGACCTGAAGGGTCTGAAATAGATATTTGGGGGGAACCCCACATAATTTTTTTTAAATTGACGGCGGGGTTCCCCTTAATATCCATACCAGACCTGAAGGGCCTGGTAATTGAATTTGGGGGACCCCCACGCTTTTTTTTATTTTTTTATGAATGATCCAGCCAGCGTCACCCCCCATCCAGCCAGCGTCACCCCCCATCCAGCCAGCGTCCCCCCATCCAGCCAGCGTCACCCCCCATCCAGCCAGCGTCCCCCCATCCAGCCAGCGTCCCCCCATCCAGCCAGCGTCTCCCCCCATCCAGCCAGCGTCTCCCCCCATCCAGCCATGTCACGCTTACCTGCATCCCCGCTGCCGCCGACTCTGTAATACGGGCGGGAACATTACAACTTTGAATCTCTGTTATGATTGGCGCCGCCCTTGCGTATAGACACTCCCCCTCGCTCGGGATTGGACAGTTCACCCGAGCGAGGGGGAGTGTCTATGCGTGGTGCGAATCATTACAGCTATTCAAAGCTGTAATGTTCCCGCCCGTATTACAGAGTCGGCGGCAGCGGGGATGAGGCGAATGGCGGCCGGTTACGGCGTTTCGTGGCGGCGGGCGGCGTTCGGCGGCGGGCGGCGTTCGGCGGCAAGTATTCTATTTATGTATCGGGGCGGGGTATCGGCGTCTGAGTACCGCCGAAAAAACTCGGAATCGGTCCCGATACCGATACTAGTATCGGTATCGGGACAACCCTAGTTCTAAGCATGGGAAACATGTGCTTTTTTACAGACATACTTTACACCCCCCTAGGTACGAAATTTAAAGGAATATTTCACTTTTATTGTTTCATTTTAAGCATTATTAAATTGACTGCTCCCGAAAAAAACTGTCGTTTTAAAAAAAACATTTGCATTGATACATGTCCCCAAACACTTTTTAGGACAATAACTTGCATATTAGCCTTTAAAATTATCACTTTAGATTTCAAACGTTCAAGTCCCATAGACTTTAACAGGGTTCTAAAGTTCACACGAACATTTGGTGTGTTCGCAGGTTCTGGTGCGAACCGAACAGGGGGGTGTTCGGCTCATCCCTAATGGTCAGCAACAATACTCAGGTAGGCTGTAGTGTTTATACGATGCTCAATTGGTACTAAAAGGGGCCCAAAGTGTGCAAAAAAAATATCCCCCACACCATCAGCCTGAACTGTTGATACAAGGCAGGATGGATCCATGCTTTCATGTTTACACCAAATTCTGACCCTACCAGCTAAATGTCGCCGCTGAAATCGAGACTCATAAGACCAGGCAATGTTTTTCCAATCTTCTATTGTACAATTTTAGTGAGCCTGTGTGAATTGTAGACTCCGTTTCCTGTTCTTAGCTGACAGGAGTGGCACCAGGTGTGATCTTCTGTTTCTGTAGCCCATCTGCTTCAAGGTTCGATGTGCTGTGCTTTCAAAGATGTTATTCTGCATATCTTGGTTATATACTGTTGTCTTTCTATCATCTCATCCAGTCTGCCCATTCTCCTCTGACCTCTGACATCAACAAGACATTTATCTCCATGCAACTGCCGCTCACTGGATATTTTCTGTTCTGACCGTTCTCTGCAAACTCGAGAGATGGTTGTGTGTGAAAATCCGAGGAGATCACCAGTTTTTTAAATACTTAGACCAGCCAGCCTGGCACCAACAAATATGCCATGTTCAAAGTCACTAAAATCCCCTTTTTTTTCCCTATTCTGATGCTCGGTTTGAACTTCAGCAAGTCATCTTCACCACGTCTAGATGCCTAAATGCATTGAGTTGCTGTCATGTGATTGGCTGATTAGCAATTTGCGTTACTGAGCAATTGACCAGATGTACCTAATAAAGTGAAGGGTGGAGGCAAAGTTTACTAGAAGCGCTTGTTTGGAAGCACTAATGTAGCACTTAATAAAATGAGTGAACTTTATGATTTTAAATAAGGTTTTATGCATTATTGCGAGTATTTATGTTTTTGCCGACTATTCTGAGAATTATGGAATGGCATGTGGAGATTAAGGAAGATGTATACAAGGGGATTTCACACTGATAAGAACATCAAGCGTTTTTAGACTTAGCTCAGATCAAGGTCAGACCTTCTGCGAGTGAATGTAGACAGACACAGGTGTGGGGCTCATGCAGTGAAATGAAGTGTTTTTCATAGTGGTGTCTATTGGAGAATGAAGACAAAGGAATATAAAAACATCAATGACACTTGTGGACACAAAGGGGAACAAAGGGGAACTAAACTCAATCATCAATCAACATTAACTAAGGTAAACTATATTTACTTGTTTTTTAAAAAAAATTAGGGCTGTTACTGATTAAAATTTTCTTGTTCGATTAATCGATTTTTTTTTTTAAATCGATTATTCGACTAATTTCGATTAATTATAACGCATTACATTTTTCAGATCACCACCATATATAGTCCCCACTGTAATATCCACGGACATCTCCCCACTGTAATATTCATAGACATCTTCCCACTGTAATATCCATAGACATCTCCCCCACTGTAATATCCACACAAAAAAAAACACCACTGTAATCCACAGACACCTCCCCCACTGAAATATCCACAGACATCTCCCCCACTGTAATATCCACAGACATCTCTCCCACTGTAATATCCACAGACATCTCCCCACTGTAATATCCACAGAAATCTCCCCACTGTAATATCCACAGAAATCTCCCCACTGTAATATCCACAGAAATCTCCCCACTGTAATATCCACAATCACCCCCACTGTAATCCACAGACATCTCCCCCACTGTAATATCCACAGACATCTCCCCCACTGTAATATCCACATACATCTCCCCCACTGTAATATCCACATACATCTCCCCCACTGTAATATCCACAGACATCTCCCCCACTGTAATATCCACAGACATCACCCCCACTGTAATATCCACAGACATCTCCCCCACTGTAATATCCACAGACATCTCCCCACTGTAATATCCACAGAAATCTCCCCACTGTAATATCCACAGACATCTCGCCCGCTGTAATATCCACAATCACCCCCACTGTAATCCACAGACACCTCCCTCAATGTAATATCCACAGACATCTCCCCCACTGTAATATCCACAGACATCTCCCCCACTGTAATATCCACAGACATCTCCCCCACTGTAATATCCACAGACATCTCCCCCACTGTAATATCCACAGACATCTCCCCCACTGTAATATCCACAGACATCTCCCCCACTGTAATATCCACAGACATCTCCCCCACTGTAATATCCAGACATCACCCCCACTGTAATATCCACAGACATCACCCCCACTGTAATATCCACAGACATCACCCCCATTGTAATATCCACAGACATCTCCCCCACTGTAATATCCACAGACGTCTCCCCCACTGTAATATCCACAGACATCTCCCCCACTGTAATATCCACCATCTCCCCCACTGTAATATCTACAGACATCTCCCCCACTGTAATATCCACATACATCTCCCCCACTGTAATATCCACAGACATATCCACAGACATCTCCCCCACTGTAATATCCACAGACATCCCCCCCCACTGTAATATCCACAGACCTCTCCCCCCACTGTAACATCCACAGACATTTCCCCACTGTAATATGGTCTACATCTCCCCCACTGTATAGGAAGATTAGTGCTTGCTTAGTCTTACCAGAGAAGCCGGCCGAACACGAGCAGTTGAGGCTGGGTGATGACGTCAGCGCGCCGCTCTAGGCTCACCTAGGCCGCCACGGGGTGGACCAAGATGGCCGCCGCTCCGGGAGCTAGGCCGAAGCCACTGCCTTTCCTATGGCTGAGGCAGCAGCGGAACACAGTGGATCACGTGGTGTGCTGATCCGCATATGGTGATCCATTCAGATCATGGATCATTTATGATCCGTTGCACCACTAGTTCCGATCAAAAAAATGTATCGAGGAATTAATCTTTCATTTCCACAGCCCTAAAAAAAATCCTTACATTTTTACAAGTGCTTCCTGGTTTGTGGCCTAGCCACTTGCCAACTGCCTATCTGTAAATGCATATCATTAATTTACAGTTATAGCAGGGTTTATGACTGCTGCTAGCTACCATCTTTTTTTTTTAAAGGTGGTTGGCTATAAGATAAAAGTGATCCCAGCGGCAGATTTGCCACATGATCACTTTTATAGGTGTCAGGAAAGGTCCCCCCACCCCGACTGCTTCCCAGTTGTTTCCAAGCTTACTAGAGCCACTGTAGTGGCACCGATGAGCACACAGGATTAAGCCAACTCACGCTGCTGCAGTGTTTCTCTCTCCTCTCTTCACACTGATACAGCATGTGAGGAGAGAGAAACCCTGCAGCAGCATGAGCTGAACCGGGCATGATCCCAGTTTGTTGACAAAGTGATCGTTTCGTCCCTGGGCGGAGCGATCGTGAGGTAAATGGCCATTCTGATTGGCCCTTTATCCCCCGATCCATGATGCGCTAGGTCTCGAGGACCCAGCGATCATGGACACTTCCGGATGTGTGCCCCAGAGGGTCAGAAGCATGGGAGGCCGTCATATGTCAGGGTTTTTCCTCACATATTTTCTTGCCAGGAATAATTATCCTGGTTGATTGTTAGAGATCTATTGATTTCTCCCTAAGTTTGGCCTTGTTGCACTTTTCTCTTCTACCACTAGGTGGCCAGGTACTTGGTGGTACTAGATATGAGAAGGGCAACCCAAGGTCAGCTTATGGGTATATGGGGTATCTCAGCCAATGGGCAGGGGTTTTCTTGAATCCCTTGGCCTGCTGGGAGAACCTATATATTTGGGTGTATTCAGGTGATCAGGGATCTGTGCCACCTGGACGGCTGTCTGGGTGGACGTGTGCTGTATTGCCCAGGTTGCTAGGCCGGACTGCGGCTTGCAGTCCAACCAGAAGTGACGGTTCTGCCATGACCGGCGGCCCCCGCGTGCATGCGTGGGGGTGACATCACTTGGCTTCGACCAGTAACAAAGCCAGAGTCTGTGGCCCCGGAAGGAAGACGGGCGAAGCTGGATGCGGCCTTCAGCGGGGACGACGCAGGCTTTGTTTTTCAGGTAAGTGTCACATAATGTGCTAGTATGCAGTTCATACTAGCACATTATGCCTTTACTTTGCAGGGAAGAAGAAAGGAATAAAAACCCATCAGGGTTTACTTCCTCTTTAGAACGGTTGTAAAGCCTAACTTTTTTTCACCATTCTATGCATTAAGGTAAAAAAACTTCTGTGCAGCAGCTGCCCCTTCCAGGCCCCTCCCCCCATTTTCTTACCTGCGCCTGATCCGATCCAGCGATCTGCATGAGCGCAGCGGCTCCAGCCGCTGTCTCTCTTCTTATTGGACAGATTGATAGCAGGGGGAGTCATTGGCTCTCCCTGCTGTCAATCAAAAGCTGTGACACAGGAGCAGGGGTGGGGCCGAGTCCTGCTGTCCCTGTCAATGAACACAGCAGTGAGACTTGGGAACAAGCCCACCCAGGTGCCTCCAGGGAAAACAGCTTTCCGTGGGGGCACCTGATGAAGAGAAGGGGGCCTGGAGCGCCGGCGGGAGACCCCAGAACAGGAGGATTGGGTCTGCTTTGTGCAAAACAAAAATTAGGGTTTACAACCCCCTTAAGAATCGTTAGTATTAAGTCCCGTACAAACGATACGAAAATCAGAAGTAAAGTTTTGTCCGGCGAACGATCTACCAATTTTCAGATCGTTGGTATGGTGCTTTCAACAGCTGATTCTGTTTTTTCGTAGACAAAAGCAGGGGGCCAGATTCATGTAGATCAGCGGATCTTTAGATCCGCTCGATCTACGTGTTTTACGATCCGCCGGTGCAATTTAGCGAGGCTAGTGCAGTATTCACCAAGCACTTACCTCGAAAATTGCACCGTCGGATCGTAACTCCCTCGGCAGAATGCAAATTCGGCGGCTAGGGGGAGTGTACAATTTAAATCAGGCGCGTTCCCGCGCCGATTTAACTGCGCATGCGCCGCCGGCGAAATTTCCCAGTGCGCATGCTCCAAATGACGTCGCTAGGACGTCATTGTTTGCGGCGGCTACGTCAATTGCAGCCATCCGTATTCCCGATCGACTTACGCAAACGACGTAAAAATTTGAATCTCGGCGCGGGAACGACGGCCATACTTAACATTAGCTACCCCTCATATAGCAGGGGTAGCTATCCGCCGGAAAAAGCCGAACGCAAACGATGTTAAAAAAAAGCGACGGGCGGGCGTACGGACTTGAATCGGCGGTTGTCCTCATTTGCATATCCGACGCGTAAAAAAAGCGACGACACCTAGCGGCCAGCGGTAGATTGCAGCCTAAGATTCGACTGGTGTAAGTCACTTACACCAGTCGGATCTAAGGGAGATCTATGCGGAATCTCATTCTATGAATCAGCCTCATAGATCCGACCGGCTGGACTCAGAGGTACGACGGCGGATCAGGAGACAGACTATAAAATATTTGTCGGATGTGACTACAATGTCAATTGTCATCTAAAAAAAATCGTAAGAGCAAGACTACGCATGCTCAGAAATTAAACAATACATATAAAACTATTCAACACTTTACGTCACTTTACGCCGACGTTGTATTCTGTCCTATGAGAATTTTTCGTATGGTGAGTAACTTCTTCACTTTCGATATGAGACTAGCATGCCACAAAAAACACGTTCAGTCATCTGAAAATCTGATCGTGTGTACGAGGCTTTAGGCTGGAATTGCACTCTCAGGGCCAGATTCTTGTACATCCGCGTATCTTTGTGCGGGCGTAACGTATCCGATTTACGTTACGCCTCCGCAACTTAGACGGGCAAGTGCTGTATTCTCAAAGCACTTGCTCCGTAAGTTGAGCCGGCGTAGCGTAAATCGGCCGGCGTAAGCCTGCCTAATTCAAATGTGGAACAGGGGGGCGTGTTTTATGTAAAATATCCATGACCCGACGTGATTGACGTTTTTCACGAACGGCGCATGCGCCGTCCGTGGACATATCCCAGTGTGCATTGTTCCAAGGACGTATTGGTTTCGACGTGAACGTAAATTACGTCCAGCCCCATTTACGGAAAAACTTACGCAAACGACACAAAATATTCAAAATTCGACGCGGGAACGACGTCCATACTCAACATTGGTACGCCGCATGTACGCCGCCATATAGCAGGGGTAACTTTACGCCGGGAAAAGCCTAACGTAAACGGCGTATCTGTACTGCGACGGCCGGGCGTACGTTTGTGTATTCGCGTATCTAGCTGATTTACATATTTCTAGGCGTAAATCAGCGTACACACCCCTAGCGGCCAGCGTAAATATGCAGTTAAGATCCGACGGCGTAAGAGACTTACGCTGGTCGGATCTAATAGAAATCTATGCGTAACTGATTCTATGAATCAGGCGCATAGATACGACGGCCCAGACTAAGGCTCCATTCACACCTAGGCATTTTAACGCCTGAAGCCCAATGCTATTGCAGCCTAAAATACGCTGGAGGGGTGATTTAACATTGCCCTCTATGGAGATGGTTCACATCTCCACGCCGTATGCCTGAAGCTCAAAACAAGTCCCTGACCCTTTTTTTCAGGCGGCTTCTGCGTTCGGCATAGCCGACAATGTGTAAATCACCCCTCCAGCGAAAACAAGGTTAAAAAACGATGCGTTTTGTCGCAGCAAATTGCGGTACAAAACGCTGCAATTTGTCGCGGCAAATCGCGGTACAAAACGTTGCGCTAAGGTGTGAATGCAGCCTCAGAGATACGACGGCGTATCTGGAGATACGCCGTCGTCGTATCTCCTTTGAGAATCTGGGCCCCAGTGTGTCCTCAGACTTTCGGTTTAAATGATAGCAGGTGTTATTCCACCTGGAAGACTGAGGACATCTTGTGGTGAAAATGTGATACTGTAGGAGCTGCATTGGGGAGTATTGCAGTATTCTTTTTTATGTCTATAGGATATTATAAAAATAAATTAATAGTCAAAATGCGCCTCTCCCGCTGTGGTTGGTGTGTAGAGCCGTCTATGTGAACTTCGAGTCCTGACACAGCCGTTTCCGGGAGGTCAGACGGAACCATTGAGCGTGCGCCTCGTTCCTGCGGGGAAGGTGTTAGCGGGCGGACGAAACGCGGAAGCGGCAGCCGAGTAAGCGGAAGTCCCGGCTCCCCGGTCATGGCACCGCTTCTTGTACTGCTCCTGGCCGGGGTGGTGAGTGCATCCCGCGGGGACCGGGAGCCGGTGTACCGGGACTGTGTGAGCGCCTGTGAGCAGAGGAACTGTACCGGGATCCGACTGCTGGACTTCCGGGCTGAGCAGCCCCTCTACATGAGACTGACAGGTGAGGGGGCCCCCTAGTGACAGCTCCACACAAGTGGATGTGGTGCAGTCAGGGACCCCTGCTGGAGGGTTATTCCAGTCATAATGCCCCCACCCCAAATGTCTGAAGGCTGCTGGCTGATTGTAAAGGGAATACATTTCTTCCCTTTAACCTCTTCAGCCCTGTACCAGGCCATTGTTTTTATGCGATACGGCACTGCGTCGCTTTAACTGACAATTGCGCAGTCGTGCGACGTTGTACCCAAAAAATATTAACGTCCTTTTTCCCCCACAAATAGAGCTTTCTTTTGGTGGTATTTGATCACCTCTGCGTTTTTTTTATTTTTTGCACTATAAACAAAAAAAGATGACAATTTTGAAAAAAAGCAATATTTTTTACTTTCTGCTATAATAAATATCCCCCCAAAAAATGTAAGAAAAACAAATGTCTTCCTCAGTTTAGGCCGATATGTATTCTTCTACATATTTTTGGTAATAAAAATCGCAATAAGCGTATATTGATTGGTTTGCACAAAAGTTATAGCGTTTACAAAATAGGGGATAGATTTATGTCATTTTTTTTTCTAGTAATGACCGGGATCAGTACATTTTTAGCGGTACTGCGACATTGAATCGGACAGGTCAGACACACAACTGACATTTTTGGCTCTTCACACTAGCAGTGCTTTCTGACGAGCAACCTGGGTTCGGATCACTTAATCAGTTTTCCAGCATGGCCCCGTTCACTTGAATGCGTTCCGTTCAGTGGGCAGTGGTGCGTTCCGAACACGATGGGGTATAACTCCTGCCACATCCGTGAAGCAGAGTGTTGTGGCTGCACCATGTGTACACCCCTGACCTTCCCAGTCCCTCTCCTCTCAAGGGACCCCTAGAAACTTCCAGTTCCGTTTTTGAAAGACAAGGTCCCAGTAAATTTTTCCAAATCCTTGTATGCCCCAGCATGGCAGCGATGGATGGGTAGATTGCAAAATCACCTTCCCTACTCAATCTATTAATAAAAAAAAAAAAAGCTTTGGGCTGTAAATTCACTTTAAATTCATAGGGCCAGATCCACAAACGAATTACACCGGCGTATCTATTGATACGCCGCATAATTTCTAAGTTCCCGCGTCGTATCTTTGTTTTGTATCCACAAAACCAGATACGACGGAATGAGGGATCGATCCGACAGGCGTACGTCTTAGTACGGCGTCGGATCGTAGGTGTATATTTACGCTGGCCGCTAGGTGGCGTTTCCGTCGAATTCCACGTCGAGAATGCAGATTGGCTAGATACGGCGATCCACGAACGTACGTCCGGCCGGGGCATTTTTTTACGTTGTTTGCGTTTGGCTTTTTCCGGCGTATAGTTACCCCGATCAAAATATGAGGCGTATCCTATGTTAAGTATGGCCGTCGTTCCCGCGTCGAATTTTAAAAATGTTACGCCGTTTGCGTAAGTGGTTCACGAATAGGGCTTTGCGTATAATGACGTCACCGTCGTAAACATTGGCTTGTTCCGGTTTGATTTCGAGCATGCGCACTGGAATACCCCCACGGACGGCGCATGCGCAGTTGAAAAAAAACGTAATTTACGTTGGGTCAAGACGTATTTACATAAAACACGCCCCCCATCACATCCATTTGAATGGCGTGCCCTTACGCCACCAAAGATACACTACGCCGCCGTAACTTACGGCGCGCATTCTTTGAGGATTAAAAAAAAAAAAGTTACAGCGGCGTAGTGTATCAGAGATACGCTACGCCCGGCGGATATATGCGCCGATGTATGTGGATCTGGCCCATATTTTCTATTTTTAAGAAGCTATAAAACTGAGCACATTGCACATGATTGTAGTTGTATCCCACAGCAACCAATCAGAATGGTTGATTGGACATACATAGATAGGACTAAGAAATTTGGGACTTTGTAAGAGGCGCGGGCATGTAGAGCCAGGCACCTCCATCCCCAATACTTTGAGAAAAGAAAGACATGGGTGGGACTTTGAAGCATCCATCCCAGGACATACACAGCAAGGAATAACTATGGCAATAACCTGTTGCATTGGCACTTAAACCGTTACATGAGAGCATTGCAAAACAACAATTGGCAGTCATTACTAGAGGTCGACCGATATGGGTTTTTCTCTGGCCGATGCCGATGCCGATATTTAGAAATCGCGGCGGCCGATTTATGATGCCGATTTTTTTGGGCCGATATGTTAATCCGATTTTTCAGGCGCTTTTGGGCTAAACAGTAAAGTTAGCCCATATTTTTATTTTTTTGTCCAAAAGTTTTCATTACCTGTTTTTGTGTATTACATTTTATATATATATATTATATTTTACACAAAAACAGGTAATGAAAACTTTTGGATGAAAAAAAAAAATATGGGCTAACTTTACTGTTTTTTTTTTTTTTTTTTTTTTTGTTAAAGTATATTTTTTCCCCAAAAAATGTGTTTGAAAGACCGCTGCGCAAATACCGTGTAACATTAAATATTGCAACAATCGCTATTTTATTTCCTAGGGTCTCTGCTAAAAAAAAATATATAATGTTTGGGGGTTCCAAGTAATTTTCTAGCAGAAAATACAGGATTTTTACTTGTAAGCAACAAGTGTCAAAAAAGATTTAGCCTTTAAATGGTTAAACTGAGAATTCTCCTACACGGAGTTCAGTTAAAGCGGTCCTCCACCCTAAAGTGGAGTCCCACTGATCGGAACCCTCCCCCCCTCCGGTGTCACATTTGACACCTTTCAGGGGGGAGGGGGGTGCAGACACCTGTCTAAAGACAGGTATTTGCACCCACTTCCGGCCACACGATACGGGCGAAAGACGGGCATTCCGTCACATCCCGTCTGTCGCCCGTTGTGTGCTGGGAACACTCGGCTCCCAGCACACAGCGTGTGAGCCAATCGGCGGGCGCAGCGCGACTCGCGCATGCGCCGTAGGGAACCGGGCAGTGAAGCCGCAGCGCTTCACTTCCTGGTTCCCTCAGCGTGGATGGCGGGGGGAGCAGCAGAGTGACGAGCGATCGCTCGTGCTCTGCTGCGATCGGCGCTGGACTCCAGGACAGGTAAGTGTCCTAATATTAAAAGTCAGCAGCTGCAGTATTTGTAGCTGCTGACTTTTAATATTTTGTTCCCATGGCACATCCGCTTTAATTGATAAGTAGCAACATTGTATATCTTTTCTAAAACTTGGCAGGCTGCCCAGGAGAGAGAGAAGTCTTCTAGGGAAGCTTCAGGCAACTTGCATTGACTTCTATTAGACCCCATTCACACCTAGGCGTTTTTACGCCTGTAGCGCTACGCCGCTGCCGCCAGAGGGCTGAAAACAGATGTCCCTCTATGGAGATGGTTCACATCTCCACGCCGAACGCCGGACGCCTGTCGCCTGCCGCGTGAAAAAAGGTCCCGGACCTTTTTTTCAGGCGTCTTCGAGCGTTCGGCTAGGAGATGGCAATCATCTCCATAGAGGGGGTCATCTTGGGGCACATCTAGGCGGACAATACCGGCGTTTTGTCGCCGCAAATCGCGGTACAAAACGCCGCTATTTTTACCGCGATTTGCGGCGACAAAACGCCGCGATTTCGTCCGTCTAGATGTGAATGCAGCCTTAGAGCCCATTCACACCTTGGCGTTTTGTCGCCTGTAGCGCGACGCGCACAAACGCCAGAGGGACCAAAATACATGTAAGGCTATGGGCATGGTTCACATCTGAACGCCGATGCGCCTGACGCGCATCGCATGTAGTCAATAAAAGTTCCGGACCCTTTTTTATCGCGCGATATGCGCGTATTTGAGCGTTTCCATTTCCCATAGAAAGTAATGGAAACGCTCGATTCAAGCGACTTGCGCGACAACGGGCGTTTGCTACGGGCGTTTCGTCAATAGAACTTGTCGCCCATGCAGAAGATTAAAAAAAATCTACCAACATAGCAACAAGTGATGAAAAGATGATAGTTTTTCCTATTGGCTAAAAAAAAAACGTCAAAGTACAAAAACGTCGGACAACGCTGTATGCAAACGCGCATATTAGCATGAATGCGCGTGACAAAACGCCGGAAAAAAACGCCGGAAAACGCCGCTATTGCCTACGCGTGAATGCAGCCTTACAGAAGCTTTTTGCAAGTCGCGGTGCTGAAGTTTAAATCGGCATTTTTAAAGCACAAATCGGCCGATGCCGATTAATTTAAAAACGCCAAATATCGGCCGATATATCGGCCAACCGATATATCGGTTGACCTCTAGTCATTACTTTAATTGTATATACAATATAGATACAACAATGATAACACAGCATACCTAGTATATTAATTAAAAATTAAATAATACATAAAATATAACAATATTGGTAGCAAAGTATAGTATAATAAAAACAATGCAAAAGAGCCAGTTCGTAGGGCGTATCTCCATGGTGGGTAGGTGTAATCTAGATATGTTGGTACACTCCAATTAACGTATAGAAATGATTACTGACAGTGGTGCAGTATATAGACAAATGAGCATCTATAGTCTCAAGATAACATAATATGGCAATATAATTGGTACACAGTATAGATGTTAAAGGACCTAGTTAATTGGAGTAAGTCTCCATAGTAGCTGTAACCCTAATTGGTAGGTAGAATCCAATTGGTGTTTAAGGCCCCTTTCACATTGAGGAGTTTTTCAGGCGGTACAGTGCTAAAAATAGCGCTGCTATCCCGCCTGAAAAACTCCTTCACTGCATACTCAATGTGAAAGCCCGAGGGCTTTCACACTGAGGCGATGCGCTGTCGGGAGACAAAAAAATCTCCTGTCAGCAGCATCTTTGGAGCGGCATGTATACCGCTCCTTCCCATTGAAAACAATGGGATACCGCCCGCAATGCGCTTCTATAGAGGCGCATCGCGGGCGGTATTAACCCTTTATCAGCCGCTAGCGGGGGTTAATACCACACCGCTAGCGGCTGATTCCCGCGGCAATCCCGGCGGTATAGCGCCGCTATTTTTAGCGGCGTTATACCGCCACTGCAGCTCCCGCCCCAGTCTGAAAGGGGCCTAAGGTAGTTGGTAAAAAGGTAGCAATATATGTGCGATGGGGCATCTATTGGCTCGACGCGTTTCGTGGTCATTACCACTCTTCAGGAGCAAGTATGAGGTGAATGTCTAAAATGTTAAGTACGATTTGTAAAACTGGAAATCAAGTTTTCTAATGGGTCTAGCTATGAAGAGGGGGAGAGAGGAGGGGGGGGGAATGGAGGCAACAACGATTCCTAAAATTACTTACAGGTAAGTCTATGACTGGTAGCATGGGCGTGGAGGGCATTACACCTACCCACTATGAAGATATGCCCTACGAACTGGCTCTTTTGCATTGTTTTTACTATGAACTAATTATGTTACCATACTTTGCTACCAATATTGTTATATTTTATGTATTATTCAATTTCTAATCAATATACTAGGTATGCTGTGTTATCATTGTTGTTGCTATATTTTATATACAATTAAAGTAATGACTGCCAATTGTTGATTTGCAATGCCCTCATGTAACGGTTTAAGTTCCAATGAAACAGGTTATTGCCGTAGTCCTTTTCTTGTTATGTATGTCATGGGATGCATGCTTCATTTAAAGTCCCACCCATGTCTCTCTTTTCTCAATCAGAATTGTTGTTTGGTTCCTATTAGATGGTTCTTTGCTTATTTTCTATTCTCCGCTTTTGCTGACGCTCCTCTACACTGAAGCCGGGCTAGAGCAGCTTCAGAATAGGTAAGTATAGATATCTTTTCTTTTACAGGGTAGATAGAATAGTGTTAGAATGGGGATGGGAGCAGATTTAGGCTTTGTTAGGGTTTGACTGGAATTACACTTTAAGCGTGTGGACCCTTGTGAGAGTTAAAGCAGAGTTCCACCAAAAAAATAATAAGTCAGCAGCTACAAATACTTACCTGTCCAGGGCGCCCGCGATGTCCTCATCCGAAACCGACCCGGCTCTTGGGTGCAGGCGCCGCCATTGTCGGTAAGGTAATCAGGAAGTGAAGCCTTGCAGCTTCACAGCCTGGTTCTCTACTGTGCATGCGCAAGTCAAGCTGCGCATCATCACTAGTCCCTGCTGTCTTCTGGGACCTGTGTGTTTCCCAGGAGACAGAGGAGGGGCCAGACATGGCGTAGATTGCCACAGATTCTGCAGTTTTCTATCGCCGGAAGTGGGAGAAAGTACCTGAATTAGACAGGTATCTGCCATCAGGGCAAGAAAAGCTTAAGAAAAATGTATCCTTTAAATCTTATGTATGCCTTCACGCTGGTCCATTGCACTAACGTTTTGATGTTAAAAATCTTGCTTGCTGCATTTTTGGTCAGTTAGGCCCTCTTTCACATTGTCATGTCAGTTGACCGGTCAAATCGCATGACAAGTCACCACTTAATCATCATACCTGTTTGCAAAAGTAGTTCCTGCACTACTTTTGCCGATTTCGGGTGTGACTTCAATAGACATCTGTGCATAAAGCCGTACAGATGTCTATCAAGTAGCACCTGAAATCGCGCTGACCTGCTACTTTTTAATTGTGCTACTTAACCACTTAAGCCCCGGACCAATATGCTGCTAAATGCCCAAAGGCGTTTTTACAATTCGGCACTGCGTCGCTTTAACAGACAATTGCGACGTGGCTCCCAAACAAAATTGGCGTCCTTTTTTCCCCACAAATAGAGCTTTCTTTTGGTGGTATTTGATCACCTCTGCGTTTTTTTTTTTTTTTTGCGCTATAAACAAAAATAGAGCGACAATTTTGAAAAAAAATCTATATTTTTTACTTTTTGCTATAATAAATATCCCCCAAAAACATATATAAAAACATATTTTTTCCTCAGTTTAGGTCGTATTCTTCTACCTATTTTTGGTAAAAAAAAGCGCAATAAGTGTTTATCGATTGGTTTGCGCAAAATTGATAGCGTTTACAAAATAGGGGATAGTTTTTTTGCATTTTCATAAAAAACATTTTTTTTTACTACTATTGGCGGCGATCAGCGATTTTTTTTTTTCGTGACTGCGACATTATGGCGGACACTTCGGACAATTTTGACACATTTTTGGGACCATTGTCATTTTCACAGCAAAAAATGCATTTAAATTGCATTCTTTATTGTGGAAATGACAGTTGCAGTTTGGGAGTTAACCACGGGGCGCTGTAGGAGTTAGGGTACACCTAGTGTGTGTTTACAACTGTAGGGGGGTGTGGCTGTAGGTCTGACGTCATCGATCGAGTCTCCCTATAAAAGGGATCACTCGATCGATACGCCGCCACAGTGAAGCACGGGGAAGCCGTGTTTACACACGGCTCTCCCCGTTCTTCAGCTCCGGGGAGCGATCGCGACGGAGCGGCTTTATAGCCGCGCCGTCATCCCGGATCGCTCCCCGCGGGAATCCGCCCGCCGCACGCAGCGGGGGGTCCCGATCGGACCCCCCACCCGCTAGAAAGCAAGGACGTATATATACGCCCTTCTGCCTGATCGTGCCATTTTGCGGACGTAAATAGTCGTGCGGCGGGCGTTAAGGGGTTAAGGGAAGATTTCAAAGTAGCATCATTGAAAAAAACGCACTTCTCTGTTGAACTGCAATGAAAACGCAAGAGTAACGCACTAGTGTTACGTTTCTGATGTGTTTTTTGAGTCACATGACCTATGAAAAAACCATAAGCAGGGTAAAATCGCTGTGAAAATTGTGGCAAAATTGTTCGCGTTTTCGGCACCATTCTTGACACTTTTTTCGCCCAATATGTTTCGGTGGCCTAAATTTTGTTCAAAGTACAAAGAATCACTTTTCTGCAATAGATGATATATTTCTGACTAATTTTTCAAATGCCTGACACGTAAATGATAACCGTCTGAGATACAGTACAGACCAAAAGTTTGGACACACCTTCTCATTCAAAGAGTTTTCTTTATTTTCATGACTATGAAAATTGTAGATTCACACTGAAGGCATCAAAACTATGAATGAACACTGAACACGTGTGGAATTATACATAACAAAAAAGTGTGAAACAACTGAAAATATATTTCATATTCTAGGTTCTTCAAAGTAGCCACCTTTTGCTTTGATTACTGCTTGGCACACTCTTGGCATTCTCTTGATGAGCTTCAAGAGGTAGTCACCTGGCGCAGCACCCCATCACTCTCCTTCTTGGTCAAATAGCCCTTACACAGCCTGGAGGTGTGTTTGGGGTCATTGTCCTGTTGAAAAATAAATGATGGTCCAACTAAACGCAAACCGGATGGAATAGCATGCCGCTGCAAGATGCTGTGGTAGCCATGCTGGTTCAGTATGCCTTCAATTTTGAATAAATCCCCAACAGCGTCAGCAGCAAAGCACCCCCACACCCTCACACCTCCTCCTCCATGCTTCACGGTGGGAACCAGGCATGTAGAGTCCATCCGTTCACCTTTTCTGCGTCGCACAAAGACACGGGGGTTGGAACCAAAGATCTCAAGTTTGGACTCATCAGACCAAAGCACAGATTTCCACTGGTCTAATGTCCATTCCTTGTGTTCTTTAGCCCAAACAAGTCTCTTCTGCTTGTTGCCTTTCTTTAGCAGTGGTTTCCTAGCAGATATTCTACCATGAAGGCCTGATTCACACAGTCTCCTCTTAACAGTTCTAGAGATGTGTCTGCTGCAAAAGGTGGAAGAACCTAGAATATGAAATATATTTTCAGTTGTTTCACACTTTTTTGTTATGTATAATTCCACATGTGTTCATTCATAGTTTTGATGCCTTCAGTGTGAATCTACAATTTTCATAGTCATGAAAATAAAGAAATCTCTTTGAATGAGAAGGTGTGTCCAAACTTTTGGTCTGTACTGTACATCCAGTGGAATGTTTACTTGTATCATCATCTGTTTTTGCATATGGCTTCTCTTTCTCCAGGCTGGGTATGCTTGGACGACTGTCGCTACCAGTGTATGTGGGACACAGTTTCCCTTTATATTAAAGAAGGATATTCTGTCCCTCAATTTCATGGCAAGGTAAGTTCTAATACTAGAGTTTCTCTCCACTAAGTTATTTTACTTTAGTTGTTTTAATATTTAGAGATTCTTTGCTGCGTGTTGTACAACTGTACATGTTGTTGTGAATTTGCTGCATGTTGTATCTGATAAAGCCTGGAAGTTTAAATAATTTGCCTCCTCATCAGTTAGTTTGAAATAAAATTGGATTTATTAGGGTTGTCCCGATACCACTTTTTTAAGACCGAGTACAAGTACCGATACTTTTTTTCAAGAACTCGCCGATACCGATTACCGATACTTTTTACTTTTTTTTTTTTTTTTTGTCATGTGTCAGTATTTTTTATTTATTTTACAATTTAAAATTTTCACATTTTTTTCTACAATGCTTTCTTGGGGGGGGGGGGGGGGAGAGAGAATGTGTCAGTGTTTTTATTTTATTTTAATATGTATTATTTTTTACAATTAATTATTTTTATTTATTGCCATTTTTTTTTCTTCGCCCTGTTGGGGGGGGGCTTTGGTGAGATATCAGGGGTCATAACAGACCCCTGACATCTCACCTTTGAGACAGAGAAAGGGACTAAGGATACAGATTCCCCAGTCCCTTTCTCAGCTGCACTGGAAATGAATGGACAGGAGACAGAGGCTCCTATCCATTCATAAACTGAAGCATCATAAACTGTGTGATCACTGACTCTGTTCATTCGGAAAAGGTAGGAGCCGGGTTTTGCGGCTCCTACCTCCGCTCTCCATCCTGACAGAGGGGGCGGAGGAGGACATGGAGGGGGACACAGAACAGGGAGGGGGGAAACGGCAGCACGAGGGTGGACACGGAGCTTGGAGGGTGACAGCAGAGGGGAGAGCAGAACGGCAGCGGCACAGGGGAGCATGGAGGGGGGAGAGCAGAATGGAGGACAGCAGCGGCACGGAGGGGGAGAGCAGAATGGCAGCGGCACGGAGGGGGGACACGGGAGCATGGAGGGAGAGAGCAGAACGGATGGGGGAACTGGAGGAGGATTCAGGTATCAGTAAAGTATCGGAGCATTTTCCCCGAGTACAAGTACTCGAGGAAATGCTTGGTATCGATACCGATGCTAGTATCGGTATCGGGACAACCCTAGTATTTATTGTATGGAGAGATCATAGACAAATGGTCCCTTTCCTTAACCTCTTTTTTTTTTTTTTTCTTCCCTTTTTCTCCCCCCTGGTTTGCCTCCCCTACTTGACCTGTGCCAGTGGCCATTTTCCAGATTCCTGTTCTTTCAGGAGCCAGCATCTGCCTTGGCCTCTTTTCTCAATGGCCTTGCCAACCTAATGATGCTACAGCGTTACCGCGCCTCTGTTCCTGCTTCCTGTCCTATGTACCACACCTGCCTCACCTTTGCCATGGTATGTACAACTTGTCTGTTGATGTGTGTTTCGACCTTTTCTGTTCATATGGATTAACTTAATTTTGACTGGATTGTTCAGGTCTCCATAAATGCCTGGTTCTGGTCCACAATTTTTCACACGAGAGACACGGCGATTACTGAGGTAATGAGTTGAAGAACATGGATTGCTTGCACTTTTTGTGCATTGCATGTGTGCAGTGTTCTGTCAGTCTGCATCCTGCCACATTCACTGTCTGTCCCTGCAGAAAATGGACTACTTCTGTGCCTCGGCAGTCATTCTGCACTCTATCTACCTGTGCTGTATGAGGTGAGTGAAGAGGAGGGGAAAATCCTAAACTGGTAATATATTGGCATTTTTTTTAAATGTAAAAAAAACACCTCATCTGTGTTCAGAAGTGTAGTGTTTTAATATTCCAAACACTCATATCGTTGCTCAATCGGGAGCTCTCTGTTGCCTTCCCTCCTGTAAGTGCTTTCCCTAGTCTGCCCTGGTACAGGCATTTTCTCCCTTTTTTGTCATGCTGCAGGTATTCCCACTATCCCTTTCTACCATTTTGCAGGTACCCCATATGGCAGACCTTCCCCCTTGTCATATAGTTGCTCTCTCCTCACCTCCAATATTGCCAACACTCTCCCCTCACCTACAGTGTTTTTTACTGGCACCCTCCCCTCGCCTCCAGCGGTTTCCCGCTCCCTCCCCTCGCCTCCAGCGGTTTCCCGCTCCCTCCCCTCGCCTCCAGCGGTTTCCCACTCCCTCCCCTCGCCTCCAGCGTTTCCCCGCTCCCTCCCCTTCCCTCGCCTCCAGCGTTTCCCCGCTCCCTCCCCTTCCTTTGCCTCCAGCGTTTCCCTGCTCCCTCCCCTTCCTTTGCCTCCAGCGTTTCCCCGCTCCCTCCCCTTCCTTTTGCCTCCAGCGTTTCCCCGCTCCCTCCCCTTGCCTCTGCTGTTGCCTATGGTCTCCCTCTGTCTCTACTTATTGCTGACACACTTCTCTCACCCTTGGTGTTGCTGGTGTCCTCCCCTCACTTTCTCTCTTTAACTTTTTTTTTTTTTATCCTTCTTTATAAATTGTCAACATATTATGCAGTGCTGATTTTCAGTATGTTTATTACAATTTAGGACTTTGGGTCTTCGATATCCTTCTTTTGCCACTGCTTTTGGTGCCATCCTGGTGGTACTCTTTGCATGCCATGTGTCTTACCTAACCCTGGGACGCTTTGACTACAGCTACAACATGCTTGCAAATGCCGGCTTTGGTAAGTCCACCTGCTAGCATTAACTTCCTCTCTGTTTTTTTTGTTTTGTCCTCCTGCCTCTGACCATATCTTTTTTTTCTGTTTTGCACTAGGCATGATTAATCTGGGATGGTGGTTGGCATGGTGTTTGAAGAGACGCTCCCACCAGCCATACTTGTGGAAGTGTGTTATGGTGGTGGTCCTACTACAGAGCCTAGCTTTGCTAGAGCTGCTTGATTTCCCACCTGTCTGTTGGGTGCTGGATGCCCATGCCCTCTGGCACTTTAGCACCATCCCCTTGAATGTTCTCTTCTATAGGTGAGTGACACTTATCAGTCGGTGCAGTAGCCTTAAGTATTGTAAGGTATGTACTTGCTTGAGTTTCATTTTCAAATTCTACAGGCAAGGTTCTACTGAACCCACTGCGAAATGTGCTTAATGTATACAGGAAAGGGATGCTTACATATTTTATTTCTTGAGAGGGTAGTGTGAATGGTGATCTTTTTTTTAGGGTAATAATGTCGTGGTGGTGGTGGTTTTATTATTAGAATTGTCATAATAATCATAATAATGATGATAATATTGTCATCGTTGGGTTTATTACCAATTTAAATAGTAATTAACATAACAACAAAAATATAATATCTTGCAGCTTACTAGTTCTTAGATGTGGTCGCTGCACGAGTGTCCATTTTTTTTTTTTTTTAGGCCTTTTTCCTTTATTTTCACCACATAATCCAGCCAGTAAAGCTGGCCATAGTTTACAATTTTGCCAGTTCAGCAGGGACCAGCTGTATTTTGATCCATCTATAGCTGCCCCCACACTAGAGAAGTCGATCTAACAATTTGCTTCTCTTGAATGGGACTATTAGAAAATTTCCCCTCGATAAGCGTATGCAGCCAAACGACTGCAGTGCTGATCATTGTATTCTGACAACCAAGAAGTCCTGCTGTCAAAATACTGTACAATGGCGCAGGATTCCCCCATCGAAATCGAATGTGTAGATGGGGGAATATTTTTTTTTTTTTTTTTTGCTCAGCTGGCTAGTTGATCCAAAAAAGAAGATTAATCTATAACTGGCTTAAAGCAGAGCTCCACCCACATTTGGCACCTTTTGGGGGGAGCGGTACCTGGTTTTGACATGTACCTGCTCCCACTTCCAGCTCAGTTTGCCGCAGTGATGTGTGTCGGTAGTTATCCCCCTCCTTCTCCCTGCAGTTGGCTCATTCACAGAACAGAATTCGCAAGTGCAGTAGGAAATTGGAAAATTAAAGTCCTCAGCCACCCTTCATTAATGTGTTCAGCCCCCTCCCACCATTAATGTCCTCAGCTCTCCCACCCACATCACCCCCTCATTGCTTCCTCCTCCTGTCTTACTTTACACAGTGCGCAGGCACAGCATGTCTGGACAAGAGGGCTATGCAATGCAAGCTGTGATTGTTTGCTAGGACCGGCCTGCATCCTAACAACCAATCACACACTTGTTAACACGAGCAGCCCCTGCCTTCCATCCAGAGCTGTCCTGCCTTTAGCAGATGGCTCCAAGGGAATGACAACAGCAGTGGCTCCTAAGTAGCGGGACCACGGCTCACCATGATGCCTGGTGTAACAGGGAGGTTTCCCAGGCCCCTAGAACAGGGACGGGGGCGCAACTGCGACCCCCTAATGCTACACCGGTGCAACAGTGAATGGTTTAACAAAAGCCCAGGTGTCGGGATGCAATTTCTAGTCAGCATGGCGACCTAGTATTTGTCGAGCCCTAACTTAAAGTCTAAAGAAAATGAATGCAGCTACCACATCTAAGAATTGGTAACCTGCAATATATAACATTTTTGTTTTTGGGTTTATTACCGCATTAACGTAGTGGGCTCTCCCACCCCACCACATTATTCTCAGACAATGGTATATTGCAATATAATCTCTCCAGATTCTCATGTATGGCCAGATATTGTCACCAGGCCATGACATATTAATTGAAGGTAGCAGGAGGGACAGTGTCTCATAGGTTAGGCTGAGGCTGGGAAAGGCTTACTTGGTGCTCCTTCCTTTTTTTTTTTTATTCTTATTCTCATGTAATGATCAGATCTTTGTCATCTTAGGTCTATGGCCAGCTTTAGCCACAGGAAAATATACGATTTTTGTTCCCAGAATAAACATGCATTAGGAATTGTAGATGATGCCTGCCAGCCAGTCATATCTCAGGTTTTAGACCCCTGGCTTCTCAGCTACAGTTAAACTTATTAGATTCACTGAAAGGAGAGCGGTTTGCACAGAGCGGATAAAGACTCTTTTGATCTCTGTGATCTTTGCGTGTATATTGTAAATTCAGAGTCCTGTTCCTCTAGGCCAGTGGTTCTCAACTCCTGTCCTCAGAACCTACTAACAGGCCAGGTTTGCAAGATAACTGAAATACATCACAGCTGATATAATTTGCTGCTCAGTCATTGCAGTATTCTAGTCTGCATCTCCCCAAGGTAATACAGTACTTAAAATCTGTCCTGTTAGTGGGTCTTGAGGACAGGAGTTGAGAACAACTGCTCTAGGCACATCCCTAGGCTCTTTCCTAACATACATTGTGTAAACTAGGGAAGGGTGGGGGGTGCACTGACTTTTTTTGTAAATTACTTCTCACCACAATTTTTTTAATATCTCCAATTTTATACAGTATGTTCTTCATATGCTCTAAATCTGCACCATTTTTAGCCACTTCAGTCTCTGAGGATTTGGCTGCCCAATGACCGGGCCATTTTTTGCGATTCGGCACTGCGCCGCTTTAACTGACAATTACGTGGTCGTGCGACTTTGCACCCAAACAAAATTTACGTCCCTTTTTCCCCACAAATAGAGATTTGTTTTGGTGGTATTTGATCACCTCTGTGGTTCTTATTTGTTGCGCTATAAACAGAAAAAGAGCTACAATAAAAAAAAAAAAGCAATATTTTTTGCTATTATAAATATCCCCCCCCAAAAAAATGTTTATATATATATATATATATATATATATATATATATATATATATATATATATATATATATATATATATATATATATATTTCTCAGTTTAGGCCGATATATATTCTTCTACATATTTTTGGTTAAAAAAAACGCAATAAGCGTATATTGATTTGCGCACAAGTTATAGCGTCTACAAAATGGGGGATAGATTTATGGCATTTTTATTAATAAATTATATATATAATTTGTTTTACTAGTAATCAGCGTTTTTTTTTATCGTGACTGCGACATTATGGCAAACATTTTTGATGCTATTTTGGGACCATTGTCAATTATACAGCGATCAGTGCTATAAAAATGCACTAATTACTGTATAAATTACACTGGCAGGGAAGGAGTTAACCACTAGGGGGCGAGGAAGGGGCTAAGTGTGTCCTAGGGAGTGATTCTAACTGTGTGGGGGCTGGGCTACCAGTGACACGACATTGATCGCTGCTCCTGATGACAAGGAGCAGTAGATCAGTATCCTGTCACTAGGCAGGACAGGAAAATACCTTGTTTACACAGGCATCTCCCTGTTCTGCCACTCCATGATATGATCGCGGGACACATCGAGTCCGCGAGTCAGGTACAGGTACGTCCCTTTGCGCAGCCGTGCCATTCTGCCGACATAAATGTTTGTGCAAGTGGTTAAAAACAAGCCTGCCTCAAATTCTGCATATATTCACAAAGGGGTGTTTTTTCCAGTTGCAATATTGTTATTTAACATGCCCATTTTAAATGAAAACACTGCATTGCATGTTTTACTTGTTGTTTTAATATGATTATTATTATTTTATTAATATAGCTTCCTGAAGGATGACAGCCTGTACTTGCTTAAGGTGAACTCCATTGTATTAAAAGTGGACTAGTCCTAGAAGAACTCATGCCTGGGTGTGGATTTTGCACTGGTTTGCCCTACACTCTGAAGTTGATGCCCAGGAGGCTTTTATTAACCATATTAATTCCCTCTTGCAGCACGAGGGTCTCTTAAGTGCCTTAATGTCTTAATAATATAAGTGACTGTGTACAAAATACCTTCCTGCATTTGGTTGGATCCATACGCTTAGCTTTCTGTATTATAGATGCCTTGAGGCTATTATTGGAGCATATATTATACGCTGCTGTGACAGGTCTCAAACCCTTCTCTATGGGACCACTAATGGGTAATGTGCATATGTGTGTGTTGTGTCAGATGGCTTGTGTTTGACACAGAAAGTCTTACGTTGCCAAATACTAGCAATGTTTGTATATATTTAGCTATGTGTACACTGTATTAAAGGAGCCATGATATATTGTCAAACCCAGTTATGGGGTGGGCAAAGTAATTTCAAGTTCCAGAGTCTAGCCTAGTCTAGAACCTGGCACGCACTCATAAGTAGCCACAGGAACAAAAAGCCTTGTTTGGTGGGGGGTGGGATAGAGCTAGGGGCTGTCTTTAAGGTTTTCAGACACTTGGGCTAATTGGCTCTTGAAATTAATCCAGCCCTGTCTATCGGTATTTTTTACAGAAGATTTAATAGCCACGAAATGAAAACATAACTGGAATTTTTCATTTTTTGGAATGCGGTTTTATTAGCTTGCATATGATTGCACAAACTTTATATCTTGGCACCTTGTAATTAGAGCTTATATTTCAGCAGCTGCCCTAGTAAAGGCAGGTATTGGTACCCACTAATATTCATTGTACTGCAAAAAGGTCATAAGACACTTAATATGCTACTGGGGTAGGGGTCTCCAAACAAAAGCGAGAATCTACTGTCCTTTAGGGGGGCCAGACTGCTGCCAATGGGAATAGAAAATAGGCAGTAAACAATGCCTAATCGTTGGTGTCAGTGCGGGAGGAATAGTGCCCCATCATTGGTGGGAGGAATAAGTGCACCAGGGATCAAATCAAGGCAAGCAAAGGGCCGAATCTGGCCCCCCGGGCCACAGTTTGGAGACCACTGTTGTAGGGCATTTTTTGCCAATGAGAGCTAGCAGTAATGGTACATTTGCAAAAGATGGGGCCTTAAATGGAGCTAAAACGTGATCTGATATTTACTTGTCGCCACTAGCGTCCCGAACCCAAAAAACTGTTTTAATCATTTAAGGATACTGGTATTCATTTATGCCTTTATGTGTATGATAATTTAGTGATATAAATTGGAAGCCACATTTCTATGGGGTAGGTAGGGAGACCAATTGAATTATTAGAATGGCATCACTGTCAAAGTTTATGAAGTGGGTAAGGTTTGATTGACCCACTATGTATTTTTATTGTCTGTTCGAATCTCGGCCGGTTCTTGCTGAACAATGTATGGGTAGGCTAAATGGTACCCAGGTCGATTGATCGATCAACTTGGGTACATCCAACCTGTCAGATTTAACATGTGATTATTGCTATATTATATTTACCATTTCTTATTATAGCCGCTAGCCATAATCGCTGTATTCCCCCATGGAGTTGCTCCGTCTATGGCCTGCCTTACTGAACCTATTGCTGGTCTAGCTAAGACAGTCATGGCTCTATTTTGAACTCTGTTCTTCTTCTCCTCTGACTATATATTCCTGTGTGGAATCCAACAGCAGCATAGTGACCTTCTACAAGCATTGCTTTACATTTTTGTGCACTTCACTAAAAATATGGAAAACGTACTTCAGAAGGGGGAGCTGAGCAGTGTGGGTCAAGTATTAGAGTCCTTGCACATGGGCTGTCCAATCAAGTCTGCCTGTTTTTTTAGGCAGACCTGACCGGAACTTCGTCTCCTCTATGGAGCTGCAGATATCAGCAGAGACTCGTCGCTATGCGATCTGATCCAGGCCGCACAATCCAGACAGATGGTGGCCCTATTTTCCATCCTTCTGGCGGATAGGGTTGGATGAAAATGGACAGGCGTTCCGTTTCCACTCAAATTCCCCATAGAGTAGAGTTGACTGTGTCCGTGTCTGCTCTGCACAGTAGGTCAGACAGGACCTGTCATCCGCCTGCTCAGCAGGGATCAACAGAGCAATCCCTCACTAAACAAACGGAATCTGCAAGATGGAGGCACCCATGTGAAATGCACCTTAGCTGTCAATTTACACAAATAGGAGGATAGTGTGGAGGAGAATTATGGACAACCGAAACAAAATCTTTCACCCATTCCATTGAAAGATGAGAAAAACTCTCATACATTCCGGTATAGAAATTGTATTGCCAGGAAGCAGTAATAGATTCATAAAGATGTATGTTTTAGATGGGAAACAATAGAACATGACTTGCAACAAGGAAGGCTAGATTTCACTTTGATGTGCCATTTTATTTTTGTTTACCAGGATTAAAAATAGGTAGTAATAAAATATACCTACTCTGAAGCAGTAGGTAGTCTTAGGACACAGGTATTTTACTTGGAGATGGCCTTGAGGTATGCTTCCTGTCAGAGTTCTGCACCTTCATATTATACTATTCCTTTACTCTTTTTTTTTTCAGTAACGTGACTTCCTGTAAGATTTATACTTGAAGCACTTAATAGCCCATCTGCTTTATTGAAAATCAAATATATTCTTATCTGTAAGATACTGTTGAGTCCTGGCTCTTTAGAACAATAACCATTGTGCTGGGAAGCAAAGGTGAACGGCCTTTTTAGGGCGTGGGCCTAATATTTGTTGTAATTTTCCACTGTTTGGGGACAATCTGAGTGTATTTCTCAAATCAAATTATTATAACGGATGTACAACCCTGGATTGAAGGCCATGTGTTTCCAGTACTAGGATTTCACTTTTTAGTGAATGTTGCCATGTTCTAGCACCGGGGTCTCCAAACTTTCTAAACAAAGGGCCAGCTTATTATCCTTCAAACATTGAAGGGGCCAGACTATGGTCAGTAGGAGTAGAAAATGTTGTGGTATCGGTTACAATGTTCCATCATTGGTGTTAGTGGGAGGAATAGTGCCCCATCATTGGTGTTAGTGGGAGGAGTAGTGCCCTCTCATTTGTGTCAGTGAGAAGGACTAGTACCCCATTTTTGGTGTCAATGGAAGGAATAGTCTCCTATTATTGGTGTCAATGGAAGGAATGGTGTCCCATCACTGGTGTAAGTGGCACGAACTATGCTCCATTGTTAATGTCAGGTGGATGAATAGTGCCCCAAGGGCCACATAAAAGCAAGCAAAGGGCCACATCTGCCCCCCGGGCCATAGTTTGGAGACCACTGTTCTAGCACATATTGATGACTTAAAGATGTATCTTCTCATTTTTTAGTTAAAATTAGCTTTTGAAGTGCCAATCCACCATTGATATTTTAGTTATGGGAAGATTATAGCTGGCTGAATTACTAATTTGTCATATTCTAGGGCTCTGGTGATGGGATCTCTGTATGCAGGTTAAAGTGGATGTAAACCCTCCATACAACCAGTGAAGTGAACAGCCCCAGATGATACACAGAGATGAACCAAATCTCCCTACATAGGTTTTATATGTATATCTGCTGTCTTCACATGTATATACTGTTTAGAAATATCAGATTTTGTTAGGAGACTTTCTCTTCCTAGTTAACAGAGTGTGCTGCCTGGACATACAGCCAAGATGGCTAACATTGCTGATTGGAGGGAAGGCACACACACCCTATCCTCATAGGCAGAGACTCTCGGAGGTGTTTTGTAATAGGAGCTGCTCTCTGCTAATCTATTTTAGCAACCTCCTTTGACAAAAGATTCTGTCTGCTTTTGTCTAAAAAGTAAAAAAATATGTCAGGAGTTCTCAGGCTGATAACAGAGGAACCGTTCAGAAGAGAGCTATAAGAATAATTGGCTCATTGAAAAGCGATAACAAAACACTGCAGATATGTGCCCAGCTCAAATTTCATGAATTGGGTTTACATCCACTTTAACTGTTTGGCCATCCACTGGAGTTTTCTTAACACACTGACACGGTGCTTTTAAATTTGTATTGTAACAGGGAATATATTTAATTTAGTAATTGTGGTATCTTCAGGTTGGTAGATACCTGAGGAAGCTGTTAACCTCTTGACCACCGCCCCATGTCAAAAAGACGTCCTCTTTTTAAAGTTGAATATCTCGATAACGGCAGCAGCTGCTGCCACAACCGAGATATTCATCTTTTCAGGGGGCGGTGGTGTACACGATAACGGCGGTCTCCGCGGCGGATTCGCCGCGAGATCGCCGTTATCGGTGGCGGGAGAGGGGCCCTCCCGCCGCTCTCCCGCGCCCTCCGCCGCTTACCGGAGCCGTCGGTAGCGGCGGAGGGGATCGGAGGTGTCCGGCAGCTGAGCGGGGACGGGACTGAAGGAGAAATCTCCTTCACCCGTCCTCATAGCTCTGCTGGGCGGAAGTGATGTCAAAACGTCAGTCCCGCCCAGCCTCTTAAAGAAACATTTTTTTTTTTGTCATTTGAAAAAATGACTTTTTTTTTTTAATTTTTTTTTTTGCATTTAAGTCTAATTATGAGATCTGAGGTCTTTTTGACCCCAGATCTCATATTTAAGAGGACCTGTCATGCTTTTTTCTATTACAAGGGATGTTTACATTCCTTGTAATAGGAATAAAAGTGATAAAAAAATTTTTTTGTTTTTTTTTTCAGTGTAAAAAATTATAAAACTAAATAAAAATAAATAAGAAAACCAAAAAAAAAATGTTTAAAGCGCCCCGTCCCGACGAGCTCGCGCGCAGAAGCAAACGCATACGCGAGTAGCGCCCGCATATGAAAACGGTATTCAAACCACACAAGTGAGGTATCGCCGCGATCGTTAGAGTGAGAGCAATAATTCTAGCCCTAGACCTACTCTGCAACTCAAAAAATGCAACCTGTAGAATTTTTTAAACGTCGCCTATCGAGATTTTTAAGGGTAAAAGTTTGACGCCATGCCACGAGCGGGCGCAATTTTTAAGCGTGACATGTTGGGTATCATTTTACTCGGCGTAACATTATCTTTCACAATATATAAAAAAATTGGGCAAAATGTATTGTCTTATTTTTTAATTCAAAAAAGTGATTTTTATCCAAAAAAAGTGCGCTTGTAAGACCGCTGCGCAAATACGGTGTGACAAAAAGTATTGCAATGACTGCCATTTTATTCCCTAGGATGTCTGCTAAAAAAAAATATATAATGTTTGGGGGTTCTGATTAATTTTCTAGCAAAAAAATTGTGATTTTCACATGAAGGAGAGAAGTGCCAGAATTCACCTGGTGGGCAAGTGGTTAAACCCCATAATATAATCATCTAACATCATAAAGTTTTACCTCCTTGGCATTATTCAAGAAAGTCGCATTTAGAATGCATTGCATGTTAAAGTGCACTTTTTAACCCCTTCGTGCTGGCCGCCTCCCGGCCCTTTAAGGGTTTTAAATGCTGGGAGGCAGGCATTTGGGTCATGTGGCCACCATGATTGGCTGTTGCACCAGTCATGTGATCAGGAAGCTCCCGATGGCTAGTATGCATCAGGAGCTTTCCGGTAACCACCGGCTACCGTGCTGGGAGCATGCTCTCAGTACGATAAGTGTTTTAAACAGGGCCGCATATATGTAGTCCCTCAGCATGAAGGCCGAGAAGCTGCATATGTGCGTTCGGCTGGTGTGAAGAGGTTAAAGTGGTTGTAAACCCTATTAATGAAATTTGACCTAAGCACAAATATCTGTAGTGTTTACTTATCTCTCTCCAAAGCTCTTAAGTGCCATTTCTCTCTGATGCTCCGTTTCTCTGTTATGAGTCACTTCTGACGAGTTCTGACACATGAGATAACAGCAGCTGAAAATTTGTGTCGGGGAGGGTGCTTAAAGGGAGATTAGCAGGGAGCTTGTCTATTCAGACTACAGCTCTGCATGTTTCTTCGTTCCTCTGCCTATTTGGAGGGGGAGGGGTGTGTGCCTTTCCTCCAATCAGCTCTCACACAGTGTATGTCCAGACTCCACACCCCCTACCCCCCATGTGCTGTTAAAAGAGGAAGAATGATTTCTAACACGATCCACACTTTCCAAAGAGTGTAGACCGCAGATCTACAAGTAAAACTTATGTAGAGAGATTTGTTTCATCTCTGCGTATCATCTCAGGCTAATCACTTCACTGGGTATATGTAAGGGTTTACATCGACTTTAAGCCTGAAAAATATTTAAAACATTATATATTTTCTGAAAGCAAAGAGCCTGTAGAATAAAAAGATGGTAGTTGCTAAATTTGTAGGGAACTCGACATCTGGAAGATCTGGATTTTGCAAATGTAATTTCAGGATGGTTCACACCACAATTTCTGTGTTCCAGATGTATTTCTGCATGTGCATTTTTTTAAACATTCTGATGGGTATTTGATGCATTTTGGTGCATTGTTTTTTTTTTTTTTTTCTTCATTAACATTCAGGACATGTGCTTTCTGGTGGGTTTTTGCTACGATTCAGATGCATTCCATTCAATATGTTGTTTGTGTGTGTTTTTTGTTTTTTTTGTTTTAATGCACTGGAATGTACTGCACTGGTGTGAACTAGGGCCATTGGAATACATGCAAAACACCATGCATGCATTGTTGATACAGATTAAAAATGCTCTGGACTGCATCTGGTGTGAACCAGCCCTCAAACAAAAAAAAATACACAAAAATTTGTGCACACAAACACAATATAATACCCATTTTTTGTGTAAATATAGAAGATCAGGCTTAGTTTAGTAAATGGGTACTACATTAATATCAAGTTTTAAAATTAGTGAAACATTTTAAATACCTTCACGGCTCATCAGTTTAGAAAAAAACACCCTAGAATTATTATTCTCACTAACGGTATATTCACGGTTCATTTAGGAATGGCCCAATGAGTGGGGAAGGTGAGGGGGTTTTTATTTACTTTTTTACTTTATCTTATTCGATTTGATTTTATATTATTTTTGTATTTTTTCTCTTTGCTTTATTACTATCACAAGGAGGCTAAAAAGCCTTCATGCGATAGTATGTTTTATGTAACATACGCTTTATGAAGAAGACATCAAGGGTCTATTGGACACCTAGGCCCAGATTCTTGTACACTGGGCGTATCTCTGTGGCGGCGTAACGTATCCGATTTACATTACGCCACCGCAAGTTTTTCAGGCAAGTGCTTTATTCACAAAGCACTTGCCTGTAAAGTTGCGGCGGCGTAGCTTAAATCACCTGGCGGAATTCAAATTCGGCGGGTAGGGGGCGTGTATCATTTAAATGAATTGCGTACCCGCGCCGAACGAACTGCGCATGCGCCGTCCGTAAAAAATCCCAGTGTGCATTGCTCCAAACGACGTCGCCAGGGCGTCATTGGTTTCGACGTGAACGTAAATGACATCCAGCCCCATTCACGGACGAATTGCGCAAACGACGTAACTTTTTAATATTTCGGCGCAGGAACGACGGCCATACTTAACATTGGCTGCGCCTCATATAGCAGGGGCAACTTTACGCCGGGAAAAGCCTAACGTAAACGTCGTAACTTTACTGCGTCGGCCGCGCGTACGTTCGGGAATTCGCGTATCTAGCTAATTTGCATACTCAACGGGGAATCCGACGGAAGCGCCACCTAGCGGTCAAAAAAATAATGCAGTTAAGATCCGACGGCGTAAGAGACTTACGCCTGTCGGATCTAATGGATATCTATGCGTAACTGATTCTAGGAATCAGACGCATAGATACGACGGGTCGGATTAGGACTTACGACGGCGTACATGGCGCTGCGTTGTCGTAAGTCCTTTGAGAATCTGGGCCTTTATGTCTCCTCTGCATTGTTTGCAAACAGAGTACTGAGATTACTTGATTTGTTTACATTCCTGGCTGCCACCAGCAAGAATTTAACAGCCATGAACTTGGAAGTGCTCAGAACAGAGTGCTTCTGGGTTCACAATAAAACGGGAGGTTCAACAAAAGTATTTGCCATCTGAAGAAACCCAGTTCCCTTTGTGTTACCTTAAGCTTTACTCTGACTCCTGGTACTATGTAAAAATGGTTATGCAGAGTAATGCTTAAGAATAACCATTTTTACTTATATTTCCAAGCCCCAGTAATGTTCAATGTTAATGTTAAGGGGGTTAAAGTGTAATTCCACTTTCGTTGAGGAAAAAAAAAACAGTCCCCTCTGGGTGACCTTTGCACATTGCAAGGATTTTGACAAACTGTGTTGCAGTGTCTTACCCATTTCTGTTGTGAAGAAATGGTAATTTGTTTAACCATATCCTTTCCAGACTGGTTCCTTAATGGGAGGGTCTGCCCTCCATTTTTATCACCTAAGAAAATCTTGGTGTTTTACAGAAGAGAGCTGCAGTGTCGGCATCCCTTCAGTAAGGGCTCGTTTACACTTGCGTCAAAACATGGCTTCTGACACGCGTTTTTAAAGCTCTCTGAGCGCCAGTCAGGGCTCCTGTCATTAAATATAATGATTAGCTTACAGTCCTGTTCACACTTTGCATTTGCTTTGCTTAAAAAATTATACCCCCATGTCGCTTTATTGGTGTTTCAAAGCATCTTCAAAGCCTCCATAGAAGTCCTATGGCAAAGCTCGATTGAAGCACCTGCAGCTTTTGAGAGGCTTTAATTCAGCTTTAGTTTTGCTTTGTTTTGGAGAAATTGCAGGTATGAGATCTCAACAAACACACACACGGCATATGTCCAGCTTCATTAACTTTAACAAAGCTTAATCGAAGCACCACAAATGGTATGTTGATGCGGTAGGAGCTTTAGTGTTGAAGTCGAAGCAAGTGTAAATGAGCCTAGGGAGCATCTTGCCAAAAATAAAACTCTTGCATGGGATGCCTAAATGTTACTTGTATGTTAGTGCACACTTTTGAGAAAAGCAGTGAGACAATCACACAAGCAGGGAAATGCATTTCTTGTGGGGTTTTGTACACCAAATGTGTACAGAACGCCTCCAGGTTAAGGCTGCAGATTAAAATGGAAAAGTAATTTTTAATAACATTAAATTTACAAAATGTCTCGTATAACAATTTAATGTGTTTTTTTTTTGTTTGTTTTTTGTTTTTTCCTTTTAAAAAACTTCTGAGAATAATTCAGGCTTAACTATTGCTGGAAATGCTGCTCATACTCCTTATCCCAAAAGGGAAAAAACGTTTCTGAAGCTGCTTTAGCTGAAGTTGGGCTTTAATATGTAGGTCATTATGTAAAGTTTATCTCATGCCCGTGCTGCTATTCAAGAGTGTCTCCATTGCTTCTCTTTTGGCAGAGGAGCCACCCAGAGAAAGGAAGTGGACAATTCACTAGTGTGTATTGCATGTGATATTGGTGTCATGTGACTTATTTGCATAAGTTATCACGTGATAATTTAAGAGGCAATTAAAAAAAATATTGCATATGAAATATCAACAAAGCTTCATTAAAGTCAATTCACTACAAAAAAATAATTAAAACCATGTATCCGTGTGAGAATGCAATCGTATTTGCTTAGTGATGTAAATAATTTGTAACGCTGAATCAAGGGAAGATTATTCTGTCAATAAAAGCACACTTTATAGAAGTACAGGCCCTGCACAGAGGACATTTTCTTTCCTGGAACTCGATTCCCCCATCAGCACAGACAGTGTTGACAGGGAAATCCCTCCAGCCAAGCCATTGTATTCTCCTCCGGCAGGGGAAGCTGTCCCTGCTGGAAGAAAAAATTGATTATTGCCAACGACTATAGCAGCCACTAGCGATAATGGCATGTAAAATCCAGCAGGTTGGTTGTACCTAAGTTGATCGATCTATCAACTTTGTACATTTAGCCTGCCTATACATGGTTCAAATTTCAGCTGGTTCCTGCTGAACTGGTCAAGATTTGAACCGTCTATGGCCGCCATAAGGCCCCTTACATACTGGATGGGTTCTGTTGGAATCCACCTGCTTAGTGGGGAATCTGTCCACTGATCCTCTCTGAGCAGGCGAATGGCTGATCCATGTCCGCTCCGCTTATGCAGAGCAGATACAGCCCGCTTTCCTCTATGGGCGGTCAGATGTAAAAGGACCGCCTGCCATCTGGTTCGCCAGATGGATGGGGAACTGATCCTCTATGTTTTTAGTGAATAGGATAAGATTGCATGTGTCTGACACCCGCCGCTCCATGGAGGAGACTGGAGGGTCCGCTGAAAAACTGACAGGCAGACCCGATCAGTCATCCCTGTGAAAGGGCCCTAAAAATCTTTTCATAGTTTCACAATTCTTAGTGCGTCTTCATTGATCTCCCTCTGGTGAAGTGTTACAGCCTGTGAAATAAAAAAATTAAGGATAAAAAAATAATTGTTGCGGAAACATTTAACTAATTTGTGTGTAATAATGAGGCATGCTTTTAGTGAATTGACAATCCACGCACTATTATATTCTTAGTGAATTGAGCCCAAAGTATGTTGCTGGCCGAATCAGCAGATGAAAATAAAAACCTAATGCCACGACCTCTAGGGATTGGCAAGATTCTGAAAATGAACGCTTTGTTTTTGGTCTTGGATACATTTTAAGTCCCTGTATGTGAATAAGTATACAGATGTGTTCCCTAGGCTAGCTAATAGATAACTGTTGGGGATAATATAAGACTAAGCAATCCTTGCATAGAAAGACTGTTCAGTGGACCTTTTTTGTCATGGTTTTAGCACCACTTTTATGTGGATATTGTTAGTGATTTTGCTGCACACAGTACATTCCATTGTGTGTGTATCCATATCCTCTGCTCTTTGCACATCCCATGGATTGGTTAGCTTGAAATCCATGTATTAGAAATCAAAATGACTTGCACTATTTGTATTATTTTAATAGGCGGTTAGATTGGGCCTTCAAGCTACAAAAAAAGTATGTGACGTAGCAGTGTTGTGGGTCCTTCTGTCAAAAGGCAGAACTGCTGAAGGGAATGATACTGGGGCTCTGTTCAGTTGCCAAGCGTTGGTCTTTAAACTTTTGTTCTGATTATTTTCAGGCTTTCAATCAGTGCTTTGGTGTGGGGTGGGGGTTGCATGTTGTGCCTTACTGTCTGTCAATCATTGTTCATGCTGCTGTGTAATATAAAATTGCATATTGTTTAAATTTTGTGTCTTAAGACTCATTTTATTTGACCTCTTTCTGAAAAGGTTGGGATAGCCCAAAATAGGAGAACAGTTGCAATCACCTAATGGACATAATTATCATAATATAAGCCTTATTTTACTTGCACAATATTTGCACAAAGACCCAAGGGGGTTTTTACAGTTCGGGACTGCGTCGCTTTAACAGACAATTGCGCGGTCGTGCGACGTGGCTCCCAAACAAAATTGGCGTCCTTTTTTCCCCACAAATAGACCTTTCTTTTGGTGGTATTTGATCACCTCTGCGGTTTTTATTTTTTGCGCTATAAACAAAAATAGAGCGACAGTTTTGAAAAAAATGCAATATTTTTTACTTTTTGCTATAATAAATATCCCCCAAAAACATATATAATTTTTTTTTTTTCCTCAGTTTAGGCCGATACGTATTTTTCTACCTATTTTTGGTAAAAAAAATCGCAATAATCGTTTATCGGTTGGTTTGCGCAAAATTTATAGCGTTTACAAAATAGGGGATAGTTTTATTGCATTTTTCGTGACTGCGACATTATGGCGGACACTTCGAACAATTTTGACACATTTTTGGGACCATTGTCATTTTCACAGCAAAAAATGCATTTAAATTGCATTGTTTATTGTGAAAATGACAGTTGCAGTTTGGGAGTTAAACACAGGGGGCGCTGTAACATTTAGGGTTCACTTTGTGTGTGTTTGTTTACAACTGTAGGGGGGTGTGGCTGTAGGACTGACAACATCGATCGAGTCTCCCTAATAAAAGGGATCACTCGATCGATGCGCCGCCATAGTGAAGCATGGGGAAGTCGTGTTTACATACAGCGCTCCCCGTTCTTCAGCTCCGGGGAGCGATCGCGACGGGGCGGCTATAAACGAATAGCCGCGCCGTCGTCCCGGATCGCTCCCCGAGGCTTACCAACCGCCGCATGTCCCGGGGGGGGGGGGGTCCCGATCGGATCCCCGTCAAGCAGAGGACGTACCGGTACGGACATGTGCCTGTCCGTGACATTCTGCTGACGTATATGTACATGAGGAGGTGGTTTAAATTGAAAACCTGTGTACTGCGAAAGCTTGGGGAACCCTGTTGTCACTGCTTCTTCTGTGTCACCTTGGTGTGTTCTGTTAGAGTTTATTATCTCTTAACAATAATGCATTAAACAGGAATATGAAGGCCGCCCTCTCCTTCTGATAGTACTAGTTCCCAGCTGTCACAGTAATCTGGTAGCCTGGTATTTTCAAAGTCACTGATTTAAAACACTCATGCAGGGGCGTAGTCATGAGTTTTCCAATATGCACTTTTATTCCAGGTTAGCATCTCAGTGTTTCAAAAATTCATTTTAGGAGGAGAAAATGGGTTGTAATGGGTTCCAATGTCACACCGTCATTTGCAGGGGCAGTTATGGATCAATTTGAGCACAGATTCTTATATTCCCATGAAGTATTCGCCAGCTACTGTTATGTTTGATGGCCCGTCACTGATGATGTCTTTCTGTTTTGGCAAGGTGACATTGGAGCACTATTTTCCTTTAACCATTTCAGCTCCGAAGATTTACCCCTTCACAACTTTTTTGCGATGTGGCACTGCGTTACTTTAACTGACGATTGCACGATCGTACAAAGTTGTACCCAAATAAAATGTCCTTCCCCCCCCCCACAAATAGAGCTTTATTTTGGTAGGTATTTGATCACCTCTGCAGTTTTTATTTTTTGCACTACAAACAAAGACCGTAAATTTTGATAAACAATATTTTTTACATTTAATAAAGAAATGTAAAAAATCGTAATCAATTTAAGCCAATATGTATTCTGTTACATATTTTTGGTAAAAAAAAACAATAAGCGTATATCAATTGGTTTTGCGCAAAAGTTCTAGCATCTCCAAACTGTGGGATAGATTTATGGAATTTTTTTTTTTTTTTACTAGCAATGGCGGTGATCAGCGACTTTTGCATTGGACACGAACTTACACCTTTGAAACTTTTTTGGGGGACCAATGACACTAATACAGTGATCAGGGCTTACAAATCTGCACCGTCACTGTACTGATGACACTGGCAGGGAATGGGTTAACAGGGGCAATCAAAGGGTTAAACGTGTGCCTAGGGCATGCATTCTATCTGTGTCTATGTGTGGGGGAGGTGTTTTTTACTGTAGGAAGGCAGAGATCTGTGTTCCTGCTTAGCAAAAAAAACAAAACAGGATCTTTACCTTCGCTACTAGCAGAACGGTAATCTGCCTTGTTTACGTCAGCAGATCGCTGTTCTGCCTCTTTCGGGGGTGATCGGCGGGTCCTCGTGGACATCGAGTCCGCCGGACCCGCTAATTGTCTTCCACTGTGTCCAATCACAGCAGGAGCAGGCTGCTGGTGGTGCACGTGCACACCCCAGACCCAGAAGTGAAAAATCATGCACTTGTATGTGATTTTGCACAGGGAAGCTGCCTTGCCGCCGTATATGTTCAGCAAGCGGTTAATGATAAAAAATAAATGACTGAGTCTTGTATCCAATTTATTATAAATATGGATTTTAACCACTAGCTGACGGCCGTACGACTTTGTACGGCCTCAGCGCGGCTCCCAAACTCTAACAGGCCGTCTTTTTACGGCCGCCCCTTTGCACGTTCCCCGCGCGCGATCCCGAGTGCGCGGCGGGGAACTGCTGTGCTGGCCGTGTCCCTTGGACACAGCCAGTCACAGATCGCCGTGAACGGCCAATCGGAGCGGCCGTTTCCTAGGCGATCTGTGCGGCCAATGAGAGATGATCTCATATGTTTACATATGAGATCATCTCTCATTCCCGGCTCTCACAATGACAGCGGTGCTGTCAGGGGAGAGAGGAGACGGATCTGTGTCTCTTGTACATAGAGACACAGATCGGTCACCCCCCTTCCCCCACAGTTAGAACACTAATTAGGGTACACATTTAACCCCTTCCTCACCCCCTAGTGTTAACCCCTTCCCTGCCAGTCACATTTATACAGTAATTAGTGCATATTTATAGCACTGATTGCAGTATAAATGTGAATGGCGCCAAAAATGTGTCAAAAGTGTCCGCCATAACGTCGCAGTCCCAATAAAAATCGCAGATCGCCACCATTACTAGTAAAAAAAAAAAAATAATAATTCTGTCCCTTATTTTGTAGGCGCTATAACTTTTGCGCAAACCAGTCGCTTATTGCAATATTTTTAGTAAAAAAAAAAAAAAAATGTAGAATACGTATCGGCCTAGACTGAGGATAAAAAAAAAAGTAAAAAGCTATTTATTATAGCAACAAGTAAAAAAATTTTTTTTTTTTTTTTTTCAAAATTGTCGCTCTATTTTTGTTTATAGGGCAAAAAATAAAAACCGCAGAGGTGATCAAATACCACCAAAAGAAAGCTCTATTTGTGGGGAAAAAAGGACGTTAATTTTGTTTGGGAGCCACGTCGCACGACCACGCAATTGTCAGTTAAAGCGACGCAGTGCCGAATCGCAAAAAGTCCTCTGGTCAGGAAGGGGTTTAAGTGCCCAGTAAGGAAGTGGTTAAAAACATTACCTTTGACACTATGGTGTATAAAGAAAGGTTTGAAGTTGCATACCGACATTTATACAAAACCACCGGTTAAAAAACATTTTATTATTTATATTTAAATATAACATTGTGAGAAGCAAGTTTATGAGAGTACATTATATTGTCATTGAGGAGATGCATGTAAAAAGTTTGCAGGAGATGTTAAAGAAATATCCAAAAGATTTTGTGAAATGAAAGCAGGGAAAGTGAGTTGAAAAAATATGAACGCTAAAAGGAAATGGATCCTGTACCTGCACATTTCCATGCATATAACAAGAATGTATTTGGCATTAGTAAGAATTGG
The DNA here is from genome assembly GCF_905171775.1 of Rana temporaria. Taxonomy (NCBI): domain Eukaryota; kingdom Metazoa; phylum Chordata; class Amphibia; order Anura; family Ranidae; genus Rana; species Rana temporaria. Next base: position 52,582,714 of record NC_053500.1, on the reverse strand, counting down.
CGTATACTCATAGATGCCTATCCCAAGGTCTAGGAATTTCAACAGATGCCTATATGCGCTATTAACCTTTTTATGGTCACCAATCTATACCATATGTCAGTGGCTTTGGAGGGGGTTTACACACAATCCTGGCGACAGTTCCTGGGTGAGTTTGTAAATCTGATGAGCAAATTGTCAAATGGAACAGACAGTAATGGGGGTGTAACAGCCACTGGAACCCTTCTACACACCTACACATTCTATTACTGTGCCCCAGGAATACATTAAGGTAAAAAATGTTTAGGCTTTATAACCACTTTAATGAAGCTACCTGCCCTGCAACAATTTCAGTATCTACTCCCCCTTCTTTTTTTTTTTTTTCTTTTTTTTTTCTTTTTTTTTTTAAATAGCCTCAGGCATTGGTTCCTTTTGGATTTTTCACATCCCTTGGATTTTTCAGTGGTTGTTGCTCACCCCACAGTTGGATGTCCCATATGTGCAACAATGGCTAATTCCTGTTTTTTTTCAATGGGCTTACAAATACCTTTAAAATATGGCTTTTGTACCTGCCTTAAAACTTTTTTCTTTAACCTCCCTGGCGGTATTATTATTTCAGAAAAAAGGTGCTGAAAGCGGTACCATTATTTGCAAGGAAATTTGGCGTTTTATACTGTAGGCCTGTAATTCTTAGGAATAACTCACTTAAATTTTTTTATGACGAATTTCCCCACAAATCGCTGTCGCACAATTCTGCAAGTGATTATAATTTATTATCACTGTTTTCTAGCTGCTCTAAAACCATTTTTGATATAAAGGGACACTTTTGGTTGCTATGGACAATCTACAGTTTGCAGGCAGAAAGAACAGTTTTTATTATATAAAATAATATGTAGGGCACTGGGCAGACCACTAGGGACAAGGGGGGTGTGTATTTTTTACATACAGTATACTGTAATCTTATAGATTACAGTACTATATGTTAGGTGTTTGTTTACCTTTTTGAATTTGGCGCCGTTCTCCGCCCCCGTGCATCGTAACGTCGCAGGGAACGGAGATCGGCGGCACTGTGTGAATCGAGCGAGGACCCACATCGCTGGATCCAGGGACAAGGTAAGTAACTTTGTCTCTGGCTGCAGCGTGGCGAGCCCAAGTCTGGCTCGGGGATACCGATTTTGGTATAAAAATCTTACCCCGAGCCAGACTCGGGAATACCGCCAGGGGGGTTTAAGTGGATGTAAACCCACTCTCATCCTTTCCAATCTACTGCCATAATGCTGATCTATAAGGATATACATGCCTTCTGCATGTATCCTTCCTTACCTGTCAAATGTTTCCCCTTGTCTGTTATAAGAACTGAAAAACTGCAGATTCTGGGGGTGGATTTGTTGTCTGGAGCTCTGTGGGTGGAGTTGTGATGTCAGTAGACTCCCCGCCCACTTCTACACTCCCCTTGTCAACATGCATTTTTTGCCTATGTATTCCACTAAATTCTGCTATGATCACTAACAACCAGAAAATTAACCACATGACTTCAGAAAAGGAGTGAGGGTGGGAATTAAAAAATAATGTCCGTCTCCAGACCAATTGGACTTTTCCTGTCTGAATTTCCGCCAACAAAAGATTGAGAGCTGGTTCTCAAATTTTCCGACTGAAAAAATTCCTGCCTGAAAATCTGATCGTCTGTAGCAATTCCGACGCATGCTTGGAAGCATTGAACTTAATTTTCTCGGCTTGTCGTAGTGTTGTACGTCACCGCGTTCTTGACGGACGAAAGTTCAGAGAACTTTTGTGTGACCGTGTGTATGCAAGCCAACTTGAGCAGAATTCCGTCGGAAAAACCATCCAAGGTTTTTCCGACAGAAAATCTGATCGTGTGTATGCGGCATAACCGTCCTGCTTAAGTTTTGTGAGCTAGCAATACATAGGCCCAATGCACATACAGGAGTTGGACCTGTGTTCTCAATGGATTTCAAGAAACGTATGCAAGTACATAAACCATACATATACATATCCATGTGTTTGTGTGTGGTACATAACTATAGTAATAAAAAGCTGGACTTTAAATCCCAGCCCAGTGATTACGGTTTTCACATTTTTTGAAAATGTTTATATGTTGCCAGTAGACAATTTACAAAATTCTGGAAAATATCCATCCAAGAAACCCTTTTCTGTTTGTCATACACAAACTACCCAGTTATTTGACACACCAATTGAATCTTTACCACATGGGTCATAAAATCAATTGCAAGAAAGTATGACCAGCATAAGCCATACCTAAGTTTGTGAGAGTGATTAACCACTTGAGATCCGCGCTATAGACGAAATACGTCCGCAGCGCGGCTCTCAAGTGCCAAGTGGCCGTTTAAAAACGGCCTTTATGTGCATTACCCGCGCGCGCCACTGGTAAAAACTGTCCCGACGCATCGCCGAAGACCCGATGCGTGTACCTGGCGGCCGCGATGTCCGCCGGGTACACGCGATCATCGGTGACACGGTAGGTGACAGCAGGAACGTGGAGCTCTGTGTGTAAACACAGAGCTCCACGTGCTGTGAGAGGAGAGGAGACCGATCTGTGTGCCTTGTACATAGGGACACAGCATCGGTCCCCTCCCCCAGTCACCCCCCTCCCCCCACACAGTTATAACACACCCAGGCTACACAGTTAACCCCTTCCTCACCCCCTAGTGTTAACCCCTTCACTGCCAGTCACATTTATACAGTAATTAGTGCATTTTTATAGCACTGATCGCCGTATAAATGTGAATGGCGCCAAATTTGTGTCAAAAGTGTCCGATACGTCCGCCGCAATATCCCAGTCCCAATAAAAATCGCAGATCGCCGCCATTACTAGTAAAAAAAAAAATAATAAAAAAAATCATAATTCTGTTCCCCATTTTGTAGGCGCTATAACTTTTGCGCAAACCAGTCGCTTATTGTGATTTATTTTTTTTTTTTACAAAAATACGTCGAAAAATACGTATCGGCCTTAACTGAGAAAAAAAATAGTTTTTTTAAAAAAAAATGGGATATTTATTATAGCAACAAGTAAAAAAAATATATATTTTTTTTAAATTGTTGCTCTTTTTTTGTTTATAGCGCAAAAAATAAAAACCGCAGAGGTGATCAAATACCACCAAAAGAAAGCTCTATTTGTGGGGAAAAAAGGACGCCAATTTTGTTTGGGAGCCACGTCGCACGACCGCGCAATTGTCAGTTAAAGCGACGCAGTGCCGGATGCTGAGATTTCGCCTGGGAACGAAGGGGGTTTATGTGCCCAGTAAGCAAGTGGTTAAGGACAAGAGCCATTTTCTAATATGCTTTCAATGTCTCAAAGCTAATCCCTGATTCGTGGCAATAGAAAGACTACACATCTGTGAGATATAAACTCTTCATACCAGAATTCCAGTGCCTTGTATCCTACATTATCAGATCTTTTCAAAATTAAACACCAATAACATCTGTCTTTGTGTTGTATTATAATTTATTAGATACAGCTTATGTGTGCATATATATTACATACATTGGTGTTTATTAGGCATAGGATTTATTTGTTCGCTGCTTTCTGAGCCCAGACAAAAAAAATTCCAGTCACATCATCCACTCCAACTTTCATAGCAGGAGTCATTGAGTAGGTGCGAAATTCCCTAATAATGCACTTGGCCTTGCCCAGTGCTGCCCTCACCATCTCTTCTGTGACAGGCACCACGTTCAGACGTGCTTCTCCTGCTAAGTAATAGGACTCTTCTAAAGCCCCAATCCACAGAAAATGACCCTGTGGCTTGAGGACTCCAACTACATTTTCAAGGGCTTTCTGAAAAGTTTCAAGGTCAGGGCTGCATGCCTCAAGGCAAAAAGAGGATACCAGACAGTCCACTGAACCACTGGCAAGTTCCTTTCCAAGGGGACAAGACTGATGGATGTCCAAGGGTATCACTCGTGTTACCTGCTCCCGAAAACGCTTTTCTTTGTTTTGCCATGGCTCCCTGTGGACGAAAAAAATATAGATAAATGTATATTTAGACACACTGTTGCTAAAAAAAACACCTGCTTTATAGGCAGTTTTCACATGTTTAATAAAAATACAGAGGTTTTAAGTGGCAGCAATTTTATACCACTTCCCCCAAATACCCGTTTGCAGGTGTTCGTCTCTACACTCTTCCATGTACTCCAACAGCAGTAGAAAACTATATGTTAGAGGCTTTCCCATGCCCACTGTATAGGGAGAAGAACACCACCATGGAAATATATTTGTACTTATATTTTAAAACTGTATCTCGAGGCAATCGATGCACTTTTTACATATCTGTTCCCCTTACTAAACCTAGAAAATCTGTTTATTTTGTAAGTAAAATGCATCACTGTTCTCTTTAGAGCACTATACTAACCCCACCTAATAATTCAAATTTCAAGTGCACCTGTGACTAGAATTTGGACAATATGTATTCTAACATGCAGTAGAACATGCCAATCATGACATCTCTCACCTCTTTTTCATCTTGTTCATTTCCAAAGATCACAACAAAAACTCTTAGGTCCCATTTACAATAAACAGAAAAAAACTGCGCCAATAGTAAAAAACAACACCAGGATTGATTGATGTGTATAGGACGTTAAATCAATGTCCCAATTCGCATTACATATAGTCCCCGTAGATGTCCATTACAAATAACACCTCTGTGAGTCCAATATTGAATGAGAGCCCACCACCTAATGGAAAGCCGCTTACCAGAGGGCAAGCTTAACCAGCATTGATGCAATGCCCAGCCGTGGCCCCCGTCCACAGGATTGGACCCTAGGTATTCCACTAAGGCTTCTCTGATGACAAGGATGCTAGGTTCTTGCATACATATGGTCTGTGGATTGTGAACATATGAAAGGGAAGGAGACCAACCTACATACTTAAACTTAAAACAACAACATAATCAATATAAACCTGGCAACACCTAGTGGAACTATTCAAAGTCCCAACAAGCTGTACCTAAAACATGGATAATGAAACCCCATGTTCAGAATCCGTGGATGGTCAAACCCCATATACAGAAAAGTTGGAGTTGTTTAAATTAAAAAATATATAAATAGTGATACCTCATATAAATGAAGTGATACTATGTGAATATATGAATTATATAGGAAATATATATATGTGTGTAAGTAAAAAAAATAATGAGAACCAATGAGAGGTCCCTGAGAGTTTTGTAGCTCAAACGCTCAACATGCACAATCCTATTTCTTTCAATGGCCCCTGTTCACATCTGAGTGTTTTGTCACCTGTAGCAAAAGGCCTGTCGCTCAAAAAAAATGTACATACGCTACTTTTCAGGGCGATGGAAGCTTTTTTGGCCTAAAGTTGCATATTTTCTGACCTAACAGCAACTATACATCCCTTATCTTCTCCCCTCTACTGCTTTCTGTAGGCTAAAATAAAAAACACTTGAAGCTCGAATACACTTGTATATGCTTGAACAACTCTCAAATAAAAAAAGCCTGAAAATCACTGCCCAGGTGTGAATGCAGCCTAAAGTCTTGTTTCTGTGATTGTCGGATATGTACATTAGAGGGCTGTCAGTCGGCTTCTTTTCTATGAAAACAGAATATTGGCAAAGATTTCATGGCCTGTTTTGTGAACTTTTGAACATAAATTTTTCTACAATGCTTATAGGTACAGAGATGAATAAGGAGGAAGAGTGAGGCCGGGTTCACATCCAATTTGCAATAGCAATAGATGTGAATGGCTCTCTATGGAGCCGGTTCACATATCTCCGTTTCGGCTTCGGTGCGCATTTGCACAAGAGCCCTGTGCGTCTTTTTGTCTGTTTTAGGTCCGAATTCATCCAAAAAATCGGGTTGAAATCAGACATCAGAAATCTGCATTGGCATTAGGTGTGAACTGAGCCTCATTTTACTGATTTATTCAGATTTATAAATATACTAGTCTGCATGATCTGGGCAAGGGTTCCATTTACTGTAAATGTCCTGGCTGATGGGTTGAAAGGTATTTTGCTTTGTTTGGATTCATTTTAATATATTAACTTTCCACATTGGCCCTATTGTTTGGGAAAAAAAGTAATTATGTCTGATCATAAGTTATCTAACTGCTAAAAACGTTCATAGGGGATTGTCGGAATCACCTCTGACCAAAGCAACACTTACAGTATGGGATAGAATTAATAAGACAGGAAGATTTGCTTCCCCGATATCACCCTTGACGGTTTTCCCTGGTTTCCTCCGGGGGAGGAAAGAGGTAGTTTAGGGTGCTGGGGTAGGGAGGGGAAAGGGAACTGTGCAGGAGTGACACCACAAGGGAAACTTCTTCCATTGGGGAATTTAGTAAAGAAAATGGGGGAGGTAGTAATGGCGGAATGGAAATACGGTCAGTTGAGGGACTGGTTTAATAAATGGAAACATCAGATGAGACCTGCAAATCCATTGAACACCTTTGAGGAGTGGTGTGTTAATTTATCAGAGCCGGGCCATATGTTATCTCAAATGCATAAGTTGGTGTTGAGTGCCTACGGTCATACAACTCCCTACTACATTCGTGAGTGGGAAAAGGAATTGGGCCATAATTTTACGACAGAAGTGGATAGATTGATGGAGACAACGCACCATTCCTCAATTAGTTCTTGTATACAAGAGATGTCCTATAAATTTCTCACTAGATGGTACCGGACTCCGACCCGCCTGGGGCAGATGTGCCCGTCCACAGATACTAACTGCAGGAGGGGATGCAACCAGAAGGGGTCTTTTTTACATTCATGGTGGCACTGTCACAAGATTTAGAAATTTTGGGATGAGATGACACCCTGGATAAAAAAGTTAACATTTAGAGCTAAAGAGCCCTCCCCACTACATTTCCTTTTTCATGGGATGCCATCATCTATTACATTTTATAAAAGTGTCACTCCACACTTGCTAAATGCAGCTAAGGCACTAATTCCTAGATTCTGGAAACAATCAGGATGCCCCACGATAAAGGATTGGAAGGGAGATGTAGAGAGGAGGTGGAGAGATGGGTACATACAGTGAGAGATCAACAGGACAAATTTAAGGATATATAGGCAGGATGGTTATACTATTCCTCTGAGATAGTGACGGACTGATCCTGGGGGTGGGGCGAGGGGAGGAGAGCCAAGCCAGGGTTTTTTTTTGTCCTGTTTAGTTGGTGTTTCCCTCTTCTTCTTTTTGGGGATACTGTGTGTATGTGAGTGTTTCCCGCCACCCAAGGGTGCTCTGGAGGGAAGAGTAAGGATATGTGAGGGGCAAGAGGGTTACTTGCCCTAGGGGGGGGAGGAAGGCTGAGAGAGAAGAGAAATTCCTTTTTTTTTCTCTCTTCCTCTCTCTTTTAGGGGGATCTGAGCAGGATAGGTGCGGAGTATGTTTATACGTGCTCAGGATGAGAGCAAAGTTAGAATGAAGAGGAAAATTTCAAGTAATGAAAGGATTGGGGGAGGGGGAGAGGTTCAAGAGAATTTTATTAGATTAAGGTGGAACTTTTTCGGTTTCCTCCCCGCCTTACTTTCTTGCTCTCCTTCCTGAGGGGAAAAGAGAAATATAGGGCATTATTAAGCTCCTTTTTAAAAAATAAATAAATAAAATAGAATGAAAAGGGTAAAACAGGAGCACAGATCCAGAGCAATCCAAGGGGAAAGGGGAACGAGGGTTATATGTTAAAAGGATTTTATAGGGAGAAATTGTATGCATTTTTTTTGTCTGTCTCTGTTTATTGTTTCTTTTTTTACTTTGATTGGAAAATGAGATTTGTTATAATAAAGGAAAAAAGTGATTATAAAAAAAAAACTGCTAAAAACGTAGATCTAATCTCTAGATACCATTTTTTTTATTCTTTAGTGAATAATATTAAGTAGTGCCAGTAAAGGTTGTCAATCTTCTTACCCTTTTCCCTCCAGTTTACAGACATATTCAAAGTATGGGCTCCAGTCAAATTTTCCAGGTTCATTCTTGAGCCACTTCCTCAGTTCTTCCCGATTCACCTCCAGGTAATCAGTCATGATAACTTCCTTGAAGTGCTCAAAAGCGCTCAGCATCTGGTAAATCGTAGGACCCGAACCAATGTCAACTACATTGTGTCCTTTAATTTCACCTGAGTATAATTACAAAGTTTATGTCAATATATTGTAAAGAACCATGCATTTCAGTTTTCTATATAGGACAACAGGCATGTACTAAATAAAAGAGCTGCAGTTGGAGACCTGTTTACCATCTCCCAGATACAGAAAATACATACTTTTATTTTTATTTTGTTCTGATCAGATTTTTATTGAAAAAATAACGTTTTTCCACCATACAAAACAAAACTTTGAGAAGACATAAACTTATCTGCAAGTATATCAATCCGGCATAGCAGTAATTATACTATTGCAGCCTCAGAAAATAATACAGGTGAGATGAAAGTACATATTGTAAATTGTGTTTAACAAGCCTTTCGGGGTAGAGTGCTGAACCTATATTATTGTGCTCAACATATCCTCTACCTGAAATCTGTTTCTCGAAACCAATAAAGTCCCAGAAAATAGGTCAAGAAAAGCTCTCACCCCAAGGAGGTGTGATGCAAATTAAACAGACATATACCTGAACAAGTAAACAAAAAACACAAACAACCATAAAAAACAAAACAATCAACTTCTGCAAGTCAAAAAAGTATCACGTGCTTTATGCAGTGCTCTTAGTGGATTTGGAGAGAGATCATCAATATTCACTTTTTTCTAATACATAGACCTCATTCTCAGTTAACAGCTCCTTAATCAAGCAGAGGAGGTCTTATGCCGTATACACGACCGTTTTTCATGACGAGAAAAATGAAAATTTTTAAATTGGTCGTTAAAAACTGTCGTGTGTAGGCTCTAGAGCATTTTTTTCGACGAGAAAAATGGGCATTAAAAATGTAGAACCTGCTCTATTTTTTCTCATCGTTTTTCACGTCATAGTTTTTCTCGTCGTGAAAAACGGCCGTGTGTAGGCTTTAACGACGGGAAAAAAAACGTGCATGCTCAGAAGCAAGTTATGAGAAGGAAAACTTGCATAATCAGCCCAAAGGGTGGCGCCATTCGAATGGAACTTCCCCTTTATAGTGCCGTCGTACGTGTTGTACGTCACCGCGCTTTGCTCGAGCATTTTTTTTTCACGATTGTGTGTAGGCAAGGCAGGCTTGACAAGAATCACGTAGAGAAAAACTTTGTTTTTTTCCATGACGTGAAAAACGGTCGTGTGTACGCGGCATTACCCCCAAGAATTCTATTGTGAACTAATTGCAGTGGAGCTAGGCCAGGGACATCTAGCCAGGCATCCCAAATATGTTCAAATTTTGTCAGGCTCCCCCTATGTTTCAATATGAGTTTCTCCCTTATAAGAGTCTCATTATCAGTGTTAACCCATTCCGCTTTCGCAGGAGGTAATGCAGAAAGCCACTTTCATTCTATGAGTTTTCTAGCGACAAACAGGACTCTAAGAATAGTGACGTGTGTGATGTATACAATTCTTCAACCAACCCAATAAGCAGAGTTTTGGGTCTATTTTAAGAGTGAGATTCCGAATTTTATTAGCATGTGGATAAGCGTACCATTGTCTATTTCGCACCTTGGACATAATGGGCTGTCTCTTCTATGCCACTTATAGGGGATACAATACGTGTTGTGTATGATAATATTTTGGGTAAGCTTTTGAGCTGACGAGAGTGATACTTTGAGTACATTATCCAGTATACTAGACCATTCCTCATCAGAAATGTGGCCTATGTCCTCCGACCATCCAGTCCTACATTTAAATCACATGGCTTTGGAGACCTGACCTATAAATGAACCATATAAAGAGGGAAATATGTCCCTTCCTTGAGGTTAATGACACCAATTGTGTACAGTATTTTACAAAAGTGAGTACACCCCTCACATTTTTGTAAATATTTTATTATATCTTTCATGTGACAACACTGAAGAAATTACACTTTGCTACAATGTAAAGTAGCGAGTGTACAGATTATGTAACAGTGTACATTTGATGTCCCCTCAAAATAACTCCACACACAGCCATTAATGTCTAAACTGCTGGTGAATATACCCCTAAGGCTTGATTCACACCTATGCATGTTGCTTTTGAGCGTTTTTGCGGCGCTTGCTGCGTTTTTCGACACACGTTTTTACCGCGCTTTTCATTTTTTTTATACATTTTTTTTAGCCGGCAATTTTTTTTTTTGTACATTTTCTTTAACAACCAGCTATAAACAGGTTAAAAAGACGCAAATCATGGCAAAAACATGGTACTTGCGTTTTGGATGCGGATCCATTGAATTATATTACATGCAAAAAGCTGCTTTTTACAGGATAAAAAGTCCCCGACCCTTTCCAAAAACGCAGAGGCACAAAAAAGCATTGATGTGAACATGTTCCATAGGAAACCATGTTAAAAAATGGCCCTGCATTTCTGCAAAATGCATCAAAAAAATGCATTGGTGTGAATGGAGCCTAAGTGTCCAATCCTAACTGGGTGCAATTAGCCTTTTTCCCTCCCTGGTGTCATGTGACTCGTTAGTGTTACAAGGTCTCAGGTGTGAATGGGGAGCAGGTGTGTTAAATTTGATATCGCTCTCACTCTCTCATACTGGTCACTGGAAGTTTAACATGGCACCCCATGGCAAAGAACTCTCTGAGGATCTGAAAAAAGAATTGTTGCTTTACATAAAGATGGCCTAGGGGTGCCCAACCTTTTAAAGAGCGAGGGCCACTTAAGCGACTTGTTACCAGTGGTGGGCCACAATGAGCGGAGCAGGCAGATGATGGGTTCATGTCTGCCCAGACGGACGGGGTAGGGATCCCCTTCTGTTTTTTTAGGGGATCAGATTGGAGATAGGCGGGTGTAAACAGACACAAGTTTGTTTACATCTGCCGCTCTATAGAGGTGAATAGCGGGTCCGATTGGAGAGGATAGATTGTCTGAAAGGGGCCCAAGGCTACTTTCACATGGATGTGCTGCGGTTTACCCACACCACAGGTTCAGTGCAGTGCATCTGTGGCTTTCCTGTGGATTACTTTTACTATAAAGAACTAAAAAATACATTGTGAAGGCAGTTATTGTGATTTGTTGAGACTTTTATGTACTTTGACGTATGTTGGGCATGTCAAGCTGGTCCTGTCAATCAGAACTAAAACCTGGATTTTTAGACCTTTCTTAGATGTCATATCCATTGTTGAAAGATACTGTCTTGGTGGTGTCATTGTTACATTAAAGAAGATGAAATTGGTCATTTTGAATTTAAAAGTAAAGTTTTTTTACATGTCTTTATTTTAATATCTGAACAGTTAACAATGATGTAGGGATGTTGCTTTCATGTATACATACTCTTAAAGCGCATTGAGGGGAATTTACTAAGGCTTAATGCACACTGGGTGTTTAGTCCCTGTGCCCGAGATTCCGGTGTTTTCATGCGGTAGGACAGCACCATCCAGCCCTGCTGCTAACTGTCTGTAGAAGTCTATGAGAGACTGAAAATTGCAGTGGCTGGACGGTGTACTGAGCCTATGCTAATGTTTAGGGCCACATACGCCCAGGAATGAATGCATGGAATGCAAAAATTCTGCATTCTGGCATTTACGGTAGATATAAAAAATGCCTATTATGGTGTTCATGTGCACGAACCCTTTTTCGCTATCAGCAACTATTATATATTTCTACCATGAAGCTAAATAAAATACGCTGTGTCCCACTGCAGTATTTAAATTGATTACAAATCCCACACATATAGGAGTTATAAATTGCTTGTTGTAGGCAACATTTTTGGCAAAACTGATCAGCCAAGAAATGATTCCCTGTTTTAACCTAGTAATCTAAATTTATGGATAGGCTTATGATCTAATACTAAATTTTCCTATAATGCAAAACTACAAAATTAATTATTCAAACTATCAACGTGATGAATAGGTATTACACTAGTACTACCTATATTTTTATTATTAATATATATTTGTTAATATGTCTAGAACACAGCAGAACTCTCTTCAATTGCATATCTATCAAGACGAGAGATTCTGTTTTGCTGGTGTGCTAGTCATCACAATAGACTGGACAACACAGGGTCATTTGTGTCTAGATTCTATTGGGTAACTCAAGACTCGAATGTACTAGGGAGTTCCCCAGTGTAGAGTAAATGGTTTATTGTACTTAAATTAGTTTTATGTGTCCAGGGATACCAAGCAACTTTACAAATATAAACTTAAACTCTGCCTTTTTAGAGTTGAGGTTAGTGTAAGCATTCATTTTTGCTTACATTATTTGTGTCTTGGTCTGGACTGTAGCTGCAGGCAGGTTGGACAATCTGATATCTGCTTCCATGTATCCACAGTCAGAAGCATTCTATACAATGATAATCTGTAGATTGAAGATGGAAAACTCCTACAAGAAGGCAGCTCATGAGTTTAACAAGCCCAGACTGTCTAGTATTACATGTGATTCATGTACTCTCTACACTGTAGCTTAATGTATGCAGGGCAGCCTGCTTCCAGCAGTTTGTGATCTCCAGTAATTGCATTAGTGCAATGCCGCACGGAAATAATCACTTGTGGCTTCTGGCAAGGAAGACATTTGTAAAGTTCCTTGGTGTCCCTGGATATATTAAAAGAGCTAATATGTTTAAAAGTACAACTATTCTTTAAAATTAACCAGCAAAGTGACAATGAGCAATAGTTTACCTTCAAGACATTTGAGCTTAGTTGTGAGATTGCCTTGTTTAAGCTCTGTACACACGATCGGATGTCTGATGATATCTAATCCGATGGATTTCTTTGTCGGATATCCGATGAAGCTGACTTTCATCAGTCTTGCCTACACACCATTGGTCAAAAATCCGACCGTGTCCAAACGCGGTGACGTAAAACACTACGACGTGCTGAGAAAAATGAAGTTCAATGATTCCGAGCATGCGTCAAATTGATTCTGAGCATGTGTGGATTTTTGACCGATGGACTTCCACACAGACGATCGTTTTTTTTCTATCGTTTTTTTATCCATAGGAAACAATTTAAAACATGTTCTATTTTTTTTCACCGATGGAAAACAAACCGATGGGGCCCACACACGGACTGTTTTCATCGGTCAAACCGATCATCGGTCTGTTTTCATTGGACAAACCGATCGTGTGTACAGGGCTTTACTCTTTAGGGGCTAAGTGAAATCTCAGGGGTTAAATGATTTTTACAAGGGGCTGCAAAAATGACAGTAGTTTGCTGCGTCCTTCCCAATAACTATAATAAAAATCAATTTAAGGAACGAAGAACAGAGCAGGCAAGCAGATAAAAACATCACCGGTTCAAAGATTACATAAAAAAATGCAGGATGTTGTCATTTTACATGACACTTCCCTGGTCTTTAAATGAACCATACACCTGAGTGTAATTACAAAGTAGAGAGAGCGAACCCAAATACAGCTGGGTATATTATGTTCCCTTTCACAACACTATCCATCTACTGTGTGTGTGTGTGTATATATATATATATATATATATATATATATATATATATATATATATACACAGTACAGACCAAACGTTTGGACACACCTTCTCAATCAAAGAGTTTTCTTTATTTTCAGGACTTTGAAAATTGTAGATTCACACTGAAGGCATCAAAACTATGAATTAACACATGTGGAATTATACATGACAAAAAAGTGTGAAACAACTGAAAATATATTTCATATTCTAGGTTCTTCCACCTTTTGCAGCAGACACATCTCTAGAACTGGTAAGAGGAGACTGTGCGAATCAGGCCTTCATGGTAGAATATCTGCTAGGAAACCACTGCTAAAGAAAGGCAACAAGCAGAAGAGACTTGTTTGGGATAAAGAACACAAGGAATGGACATTAGACCAGTGGAAATCTGTGCTTTGGTCTGATAAATCCAAACTTGAGATCTTTGGTTCCAACCCCCGTGTCTTTGTGCGACGCAGAAAAGGTGAACGGATGGACTCTACATGCCTGGTTCCCACCGTGAAGCATGGAGGAGGAGGTGTGATGGTGTGGGGGTGCTTTGCTGGTGACACTGTTGGGGATTTATTCAAAATCGAAGGCATACTGAACCAGCATGGCTACCACAGCATCTTGCAGCGGCATGCTATTCCATCCGGTTTGCGTTTAGTTGGACCATCATTTATTTTTCAACAGGACAATGACCCCAAACACACCTCCAGGCTGTGTAAGGGCTATTTGACCAAGAAGGAGAGTGATGGGGTGCTGCGCCAGGTGACTACCTCTTGAAGCTCATCAAGAGAATGCCAAGAGTGTGCCAAGCAGTAATCGAAGCAAAAGGTGGCTACTTTGAAGAACCTAGAATATGAAATATATTTTATTTACTTTTATATTTAGTTTTGATGCCTTCAGTGTGAATCTACAATTTTCATAGTCATGAAAATAAAGAAAACTCTTTGAATGAAAAGGTGTGTCCAAACTTTTGGTCTGTACTGTGTGTATATATATATATATATATATATATACACTGAGCAAAACTATAAACGTAACACTTTTGTGTTTGCCCCTATTTATCATGAGCTGAACTCAAAGATCTACGACTTTTTCTATGTACACAAAAGACCTATTTCTCGCAAATATTGTTCACAAATCTGTGTAAATCAGTGTTAGTGAGCACTTCTCCTTTGCCGAGATAATCCATCCACCTCACAGGTGTGGCATATCAAGATGCTGATTAGACAGCATGATTATTGCACAGATGTGGCCGCAATAAAAGGCCACTCTAAAATGTGCAGTTTTACTGTATTGGGGGTGTCTGAAAACCAGTCAGTATCTGGCGCGACCACCATTTGCCTCACGCAGTGCAGCACATCTCCTTTGCATAGAGTTGATCAGGATGTTTATTGTGGCCTGTGGAATGTTGGTCCATTCCTCTTCAATGGCTGTGCGAAGTTGCTGGATATTGGCAGGAACTGGAACATGCTGTCGTATATGCCGATCCAGAGCATCCTAAATATGCTCAATGGGTGACATGTCCAGTGAGTATGCTGGCCATGTGAGAACTAGGATGCTTTCAGCTTCCAGGAATTGTGTACAGCTCCTTGCAACATGGGGCCGTGAATTATCAGGCTGCAACATGAGGTGATGGTCATGGATGAATGGCTCAACAATGGGCCTCAGGATCTCGTCACGGTATTTCTATGCATTCAAAATGGTATCAATAAAATGCACCTGTGTTCATTTTCCATAGCATACAGTATGCCTGCCCATACCATAACCCCTCCGGCACCATGGGCTACTCAATCCACAACATTGACCTCAGCAAACAACTTAACCACACAACACCATACACACTGTCTGTCATCTGCCCTGTACAATGAAAACCGGGATTCTTCCGTGAAGAGAACACCTCTCCAAAGTGCAAGATGCCATAGAATGTGAGCATTTTCCCACTCAAGCCGGTTACGATGATGAACTGCAGTCAGGATGAGACCCCATTGAGGACAATGGGGTAGATCCACAAAGAAATTACGCATAATTTCAAAATTCCTGCGTCGTATCTTTGTTTTGAATCCTCAAAACAAGATACGACGGCATCTCGGCTAGATCCGACAGGCGGACGTCTTCGTAAGCCTTCGGACCTTAGATGCAATTTTTCGGCGTCCGCTAGGTGGCTTTTCCGTCGTATTCCGCGTCGAGTATGCAAATTAGCTATTTCCGACGACCCACGAACGTACGACCGGCCGTCGCATTTTTTTACGTCGTTTCCGTTCGGCTTTTTCCGGCCTATAGTTAAAGCTGCTATATGGTGGCGTACTCAATGTTAAGTATGGCCGTCGTTCCCGCGTATAATTTTGAAAATTTTACGTCGTTTGCGTAAGTCGTCCGCGAATGGGGCTGAACGCCATTTACGTTCACGTAAATGAGTATGCAGATGATCTTCCCTGAGACGGTTTCTGGCAGTTTGTGTAGAAATTCTTTGGTTATGCAAAGCGATTGTTGAAGCAGCTGTCCGGGTGGTTGGTCTCAGACGATCTTGGAGGTGAAGATGCTGGATGTGGCGGTCCTGGGCTGGTGTGGTTACAGGTTGTCTGCTGTTGTGAGGCCAGTTGGATGTACTGCCAAATTCTCTGCGCCACCTTTGGAGACGGATTATGGTAGAGCAGAGAACATTCAATTCAAGAGCAACAGCTCTGGTGGACATTAATGCAGTCAGCATGCCAATTGCACGCCCCCTCAAAACTTGCAAAATCTGTGGTATGGTGCTGTGTGATAAAACTGCACATTTTAGAGTGGCCTTTTATTGTGGCCAGCCTAAGGCACACCTGTGCAATAATCATGCTGTCTAATCAGCATCTTGATATGCCACACCTGTGAGGTGGATGGATTATCTGGGCAAAGGAGAAGTGCTCACTAACACAGATTTAGGCCTGGTTCACACTGGTGCGTTTTGACATGCGATTTGGCATGTTAAAACGGCGTTATTTTCAGCAAATTGCCGGCAATGCCACCATCCTAATCAGTGCGACGCCGCATCTGCGGCGCTGCACTGCTTTCAAAAATTACATTGACATCTGTGCAGACCTCTATATAATCATGGCCGAAATCGGGACTGCCAGCGGGAGTGAAATTATGCCAGTTCAGCTGAATTCGCACGGCTTCACTCTCGCAGCCCAGTGTGAACCTGGGCTTAGACAGATTTATGAACAATATTTGAGAGAAATAGGCCTTTTGTGTACATAGGAAAAGTCATAGATCTTTAAGTTCAGCTCATGATAAATAGGGGCAAACACAAAAGTGTTGCGTTTATAATTTTGCTTAGTATATATGTGTATATATTACAGTGGGAAAAATATTTATTTGATCCCCCTGCAGATTTTGTAAGTTTGCCCACTTACAAAGAAGTTATTGTCGCGTACACAAGACCGTTTTTCATGACGAGAAAAATTAAATTTTTTAAATTGGTCATTAAAAACGACCGTGTGTAGGCTCCAGAATATGCTCTATTTTTTCACGTCGTGAAAAACGGTCATGTGTAGGCTTTAACGATGGGGAAAAAAACGTGCATGCTCAGAAGCAGGTTATGAGAAGGGAAATTTGCATAATCAGCCCAAAGAGTGTCGCCAATCGAATGGAACTTCCCCTTTATAGTGCCGTCGTACCTGTTGTACGTCACCGCGCTTTGCTCGAGCATTTTTTTTTCACGATCATGTGTATGCAAGGCAAGCTTGACAAGAATCATGTCGAGAAAAACTTTGTTTTTCCATGACATTAAAAACGGTCGCGTGTATGCGGCATAAGAGTCTATAATTTCTATCAGAGGTGTATTTTAAATGATAGAGACAAGAATCCTGAAGAATCACATGATACAAATGTTATAAATTGAGTTGCAGGTCGGTGCATAAAATAAGAATTTAATCCCCTACCAACCAACAATGATTCTGGCTCCCACAGCTGGCTACAGTAATGTGGTACACAGATTAGTCCTGTCAATTTAAGAAGGTTGTTATGTGTATAAAAGATACCTGTCCACGGAATCTCTTTCTTCCAATCAAACCTCCACCATCATGGGCAAAACCAAAGAGCTGTCAAAGGACATCAGGGACAAGATTGTAAACCTGCACAAGGCTGGAATGGGCTGCAAGACCATCAGCAAGAAGCTTAGTGAGAAGGAGACAACTGTTGGAGCGATTATTTGCAAATAGAAGAAATATAAAATACCCATTGATCACCCTTGGTCTGGAGCTCCATGAAAGATTTTGCCTCATGGGTTAAGGATGATCATGAGAAAAGTGAGGAATCGGCCCAGAACTACACAAGAGGTGCTTGTGAACGATCTCAAGGCAGTTGGGACTACAGTCACCAAACAAACCACTGGTAACACAATACACCACCATGGATTGAAATCCTGCAGCACCCACAAGGTCCCCCTCCTCAAGAAGGTACATGTACAGGCCCGTCTGACGTTTGCCAATGAACATCTAAATGATTCAGAGAAGGATTGGGAGAAAGTGCTGTGGTCGGATGAGACCAAAATTTAGCTCTTCGCATTAATTCAGCTCGCCGTGTTTGAAGAAAGAAAATGTCAGAATATGACCCTAAGAACACCGGGCCAGATTCACAGCGGAGATACGACGGAGTATCTCAGATACTCCGTCGTATCTCTCAGAGTATCTATGCGACTGATTCATAGAATCAGTTACGCATAGATATCCCTAAGATCCGACAGGTGTAATTGTTTTACATCTTAGGATGCAGTACCGCGGCGTCGGGTATGCAAATTAGGAGTTACGGCGATCCACGATGGATTTTCGCATTCGCTAGTCTAGTTTCCCGTCGCAAAGTTAGTCGTCATTTTTGGTGCCTTAACTTTACACAGCAAACGTATTGCTGTATAAAGTATGGCCGTCGTTCCCGCGTCGAAATTTAAAAATTCACGTCGTTTGCGTAAGCCGTCCGGGAATACGGAATTACGCTACGCGCGTCGCCGTTCGAAAAAATGACGTCACTGCGCGCAAAGCACAATGGGAATTTCGAAACGGAGCATGCGCAGTAGGTCCGGCGCGGGAGCACACCTAATTTAAATGGCACACGCCCATTTAAATTACGCGGGCTTACCCCGGAGGCCGCCGGCGTAATTTTTCACGCAAGTGCTTGGTGAATCAGGCACTTGCGATGAAAAATTACGGCGGTGTAACGTATCTAGGATACGTTACGCTGCCGTGATTCTACCTGAATCTGGCCCACCATCCCTACAGTCAAGTACAGAGGTGGAAACATTAATACGGTACAGCCGACTTTGCCACATTGAGGAGCCAATGTATGGGGCCATGTATTGTAAAATTTTGGATGAGAACCTTCTTCCCTCAGCCAGAACACTGGAGATCGATCGGTCGTGGATGGGTCTTCCAGCATGACAATGACCCAAAACATTCCTCTAAGGCAGTGGTTCTCAACCTTACTAGTGCCGTGACCCCTTAATAAAATTTCCCAAGTTGTGGGGACCCACTTACAGTAAAATTATTTTCGTAGCGTGAGTTGTCAGCATCCAAGGCAAGACAAGTAATTTGCACCCCTAACCCACGAACATTTAGCGCTCCCTGAGTCCTTTCCACTTGTACAGTATTAAAACTCCTTATGGTACATTTTAGGATGTACCACTCTCTCTTTCTAGCTCTCTCAGGAGATAGGGTCTCCCCCAGCCCCTCCCACTTCACATTCCTCACCAGTCAACTGACCTCTAGTCTCTGCCCCCAGCCATGCCGTGATCTGAATGGGTGGCTGTGAAGAGGCTGAGTGGGCGGCTACGGGCTCCAGAGACAGCCCAGGTGGGCTTCCACAGGCTCCAGAGACAGCCCGGGTGGGCTTCCACAGGCTCCAGAGACAGCCCAGGTGGGCTTCTGCAGGCTCCAGGGACAGCCCAGGGGGGCTTCCGCAGGCTCCAGGGACAGACCAGGTGGGCTTCCGCAGGCTCCAGGGACAGCCCAGGTGGGCAGCCGCACAAAGGCTGGGAGAGTGGTACGGGCTTCAGGAACAGCCCAGGATTTGGTGACCCCTGGAAAATCAACATTTGACCCCCATGGGGGTCCCGACCCCCAGGTTGAGAACCACTGCTCTAAGGCAACAAAGAAGTGGCTAAAGAAGGAGCACATTAGGGTCATGGAGTGGCCTAGCCAGTCTCCAGACCTTGATCCTGTAGAAAATGTATGGAGGGAGCTGAAACTTCGAGTTGCCAAGAGACAGCCAAGAAACCTTAAGAATTTAGAGAAGGTCTGTAAAGAAGAGTGGATCAAAATCCCTTCTGTGTTGTGTGCAAACCTGGTTACCATCTACAAAATCTGCAGAGGATCAAATAATTATTCCCACTGTATTTATACTACTTTCCATGGATTTTTCTACAGTTGTAGAAGCCACTGCTTAATACATCCTACCAGCTTCACCTGAAATGGAAATGTCAGTTTCGGGTGATTTCTGTTATTAGTTATTGAGTTTTATAGCCCCAAGTGAAATAAACTGGCAGTCAGAAGCGATTTTTCTCCTTTCTTCATAAGCAAAGGTAAAATGTTTTTACCAAGTCCAGAATTTCCAACTTCACACAGCTTTCTCCATTAATATAGAAGCAACCCCCAAATTTCCCACTGCAGTTTATTTAACAAAGGTAGCACATCAGTAACATCAGTTTTCTTTCAAGTCCATCCAAAACTGCTATTTCAGCTTTTGGTAAATGCCGAAGAATTAAACCACCTGGCAGTTTCTTATACAGATGCCACTTTTAAAATGAGCTGCCCCTTAAGCTGGAACAATATTGTGAGCCATTCTTATTTATATACTTATTTAAATTTGAACACATGACCTTAATAGAACTCACTGGGGCAGATTCATCAATAGATACGCCGGCGGATCTCCTGATCCGCCGTCGTATCTGTGAGACCCGACGGTCGGATCTGTGAGATCCCACCGTCGGAGCTATGCGACTGATTCATAAGAATCAGTTCCGCATAGATCTCCCTTAGATCCGACTGGTGTAAGTGACTTACACCAGTCGAATCTTAGGCTGTAATCTCCCGCCGGCCGCTAGGTGTCGTCGCGATTTTTTACCCGTCGCATATGCAAATGAGGAAAACCGCAGATTCACGTCCGTACGCCCGCCCGTCAGTCGTTTTCTACGTCGTTTGCGTTCGGGTTTTTCCGGCGGATAGCTACCCCTGCTTCTATGAGGGGTAGCTAATGTTAAGTATGGCTGATGCTCCCGCGCCGATTTTTAAATTTTCTACGTCGTTTGCGTACCGCGATCGGGAATACCGATGGCCGCAAACGACGTACCCGCTGCAAACAATGACGTCGTAGCGACGTCATTTGGAGCATGCGCACTGGGCTTTTTCGCCCCGGCGTATGCGCAGTTAAATCGGCACGGGAACGCGCCTGATTTAAATTGTACACTCCCCCTAGCCGCGGAATTTGCATTCCGCCGGGGGGAGTTAGGATCCGACGGTGCAGTTTGCGAGGTAAGTGCTTGATGAATCATGCACTTGCCTCGCTGAATAGCACCGGCGGATCGCAAACCAGGTAGATCTAGCGGATCTAAAGATCCGCAGATCTACATGAATCTGCCCCACTGTCATGAGAGTTCTATTAGCGGCCAATGCTGAACTCTCCTTTTGAGAATGCTAGTTCCCTGGCTGTCATACTGATGCTTTGACTTCAGTTCTGAGTCGATGACCCTGAATAAGTATAGATGCATGAAATTGTGGCACGTATTTAACCACTTGAGGGTTCTTAAATGTAGGAGATATGTCCTAAATGTCTCCGAAAAAATTTGGATGGTACATATTTTATGTCCAGCTCCTTCCCCACAGCTGCTGCTCCCTTCACCGCTATTACCGGCTTTCAAAATGAAAGCCAGAAATGTATTACATAGCAGGGGCAGCTGTCAAAATACAGATGCTCCTTTGTAATTTTTTTTATGTCTCATGTTTTATTAACCCCTAGTTAGTTCTAGACAGTCCTAATGAACCCCTTCCTCTTCTGCTCCCCATATTTTTTTGCATTATTATTTAAAATGTTTTCCTTTTTTCATTTACTATATTTAAAAAAAAATTATAGTGCTGCATATAGAAAATGTCTTTTTTTTTATTTTATTTTTTTATTTGCAAATAACGTTGTCATGCATTGTACCAGAAAAATCATTATAGTTTTATTTCAAACAGGAAATGTTATAGAATAAAACATATACCGTATTTATCGGCGTATACCGCACACTTTTTTGCCCTGAAAATCGGGGCAAAATCGTGGGTGCGCGGTATACGCCGATACCCACTTTCCCGCACTGAGTATGAAAACTGCGCCGACATATACCGAGCGCAATACACTCGGGTATAGTCGGCCAGTCTCGGCTCCTTCCGCGCTCACGTCCTGGACGTACAGGACGTTAGCGCGAGAGTTGCCGAGCCTGCCCGACAATACACAAGTGTACTGCGCTCTGTATATGTCAGCGCAGTATTTAAACTCGGCGCAGGAAACGAGCGGGGAGGACGCCGCAGAAGGACGCCGGACCCGACGAGGCCGCCGATGGACGCCGCGCAAGACACCAAAACTGTAAGTACAAAAAAAAACTTTTTTTCCACGGGATTCGGGGCTACTTTAGGGGTGCGCGGTATACGCGGGAGCGTGTTATACCACGATAAATACGGTACTTTTTAGAATAAATTAAGTATTTACCATACATTAAAACTTATTTTCCTAAAAAAAGTACATTTTTTTCTATCTTCTTCTTTCTATCTCTACATTTTTTTTTTGCAAGACACTATTGCCAAAATCGGGTATTGTTTGGCAAATGTGTGCATTACTTTTGTTAATTAATGTATAGACAAAGTTATTTCCGATAAACAGACCACTAATGGAAATGTAAAAATAGTAGGGCTGTGGAAATTAACTATTCCTCGATTAATCATTAATTTTTTTGATCGATCAAAATGCTTTTGATCGGTACTCTCCTCTCCGCCGGCTTCAGGGAGTTCCGTCGGAGATCCGGTGACGTCATGGACATCGGCGGGCTTGCCCTGTCCATCTGAAGGGCTCTTTTGCTGTGCCTTCTTATCTGGATGGCAGCGGGACCTTACTATCTGCCACACGCAAGGGCTGTTAGGCCTCGTACACACGATAGGATAGCCAGAGGACAACGGTCTGAAGGACCGTTTTCATCGGTCAAAACCGATCGTGTGTGGGCCCCATAGGTTATTTAACCTTCGGTTAAAAAAATAGGAACTTGCTTTAAAATTGAACCGATGGACGCCTAACCGATAGGTCAAAACCGATCGTTAGTATGCAAAACCATCGGTTAAAAACCTGTGCATGCTCAGAATCAAGTCGACGCATGCTTGGAAGCATTGAACTTCGTTTTTTTTCAGCACGTGGTTGTGTTTTACGTCACCGCGTTCTGACACGATCGGTTATTTAACCTATGGTGTGTATGCGTGACGGACCATCAGTCAGCTTCATCGGTTAACCTAAGACAACGGTCCTTCAGATCGTTGTCCTCTTGTTAACCTATCGTGTGTACAAGGCCTTACACTTCCCTCTATCAACCTGGCATTCTACAGCCATCCACTGGGAGTTGTGATAGTTCCCTTCACGGGACATCTACATGCCGACAGACTGATTTTAGCCCCTCCTCATCTGGATTCAGCAGTGGTATCTTTGTACACATTTTTATACCAGTATCATACTTAGCTACATGTTTTTATGACTGCTTTTGCTACTGTTTGGTATTACTAGCACCATTTTTCCAGTTTATGTAGCTACATCAATTTTATCTCCAGTGCAATATTTAATTTGTTACCTACTTGAAGACTATAAAAGTTTTAATGCTATTCCCATTGAGCGCTGCCTTTGTGTGTTTTTTGTATCCTGCAATCCATTTTTCCAGTGGTTGGTAGCTGCACTGGGAATCGGCCTGCAAGGAGATCAGCTAAAAGTAGTTG
Source organism: Rana temporaria (assembly GCF_905171775.1). NCBI lineage: Eukaryota > Metazoa > Chordata > Amphibia > Anura > Ranidae > Rana > Rana temporaria. The sequence goes on along the minus strand of NC_053500.1, from coordinate 52,559,286 downwards.
GATCTGTATGTGCATTATAATTAATCTAAATTAGTTGATTAATCGATTAATCGAACACGAAAATTGTAATCAGTAACAGCCCTAAAAAATAGCTATGGTCTATAAAGGGTATAAAGGAGGTAAATAATGCCTGTTCTGGATTTGTGATTCTAAAGTACTTACCTAAGTCATGCAACTTTATATTTGGAATCCAGAAAAGTCTGTTTCTGAGCCCGCCCCACACTTCCCCAATGCCAAATTAACTTTAAGCCCAAACCCCAAAGTTATTTGATTCCAGTGTGTAGAATGTTCAAAAATAATCATTTTGGGTGCAAAGGAAAATATAAAATGTGTTACATTGATTTAATAGGCTATTAAATTATTCCAAGAATGTGTAAAATCAAGTTTGGAGTAAAATAAAACTTTTATCATGTTGGGGAAATCCTTTTGTATAAAAATGGTTTTATTATTTCTTTATTATCAAATATATCGGAGTTGAACAGCAAAAGGTGGATACCAGATTTCCTAGACCCCTCAGTTTACTACTGTTAAGGGACCCTCAAAATGCATATCTTAGATTTCAAACTAATATAACATTTATAATGATTTGGACCTATAAAATGTATTTTGTGGCAAGGCTTCATCATTAGAAAAGCTGAGCGTTAACACGTAACAAATATTTAACATAAAATGCTTTTTTTCTGCCATCAAGTTGGATTTTTTTTAACACATCGGCAGCAAACAGCATGTAAAACATTTGTTCAATATAATTTGATTAGACATTATACTATTTAAAATGGTAAAATTGCCCCACAAAAGATTCTAAATTGACAAATACGTTGACTTTTACAGAAGAAATACTAGAAAATAGTGTGATTAGTAGACATTATGAGTCAATCAAAGCTAACAAATAATGTTTATCTGCTTAAAATCACTTCAGTAACACTTGAAAAAGGCATTTGTGCTTGATCTTCATGCCATTTTTTTCATCATTTATTCAAACCAGAAAATGCCTGTGATTAAAATCTGACTAAAAGCAATAAAATTGCTAATTAGGCAGATTGAGATTTTTGTACAGCTAGATCTGCTTTTAGTATGCAGAATCTGGAGAGTATCTGTCTACAATTGTTGAATGGTATTCAGATGTGCATGCGTGATATGACCAGAGAATACATTTTAATTACATCTCTGTGCTCTCAGTGTAACAGACACCTCCAGCACCGGTTTTCTCATAATGAAACACAAAAGTTTATTGGAGAAGCTATCCCAGTATAAATATAGTTTCCATGCTTTTTTTCAGTGCTTTCAATAGACGGAGTGGACTCCAGTGTCTAATAGTGACCCCCTTTCCCCCCCATAATCTACCTCTTTGAGGTCTAAAAACATTGTAGTTGTGTTTTAACCTCAAAAAGATCAGCAAGGTTTCTGTATTAATCAACTGTTAACTACGAGTATCTTCGCAAAGCACAACTTTAGGCTTGCTTAAGGTCATTAAAGCTCACCCAATATCATTATTGTCATTAACCAGTTCCCGACCGGGGCAGGACAATGTACGTCGACAGAATGGCACGGCTCAAATGCGTGTACAGGAACATCCCCTTTAATTTGTGAGCTGTGTGGTCACGTGGACCTGATCGCCGCTGGTGTCTCGCGATCGGGTCACAGAGCTGAAGAATGGGGGGATGTCAGTGTAAACACAACATCTCCCCGTTCTGCCTAGGTGACACTGTCACTGATCGCGTTCCCTGTCACCGGGAACAGCGATCAGTGACGTGTCACCGCAAGCCACGCCCCCTAACAGTTACAGTCACTCCCTAGGACACACTTAACCCCTTCAGCGCCCCCTACAGGTTAACCCCTTCACTGCCAGCATAATTTTTACAGTAATCAGTGCATTTTTTATAGCACTGATCGCTGTAAAAATTACAATGGTGTCAAAAGTGTCCGATGTGTCCGCCATAATGTCGCAGTCACGATAAAAATCGCTGATCGCCGCCATTACTAGTAAAAAAAAATATTAATAAAAATGCCATAAAACTATCCCCTATTTTGTAGCTGCTATAACTTTTGCGTAAACCAATCAATAAACGGTTATTGCAATTTTTTACCAAAAATATGTAGAAGAATACGTATCGGCCTAAACTGACGAAATTTTTTTTTTATATATGTTTTTGGGGGATATTTATTTAAAATACATTTTTTTCAAAATTGGCGCTCTATTCTTGTTTATAGCGCAAAAAATCAAAACAGACCGCAGAGGTGACCAAATACTTCCAAAAGAAAGCTCTATTTGTGTGGAAAAAAGGACGCCAGTTTTGTTTGGGAGCCACGTCGCACAACCGTGCAATTGTCAGTTAAAGCGACGCAGTGCCGAATCACAAAAAGTGGCCAGGTTTTTAACCAGCCAAATGGTCCGGGGCTTAAGTGGTTAAAGTCAGCCAGGTTGGCATCTAACTATGTCGCTATTTTGTTCCTCTTTGTGTGATATCATATTATAGTCTCCAACTTATATTAAAGGTGCCTTACTTAGAACGACTTTTCCTTGAACCTACTGAGATGAACTCAATCTTTCGAGATAGGCAAATGAGCAGCAAATATAAACACTGCCTCCATAAAAAGGGAACAATATGTGCCAATTACAAAGACTTTCCAACAATCTGTATAATTTCTACAAAACTGAAGTCTACCAATGATCAGAAGCATTTGTTATCCCCTTAAACAACCCGATCTTCACTGTCATCACAGATAATGCTCTACTTGGGACACAATCAGTATATTTATGACCAAACTTAGACCTTGATAAAGGTCTAAGGGTGGCGAATAAAGCCTTGCCACTGTTTAAAGATAATACATTTAAATATCTGATGGCTAAACATAAAAAACAGTGATGTCATAATATAGCTCACCCTTGGAACAAGCCTCGTGAAGGCAACGCAGTTTCCAACACATCACGCTCTCTTCGGATGAGAAGTCTGCCCGAGGTGGCACATAGTTATTTTGCAGGTATGCTCTGGGGTTGAATAGTTGGTAGGATTTAGCGACGGCCTGAACACCATTCATTTTGGAAGAGAGGATGCTGAACATGCTTGCCTCTCCTTACTTTTATAAGCTGGATGTACCACTCCCAGCCTATCATCAGTCTACATTACAGGTACATTTTCCATCAGTCTCCATGACAGCTGCCTCCACCCTCACCCTTAGCTGGTGTGATAGCATCTCTCATATTGATCCAGTGTGTTTTGCCCACAGGGTTACTGATCAGGACAAGGGTATCTAGAAATGTAATTTACATTATCTTCCAGATGCCAGCCGCCCCCGAGCGGCGACACATACATTTAAACTGTGCTTGCCTTTATTTAGAAATTACTGCATCTGAGTCACTAACAGATATCCATTTGATATGTATTCCTATGTAGAGGTTTACGCTGTATTTCTTCCTGCTTGTTAGCATTAACCACTTAAGGCCCGGACCTTTAGGCAGCTAAATGCCCAGGCCAGGTTTTGCGATTCGGCACTGAGTCACTTTAACAGACAATCGTGCGACGTGGCTCCCAAACAAAATTGACGTCCTTTTTTTCCCACAAATAGAGCTTTCTTTTGGTGGTATTTGATCACCTCTGCGGTTTTTATTTGTTGCGCTATAAACAAAAATAGAGCGACAATTTTGAAAAAAAAAACAATATTTTTTACTTTTTGCTATAATAAATATCCCCCAAAAACATATATACATTTTTTTTTCTTCAGTTTAGGCCGATACGTATTCTTCTACCTATTTTTGGTAAAACAAATCGCAATAAGCGTTTATCGATTGGTTTGCGCAAAATTTATAGCGTTTACAAAATAGGGGATCGTTTTATTATTTTTTTTTACTACTAATGGCGGCGATCAGCGATTTTTTTCGTGACTGCGACATTATGGTGGACACTTCGGACAATTTTGACACATTTTTGGGACCATTGTCATTTTCACAGCAAAAAATGCATTTAAATTGCATTGTTTATTGTGAAAATGACAGTTGCAGTTTGGGAGTTAACCACAGGGGGCGCTGTAGGAGTTAGTGTTCACTTAGTGTGTGTTTACAACTGTAGGGGGGTGTGGCTGTAGGTCTGACGTCATCGATTGTGTCTCCCCTATAAAGGGGATGACACGATCGATGCAGCCGCCACAGTGAAGCACGGGGAAGCCGTGTTTACATACGGCTTTCCCCGTTCTTCAGCTCCGGGGAGCGATCACGAGGGGTCCGCTAGAAACTAATAGCCGCGCCCTCATCCCGGTTTGCTCACCGACGATTTCCGACCGCCGCATGTAGCGGGGGGGGGGGTCCCGATGTGACCCCCGACCCGCGGAAAGGCAGGGACGTTCATGTACGCCCATATGCCTGTACGTGCCATTCTGTGGACGTACATATACATGCGGCGGTCGTTAAGCGGTTAACAAAACATCAGGGGAACAGTCCATCAGAGATAAGCAAATAATAAAAATACAGTAAAACCTTGGTTTGAGAGTAACTTGGTTTGAGAGCGTTTTGCAAGACACAATTTTTGACTTGATATACAAGCGATGTCTTGATTTAAAAGCAGCGTCATGTCACAACTGAGGATAAAAGAGAAGAGAGGAGCCTCTAAGTGTAGAAATATGGTTACATTTAATGAAGGTGCAACATATTGCTACACTAATGCTGCGTACACACGACCGTTTTTCGGGTTCTAAAAAATGAAGTTTTTTTTAATGTCATTAAAAACGATCGTGTATGGGCTCCAGAGCATTTTTCATGATCTAAAAAATGGTCATTAAAAATTTTGAACATGCTCTATTTTTTCACGTTTTGAACATTGTTGTTTTTCGGGTTGTAAAAAATGGTCGTATGTGGGCTCTAACGACGTGAAAAATCCGTGCATGCTCAGAAGCAAGTTATGAGACGGGAGCGCTCGTTCTGGTAAAACTACCGTTCGTAATGGAGTAAGCACATTCATCACGCTGTAACAGACTGAAAAGCTCGAATCGTCTTTTACTAACACAAAATCAGCAAAAGCAGCCCAAAGGGTGGCGCCATCTGAATGGAACTTCCCCTTTATAGTGCCGTCGTACGTGTTGTACGTCACTGCGCTTTGCTAGAGCATTTTTTTTTCACGATCGTGTGTAGGCAAGGCTGTTTTAATTATCGGGTGGAAAAAAAACTTAGTTTTTTCTAGACCCTTAAAAACGTAATTCTTTAGAACCCTAAAAACGGTCGTGTGTACACGGCATTAGAGGCGCCTCTCTTCTCTTTTATACTCTGTAGCTCCTGCTGGATTTTGCTTCTAATCCCCTTGTGGAGGCTTCCATTTTTGGATGGAAATCTTATGGTTACACAACCTATCACATTGCTATAATATTTTTATATGGACTATAAACTGAAGGACTTATGAATAAATGGTTGTGGAACGAATCAGTTGAGTTTCCATTATTTCTTATGGGGAAATTTGCTTTGATATACAAGTGCTTTGGACTACAAGCATGTTACTGGAACGAATTATGCTTGCAATCCAAGGTTTTACTGTAATAGAATTGTTTGCCAAGTCAATATTCAATGTGCTTAAAGTGATTGTGAACTTGTGTTTCATTTGCAGGGTGTCCAAACACAAAAAGGCCACATGCTCCCAGCCCCCTGGATGACTGATGGGATCAAAATGGGGGTCTTGCCTTTAAATACTTCTGGGACTTTTGGGGCAAGAATTTCCTGATCTCTGTAGTCATTGGTATAATAAAGAAGCAAAAGTCACACAGGTGTTTCTAGGAATTGGAAGATCTTGAGCATCTTAAAAAAAAAAAAAAGGAATCTATGGTGAATGGTGGATGTGACCAGTTTCCGCCTAAAGCCTGGTACACATGATCGGATTTTCTGCGGACATAGCGTAGGACTTTTGTCATATGGGCGTTGGCGGTGAACTTGTATTGCATACAAACGGCAAATATTTGTTGGCTAACAAACACGAAACTACGTGGGTTTTTCAGCTCTTTAGCACCACCCTTTGGGCAACTTCTACTAATGTTGTGTTATGGTTAGCATTGCTTTTGAGCATGTGTGTTTTGTAAGGGGTTAGCTCGGTAGCGGGGTGTGTGACCCCTTGGATGGGTTCATTACACACTGAATTTATACAGACAGGCAGTCGAAGATGGTTGAAAACAAAGATTTTGGTTTATTCTTCCATCTTGCTGGAAACAAGTGCAAGCATCCAAACAGCATAAACAAAATCAAACATAAAATAAACCCTGGCCACTTGGGGCTTCTATCTTCACCACGGAACCTATATATGGAGTCTGGCACAGCCTAGTGCTGGGCAGACACTGCTGGTCATACATCAGAAAAACAATAGTCTTTTGATTTTTATCACACAGAAAAATCAATTTCCTCCTCACCTCCTCAGAAGACTTTCAGCTACTGCTCTCTTTCACTCAGAAAGCCTCAGGATGCAGCAAATCAGTGGTAATCATTTTGATTTCTTATAGAGGCCTTAATTGCCTCATTCTGAACAGCTGAAGTCTTCCAACACCCTTAGACCTTTTATGGCTATTTTTGCAGCCGACGCCTAATAACAATTGGTGTATTGTCTAAGCAAGGCAGAAATGTATGTCCCGTCTGTGACAACACCCACAGATTTACCTGACTTCTTGTCACAGTTTGTACTTTTGGAGTTTTGTCCGATGGACATGTGTACATACGATCGGATAATCCAACATGACACATTTGTTGTTGGAAAATTTTAAGGCATGCTATCCAACATTTGTTGACGGAAAATCTGACAACAATTGTCTGATGGAGCGTACAAATGGTTGGATTTTCCGACAACGGCCTGCCATCACACAATTCCTGTTGGAAAATCCGATCGTCTGTACGCAGGGCCGCCATCAGGGGGGTACAGGCATTACACCTGTAAGGGGCCCGATGGTCTCCAGGGGCCCTGCTGGCCCCCCTCCTGTTTTTTGTTTTTATTTTTTTAATTTTAATATTTTTTTTGCATTACACCTGTAAGGGGCCCGATGGCTTATTATATTGCGTCAAGAGAGAAGAGATTTTTTGTCAGCACCCCCCCCCCCCCCCGGGTTCTCTGCTCCAGGGGGGCCTTGCCTAAAGCTGTGTACGGGGCCCCAAAATTTGTGATGGCCGCCCTGTGTGTACGGGCCTTTACAGTGACATAAAGAGCAATAAAGTAAATAATATTGATTATCTTGTTACAATCGCACGTATAGGTGTGGGATATATCAGGCAGAAAGTGAACACATTGTCCATGAAGCTGGTGTGATGAATCACAATTTCTTATACATCATGTGGATAGCCAGTTTCTTGTGTATTGCTTACCTATGGAAGAGATGGCACCAAGATGCACTATTGGATGTCCAATCCATGGAGGCCCCCTCACAACTTACATGACTTAAATAATCTGCTACTGACGCTTCGTGCCAGATACTAAATCATACCTTCAGAGGTCTAGTGGAGTCCATGCCTTGATAGATTATGGCTGATTTGGCGCAAAAGGGGAACCTACTCAATATTAGGTGGGTGGTCATAAAGTTATAGCTGATCAGTGTATGCCACATATGCTACAAGTGACAGTTATAACTCAGCTCAAGGGTTCATTTAACCACTTCCGGACCGGCTCACGCCGATATACGTCGGCAATTTGAAGAGGGATATCTTTGTTATGGCAGCAGCTAGCTGCCAAAACCCCGGTATCCTCTTCTTTAGTGAGCGGTCCGGTTTCCGATAATAGTGGTCTCTGCTGCGGCTCCGCCGCTTACCGGAGCCATTGGTAGCGTCGGAGGTGATCAGATCCTTCTTCCTCTGTGACATTGAGAAGAGTGAGGAGAAGATGGCCCCCACCCGTTTCCATACCACTGCAGGGCAGAAGTTGCGTCAGAACGTTGCTTGTGCCCATGGCTCTTAAAGGGACATTTTTTTATTTTTTCAAATGACAAAAATTATTTTATTTTTTATTGCATTTTAGTGTAAATATGAGATCTGAGGTCTTTAGGACCTGACATGCTTTTTTTCTATTACAAGGGATGTTTTAAAAAAAAAAGTGTAAAAATAAAAGGTAAAATAAATAAGATGAGATAAAAATAAATACATTTTTAAACGCGCCCCGTCCAGCCGAGCTTGCGTACAGAAACGAACGCACACGTGAGTAGCGTACGCATATGGAAACAGTGTTCAACCACACGCATGAGGTATCGCCGTGATTGATAGAGCGAGAGCAATAATTCTAGCCCTAGACCTCCTCTGTAACTCAAAACATGTAGAATTTTTTAAACGTTGCCTATGGAGATTTTTAAGGGTAAAAGATTGTCGCTATTCCACGAGCGGGCGCAAATTTTGAAGCGTGACATGTTGGGTATCAATTTACTCGGCGTAACATTATCTTTCACAATATGAAAAAAAAATTGGGTGGACTTTACTGTTGTCTTATTTTTTAATTAAAAAATATTTTTTTGTTTTTCAAAAAAAGTGCGCTTGTAAGACCGCTGTGCAAATACGGTGCGACAGAAATATTGCAATGACCGCCATTTTGTTCTCTAGGGTGTTAATGTATAATCTTTGGGGGTTCTAAGTAATTTTCTAGAATTTTTTTTTTTTTTAACTTGTAAACAACAAATCTCAGAAAGAGAATAAAGGGGTGGTTCCCCCTAAAACAAATTTCTAACAATACATTCAGAAGACTGCTTACACTGCGGGTAGGCTGGCTTTTTTTTTTTTCCCCGTACATACCTCGATCATATAGCATATCGCCGTTTCATCCCTCGGCTTCCGGGTATGAGTCTTGCTGGACCTAGTTGATTGACGTTCCTCCAACCGGCGCATACTGCGCGTCACGACTTTCCGACAGAAGCCGAACGTCATTGCGCAGGCGCCGTATAGAGTCGGCTCTATACGGCGCCTGCGCAGCGAAATTCGGCTTCTTTCGGAAAGTCGTGACGTCAAGTATGCGTCGGTCGGAGGAAAGTCAATCAACTAGGAACGCCCACCGCCACAAGACTCATACCCGGAAGTCGAGGGATGAAACGGCGATATCGAGGTATGTACGAAAACAAAAAAAAAGCCAGCCTACCCGCAGTGTAAGCAGTCTTCCAAATGTATTGTTAGAAATTTGTTTTAAGGGAGAACCACCCCTTTAAGTAGCCTATAGAGTCAAGCTGTCAGGAGGAAGTATCGTATAGAACATAGCAGTCACGACTTTGTAACATACAACAAAGTATATGGGATGCAGTGATCAGGACTATATAACGAACAACATAGTCAGCTCTAAGACCCCTTTCACATTGGAGCGTATTGTAGGCGCTATAGCGATAAAAATAGCGCCTGAAATCCGCCCTTAAAGTGCTGCTCTCATGTCTCCAGTGGGAGCGCTGTGCTAGTGGGACGGTAAAAAAAGTCCTGCCAGCCACATCTTTGGAGCGGGGAAGGAGCGGTGTGTATACCACTCCTCCACCGCTCCTGCTCATTGAAATCAATGAGACAGCGCGGCTGTACCGCCCACAATGCGCTGCTTCAGCAGTGCATTACGGGCGGTTTTGTTTTAACCCTTTCTCGGCCGCTAGCGGGGGTTAAATGGGCGGTAAAAATAGAGGCATTTTACCGCCGACGCTATGGGCGGCTCAGTGTGAAAGGGGTCCAATTGGATCAATTAGAGCGGAGACTGCAAGCCAGACCTTCTTGTCCAACATCAGTGACTGACCTCACAAATGCACTTCTGGAAGAATGGTGAAACATTCCCATAGACACACTCCTAAACCTTGTGGACAGCCTTCCCAGATGAGTTAAAGCTGTTATACCTGTAAAGGGTGGGCCAATTCAATATTGAACCCTACGGACTAATGCCGCGTACAGACGGTCGTTTTATGCGATGTAAAAAAACGACGTTTTTAAAAACGTCAATTTCATTGACCGTGTGTGGGGGAAAACGTCGCTTTATGTCTTGTAAAAAACGACAAAAAAAAAATTGAAGCATGCTTCAATTTTATGTGTCGTTTTTCAAAACGTCGTTTTTTGTGTCACAGAAATTGACCGTGTGTAGCAAAAAACGACGTTTTTGAACCCGCGCATGCCCAGAAGCTAGTTATGAAGCGAGCTTCAATGGAAAAAACGTGGTGAACGTAACCTCGCTTTGCTAGAGCATTGTGAAAAACGATGGTGTGTAGGCAACGTCGTTTTTGAAAATTGAAGTTTCAAAAACGTCGTTTTTTACTTCACAGAAAACGTCGTTTTTTTACATCGCATAAAACGACCGTCTGTACGCGGCATAAGACTGGGATGCCATTAAAGTAAGGTGAACAGATTTTTAAAATAAATAGAAAGGAACATATTTTTTTTTACGGCAATCAGCAACTCTCTGCCTGTCGCCGCCCGCCTCACAGCCTCTCATGTCTCACTCTGAGGGCCCCCGGCTACTTCTGGGTAGGGAGTGGAGGAAGATCACTCCACCAGGGAAGGCAAGGAGAGCTGGCAGGCTGCTGGCCAGGACTTGAGCCAAGGCAGAAGAACATGCGAGTGGAGCTGGATGGGCATGCACCCAAAAGTGAAGAAATATTCTCTCCGCTCCGACCAGCACATGATTATCAGAAAGGGGCACAGATAATGGAAAAATACGAACCCCTATGCTAGTAGGAACTGCACTGACTGTCTTTAATATTGCCCCAGCCCCTGTTCAAATCCAATGCAGGGACAAAACAGGGGACAATCCGGGGACTGTCCCTGGAAACCCGGGGATGTCCTCTCACCATACATTAAAGCTCATGTGTGTGTGTAAAGGCAGGCGTTCCATTACTTTTGGTAATATAGTGTAAGTCAAAGAAATTTTAGTGTACAGGTTAGGCTGATGCCTAAGAGGAGTAAACAATGCAATATATGGCTCTGCTACAAAGCTAAGTAAGTGCTGACGTTGATGGTATTAGTGTAGGTTTGTTCATGAGGGTTGAAAATGTGGGTCCTCTTGGAATGTGTGATCTAAAGATATACTGCAGCTTCCTGCTTCGTCAGTGTGCAGCCTATGGCTAATAGCACGTGACCTGTGATTGGTGGCCTGTCTGAGAGAGACAGAGTGCAGGCCAGAGCCTGATGCCTCAGGAGAACAGCTTCCTGAAAGGACATTATGTCAGTAAAGCTCATTACACAAGAAATATGGTGCCATCATGTAGCTGTCTCCTTCCTCCAGTCTGTCATCCCCAATTTCTGTGTTGTTTCATCCTTAACCACTGCCTTGCCTTTTCTCACATTCTGTTTAAAACTTATGCCGCGTACACACCATCACTTTATGTGATGAAAAAAAACGACGTTTTTAAAAACGTCACTTTAAATGACCGTGTGTGGGGGAAAACGTTGTTTTATGTCTTCTGAAAAACGAAAAAAAAAATTGAAGCATGCTTCAATTTTATTTGTCGTTTTTCAAAACGTCGTTTTTTACTTCACAGAAATTGAACGTGTGTAGCAAAAAACGTAGTTTAAAATGACGTTTTTACACCCGTGCATGCCCAGAAGCTAGTTATGAAGCGAGCTTTAATGGAAAAACGTGGTGAACGTAACTTCGCTTTGCTAGAACATTGTGAGAAAAACGATGGTGTGTAGGCAACTTCGTCTTTGAAAATTGAAGTTTCAAAAACGTCATTTTTTACTTCACAGAAAATGTCGTTTTTTTTCATCACATAAAGTGGTGTGTATGCGGCATTAGGCTTCATACACATGGGCGCATTTGCCTGTGCAGCCTAAAGAGACACTGGGGCTGATTTACTAAAAACAATGCGTTGCGCCGGCTTAATTGGCATGCTGGATAAATCCTTAATTGAGAGCATGAACCGGCGCAGCAGAGGGCGCAATGCAATTAATATGTAAAGCCGTCAAACTCCCTTTAGAAGTCTATGGGAGAAACCAAAAGTGTTCATTTTAAAGGTTAATATGCTAGTTTTTGTCCTAAAAAGTGTTTGGGGACCTGGATCCTGACCCAGGGGACATGTATCAATGCATTTTTTATTTTTTTAAATGGCCATTTTTTCGGGAGCAGTGAATTTAGTGTATAATATGCATGTAAATGAGCACGTGTTTCCCGTGGTTAGAACTGTCTCTGCACAAAATGACATTCTGACGGAAAAAAAGCCATTTAAAACTGACTCGCGGCTATAATGAATTGTCCGCTCCCGGCAATTCAGAGCAAATTCATTCATAAAAAAAAAAGCATGGGGGTCCTCCAAATTCAATTACCAGGCCCTTCAGGTCTGGTATGGATATTAAGGGGAACCCCGCCGTCAAATAAAAAAAAATGACGTGGGGTTCCCCCAAATATCCATACCAGGCCCTTCAGGACTGGTATGAATTTTAAGGGGAACTCCACCCCAAATTTAAAAAAAAATGGCGTGGAGTTCCCCCAAAAATCAGAGCTTATCAGAGCATGCAACCTGGCCGGCCGCAGAAATGATGGGGGGACGAGAGAGCGGCACCCCCCTCTCCTGAATCGTACCAGGCCACATGCCCTCAACATGGGGAGGATGCTTTGGGCTCCCCCCCAAAGCACCTTGTCCCCATGTTGATGGAGACAAGGGCCTCTTCCCGACAACCCTGGCCAGTGGTTGTTGGGGTCTGCGGCGGGGGGCTTATCAGAATCTGGGAAACCCCTTTAATAAGGTGGCCCCCAGATACTGGCCCCCCACCCTATGTGAATGAGTATGGGGTACATCGTACCCCTACCCATTTACCTGGGGGGAAAATGTTAAGTTAAAAAAAAACACTGCACAGATTTTTGAAGTAATTTATTAGTCAGCTGGGGGGTCTTCTGCCGGGCCCCCTCCCCCTTTAAGCTCTTTTACATGGGGGGTGCGCCCGGTCTTCTCTGCCGTTTTCTGCCGGGGGAGCCGGACTTCACGCTGTCTTCTGCCGGGGCCCCCTCCCCCTTTCTTCTTTAAGCTCTTTTACAAACGGGGAAGGGGTGCGCCTGGTCTTCTCCACTGTTTTCTGCCGGGAGGGCGGTCTTCTCTGTTCCCTCTTCTGCCGGGCTCCACCGCGGGGGCCCGGTCTTCTCCGTTGTCTTGTTCTGTCTTCTCTTCTAGTGATGTTGACACAACGAGCTCTCCCGCTGTAATGTCGTGTGAGCGTTGCGCAACCTTTTATATAGGCATGGGGCGTGGTCACTGGGTGATGCCACCCGGCGACCCCACCCTTTGTTACATCACATTCCGGGGTGAATTCCCAGTGACCACGCCCCATGCCTATATAAGTCGTTGCGCAATGCTCACACGGCATTACAGCGGGATAGCTCGTTGTGTCAACATCGCTAGAAGAGAAGACGGAGCAAGACAGCAGAGAAGACCAGGCCCCCACGGTGGAGCCCGGAAGAAGAGGGAACAGAGAAGACAGCGGAGGAGAAGACCGGGCCCCCGTGACATGGGGACAAGAGTGCTTTGGGGGGGGACGTAGTGCCCCCCCTGCCCCAAAGCACTCACCCCCCCATGTTGAGGGCATGCGGTCTGGTACGGCTCAGGAGGGGGGGGGGGGCGCTCGCTCGTCCCCACCCCCATTCCTGTCTGGCCAGGCAGCGTGCTCGGATAAGGGTTTGGTATGGATCTTGAGGGAACCCCCACGCCGTTTTTTGGCGTAGGTGTTCCCTACGGGGCAAATATCTGGGCAGTCTGCCAAGTTTGTAAACAAAATGAAACATTGTAACTAACTAACATTGTAACTAAATGTAACCACTTAAAGTCCAACACTTGTTTCTTAAGTTAGAAAGCAATATTATTTGCTAGAAAATTACTTGGAACTGCCAAACATTATATATATTTTAGCAGAGACTCTAGGGAATAAAATGGCTATTGCTGCAATATTTTATGTCACACTGCATTTGCCCACTTCAATGAATAATAAAAACCATAAAAACAAAACAGTGAAGTTAGCCCATTTTTAATGTGATAGATGATGTTACCCTGCAAGAATCGTGATCTATCTTCTAAGCAAAAAAATTGCAATTCTCATTTTAGCCAGAATCGTGCAGCTCTGTACCCTGCAACATAAAAAGTGCAAAGACCACCATAGAGTGATTTTCTAGCAAAAAACAAATGATGATTTTTACATGTAGGAGAGAAGTGTCAGAATTGGCCTGGGTGGCGAGGGGTTAATTACCATGAGTAATATACAAATAATTATTATAAGCACTGTGATCCTATCAGTCTGCTGTAGTGTGTCAGCTTGTATTTATATTGGCCGCTCTGAATGTAGCTTCTGACAGGCTGTGCATGCAGGCCCGTATCTCTGGAACCATAAATGATAGTTGTCCCATATTTTGACCAGTTGTGGGGTAGGTCTTCCCCTGCCTACCCCCAAAAGTGGGGTTTCTGTGACCTCTGGTCGTCGAGCTACAACCCCCCAAAGTCGATCTTTTTTTTTTTCTGAAAAAAAAATTTTTTTTGGGCAAATGGGCCTATCTTGAGAAAGGGGCCTGGAGCTGCAGCTCCATCAGCCCCCTTGTTAATCCGGCCCTGCCTGGGGGAGACCTTGCTGATGCAGTATAACTACATTGTGTCTTCTTGCTGTGCTCAGTCTTGCCATGGGCTATGATCTGTGACCTGAGTAGATAAGTTTGGCTGTTCCTCACCCAGTTTTAAGCCTCCAACACAGCTGTTTCTGTTTCAGTTAATGACAGTGTTTCGACCTACACTATATTACCAAAATTATTGGGACGCCTGCCTTTACACGCACATGAACTTTAATGGCATCCCAGTCTTAGTCCACAGGTTTCAATATTAAGTTGGCCCACCCTTTGCAGCTATAACACCTTCAACTCTTCTGGGAAAACTGTCCACAAGGTTTAGGAGTGTCTATGGGAATGTTTGACCATTCTTCCAGAAGTGCATTTGTGAGGTCAGACACTGATGTTGGGCAAGAAGGCCTGGCTTGCAGTCTCCACTCTAATTCATCCGAAAGGTGTTCTATCAGGTTGAGGCCAGGACTCTGTGCAGGCCAGTCAAATTACCCATTACATTGTTATGCAGGTCTTTTGCCTGTTCTTTTCTACCTCAGTGTCTAGCCTGCTTGGGGCATCCATGTGAGAGCTAACAAAGTCATTGACTATTTATACACAGACAGTAAATGTGATTTAAAAAGCCACAACCTGTGTGCCACCTTCTGTGTCTGTACCAAGGCCAAACATTCCAGGGTAAACTTTTTATCAGGGCCATTTGGATGATTTCTGTTATCATTATGATTTTAAAAGAAGCCAAAAAAACTATGTGATAAAAATTGGCTTCATTTGATCACTATCCTTGAATAATTTTTTTTTTGGCATGATTGGTCATATTTTCAATATAAATACCCTTCTCCACATTCTTCTTCTGCACATACTACCCACTGCCCCCCCCCCCCCACTCCTCTCCTGCACATAGTGTCCACTGTCATACCTTCCACACTCTTCTACTGTCCACTAAGACATTTTTGTAGCAATATGTCCCTAGCTATACTCACTTGTTCTAAAATGGGCACACCTTTACTAATTTAGATCAAAATCTAATTTTTCTTTTAAAACAATTTAGTTTTAGGTTTGTCTGCTGGCAGGTCAATGCACCTACTGGCTTCCCGTACATGGTTGGCATTAGATCATTGCATGTGAATTTCTAGGTCTGACTTAAAGCGATTCTATTACTACTCTACTCAACGGGCGTCTCGCTGACCCAGTTGTAGCTTGTCTTTTAATCTACTTTCAACAAAAGTTCTGTTTTAGGTTTGCCTGCTGGCAGGTCAATGCACCTATTGGCTTCCCATACATGGATGGCACTCCAGAAACTATTACGCCTTGTACACACGATCGGAATTTCCAATGGAAAAGTCAGATGGAATTTTTTCATGGGATATTCCGACCGTGTGTGTGTGCCCCATCGGAAATTCCGTTCGTCTGTATGGAACTCCGACGGAGAAAAAAACAAGCATGCTCAGAATCAAGTCGACGCATGCTCGGAAGCATCGAACTTCATTTTTCTCGGCTCGTCGTAGTGTTGTATGTCACCGCGTTTTTGGCAGTCAGAATTTGGTGTGACAGTGTGTATGCAAGACAGCTTGAATGGAATTGCGTCAGAAAAATCAGTTGAAGTTTATCCCAACGGAAATTCCGATCGTGTGTACAGGGCATTATTTATTTATTTATTTATTTATTTATTTATAAAAATGCTTATTGAGAGCGCAGTCCTTACCCAAGGGCCTCGATGCGCTCAGTAGGCATTAAAGTTCCACATATTCACAACAGAGGGCTCTTTAATATATCTTCAATAGCAGTAAATCAGTAAACTGTTGAGTGTATTTATTTTTTACTTACAGTACACTTCCTTGCACCTTTAGGCAGTTTTCTAATGGAGTGTATTGCAGATGTGAGAAGGACTCATCACCGAATAGAATTACAGTTTGTAGTACATAGACTCAGAAAATATAAATCATGTAATCTGCTAGCATTGAAAAGGCCTGGAGGTTCTCCATAAAAATGTATAAAAATACAAAACAGGAGCCAGAAAACCATCTCAATGGCAGAATTTAATTGGCTGGTAATTTATGAGTATTGCAGAATGCGGATCACTTACTGAATCAGAAGGCAAGCTGGCTAGAAGGAAGGACCTAATCAATCTGCAAAACAGGCAGATATCTCCTTAGTACTCCGACCCATACTCCAAGAGCATATGGGGTAACTTCTATGGAGAAGAGATTATGGATAAGCAGTGTGATTGCTAAGGGCCAGATTCACGAATAAATACAGCGGGGTAACCTATCCCCTTTACGTTACGCCGCCGCAAGTTTTTGGCGTAAGTGCTTGATTCACAAAGCACTTGCCTGTAAACTTGCGGCGGGGTAGCGTAAAGACGTCCGGCGCAAGCCCGCCTAATTCAAATGGGGCGTGTACCATTTAAATTAGGCGCGTTCCCGCGCCGAACGTTCTGCGCATGCTCCGTGAGGAAATTTCCCGCCGTTCTTTGCGCAAAATTATGGCGCCCCAACGTGTTTTTTAAACGGCGATGTGCGTAACGTACTTTCGTATACTTTCGTATTCCCGGACGTCTTGCGCAAATAAATAAATAAATTGAAATTCAACACGGGAACGACGGCCATACTTTAACATGGCTGGTCTAAATGTAAGCCATGAAAAAGCAGGCTTATGTTTGCGACGGGAAAAACCGACTAGCGACGACGTAAGAGAATGCGACGAACGCGCGTACCTTCGTGGATCGCCGTAATCAGCTAATTTGCATACCCGACACGGAAAACGACGCTTTGTTCATAATTTTTTTAACACGATGGTGTGTGGGCAACATCGTTTTTAATGATGAAGTTGGAAAAACTTTGTTTTTTGGACATGCTGAAATTTTTTGTCATACTTATATCTCCATTGTGATGCCTTGGTGATGCCTTCAGGCAACTATATATATTTAACATTTACGTCAATGATTGAAAAGTCACCCTTCTTTATGGACTAGTATTTCACACACTAGGTTGTGTGATCATTTCACTGATCCAGTATCACATTTAGGCTGCATTCACACCTAATCGCGGCGTTTTGTCCCGCGAATTGCGGCGACAAATTGCAGCGTTTTGTACTGCGATTTGTGGCGACAAAACGCCGCTATTTTAACCCCTATTTAACCCCCAGGTCCACATCTCCTATGCCGAACGCCGAAGCCGCCTGAAAAAAAGGGTCCGGGACTTGTTTTGAGCTTCAGGCGTACAGCGTTTCGGCGTGGAGATGTGAACCATCTCCATAGAGGGCAATGTAAAATCACCCCTCCAGCGTATTAGGGGCTGCTGCGGCGTC
This sequence comes from Rana temporaria, assembly GCF_905171775.1. Taxonomy (NCBI): domain Eukaryota; kingdom Metazoa; phylum Chordata; class Amphibia; order Anura; family Ranidae; genus Rana; species Rana temporaria. The sequence goes on along the minus strand of NC_053500.1, from coordinate 52,541,506 downwards.
GCGCTTCAGGCGTAAAAACGCCTAGGTGTGAATGGAGACTTATTGTGATATATGGTCCTTATATGGACTTTTTTACATTTATATAGCTTGCATTTTCATATGATTTTTGATCCTGTGTCACCATAACTATTGTGCACAACATATTTTAGCGCTGCACTATTGTTCCACATGTGCACATACACTACCTGTAGGATACTCGTGGAAGTTGGAAATCACTGAATTAGGCACCAGTACTTCAGTGGCCTCCACTGGGTTTTGGGTCCTGTGCCAAATAGCTGCCCTGCTGCATGGTGTACACGGAAGGTTGGCCACTGGGTATAGGTGCCATTCAGAGACAGCTTTGCATTTTCTCAATGATTGAAAACCATTCTCTGATTCGACCAGGTGGTGAATGTGATCTCCACTTTTTTTTTTTAAGTGTATTTTGTGCGTGTACTCGAGAGAGGAGCCGGACTGCAGGAGTTGGGAGTAGGCAGGCCTCCCCCAGAGGCAATCTGCCACCTTTCTCCATGCCCCGGGTGGCAATGGCGGGTGTGTGAGGGGGTCCTCCCACACAGCCCGCCCTACCTGCTCCGCTTTGAAGCCCAACGGGGCAGAGGGACTCCCTATAAGGGAGTGAGAGGATTTGCCCGCTCAACCAGCCCCGTTAGTCCTTTGCCTCTCTTTTTTAGAGTCCGCATGGTCAAAGTGCGTGCATGTTAACCCAATTTCGAGTGCGTGTAAGTGTGGTGGTTTTTGTGGGAGGGGGGTGGGCGTACTAAGCGCAGGCTTACCTCGCATAGCACACCCTGCCTCTCCACTTCAGCTAATCAGATTATGCTTTGAATTCACTGAGCATAGGCAAAGCATTCTCCTAATGGCACCCGTGCCAAGTGCCCAACCTCCTGTGTTCACAATGCATCAGACTGGCTGCTTAGCAAAGCACCCTGAAGCAAGTGGCAATCGCTGATATAGCTTCAGTGATTTCCAGCTTCTAGAGGGATCCCACAAGTATGGTTCCAAGCTGGACCAATGTAACAATATTTATACCTGGAATAGATCTTTCACCCAGGAAATGCTGCAGGTTGTGCAGCATCCACCACACATGCTATCTCACATTCTCTTTTCTTGAAATCGGACAGGTAATGATAACTAAAAGATGTGCGACAGTCCCGTATGACCTATTACCTGCATAGTAGAAACACACAACATGTCCTGTGTAACCTCACCTGCTGGGAGAGTCTCTGCTCTCACGCACGCTGCCTGCTGCTGCCACACCCCATGAATGATTATTCTCTAAAAACTGTGAATGTCGCACCAATATCGTTAGGAGAAATCATAGATTCAACTCATCACCTGCTGGACAGGTAAGTATTAAAACCAGGGCTCAAGTCCTGCGAGAACACGTGGGAACGGAGTTCCTGCACTTTTTTCACAGCAGGAACGCAGATCCCTTTGCAGGACTAGAGCAGCCGAGAGCAGCCGAGCCGCCCGAGCCAATTCTTCACTAAGCGGCGATGCCCAGCTCGAGTCACTGTCAGGGGCAGGCGAACCTTAGTAATCCTTTATGTTACTGGCCGCTTCCTGTATATGGATTAATCGGGTAGTGTGCGGGTATTCCGTCACTTCCTCGATACCGCAATGTCTCCTGGGAGCTTTTGTCATTGTTCCCAGGAGACATTGCGGAGGTTTGCCGCGAGTTATCGCGGGATTTAGAAAGAACTTGCGGCCAGTAACAAAGGATTACTAAGGTACAGTGGATCGGAAAAAAAAACATGCGGTTTAGTAATTATGCATATGAGTGTATAATTTTTTTTTTTTAGTGGGGGAGTGGATCTTGGGTGGGAGTTCCCACGCTTTTTTCCCCAGGACTTGACCCCTGGCGGCAGGGCAGCCCAACTGTGCAAAATCACATACCTGTACTTGATTTTGTGCACGCAGTATAGGGGGCTTACGCATGCCGCAAGAGAGCTGGCCCCGCTGTGATTGATCACAGAGGAAGCCAAGCAGCAGGTCCGGCAGCCGTGATGACTATCGGGACCTGCTGATCGTTCAATGGAAAGACAGAGCAGCGTTGTAAATGAGGCAGGCCGATGATCTGTCAGGGAGCAAAATAAAGATCTTGTGTTTCAGCTAAGCTGAAACACGGATCTCTCTTTTCCTCCAGTGTATCCATCCCCCACACAGTTAGTAAGCGCCTCCCAGGGACACACTTAACCCTTTAATTGCCTCCAGTGTTAACCCCTTCCCTGCCAATTTCATTTATACCTTATTAGTGCATTTTTTTAAGCACTGATCACTGTATTGGTGTCACTGGTCCCCTAAAAGTGTCACTTAGTGTCCAATTTGTCTGCCGCAATGTCGCAGTCCCGCTAAATATCACTGATCGCCGCCATTGCTAGTAAAAAATAAATGCCATAAATCTCTCCCATAGTTTGAACACGCAATAACCTTTGCCCAAACCAATCAATATACGCTTATTGGGATTTGTTACCAAAATATGTAGCAGAATACAAATTAGCCTAAACTGATGAAAAAATTTGATTTTTTTTTAAATATTGGGAATGTTTTATAGCGGAAAGTAAAAAATATAGTTTTTTTATTCAAAATTGACCCTTTTTTTTGTTTATAGCGCAAAAAATAAAAACCACAGAGGTGATCAAATACCACCAAAATTAAGCTCTAATTGTGGGAAAAAAAAGGACATCAATTTTATTTTGGTACAGCGTCACACGACCACGCAATTGTCAGTTAAAGCGACGCAGTGCCGTATCGCAAAAAAATGGCCTGGTCAGGAAGTGGGTAAAACCTTCTGGAGCAGAAATGGTTACAGCAACCTGTCAAGTAAAAAATTACATTTTTTTTATTGAATGTTCCTCTGTTTTAACCCCTGAGGCCTGATTCACACTTATGCAGGTTGCAGTTTGCAGATTCCAGATGCATTTTGCGTTTTTCAATACACATTTTTGATCCATTGAACCAAAAACCAGACAACAATCCCTGACCCTCTCCATAAAATGCACAGATGTGAACTACATCCATAGGAAACCATGTTAAATTGACTGTAGCGTGTTTCTGTAAAACTGAAAACGCACTAGAAAATGCGTAGATGTGAACCAGGCCTTATTAACCCTTAATTTACTTGAATCAGCCTTAATAAACTCCTTATTCTCCTTCTCTATTTAATTATTACAACATGCGCGTGGGTATGCATAATGATCTATTACACCTGCTGCATCATCATCATCAAGCCTCGTACACACGATTGGATATCTGATGGAATCTAATCCGATGGATTTTTTCGTTGGATATCCGATGAAGCTGACTTTCATCAGTCTTGCCTACACACCATCGGTCAAAAATCCGACCGTGGCAAAACGCGGTGATGTAAAACACTACGACGTGCTGAGAAAAATTATGTTCAATGCTTCCGAGCATGCGTCGACTTGATTCTGAGCATGCATGGACTTTTGACGGATGGACTTCCACACAGACGATTGTTTTTTTTTATCTATAGGAAAAATTTAAAACATGTTCTATTTTTTTTCATTGATGGAAAACAAACCCATCGGTTTGTCCGATGAAAATAGTCCATCGGCCTGTTTTCATCGGACAAACCGATCGTGTGTACAGGGCTTCACACTCTGTGTGACACTCACTGCAGTGCTGCCTGTCGCTGGTGCCATGTGCAGCTGCAGAGCAGGGACACCATGCATTTCATTTTGGCCCTGGGGGGTTTGAACACCCCTGACCCCCCCCCCCCTTATCTACACCCTGCATGATTGGTGCTACATCCTAGATAAGAAATTATTGTCCAAGTTGTTTTTAGCATTTGGGAATATACTACAGCGACATTGGAGTTGATTTACTAAAGGAAAATAGGCTGTTTACTTTAAAAGATAATTTTTACATTATAAGGGAATTTCCCCTTAGCTTACTGTATGTGGTGAAAACTCATTTTGAAAAGAATACCCAAGCTAATTTTTGCTTGCACATTATAGGATGATTGCAGTCACAGTCACTTCATTCACCAAGTCAAGGGAAAATTGCCTTTCAAGGTGAACTGCCTATTTCCCTTTGGGAAATAGAGCACAGGCTGCAACATGCATCCTATAATTACATGTTTACATGCTGTGATTGGCTACGGCGAGCACATGGTACAGGGCCTTTTTCATTGGCCTTGTACCCCACTGTGTGATCTGACAGCGTGAGGAGAAAAAAAAAGCCGATCACTGGCTTATGTTAAAGGGACAACGGTCCCGAAGAGAACCGTCAGTATCCCCTGCCAGTACCCCCTGCCAGTGCCACCTGCAAGTGCCCACCGTGTCCACTAGTGCCACCTATCATTGCAATGAGTGCCACATATCAATGCCCACAAGTGCCACCTATCAATGCCCACCAGTGGTGCCAATCAGTGCCACCTAGCAGTGTTGCCTATCGGTGCCCATTACTGCCACCCATCAGTGCCCATTACTACCACCCATCAGTGCCCATTACTGCCACCCATCAGTGCCCATCACTGCCACCCCTCAGTTCCACCTATCAATGCCACCTTTTAGTGCCACTTCTTAGTGCCCACCAGTGCCACCTATCAATGCCCTTCAGTGCCACCCATCACTGCCACCTCTCAGTGTCACCTATCAGTGCCCACCAGTGCCGCCTTATCGATGCCCACCTGTGCCGCCTTATCGGTGTCCATCAGTGCAGCCCATCAGTGCAGCCCATCAGTGCCCATCGGTGCCCATCAGTGCAGCCCATCAGCGTACATCAATGAAGGAGAAAAATTACCCGTTTTCTAAATTATATAACAAAATATATAAAAATATAATAATAATAAAAAAAATAAAAACCGCAGAGGTGATCAAATACCACCAAAATAAAGCTCTATTTGTGGGAAAAAAATGATAAAAATTGAATTTGGGTACAGTGTTGTATGACCGCGCAATTGTCATTCAAAGTGCATCAGTGCTGAAAGCTGTAAATTGGTCTGGGCCGGAGGGGGGTTTAAGTGCCCAGAAAGAAAAGCCCGGAGCAAAAGGAAGAATGCAATAGGCGTAGGGCTAACATGACTGAGTTAACAGGATATGTAGTAAAGAAAATGTTAAAGGGTATGTGATTGTTATACAATAGTCAAGCAAGTGCCAATATACAAGTTGCCAGATCTGATCTGATCTGTAGTTAAGTGTCTGACACTTGATCTTTGTTCCTCTTGGGTGCAGGTCCAAGAGTCCTAGTGACGTGCCAGTGATAGGTACAGACTCCATGCTGACCGCAGATGCCTACCTGAGCCTTCCCACTAGGTTTGCGAGAGGGTCTGGCTGTCATCTCATAACCTCCGACTCTGTGTTTCCTTACTGAAACTGGCACCACAGTTTATTGGGCCTTTCCGTATTCTCCGTAGGATCAACCCAGTGGCCTACGCTTTAGACCTTTTGCCTTCTGGGACCTATGTGTGTCCCAGAAGACAACAGAACCATGGGATCACAGGCATCATGCAAACCACACAACATGCATAGAGACAATAACCACACCACCATTGAAATTCAACAAATAATTTATTGATATTTCACGTTTCCATTCATCACAAACTATTTACCGTATTTATCGGCGTATAACACGCACCCCAACTTTAAGAGGGAAGTTCCAGGAAAAAAACTTTCCACAGCCCCCTGGGTATAACACGCATGCAGAGTTTACCCTCTATTTTCAGGGTAAAAAAGTGGCTGTTATACGCCAATAAATACAGTGGGCCAGATCCACATAGAAATGGACAGGCGCAGCGTATCAGAAATACGCTACGCTGCCGTATCTTACCTGGCTTTAAGTCGAATCCAGGAAGAATTTGCGCCGTAAGTTACGGCCGCGTAGTGTATTTCTGGTGGCGGATTTCAAATTGGGCGGGTTGGGGGCGGGTTTCATTTAAATGAAGCGTGTCCCCGCGCTGAATGGACTGCACATGCATCGTCGCGAAATTTCCCGCCGTGCATTGCGCTAAATGACGTCGCTAGGATGTCATTTTTTAAACTTAGACGTGAGTTACGTCCATCCCTATTCACGGACGACTTACGCAAACAAAATATTACAATTTAGACGCAAGAACGACGGCCATACTTAACATGGCAAGCCTATGTATACGCCGCAAAATATCAGCTTTAACTATACGCCGGAAAATGCCGACTACAGACGACGTTAGAAAATGCGACGGCCGCGCGTATGTTCGTGGATCGTCGGAAATCGCTAATTTGCATACCCAACGCGGAAAATGACGCAAACTCCACCCAGCAGGCGCCAAAGTATTGCACCTACGATCCGAAGGCGTACGCAGCCGTACGCCTGTCGGATCGAACCCAGAAGCCGTTGTATCTTGGTTTGAGGATTCAAACTAAAGATACGACGCAGGAAATTTGAAAGTACGCCGGCGTATCAGTAGATACGCCGGTGTACTTGCTCTGTGAATCTGGCCCCGTACTTTTTTCATTTTGGAATAATATTGGCCACGGTCCGATTTTATTGTTTTTTTAATCCATAACTTATCACTTCAAAATTCTGTATATAAATCACCAACTCTAAACCAAATATTCTCACCAACCACCATATTCAGAGCAGCCACTGAGACTCGAGCTGATTCAGTATTTTTATTAACCTTTCATTAAACCTCCCCTCCAGTTAAATACCGGAGGGAGCCACCACATAAATCGGCCGCGACAAAAAAAAGGGGGGGGGGGGGGGGAGGACAGGGAGTCCTCTTGCAATCTTCAGTCAGGAACTGGTACTGACCCATCCTTAAATGGGCCGGTACCAGTCTCCAGAATATTCTACCAAAGTCATCTGACCTTTTAGCCAATCCCTGAATACCTTGAACGCCTTTCCCGAACCTAAATAACAGTGTATAGCACAGGCTATCCCCAGGGCCGGATTTGCTCTCCCTGCCGCCATAAGGCCAGGTTCCACAATGCACCCCCTCCCCGCCAACCGAACCCCCCCCCCAAAATCAACGGAGAATGTGCGGCACGGTTAGTTCAAACATGTTTTGTTTGTTTTTTTACTTTTTTATCACTTTTTTTATTTTTATTTATTTGTAGCTTGTCGCTTACTTTTTTAAATTTTTGTATCATTTTCTTATTATTTTTCGTATTCTTTACTTTTTTATTTTATTAATTTAATTATTATTTCTTATTATTTATTTATTTTTTATCATTTTTTTTCACTTAACTTTTTTGCTATCACACAGGAGAAAACAATTTCCTGTGTGATAGCAATTGGAAGTGACATGTTGTCTTTATTGACCCTGTCACCTCCAAAACAGGAGTCCTAGCACTGTGCTAGAACTCCTGTCACAGCTGAGATGGGAAGAGCATAGCTCTCCCCTCTCACTGTGTACATCGGCAGCAGGGACAGGTAACAGACTCGGTGGCCGGGGGGAGGACAGAGTCCCGAAGACAGAGCCAGCAGAGAGAGGTATGTGGGGTGGGGGGGAGAGGGGAGGACGGGCGGGAGCACATATTTTACAAGTGATTTTGGCGACATCGCCGCAATCACTTGTTAATGAGCGAGCGGATTCCCCCATAACTTACCGCCCTTAACTGTATGTTCCTCGGCGTCGGGGGACTCCATGCTACTACCACCCCTTGGAGCCCTGCCGGCCCAAGGCCTGGCCTCAGTGGCCTTGTGGGAAATCTGGGCCTGGCTATCCCCCGGGGCAAACATTGCAGTACTAATTGCCATATTACTCTGGCTTGATTGCTTCAGACGGCTCTCCAGTATATAATTGTCTGGATCCAGGATCAAAATACTTAGTTGCAGTAAACTGGGCGCTTATGAGCCTCCTTTGTTCTCTCCTTGGATTGCCCCGGAATAAATGTTTCTCCATTTCAGAGCCAAACCGGCTTGGCTTGCTTAATACATGGTACCTTCCCACAATTAACATTCTTTATAGAGGGAGTTTTTTTCTCTGGAGCTTTTGGAGATATTTTTGGCCACCTTCTACTATGTATGGAATTTATCTATCTATGAGTTTCCCGACATATGTTTCTATGGTTCGGATTATTTCAAGATAGTGAAATGTATTTTTCCACTATTACCTTCTTCTGCTCATCCTGAAGAAGCCTCACGGCGAAACACGTAGATGACGCATAGGGGATACTTTCCATACTTTATATCCTGTATGGTTTTTATTCTTGTATATTGAGTTGTTTTGTATATTTTCTATTTTTGTAATACATTTTTTATTTTTTTTTGATATTCCTGTCTGTCTTGCTTCTAAAGTCCGACCATTGATTACCTTTTTTGAGTAATTTCTTTTTTCACCTTTCAAGAACCCTCTAACCCACCTGATTTGACTGACCAATCCTGTTAACTCACCTGCATCTAACCTTTCCCTTATCCTCAACTGACCTCCTGAACTAAAAAAACCCTGTACCACCTGACCCTTCTTAACCAATCCTGACTAATCTCTACCTATTCCTATTTCTAATGCTAATGCCATGATCCCATGCGGAAAGGGGGGCCTAATTGGCTCTCCCCTTTCAATTCCCATTCAGAAAGTGCCACATGACTCATGACGCATGCGCAGTAAGAAACAGAAGGGTTCACTGCCAGTTTGCCTTACTTGCAATGCCAGCACCTGCACCCGGAGCCAAGGGATGGATTGGCTTGGGGACCAGGCGCCGACATTGCGGGCTCCCTGGACAGGTAAGTGTCCTTATATGAAAAGTCAGCAGCTACCGTATTTGTAGCTGCTGACTTTTAATTTTTTTTCCCCCAGGTTGGAAATCTGCTTTAATTGCCAAAGGAAAATTTCTATACACCCTTTTATCCACTAGATGTCACTTTTATACAATTTTTCACACAGTACACATTACATTTAGGAGTGGTCTGTTTATAAAGATTCCCTGGACAATTTATCCAGTGATTATTCACCCAAAATTGCTCCAAAGATTCAGTGGAATTTTCCTATAAATTTTGGCCAACACTCACTCTATTTTATATGCATAATTGGATGTTGTTTAGATGAATGTTATTTGAAGTTCAAAACTACAGTGGCCATTAAAACCTGGCCAGATTTAGTCCTTTCAGTATGCATATCCCCATAACATTGTGACAATTTATGTATTTTTTAAGGATGTGGTGGCCAGGTTTTTTTAAATACTCAGCTTATATATATATATATATATATATATATATATATATATATATATATATATATATATATATATATATATATATATATATATATAATTTTTTGAAGAATGTGTTGGCAAACGAAAGGTAGCAATATTTGGCCAATAGAGACAACATTGATTTATAGTCGCATAAAAAAAAAAGAACAAAAAAAGGTAAAAAAATTAAAATGATTAGATGGATAGATATGATAAGTGACGGGTGGCAGTCAGTTGAAAACTGAATTACCAAGGAAAGGATTAAGTATTATGTATTACCTTAAGTAATACTTTAAAGTATAAAGTGGAAGCCTGCGGTCAAGCCGGGTGCGATTTAAAGTAGTGCGATTTAAAGCCTGACTTCAACCGCTACTTCAGGACTACTTCTGTGAGATTTATAATGATTTGATGCAACTTCAGTGCTACTTCAGTGAGAGGGGCAGTCTATGTCACAGGGAGTGATGTTATGAACACAAGTTTAACTAGAAATGGGTTAACGTTTAACTTTTAGTGCTGCTAAAAACACGGGTACAATTTGCAGCGTGATTTGCATTATAGTCTGATGCCGCGTACACACGATCATTTTTCGGCATGAAAAAAACGTTGTTTTTCAAAAACGTCATTTAACCTCCCTGGCGGTATGATTCTTTCAGAAAAAAGATGCTGAAAGCGGTACCATTATTTGCAAGGAAATTTGGCGTTTTATACTGTAGGCCTGTAATTCTTAGGAATAACTCACTTAAATCTGACCAAACAAGAATCTAATAGGCATCCCGGGTATGAAATTTTTTTAAAAACAAAATTATAAATTATAATATAATAAATAATTATAAATAATTATAAAAAATAATAATATAATTCTAATAAAAATTATTCAATAATGTAATCAACTCAAAATCACAGAAATTTGCTCAGTTGCAGAATTGTCGCTGTCATTATTATTATTTTTTTATGATGAATTTCCCCACAAATCGCTATCGCACAATTCTGCAAGTGATTATAATTTATTATCGCTGTTTTCTAGCTGATCTAAAACCATTTTTGACACTTTTGGTTGCTATGGACAATCTACAGTTTGCAGGCAGAAAGAACCGTTATTATATAAAAGAACATGTAGGACACAGGGCAGACCACTAGGGACAATGGGGGGTGTGTATTTTTTACATACAGTACTGTAATCTATAAGATTACAGTATACTGTATGTATAGTGTTTGTTTACTTTTTTGAATTTGGCGCCGATCTCCGCTCCCGTGCGTCGTAACGTCGCAGGGAACGGAGATCGACGGCACAGGAGGACACTGTGTGAATCGAGCGAGGTCCCGCTCGCTCACACAGTGCTGTGGCATCGCTGGATCCAGGAACAAGGTAAGCCAGCGCACGCTGCAGGCTCTGCATAGCTACCCCGAGCGTGACTCGGGCATACCGATTTTAGCACAAAAAATCCACCCCGATTCACGCTCGGGAATACCGCCAGGGGGGTTAAAATGATCGTGATAATTTTTCAGGTTCGAAAATTCGCACATGCCGCATTTTTTTAACGTCGTTTTAAACAATGTCGTTTTTCGGGTTGTAAAAAATGATCGTGTGTGGGCTAAAACGTAAAAAAAAAACCCGCGCATGCTCAGAAGCAAGTTATGAGACGGGAGTGCTCGTTCTGGTAAAAGTACCGTTCATGATGGAGTAAGCACATTCATCACGCTGTAACAGACAGAAAAGCACGAATTGTCTTTTACTAACACGGAATCAGCTAAAGCAGCCCAAAGGCGAATGGTGCCGTCGTACGTGTTGTACATCACCACGCTTTGCTAGATCATTTTTTAAAAACGATGGTGTGTGGGCAACGTCGTTTTAATGATGAAGTTGGGAAAACTTTGTTTTTTGGACATGCTGAAAAATGATCGTGTGTACGCGGCATGAGCCCACGTTCACATCAGGCCAATTTGGCATGCGATTTGACATATCAAATCGCATGCCAAATCGGTGGATATTCCTGGCAATGGCATTGACCGAATCGGTGCAGCGCCGACTTTGCATTCCTGTACTGCTTTTGCCGTCTTTTTGGGGCAATTTGTATAGACATCTGTGCAGCAACCCGCAAAGATGTCTGTCAAATAGCCCCCCGAAGTCGGGCTGCACTGCCGGTTTGAAATCGTGCGCGTTCAGCTGAACTCGCACAATTTCTAACCCGCAATCAGTGTTAGGCCTGATTCACACTTATGCATATTTAGTGCTTTTTGCATTTTGCAGATTTGCACTACAATGTTAAATGGACTGCAGTGTAAATCTGCAAAATGCAAAAAGCACTAAAACTGCATAAGTGTGAATCCAGCCTGAAACTAGGCTGAGACCTGGTTCACACCTATGCAGGGTGCAGTTTGCATATTCCAGGTACATTTAGCATTTTTCAATACATGTTGAAGTCCATTGAAGTCTATGGAACCAAAAATCAGAAAAAAGTCCCTGGCCCTTTCCATACAATGCACAGATGTGAACTACATCCATAGGAAACCATGTTATATGGACTGTAGCGTGTTTCTACAAAACTGAAAACGCACAAAAAAATGCATAGATGTGAACCAGGCCTCATGCCGCGTACACACGATCGGAATTTCAGATAAAAAGGAAATTGCGATCGTGTGTGGGCCCCATCTGACTTTTTTCCCGTCAGTGTTTAGAAATAGAACATGTTTTATTTTTTTCCGATTGGGAAAAAAAACGATAGGAAATTCCTATCGTCTGTGTGCAACTCCGACAGAGAAAAAACCCACGCATGCTCAGAATCGAGTCGACGCATGCTCGGAAGCATTGAACTTAATTTTTCTTGGCTCGTCGTAGTGTTTTACGTCACTGCGACGGTCGGAATTTGGTCTGACAGCGTGTATGCAAGACAGCTTGAACAGAATTCAGATGAAAAATTCCATCGGATTTTAGGCCATTCGGAAATTCCGATCATGTGTCTACGGGGGGCATAAGTCAGTGAAATCAAGCTGAAGTCCTGAAAAACTGATACATGAACTACTTCTCAAATAGCACTACTTGAAATCGTACCTATTGAAACACTGCCATAGAAACACATTAGATGCTGCCTCAGGTAGATTTGTAATTCGCATGTCGTACCTGAAGTGTGCCCGGGGGATTACTAAACCCAGGACCCTGCATTCACTATATCTGATCTCCCACAGTACACAGAATATGGAAATGCAAGTATTTTAGTAAATAAACTGCTAAATACCTTTTCTCATCAGCAGTAGTATAAAGCAGTCTTGTGACTTCTATCAGTGTCTGGTTAAAGCTTGTAGGGGGGAGTTTTCATTCTCCTCTGACTGTTTTATCAGGTGTAAGGACCCCTGACCCTCTGTCTAGACAGTACTGACTTGCCCTGTGCTGATCACATGTACCCTCCAAAAAAATAAAAAACGCTCTCGGCCTCGGCTGCCAACATCGCGTGCGCTTTGGACACATAAGTGTCCATATTTTAAAAGACAGCAGCTACAGTATTTGTAGCTGCTGGCTTAAAAAAAAAAAAACTGCATATATTTTCACACATGCATATGTATATATCTTTTATAGATAAAGAAATAAAAACAATATAATGAAAGAAAGCCAACCTTTCAGTGGTTCTAATAAAATAGATAGCATAACACAAAAATATTCATTTTAGTAACTTCCATCACATGACAACTTGCATCTACAGGTAAGCCTAGATTAAGGCTTACCTGTAGGTGCAAGAAATATCTCCTAAACCTACACGGTTAATGAGATATTTGCAGAAAACACTGCACCGTAGACAACGGCGCAAGTGCACTGAGCATCCCGGTTTTATGAATGGGATCATACCGGGATCATGCCGTCAGAGCGGCGATACCCCGGAAGCCGCTCGGAGGGGACATGGCGGCAGCGGAGGAGGGGAACGAGAAGCATTTCGGGGGCTTCGATCTCAGGTAAGTCAGGTAGTATGTAATGTCAGGTAGTATGCTATGCATACTAGCTCATTATGCCTTTCTCTTGCAGGTTTTTTTTTTTTTAGGAAAAAACAAAGAGTGTTTACTTCCTCTTTAACCCTATGATCGCCCCTGATGTTAACCCTCTTCCCTGCCAGTGTCATTAGTACAGTAACAGTTTATATTTTTAGCACTGATCACTGTATTGGTGTCACTGGTCCCCAAAAAAGTGCCCGATTTGTCCGCCGCAATGTCACAGACGCGCTAAAAATCACTGATCGCCGCCATTACTTGTAAAAAAACTAAAAGATAAAAATGCCATAAAAATATCCTATAGTTTGTAGATGCGACAACTTTTGCGCAAACCAATCAATATATGCTTATTGTGATTTTTTTTACCAAAAATTTGTAGCAGACTACTTATTGGTCTAAACTGATAAAGAAGTTCAATATTTAAAAAAAAAAAATTACTTGATATGTATTATAGCAGGAAGTAAATATTGTTTAAACACCCCCCCCCCCCAAAAAAATGCATCAAATACCACCAAAAGAAAACTTTATTTGTGGGGAAAAAATTACATACATTTTGTTTGGGTACAGCGCCGAATTGTCGGGTAAAATTACGCAGTGTTGTATCGCAAAAATGGCCTGGTCATTAAGGGGGTAAATCCTTCCGGTCCTTAAGTGGTTAAAGGAACAGAATCCATTTTTTTGGGGGGGTTACAACCACTTTAAAGTGTAACTCCAACCAAAACATATTTTTTCCATTTCTTGTACATTGGTGAAATCTTTTTACATTGAAACCGTCCGAATTGAAACAGCAACTTACCCTTGTACTTGTAAAGTCCCCATCAGAGTCCTCCTTACATCAGGGTCCTCGATCGCCGCCGGGCACCCGCGATTGCTCATTACAGAGCGGGGACCGGGAGCTGTGTGTGTAAACACACAGCTCTCGGTCCTGTCAGCGGGGGAAATGCTGATCTTCTGTTCATACAATGTATGAACAGAGGATCAGTGTTTCCCCTAGTGAGGCCACCCCCCCCCCCCCACAGTAAGAACACACCCAGGCACATACTTAACCCCTTCCCCGCCCCCTAGTGTTAACCCCTTCACTGCCAGTGGCATTTTTATAGTAATCCAATGCATTTTTATAGCACTGATCGCTATAAAAATGCTAATGGTCCCAAAAATTTGTCAAAAGTGTCCGAAGTGTCCGCCATAATGTCGCAGTACCGAAAAAAATCGCTGATCGCCGCCATTACTAGTAAAAAAATATATTAATAAAAATGCCATAAAATTACCCCCTATTTAGTAAACGCTATAACTTTTGCGCAAACAATCAATAAACGCTTATTGCGATTTTTTTTTTACTAAAAAATAGGTAGAAGAATACGTATCAGCCTAAACTGAGGAAAAAAAATGTTTTTTTATATATTTTTGGGGGATATTTATTACAGCAAAAAGTAAAAAATATTCATTTTTTTTCAAAATTGTCGCTCTATTTTTGTTTATAGCGCAAAAAATAAAAACCGCAGAGGTGATCAAATACCACAAAAAGAAAGCTCTATTTGTGGGAAAAAAAGGACGCCAATTTTGTTTGGGAGCCACGTCGCACAACCGCGCAATTGTCAGTTAAAGCGGCGCAGTCCCGAATCGCAAAAAGTACTCTGGTCTTTGGGCAGCAATATGGTCCGGGGGGTAAGTGGTTAATGTGCCCCCCCTTCATATCAATTATGAAGTTGGCCCCACAAAAAAAAGCATGAGCCACCCCCCAATTCTATATATGGTATGTATTTTAAAGCGGAGGTCCACCCTAAAAAAAAAATAGTCAAAAAGGCTACAAAAAAATAAAAATGTTTTATACTTACCAAAAGTGGCTGTTACTAGGCAGATCTCCTAATCTGCCACTTTCTTGTCCGCGGTGGGTCTTCTTTCTTCTCCTCGACGCACTGCCTCCTGGGAAATGTGGAGCGGTGTCTTCTGGGACCTTGTTTGTGTCCCAGGAGACATCCGCCCATTCACATAGCATCGTGCGGCTCGCGCATGCACAGTAGGGAATCGGGCAGTGAAGCCGCAACACTTCACTTCCTGATTCCCTCACCGAGGATGGCGGCGGGGCAGCTGAGACCCGAGCGATTGCTCGGCTTCGGCTGCCGACATCGCGGGCACCCTGGACAGGTAAGTGTCCTTATTAAAAGTCAGCAGCTACAGTGTTTGTAGCTGCTGACTTTAAATATTTTTTTTTTAAGCCGCACCTCCGCTTTAAGGATGAGCACTGCACAACAGACAAGAAAGAAAAAGTGTGAGGTCCTAGCATGCAGGGAAGAGAAAACAAACATGCAAACCCCAGGGCCAGATTAAGAACATCATGGGCCTGGTGCTGAGGATTTTGGTGGGCCTTTTATAAATAATAAATATACAAACAATTTTTTGTTATAACAAATTAAATTAAAGAGAGAGAGGGAGGATATGAGAGAGAGAGAGAGGATGAGAGAGGATGAGAGAGGGGTAAGGGAGGGAGGATGAGAGAGAAAGGGGGGATGAGAAAGAGAGGATGAGAGAGGGGTGAGGGGTAAGGGAGGGAGGATGAGAGAGAAAGGGGGGATGAGAAAAAGAGGATGAGAGAGGGGTGAGGGGTAAGGGAGGGAGGATGAGAGAGAAAGGGGGGATGAGAGAGAGAGAGGATGAGAGAGGGGTGAGGGGTAAGGGAGGGAGGATGAGAGAGAAAGGGGGGATGAGAGAGAGAGGATGAGAGAGGGGTGAGGGGTAAGGGAGGGAGGATGAGAGAGAAAGGGGGGATGAGAGAGAGAGAGGATGCGCATGAGCATGTATGGGAATGACATCAATGCAGCTCAGCCAAGGCAATTGACCGAAGGCACAGAGCCCAGAAGGAAGACTGGGTGAAGATGGAAGCGCCCGGGACCTGCCGGACAGATCACAGATCGAAGCACTGGAAGGCTCAGTCTGACAATTTAAAGCGGAGTTCCGGCCACAATTTCACTTTTTAAATATAAATACCCCTGTAATACACAAGCTTAATGTATTCTAGTAAAGTTTGTCTGTAAACTAAAGGATCACTAAAGGAATTTTTTTTTTTAGCTAAATAGCTTCCTTTTACCTTACTGCAGTACTGGTTTCATGTCCTCATTGTTCGTTTTTGCTATGAAGTTGCTGTAATTCTGCTGTGATCTCCACACTTCCTGCTTGTCTGGCTCCTTATGAAAAAACTCATGGGAGCTTCTCACTGTGGTCCAAGCTGTGTGTCTAAAACTCCTCAGAACCAATCAGATTCATTTTAAAAACAAAACACTGCCCTGGATTTGTTTGTTTTTGTTCTGTGGGTCTCTTTACTTCACAGAAACATGAAACCAGTTTAAAACCGAAAGTGAAACTACAGGCACATTATATGATTGAATTTAATCTATTTTTAATAATTTTTAAAAGGAATCAGTTAACTTTTATGTCTCTATACCCTGTAAACAGTCATTTCAGCAAAAAAACTTTTTTTTTTTTATAAAATAGAAATTGGCTGAGGCCGTCTTAAGTGTGGGCATCATGAAGTCAGACTGTATGACTTCCTGGATTTCAGCCTTGCAGATCTCGCACATGCTCAGTGCTGCACAAGCAGTGTAATAGGTTTCAGATCAGGTTTTAGCACCTGTACTGTCCAAGTCACATGATTCTTCGAGACTGGGGAGTGCACAGACTCCTGGAAAGTTACACCCACTACATTCCCAGGAGTGCGGTGTAGGTTGGGAAGCTTAAGCACCTAGGTGCAGGAAGAGGGAAGATTAACTATTCTGCCTAGCAACAACACTTTGAAGGCATCTAAAAAAAATGTTTTTTTTCTTAAAGGACTAATGACATTTTTTTAAAACTACTGATGTAATGGTATATTTATGGGTGGTACTCCACTTTAAGTGTACCCTAATGTGCTAATATGCTGTGCATATTTGTACACTATGGCATAACCTACCTCAGGGCCTCTAAAAAGTAGTAATCTTAGCAAAGTTTACTACCGCTTTAGTATCACAGGAGCCTCTCATGGGGCCCCTACTGACCCGGTGGCCCTTGGGCAGTGCCTAAGTGCATATTTGCCAACATTTCAAAAATATTTTTTAGGGGACACTTTTTTTTACAAGTGCTATATTTAGAGTAGCTGAGATCCCAGATGTTCCTCTATACATCACAGTAGAAATCACAAAATTAAATGAGTACTAATAATGGGGCAGAACAAATATGAGGACTGAGAAGATTTCCTTTAGTTGAACTAACAAAAGTGTGCCCATTCTAGAGCTGGTAATATTAAAGCGGTTCTCCACCCTAAAGTGGAGTCCCGCTGATCGGAACCCTCCCCCCCTCCGGTGTCACATTTGACACCTTTCAGGGGGGAGGGGGGTGCAGATACCTGTCTAAAGACAGGTATTTGCACCCACTTCTGGCCACACGCTACGGGCAAAAGACGGGTTTTTCTGACTTCCTGTCTGTCGCCCGTTGTGTGCTGGGAACACTCGGCTCCCAGCACACAGCGTGTGAGCCAATCGGCGGGCGATCGCTCGTCCTCTGCTGCGATCGGCGCTGGACTCCAGGGCAGGTAAGTGTCCTAATATTAAAAGTCAGCAGCTGCAGTATTTGTAGCTGCTGGCTTTTAATATTTTTTTCCTATGGCACATCTGCTTTAAGGATATTCAGTATAATTTCAAAGAACTGTTTTTGTGGGTAAGAGGCGTAGGAGAGGAGTAGGGACGGTATAAAACTGGGAAGTATGTGCAGGTGATGGAGAGGAATGTGGAGGGTCTAACAGTGGGCACTATGTACAGGAGAGGAGTGTGGAGGGTATGACAGTGGACAGTATGTACATGAGAGGAGGGTATGACAGTGGGCAGGGCCGGCGCTACCACTAGGCGGATTAGGCGATCGCCTAGAGCGCACTGTCGCCTAGAGGCGCCCGACCGCTATTACTCCCACACTGTCCTCCACAAAATGCTGGTAGGCGGCAGCGTCCTCAGCCCTGACATGTGAAGCAGCGCTGCTAGGCAGAAATCCCCCCTGCGCGGCTCCAGTTCTCTGCTCTGAGTGAGTCTGACTGACATCAGCGTGTATCACAAGTGGCATAGATAGGTCCATCCCCCCCCCAGCCTGGGCGCCCTCCATTACTGTCATCATCTCATCTCCTGTGTCACCAAAGAGCCGACTCACATGAGGCAGCAGCAGCCCCTCCCTTCTCAGCTCTCTCTCTGTCCACAATGACTGACAGTCTGTGTGTGACAGGAGGAGATGTACCGTCCGCAGCACAGCGCCCCCCGGCACCCCCCCCCCTCTCCTGAGTCCTGTCAGTCACAGTGTGTGGAGCCTGATGCCGTGCAATGCATCATGGGTACTGGCGGCTCCCGGGCTTGGGGGGACAGGTGGAGCGTTGAAGAGGCACCCCAGTGCCACTGTACAACAGCAGAGGTGGTGTGAGCGAGGGCAGGCAGCCACCACAGGGTTCACCATTCAAGTTGGTGTGGTGAGTAAAGTAAAACTTTTGTGTATGTGTTAACAATATTTTTTTTTAAATGTATGTGTATATTAAAATATCTGCCCCCCCCCCCCCCCCCCCCAGAGCTTGATTTGCATTATTTGGCACTGATGTGATTGATCGGACGTGGGTGTGGCTGTATTTGATAGGAGCAGGTGAGATTGTATTTGATGGGCATGGGTGAGGTAGAATTTGATGGACGCAGGTGAGGCTGTATGTGATTGGCATGGGTGAGACTGTATTTGATGGGCACAGCTGAGACTGTATTTGATGGGCACAGCTGAGACTGTATTTGATGGGCACAGCTGAGACTGTATTTGATGGGCACAGCTGAGGCGGAATAGATGGGCACATGTGAGGCTGTATTTGATGGCCACAGATGAGGCTGTATTTGATGGGCACAGCTGAGACTGTATTTCATGGGCACAGCTGAGGCTGTATTTGATGGGCACAGCTGAGGCGGAATAGATGGGCACATGTGAGGCTGTATTTGATGGGCACAGGTGAGACTGTATTTGGGCACGGGTGAGGCTGTATTTGATGGGCACAGATGTGGCTGTATTTGATGGGCACAGCTGAGACTGTATTTCATGGGCACAGCTGAGGCTGTATTTGATGGGCACAGCTGAGGCGGAATAGATGGGCACATGTGAGGCTGTATTTGATGGGCACAGGTGAGACTGTATTTGGGCACAGCTGAGACTGTATTTGATGGGCACAGCTGAGACTGTATTTGATGGGCACAGCTGAGACTGTATTTGATGGGCACAGCTGAGGCGGAATAGATGGGCACATGTGAGGCTGTATTTGATGGGCACAGATGAGGCTGTATTTGATGGGCACAGCTGAGACTGTATTTCATGGGCACAGCTGAGGCGGAATAGATGGGCACATGTGAGGCTGTATTTGATGGGCACAGGTGAGACTGTATTTGGGCACAGCTGAGACTGTATTTGATGGGCACAGCTGAGACTGTATTTGATGGGCACAGTTGAGATTTATTTGATGGGCAAAGCTGAGGCAGAATGGATGGGCACAGCTGAGACTGTATTTGATGGGCACGGGTGAGGCTGTATTTGATGGGCACAGGTGAGACAGAATGGATGGGCTCAGCTGAGACTAATTTATGGGCACAGGTGAGGTGAAATGGATGGGCACAGGTGAGGCAAAATGGATGGGCACAGCTGAGACTGTATTTGATGGGCACAGGTGAAGTGAAATGGATGGGCACAGCTTAGACTGTATTTGATGGGCACAGGTGAAGTGAAATGGATGGGCACAGCTGAGACTATTTGATGGACGCTGGAGAGGCGGTATTTGATGGGCGCTTCATTAAAAAGTTAGGGTATACATAAGCAGGGCAAAGGGGGTGGAGTCCGGGGTGGAGCCAGGGGGGGGCAGCAAAATTAGGTTTCGCCTAGGGTGTCAAAAATTCTTGCACCAGCCCTGACAGTGGGCAGTATGTACATGAGAGGAGTGTGGAGGGTATGACAGTGAGCAGTATGCACAGGAGAGGGGTGTGGGGGGTATGACAGTGGGTAGTATGCACAGCAGAGGAGTGTGGAGGGTATGACCGAGGTTGGTATGTACCAGAGAGGAGTGTAGAGGGTATGAACGTGGGCAGTATGTACAGGAGAGGAGTGTGGAGAGTATGACAGTGGGCAGTATGTACAGGAGAGGAGTGTGGAGGGTATGATGGGAGGCGGTATGTACAGGAGAGGAATGTGGAGAGAAAGATAGTTGGCAGTATGTGTGAAGGGTAAGGTTGTGTTACAGTATGTACAGGAGAGGAGTGTGGAGGGTAAGGTTGGGTTACAGTATGTACAGGAGAGGAGTGAGCAGGGTATGACAGTGCGCAGTATGTACAGGAGAGGAGTGTACAGGGTATGACAGTGAGCAGTATGTACAGGAAAGGAGTGTGGAGGGTATCACAGTGGGCGGTATGTACAGGAGAGGAGTGTTGATGGTATGAAAGTGGGCAGTATGTACAGGAGAGGAGAGGAGTGTAGAGGGTATGATGGGGGCAGCATCTACAGGAGAGGAGTGTGTAGGGTATGATAGTGGGCTGTATGCACAGGAGAGGAGTGTGGAGGGTATGATAGTGGGCTGTATGCACAGGAGAGGAGTGTGGAGGGTATGACAGTGAAAAGTATGTACAGGAGAGGAGTGTAGATGGTATGATACTGAGCAGTATGTACATTAAATGAGTGTAGAGGGTAAGACAGTGAGCAGTATGTACAGAAGAAGAGTGGGCAGTATGTACAGGAGAGATGTGTGGAGGGTATGACAGTGGGTCCTATGTATAGAAGAGAAGTGTAGAGGGTATGACAATGGGCACTATGTATAGGAGAGAAGTTTGGAGGGTATGACAGTGAACAGTATGTACAGGAGAAGAGTGTGGAGGGTATGATGGTGGGCACTATGTATAGGAGAGAAGTGTGGAGAGTGCGATAGGGAGCACTATGTATAGGAGAGGAGTGTGGAGAGTGGGATAGTGGGCACTATGTACAGGAGAGGAGTGTGGAGGGTATGACAGTGAGCAGTATGTACAGGAGAGGAATGTGTAGAGTGCGATAGTGGGCACTATGTACAGGAGAGAAGTGTGACAGCGGGCACTATGTATAGGAGAGAAGTGTGGAGGGTATGACAGTGGGCACTATGTATAGGAGAGAAGTTTGGAGGGTATGACAGTGAGCAGTAGGTACAGGAGAGAAGTGTGGAGAGTATGTACAGGTGAGGAGGATGAAGGAATCTGGGAAGGAAAAATTTAAAGGTTTGTGGAAGGATGTTTAGGAAATGCGTAGTGGTTAAGCGGTACATACATTGAAATCTATATCTATATTGAAATTACGCCAATTAAGCAGAGACCAGCCATAGTCGATCTATGTATGGGCTAGCTGGTTTTACACAAGTCAATCTATTATCTGACTTTTCCCAAAACAATCAGTGCTGCCAGCTATAGTTAGCAACACTGATCATTGTATTCACAGGCAGAACACAATAACACTGCAGAGTGATTCCCCCATCCACAGGTCAGCAGGTGAGAGGGTGTGTGGGGACAGGCTGGAGAGAGATACTAGTCAGTCCCTGGGAAGGCCCTGGCTAGTATCAGAGCCAGATATACACAGGTTACCTACGCCACGATCGTTAGAGCGAGAGCAATAATTCTAGCACTAGACCTCCTCTGTCACTCTAAACATGTAACCTGTACAAAAAGTTAAAGCATCGCTTAGGACAGTGGTCATCAACCCTGTCCTCAGGTCCCACAAACAGGCCAGGTTTGCAAGATAACTGAAATACATGACAGGTGATATCATTTGCTGCTCAGTGATTGCAGTATTCTAGTCTGCATCTCCCCAAGGTAATACATAAAACCTGGCCTGTTAGTGGGCCCTGTGGACAGGGTTGATGACCGCTGGCTTAGTATACAAAAAAAATCGTGCTAACTTTAGTGTTTTTATATATATATATATATATATATATATATATATATATAATGTTTGAGGGTTCTGAGTAAATTTCTAGCAAAAAACAAAAGATGATTTTTACATGTAGGAGAGAAGTGTCAGAATTGGCCTGAGTGACAAGGGGTTAATTACCATAAGTAATATACAAATAATTATTATAAGCACTGTGATCTCATCCTCTCAGTCTGCTGCTGCAGGGAGTGTCAGCTTGTATTTAAACTGGTCGCTCTGTATGTAGCTTCTGACAGGCTGCGCAAGCAGCCCCGTATCTCCGGAACCATAAATGATAGCAGACCCATATTTTGAACAGTTGTGGGGTGGGTCATCAGGTACATACCCCCAAATGTGTAGTCTCTGTGACCCCTGGTCGCTGAGCTACAATCCTCGAAGTCGATCTTTTTTTTTTCTTTTTTTTTGGGGCAAATGGGCCTATCTTGAGGAAGGGGCCTGGAGCTGCAGTTCCATCAGCCCCTATGTTAATCCGGCCCTGCAAAGGCCAACAAGCCTAACCGTATATTATAACTTATAAAACTTTTTCTGTGAAGCGATGCACAAACTATTGACGCTATATAAATCCTGAATAATGCCGCGTACACACGATCATTTTTCGGCATGTAAAAAACAAAGTTTTTTCCAACTTCATCATTTAAACGACGTTGCCCCCACACGGTCATTTAAAAAAAATGCTCAAGCAAAGTGCGGTGACGTAGAACACGTACGACGGCACTATAAAGGGGAAGTTCCATTCGGATGACGTCACCCTTTAGCTAATTCCGTATTAGTAAAAGACGATTCGCGCTTTTCTATCTGTTACAGCGTGATGAATGTGCTTACTCCATTATGAACGGTAGTTTTACCAGAACGAGCGCTCCCATCTCATAACTTACTTCTGAGCATGCGCGGGTTTTTAACGTCGTTTTAGCCCACACACGATAATTTTTTACAATCCGAAAAACGACATAGTTTAAAATGTTAATAAAGAATGCAACATGTTCGAATTTTTTTTTTTTTGTCGTTTTTCAGAACCCGAAAAATTATGTGACACCCACACACAATCATTTTAAATGACATTTTTTAAAAACGTTTTTACATGCCGAAAAATGATTGTGTGTACGCGGCATAATAGTAACAATAATGGGCCAGATTCACAGAAAAAGTACGCCGGAGTATCTGCAGATACTCCGGCGTACTTACAAATTTGCCACGTCGTATCTTAATTTGACATTCTCAAACCAAGATACGATGGCTTCTGGCTTCGATCCGACAGGTGTACGGCTTCGTACGCCTTCGGATCGTAGGTGTAATTCTTTGGCGCCCACTGGGTGGAGTCCTCGTCGTTTTCCGCGTCGGGTATGCTAACTAGCTGTTTACCGCGATCCAAGAAGGTACGCGCGTTCGTCGCATTCGCTTACGTCGTCGCTAGTCGGCTTTTCCCGTTGTAAAGTTACGAGTGCTATTTAGGTGGTGTAAAATTAGACCATCCATGTTAAAGTATGGCCGTCGTTCCCGCGTCGAATTTCAAATTTTTTTTTTGCGTAAGTCGTCCGGGAATACGAAAGGACGTAACGCACGTCGCCGTTCAAAAAACACGTCAGGCACCGTAATTTCGTGCAAAGCACGGCGGGAACTTTCAAAACGGAGCATGCGCAGTCGGTTTGGCGCGGGAACGCGCCTAATTTAAATGACACACGCCCCATTTGAATTAGACGGATTTACGCTACGCCGCCGCAAGTTTAAAGGCAAGTGCTTTGTGAATCAAGCACTTGCCCGTAAAACTTGCGGCAGTGTAACGTAAATGACATACGTTACGCTGCAGCAAATGTTTATGAATCTGGCCCATAAACTTTATTTTAACCTTTAATGTAAAGCCCCGTACACACGATCTGAAAATTGGAAGCATAGCCAACATAAAGAGTTTACTAAAGTTATGAAAATTCTCGCTACGACACAATAAAAAATCTGAAATTATGTCATGTGTTGTAGTGCATTCCAATTGCATTTTCAGACGACAACTGTAACTGATTAAACAAAAATCGTTCGATCTGGTATAGTACCAGAATAATTTTTTCTGATCGTCTCCCGAAAGCTCTGTAATAACGATCCGATTATCGTACAATCACTTCAAACGATTTTCAGATCATGTGTATGGGCCTTTAGCCAACATTAAAGGATATACAAGATATAATATTACATTACAGTTCACAAATACTTTAGCACACTGAAGAAAGTGTTTATTGTGGGAGATATCACTAACTTTGATCTAGTCATGTTTTTCTGAAATTATTTAAGTCCTTGTTGCTTTCCAACTAATCTTAATTATTTTTTCAAGTATAATTTGATAAGTGTAAGCAGCCAGAAGCCAAGATACTGATATGAATGCATTGGTTTTTGCTGGGGTCATGAATCTTAATTCCTTTAACATTACATCATATTTGTAGAGAACAGAGGACCTCTAGCTAGATATAACACAGACTCCTCCATGGAATGATTCTGTCTACAAAGGCCAGAGATTACAGGGCAATCACCCTTCACTCTGATTAACCAGCAACAGTAAACAGTTATGCGGCAGAATACCTAAAGCACAATTTGGCTATCTAAATATATATACAGTATCTCACAAAAGTTAGTACACCCCACACATTTTTTTGTAAATATTTTATTCTATCTTTTCACGTGACAACACTGAAGAAATTACACTTTGCTACAATGTAAAGCAGTGAGTGTACAGCGTGTATAAGGCCTCTTTCACATAAGGCGGACTCTGTCAATACGGAGTCCGGCAGCTCAATGGGAGATCTCTCCGCTGATCTCTGCTGAGCCGGCGGATGACAAGTCCCTCTCTACTCACTGAGCGGGGAGGGGCTTGTGCAGCGCCGCTGTCTCCTATGGAGAGATCTGATGAAAACAGCATGTCCGTTTTCTTCTTATCTCACCCGATCCGATCCGCCATGGACAGATGGGGACGTATCGCCATACGCTAAAGTTAGTGGGAGAATGAGAGAGATAGTTTGCTCTCATTCTGAATTATGTCAAATTTGGCTGTCGCCAAATCTGGATTGTTCTGTGTGCTAGACTGTGTTCTAGAGATGAGACACCATCCCTGGGTGGCAGGTGGCGCCAGAGAGGTCCAGGCGGAGCCGTTTTTCCCTAGCACCCAATTAGAGGAGTTTTCCCTCGCGGGGCATGCTGGGGAGGAGTATTTCTGTGGCGGAAGCCATTGTTCTGGGTTCTTCGCGGGTTCCTGGTTCTGGGTGCGGCACCCACCTTTAGGGTGTGCGCACATCGCGGGCCCCACCACTATGGCCTACCTGGCCTGGGGTTGCGCACAACGCGGAGTTCCTGACTCTGGGCCCTCCTGGCCTGGAGCAACTGATGCTACCGGGGGCCCCAGTGACTTACTGGGTTCCCAACTCTACTGAAGAGATCCCAAGCTGCGTGCTGTGCGGTGGGGGATCGGCTCGAGGAGAACCAGGAGGCAGGTTGTCTGAGAAGCTTGAACGAACCATCAGGGATCTGGGTGACCGAATACTGACAGATAACCTTAGTACTGTCAGTCAGTGACCCCAAAAAGCACAATCTACTGGTAGACTAAGCTCAACTATTCCGCTCATCCAAGTTCTAGGCCTGTGGCAGAGGCTCCACTAGAGCCAGGCCGGTGGCAGAGGCCTGTTCCTCCAAGCAACTTTAAAGTGACACTTCGGCTGCCAGGCTCGTGGCAGGAGTCTGTCCGGGGGCACTTCAACCACTCTGGCTAGAGTGGCGACGAACTATATCTATTACTACTGAGAGCAGGATTGCTCATCTCTTATCCAAGCCTGATACTGCAAGGTTCTCTTACTTCATCAACCTTTTCTGTCCTACCTCATGTTGATGTTGGTCATGTTGGGTCGAGACAATAAAGCATTCAGAAAATCTTATTCGCTGATTGGACATTCGTTTACTGCTCTACTCACTACAATCACCCTAGACAACGATTGAAGGTAACTTAAAGCGGGGGTTCACCCTTAGAGGGCACTTTTTCCCCTTAGATTCCTGCTCGTTTTCTCTAGGGGAATCGGCAATTTGTTTTAAAATATGTGCAGTACTTACCCGTTTACGAGATGCATCCTCTCCGTCGCTTCCGGGTATGGGCTGCGGGAATGGGCGTTCCTTCTTGATTGACAGTCTTCCGAGAGGCTTCCGACGGTCGCATCCATCGCGTCACGATTTTCCGAAAGAAGCCGAACGTCGGTGCGCAGGCGCAGTATACAGCCGCACCGACGTTCGGCTTCTTTCGGCTACGAGTGACGCGATGGATGCGACCGTCGGAAGCCTGTCAATCAAGAAGGAACGCCCGCTCCCGAAGACCCATACCCGGAAGCGACGGAAGAAGATGCAGCTCGAAAACGGGTAAGTACTGCTCATATTTTAATACAAATAGCCGATTCCCCTAGACCGAACGAGCAGGAATCTAAGGGGAGAAAATTTTTTTTTTTAGAAATGGGTGAACTCCCGCTTTAATATGCCGGTCCCATAACAACCAGCGGCTCCTGAGGGGGTAGCGCTACAGTGGTATGCACAATATGCAATTAAGTTATTACGTGTGCAGCTCCCCCCAGCCCCCCACGTGTGCAGCTTCCCTCAACCCCCCTTAATACTTACCTAAGTCTGATCTCAGCCATTGGCTCCCGCTGTTCTCAATCACAGGCAGTGAGGCAGGAGCGGGGATGAGCCGCGTTCTCTGTCTTATAGACACAGAGAGCCTGCTCGGAAGTGAGCCCGCATGAGTGCCACCACAGCAAGCAGCTTGCTATGGGAGAGCTTGGCAAATGGTAGGGACCCAAAGCTCCAGCGGGGGACCTGAGAAGAGGACTACTCTGGGAAAACAAAGGTTCTAGAATCGTGGAGATTTTCCTAAAGAATTCAGGCATAGTAATAGAGAAATCTGCTTTTGTCAGACAGGCCACATAGAGTGTGACTGAGAGGGAGCTAGAGGCAGATAAGAGGAGCAGTGTCTTAATAGGACATTGCTCCAGGACAAGGGAACAGCTATTACCTTGAGCGGTGGTTAGTGTTCCCTGTAGGTGATCTGCGACACATACAATGTTATCATTTTGTCTCAGCTCCCTTGCACCTGTGATCTTCCATTGTTAATGAAGGGGAACCCCGGTGGGGTACTGTTTTGCTTGTATCTTTATGGCTGCTGCAAGGAACCTCACAATATATTGATGTGCTTTTACTAATCAATATATGCATATATAAACTACTTACAGTTGTAGGAAAACAATACACGACAGACAGAATGTCACAAACACGCATACAACACACATGCACATGCTATCTAACCTTGCTAGAAAATGAGCATTGATACAGTCTGTAGGCTATGGGGATACACTAAAAAAAGTCGCCTAACTTCCATTATAGCTGATCTGTGATTTGTGTAGCAAACAGGACTCCAGGCATCTCAAGTGCTTGCAGGAAACCAGGTTCTTCTGATTAACCTCTTGTAGTGTGGCTTATAGTGTTATCCCCTCTGGCAGAGTCTTCCTTGATTTTGTGGCGTAGCCTTTGGAAGAGTCTTTCCTTCTTTCCTTTCCATCTTGTGGAGTCCCTGTTTCAGCTTGTGCTGAAGAACTTTTATTGGGAAGGTATGGGTAGCCATTCCCACATAGGTGTATTTCTTTCTAACTTTTTCTTTCTACATCAGTTTGGTCATGTCCCAATGGTGTCAGTGGACACTATAATAGCCCCTACAATTGGTGTCAGTAAACACAACAATAACCCCACTACTGGTGTCCGTAAATGCAAAAACAGATCCAAGCATTGCTGTCAGTGAACACAATAGCCTCTGGCATTGGTGTCAGTGAACGCAATAATAGCCCCCAACACTAGTGTCAGTATTTGCAACTTTGGTAGTCACTGGCAGTGAAATGCAACTCCCACCCCCACATTGGTGGTCAATTGCAGTAAAATGTAAACCCCCCCTGCATTGGTGGTCAGTGGTAGTGAAGGTTAACACCCCCACCCCCTGCATTGGTGGATATAGTCCATCCCCCCTTCCCCATAGCAGTGGTCAGTGGCAATAAAAGTTAATCCCCTATCCCCCACCCCCTTGCAATTGTACTCATGACAGAGAAATGTACCCCCCCCCCCCCCCGCATTGGTGGTCATTGGAATAAAGGTAAAACCCCATCGCTCCTCCTATAGGTGATCACTTACTCATCACAACCTCCCATGCGGGTCTCTTGCTCCCCAGGCCGGGGGTTTACTTGTACTGTGGGTGGAGATAACTCCATCCACAGTACAGTCTCTCTTTTAGTGTAAGTGCTGGAAAACGTTGTATTCCAATGCCCATCACCCCAATGCCACTCTGCTTTCTACATGGTGCCCAACAGCCAGCAGTAGTGGGCACCAGGGCTCCAAATCTAGGTACACCCTTGCCCAAATTCATCTGGTCTCTCTGACAGGAGGTAATGACTGGCTTTTGTCAAAGGGACATGCTGGAAAACTAGTATCTGATCAGTGCTTGCAGCCAATGGCTGTAAATGTTGATCTGTCAATTCTGACCAGGGGGAAGGGAATTGGGCCGGAGAGTTTCTCCGCCGTTATGCCGCGTACACGCGACCGTTTTTCGGGTTCTAAAAAATGAAGTTTTTAAGGGTCTAGAAATAACAACGTTTTTTTCAACCCAATCATTAAAAAATGCTCTAGCAAAGCGTGGTGACGTACAACACGTACGACGGCACTATAAAGGGGAAGTTCCATTCGGATGGCGCCACCCTTGGGGCTGCTTTTGCTGATTTCGTGTTGGTAAAAGACGATTCACGCTTTTCAGTCTGTTACTGCGTGATGAATGTGCTTACTCCATTACGAACGGTAGTTTTACCAGAACGAGCGCTCCCGTCTCATAACTCGTCCCTGACTCCCGTGCCCGGCGGGCGCGGTCGCCACCGGGCACCCGCGATTGCTCGTTACAGAGCGAGGACCGGGAGCTGTGTGTGTAAACACACAGCTCCCGGTCCTGTCAGGGGAGAAATGCCTGACCGTCTGTTCATACAATGTATGAACAGCGATCAGTCATTTCCCCTAGTGAGGCCACCCCCCTACAGTTAGAACACACCCAGGGAACATACTTAACCCCGCCCCCTAGTGTTAACCTCTTCCCTGCGAGTGGCATTTTTATAGTAATCCAATGCATTTATATAGCACTGATCGCTATAAAAATGCCAATGGTCCCAAAAATGTGTCAAAAGTGTCTGAAGTGTCCGCCATAATGTCGCAGTACCGGGAAAAAAAACGCTGATCGCCGCCATTACTAGTAAAAAAAAATATTAATAAAAATGCCATAAAACCACCCCCTATTTTGTAAACGCTATAACTTTTGCGCATTTTTTCAACTAAAAATATGTAGAAGAATACGTATCGGCCTAAACTGAGGAAAAAAATATGAAAATGGAAATTAGTCTGGACTACTAGAATGGACTTTTGACGGTACAAGTAAAAAATCTATAAATATTTATTCATAAAAAAAGTATATGAAAAAAGATATACATAATTTTGTGAAAACAATACATTATCAGCATATTAACTCAGTACATATTATAAAGAATATTACAAAAAAGCTTATACTTATGCAAATATACTCATGACATGAGATCATATAGCACAGGAGAGTGTATATAAACTTTTAATCCTTGGAACTGAGTTTGATATGCGGAATGGTAAGTCTTGTTTTTATTCTCGACATATTTTGCGTACAGGACACTTCATCAGGAGCATGGAGCTAGGATAAACAGGTCGCCGCACAGGTTTGTGAAACAGACCGTTAATAATAAAGTATGGTATATATACAGTGTTGTTGCCTAAACAGCCTTTAGGGCATGTATTGGTTCCTTTAAAACACTGTTGTATATGACGGTAAAAAGCTTTGTAACTGGAGATTAATCTGGGCTAATGGAATGGACTTTAGACGGTACAAGTAAATATTGTAGAAAATCTATAAATATATTTATTCATAAAAAAGAGGGTATACGAAGAAAAAATTATGATATACAGAACTTTGTGAACAAAATAGTACAATATCAGCATATTATCACAGTACACAATTTAGGAAATATTACATAAAAGCTTATACTAATGCACATACTGTATGCTTATAAAGACAAGACCATACAGCACCAGGGAGTATATGAAAACTTTTAGATCGTAAGGACTGGATTGGATATGCGGAGTGATGGATGTTGCTTTTACTCGCTTTTACGCAACATGTTTCACGTACAGGACGCTTCATCAGGAGCATAACGGTAGGTAAAATAGGTCTCTGCAGCAATGTGTGGAACAGACCGTTGAAAATCAATATGTGGCATATACAATGCTGTTACCTGACCAGCCCAGTAGGCATATGAAAGGCTATTTAAAACACCATAGTATATGGAGGCAGAAAACTTCAGGCTAATGCATGGATTGTAAGGGGAAAAATTGGCAAGCGACAGTGGATACTCCGACTAAGATCCCTAAATCGAGTCCCAGATTCAGTAGTAGCTGAAATGGCTGCATAGCTTGTAGGCTTGGTAGCCAGCAGAGCTTCGAATCCGGACCCGAGGGGAGCAAAGAAGGGGTGTGTAGTCTACGTGTCGCACTTGCACGTGCAGCGCAGACGCTTTGGCTGACGCACGTTTGGTTGAAAGATGGTAGTGGAAGGCAGGCAACCGGTTATGCCATCCAAAGTCCCTAAACCGTGTCCCTGGAACTGATGCATCTCCAAGTGTTGAGTCGGTTGGACATCAAAGGGGAAGAAATTGGATAGGATAATGTGTCCGTGTTGCACCAACACAAGGAAAAAAATAGTTTGTTTATATATTTTTGGGGGATATTTATTATAGCAAAAAGTAAAAAATATTCATTTTATTTCAAAATTGTCGCTCTATTTTTGTTTATAGCGCAATTGTCAGTTAAAGCGACCGCACAATTGTCAGTTAAAGCAACGCAGTGCCGAATCGCAAAAAGTGCTCTGGTCTTTGACCAGCAATATGGTCCGGGGGTTAAGTGGTTAAAGCCCACACACGGCCATTTTTTACAACCTTAAAAACTACACCGTTAAAAACTTTGTGAAAAAATAGAGCATGTTCGAAATTTTTAATGGCCATTTTTTAGATCGTTAAAAATGCTCTGGAGCCCACACACGATCGTTTTAAAAAAAAAAAAAAAAAAAAACATTTAGAACCCGAAAAACGGTCGTGTGTACGCAGCATTAGAATTCAAATGAATGAATGCTGCAGCAACCCTGACAAACCCCAGTTGAGAAAGGGTGATCTAAAACAATTGCAATAGCTAAAAATGTACACTTTTCCCAAATATACAGTAGTATCTATCTCTCCATTGTGTTAGAGGACAACAAAAACAGTTCCTGATAGAACAATGACATATGTTTAGAAATGTTCCGGTGATCTGTCGATATGGTTCCTCCTATCGGTATGGTTCTACCCTTGACTGCGCAGGCACAATCAAAGCCAACGGAAATCACCGAACCTGATCAGCTGTAGCAACAGGTCCAGGGCGATGTGGAAATCGCTGTAAGTGGCCAGCCGGCCTCACGTCCTCGCTTCGCCCAGACGGCTCGCTGCGCTCGCTCGGCTTCCTGACTCTTTTTTTAACATCCTCCAAGTCCACGGGGATGTTAAGGAATGAGCCTGGATGCCGCGCATTAGCTTATCAGGTTCGGAGATTTCCGTGGGCTTCGTCTGTCAAGCAGGAAATCATATCGATAGGGGAACTAGCTCGACAGGACACCGGCCAGAAACTGATGTTTACTCCTGAAGAACAACAGACGTGTTGATGTAAGTTTGAAAAATCACAGAACCTATAACACAAAAACTCATGGCTATGGAGTGCGGAATGGATGGGGTATTGTGTGTCCGGATATAGGAGCTGCTATAACCCAGATCCTGACAGTGTTAATGTGACTTGTGTCTCAAGTAGGTGGCAACAGGAGTGCAGCAATGTGCTGCGTACGTTTTTGGGTGAAAAAGGCAGAAAGTATTGCGTCATCCAGCAGGGCTGACACAGTTATGTGGTCCTCCTGAGACTAATGCTGCGTACACACGGTCGTTTTTTGTGATGAAAAAAAACATAATTTTTTCTCATGAAAAAAAACAACGTTTTTCAAACGTAATTTTAAAAAACGACGTTGCCTACACACCATCGTTTTTTCAAAATGCTCTAGCAAAGCGCGGTTACGTTCAGAACGTACGGCGGCACTCTGTTCCGCTTTATTGCCCAATCCAATCTCTACTAGAACTTCAGCACCTGGCTCCCCCAACACACTGCCCACAACTCCCCTGCACATCACTTGCAGCTAAAGTACCTGCTTCCTTGGCTGCTCTGTCACGTGGAGTGATATCTTGCCAAGGAGTAAGCAGTATAGTTCCAGCTGAGAGAGGCCGCCTAATGAATGTTCATGGCGTAACTAGTCATGAATGTGCGGGAACTTGGACAAGGCAGCTTTGGGTTGAATGGGGAATGTCAGCTTCCAGCTTGTGCACTCATGGGGAAGAGAGTGAGAGGAGGGAGAGCATATCAGACAGGAGAAACTGGGACACACATGACTGTTAAGGGCTCTCTTTCTTTGGACAGACTCTCGCCACCCACCACCACACCAGCCACCATCCCATAATCTCCCCCCCCACATTCTTACCAAATGCCACCTCAAACCCCCCTCATTGTCACCATCTACTACCATGCCTACTACCACCGCAATACCAATGCCATCCTTCATGCTCTCACCATCTACCACCACAACAAACACCTTTTCACCACCTTCCACTGTGCCACCCCTTCACCAATATGAATGCCACACCCCTGTGCTCTTACGACCGATTACCATGCCTACCACTCCTACCACTCTCACCACTTACCACCATGATACAGCTACAGTTCCCCCTTCACCACAACACCTGCCAACACCAACACACTCATCCCCCATTGCACTGCTACCACCCATCATCATGCATGGAAACCCTTCAATTTTCCCCCTCTACCACCACACCTGCCACTTCCCTGGTAGGTGGTATGAGCATCTTTTCACTTTGCTCATACCACCTACCACAGCACCTGACCCCCCCCCCCCATTGTCACACCTACCATTGTACTACCCTTACACCCATCCCTCACCATTTAATACTACACCTGCCACCTCCTCACTAGGCCTGCTAACCCTAATCCTTAACCCATTCTCACCACCAACCACTTTGTCTACCACCACCACACCCACCTCCCCTGCTCTCACACCTATCACAAAGCCTGTCACCATGCCAGTGTCAATTGCCTTCTTTTCCCTCAAATCTATGCATGCCATCACCCCTACACCACACCCTAACCACACACCTAGCAACACCTCCACCACCCCTCATTTACCAATACTATCAGGCCCACTATCACACCATACCCACATAAATAAGGGAGCATCATTCAGGTATGTGTCTGTGAGTGTGTGTGTTTGTGGGGATGGGGAGAAAGGGTGGAAATATGTGTACTCCCCCAATATTGCAATCCCCTCCATTGCTGTTCTCCCTGCAAATCAGCTACCACCTGACCTGCATACATCCCTTTTGCCACCTCACACTCTTCTCCGCTGCTGATTATCATTATCCCCTGCCTGTTCCTAGCTCACCAGTGTGGAACCTACAGCTGGAGAGCTTAGGACCTGATGGCAATGCTCATCTGTGCCCTCACTCACATCTTGATCCCCTGGCCACCCACCACAGCACCTTCTCCTGCACATACTGCCCGATATCTGTAGCACCCTGTAGTTGAGGCAGAGAGCTCCTCATAAATTTACTTGCCAGGAGTAGTTAACCTGATTGACTGATAGAGATCTATTGATTTATTCCTAAGTTTGGCCTTGTTGCACTTTTCTCCGGGTACTTGGTGGTACTAGATATGAGAAGGGCAACCCAATGTCAAGTTATGGGGGGTGTCTCAGGCAATGGGCAGGAGTTTTCTTGAATCCCTTGGCCTGCTGGGAGAACCTATATATTCGGATGGAGTCAGGTGATCTATGTTCTGTGCCACCTGGATGGCTGTCTGGCTGTCTGGGTGGGCATGTGTCGTGTGCTCTGGGCTGCTAGGCCGGCGATTGGGCCTATTTAGGGGGCATCTGGCTGCTAGGCAGTGTGAGGGCCTGTCCAGAAGTAAGAGAGAAGCTCAGGGTTGAGATCACGGCTTGCAGTCCAACCAGAAGTGACAGTTCTGTCAGCCGGCGAACCTATCAGAGGTAGAAGGGAAGGCTGTGATCAAGTCAGGGACCCAACCAGCAGAGGAGACACTTGCAGAGCAGCCTTGTGTGTCAAGCTAGGGACTGAGCTGGTCAGCAGGAATGAAGCTTGAGAAATATCTGGAGTGCCAAGCTAGGTACCCAGCAGGGAAGCGTGGGTGACACTTGAGGGAGATATAACCGCCAAGATTGGAGGAGCTCAAGGGATTCAGAGTCAGTGTATTAGAGGGTCTAGTAAGAGACCAGGAGCTCAGTGTTGAAGAACTACAAGAGGCAGTTGTAGTGAAGCTGAAGGAACTGTTACTTTTGAGTTAGGAACTGTTAAAGACTGTTGCCATAGGAGACCGCATTCCTGCCTGTGCAGATATGGCGCCTTTCTGGGGCCTTTCTCTGCACAGCTGTCCTCCTATTGAAGTCTCTGAGTCTGCCAATTAAATTTACAGCTGCTTAAGGGTGTCCTGGCCCTAACACTCTTTCCCCCAAAAATATAAAAAGGACTGTTGAGATAAATAAAACCTCTTTTACATCCAATAAGTGTCTGTCACCCACTTTTTTTTAGGTATAGGATGCCATCATCCTATACCTATACAACAGGGGAAGGTAGCTTACATCTTTCTCTCTTGCTGCCCACTGTCCTTATCTCTTGCAGCCACACTCTCCTCTTCTGCTGATTTTGGTGTTTGATGTGGTCCTTTGTGAGACTATCCTGTGTGCAGGAAAGTCCAGGGATCTGGCAGAAGCCTCCTAAACCTTCATCTGTATGTGGGTGGGTGCAGCGGGAATAACACACACACAATCCAGGTGCAGATAGTAGAATTGGTATTACATATAAAGCAGTTCACAACAAACCCGATGGGAGAAGGCCCAACTTGGAATGCTTATGCCGTGTACATGTGCTCAGAATTTTGAAAAAACAAATGTTCGATGGGAGCTTGTTGTCGGAAATTCCGACTGTGTGACAAGTTACCACAACACCATTATTATCTTGTATTTTTTAACCTCAAGGAGGTTGGTTGGTGTTGGTGTTCCTTGTTAATTTGACATTGTATTTTTGAAATGTACCTGCCTACTCACAAACAAACTGTCCTTTTTGAAGTAAAACACATAGGAAAGTATTTTCTGAAAAAAAAAATAGACATTTATTCTGGGTCATAACAAAATTAAGAGGAAGGCAACGCTGGATAAACTGGTGAAATTGGCAAAGCCTTTGTATCCCAGGGCACACATCAATTATTTGACAGGCAAAATTTGTAGCCTGAGGAGTCCATATAATAGGGAGCACAATCTGGTCCAGGATTCCGAGAGATCGGGAACAGCAGCAGATGACATATAAGCCCGAATCATCTCTCACCAAAAACTTCTACTAACACGAGATTAGCAGAAGGAGAACAAAGGGTGGCGCACTTGGTATCGAACTTCCCTTTTATAGTGCCGTTGTACGTGTTGTACGTGACCGCGTTCTTGGCGATCGAAATTTCCAACAACATTTGTGCGACCATGGGTATGCTAGCCAAGTTTGAGCCAACATCCGTCGGAAAAAAATTGTTTTGTTGTCAGAATCTCCGATTGTGTGTACGCGGCATTACAGATGCCCACGGTGTGTAGCAGAGCAGGTATCAGCTTAACTGACAGCGTCTGTCTGGAGGGGCAGAATGCGGTCTGGCTGTTCTGTGCCCACACAGGTAGATGTCCAAGTAGATTGCAGAGCCCTAAGCTTCACTACTCATCTGAAACCTTTCCCTGCTACTAATACTGTCCCTGACAGACGGGGAACCTGTCCCTACATTACCAACATGCAAATGCATGCCAAACCCAGGGGCCAGGGTCTTAAATAGAAGATGGCTGCCAGAGTCACGTGGGTGACCAGCATCCAATCTGATCACTGCCCCAGTGACTTAGGAAACCATGGAGGAACCATGTTCCTCATGACTTCCACTCCCTCGGCCTTACATTTTGTACATCACCATCAATCTTTGCATTGCTGTAAAACATTTTTTTCAGCATAGGGTTTATACAAAATCATGTAAAATGCTCATTGGCTGTAAAGTATATCCCATACCTGCCAACTTTTTGAAATTGAAAAGAAGGGACACTTATCAGCAAAAGTATGCAGGCATAGGACAAACCCCTTTCCTGCCCCCTTAAAGGGGTTGTAAAGACAAGAATATTTTCCTCTTAAATTAAAGTCTGACAGTGGCTGATAAAGTAAAAAGTAATGTTTTGCATTATAACTAGTTTGATACCTGTTGAAATCGAGCTGTTTTATTCACCTCCGTCACTCCTGAATCATTATTCTCACTGACTTCCTGGTTTGTGGTGCGCATTCATTCTTGCTACATCACAGCCTAATGGGAACTACAGTTCCCATTAGGCTTAGCCTCAATACCTGTGAGGAATAAGAGAGCATCTTCACGCAGGGCTGTAGTCATAGGGAGGGGGTGAGCACATTCTGCTTTCCACCGTGCAAAACGGCTCAGGAGAGACAGGAAATGGCATTTTCAAACCTGGATTACTGTATTTTGGAGGTCAAAAGGAAAAACGAGGTAAGTGATATTTAAATGCTCTAGCTTACAGCAATCAATTGATCTAATAAAAAATGAACCTTTAGTGTTCCTTTAAAGGAGAATTGTACAAAACAACAAGATTAGTTAAACCTACAAGTGCTTTTTTTTACCACTACTATTCCTTTATATTGGGTTTTGGAATTTACAAATGCAGCAATTTATAAATCAGATGAAAGGTTTAGCACTGGGAAACACTTTTTGATAGATAAAAAGTGAATTTTATATACATCTATATAGATCAGACCAAAATGAGGGACACATGAGGAGGAATGAGGGACAGAGGGACATTGCTCTAAATCAGGGACATTGCTCTAAATCAGGGACAGTCCCTCCAAATCAGGGACTGTTGGGAGCTTTGTATTTCCTACAGTATTTCTTTACAATATGGACATAATTGTGAGGGCAATGGACCAAATAAACACACTTGTGTGAAGGATCTATGACCTAGCGAGTAACTTTTAGTTCTGAAACCTCTAACACTAACATCCTGTTATCCCCTCTCTGAAGTAAGCGCAGTAAAGGAAGCAGGGTGTTAAATAAAAAAGATCTAAAGAATAAACAGAAGAAGCAAAAAGGAGAACCATAGAAATAGAATGACGCACGAAAAACTTCAGACAACCAAAGTGGGCATGCCGGCGAAAAAACATCAGAAATGAATCCATTACTATTGGAAGATTCAGCAATGAGCTGATATGATGAAGTGACGTCTTTCTCGGCAAGAATACAGCCACAGAATGACACTGATGTCCCAGAGAAGAGAATCTACAGCTGACTCTAGATTACCCCAGCAACTAAAGGTTTTTCTGCGGAAAGGGACATGAACTGGAAACTGTCTGGTTGATAATTACCTTGGACATATAGGTTTGTAATCGGAAGACTTATTTTACCACAGGTTGACAAAGATAAGGTCTTCAAATGCACTGTCTAAATCATTTTTTTTCTGGATTAAGAAGCTGTTTTTTTTTTTACTGCCAGCCTTCCTATACCAATGCCTCCAACAAGAGCAGCTCCAGAGACACCAGTCAGGCTCAGTGACTGTGCCAAGACTTTAGTGTCATTGGTTTATATCCTCCTGCTTCTGGTTGGAATCCTAGGGAACACTCTAGTTATTAGAGTACTGCAGAGCATACGTGGTCGACGTGGAGTCCAGACCTCCCTCAGTCATCACATGTGCAGCCTGGCATCCTGTGATATTTTACAGCTGGCACTTGGCATTCCAGCTGAGTTATATGGCAGCATCTGGAGCCCCTTCCCATGGCCACTTGGAACCATTGGCTGTTCTGGCTTCTACTACCTGTGGGAAGTGCTCTGTTACGCTGCAATTTTTAATGTGTTGTCCTTAAGCTGTGAGAGACACCTTGCTACTTGCCAACCGCTAAGCCTCCATCTGCGTCAGTCCTCAAGGCTGCGCCTACGGATATGCTTACTATGGGTCACTTCTTTTTTGGCTGGGCTGCCCATGCTGTTTTCAATTGGCTTGGAAACTATTAATGTGAAAGCTATCAAGGAGGAGCCTTTTGAAGTGCAGGTGTGTACTCCATTACGACAAAGGATGGGACTTTTTATTACAAGTGTCTGCATATCCTTCCTAACCTATCTAGGAGTGTTGATGGTGGTGGTTGTAACTTGCTGGAGAATGAGGAGAGCTTTGCAAGGTAATACAAGTCTAGAAGTCACAGGACCCAATGGATCCATTCAGCTATTGGGCCGTTTCTCTGGTGGTCATACAGCAGTGCGCCGGCAAAATGCTAATCTTCTCGGTGAGTACTAGTCAAATAATATTTTTTTTCATTTTATTTTGGAAAGAGTAAGGTAGGGTAAAAACCCTGTCAGATTATTTTATATATATATATATATATATATATATATATATATATATATATATATATATATATATATATTTTTTATATATATATTGTTCAGTTGGGGAGGTCTCCTTTCACCTGTCCTAAAGACGCAACAGGAAGTGAGAAGATAGCCCAAAGATTATGCAATTTTTTCACCTTCCACCCCTGTAAGCAAATTGCTCAACTGACCGTGTTGATGGGGGAATCCCTCCTGCAGTGCTATTTTCTGCCAGCAGGGAGAGTGGGGAGCCTTCCCTGCCAGCAGAACACAATGGTCACTGCTAGCGGCTATAGCTGCCGGCAGTAATCGCATGCAAGAAATGCGACAGGCTGGTTGTACTGAAGTCAATCGATGGATCGGCTTCAGAAAACTCAGCCTGCCCAAAGATGGATCGAATCCTGGCCAGTTCTTGCTGAACCAACTGAGATTCAATCAATTGATGGCTGGCTTTAGCCTTCTACAAAAAAACAAGATTGGTTAAACCCACAAGTGCTTTTTTTTACCACTTCTATTCCTTTATATTGGCTTTTGGAATTTACAAACGCAGCAATTTAAAAATCAGATAAAAAGGTTTAGCACTGGGAAACACTTTTTGATAGATACAAAGTGCATTTTATATACATCTATATAGATCAGACCAAAATGAGGGACAAATGAGGAGGAATGAGGGACAAAAGGACATTGCTCCAAATCAAGGGGCAGTCCCTCGAAATCAGGGACAGTTGGGAGCTATGCCATTCCTCCTCCAGCACTTCACTTGCTGCAGAATGTCACTCCTCCAGACTAGCTAGCACCACGTGGGTAGGCCTGACACTGCTTCAGCCAGACTTCAATGAACTGCCTTTTGCAGGCAGGGACCTTGGGCCCCTGTGGTGTAGAATAGTTCAGGTACTAACTGTCCTCTGCTGAGCTACCACTCTCAGATAGCTCTCTTCATGCCCTGCCAGCCAGCCTGGCTGCAAAGATCCCTTTCCACTGCCCTTCTCCACAGTCCTCTCTCCTGGTTCTGCACCCATCTCTCAAACTGCAATCTCCCAGTTCTCTCAGGTGTGTGTGCCTCCCCATCCTACCGACTGTGCTAACTCCCCAGCCCTCCTGGCTGCGACCAGTAGTCCTCCCTGGAGAATCTTAGAGTGTTCTCTCTCTTGCTCTCTCATGTGCCTCTGTTTCCAGGATCTCTTCACTCTTCCCGGATGCACCCGAGCCCCAGCCCAGGATCATCACCCTTCCCCGGGAGCTCCCTGTGGGCCTCAGCAGCCTCCACACTCTCTCACTCCAGCTCTTCTACCTGACAACTCCTCCCCAGCTGGGCTGACCCTATGTATTTAGGGAGGCCTGCCCCCTGCCAATCCAAGTTGGGGATTGGTCAGGGCTCCTTAAGATATCTCAGGCAGCTCCACCTCTCTTCCCCTCCTCTCCTTCCAGCACTTTCTAGAAGGAAGAGGGAGGTGACAGTGAAGTGATGCTGCCTGTGAGCTGCCTGTGAGTCATCAGCTGCTACCCTGAGCCACTCCCAGCCCAGAATGAAAACAAACAGGCCTAGCAACCAGCTAGGCCTGCCTAAATATACCTACACTGCCAGAGAAAAACCTCAATCTAGCGCCGTAATAACTAGAGAGAGCTACAGTAGTAGTAACACTCTAACCATAACAAAAATAAGTAAATAAATAACTTGTTCAGCTATTAGGAAAAGGGGGGATAGGATCTGGCTGGTCTAGACTGGAAAATAGTATTTTTAACAAAAGCACCTCATCCCAAATTTATATATGGGAAAGTAGAACAATGGCGGGACTATAGCGGTGCATGCAAAAACCAGTAAAGGAAGATAGAACAAATAATATAAATTTTAATGATTTATTAAAAAACAGAGTAGCGTCAGGTTGTAAGGCATATCATAGACTTCACAGGAGCCCACTACACAACTCAACAACCTGATCAAGAGTACAAAGTTAAAAGGTTCCCATAACAGACATCAGTACTATAACAGAGATCGCAACCCGGTTGGTAAACCCTATATATTTCGCCCGGTCAGGCTTCTTCAGGGGTGGTTGAGATCAGAGTTTGGATTCTGATAATGACATACAGAGAAAGAAAGTTAACGATTTATACATAGAAACATTAAATATACATAAACAATAAATAAAGTCGCTCTGCCAGTGTATATCAAATAATGCCCACCTGCTGGTCCGTAGTGGGAGTAAAAAGACAACAGGGTGCGTGTATACCCTGGTTCCATCACATGCCTGAAAAATCAGGCCGGATGAGCACAAGTTGACAGCCACAAGGATAACCTAGGCAGGAAAAAATGAGAAGCCGCTGCAGATGGAATTCACACAATCCCCAACCATCGGAGAGGCAAGGGGCGGCACCCAGAGACAGAGTAGCCAACTGTGGAGAAGAGTAGTGATATCAGTATCTATTATAGAATACTTAATAAAAATATTTATAGAAAGTAATAAGATGAAATGTACACTCACAGTGCTTAAATAAACAGGTATAGCATCTGTGGAGGCATACGCCTAGCTTGAGACCGGAGGCTTATCAGATCTGTAACAAGCTGATCCAAATATTATGTCAAAAAATAGAAAAATTAGGAAAAAGGCAAAAAGAAGAAAGAAAGAAAAGAAAAACAGGAAAAAAAAAAAGGAAAAAAGAAAAAGAGAGAAATGAAACAGATAGTTTACTTCTGTATTGTAAATATAAATGTAGCGATTATAGTGATCTTAAGCATACAGCTGTTCCATAGTAGGATAAAAAGATCCACTCATAAAGAGAGAGTTTGTT
Organism: Rana temporaria; assembly: GCF_905171775.1. Lineage (NCBI taxonomy): Eukaryota > Metazoa > Chordata > Amphibia > Anura > Ranidae > Rana > Rana temporaria. Next base: position 52,499,993 of record NC_053500.1, on the reverse strand, counting down.
AAAAAATAACAACAAACCAAAAGATTATAAGTGATAATTTTTTAAAAACAGAGAAGGAGACACTTAATAAGGAGCATAAGAAATTGTTTGAGCAAACAGAGGAGACAGGCTTGTATAGTAGGCAGCTTTTAGGCATGGTAGAGAGGATACCTGGTCAATCAATCTCAGCAGCACAGGTTAGCTCCACAGGAGTGTACAGCACACTGACGCTCCACAGCAGGACAGAGTCCTGATATACCCCTCAACCCCTCCCACACGTCCGTGCGTCAGAGGGGGCGCGGTCGGGCGTGAGCGGACACATAGTGTCAGTGCGCAGGCGCCCACACTGATGCTGGACAAGAGGCCTACAATCCCCAGCAACCCCTGGGTTGGGAGGCGTGGACGGCCGAGTGGTCGGCCAATCACAGCGCGCCGGGGGAGGGGCACCGCCGTACAGCGGAGCAGCCCATAGGCACAGAGGAAAGCCAATGTCCAAGAGCCGGGAGTGGCCAGATCGCCGATGGAGAGGGCGGGGAGCCAGCGATCAGGGGGGAGAGAGAGAGACACTGACAAAAACGGGCTCACACAATGAAGCCCTTGAGTGTCCAAATGGAAGGGGACAAAAGGTGAAAAAACAACCGCAGCAGCATCACAAATCCTGCAGAATAATATAGGATTATCCAAAGGGCAAAGGAATAGCAACTCGGTATATAAAAGGATATATCATGACCCATAACTTAGAAAGGCAGGGCCATTGAAAAAAACCAGCATGGATGTAGGCAGGGTGGCAAGGGCATATATACAGTGGCAGAGCGATTCACAACAAAGTTCACACAGATAGGTAATATTTATAGATCAGAATAATAGTTAAGATCAAACAAATCTGGGGCATTCGTATAAAAAATAATAATTCATACACATACATTGATTAGCAAAATGCCAAAATAGCCAAAGAAAGAAAACAGACAAAGAAAAGGAAAAGGAAGGAAAAAAAGAGGGGAAAAGATCAGGGGAAAAGGTAGAGCATTTAAAGGGAGGGGGAGACAAGGAAAGGGACGGAAAGGGAAGGGGAAAACAGAGGATAGAGAAAAGGAAAAAGAGGAAGGGAGGGGGAGGGGGAGGGGAGAGGGGGCAAAAGACAGAGAGAAAGAGAAAAGAAGGAGGAGCCAGGTACCCAAAGAAAGGGAAAAGAGAACAAAGCGGACAGATGATGCAGAGTGACAAGCATCATATATTTCATGCTGGAGCAACCCGGGCGGTCGCCCGATGAAAGCGTGGCAAGCCAATCAATAGAGCACAGGGATAGTGGAACTGAGACACATAGAATAGGTAGCCCTTACAGGAAAGATTTAAAACTGATATATTCGTTCAGTCCTGGGTAATGGGTGGCGTTTAGAGTTTGTATCCATTTAGTTTCAAGTTGCAGAAGACTGCGATCAATGCCCCCACCCCTAACATGTGTGGGCACATGTTCCAGGGCAGTGAATTTCACCATGGTGGGCTCGAAATTGTGCTCATGTCCCACATGCCGGCTAATGGCAGTGGTGGACAGTTTTTTCCGTATAGGTGCAATATGGTCCGATATACGTTTGTGGAAAGGTCTTTTCGTCTTGCCTACGTAGAAGCACCCACACAAGCATTTGGCCAGATACACCACGCCGACAGTCTGGCATGTGACCCGATGCCGAATGGTGTGGGTACGTCCACCAGGCAGGACGACTGTCGATCCACTTAAGATAAAAGGACACATGTGGCATCCCTTACATGAGAAGGTGCCATTGATTATGTGTGGAGAATTTTCTAGGGATTGTGATGACTCTGAACAAGTTTGTCCCGTAGAGATGGTGCTCTGCGGTAGGTGACTTCAGGTCGATCCTTAATAAATTTATTAACGGTATTGTCAGCCAATAGTAACGGCCAGTACCTATCCAAAATTTCCTTAAACTGTGCATGGCAAGCAGAATACTGAGTGAGCAGACGTATTGGTTGCAGGGAGTTAACCTTTCTGGGGGGAAAAATCAGGTCCCTGCGGTCAATACTCGCGGCTCGATTGTAGGCCTTCTTCAGGATATTATGGCTGTAACCTCTATCCTTCAAACGAAAGTATAGGTTTCTAGCAGCTATTTCATAATCTTTCTTGAGGACACAATTCCTCTTTAGTCTAATGTATTGGCTGTAGGGTATACTTTTTACAAGCGACTGCGGATGGCCACTGGAGGCATGCAGAATAGTATTGCCTGCAGAAGGCTTACGAAAAAGAGAGGAGTAGACAGTTCCATCAGATCCAATGAAGATGGTGAGATCGAGAAAATTAATCGATTTTAGACTGCATTCCATGGTGAACTTAAGATTAAAGGTATTTTTGGCCAGTCTATTCATGAATAACTCAAGTTCCGTTCTGCCACCAGACCACAGTAGCAGAACGTCATCGATGTATCTGTACCACGCAATAACGTGGCACAGATACATCGAGGATTCATCATCAGAAAAAAGCTCCTTCTCCCACCCCCCCAGGTACAGGTTGGCATACGATGGGGCACATTTAGTCCCCATCGCAACCCCCTGCACCTGGAGGAAGTGGGAGAGTCCAAACATGAACACATTTCTGGTGAGAATGAACTTTAATAAACCCAGGATGAATACGTTATAAGGTTCTGCCTGATCGCCTCTATCCTTTAGAATTTTACCCACAACTTCAATACCCCTATCGTGGGGGATTGCGTTGTAAAGACTTTCAATATCGATAGCAACCAGCCAGGTATTGGGTGGGACTGATATGCCATCGATAGTTTGCAAAAGGTCAATCGTGTCCTTGATGTACGAGGACAGGGCGGTAACATGCGGGCGAATGTAATTATCAACCAGGGAACTGGCATTCTCTGTTAGCCCCGCACAGCCCGATACTATGGGTCTACCTGGTGGGCATTTTAGAGATTTATGAATCTTCGGTAGGGCGTACATTGTAGGAACCCTAGGTTCCTGAGTGTTCAGAAAGTTCCACGTATCCTTGTCAATCAGGCCCTGATGATAGGCCTGAGTAATAAGGGCGTAGTATTCATTATTGAAGCTTAAAATTGCTGACTGGGATATTGGGCAGTACCAATCCTTGTTTTCAAGGATCTTATAACACATTCGTTCGTAGTCCTGTATGTTCATGACTACTACGTTGCCCCCTTTGTCTGAGGGTTTGATTATTATGGAGCGATTATCCTGAAGACTTCTGAGAGCTTGTCGTTGATTGAAAGTACGATTTGGAGAGTTGTTAGAAAGGTCAATTCTCTCCACTTCTTTTGTGGTCTGCTGGACAAATGACCATATACTGGCATTTTTGTTCAGGAGTGGAAAGTTTAGCGATTTGGGTTTAAAGGACATAGGTGGAGGAAAGGTGACCTCTGAGGCACACATTCCCAAAGTGGGTGGTACCAGGGGGGAATCGTCATCCACATGACCTTCCTCCCATAGTTCCATCAAGGTCTCGATGGCCTGTATCTCATCGGCATCATTTTTAAGTTGTTCAAAATTGCTAGTGTCTGACTCGATAGATGGTTTATTATAGATGACCTTGAACATTAATTTCCGGGCAAAGAGATGAATGTCTTTAATCATTTGAAACTTATCACCCCCCATGGATGGACAGAATGTGAGTCCAAGCTTAAGGACATCAATCTCATGTCCACTTAATAAAGTGGATGATAGATTGATGACCTCAAGATCCAAAGAGGGCGTGCTCACTTCGTCGAGGGTATCGGGGTGGATGATAGTTCCATCTGTTTGCCTAAAAAAATTGGTGCAATTTTGGGATCGATACTTGCCGAACTCTGGGGAAAGAGTGAAGATACATGTGAAGATACATTGGGTTCGCTTACCCGTCTCGTCGGGGTGGTATTAGGTGTCATTAGCAGAGGCGACGTGAGTGCCGGAACTCGCGGAGGGTGCGCTGATAAGGCATTCGTCACCTGTGGGGTATCAGGATGCAAGATTCGCGATAAGGAAGATGGACGAAAGTTGTCTAAAATAGAAGAGTTAGTGGGTAGACGCTTAGTAGTGTTGAGACCGGTTTGTGATAGAGATTCTGAGGACGTAGATTTTCGGTAATTTTTACGTTTCCGTGGGAAACGATCATGAGACATCTCTCGGTATACAGTTGACTGACTTGATGCTGTGGAGGAGACAGAGGTGACATTTGGTATATTAGTCAAATTGACAGGCATGTTACGTGTAGGCGGATGAGCTGTAGGTTTGTTGAAAGTTGGTTGGTTCCATTTGTAAGCATACTTATTGTCATATGCAGCCTTATCTCTAAGATATTTGCCCTCCTTAAAGTTGATTAAGTCAGTGGTATACTCTTCCAGATGTTCTTTTAGGGATTTCTCCCTCTCAATGAACAACGGATTGGATATCGACACTACAAGTTCAATATACCAGGCATTGACCTGAACATCAAGATCTTCAATTTCAGCTTCGTATTGATTGCATAAGATGTTCATCATTTCGAATGAACATGACTGTAAGTTCTGTTCCCATCTAAGTTTAAGCGCGTCATCTACCTTTTTAAGATTGGGGAATATTTGTATCCTCAGGCCCCATGGGGTGATCTGATTTTCAACATACTTGATGAAATATTGTTTATGCCAAAATATTCTGACCTTTTTCTCCAGCAGTCGTTGTAATCTAGAAAATGCTCGATCAAGCTCGGGAATAGTTATGTCAGCATTATTTGTATTGGACTGAATTTTGAACATAAAGCCTTCCCATGCAGCACCACGAAAGTCTGCCATGCTAACAGCAAAAGACAGCCTGAGAAGAGAGACCAGCAGAAAAAATTGAACAGATAATACAAACAAAAAAAAAACGACACATACACCGGGTGCCCTGTAGCAGGTGAAGTGGGAATCTACACCGCACAGGGTAGCCGGGTGGGGGTGACAGTGATGCACACTCAAAGTGCTAGAAACACTGTCAGTGAGGGATGACTGAAGGAGGGGATCAGAAGGAGATCCGGAAAGAGGATCAAAGAAGAGGGGACTAAATGGCAGAGTAATGGAGGCTAAGTCCTAAACAGATATTAACGTATTGGCAATATATACAACAATCGCAATTTCATATGTTCATAGGTAGAGCCAGGAGAGCATAGCATTTAATCATAAGTCGCTAGGCCAATCAGATCCAAATATGATGTATTGAAACATCCAAGAAAATATTTGGAAAAGGGGGATAGGATCTGGCTGGTCTAGACTGGAAAGTAGTTTTTTTAACAAAAGCACCTCATCCCAAATTTGTATATAGGAAAGTAGAACAATGGCGGGACTATAGCGGTGCATGCAAAAACCAGTAAAGGAAAATAGAACAAATAATATAAATTTTAATGATTTATTAAAAAACAGAGTAGCGTCAGGTTGTAAGGCATATCATAGACCTCACAGGAGCCCACTACACAGCTCAACAACCTGATCAAGAGTACAAAGTTAAAAGGTTCCCATAACAGACATCAGTACTGTAACGGAGATCGCAACCCGGTTGGTAAACCCTATATATTTCGCCCGGTCAGGCTTCTTCAGGGGTGGTTGAGATCAGAGTTTGGATTCTGATAATGACATACAGAGAAAGAAAGTTAACGATTTATACATAGAAACATTAGATATACATAAACAATAAATAAAGTCGCTCTGCCAGTGTATATCAAATAATGCCCACCTGCTGGTCCGTAGTGGGAGTAAAAAGACAACAGGGTGCGTGTATACCCTGGTTCCATCACATGCCTGAAAAATCAGGCCGGATGAGCACAAGTTGACAGCCACAAGGATAACCTAGGCAGGAAAAAATGAGAAGCCGCTGCAGATGGAATTCACACAATCCCCAACCATCGGAGAGGCAAGGGGCGGCACCCAGAGACAGAGTAGCCAACTGTGGAGAAGAGTAGTGATATCAGTATCTATTATAGAATACTTAATAAAAATATTTATAGAAAGTAATAAGATGAAATGTACACTCACAGGGCCATATTCTCGTAGATCGGCGCATATTTACTTAGGTGTAGCGCATCATAGTTGCGCTACGCCGGCTTAACTTGGAGAGAGCTCTCCCATATTCCCGTACCACATGCGTCCTACGTTGCGCTCGCGGAGCTGAAATGTGTCAGCGTAAGTAGGCGCAAGTGACGGTAGGAGGGATGTAGGCGTGAAGAATGCTAATGAACCGTGACCCCATGCAAATGATGTCCAGACCGAACGGAGCATGCGCCGGACGTGCCCCGCCCTCTGCGCCTGCGCAAAACAACAGTAGGCGTAAATCCCTGCTGAGTTGGGCCGGCCCAGTGTATAAATGCGTCACCACATGCGCCCAACGAGTGCAAAGTGACTCCATTGATTCTGTTGGTGGAGATTTTTCTCTTTAGCTTTGCAATGCCTGGACCCAGGAAGGAAAGGAGAAAAAAGAATTTCAGCCAAGATGAGAGGGCCATCGTAGTCTCTGCCATGGAGAGATACGATTCAAGACTCCATGGTGCTGACAGTGGCAGCACAAGTAAAACCAAAAAGGAGGAGATCCTTAGGAAAGTGACTGCCCAGGTCAATGCCTTAGGCCATGAGGCAAGGACCCCCCAGGAAATTCAGAAAAAAATGAATGACCTGCGTGGTGTGGTCAGGAACAAGATGGCCATCATTGCAAAGCATGCCAGGGGCACAGGAGGGGGGCCACCCTGTTCTACCCGGCTCACTCAAGAGGAGGAAGTGATTGCCCGCTGCCTTCGGAGGGAGCAGGTGGAGGGCCTGGAGGGCCATGACTCAAGTGAGCCACCCATGAGGACAGGTAAGTGTGTTTTATCTTCTGGTGTGTTGCATGTGTGGTGGGGGTGGTGGGTTATGTGACAAGTGTGTTGGTCCACCAACATGTGACTGTTTTGTGTCATCCACAGGTGAGCAGGATGAAGCGGGGCCATCCAATGCTGCCAGTGGCCGTCACAGACCATCATCCACTGAGCAGTCTGCTTCTGTGACTGACCTCCTGGGAAGCCAACAGGCCTTGGTGGAGGGGAGTGGTCAGTCCTCCGCGCAGGAGGTTGTTGAAGAGGAGGTCCAGGAAGAGGAGGTCCAGGAAGAGGAGGTCCAGGAAGAGGTGGTCCAGGAAGAGGTGGTCCACAGCGAGCAGGAGGTCTTCCTTTTTTTGGAGGAGTCGCATGTGGTGGCAGGACCATCACAAAGCCCCCGCATATCCAGCCCCTCAGGGTCCTCCAACACCCTCTCCAGTCCCTCCCGTCCCATCCCCCTCATCTCCAGCCCCTCCAGGTCCTCACTCTATGCAAGGGGCCCAGCCACTCCTGTCCCCAGGAGGGCTACCCACAGGACAAGGGGTGCGGCAGAAATGCTTCATGAGAATCTGGCCAGGCAGCAGGACCAGCAAACCCGTCATATGGGTGAAATCTTGGTGGAGTTGAGGCGCCTGTCCGACAGCTTGGCCTCCTCGGGAGCAGTACCAGATGCTCTGCAAGATGTGGCTGGAAACTGCGCAGCCACAATCACCAGCCTGGGTGAGCTGCAGACTACAACTGCCGAACTTGTGGGGGAGGTCAGGTGCCTGCGAAGGGCTGTTCAGGCCCAGACAGCTACCCAGGAGTCATTGCTCACCCGCATAGCACTAGCTTTGGAGGGCAGACAGGCAGGCAGGGAGGCACCTGGGAATGTTCCTCCACCTGGAGATGTTCCTCCACCTGATGCCCCAGCTCCCCCCAGGCAAGTGAGGGCCAGGAACCTGGGCACCAGGCGTAGCCCGCGCCGGGGCAAGTGATTATTTATTGTTCATTTGCTCTGGTTAAGAGCTTATTTTATTATTTGCTCTGGTTAAGAGCTTATTTTATTATTTGCTCTGGTTAAGAGCTTATTTTATTATTTGCTCTGGTTAAGAGCTTATTTTATTATTTGCTCTGGTTAAGAGCTTTTTTTATTATTTGCTCTGGTTAAGAGCTTATTTTATTATTTGCTCTGGTTAAGAGCTTTTTTTTTTAGTTTGGGTGCTGAACACAGGCAGTGTTGCAGAGTACAGTGTGAATGGTGTGTGAATGTGGGGTGGTGACATTCCTGCCAGTAAGGGGTGTCACTGGTGATAAGTTCTCCCCAGGTCCGTATGAATGACGTATGAATGGACAGCAACATCATTGGGGCCTTGACGCGGCGTTGCTGCTCCTTAGTACCGTGCGGTGTACTTCGGTCTAATCCAATGTTCTGTGCATGTGGGGTGTGTGTTAGGGACCACAGTGGTGTGCATGCGTGCATTTTCTGTGTGCCATGTTTAATGTTTGTGTTTAACGTTCAAAGATTCGCTCCACGAGACATCTCCTGACTGCTGTACCATCAGCAGACGGGGTAGCCTCGGTTAGGGGGGGACATGGTGGTTGGGGGGTCAGGTCATCACGTAGGTCAATCTGCAGGCCCTTTCTCACTGCGAAGTTGTGCAGCACGCAACATGCAGCGATGATTTGGCACACGAAGTTGGGGGAATACAGCAGGGTACCCCCAGTCTTATCCAGGCATCGAAATCGTGACTTAAGGAGGCCAAATGTTCGCTCAACCACTGCACGGGTGCGTGCGTGTGCTTCGTTATATCTTCTCTCTCCTGGTGTTTGCGGATTGCGGAATGGAGTCATGAGATGAGGTCCCAGGGCATAGGCAGAGTCACCTGGAAGGGAAAAGACAGGAGGATGTTAGTCATGCATGTGCCCCTCGTGATGTCTGCATCATGGGGGGGGACAGTCATACCTGACACCCATGTCACTCACCAACCAGCCAACTGTCCCCATACACATTCTGCTCAAATTGTCTTGGGATGTCACTTTGCCTGAATATAAAGCTGTCATGGCTGGATCCGGGGTGTTTTGCACGGACGTGCCATATGAGGCCATGTGCATCCACGATCACTTGGACATTGATAGAATGCCAATGTTTTCTGTTGCGGTATATGTGCTCGGTCTCGTGGGGGGGCTGTATTGCCACATGGGTACAATCAATTGCACCCACAGTGCGTGGGAAACCATCAATTAGGCAGAAATCTGTCATTGCCTTCAGCCGCATGTCCTCCTGGGTGGGTCTGATTATGTGGTGCGACATGCGTCGGAGTATTGCGGGGACAACTTGGTGCACGCATCTACTCATGCTGGTTTGGGATATCCCAACCACGTCTCCACTGGTTCTTTGAAAAGAGCCTGTGGCAAGAAAATGCAATGTTGCCAGGACCTTCACCAGTGGCTGCACTGCATGGGATCGTTGTGTTGGGCTGCTGATGTCATTCTTCAGGGCTCTGGTAATTTCAAGTATGGCATCAGGGCTGAATCTATAACGGTGAAACACATCCACATCAGCCATGCCAAAGAGGCTAATGCGCTGTGGGTAGATCATCTCACGTGCCCTCCTCCGTGCCCTCCTCCTTCTAAGTGCCTCTTCCTCCTCACACACTAGCAGTGCTAAGACCACGCCTGCCCCTGGCATGTTGGCATACGAATGTGTTGTCCGCAAAATTTGTTTGCTCAGCTCGTCCGGGATGGTGCTGCTGTATTTGCTTTTTTCAAGCTAACTTACTCAGGTCTGGAGCAAAGTTAACCGAGCTTTATAAGGGGTAACTTTCAGCCGGACAATCGTCTTACGCGCACAGCGCGTAGCCTAAGCCGATCGCGCGTAGGTTCGGGAATCAGCGCATCTACATCATTTGCATATTTGAATACTAATTCTATGGCAGCCTAGGATGCCATCAGCTGAAATATACGCCTACGCTGCGTAAACTTAAACTAGTTAAGACGGACAGGAGTAGCCTGATTTCTGGCGGATCTGGTTCTGTGACTACGGCGCATAGATAGGACGGCGCATCTTTACACTTACGCCGCGCATCTCCATATACGCCGGTGTAACTTGTTTGAGAATATGGCCCACAGTGCTTAAATAAACAGGTATAGCATCTGTGGAGGCATACGCCTAGCTTGAGACCGGAGGCTTATCAGATCTGTAACAAGCTGATCCAAATATTATGTCAAAAAATAGAAAAATTAGGAAAAAGGCAAAAAGAAGAAAGAAAGAAAAGAAAAACAGGAAAAAAAAAAAAAGGAAAAAAGAAAAAGAGAGAAATGAAACAGATAGTTTACTTCTGTATTGTAAATATAAATGTAGCGATTATAGTGATCTTAAGCATACAGCTGTTCCATAGTAGGATAAAAAGATCCACTCATAAAGAGAGAGTTTGTTAAAAAATAACAACAAACCAAAAGATTATAAGTGATAATTTTTTTAAAAAACAGAGAAGGAGACACTTAATAAGGAGCATAAGAAATTGTTTGAGCAAACAGAGGAGACAGGCTTGTATAGTAGGCAGCTGTGCCCCATCGTATGCCAACCTGTACCTGGGGGGGTGGGAGAAGGAGCTTTTTTCTGATGATGAATCCTCGATGTATCTGTGCCACGTTATTGCGTGGTACAGATACATCGATGACGTTCTGCTACTGTGGTCTGGTGGCAGAACGGAACTTGAGTTATTCACGAATAGACTGGCCAAAAATACCTTTAATCTTAAGTTCACCATGGAATGCAGTCTAAAATCGATTAATTTTCTCGATCTCACCATCTTCATTGGATCTGATGGAACTGTCTACTCCTCTCTTTTTCGTAAGCCTTCTGCAGGCAATACTATTCTGCATGCCTCCAGTGGCCATCCGCAGTCGCTTGTAAAAAGTATACCCTACAGCCAATACATTAGACTAAAGAGGAATTGTGTCCTCAAGAAAGATTATGAAATAGCTGCTAGAAACCTATACTTTCGTTTGAAGGATAGAGGTTACAGCCATAATATCCTGAAGAAGGCCTACAATCGAGCCGCGAGTATTGACCGCAGGGACCTGATTTTTCCCCCCAGAAAGGTTAACTCCCTGCAACCAATACGTCTGCTCACTCAGTATTCTGCTTGCCATGCACAGTTTAAGGAAATTTTGGATAGGTACTGGCCGTTACTATTGGCTGACAATACCGTTAATAAATTTATTAAGGATCGACCTGAAGTCACCTACCGCAGAGCACCATCTCTACGGGACAAACTTGTTCAGAGTCATCACAATCCCCTAGAAAATTCTCCACACATAATCAATGGCACTTTCTCATGTAAGGGATGCCACATGTGTCCTTTTATCTTAAGTGGATCGACAGTCGTCCTGCCTGGTGGACGTACCCACACCATTCGGCATCGGGTCACATGCCAGACTGTCGGCGTGGTGTATCTGGCCAAATGCTTGTGTGGGTGCTTCTACGTAGGCAAGACGAAAAGACCTTTCCACAAACGTATATCGGACCATATTGCACCTATACGGAAAAAACTGTCCACCACTGCCATTAGCCGGCATGTGGGACATGAGCACAATTTCGAGCCCACCATGGTGAAATTCACTGCCCTGGAACATGTGCCCACACATGTTAGGGGTGGGGGCATTGATCGCAGTCTTCTGCAACTTGAAACTAAATGGATACAAACTCTAAACGCCACCCATTACCCAGGACTGAACGAATATATCAGTTTTAAATCTTTCCTGTAAGGGCTACCTATTCTATGTGTCTCAGTTCCACTATCCCTGTGCTCTATTGATTGGCTTGCCACGCTTTCATCGGGCGACCGCCCGGGTTGCTCCAGCATGAAATATATGATGCTTGTCACTCTGCATCATCTGTCCGCTTTGTTCTCTTTTCCCTTTCTTTGGGTACCTGGCTCCTCCTTCTTTTCTCTTTCTCTCTGTCTTTTGCCCCCTCTCCCCTCCCCCTCCCCCTCCCTCCCTCTTTTTCCTTTTCTCTATCCTCTGTTTTCCCCTTCCCTTTCCGTCCCTTTCCTTGTCTCCCCCTCCCTTTAAATGCTCTACCTTTTCCCCTGATCTTTTCCCCTCTTTTTTTCCTTCCTTTTCCTTTTCTTTGTCTGTTTTCTTTCTTTGGCTATTTTGGCATTTTGCTAATCAATGTATGTGTATGAATTATTATTTTTTATACGAATGCCCCAGATTTGTTTGATCTTAACTATTATTCTGATCTATAAATATTACCTATCTGTGTGAACTTTGTTGTGAATCGCTCTGCCACTGTATATATGCCCTTGCCACCCTGCCTACATCCATGCTGTTTTTTTTCAATGGCCCTGCCTTTCTAAGTTATGGGTCATGATATATCATTTTATATACCGAGTTGCTATTCCTTTGCCCTTTGGATAATCCTATATTATTCTGCAGGATTTGTGATGCTGCTGCGGTTGTTTTTTCACCTTTTGTCCCCTTCCATTTGGACACTCAAGGGCTTCACTGTGTGAGCCCGTTTTTGTCAGTGTCTCTCTCTCTCCCCCCTGATCGCTGGCTCCCCGCCCTCTCCATCGGCGATCTGGCCACTCCCGGCTCTTGGACATTGGCTTTCCTCTGTGCCTATGGGCTGCTCCGCTGTACGGCGGTGCCCCTCCCCTGGCGCGCTGTGATTGGCCGACCACTCGGCCGTCCACGCCTCCCAACCCAGGGGTTGCTGGGGATTGTAGGCCTCTTGTCCAGCATCAGTGTGGGCGCCTGCGCACTGACACTATGTGTCCGCTCACGCCCGACCGCGCCCCCTCTGACGCACGGACGTGTGGGAGGGGTTGAGGGGTATATCAGGACTCTGTCCTGCTGTGGAGCGTCAGTGTGCTGTACACTCCTGTGGAGCTAACCTGTGCTGCTGAGATTGATTGACCAGGTATCCTCTCTACCATGCCTAAAAGCTGCCTACTATACAAGCCTGTCTCCTCTGTTTGCTCAAACAATTTCTTATGCTCCTTATTAAGTGTCTCCTTCTCTGTTTTTTAAAAAAATTATCACTTATAATCTTTTGGTTTGTTGTTATTTTTTAACAAACTCTCTCTTTATGAGTGGATCTTTTTATCCTACTATGGAACAGCTGTATGCTTAAGATCACTATAATCGCTACATTTATATTTACAATACAGAAGTAAACTATCTGTTTCATTTCTCTCTTTTTCTTTTTTCCTTTTTTTTTTTTTCCTGTTTTTCTTTTCTTTCTTTCTTCTTTTTGCCTTTTTCCTAATTTTTCTATTTTTTGACATAATATTTGGATCAGCTTGTTACAGATCTGATAAGCCTCCGGTCTCAAGCTAGGCGTATGCCTCCACAGATGCTATACCTGTTTATTTAAGCACTGTGAGTGTACATTTCATCTTATTACTTTCTATAAATATTTTTATTAAGTATTCTATAATAGATACTGATATCACTACTCTTCTCCACAGTTGGCTACTCTGTCTCTGGGTGCCGCCCCTTGCCTCTCCGATGGTTGGGGATTGTGTGAATTCCATCTGCAGCGGCTTCTCATTTTTTCCTGCCTAGGTTATCCTTGTGGCTGTCAACTTGTGCTCATCCGGCCTGATTTTTCAGGCATGTGATGGAACCAGGGTATACACGCACCCTGTTGTCTTTTTACTCCCACTACGGACCAGCAGGTGGGCATTATTTGATATACACTGGCAGAGCGACTTTATTTATTGTTTATGTATATTTAATGTTTCTATGTATAAATCGTTAACTTTCTTTCTCTGTATGTCATTATCAGAATCCAAACTCTGATCTCAACCACCCCTGAAGAAGCCTGACCGGGCGAAATATATAGGGTTTACCAACCGGGTTGCGATCTCTGTTATAGTACTGATGTCTGTTATGGGAACCTTTTAACTTTGTACTCTTGATCAGGTTGTTGAGTTGTGTAGTGGGCTCCTGTGAAGTCTATGATATGCCTTACAACCTGACGCTACTCTGTTTTTTAATAAATCATTAAAATTTATATTATTTGTTCTATCTTCCTTTACTGGTTTTTGCATGCACCGCTATAGTCCCGCCATTGTTCTACTTTCCCATATTGTTCAGCTATTACTAATTTCCATACAGCTAATGCAAATTTTTCTGCAGCTGCTGCTCATCTAATACATCTAATGCTTGTGCACCAGCACACAGACAAGCTCAGGCTAATATCCATTGTGACTGACACAGGAAAACATTAAAGGGTCACCAAAGGAAAAACATTTTTTAGCTGAAATTACTGTTTACAGGGTATAGAGACATAATAGTTAACTGATTTATTTTAAAAATGATTAAAAATAGATAAAAAACAATCATATAATGTGTCTGCAGTGTAGTTTCGTTTTTGCTGTTGTTTTCTGGTTCTCTGATGTACAGAGAGCCACTAGAGGGCAGTCAGCCAATAGAGAGCAGTGAGCCTTTGTCTAAAACTCCTCAGCACCAATCCAGTTTCGTTTTACACACCGTAATCACACCTCCTTGATTAGTGACCACCGTGAGAAATCTCCCAGTACTGTGGTTATCAGGAAACAGGCAACCAGGAAGTGTCCAGAACAGAGAGGATTTACAGCAACATCAAAGCAAAAACATACAATAAGGACATGAAACCAGGACTGCAGTAAGGTAAAGGAAGCTATTTAGCTAAAAAAAAAAATTCCTTTAGTGACCCTTTAACCGCACTCACAGGTGTGAAGAAAATGAAAAACTTTATTGAAGATAAAAATCCATCAAACGATACGTAATGACATCCAAAAACACATCAACAGAGATGAGCAGATGGGCAGAGATTAACGCATTTCACAAATCCATATTCGCTTAGTCATAATCTCATATATCCAGTGTGCACTGACACCCTGTTGTCTTGCCATGTATGACCCCAGCTCACCTTGACTACGTCCCTGACTGTGGCAGTCACCTGCTATCAAGCTACTGGCACCCGTGCTTCTTTGAGCCTTTTATCTCTCATCACATTCAGAGGTGCTCAGACCAGAGCCACAAGGGAAGCCCTCTTGTCAACTCGGCCTCCAACTAAGGTATGTGACACCCCAACCCCTAATCTTAACCCTAACCTAACCTTAGCTCTAACCCCCTTACCCTAACAAAAAAAAAGCATAATAATAAATTAATAATAATAATTAAAAAATAATGAAAGGTAAAGGAAAAGCTAAAAAAGCTAAAATACCTAGCAACAGATGATAGTTTTCTCTATTGGCTAATAAAAAAACACCAAAGCTAAAAAAAGTCACGCGTTAAAACGTGTGAAAACAACACTGGATGCTGGACTCAGGTGTGAATGCAGCCTCAGCACTCAGCACTGTCACACTTTGAGTGACAATTGCACGCTCATGCTACACTGTACACATATGAAATTTCACACAAATAGAGCTTTCTTTTGGTGGCATTTAATCACCAAAGTTTTTCATAGTTTGTTATAAAGTTTGGCAAACAGGTAATTTTTCTCCTTCACAGATGTACGCTGATAGGCTGCACTGATGAGGCTGCACTAATGGGCACTGATGGGCGCTGATAGGTGGCACTGATAAGGAGGTACAAATGGGCACTGGTTGGCAGCACTGGTGGGCACTGTTGGGACTACACTGATAATCAGTGCCCCGATTAACTACTTCAGCACTGGAAGGATTTCCCCCCTTAATGACCAGGCCATTTTTGCGGTATGGCACTGCGTCGCTTTAACTGACAATTGCGCGGTGGTGCGACGCTGTACCCAAACACAATTTACACCCTTTTTTTCTCACAAATAGAGATTTCTTTTGGTGGTATTTGATGACTGCTGCGCTTTTTATTTTTTTAGGACTGAGTACAAGTACCGATACTTTTTTTTATGTACTCGCCGATACCGAATACCAATACTTTTTTTAAATGTGTCCCCAAATGCAGCCATGTCCCCCACATATTGCAGCCATGTCCCCCACATATTGCAGCCATGTCCCCCCACATATTGCAGCCATGTCCCCCCACATATTGCAGCCATGTCCCCCCACATATTGCAGCCATGTCCCCCCACATATTGCAGCCATGTCCCCCCACATATTGCAGCCATGTCCCCCCACATAATTCAGTCATGTCCTCCACATTCCAGCCATGTCCTCCACATTCCAGCCATGTCCCCCACATAATGCAGCCATGTCCTCCACATTCCAGCCATGTCCCCCACATAATGCAGCCATGTCCCCCACATAATGCAGCCATGTCCCCCACATTCCAGCCATGTCCCCCATACCTCGATGCCGCACGTGCCGCCGTTAATCAGCGTGCGGGGAACAGCTTTTGTTTGAATAGCTGTATCCCCGCCGCGTATAGACACTCCCCCTTGCGCGGGATTGGACAGATCATCTGTCCAATCCCACGCAAGGGAGAGTGTCTATACGCGGCGGGGATACAGCTATTCAAACGAAATGTATTCCCCGCACGCTGATTAACGGCAGCGGCGGCTTTGCGGCGACGGGTTTGCGGCGGCGGGGGGGGGAGGAGAACAAGTATTCTATTTTAGTATCGGGGGGTATTTGCGGGAGTACGAGTACTCCTGCAAAAACTCGGTATCGGTCCCGATACCGATATCGGTATCGGGACAACCCTACTTTGAATCATTAAAATTAAATGCAAATTAACTAATACACTGCCCAACAAGAATTCTATTTCCTTTGTGGCTGTGTGTGTTGAAGAGTCTAAAGATGAGCTTGGGCATTTTATTTGGATATACTGTATTTATCAGCCATTGCCATTGCCATGAATGCAGCCTCACCAGTACCATGAATGCATCCTCACCATTAGAAATTAATGCAGCCCCACCATTGACATGAATGCAGCCTCTGAATGCCCGGCGCTCGTAGATTCATTGGGGGCTACAAAAGAGATATATATACACAAATTACCAGTGGGGCCACCTTAAAATGAAACAAGGGCCGCAATTGGCCCCCGGGCCTGACTTTGGACATGCCTAATTTAGGGACTCACCTGTGTAGGTGGCATTCTTTACTTACTGCGGTGACCGGGTGACTACGCTCACACTTTATTTTGCTTGAGATTTATTGATGTTTGGTACGCTTAACTTGTAAGGGGGATTTTGTGATTTTCATTAAACTTTTAAAGCAATATTATACTATTTATTTTTTCACATACTGTTGCTGGACCCTTGCAAAAGTGTGACTACTAACTGGGTGGAAAGTATAGCGGTGGATGACCAGTGTGATTAAGGTGTAACTTATCCATAATTGCGGTGAGTGTATCTCCAAAAAGGCGAGACCCCCTCACGCGGTGAAGTTTTTGGTGGAAGGTGCAAGGTACTCCTCTGCATCACCAATTTTTCCTGTTATGTTAAATTCAGAGTTTGACTAAAGCGCTGCTACAATATTATTGAGGACTCTATGAACTTTGAGTGTTTTTGATATTGTTTTACATTTTATTCTTTTTAAGTAGCTGTTAACATTGTATATTATTATTTTTGACACCATTTTTGCTCATAAACCTGAATTGCTTTTTTCCTGAAGCGCTGAGCGGTGCTTTAGATAGAGCGGTCAAAGCATCCTTGTTTGAGTACAATTTTCTTGAAAATTGCTTGATTCCCCCTATCAACACAGTCAGTGTTGATGGCGGTATCCCTCCCGCAGATCAATTTTGTTCTCTCTGGGGTTGCGGTGGCAGCCGTCCTTGCCCAGAGAACACACAGTGATTACTGCTAGCATGTATTGAAAGCCAAATAGGCTTCACTATATTCCACAGAGAGCTCTCTGATCAGTGTTTTGCTATTCTCATGCCATGTAGTCACTGGTAGAGTTAGTCCTTGACCAAGCTGTATGGCTTTAAATGAGGCAGAAAAAAATGTCAAAACCTGTCTGTGCTGTTTGACAGGAATGTCAGGATTAGAAAATTGGCTAAATAAGGCAGTTCAATTTCTGGCATGTCATATAGTTCAGGCTTGCATATCATAGCTGTTAAAGGGACACTAAACTCTGATTTAAAAAATTTAAATTCTATAAAAGTATTTATTCTTAAAGAAGTTGTAAAGGTAAAAGTTTTTGTCAGCTTAATGCATTCTATGCATTAAGGTGAAAAACATCTGCAGATTAGAGGCCCCCCCGAACCCCCCCTTTACTTACCTGACCCCTCGAAAGTCCCGCGCCGTGAACGCGCAGGCTTCTCGGCCATCTTCCCGGCTCATTCATTGGTTGATTGAAAGCAGCACAGCCATTGGCTCGCACTGCTGTCAATCACATCTAATGATGCGGTGTGCCGGGGGTGGGGCCAAGTGATACAGTCGGTGGCTATGGCTGCCAGCTGTATCACGGGAGCGCGCCCGCAAGAACTCAACACCATGTGAGCTCGCTCGCATGAAGGTGTTGAGTCCTTGCAGGGGGAGCCGAGACAGCCGCCGAGGGACCCCAGAAGACCAGGTTCAGGGCCACAGTGGAAGTAAGTATAACATGTTTCTTATTTAATTATTTTTTTAAATTTATTAATCCTTTAACCACTTCAGCCCCAGACTATATTGCTGGTCAAAGACCAGGCCACTTTTTGCGATTCGGCACTGCGTCGTTTTAGCTGACAATTGCGCGGACGTGCGACTTGGCTCCCAAAGAAAATTGGCGTCTTTTTTTCCCACAAATAGAGCTTTCTTTTGGTGGTATTTGATCACCTCTGTGGTTTTTAGTTTTTGCGCTATAAACAAAAATAGAGCGACAATTTTGAAAAAAAATTATATTTTTTACTTTTTGCTGTAATAAATATCCCCCAAAAATATATAAACGTTTTTTTTCCTCAGCTTAGGCCGATACGTATTCTTCTACATATTTTTCGTAAAAAAAAATTGCAATAAGTGTTTATTGATTGGTTTGCGCAAAAGTTATAGCATTTACAAAATAGGGGATAGTTTTATGGCATTTTTATTAATATTTTTTTTTTACTAGTAATGGCGATTTTAATCGGTACTGCGTCATTATGGCGGACACTTTTGACACATTTTTGGGACCATTGGCATTTTTATAGCGATCAGTGCTATAAAAATGCATTGATTACTATAAAAATGCCACTGGCAGGGAAAGGGTTAACACTAGGGGGCGAGGAAGGGGTTAAGTATGTTCCCTGGGTGTGTTCTAACTGTAGGGGGGGGTGGACTGAATTAGGGAATTGACTCATCGCTGTTCTCTCCCCCTGACAGGACCGGGAGCTGTGTGTTTACACACATCCTGCACCCTTGCATCCTGTCACAGCTTGCCTCTCCCTGCATTGTCACATCCATCGCCACTGCACTGCCTGAGACCGCCCCGCTATCACCGCTTCACTTACGGGGAGGACGGGGGTGTCGGCCTGACACCCCCCAGTGTGTGGCACCTGGGGAAGACCATTCCCATTGCCCCCCCCCCCCCCCGTAGGTACGCCACTGCATCAGTTGCATGACCACGCAATTGTCATTTAAAGTGTGACAGCGCTGAAAGCTAAAAATTATTCACAGAACAACTGAGATAGGTACACATCAATCACAGCACCCAAAAACAGAAAAACAAAAATTACATAAAATAGTCTTCATTTTATTTATACAAAATACATAACTGGGAGTTACCATACTCACATGGTCATAAAAAATCTCAGCACGTGTATCTAACATAATATGGCTCAGGGTGTAGCTAAGACAAACCTCATCCCTAGGTCATACTGATGACAAATATAAAGATTTATGAATCTTTGTCTACAATATGACCTAGGGATGAGGTTTGTTTTAGCTACACCCTGAGCCATATTATGTTAGATACACGTGCTGAGTTTTTTATGACCGTGTGGGTATAGTAACTCCCAGTTATGTCATTTTTGTACAAATAAAACCAAAATAATTTTCTGTCAGCCTTTTTGAGTGTCAGTTTTTGTACTGTTCTTTTAATATACTATTTAGAGGTGATCAACACAGCACACAAGAGTCTGGCGGTTCCCTGCATTTCCAAATCTGAATGGTCTGGTGGTTAAAAAGTGGGTGTGGTTAAATTATGATGGCCGTTAGAGGACAATCTTCCTCAGCAGCAGGGGCATTATTTGGATTGTAAGAAAACTGGGGCACCTCCGGAAGGCCCAGGGAGAGTAGTAATGGGGTGACCACACCACATGGCGGCAAACAGTGGGTGTGACCAAGCTGTTGGGAGGGGCTTAAACAAACCCCAGGTTTTCTTCGTACCCTTAAAATATGGTTTGATTGCTGTGCTACAGAAAAGTCTACAAACACATCTAACCAGGGCCGCCATGAGGGGGTACAGGCAGTACACCTGTAAGGGGCCCGGAGGTCCACCGGGGCCCAGATGGCAACCCCCTATATTTTTTAATATATTTTTATTTTATTTTTTATTAAAGGGACAATTTTTTTTTTTTTTTAGGGGTCCGGAGATCCCCAGGGCCCCAGATGACAACCCCCCTTTTTTTTATAAAAAAAAATATACTAGTGATATAAACTAGTGACAGCCCTTACTTGCAAATTGATTGCATCATAGGCAGGGCCAGATTATGAACATCATGGGCCTGGTGCTGAGGATTTTGGTGGGGCCTTTTATAAATAATAAATAAATGCGTGGGAATGACATGAATGCAGCCCGGCCAAGGCAAGTGACCAATGGCACAGAACCCAGAAGGAAGACCGGGTGAAGATGTAAGCGCCCGGGCCCCGCCTGATTCATCACAGCGCAGCACTGGAGGGCTCAGTCTGAAAATTTAAGTGTACACTAATGTGCTAATATGCTGTGCATACTTGTACGTTGTGGTATAACCTACCCCAGGGCCTCTAAAAAGTAGTAATGTCAGGAAAGTTTACTACCGCTTTATTATCACAGGATCCCAGGAGCCTCTCATGGGGCCCCCTACTGACCCAGTGGTCCTTGGGCAGTGCCTAAGTGCACAGTTGCCAACATTTAAAAAATATTTTCAGGGACACTTTTTCATATAAGTGCTATATTTAAAGTAGCTGAGATCCCCGATGTTCCTCTATACATCATAGTAGTAATCACAAAATTAAAGGAGTACTAATAATGGGGCTGAACAAATATGAGAACTGAGATTTCCTTTAGTTGAACTAACAAAAGTGTGTCTATTCTAGAGCTGGTAACATTGAGGATATTCAGTATAATTTTAAAGAACTGTTTTTGTGGGTAAGCGACATAGGGGAGGAGTATGGACGGTATATAAGTGGGAAGTATGTGCAGGTGAGGGAGAGGAATGTGGGGGGTCTAACAGTGGGCACTATGTACAGGAGAGGAGTGCAAAGGGTACGGCAAAAGGCACTATGTACAGGAGAGGAGTGTGAAGGGTATGACAATGGGCAGTATGTACAGGAAGAGTGTGGGGGTATGACAGAGGGTAGTACGTACCAGAGAGAAGTGTGGAGGGTATGATGGGGCAGCATGTACAGGAGAGGAGTGTGGAGGGTATGACAGTGGGCAGTATGTACAGGAGAGGAATGTAGACGGTATGATAGTGGGCACTACGTATAGGAGAGGAGTGTGGAGGGTATGATAGTGAACACTATGTATAGGAGAGGAGGGTGGAGGGTATGACAGTGGGCACTATGTATAGGAGAGGAGTGTGGAGGGTATGACAGTGAGCAGTATGTACAGGAGAGGAGTGTGAAGGGTGCGACAGTGGGCACTATGTACAGGAGAGAAGTGTATGACAGTGGGCACTATGTACAGGAGAGGAGTGTGAAGGGTATGACAGGGGGCGCTCTGTATAGGAGAGGAGTGTGGAGGGTATGACAGTGGGCACTATGTACAGGAGAGGAGTGTGCAGGGTATGACAGTGGGCACTATGTATAGGAGAGAAGTGTGGAGAGTATGACAGTGGGCACTATGTACAGGAGAGGAGTGTGGAGAGTATGACAGTGAGCACTATGTACAGGAGTGGAAGGATATTTAGGGATTGCGTAGTGGTTAAGCGGGTCATACATGGATTGAAATTACGCCAATTATGCAGAGACCAGCCATAGTCAATCTATGTATGGGCTAGCTGGTTTAATCTATTAATCTATTAATCGACTTGAGTACAACCAGCCTGTTAGTTGTTTCCAAAACAATCAGTGCTGCCAGCTATAGTTAGCAACACTGATCATTGTACGCACTGGCAGAACACAATAACACTGCAGGAGTGATTCCCCCATCCACATGTCAGCAGGTGAGAGGGTGTGTGGGGACAGGCTGGGGAGAGATACTAGTCAGTAGCTGGGTAGGCACTGGTAGTATCAGAGCCAGATACACACAGGTTACATATGCCACGATTGTTAGAGCGAGAACAATAATTCTAGTACTAGACCTCCTCTGTAACTCTAAACATGTAACCTAGAAAAAATTTAAAGCATCGCTTAGGATACCAAAAAAAATTGTGCTTACTTAACTAACTAGTGTTTTTTTAATGAATAAAAAAAAAGTTTTTTAAAAAAAAACATGTTTGAAGAATTGCTGCGCAAATACCGTGCTAGAGCTGCACAATTAATCGTTAAAAAAATCGTGATCTCGATTCAACCCCCCTGACGATCTCCAATGCAGAGTTTGCCGATTCTTTCATATAACAAGTGGAAAGACTTTCAGCTATCAAAAGAAAATATCCAGGCAGTCTGCCAAGTTTTTAACAGGAAACATTGTAACTAACGCTTCCTTCTTAGATCAAAAGGGATACACTTCTGTGTGTAAAGAAAAAAATCTGGTTTCTTGTGAAAAAAAAAAAATGAAAAAATCTGGGCAGTCTGCTAAGTTTGTAAACAAAATGAAACATTGTAACTAACTAACATTGTAACTGAATTTAACCACTTAAAGTCCAACACTTGTTTCTTAAATTAAAAATCAATATTATTTGCTAGAAAATTACTTGGAACCGCCAAACATTATATATATTTTCCTGACTGACTCCATGGCAGCCTACGTGTGGGTTAATCCCGCCTCCTCTCCAATGTGATAGGACCCCATACCCATAAAAGTTAACTCACCAATAGACTCAGTGTTCCTTTTTTTTCCTCCTCCATGGATCAAAATCGTTTTCTTCAAGGAATGGAAAAGAGCACACTTTAAGCGGTGCAGCTCGGATCCCAGCCATGGGCGGGTGGTGAGCTTCCCAGCACACTTGGTTGTGGCTGTGGCATGTGCTGAAGACTTCTAGGATCGGCTGGCAAGGTCCCTTTCTATATATATTTCCTCCATGGCAGTCGCTTATTCGTGCCTCTGTGTTGTTTGTGTTGTGTGTGTATGGCGGCTGGAGCGCCTCTGCGTTCCAGCACGCCTGTGACTTCCTGATTCCCCATCGCTAGTGCCCCGCGCATGCGCCGTATCCATCCTCAGAGCGAGGCTTGGTCGCGCATGCGCAGTCCGTCGATTCCCGCGGCGGCCGCGCAGGCGCCGTGGGATTGCGTTCCACTGCGCAGGCGCGTTCGTGGAGGACGCGTGACGTCACCGGCGGGTGATTTAAAATCAGCTGCTCGCCTATGATCATTGGGTCTCCCTTCAGGCGAGCAGCTGAGTGTCTGGGTGTTTCCCTTCTGGTTGCCAGGTCAGTGAGTGTTGCTTCTGGCTTATTGATTTTACCATGCTCCTATTTTTTGCCTATATTTATCTGCATGTATTTAATTATTTAATTATTTAAATCACTATGTAAACTTAATTGATTTGTCTTAATGAATTTTATTTAGTTGATTATATATTTATTTATTTATTTAAAAAAAAAAAAAAAAAAAACAGCAGCAGAGAATTTCTTCTTAAGGGGACAGCACACTTTTATTTAATGTATTTTTATTCGGCACCATAGGTTTCTTGTTGATCCTGAATTACCATCCACTGTACGCAGGTCCAGAGTAATTATGGACCAGTCACCGTCCACAGGCGGCCAGCCCTCACGCACAAGGTATGTGCGGGAAAGGGTTCGGGTTCGGGGCTGCTAGTCACATTTTCATGTGTATTGACAGTTTCCTCCCTAAATGTTTTTTATTTAGCCCTTCCAATCCAGAACCGGAAGACCTTGCCAGTCCGCAACGCACTTCTTCTTCCTCAAAGTCGAGGTCCAAGCGTAGATCTCCATCTACTTCTTCCCACCGGAGGAGAAGATCACATTCCTCCTCAAGACACCGCTCCCACCGCCATGAAAGTCGCTCTGATCGCAGAGCCTGCTGGGGATGTGACACTCGTGTCCCTGAGGGCAAATCATTATGCGACCGATGCTACGCCCATGCGGTTAGGGAAAAAGAGACTGAAGGTCATCGCATCGAGTCTCTGGTGGAACGTGTGGTTCAACGAACTCTAAGAGAGAACATGCCCCACACGCAGATTCAGACCAACACTGACGGGTCTGCTTCTCCAAACTTGGAGATCCTAGAGGATCCAGGTCCTTCCCGGCCTCAAGCCTCCACTCCGGCTTTTCCTGAGGGTGACCTAGAGAGTGATGAAGAAGGCTTAGAATTTGACTTCGCGCAGGTGACGCCACTCGTCAAAGCGATTAAGGAGGCTCTCTTATGGGAGGAACAACCTGCTTCTCCAGCCAAGCAGAAAAAATACTTTAAGCGCTTGGGAAAAGAACGCCCTACGTTCCCGTTTCTATCCGAACTGAAGGGTATCTTTGAAGAGGAATGGAGCAAGGTGGACAGAAAATCTTCCATGGCTAACAAAGCCTCAAGGCTCTATCCCTTCAAGCAGGAGGAGGTCAAACATTTGGAAAATGTTCCTCTGGTAGATGCGGCAGTAACGAGACTGGCTAAACATGTCACTTTACCTATTGCTGACTCCGTCTCTTTCAAAGATGGCCTGGACAGAAGAATGGACCAGGACCTCAGAAGAATTTATGGCCTTGCGGGCACAGCGTGCAAACCGGCTCTAGCTTTAGCGGCATTATCAAAGGCCATGGAAGCCTGGACGGAAAATGTCGATTCTTTCCTCAAAGGAGTCTCTGAAGAACTAGCCAAGAACTCAGCCACGGCAGAGTTAAAACTGGCGGTCGCATTCCTGGGCGAAGCCTCCGTTGACTTAATCCGCCTGTTAGCCAGGATTATGCTTTCTTCTGTGACCGCGAAACGGGCCCTCTGGCTACGCCCCTGGGTTGCTGACCCATCTTCGAAGCAGAACTGGTGCAAGATTCCCTTTGAAGGATCAACCCTGTTTGGCAACAAGCTAGATGATGCCATTTCCAAAGTCACGGGCGGCAAGTCTGGTTTCCTTCCTCAGGACAAGCGCCAATCGGGAAGAAAAATGCCTCAATTCCGGCGATACAGCCCGGACCGCGCTAGGGAAGCTCGCGCTTACAGGCCTGGTGGAAACTACAGAAGGAATTGGAGCAGAGGTAGAGGCTCCTACCGGAGACCTACTCCAACTACTCAGGCGTCAACTGGACGCGACAAGGGGAAATCTTTTTGAGACAACGCCCGCCCAAGCGGATCGTGTGGGAGCTCGTCTACTCCTTTATCGGCACGTCTGGGCGGCCTCAATCAAGGACTTTTGGGTCATCAAGACCGTGACCTCAGGACACACATGGTCCTTTTCCAGTCCTCCCTGTCCAAAGTTCATCTCCACCCTTCTTCCAGGGTCACTGGAGCAGAAACAGGTCCTTCTAGACTACATTCACCTCCTGAAGATTCAAGGAGCAGTGGTACACGTCCCAAAAGACGAACAGTTTCTTGGGGTGTACTCCCCTCTCTTCTTAGTACAAAAGAAGAACGGTACCTGGCGCCCAGTCATAGACTTGACATATTTGAACAAATTTATAACACACAAAAAGTTCAAAATGGAAACTCTATCAACCATCCAACAAGCAATACAGCCAGGCGACTGGATGATTTCCGTGGACCTAAAGGATGCCTATTTCCACGTCCCAATAGCAGCAGAGCTGCACAAGTACCTCAGGTTCTATGTCAACCAGGAACACCTCCAGTTCGTGTGCCTACCCTTTGGCCTAACAACATCCCCACGGGTCTTCACCAAAGTTCTTTTGGCACTGGTAGCTCTCATCAGGCTGAAGAAGATTCGTCTGTATCATTATCTGGACGACCTCCTGGTCCTGTCCCAAGACAAGACCCTTCTCTTGGCACAGAGGGATCAGGTCATCTCGACCTTATCCGAATTCGGGTGGCTCCTGAACCTGGCAAAAAGCCATCTAGAGCCAACTCAGTGTCTAACCTATCTGGGAGCTCAATTCGACACAGTAAGGAAGACCATCTCTCTACCAGCAGAGAAGATTCCGGTAATTCAGGAGAGGATTTCCCGGGCCTTGAGTACTCGCCACCTAAAAGGTCATCAATGCTTGAAGATCATTGGGACAATGGTATCCACAACACCGATGGTGAAATGGGCTCTATGGAGGCTACGTCCCTTCCAATCCGGCTTTCTCAGGCAGTGGAAGTCAGGGAGCATGAGTCAACGGATCCACATTTCCACGTCAATGAGGGGCAGCCTCTTCTGGTGGCTTCAACCGAAGAATCTGCTGAATTGTCACTCCATCGCTCCAGTTTCGTGGGTCACAGTGACGACAGATGCCAGTGGCTCCGGTTGGGGGGCCTTATGCGGCACAAGCATGGCGCAAGGCAGGTGGGACGCTCGCCTCCACAATCCAGGCTCGAACACCCTGGAGCTTCGAGCGGCCTGGTGTGCCCTACAGTCCTTTTCACAACTGCTGAAGGGAAAGTCAGTAATTCTAAGGATGGACAACACCACAGCAGTATCATATGTCAAAAGACAAGGCGGGACTCGGAGCTCATCCCTTCTCCAGGAAGTAGAGCCCATTATGAAATGGGCCCAAGTGAACCTGGTCAACCTGACGGCTGTTTTCATTCCAGGCATTCAGAACTCCCAAGCGGATTTCCTGTCACGAACTCAGGTGGACGTCAACGAATGGTCTCTCCACGACCAGTCTTTCCGTTGGATATTATCACTGGGAGTCAATCCCCAAGTGGATCTCTTTGCCTCCCCGAACAACGCCAAATTGAAGAATTTCTACACGAGGGGTTACTACAGCCAGGCAATCGGGACAGATGCCCTAACGGATCGATGGTGGTTTCAGAGGGCGTACGCCTTTCCCCCGATCCCAATAATTCTAAAATTCCTGAAGAGACTTCTAGCGGAAGAAGTGGAAATCACAATGGTGGCTCCATACTGGCCGAACAGGCCTTGGTTCCCTCTGTTGGTCCAGCTGAGTCTTCAGGACCCAATTCCAATACCATGCAGACCAGACCTTCTCTCCCAGGGGACACTCCTCCATCCCTGTCCGGCTCAAATGAAACTAGCGGTCTGGTTCTTGAAAGGGAAAGGCTAGAATCCCTTGGCTGCGCCTCTCGGGTGATCTCTACCCTTATGAGCTCAAGGAAAGGAAGCACAAATAAAGTGTACGGTAGAATTTGGTCTAAGTTTGTGGAATTTTCTTTAACCGCGGGCAGTTCCTTCAAGAACCCAGAAATCCAAAACATCCTGAGCTTTCTTCAATCAGGGCTAGACCTACCCCTGTCTGTAAGTTCTCTAAGAGTTCAAATCTCAGCACTTTCAGCCTTTTCTGGAATCCCTTGGGCAACTCATCCACTAATCAAACAATTTTTTCGTGGAGCCTCAAGATTGAGACCTCTGAGGAAGCCAAGATTCCCCAAATGGGATCTCCCGTTAGTACTTGACTTTTTGAATGGACTTAGTATGTCGGGACCTTCCCCGTCCTCATTGAAGAACTTTTCAGCCAAAGTAGCCTTTTTGGTAGCTATCACCTCGGCCAAGAGAGTGTCCGAGATCGGTTTTTTGGGTCACAAGGAGCCATTTCTCACCTTTTTTCCAGACAGAGTGGTTCTGATACCTATGCTGGGCTCCAAACCGAAGGTCTCGTCGGTTTTCCATGAGAATCAGGAAGTAGTTCTCCCTACCTTTAAAAACCCGGATTCTGATGAGACTCACCCTCTGGATATGGGCAAGATACTCACTGAATATCTTCAAATTACATCCACATTCAGACGTTCTGATCACCTGTTCATCCTGCATTCAGGCAAGAACAAAGGGAAGAAGGCATCTTCAAGAACAATCGCATCCTGGATCGTCCAAACGATACAACAGGCTTATTGTGCAAAGGGCTTGGCTCCTCCGCAGGCGGTAACAGCTCACTCCACGAGAGGGATGGCAGCTTCCTGGGCAGCAGCCCGTCATGTGGCGCCAGATGTTATTTGTAGAGCGGCCTCTTGGTCTTCTATAAACACCTTTATGTCCCATTACTGTGTTGAACCTGCAGCACTGTCTTCTGTAAATTTTGGTTTATCAGTCTTGTCGGCTGACGGGACAAATTAAATATATTTCTGTTCAGCATACCCACCCGTGTGTTGGCTAGTTATTTCCCACACGTAGGCTGCCATGGAGTCAGTCAGGAAAAAGGAAAATTTATTATCATACTTACCGTAATTTTCCTTTCCTGATAGACTCCATGGCAGACGGAGTTCCCACCCTGAAATTATGGAGTCGGGATAGTTACGGAACACTGAGTCTATTGGTGAGTTAACTTTTATGGGTATGGGGTCCTATCACATTGGAGAGGAGGCGGGATTAACCCACACGTAGGCTGCCATGGAGTCTATCAGGAAAGGAAAATTACGGTAAGTATGATAATAAATTTTCCTTTTTAGCAGAGACTCTAGGGAATACAATGGCAATTGCTGCAATATTTTATGTCACACTGCATTTGCCCACTTCAATGAATAATAAAAACCATAAAAACCAAACAGTGAAGTTAGCCCATTTTTTTTGTTTTGTTTTGTTTTAATGTGAAAGATGGTGTTACGCCGCAACAATCGTGAGAGAATCGTGATCTATCTTCTAAGCAAAAAAATTGCAATTCTCATTTTAGCCAGAATCGTGCAGCTCTACACCGTGCAACATAAAAAGTGCAAAGACCACCATAGAGTAATTTTCTAGCAAAAAACAAATGATGATTTTTACATGTAGTAGAGAAGTGTCAGAATTGGCCTGGGTGGTAAGGGGTTAATTACCATGAGTAATATACAAATAATTATTATAAGCCCTGTGATCCTATCAGTCTGCTGTAGTGTGTCAGCTTGTATTTATATTGGCCGCTCTGAATGTAGCTTCTGACAGGCTGTGCAAGCAGGCCCGTATCTCTGGAACCATAAATGATAGTTGTCCCATATTTTGACCAGTTGTGGGGTAGCTCTTCCCATGCCTACCCCCAAATGTGGGGTTTCTGTGACCTCTGGTCGTCGAGCTACAACCCCCCAAAGTCTATCTTTTTTTTTCTGAATTTTTTTAATTTTTTTTATTTTTTTTTGGGCAAATGGGCCTATCTTGAGAAAGAGGCCTGGAGCTGCAGCTCCATCAGCCCCCTTGTTAATCCGTCCCTGATCATAGGAGGATATGTGATTGCAGCAATCCTAGAGTGATAACACAAGCACACCTCACTGGTGTCCATCTATGTGATCACCACTATGGTATATACACACACATATATATATATATATATATATATATATATATATATATATATATATATATATATATATATATATTTATTTATTATTATTATTAAAGGGCCCAGAGGTCCCCAGGGCCCACGGATGGTAACCCCTCTTTTTTTATATAAAAAAAAATTTGATTATTTTATTTCTGTTTTTTTTCTTTATATATATATATATATATATTTTTTTTTTTATTATTATTAAAGGGCCCAGAGGTCCCCAGGGCCCTGGATAGCAACCCACCTTTTCTTTTCTTTTTTTAATTATTATTAAAGGGCCCAGAGGTTTATTATTTTATTTTTATTAAAGGGCCCAGAGGGCCCGGCCCCGGATGGCAACCCCCCTTTTTTTGTAATTTATTTTTATAACTTATAACTTTTTTTATTATTAAAGGGCCCAGAGGTCCCCAGATGGCAACCCCTTTTTTTACAAATAAATAAATATATATATTTTCTATCTTTTTTTCTTTCAATTAAAGGGTCCAGAGGTCCTCAACACAATCATTTAAAAAAAAATCTGCCCTTACATGTGCTTTTGTGCACACTGAAAAGAAACACTTTTTTGTAATACTACCTTAAGGCCTCATGCATACAAGACATTTAGACATTTATTTAACTCTCCTAGAAGCCAGCAGCAGTTTTACAGAAAAAATGCCTGACGCTTGTAAAAGTATATTTTCTAGGAGCTTTTACAGACGTCAAGCTCTTGGGCATTAATTAATTTCATTGGCCAGAATAAATAATTTAATGCTCAAGCACTAATGTTTAGCAGCTTTTAGAAGCTGTTAGTAGCTTCAAATGTTTTTTCTGCCTAAACCACACCTCCCAACATTTTGAGATGGAAAAAAAGGGCCCCTTCTAACAAACGTGTGTAAGAATAGGACACACACCCTGCCACACCCCCTTAAAGGGGAATTACCCCCAAAAAAGGTTAACAAATGCAGCAATTTAGAAATTGGATGAAAGGTTTAGCACTGGGAAACACTTTTTGAAACATTTTATATACAGCTATATAGATCAGACCAAAATGAGGGACAAATGGGGGAAAGAGGAACATTGTTCCAAATCAGGGACAGTCCCTCAAAATCAGGGACAGTTGGAAGCTATGCCTAAACTCTGCTGCTCCTAAACACACAGGCAGTCGTTTTTTTTTTCCTGTCTCTAAAAGCTCCTGCCACTAAATGCTGCTAAAAGCCTATGTTTGCATGGACATATAGGATAACATGGAGGGGAGTTTAGAGGCAGGGATAAAAACACACCTAGAATCAGCCCCTAGAAGCAGCTGTAAAAACATCTAGTGTGCATGAGGCCTAAAGAAGAACTTTTTTGTGAGGTCAGTCACTGATGTGGATGAGAAGGTCTTTGCACTAGTTCATCCCAAAGGTGTTCTATCGGGTTGTGGTTAGGACACTGTGCGGGCCAGTCAAGTTCCTCCACCCCAAACTCGCTCATCTATGTGTTTATGGATCTTGCTTTGTGCTCTGGTGTGCAGTTATGTTGGAACAGGAAGGGGCCATCCCCAAACTGTTCCCACAAAGTTGGGAGTATGAATTTGTCCAAAATGTCTTGGTATGCTGAAGCCTTAAAGTGATTGTAAAGTCTTGTTATACTTACCTCCTCTGTGCAGTTGGTTTTGCACAGAGTAGCCCGGATCCTCCTCTTCACTCTTTGCTGCTCCTGGCCTCTCCCTCCTGTCAAGTGCCCCCACAGCAAGCAGCTTGTTATGGGGGCACCCAAGCCAAGCTGCAGCTCCGTGTGTCCATTCAGACACAGAGCCCCGACCCAGCCTTGCCCCCTCTCTCCCCTGATTGGCTAACTGACTTTGATTGACAGCTGTAGGAGCCAATGGTGCTGCTTCTGTGTCTCTATCAGGAGGAGAGTCCCAGATGACTAAGGCCGCGTACACACGGTCGGTCCATCCGATGAGAACGGTCCGAAGGGGGTGCTGGGGAAATTGCTGCACACAGAAGTTTTTTTACCTTAATGCATAGAATGCATTAAGATAACAACAACTTCTGCCTTCACAGCTCCTTTAAGAGTTCCCTTCACTGGAACCAAGGGACCAGGCCCAACCCCTGAAAAACAACCAAACACCATAATCCCCCCGCCACCAAATGATTTGGACCAGTGCACAAAGCAAGGTCCATAAAGACATGGATGAGCGAGTTTGGAGTGGAGGAACTTGACCTGTCCTGACCTCGACAGAACACCTTGGGGATGAATTAGTGTTGACTGTGAGACAGGCCTTCTCGCCCAACGTCAGTGCCGGACCTCACAAATGCAATTCTGGAAGAATGGTCAAACATTCCCATAGACACACTCCTGAACCTTGTGGGCAGCCTTCCCAGAAGAGATGAAGCTGTTATAGCTAGAGATGCGCTGAAAATTTTGTCCGTAAAATATTTGTGCCAAAAATGGTGTTTGGCACCTTTCACACTTGTGCGACTTGGGACTGTAAAGTCGCATAACAAGTCATACCCCATGATTTTCAATGAGTACCATTTATTTATGTGCGACTTCAAGTCATAGAGACTTCAAAGTAGCCCCTTCACTTCATTGTTTTTGGCACCAAAATTTCCTTTTGGTGCACCTCTAGTTATAGCTGCAAAGGGTGGGCCAACATAATATAGAACTGTTACGGAACCATGAACCAGACGTACAACAAGAGATAAGTGAAAATAAGAAGGCTTTATTGAAAATCAAGCTGTAAAGCAAAAGTCCAAACGGATGGTGAAACCGAAGCAGAGTCTTAAGAAGCCAGAGGTCAGGAACCAGAAGGGTAGTCAGACAAAGCCAGGATCAGGAACCAGCAGGGAAGTCAGACGAAGCCAGGATCAGACACCAGCAGGGAAGTCAGACGAAGCCAGGATCAGGAACCAGCAGGGAAGTCAGACGAAGCCAGGATCGGAACCGGAAGCAGCAGCAGTCTTAGAAGCATGTGAACACAGGAGGACCAAGCAAGGAACTGAAGCCACAGACCTCCTATATATATGAGCCAGGCATCCAGCTCCTCCCAGTGGGAAGGAGGAGCCGCAGGGTGGGAGGCTACAAGAGACCAGAAACCAAGATGGCCGCCAGCACATGTCAAACGAAGGAGACAGGAGAGAGGTAAGACCATGACAGTACCTCCCCCTCAAGGGCCCCTCCTCCGCGGTGCAAAAAACGGTTTCTGAGGGAAGCGTGCGTGGAAGGCTCGGAGCAAGGCAGGAGCATGGACATCTGCGGAGGGAACCCAGGAACGCTCCTCTGGACCATAACCACGCCAGTGGACCAAAAACTGCACCCGACCGCGGACCAGGCGTGAGTCCAGGATATTGCTCACCTCATACTCCTCATGATTGCCCACTTGGACCGGACGAGGCAGAGGAACCGAGGAAGTGAAGCGATTGCACACCAGTGGCTTCAACAGGGAGACATGAAACACGTTGGAGATCCGCATGCCAGGAGGAAGCGCAAGGGCATAGGCTACCGGGTTTACCCTGCGAAGCACTCGGAAGGGACCAACAAAGCGAGGAGCCAGCTTGGGAGTGGGCACTCGAAGGTTGAGGTTGCGAGTGGACAACCATACACGGTCTCCGACCTGGTAGGAAGGAGCAGGCACTCGTCTGCGATCAGCCTGGAGTTTCTGGCGCTGCGCAGAGACCTCAAGGGACTTCTGGATCTGTATCCAAGAGGCGCGTAGGACGGAAAGGTGATCCTCCACAGCCGGAATATCCTGGGGAGAGAATGCCTCCGGTAACACGGCAGGTTGGAACCCATAATTGGCCATGAAGGGAGACGTCCCAGAGGAAGAGTTCACCGCCGTGTTCCTGGCAAACTCAGCCCAAGGCAGGAGGTCAACCCAATTGTCCTGGTGATCGGAGACATAGCAACGAAGGAATTGCTCCAAGGCCTGATTGGATCGTTCTGCGGCCCCATTGGACTGAGGGTGGTAGGCCGAGAAGAAGGAGAGATGAATCCCCAACTGGGAGCAAAAGGCGCGCCAGAACCTGGACACAAACTGACTCCCCCGATCCGACACTATCTCCTTGGGCAAACCGTGCAACCGGAAGACCTCCCAGGCAAAAATCGTGGCCAACTCTTGTGCAGAGGGTAACTTCTTGAGAGGAACACAGTGGTACATTTTGGAAAACCGATCCACAATCATGAGAATGACCGTATGGCCTCGGGATGCAGGGAGGTCCACAATGAAATCCATCCCCAGGTGTGACCATGGGCGCTCCCCGGTGGCTATGGGTTGCAGCAGGCCCAACGGAAGGTGCCGAGGGGACTTACTTTGGGCACAAACGGAGCATGCCGCTACATATGCGGCGATGTCGGAACGTAGGGAAGGCCACCAGAACAGACGTGAAACAGCCCAGGACAGCTGATTCTTACCAGGATGCCCCGCGGTCTTGGAGTTATGGTAGGTTCGCAACAACCGAGTGCGCAACTCCTCAGGCACAAAACATCTGCCGTTGGGTCTCCCAGAGGGAGCACCAGATTGAGCCGCCAAAATCTGCTCACCAAGGGGAGAGGTCAGGCTGGTGCGAATGGCGGCCAGGATCTGATTCGGAGGTATGACCAAAGTCGGTATAGATTCCTCCCTGGACAGCTCGGAGTACTGCCGTGATAAGGCATCCGCCCTGATGTTCTTGGAACCGGGTAGGTAGGAGACCACGTAATTAATACGTGACAAGAACAGAGCCCATCTGGCCTGACGTGGTGTCAATCTCTTGGCCTCAGAAAGGTAGGTCAGATTCTTGTGGTCCGTCAGGATGAGAACCGGAACCACCGAGCCCTCGAGCAAGTGCCTCCACTCTTTGAGAGCCTGCACTATGGCCAATAACTCCCTGTCACCAATCTGATAGTTGCACTCCGCGGGTGACAGTTTCCGGGAGTAAAACCCACAAGGAAGCAGTGGACCCTCTGGTGTTCTACGCTGAGACAGAAGGGCGCCTACTCCCGTCTCAGACGTGTCCACCTCGAGGACAAAGGGCAACCCAGGGTTGGGATGAGACAGAATCGGAGCCGACACAAAGGCGGATTTTAGGGCCTCAAAAGCCCGGATGGCCTCGAGCGGCCAGACCTGGGAATTACTGCCCTTCCTGGTCAGATCCGTGAGAGGCTTGGCCAGCATGGAGAAGTCCCTGATGAACTTCCGATAATAATTGGCGAAGCCCAAAATGCGCTGCAAGGAACGAAGACCACTGGGCTGAGGCCACTGTAAGACAGCCGAAACCTTCTCAGGGTCCATGGAGAACCCCTCAGCGGAAATGATGTAACCTAAGAAGGTTACCTGGGATCGGTGAAATTCGCATTTCTCAAGCTTACCGAACAGCTTGTTCTCTCGTAACCGTTGCAACACTCGCTTGACATCCAGAATGTGGGCCTCCATGGATTCAGAGTATACCAAGATGTCATCCAAATAGACCACCACACACTGCTGCAACAGGTCACGGAAAACATCGTTGATGAATTCCTGAAAGACTGCGGGCGCATTGCACAACCCAAAGGGCATAACCAAGGATTCATAATGACCGTTCCTGGTGTTAAACGCGGTCTTCCACTCATCGCCCGCCTTGATCCTTACCAGGTTATATGCCGCCCTCAGGTCGAGTTTGGTAAAGACCGTGGCCCCCTTAAGGCGATCGAACAGCTCGGAAATCAAGGGTATCGGGTAAGCGTTCTTGATCGTGATGCGATTAAGGCCCCTGTAATCGATGCAAGGCCTCAACTCACCGCCCTTCTTTTTCACAAAGAAAAATCCAGCCCCTGCCGGGGACGAGGATTTGCGAATGTGACCACGGGACAGCGCCTCCATCACGTACTCCTCCATGGCCTCATTCTCTGCAACCGACAGTGGATAGACCCTGCCGCGAGGAGGAACGGCACCAGGTTGTAACTCTATGGCACAATCGTATGGGCGGTGCGGAGGTAGGGCAACTGCGCGCACCTTATCGAATACATCCCGGTACTCCTCGTATTCAGGAGGCAACAGAGAGTCCGAGGAAGTACACAGCAACTTGACAGGCCCATGGATGCAACTAGCCCCACACTGTGGTGACCATGAGAGGATCTCGGCCGATCTCCAGTCGAAAGTCGGATTATGCTTCTGGAGCCAGGGGTACCCCAAGACCACCGAGTAGTGTGGAGACGAAATAACCTGGAGGCAGACCGACTCTCTGTGAACGGCACCAATGGCTATCCCCACTGGAAGGGTCTCATGAGTCACGTGTGACGGCTGGAGGGGTCTGCCGTCTATCGCCTCTAGAGCCAGCGGGGAACCTCGAGCCTGCAGAGGAATGGAATTGGCGGCAGCGAACTCACTATCAATGAAAAATCCACTAGCACCAGATTCCACCAACGCCTGGGTCGTCACCGAGCCCCCGACCCA
Source organism: Rana temporaria (assembly GCF_905171775.1). Taxonomy (NCBI): domain Eukaryota; kingdom Metazoa; phylum Chordata; class Amphibia; order Anura; family Ranidae; genus Rana; species Rana temporaria. Next base: position 52,464,357 of record NC_053500.1, on the reverse strand, counting down.
GGAGAGGACAACAGTGATCAGTGGTTTATCAACACCGGAAACCGGGGACGAGGAGACTCCACCCAAGATCTGCCCCCGACAGGATCTCAGGTGCGAGCGTTTCCCGGACGGTTCGGACATGCCAACCGAAAATGCCCACCGAGACCACAGTACATGCATCGGCCCTCGCGTCTCCGGAGTACCCTCTCCCCCTCGGACAGGCGAGCAAACCCCAGCTGCATGGGTTCACCCCCAGACAAGTCAACCCCAGGAGGCGTGGGAGGAGAGGGAGGCACGGGTGGGACAGCAAACGTAGGCGCCAAACTGTTAGGAGGCCTCCGCAGGCTCTCCTTAAAGGAAGGTCTCTCCCTGAGTCTGGTGTCAATCAAAATCAGGAAAGAAATAAGAGCCTCGAGCTCCACTGGTAGGTCCTTAGCTGCAACCTCATCCTTCAAGGCATCCAAGAGACCATGAGAGAAAGCAGCGACCAGAGCCTCATTATTCCAGCCCACCTCTGCTGCCAGGGTACCAAACTCAATGGCGTATTCGGCTACGGATCGTGAACCCTGTCTGACGGACATAAGGAGCTTCGCAGCATACCTTCCGAAGAGAAACAACAAAACCGGAAAACTCGGCAACCACTGGATTGTTGTTCTCCCATAAAGGGCTGGCCCAGGCCAAGGCCTTGTCCGAGAGCAGCGAGATCAAGAAGCCCACCTTTGATCTCTCAGTGGGAAAGGCATGTGGCAGCAACTCGAAATAAATGCCCACTTGGTTAAGGAAACCTCGGCACTGAGTTGGCTCTCCCCCAAATCGCTGTGGAAGGGGGGCAGAACCGGTCATACCCTGAAACACCGCAGGCGCAACAACAGGTGTCGGGGTAGACTCTGGCGCAACAACCGGAGCGGCAGTAGGAGCGGGCCCAGGAGCGACAACCGACCCATCGGCAACGGGAGCGAAATGAGCCGTGCGTTCAAGCAGGGTTTGCAACGCCACGGCGAACTGACCCAACAGGTAATCCTGCTGATCAAGTCTGGCAACCAGCGTGGGTAGCGAGGATGGCCCTGTACCGTCAAAATTCATGGCTTGGTCCTAATGTTACGGAACCATGAACCAGACGTACAACAAGAGATAAGTGAAAATAAGAAGGCTTTATTGAAAATCAAGCTGTAAAGCAAAAGTCCAAACGGATGGTGAAACCGAAGCAGAGTCTTGCGAAGCCAGAGGTCAGGAACCAGAAGGGTAGTCAGACGAAGCCAGGATCAGGAACCAGCAGGAAAGTCAGACGAAGCCAGGATCAGGCACCAGCAGGGAAGTCAGACGAAGCCAGGATCAGGAACCAGCAGGGAAGTCAGACGAAGCCAGGATCGGAACCAGAAGCAGCAGCAGTCTTAGAAGCATGTGAACACAGGAGGACCAAGCAAGGAACTGAAGCCACAGACCTCCTATATATATGAAGTGATGTCAGGGACAGACAGGAAGTTCCGGGTGAGAGGTGAGTCGGGAGGAAATAGTGAGGAGACATCTTTGGAATCGGCAGCAGAGGAGTCTGGATTTCAATGGTGATTACTGATGTATGGATATCGCTGGTTGAAGATAATCTTGTGGGCTGCTGCTGGATTTGTCTCTATGCCTATTGTATACTGAATTCTGGTAAGAGTCAGTATTATTTGTGGTGGAGGTCTTCCGTTTGTTCTGAACACAGAGTGGTCGTTATCACTGTTACCTAAGGATTTCTTTTCATCACTACACCTGTGGACTGCTTTATAAATCGCTTGGCCTGTCTGGACTGTCAATTTGCCCATACTAAACTGAAGAGACATTTATGCCATTTAGAGTTATTTATAATATACACCTACCCCATTGAGGGTGATTATCACTATATATAGAATTGTCTATTTCCACGTACTGTTTATTTTCACTATCACTGGTGTTTTATTTTATTTTATTAATTTAATTAGCGCGACTTCCCTTTTTTTCCTATATATATGAGCCAGGCATCCAGCTCCTCCCAGTGGGAAGGAGGAGCCGCAGGGTGGGAGGCTACAAGAGACCAGAAACCAAGATGGCCGCCAGCACATGTCAAACGAAGGAGACAGGAGAGAGGTAAGACCATGACAAGAACCCTACGAAATAAGACTGCAATGCCATTAAACTTTATGTGTGTGTAAAGACAGGTGTCCCAAAACTTTTGGTAATATAGTGTATGTACTGTGATGCAAAAGTCTGTAAGGCAGAGTACAGGATTTAGGGGTGTGCAATGCAGTGTTGTGTTGTGCATGATACACTTCAGAACTGGGGAGGGGCTTAGAGGAAGGTTCCCTCTGCACAGTCCATGTATTATTGTGACAGGCAGCCATAACCTCTCCATGCAGCTACCTGTCACAATACATAGAGTGGGCAATTACGGTGCCAGGGACCCAGGGCACCCTTCAGGAGATATGGGGCAGGTGCCTTGGGTGCCCTGCAAGAGCACACCTCTGTAAGGTGCATTGGTGGAGCCCTGTGCCAAAACTCATTCCACCACAGGACTGTTGGAGGTATTTGGTGAAATATCAGGGGTCTAAACAGGACCCTGATGTCTCACTTTTGCGAGAGAGAAAGGAACTAAGGGCAAATATTCTATTTATCTGCAGCCTCAGCAGCACTGGACAGTGAACGAATAGGAGATGCTCCTGTTCAGTCACAAACTGATGCATAGTAAACACAGTCTACTATGCGTCAGTTAAGAAGGAACACATGAGTGATCGGTACAGATCATTCACTGTGTTCATGCAGAAAAGGAGGGGGCCCGTAAATGAAATATTTACTGGGCGCCTTCTCTTACTCTCCATCCTGAAATATCTCCCACAGCAGCCAGCGGGAGTGGAGAGGAGGGCGGTTGGAAGCACTGCAGAGGTGAATCTGCACCGCACAAGATGATTAGGGTGTGCCCAGGCACATGCGGCCCACCCTGTGCACACGCCTATGAGCTTGCATAGAATACTGCATATGACCGCAACTTATATGCCCTGCTCATTGCAAACAAATGGAAGTAAGTAGGAAAAGGAAAGGATCAGGCTGCACAGATGATGTTAAAAGAAAGCAGAAAAACACAGTAAGAAACAATTTCATGAACAAAAATTACAGGGCCATTATGTAGTGGATGTGTATGGATTATTTTTTGGAGAATAAATATATCATTTAGTTTCACTTTAAATTAGCTGATTGCCCACACTTTCACTTTAATACTTCTCAGACTTTACTGGCTGCATCATTGTTCTAGTTCAGTAAATCTAGTGTTTTTTTTTTCTAAGAGAATAGGCGCAGGAACTCCCCCTTCTAAATCACTCTGTATTTCTGACCCTACCCACCTCTGAGCACTGACCCTTGGTTCCGCCCCAACCCACCTCTGAGCACCGACCCTTGGTTCTTCCCCAACACACCCCTGAGCACTAACTTTGGTTCTGCCCCAATTCATCTCTGAGCACCGACCCTTGGTTCTACCCCAACCCACCTCTGAGCACCAACCCTTGGTCCCACTCTAACCCACTCCTGACAACTGACTCTTGGTTATTCCCCAACCCACCCCTGAGCACCGACCTTTGGTTCTGCCCCAACCCATCTCTGAGCACTGACCCTTGGTTCTACCCCAACCCACCTCTGAGCACTGACACTTGGTTCTTCCCCAACCCACCCCTGAGCACCGACCTTTGGTTCTGCCCCAACCCATCTCTGAGCACTGACCCTTGGTTCTACCCCAACCCACCTCTGAGCATTGACCCTTGGTTCTTCCCCAACCCACCCCTGAGCACCGACCTTTGGTTCTGCCCCAACCCATCTCTGAGCACTGACCCTTGGTTCTACCCCAACCCACCTCTGAGCACTGACCCTTGGTTCTTCCCCAACCCACCCCTGAGCACCGACCTTTGGTTCTGCCCCAACCCATCTCTGAGCACTGACCCTTGGTTCTACCCCAACCCACCTCTGAGCACTGACCCTTGGTTCTTCCCCACCCCTGAGCACCGACCCTTGGTTCCGCCCCAACCCACCTCTGAGCACCGACCCTTGGTTCCACCCAGCTCCCAGTACAGGCCCTTTTAGAACATTTAGAGCCAAGTATAATTTTGTAGTGCTAAGTAATTTGTATGGAGTTTAGTATTTATGACAAGAAAAGCAATAAAAGCGATCTTTCGCAGCCAGCAGCAGTAGACCCCCCCCCTGCGCAACAATAGACCCCACAGCAACAACAGATCTCCCAGCAGCCAGCATGAATAGTCTCTCCAGCAGCCAGCAACAGTAAACCCCTCCCTAAACAGTAGATCTCTTCCAGCAACAATTGACCCTTCAGTAACAAAAGATCCCCCATAAGCAGCAATACATCGCCATGCAAAAATAGATCCCCTTAGCAACCATAGACCCCCCCAACAGCCAGCATCAGTAGACCCTCCATCACACCCCAGTACCCCTTGCTATTACATAAATTCAGTGCTGGAGGAAAATTCAACATAAATTGGTATATGTGAATAACCCTTTTTTGTCTGAGTGTGAAGATAATATATTGGGGTGTTATGCAGTGGCGGTGCTTCGATAGTGGGCGCAGGAGTGCCGCCCCTCTCAACAATATGCATGAATCTATGTATTGTCACCGGCGCAGCTGCCGCCCACTATTCAGATGGCCGGCCCCCTGGTGAGCGCCAGCCATCTGAATAACAGCAGTTGATTGGCTTAGGCTTAGGAAGTGTCTATCAGAGCCAGCGGCTCTGTTTGGCTTTCCGATTACAGCCTGTTGGCTCTAATCGGCTTCCAAATAGCTAACCAGGGGACGCACAGGGTGTGCGTTCCCTGGTTAACACTGACATACGTCTCAGTCAATGAGGTTCACCGGGTCTGGTTACCAGTAACCTAATTGGCTGAAGCGACATCGAGGGCGGGAAAAGACATTGAGCGACAGTGGAGGGAGGATGGTTGACCCGAGAATGGTAAATTCCTGGGCGGGGCAATCTGGTGGTATTTGAGGGGGCAATCTGGCAGCATTTTATAGGGCAAACTGGCGGTTTTTGAGGGGGCAAACTGGCGGCAATTGATGAGCACAGTGGCGACAATTGATGGCATAGCACAGTGGCGACAATTGATGGCATGGCACAGTGACGACAATTGATGGGCACAGTAGCAACAATTGATGGCACAGTGGCTGCATTTGATGGCATGGCACAGTGGCAACAATTGATGCACACAGGGACGACAATTGATGGCACAGTGGCGACAATTGATGGCACAGTGGCTCTGTTTGATGGCATGGCACAGTGGCTGCGTTTGATGGCATGCCACAATGGTGACAATTGATGGCACAGTGGCGACAATTGATGGCACAGTGGCGACAACTGATGGCATGGTGACAATTGATGGCACAGTGGCGACAATTGATGGCACGGCACAGTGGTGACAATTGATGGCACGGCACAGTGGTGACAATTGATGGCACGGCACAGTGGCGACAATTGATGGCATGGCACAGTGGCGACAATTGATGGGCACAGTGGCGACAATTGATGGGCACAGTGGCTGCAATTGATGGGCACAGTGGCGGCAATTGATGGGCACAGTAGCTGTATTTGATGGGCACAGTGAGGCTGCAATAGTTTTTTGTTTTTTTTAGTTTGTTTGCGCCTCCCCAAAAATTCTGAGCACCAGCCGCCACTGGTGTTATGCTTATACATTATTTCTGCATGTGTAAAATAACTATTATTTTCTACTTTCAGGTTGGATAGTGGGTGTGCTAGCTGTTTGCTGGCTGCCATTCCAGGCACGACGGCTGATGACTATACTGCGTTCTAAGGACCAATGGACGGAGACTTACTACCGTTCCTATATCACACTGCAACCAATCACCAATTGCTTCTATTATCTCAGCGCTTGTCTCACTCCCCTGCTCTACAACCTGACATCCCGCAACTTCCGCAGATGTTTTTTGCACAGCATTTCACCATGCATGAAGAGACTTCCACTGGAATCTGGATCATGGGAAGCCCAGTGTAGATATCAGGGCATTAGACTGTCTGTGTTACAGCAGGAAACATGTGATAGGTGATAGAATACTAATAACTGGCTTTGCCTTGCAAACAATAAAATCAACGAATACACTGTTGCAGAGCTTTTTTTCTCAGAAAATAGGTGCAGGAACTCAACCACGACCCGTTCAGATTTCACAAACAGTAGAAGGGTCTTAACCTGCCTGACGGTATTCCCGAGTCTGACTCGGGGTTAGATTTTCATGCTGCGAGCGGTAACCCCGAGTCAGACTCAGGCTTGCCTCGCTGGATGCACAGGGAGTGTTTACTTACCTTGTCCCTGGATCCAGCGATGCCACCGCGCTGTGTGAGCGAGCGGGACTTCGCTCGATTCACACAGCGTCCTCCTGTGCCGCCGATCTCCGTTCGCTGCGACGTTACGACGCACGGGGACGGAGAACGGCGCCAAATTCAAAAAAGTAAACAAACACATTACATACAGTATACTGTAATCTTATAGATTACAGTACTGTATGTAAAAAAAACACCCCTCCTTGTCCCTAGTGGTCTGCCCTGTGTCCTACATGTACTTTTATATAATAAAAACTGTTCTTTCTGCCTGCAAACTGTAGATTGTCCATAGCAACCAAAAGTGTCTTTTTATGTCAAAAATGGTTTTAGAGCAGCTAGAAAACAGCGATAATAGATTATAATCACTTGCAGAATTGTGCAATAGCGATTTGTGGGGAAATTCGTCATAAAAAAAAAAAATAATGACAGCGACAATTCTGCAACTGAGCAAATTTCAGTGATTTTGATTTGATTACATTATTGAATAATTTTTATTATAATTATATTATTATTTGTTATAATTATTTATTATATTATAATTTATAATTTTGTTTTTTAAAAAATGTCATACCCGGGATGCCTATTAGAATCTTGTTTGGTCAGATTTAAGTGAGTTATTCCTAAAAATTACAGACCTACAATATAAAACGCCAAATTTCCTTGCAAATAATGGTACCGCTTTCAGCATGTTTTTTCTGAAAGAATCATACCGCCAGGGAGGTTAAAGGGGCATTAAATATCAGAATTGCATTACATACAGAGTGAAGAGTTCAGGGGGTTACAAAGCTGTCACTTGTAAACACAGAAACCAGACTTCTGTGTTTACAAATGATTGTGGTGAGCAGGCACCAAAGGGTCTGAGCCAAAGGTGGTGGAACTGAGTTCCCCCAAGTTCCCCCTGAAAAAAAGCCCTGCACTGTTGTATCAGATATGTTGTATCAGATTTGTTCTGTCCACTTTGTTGTTTCAGTGGAGACTTATGGAACTGCTTCCATAGGAGAAAATAGAACAATACAAGTGGAGTGGCCCTTTCTGTATCATTCCATACTCCTGTGCAAAGGGCCAGCTTCAGCCACCCAGGAGGCTCAGCTGTTCCATGCAAGCACCTTGTAGAAAATGACAGGGCGCACAGATCTGCAATGACCTCCATGCACATCCTGAAGTCAGGGCAGGACTTAGGGTGGTGGGGGCCCCTGGGCTTGAGTGTTGAAGGGGCCCCCTGAAACCAAGAATTGGGGGGGGATCGAAGATGTTGAGGAAGAAGCTGTCTGTGCGGGAAAGTCCCGCAGAATCCGTGCGCGTTGGGAGGTATGCGCAGGGCCGCCATCAGGAATTGTGGGGCCCCTTACACAGCTTTAGGCATGGCCCCCCTGGAGCAGAGAACCGGGGGGAGGGGGGTGCTGCCGCCTGAGATTGAGAAGCAGGGGGGCCTTTACAAAAAAAAGAAGAAATAAAGAAATATATATATATATATATATATATATATATATATATATATATATATATATATATATATATATATATATATATATATATATATATATATATATATAAGGGGGGTAGACATCCAGGGCCCTGGGGACCTCTGGGCCCTTTAATAAAAAGAAATAAGAAACCTCTGGGCCCTTTAATAAAAAAATATAAAAAAAAAAAACATTTATAAAAAATACATAAAAAAAGGGAGGTTGCCATCCGGGGGCCCTGTGGACCTCTGGGCCTTTTAATAAAAAAAAAAATATATATAAACAAAAATAAAAAAATAAACATTTATGAAAAAAAATAAAAGGGGGGGGGTTTCCACATGGGGCCCTGGGGACCTCTGAGCCCTTTAATAAAAAACAAATATATAAAAAAAAAATGTTTTTTTTTAATAAAAAAAATTAAAAAGGGGGGTTGCCATCCGGGGGCCCTGGAGACCTCTGGGCCCTTTAATAATATATATATATATATATATATATATATATGTATATTTAAAAATAAATAAAAAAACATTTTTTTTATAAAAAATAAATAAAAAAAGGGGGGGTTGCCGTCCGGGGCCCTGGGGGCCTCCGGGCCCCTGGGGAACTCTGGACCCCTAAAAAAAGGGGGGTTGCCTGGAGACCTCTGGGCCCTTTAATAATAATTTATATATATATATATATATATATATATATAAATAAAAACATTTTTTTTATAAAAAATAAATAAAAAAAGAGGGGGTTTGCCGTCCGGGGCCCTGGGGGCCTCCGGGCCCCTGGGGACCTCCGGACCCCTAAAAGAAAAAAAAAAGGGGGCCCCCTATTGGGCGGGGCCCATGGGCTTGAGCCCAGTCAAGCCCAATGGTAAGTCCAGCCCTGCCTGAAGTGAATGAAATCCTGATGCACGCATTAAAACGCAGTCTGTAAGAATATGTATTCTGTAGTACTGTGTATATATTATATGCAATTGTATTAACATTATGTATAGAAATGATAAAGAGCAGTTTCAGTCAGTAAGCAAAATCAAAAGAATGTATTTTCTATACAAAAAATGAAAAAAAGAACTATGCGAAGGTGACAAAGTTCACTTGAGTTATCGTAAAGCCTAATCAAAGTTTCACTCCAAGTACAATGCGTTGTGGTGCTCTGCTTTGGAAATACGTATTGTATGTAGACTTGTATTACAGAAGAAAAGAAGGATGTGTCTGACCAGCTCCTAACCGATCCCCGGCCGCCCGCTGTCGTTCAACGGCAGCAGAATGGCTCCCCTGCACAAATTGCCATAGCTGTATGGCAGCTGCTTTAAAGGGCTGTAAAGCTACATTAAAAAAAAAAAAAAACATATCATACTTACTGTACCTCCACTGTGCAGCTCGTTTTGCACAGAGTGGCCCCGAACCTCCTCTTCTGGGGTCCCTGACGGCTCCTCCCCGCATCAGATAACCTCCTAGGAAAAGCGCTCTCCGGGGGGGTTACCTTGAGGCGCGCTCCTGAGTCTAGCATTTGCGTCCATAGACACGAATACCAGCGTTATTGGATTTGATTGACAGCCACAGGAGCCTATGGCTGCGCTGCTATCAATATATCCAATCAAGAGCCGGGACCCTATGCAGAGAGGTATAGCGCATCCCCGCCAAGGGAAATTCGGAGGTCAAGTAATTAAAACGGGGGGCCGTGACTGCCAGGTGTTTTTTCACCTAAATGCATAGGATGCATTTAGGTGAAAAACATGAGGTTTTACAAACCGCTCAAGGGTTATAGGGGGCGCTCTCACCCGCTGCAGTACTGAGGAGCCGATGCTTGTGACAGCCGGCCGCAATGTCTGCCGGGCACCCGCAATCGTTCCCGGCAGAGCCAGAATGAGGATCTTACACACAAATCCACATTCTGGCAGGGGAGAGGAGACAGATCGTGTGTTCCTAGTATATAGGAACACCAATCGGTCTCTTCCCCAGGAAGTAACACCCCCCCCACAGTTAGAACATGCTGAGGGAACAGATTTAACCCCTTGATCGTCCCTTAGTGTTAACCCCTTCCCTGCCAGTGACATTTATACAGTTATCAGTGGCTATTTTTAGCTCTGATCGCTGTATAAATGTCAATGGTCCCAAAAAAGTGTCAAAAGTGTTCGATCTGTCCACCACAATGTTGCAGTCCCTGGCATTACTAGTAAAAATAATAAAAATGCCATAAATCTATTCCCTATTTTGTAGACGCTATACCTTTTGTGCAAACCAATCAATATACGCTTATTGTGATTTTTTTTTTGTAAAAGAATATATATCAGCCTAAACTGAGTTTTTTTTTGTTTTTTTTATTTGGGGATATTTATTATAGTACAAAAAGAAGTATTCAGCGCTGGAAAAGTGAAAAATAAATAAAATAATTGTATGAAATATTGCTAGCCAGCACTTAGGATAAATTCAAATAAACTTCCCAAAAAAGCAACATATATAGTGAAACAGTGCAGCGCAAAATTATTAAAATAATACAAAATAAAATTAGTCCATATGTGAATGAGTGAAGGAGAAATCCATGTGAATTTCATTAAATGGCGCAAGTTCAGAACAGGTGACCAGAAAGAGATCCTCCACCAAGAAGTAAAGATGGCCTCTCACCTCATAAATTCAACCTTCAAAAGGTCTCAAAGCATGGCAATCAATCCCAGGTCCTAATATCGGTCAGGAAGTCGCTTGGTAACTCTGGATAACAATGAAAGGCCCACAAATGACAGCAATGATGGACATAGGAATAAAAGGGAGAGAGACACTGCTACGAGACACCACAAAGTCGGAGACATAGTGAGGGAGTGGGGGGGGGGAGAAGAATTTAGGATAGAGAGATAAAAGGGAAAGAAAGGAGAACGAAGAGTGGTACATACTAAAATGTACCATAAGGGGTTTTACGGTAATACTTCACAAATGTAAGGGTTAGGGGCGCAAATTACTTGTTTTGCCTTGGGTGCTGACAGCCCACGCTACGAAAATTTTTACTGTTAGGGGTCCCCACAACTGGAAAATTTTATCAAGGGGTCACGGCATTTGGAGGGTTGAGAACCACTGCTGTAAAGGCTTTTAACCACTTGCTGACTGGGCACATATACCCCCCTCCTGCCCAGGCGAAATTTCAGCTTCCGGCACTGCGTCTCTTTAACTGACAATTGCGCAACGTGGCTCCCAAACAAAATTGATGTCCTTTTTTCCCCACAAATATAACTTTCTTTTGGTGGTATTTGATCACCTCTGCGGTTTTTATTTTTTGCACTATAAACAAAAAAAGAGTGACAATTTTGAAAAAAAAAATCAATATTTTTTCCTTGTTGCTATAATAAATATCCCAATTTTTTTTAAAAAAGATTTTTTTTTCTCAGTTTAGGCCGATACGTATTCTTGTACATATTTTTGGTAAAAAAAAAAATCGCAATAAGCGACTGCTTTGCGCAAAAGTTATAGCGCCTACAAAATACGGGACAGAATAATTTTTTTTTTTTATTTTTTTTTTTTACTAGTAATGTCTGCGATTTGCGATTTTTATTGGGACTGCGACATTATGGCGGACACATCGGACACTTTTAAAACATTTTTGGCACCATTCACATTTATACAGCGATCAGTGCTATAAATATGCACTAATTACTGTATAAATGTGACTGGTAGGAAAGGGGTTAACACTAGGGGGGCGAGGAAGGGGTTAAATGTGTACCCTGCATAGTGTTTCTAACTGTGGGGGAAGGGGACTGACTGGGGGAGGTGACCGATCTATGTCCCTATGTACAAGGGACACAGCATCGGTCTCCTCTCTCACTGACAGGACGTGGATCTGTGTGTTTACACACACAGATCCACGTCCTTGTCTGTGTAACCGCCGATCGCGGGTGCCTGGTGGACATCGCGGCCGCCAGGCACGCGCATCGGCATCTCAGTGATGTATATAGACGGCCTCCCGGCAATTAGGATCCACATTGCAGCTGTAGAAAGTTGTCAGGCCGGCAGCAAGTGGTTAAAGTGTCGCCTACGTCCTTTATCGCTGTTGCAGGGGCGTGCACAATTTTAAAGCGTGACATGTTTGGTATCTAGTTACTTGGTGTAACATCATCTTTATATTTTAACAAAAATATTAGGTTATGTATTGTGACAAAAAAATGTAAAAAAACAAATTTCTTCATCAGTTTAGGACAATATGTATTCTTCTACATATTTTTGGTAACAAAAATCGCAATAAACGTATATTGATTGGCTTGCGCAAAAGTTATAGCATCTACAAAATAGGGAATAGATTTATGGCATTTTTATTATTATAATTTTTTTACTAATAATGGCAGTGATATTCGATTTTTAGTGGGACTGCGACATTGCGGCGGACAAATCGGACACTTTTGACACATTTTGGGACCATTGACATTTATACAGAGATCAGTGCTAAAAAAATGCATTAATTACTGTGTAAATGTCACTGGCAGGAAAGGGGTTAAAGCGGTTGTAAACCGCATAAACTTTTTTTTTTTTTCCCAAACCTGCAATGCAAAAGGCATAATAGGCTAGTATGCACCGCATACTAGCCTATTATGAAATACTTACCTCGGAACGAGGTGTGTACCACTTACCTGGTCCACGCCGAGCGAGATGTCATCTTGCTCCGGCGTGTCTTCCGGGTATCGCCGCTCCAGCGCTGTGATTCGCTGGAGCGGCGATGACGTCACTCCCGCGCGTGCGCGCGGGAGATTTAAAATCGGCAGGGTCCGGCGGATGCCGGTCCTTCAGCCGTGGATTCCCCCCTGCGCATGCGCCGCCCGCATTGCGGAGGGAATATCTCCTAAACCGTGCAGGTTTAGGAGATATTCTCCTTACCTACAGGTAAGCCTTATTATAGGCTTACCTGTAGGTAAAAGTCCAAATAGTGGGTTTACAACCACTTTAACACTAGGGGGCGATCAAGGGGTTAAAGGTGTTCCCTTGTGTGTGTTTCTAAGGCCCCTTTCACATTGAGGAGTTTTTCAGGCGGTACAGCGCTAAAAATAGCGCTGCTATCCCGCCTGAAAAACTCCTGCACTGCAGACTCAATGTGAAAGCCCGAGGGCTTTCACACTGAGGCGATGCGCTGGCGGGAGACAAAAAAATCTCCTGTCAGCAGCATCTTTGGAGCGGTGAGAGGAGCGGCATGTATACCGCTCCTTCACCGCTCCTTCCCATTGAAAACAATGGGAACCGCGGCAATACCGCCCGCAATGCGCCTCTATAGAGGCGCATTGCGGGCGGTATTAACTCTTTATCGGCCGCTAGCGGGGGTTAATACCGCACCGCTAGCGGCTGATACCCGCGGCAATTCCGGCGGTATAGCGCCGCTATTTTTAGCGGCGTTATACCGCCACCGCAGCTCCCGCCCCAGTCTGAAAGGGGCCTTACTGTGGGGGGATGGGACAGACTGGAGGAGGAGACATCGCTGTTCGTAATTACTACAAACAGCAGACCTCTCTCTCCTCTCCTGTCAGAACGGGGATTTGTGTGTTTATATACACAAATCCCCGTTCTGGCTCTCGTGCTCATGATCGCAGGTGATTGGCGGTCATCGCACCCGCCGGCCACGCACATTGGGGGGCGCGTGGCTTTTAAAGGAGCCGTCATACGGGTACAGCAATTTTGCGGGAACGAGCCACTTTGCCGATGTAAATGTATGTGAGTTGGCTGGCAAATGGTTAAAAAGAATATATAATGTTTGGGGTTCTAAGAAGTTTTCTAGCAAAAAATACTGATTGTTACAAAAAGTGCCAGAAAAGGCCTGGGAGTCAAGTGGTTAAATATATGCACAAATATATTGCCTTTCATTTCGACTTTGAAGTGAATGGATTGCTTTATATGGTAAGGATTGCGACATACGTTAATCAGCTCACCATGCTGTTTGCAATTTCTCACTAACTCTCAGAATAACGTGTAATGTACGAAGTGTGATATCACCAGTGACTAAAATACACACACCCTGGGGACAAAGATGAGTTAGATCTTAGCAAGGCAAACGCAATATATGCAAAGATTACAATTAAACAGCAACAGCAGTATGGAACGTGGACAATGAGCACAGTCTCACTTGATTGATAGCAATGTTCTTTTTAACCACTTCCTTACTGGGCACTTAAACCCCCTTCCTGCCCAGAGGACTTTTTGCGATTCGGCACTGCGTCGCTTTAACTGACAATTGCGCGGTCGTGCGACGTGGCTCCCAAACAAAATTGACGTCCTTTTTTCCCCACAAATAGAGCTTTCTTTTGGTGGTATTTGATCACCTCTGCGTTTTTTTTTTTTTTTGCGCTATAAACAAAAATAGAGCGACAATTTTGAAAAAACAAAAACATTTTTTACTTGTTGCTATAATAAATAGCTAATTTTTTTTTCTTTTTTATCCTCAGTCTAGGCCGATACGTATTCTACATATTTTTAGTAAAAAAAAAAAAAATCGCAAAAAGTGACTGATTTGCGCAAAAGTTATAGCGCCTACAAAATAAGGGACAGAATTATTATTTTTTATTATTTTTTTTTTTACTAGTAATGGCGGCGATCTGCGATTTTTATTGCGACTGCGACATTATGGCGGACACATCGGACACTTTTGACACATTTTTGGCACATTCACATTTATACTGCAATCAGTGCTATAAATATGCACTAATTACTGTATAAATGTGACTGACAGGGAAGGGGTTAACACTAGGGGGTGAGGAAGGGGTTAAATGTATTCCCTATATAGTGTTCTAACTGTGGGGGAAGGGGGGTGACTGGGGGAGGTGACCGATCTGTGTCTCTATGTACAAGAGACACAGATCGGTCTCCTCTCTCCCTGACAGCACCGCTGTCTGTGAGAGCCGGCAATGAGAGATGATCTCATATGTAAACATATGAGATCATCTCTCATTGGCCGCACAGATCGCCTAGCAAATGGCCACTTCGATTGGCTGTTCACGGCGATCTGTGATTGGCTGTGTCCAAGAGACACTGCCAGCACAGAAGTTCCCCGCTGCGCGCTCTGGAGCGCGCGCGGGGAACGCGGAAAGGGGCGGACGTCAAATGACGGCGCCCCAGAGAAGTAGAACCACCCTGCGGCTGCATATAGTCGTACGGCCGTCGGGAAGAGGTTAACCTTGTATGCTCATTTGCACATATTTTTTATTTATTGCAAAGCATTAACAACTTTTAGGTATTTCAGCTACTTTTCTACATGCTGATTGGGTAGCCGTGTCAGGAGGACTGATGTAGATGATTGGATCATTTGTTGGACAAATTGAGGAATGGCCATGTTTGACACAGGGCATTTGTAGTTAAAAGGAACCTATTCTCTATATCAGATGTTGACATCTGCACCTGGACAGTTATGTAATAGCAAAGCAAGACATACCCAGAGCATGTGCCTTTAAAACAGGTCAGGAACATCAGCTGTCATATCTCAAAACTGACAGCAGGGGCGGACTGACCATTGAGTCACTCGGGCACTGCCCGAGGGCCCCATGCCACTAGGGGGCCCCATCAGGGTTGCCAGGCTCAGTAAAACCAGGGACAGTATGTAAAAATCTGTGTTTTTTTTACATCTGTCCCTGATATGTCCGAAACTGACATGCTTTTAATGTGAATATCCCAAGATTTTAGCTGCCCTGCCTCTGCACTGCCTCCTGGCGTGGTGGCCATCTGTAAGCCAGAGGGGCCCCATAATCTTCTATTGCCCGACAGGTTTCCTGACAATGCATGCACATCTATTGAAATAAGGAAATATGGGAAACAATACAGAGGTACAATCCAAACTGGTTCATCTGTATTATATTTGGGGCTCCCTATCATCTGCACCAAGGGCTTCAAAATGCATAAAAATGTTTGTCTGTCCAAGCAGCCATCTACTTGCTAGCTGAATGCTTGGATGACCATGGGGTGCACCCTGTCCAACCTCGCAGTGAGCCTTAGGCCTCGTACACACGGACGGACTGTCCGCTGAAAACGGTCCGCCGGACCGTTTTCAGCGGACATGTCCGCCCAGAGATTTCGGTCTGATGGTTGTACACACCATCAAACAGAAATCCGCGCGTACACGATACTCGGTGACGTGGCGGCGCCGTCGCGACGACGATGACGCGGCGACGTGCGCGGCCCTGGAAGTTCAATGCTTCCACGCATGCGTCGAATCACTTTGACGCATGCGAGGGCTTTCGGCCGATCGGACATGTCCGGTGAGTCTGTACAGACGACCGAACATGTCCGACGGACAGGCTTCCAGCGGACATGTTTCTTAGCATGCTAAGAAACATTTGTCCGCTGGAAACCTGTCCGATCCGCCAGAAAATCGTCCGGTCGGACGTACAGACGACCGAACATGTCTGCTGAAACTGGTCAGCGGACCAGTTTCAGCGGACATGTTCGGTCGTGTGTACGAGGCCTTAGACAACACCTAGGATGATGGGGCAAACGACTTCATGTACTTTGTCCCCTGGGGAACAGAACACATTCATAAAAATTTAAGCAAGGCTTCTTTAAGGCCGGTGTCCTGTCGAGAAATGCCCCATGTCGAATAATGCCCGCCCGGTACTGTGCATGCACAGCACTTGCGCAGTAGGGAGCAGCCGAAAGCCTCCGAACATTCGAATTGACGATCAGCTGTAGACGGCGCCTGCGCACAATAGCCAACATTGTGCCAGACGCTCACAATGCTCGTGCAAATCTGCAAGGGGCGGATTTCTTGATGATGTGCGTGTGTGAGGGGCGGATGCCTACAGAAGGGGGTGTATTTTGGAATGATGACCAGTGCTGTTTAGCTATCTAATAAAAGCAATAGCACTGCCCACCATTACTAAATACGCCTCCTTCTGTAGCCATCCGCCTCTCACACGTGCCCATCAAGAAATCCACACCTTGCAGACTTGCACGAGCATCGTGAGCATCTGGCACAATGTCGGCTATTGTGCGCAGGCGCCGTCTACAGCTGATCGTCAATTCCAATGTTCGGAGGCTTTCAGCTGCTGCGCAAGCGCTGCGCATGCACAGTATCGGGGGGGGTGCATTATTCGACAGGGGGCATTTCTCGTCAGAACACCGGCCATAGACGGTTCAAATCTCAACCATTTTAGCAGGAGATTCAAACCATGTGTGGGCAGGCTGAATGTACCCAAGTTGATCGATCAATCAACTTGAGTACAACCAGCATGACGAATTTTACATAGGATTATCGCTAGCAGCTGATATAGCCACTAACAATAATCACTGTCTTCTCCTGGCGTGGACGGCTTGCCCCGCTGGGAGAATACAATGGCTCGGCGGGAGGGATTCCCCTGTCAACACTGGTTGTAGGAAAGAAAATGGCCTGCATAACTCATTAAACATTTGACTGAGGTGCTGCACTACCCTGTGAAAATAGGAATTTCTGGTCGGAATGGAAAAAGTTTCACATGGGCTTCATCTTGTATAAGAGCAATGTCAACAGTAGACTTTGACAAAGCATTTTTCAGAGCTTCCAGAGAGCTTTGTTGACCCTTTTAAAGTACCATTGTGAACACAGATCCCAATGGGAGTGTTGAATGCCATTTTAAACAAGCTGCAAGCAGGCTTCAGCAGGCTTTCAACAAGCTTCAAGAATTGCTGAAGACTGCTAGCAATTTGTTTAAAGTGGAATTTAGCCCAGATTCTTGTACACTGGGCGTATCTCTGCGGCGGCGTAACATATCCGATTTACGTTACGCCGCCGCAAGATTTTCAGGCAAGTGCTTTATTCACAAAGCACTTGCCTGTAAAGTTGCGGCTGCGTAGCGTAAATCACCCGGCGGAATTCAAATTCGGTGGGTAGGGGGCGTGTATCATTTAAATGAAGCGCATCCCCGCGCCGAACGAACTGCGCATGCGCCGTCCGTAAAATATCCCAGTGTGCATTGCTCCAAATGACGTCGCAAGGACGTCATTGGTTTAGACGTGAACGTAAATGACGTCCAGCCCCATTCACGGACGACTTACGCAAACGACGTAACTTTTTTACATTTCGACGCGGGAACAATGGCCATACTTAACATTGGCTGCGCCTCATATAGCAGGGGCAACTTTACGGCGGGAAAAGCCTAACGTAAACGTCGTAACGTTACTGCGTCGGACGCGCGTACGTTCGGGAATTCGCGTGTCTAGCTAATTTGTATACTCAACGCGGAATTCGACAGAAGCGCCACCTAGCGGGCAAAAAAATGTTTGCAGTTTAGATCCGACAGCGTAAGAGACTTACGCCTGTCGGATCTAATGGATATCTATGCGTAACTGATTCTAAGAATCAGTCGCATAGATACGACGGGTCAGATTAGGACTTACGACGGCGTACATGGCGCTGCACCGTCGTAAGTCCTTTGAGAATCTGAGCCCAAGTGCGTAACCAGTGTAGGCAAATTTATTTTATTGACTTATGGAAGCTGCATGAGTCTGTAATTGGGTCCAGTTACTCCAGGTCAGGAGGGCTCTGCAGGGCAGGTCTCTGGTACCTCCCCTGGTTCTAGAAGCTTGGAGAAGCTTCTGGAGGTTAGTGGACAAAGGGTAGGAGGTCCTGATCTGCATACTGGAGGGAATCTGGCCAATCCCCAGGAAAAAGGCACCTACAGGGTGGTTGGGTCAGCCCTTAAATATGGTGGAACCTGAGCAGCAGGGTTGTCAAGTGATGGAGTGCTGGGGTTGCTGTTGTAAGGCCTGTCATGGGACCCAGGACTGGGAGGCTCTGCCTCAAGGCTGAAAGCTGAGAAAAGGGAGGAGAGGAGCCTAAGTGAGAGATCTCCATTGCCTTTGGGTCATGTACAGAAGACATCCTGGCAGGCATGGAAGGATCTGGACAGTTGGAGGCCTGAACAGAAGTCTTGCCCAGTGCAGCAGGAAGAAAAGGTCAGTGAGAATACCTCAGAACACCCAGGGGCATAAAAGGGGAGAGACTTCCAGTGGTAGCATACTTTCCAGGGAATGCATTGTGCTAAATCCCAATCCCTTGTCCTGAGGCATTCTTCGGAGCAGCCAGGTGGGCTAGTAGTCAAATCATTCAGGTGGGATGGTAGTATCTGAAAGAGTCAGAACTGTGTGAGGTGACACTCTGGGGGTTATCCTCAAAAGAGATACTCCGACTTAACTGCTGTTCAGTCTGTGTGTAACTTTGGAAACGATCCTCAAAAGGCTTTTTCCAAAGTTAGACAGAAGATCCGGCATGTGTAATTGAATTACACTGCCGAATCTTAGGATGCAGTACCGCATCCGCCGCTGGGGGCATTTCGAGTCGAAATGCCGTTGCTAGTATGCAAATTAGCACTTAAGGCGATCCACAAAGCTTTCTAGCTTCCTTTTTGCGCCGTAAGTGTTATTTTGCAAGTGTAAAATTAGGGCTCGTTCTACAAAGTGTAAAGTTAGTCACACCTTGTAAAGGCCCATTCCAGCGACGGCATTTGGTATGCTTTCCCGAGGGAGAACTCCACGTCAATTTGTAAAAACAAAACCGGCATGGGTTCCCCCCCAGGAGCATACCAGGCCCTTAGGTCTGGTATGGGTTGTAAGGGGACCCCCCCTACGCTGAAAAATCGACGTAGGGGTCCCCCTACAATCTATACCAGACCCGTATCCAAAGCACGCTACCCGGCCGGCCAGGAAGGGAGTGGGGACGAGCGAGCGCCCCCCCCCCTCCTGAGCCGTGCCAGGCCGCGTGCCCTCAACATGGGGGGGTTGGGTGCTCTGGGGCAGGGGGGCGCACTGCGGGCCCCCCCACCCCAGAGCACCCTGTCCCCATGTTGATGAGGACAGGACCTCTTCCCGACAACCCTTGCCATTGGTTGTCGGGGTCTGCGGGCGGAGGCTTATCGGAATCTGGGAGTCCCCTTTAATAAGGGGGCCCCCAGATACCGGCCCCCCACCCTAAGTGAATGGATATGGGGTACATCGTACCCCTATCCATTCACCTGGAGGCAAAAAGTAAAAGTTAATAAACACACAACACAAGGCTTTTTAAAATATTGTATTATTCTGCTCCGGACGCCCCCCCTGTCTTCGTTATTAGCTCTTTTACCAGGGGGGGCTTCTTCTTCCACTCTCCGGGGGTCTTCCGCTCTCCGGGGGTCTTCTCCGCTCTCCGGGGGGTGTTTCTTCTTCCGCTCTCCGGGGGGGGCTTCTCCGGACTCCGGGGGGCTTCTTCCATCTTCTCCCCTCTTCCGCTGTTGACTCGGCGAACCCCGGTTCTTCTGCAGCTCTCCGGTGCCTTCTTCTTCAGCGCTGGCTGCCTGCTATGTTTGTGTGTTAGCTCGATTTCAAACAGGCAGCCAGCGCGGTCTTCTGTGGCGTCAGGGTCTTCTCTTCCTTTCTTCCGATGTTGCCTCATCGCCTGTTGTCGCTGCAATGATGGAAGCGCGCCTTGCATCCCATTTATATAGGCATCACCGTCCCATCATGCTCCGGTAGGTACCCACGTGGTGGGTGCACGTGGGTAGGCACCCACCACGTGGGTACCTACCGGAGCATGATGGGACGGTGATGCCTATATAAATGGGATGCAAGGCGCGCTTCCATCATTACAGCGACAACAGGCGACGAGGCAACATCGGAAGAAAGGAAGAGAAGACCCTGACGCCACAGAAGACCGCGCTGGCTGCCTGTTTGAAATCGAGCTAACACACAAACATAGCAGGCAGCCAGCGCTGAAGAAGAAGGCACCGGAGAGCTGCAGAAGAACCGGGGTTCGCCGAGTCAAGAGCGGAAGAGGGGAGAAGATGGAAGAAGCCCCCCCCGGAGTCCGGAGAAGCCCCCCCCCGGAGAGCGGAAGAAGAAACCCCCCCCGGAGAGCGGAGAAGACCCCCGGAGAGTGGAAGAAGAAACCCCCCCCGGAGAGCGGAGAAGACCCCCGGAGAGCGGAAGACCCCCGGAGAGTGGAAGAAGAAGCCCCCCCTGGTAAAAGAGCTAATAACGAAGACAGGGGGGGCGTCCGGAGCAGAATAATAAAATATTTTAAAAAGCCTTGTGTTGTGTGTTTATTAACTTTTACTTTTTGCCTCCAGGTGAATGGATAGGGGTACGATGTACCCCATATCCATTCACTTAGGGTGGGGGGCCGGTATCTGGGGGCCCCCTTATTTGAGGGGACTCCCAGATTCCGATAAGCCTCCGCCCGCAGACCCCGACAACCAATGGCAAGGGTTGTCGGGAAGAGGTCCTGTCCTCATCAACATGGGGACAGGGTGCTCTGGGGTGGGGGGGCCCGCAGTGCGCCCCCCTGCCCCAGAGCACCCAACCCCCCCATGTTGAGGGCACGCGGCCTGGCACGGCTCAGGAGGGGGGGGGGCGCTCGCTCGTCCCCACTCCCTTCCTGGCCGGCCGGGTAGCGTGCTTTGGATACGGGTCTGGTATGGATTGTAGGGGGACCCCCTACGTCAATTTTTCGGCGTGGGGGGGTCTCCTTACAACCCATAACAGACCTAAGGGCCTGGTATGCTCCTGGGGGGGGAACCCATGCCGGTTTTTTCTTTGAAAATTGGCATGGAGTTCTCCCTCAGGAATGCATGCCGCTGTCATTTTTTTTTTCACCGACGCAACTTTAAGCCGTCGCGATCCTCAAAACTCGGCGTAACGTAACTTCGCGCATGCGCAGTACGGCCGGCGCGGGAGCGCGCCTCATTTAAATGGGACTCGCCCCATTTGAATAGGAACGCCTTGCGCCGGCGGAATTTTAGTTACACAGCCTGAAATTTCTAGATAAGTGCTTTGTGGATCAGGCACTTAGGTAGAAACTTTAAGGCAGTGTAACTTAAATTGGATTTTTTAAGTTACGTCAGGTTTTTGTGGATCTGGCCCCATATTCCTGCCTACAGTTAGGGACTTCATTTTTGATCTTCATTTTTGTGTACATACTGTAGAGAAGGAATGTTGTCCTCATCTGTTGTTCTTCAAGTCAAGTTGGCCATCCCATAATCCCTATACCCTATCCAAGTTGTTTTCCCCAGTAAAACAATAAAAACAGGCCCATGGACTGATTTCTTGTGTCTGGATGCAAGTTGGAAATGGTTATTGTTTGGCTGTGCAGGAATAGTGGGACTTAATTTAGCAGTGACACAGGCCTAAGGGCTTGTTTAAACTTACTTCAAAAAATTTGGCATTTGAAATGTATTTTTAAAGCACTCTGAATGCCAATTAAAGCGCCTCTCACGGAATAAAATGGTTACCTTACAGTAGTGTTCACACTGTTGTGTTTGTTTTGCTTTGCTTCAAAAATTATACCCAATGTCCATAGCTCTTAACTGTCCCTGATTTTGAGGGACTGTCCCTGATTTGGAACACTCTAACCCTCTTTCCTCCTCATTTGTCCCTCATTTTGGTCTGATCTAGTTGTATATAAAATGCACCTTTTATCTTTCAAAAAGTGTTTCCCAGTGCTAAACCTTTCATCCAATTTTAAAATTGCGACATTTGCAAATTTCTAAAGCCAATATAAAGGAATAGTAGTGGTAAAAAAGCACTCGTGGGTTTAACCAATCATAGTTTTGTATCATCCTCCTTAAAGGGGGGCATGGCATGGGGTGTGTACTATGCCTACATATGTTTGCCAATAGGTGTGCCCAGGGGCGAACTGACAACTCATGGGGCCCCCGGGCAATAGGACATTATGTGGCCACACAGTACACACACACACATATACAGTATACACACAAAGACACACATTATACACACACACAGTATACATACATACATACATACATACATACAAAATACACATATAATCTTGGGATTTTTTTAAAAAAACACAGATTTTCACATACGCCCCTGGTTTTACTGAGGCTGGCAACCCTGATGGGGCCCCCTAGTGGCATGGGGGCCCGAATGGTCAGTCCGCCCCTGGGTGTGCCTCGTTCCCATCTCAAAAAGTTGGGAGGTATGCATGTCGCTTTCTTGGTGCTTCAAAGCATTTCCAAAGCCTCCATAGAAGTCTATCACAATGCTTGCTAGCAGCACCTGCAGGTTTTGAGGGGCATTTATTCAGAGTTAGCTTTGCTTTAGGCCCCGTACACACGAGAGGATCGATCCGCTGAAATTGATCCGCGGATCGGTTTCAGCGGATAGATCCGCTGGTGTGTAAGATCCAGCGGATATATTTCGGTCCGACCGATTTCCAGCGGATAAAAATTTCTTAGCATGCTAAGAAATCTATCCGCTGGAATCGGCTCCAGCGGATCGATCCGGTGGTCTGTACAGATTCACCGGATCGATCCGTCCGAACACATCCCTCGCATGCGTCGTAATGATTCGAAGCATGCGTGGATATCCTTATATGATCGCGCACGTCGCCGTGTCATCATCGCGGCGACGGCGCGACACGTCACCGCGGACGGAATTCCGCGGGGATTTTGATCTCCTGGTTAGTACAACCAGGAGATCAAAATCCGCCAGAGGATTTATCCGCGGATACGGTCCGGAGGACCGTTTCCGCGGATAAATCCTCTCGTGTGTACCCGGCATTAGAGTTATTGGAGGTATGAGATATCCTAGGATGCACTAGGAAACCAACAAGTGAACCAAAAATACATCATTAGTAGTCACTTTTTCATATATATATATTCTGGGAGTGTCTGATGCAGATATTACATATGGTGTGCAGCATGGAGCAGCAGGAAGGTAAGCTAGGTCCAGACTGGAACAGAGAAACTAGCAGCTGGCACACATGGTATGCAATGTGGAAACATCAGGGCCGGATTAACAATGGGGCTGATGGAGCTGCAGCTCCAGGCCCCTTTCTCAAGATAGGCCCAATTGCCCAAAAAAAAAAAAAATTTCAGAAAAAAAAAAAAAGATCGACTTCGGGGGTTGTAGCTCGACGACCAGAGGTCACAGAAACCCCACATTTGGGGGTAGGCAAGGGAAGAGCTACCCCACAACTGGTTAAAATATGGGACGGCTATCATTTATGGTTCCGGAGATACGGGCCTGCTTGCACAGCCTGTCAGAAGCTACATTCAGAGCGGCCAATATAAATACAAGCTGACACACTACAGCAGACTGATAGGATCACAGGGCTTATAATAATTATTTGTATATTACTTATGGTAATTAACCCCTTACCACCCAGGCCAATTCTGACACTTCTCTACTACATGTAAAAATCATCATTTGTTTTTTGCTAGAAAATTACTCTATGGTGGTCTTTGCACTTTTTATGTTGCACGGTACAGAGCTTCACGATTCTGGCTAAAATGAGAATTGCAATTCTTTTGCTTAGAAGATAGATCACGATTCTCTCACGATTCTGGCGGCGTAACATCATCTTTCACATTAAAACAAAAAATGGGCTAACTTTACTGTTTTGTTTTTATGGGTTTTATTATTCATTGAAGTGGGCAAATGCAGTGTGACATAAAATATTGCAGCAATTGCCATTGTATTCCCTAGAGTCTCTGCTAAAATATATATAATGTTTATATATATTTTCTGCTTTTTAACTTAAAGCGGGGGTTCACCCTTAGAGGGCACTTTTCCCCCTTAGATTCCTGCTAGTTTTTACTAGGGGAATCGGCTATTTATTTTAAAATATGTGCAGTACTTACCCGTTTACGAGATGCATCCTCTCCGTCGCTTCCGGGTATGGGCTTCGGGAATGGGCGTTCCTTCTTGAGTGACAGTCTTCCGAGAGGCTTCCGACGGTCGCATCCATCGCGTCACGATTTTCCGAAAGAAGCCGAACGTCGGTGCGCAGGCGCAGTATAGAGCCGCACCGACGTTCGGCTTCTTTCGGCTACGAGTGACGCGACGGATGCGACCGTCGGAAGCCTCTCGGAAGGCTGTCACTCAAGAAGGAACGCCCGCTCCCGAAGACCCATACCCGGAAGCGACGGAAGAAGATGCAGCTCGAAAACGGGTAAGTACTGCTCATATTTTAATACAAATAGCCGATTCCCCTAGACCGAACGAGCAGGAAGCTAAGGGGATAAAAAAAAAAAATTTACAAATGGGTGAACTCCCGCTTTAAGAAACAAGTGTTGGACTTTAAGTAGTTAAATTTCCCGCATTTACACACAGAAGTTTGATCTAAGAAGGAAGTTAGTAACAATGTTTCATGTTGTTTACAAACTTCGCAGACTGCCCAGATTTTTTCTTTACACACAGAAGTGTATCCCTTTGATCTAAGAAGGAAGGTTAGTTACAATGGGCCAGATTCTGATACATTTATATTGCTCCACGGCAGCGTAACGTATCCCATTTACGTTACACCCCCGCAGGTTTACAGCGCAAGTGCCTGATTCACAAAGCTCTTACCTGTAAACTTGCGGCGGTGTAACGTAAATCCGCTCTGCGCAAGCCCGCCTAATTCAAATGGGGCGGGCACCATTTCAATTAGGCGCGTTCCCGCGCCGAGCGTACTGCACATGCTCCGTCGGGTAAATTACCCGACGTGCATTGCGCTAAATGACGTCGCAAGGACGTCATTGGTTTCGGTGTTAACGTAAATGGCATCCAGCGCCATTCACGGACGACTTACGCAAACGACGTGATTTTTTAAATTTCGGCGCGGGAACGACGGCCATACGTCACATTGCTTAGAACACCTAGGGCTCAGCCCTAATTTTACGACGCGTATCTCGACGGAAACAACGTAAAGTTAGAGCGACGGGTAACGCGGACGTTTGTGGATCGCCGTAACTAGTCATTTGCATATTCTATGCCGACCGCAATGGCCTCGCCACCTAGCGGCCAGCATAGAATTGCATCCTAAGATCCGACAGTGTAAGTCAATTACACCTGTCGGATCTTAGGGCTATCTATGCGTAACTGATTCTATGAATCAGCCGCATAGTTAGGACGGGCGGATCACAGAGATACGACGGTGTATCAGGAGATACGCCATCGTATCTCTTTTGTGAATCTGGCCCAATGTTTCCTGTTAAAAACTTGGCAGACTGCCCAGATATTTTCTTTTGATAGCTGAAAGTCTTTCCACTTGTTATATGAAAGAATCGGCAAACTCTGCATTGGCGATCGTCAGGGGGGTTGAATCGAGATCATGATTTTTTTAACGATTAATTGTGCAGCTCTAGCACGGTATTTGCGCAGCAATTTTTCAAACATGTTTTTTTTTTTTTTTAAAACTGTTTCATTCATTAAAAAAAACACTAGTTAGTTAAGTTAGCACGCTTTTTTTTGGTATCCTAAGCGATGCTTTAAATTTTTTTAGGTTACATGTTTAGAGTTACAGAGGAGGTCTAATACTAGAATTATTGTTCTCGCTCTAACGATCGTGGCGTATGTAACCTGTGTGTATCTGGCTCTGATACTACCAGTGCCTACCCAGCCACTGACTAGTATGTCTCCCCAGCCTGTCCCCACACACCCTCTCACCTGCTGACCTGTGGATGGGGGAATCACTCCTGCAGTGTTATTGTGTTCTGCCAGTGAATACAATGATCAGTGTTGCTAACTATAGCTGGCAGCACTGATTGTTTTGGGAAAAACCTAACAGGCTGGTTGTACTCAAATCGATTAATAGATTGACTTGTGTAAAACCAGCTAGCCCATACATATATCGACTATGGCTGGTCTCTGCATAATTGGCGTAATTTCAATCAATGTATGACCCGCTTAACCACTACACAGTCCCTAAATATCCTTCCACTCCTGTACATAGTGCTCACTGTCATACTCTCCACACTCCTCTCCTGTACATAGTGCCCACTGTCATACTCTCCACACTTCTCTCCTATACATAGTGCCCACTGTCATACCCTACACACTCCTCTCCTGTACATAGTGCCCACTGTCATACCCTCCACACTCCTCTCCTATACAGAGCGCCCACTGTCATACCCTTCACACTCCTCTCCTGTACATAGTACCTGCTGTCATACACTTCTCTCCTGTACATAGTGCCCACTGTCGCACCCTCCACACTCCTCTCCTGTACATACTGCTCACTGTCATACCCTCCACACTCCTCTCCTATACATAGTGCCCACTGTCATACCCTCCACACTCATCTCCTATACATAGCGTTCACTGTCATACCCTCCACACTCCTCTCCTATACATAGTGCTCACTATCATACCGTCCACATTTCTCTCCTGTACATACTGCCCACTGTCATACCTTCCACACTCCTCTCCTGTACATACTGCCCCATCATACCCTCCACACTTCTCTCTGGTACGTACTACCCTCTGTCATACCCCCAGACTCTTCCTGTACATACTGCCCATTGTCATACCCTACAAACTCCACTCCTGTACATAGTGCCTTTTGCCGTACCCTTTGTACTCCTCTCCTGTACATAGTGCCCACTGTTAGACCCTCCACATTCCTCTCCCTCACCTGCACATACTTCCCACTTATATACCGTCCATACTCCTCCCCTATGTCGCTTACCCACAAAAACAGTTCCTTAAAATTATACTGAATATCCTCAATGTTACCAGCTCTAGAATGGACACACTTTTGTTAGTTCAACTAAAGGAAATCTCAGTTCTCATATTCGTTCTGCTCCATTATTAGTACTCGTTTAATTTTGTGATTACTACTATGATGTACAGAGGAACATTGGGGATCTCAGCTACTCTAAATATAGCACTTATATAAAAAAGTGTCCCTGAAAATATTTTTTAAATGTTGGCAACTGTGCACTTAGGCACTGCCCAAGGGCCACTGGGTCAGTAGGGGCCCCATGAGAGGCTCCTGGGATCCTTTGATATTAAAGTGGTAGTAAACTTTTCTGACATTACTACTTTTTAGAGGCCCTGGGGTAGGTTATGCCACAACGTACAAGTATGCACAACATATTAGCAGATTAGTGTACACTTCAATTTTCAGACTGAGCCCTCCAGTGCTGCGATGTGATGAATCAGGCGGGGCCCGGGCACTTCCATCTTCACCCGGTCTTCCTTCTGGGTTCTGTGCCTTTGGTCACTTGCCTTGGCCGGGCTGCGTTCATGTCATTCCCATGCATTATTTATTATTTATAAAAGGCCCCAGCAAAATCCTCAGCACCAGGCCCATGATGTTCTTAATCTGGCCCTGGGAAACACTATAGTGGAAGGTGAGTGTCAGAGACAGCCCGCAGAAGAACTGGCACATTTGCTAATGCCCAGCAGAATCGTAGATTGCCACTTAGAAATTCGCCATTGGCATATAGGAATTTGCCACTGCTGATAAGCATGCACACACAGGCACAAATGGCCACGAAGATTTGTGTGCCAGTGCGCGTGCACCTATGACCAGTGGCCTATTTAAAGCCAGCAGCATCAGCCATTAGTTGCTGGATGAGCTTTAGCTCCCCTGTGTGTTCCTGTTCTTGATACTATTGGATTTCCTGTTACCGACCCGGCTTGCTGTTGACCTGTCTTGTCTCCATTTCTGGCTTTGACTTGTTTCATTGACTCCGCTCATGTCTGCTGTACCCGTCGTGTATGAACTCTGGCTTGCTCTTCTGGACTCCTCTGCTGCCTGATTACCAATGTATGACCCCGGATTACTCCTGACCTTGCTTACTGCCTTTCCCCTGGCTGATACGCTGTGTATAACTACTGGCCTGGCTCCTGACCCTGCTCCTGGCTCTCCCTTCGGCCAAGTCTCATCTGGTTCATTTGAGGTACTCCTGCCCAGCAGTGCATCCTGATTGTCCTGCCACCATCCAGCAGACATCTCATCACTCAGTCTATCGCAGCTGGCACCCCCTGCTTCTTTGGGCATAGCACTCCCTGTCACCAAAAGGGACTGGGTTACGAAGAATCAGCAGAGCTGGGGGACCAAGGCAGGAGAAACTAGCAAATGTTACACGTGGTGAGCAGCATGGGAGAAATATAGCTGAAGGTGAGAGAGGAGGATCAGCAAACCAGAGAATCAGCAGAGCTGGGGACCAGGGCAAGAAAAACTAGCATATGTCACATGTGGTGAGCAGCATGGAAGCAATATAGCGGGAGGTGAGCAGATACCAGAGAGAAAAAGGACTGGGTGATGGAGAATCATCAGAGCTGGGGGACCAGGACAGGAGAAACTAGCAAATGTGCCACATGGGAGCAATATAGCAGGAGATGAGAGAGGAGAATCAGCAAACCAGAGAATCAGCAGAGCATGCGGTTACTACTGAGTGGTGAATTGGCAGAGTTGGGGGTTACTAACGAGTGGGGGATCAGCAGAGCTGGGAGTACTACTGAGGCAGGGACCTGCTGAACAAGGGTACGAATGAGTTGGGGATCTGCTGAGCGGGGGTACTAATGATCTAGGCATCTGCTGAACAGGGGTACTAATGAGCTGGGGTATTACCAAGTTGTGGGTACTACTGAGCCAGGGTACTGCTGAGCCCCTTTAAAACAAATAAAAAATCAAAACACACAGGGAATTGCACAAGCTTCATACTTCAATAAAGCATCACCAAAGCTTACAAAATGCATGGTGATGCGGTAGGAGCTTTAACCACTTCAATACCAGGCACTTTCCCCCCTTCCTGCCCAGGCCAATTTTCAGCTTTCAGCGCTGTCGCTTTTTAAATGACAATTGTGCGGTCATGCTACACTGTACCCAAACAAAAATGTTATCATTTTGTTCCCACAAATAGAGCTTTCTTGTGGTGGTATTTGATCACCTCTGGGATTTTTTCTTCTTCTGCTAAACAAATAAAAAAAGACAGAACATTTTGAAAAAAATATTTTTGTTTTTTCGTTTCCGTTACAAAACTTTGTAAATAAGTTTTCTCCTTCACTGCTAGGCACTGATGAGGCTGCACTGATTGGCACTGGTAAGATGGCACTGATGAGGTGGCATCAATGAGGTGACACTGATGAGGTGGAACTAATATGTGGCACTGATGGACACTGATAGGCGGCCCTGATATGCAGCACTGATGGGCATTGATAGGCGGCACTAATGAGGCTGCACTAATGGGCACTGATGAGGTGGCACCAATGAGGTGGGACTAATATGCGGCACTGATGGGCATTGATAGGCGGCCCTGATGGACACTGATATGCAGCACTGATGGGCACTGATAGGCAGCACTGATGGGGCACTGATGGATGGCACTGATAAGGAGGCACTGGCAGGCATTAGTGATGGGCACTGATTGTCATAAATTGTGGGCACTGATTGGCATCCCTGGTGGCCATGGGTGGCTTACCTGGTGGTCACAAGTGGTATGCATCCCTGGTGGTCCTGGTGGTGTGCCTGGTGGTCTTGGGTGGGCATCCTCGGGGGGGGGGGGGGCTGCACAGACCTCCCTGTCAAAAGAGCAGCCGACCGGCTCTTCTCTACTTGCGTCAGGCAGATGCGAGGAAGGAAAAGCTGATACACATATTTTCCTGTTTACACCGTGATCAGCTGTGATTGGACACAACTGATCACATGGTGAAGAGTCTCCGTCAGGGACTCTTTACCTAGATCGGAGTTGCGGTGTGTCAGACTGACACACCGCACCACCGATCGTCGCGATGTGCACCCCCTGCAGGCACGTGCCAGCTCGTTATCTGGTCAGGATAACTAAACCACTTTGCCAATGTCATATTGCTATACAGCGTGTAAATGAGCTTTTCCAGATCTTCATACTTTACGTCCATATACTCCTTCACCCTAGCAACAGACATTAAAGCACAATGCTATGTTGGATTTGTTATGGGTAAACCAAAACCGTCTCCACATCCTGAGCGCACTACACCAGGACTAGAACATTGTGTTGCAGTATTAGCCATTGAACTAGCTGAACTTTTCACATAAGAAATGGACATTGAGCTACAAGATACTGTAATCTTGGTTCGCCACTTCAAAACATTCCCAACCTGGAAGCTATTTATAGGAGTTATTTTTGCCAAGCACACATTACTTGTTCCTTTCACACATTCATATGGCAGTAACTGGAAAGGACGACACTATTGGCAGAATGTCCGTTCAGCAGTATACAGCCTTAGTAATCTCAAGATATCATCTGCTGTGCAGCAATGAAACCTATACCCAAGAGATTGCATTGCCATGGAAAATACCCATCCCTGAAGACTGTGCCATGAAAATGCTTAGTTCATTGTATGATCAACACACCTTGTGAGAGTAGGCAGCCACCATAAAGAATCTAAGCTCAAATAGCATAGTTGCCAATATTACCAGGGACACCTATTTATTTTGCTGTGCATCCAGCAAGCTATTATAGGCAGAGAATGTACTGAATGATTTATTTACGGCCTTTTATCCAGCTGTTGTAAGTAAATGGATGGAAAGTACCTTTACTAGCACAGGTAGATGTACTGTACTTCCTTACATGTTTACATAAAGGAAGCTGCTTCTCCTGCTGTCATTAAACAACAACAAATAAAAAACATCAGCTAAAGGCACAGAGCCAATTAGAGCAGCTCTTTGCCACGTGATGGTCAGTTACAGTGATCATTAGGCCTCATACACACGGATGTTTTTACATCAGCGTTTTTGAGCTTTTTTTGCACCTTAAAAACGCCACTCCGTGTTATTCAATGGCCTAATACACAATGTGGCGTATTTTTAGCTGTAACAGGCATTGGCATTTTTAACCCTGTCCGGCCAGCCGCCGCAGTTTTACTGCAGCAGGTTGGTTCCCCTGGGCGAAACAACATTAACTTACGTCGCTTTGCCTTTTGATCGCTAGGGGGCACACGCAGTGGCTCACCGCCCGAGCTGATGCGGGTGCTTGGCGGGCGCGATGACCGCCGGGCAGCCGCGCTTGCTCATGATGGAGCAAGAACCTGGATCTGTGGGCCAGATTCACAAAAGAGAAACGACGGCGTATCTCTGAGAGTATCTATGCGGCTGATTCATAGAAACAGTTACGCATAGATAGCCCTAAGATCCGACAGGTGTAATTGACTTACACCGTCGGATCTTAGGATGCAATACTTCGGCCGCCGCTGGGTGGAGTTCGTGTCGTTTTCCAGCGTCGGGTATGCGAATTAGCTTTTTTTTTTTTTTTTTGTGCGTGTACTCGAGAGAGGAGCTGGACTGCAGGAGTTGGGAGTAGGCAGGCCTCCCCCAGAGGCAATCTGCCACCTTTCTCCATGCCCCGGGTGGCAATGGCGGGTGTGAGGGGGTCCTCCCACACAGCCCGCCCTACCTGCTCCGCTTTGAAGCCCAACGGGGCAGAGGGACTCCCTATAAGGGAGTGAGAGGATTAGCCCGCTCAACCAGCCCCATTAGTCCTTCGCCTCTCTTTAGAGACCGCGTGGTCAATGTGCGTGTGTTAACCCAATTTAGAGTGCGTGTGTAGGTGTGGTGGTTTTTGTGGGAGGGGGGTGGGCGTACTAAGCACAGGCTTACCTTGCATAGCACACCCACCGGGAGCCGGGCTGAGACCTCCAAACTCAATTCACATGAAGCCGAGACCGGGATCCGAACCTCTAGCTGCAGAGGTGAATGGCTTGTCAGCGCAGTGCCAATCGCGTTGAGCCACCGCAGCTCCTTCTGGCGAATTAGCTTTTATGGCGATCCACGAAGGTACGCGCGTTTGTTACGTCGTCGCTAGTCGGTTTTTCGCGTCGCAAAGTTACAGCTGCTATTGAGGTGGTGTAACAATAGACAGCCCATGTTAAAGTATGGCCGTCGTTCCCGCGTCGAATTTCCAATTTTGTTTTTTTTTGCGTAAGTCGTCCGGAAATACGAAAGTACGTTACGCACGTTGCCATTCAAAACATTACGTCGGGCGACGTCATTTCGCGTAAAGCACGGCAGGAAATTTCAAAATGGAGCATGCGCAGTACGTTCGGCGCGGGAATGCGCCTAATTTAAATGGTCCCCGCCCCATTTGAATTAGGCGGGCTTGCGCCGGACGTCTTTACGTTACTCCGCCGCAAGTTTACACTCAAGTGCTTTGTGAATCAAGCACTTACGAGGAAAACTTGCGGCGGTGTAACGTAAAGACGATACGTTACGCCGCCGCGGATCTTTATGAATCTGGCCCTGTGTGTTTAAATTGGTTCTTCCCCCATCTCCGGTCCTTCACCTCTCTGCGCTGTCTTCTCTCTCCACTGTCTTCTTGCTCTTTTGCTGGGTCTTCTCCCTCTGCTCTTCTTCCGATGTTGACGCAATCTTCGATGTAATGTTGGGTCCACTGTGTGCAATGACTTATTTTGGCATGGGGCGGGATCACCCAATGATGCAATTGGGAGGCCACGCCCCCATGTGACATCATCACCCCATCATGCCCCGGCCGATGAGGTCACAAGGGGCGGGGTTCCCTTTCAAGATTCTCAGAACACAAGTTGCACCGCAAGTCGGATCATTTTGCTCCAACTTCTGGTGCAGCTTCCATTCAAATCAATGGACTCCCATAGGGAACCATTGATTTTGAATAGAGGCAGAGAAACTTGGATGAAAGCTAGCGCAGCTAAACACGCATTGACGCCAATGCAAAACGTGGATAAAATCACGTTTTTAACGCAGTTTTTTCTCTGGTGTCAGTACTAGTTTTACAGCTCGTTTTTTTTAAACTTCCGTGTGTATGAGGCCTAAAACAGGGTAATACTGTTTACATTGGTGAGCCCTCACCTCAATCCAAGAAGGGGAAAGAGTAGGATTTAATGAATGAATCCTGCAGAGGAGCAAGGAGCAGTTGAAGGTGGGGGTGGGGCAGGGCAGGGGACTTAAAGCGGGAGTTCACCCATTTAAAAAAAAAAAAAAATCTCCCCTTAGCTTCCTGCTCGTTCGGTCTAGGGGAATCGGCTATTTATATTAAAATATAAGCAGTACTTACCCGTTTTCGAGCTGCATCTTCTTCCGTCGCTTCCGGGTATGGGTCTTCGGGAGCGGGCGTTCCTTCTTGAGTGACAGCCTTCCGAGAGGCTTCCGACGGTCGCATCCGTCGCGTCACTCGTAGCCGAAAGAAGCCGAACGTCGGTGCGGCTCTATACTGCGCCTGCGCACCGACGTTCGGCTTCTTTCGGAAAATCGTGACGCGATGGATGCGACCGTCGGAAGCCTCTCGGAAACCTGTCAATCAAGAAGGAACGCCCATTCCCGAAGCCCATACCCGGAAGCGACGGAGAGGATGCGTCTCGTAAACGGGTAAGTACTGCACATATTTTAAAATAAATAGCCGATTCCCCTAGTAATAACGAGCAGGAATCTAAGGGGGAAAAGTGCCCTCTAAGGGTGAACCCCCGCTTTAAAGCGGACCTTCAGTCATTTTTTTAAGCTTTCCATATTCTGCCCTTGTTGTTTTAACTTTGGATAGTAAAAAAAAAAAATTCCACTACACAGGCCAGGTAAGTATAACATGTTTGTTATTTTTATAGAAAAAAAAAAAAAAAAGGAGATTCTAAAAAAAGTAAGATAAAAATTAACAATAGATAAAAAATAAATAAAAAGATATGAAAAAAGTTAAAAAAAAAATAAAAAAAAATTACCAAAAAATTCAATTGCATTAAGAAAAAATAGCATTAGATAAAAAAAATTTATAAAAAATTAAAAAAATAGATAAAAAAATATAATACAGTAAAAGGAGATAAAAAATAACAGTAGATAAAAAAAATAAAAAAAGATATAAAAAAAGTAAATAAAAGATAAAAGGAGATAAAAAATAAATAAAAGGAGATAAACCCCCCCTCCAAGAGATTAAAAAAAATTATAACAAAAGAGATAAAAATGAAAAAGCTATAAAAAGAGATAAAGAGTAGATTAAAGAAAAAAAAGTGATAAAACTAAAAAGAGATATGAGAAAAAACACAAAAAACATAAAAATGTATTTTATTTATTCTAAAAAATAGCAATAGATAAAAAAGAGATAAATAAATAAAATGAGATTAAAAAAAAAGGAGATAAAAAACGATAATTAAAAAAATAAAGGGCGATAAAAAATAATAATAAAAGGAGATAAAAAATAACAATAGATAAAAAATAAAGGGAGATAAATAAAGAGATAAAAAAAATAAAAGAGATAAAAAAAATAAAAAGTGAATAAAAAAATAGATAAAAAATAAAGGGAGATAAAAAAAGAGATGAAAGAGATAAAAAAATATAAAAAAAAGCGAAAAAAGTAAATTTCCGGTCCGAATTCAGCTGAAATCGCACTGAAGCCCATAGAGAGCCGGTCACAGTCTCCTGACATGCAAATTGGTTGCATGAAACCCACATGTAATTTGCAATAGTGTGAACCCAGCCTTAAAGGGATTAAAAAGAAATATGAAGAAATAAAATGGATAAAAAAGCTAAAAAAAAAAAGCTAACAAATAGATAAATAATAAAAAAAGATAAAGAAATTAAAAGAGATATAGAAGGAGCTAAAAAAAACGGAAAATTGTATCATACTTACCAGTAATTTTCCTTTCCTGGTGCCTATCCATGGCAGCATACCTGTGACAAGCTCCGCCTTGGCTCCTCCCTCAGGACTAGTGAATATTATAAAAGTGTTGGTTAGCACAGCCCCCACATTCTCCGTAATATAGAATACCGAAGGGAGGGATTGTATGCTGCCATGGATAGGCACCAGGAAAGGAAAATTACTGGTAAGTATGATACAATTTTCCGTTTTCCTGGTGCCTCCATGGCAGCATACCTGTGACAAATAACTAGCTGAGATGGGTGGGATGATTCAAAGAGTTTTTTTTTTTTTTTTTTTTATCATTTAAAAGAAGAACCAAAAGGCCTATTCGCCGTCTGACTGCCGAACTCCACTGATGAAAAAGAGCTCCACTCTGCAAATTTTTCAGAAACATATGCTGGGACGCCCCAGTCGTTGCGCTGCGAATAGCTTCAATTGATACACTCGCTCTTGCCGCCCAAGAGGCAGGAACCGCTCTGGTGGAGTACGCCCAGACTGCCAAAGAGGATCACAGTCCTTTTGCCCTGTACACCTTGTGGATGAGCCACAAGGCAATCGTTCTTGCTGGCGCCTCCATGCCCTTGTTTTCCAACCTAGGGAGTTAAAAACAACCTGGTAGAGTCCCTGAAGGATGCCGTAGCCTGCGGATGTCACCTGAAAGTGGAGAAAATGTCCAGCTCGTGAAGGGAACCTGAGCCCTGTCTTGAAAATGTTGGAAGCGCCCAAGTTTATGACATGTTCGAGGATGATATGACCTTGGGGCTAAATCCCCGAACAGTTCCGAGTTCCACTCTGTCAGGATAGAATATGATATGATTATAATCCGCTCCTAAATCTGGGAGTACTGCAAACATGTCTGCCAGAGATTATGGCTATGAAGAAGAATAGCTGCATGGTTAGATTCCAAAGCGATGTTGACTCTGAAGGGACAAGAGGTGAATTGGCTAAGGACTCTAGGATGATAGCAAGGTCCCGAGTGGAAAAGATTGTTTAGTTGGCGATCGGCTCTTTGACGGCTTTGAAAAATTGGATTATTAATGAATCCTCTGTCCATTTTAACTGGCTGCTGCTGAAATTGCCGCTGCACGTACCCTTAGTGTACTCAAGCAAGACCTAGGTCTAAGCCTGCCTGCAAGCATTCAAGAATTTGAGAGGATGATGGAGAATCTGGAACACCGCTTCTGCCAATCATGAAGGCCCAGAACCTGTTCCGCACCTTGTTTGTGGTTGTACTGGATGGACTTGAGTCTTTTCTCAACTTGATCAACAATGTAACTATATAAGCCTATCCTATATCCTGTTTGTGGATGGCTTTCTTGCCCTGAGCAGGGTTGCGATAACCTTGTTGGAACATCCTATGGATTGGAACCTTTCCCTTTCATCTGCCAGATGTGAAGATCCAACCTGTGGGGAACTGGATAGGTGCGACGTACTTATGACAGGAGAAAGGTATTATTGGAACCCTGACTGAAGGCTTGGTATTCAGGTACATTGTTGTGGGAAAACAAGGATGTCTTGGCCAGTGCGGTAGGCCTGCTATCACCGTCATGGTTCCTACCATGAGGCTCCACAGGAGCTTTGGAATGAGAGACCCTGGAAAAAAGGCATAGACCAGGTTGCAGGGATCGCATCTACTGCTTCTGCTTGGGGATGAGGAGGCCTCGGGACGAACTTTGAAATCTTGGTGCTGTCGCAAATAGGTCCGGCTCGAGGGGACCCACTGGACCACTATCTAGGTGAAAACTTTCTGGTGCAGAAACCATTCTTTGGAATCAACGAACCCCCGAGATAGGTGGACGGCCCTTGAACTGAGATGACTGGGCAGAAAGGCTGTTTTTAAGTCTTTAGATTCCTTTCTGCCCAAAGGATTATTGTTTCCACTTCCCTCAGCAGGTCCTGCTGTGCATTCCTTCTTGTCAGTGCCAATAAGACACTGCAGCCCTCTTGGCCATTCGGAGGTGGGAACTGGGTTGCCTGTACCTCAAATTTCTAGTGTTAGCAATGCAAAAGGAAGGATTCCTGAACCTCCAGGCTATTCGATACTAGGCATGTTGTATGGAAGGACCATCTTCCCTGCCCTGAGATCTGGATCTAGTGTGAGCCCCCACTTGCCGCACTGGTATCGGTAGTAGTTGTGATCCAGTTGACATGTCCTGATGGATGCGATTTCATAAGCGTGTATTTCTTCATCCACCCATGTAGACTCCTGGGCATCAGGGTCGTCAGGTATATGGATTGAGATAGATACGGTCTGTTCTGTCGCCTCCAAAACTCTGGCTGGAAATGTCTCGAATGCTAATACCATAGTGATGCATGACAACATCTGGCCTATTAGGCTCAGACAGTTCAATGCCCACAGGTAGGATGTCACACTGACTCCCTTCATCTGCCGAATAGTGGACTTTACCTTTGAGGCGGGAAGTTTACTGTACTGTTCTGTTCCACTAATCGGGCTGGATTCTTCACCATGGGACAAAGGTCATCCCTGTAGTGGTGTACTTCAGAGTCCTAATTCTCCTGGAGGGGTTATGATAGCAATTAGGATCTTCATAAAGACTTTTGGTGATGTGCAGAGGCCGAATGGGAAGGCTCAAAAATTGAAGATGTACATGCCCCACTGCAAACCCTGGATATTTCAGGAGAGGAGTACAGGTACATGCAGGTAAGCATCCTGCAAGTCTATTGATAACATCCAATACCTCGGTTGGAATAAACGAACAATCGTTTGAAGCGAAACCATTTAGAGATTTTCAGGAGGATCTTAGCGAGTTAGACTCTTCAGATCCATCACGGAACTCCAACCTTCGTTTCTCTTGGGAACTAGAAACAGGGTGGAGTAAAAACCGAGAATCTCTCTGATAGAGGTACTGGGACCACTGCTTGCTGCTCCTGCACAGGAGAGAAGAAAAAACACTGTAGTGCTTCAGATTTTCTGGGGGAACCTCGACACCCTTGTCGGAAAAAAATAAGATTTGGAGGGGGGGTGTCTATAAACGCCCAGAAGTGACCATATTCAACTGTGAAGACTACCCACGGATCCCTGCACCTTGAACCCGGATCCTCGAGAAGTACTTGAGTCTGACCCCCCTTGGGAAAAAGGATTTGGCAGAATCCTGTGGAGGTAGGCATGAGCTTCCGCATACGGGCTTGAGGAAGGTGGAATGCTTGCTTCTCTAGCTCTGCCTACAGCCTTCTTCCGTCTGGACTGTCTGTAGTCCTCACTCTTGTATTAAGTATTAAAAACTTGGTGCGAATGAGCTGGAGCACCCGGGTCGTCTGTCTTGGGGTAACAGGCCTAATTTCCCGCCATTGATGCGAGAGATGGTCTTACCCAATTTCTCCCTAAACAAGGCTTTCCCGTCAGAAGGTATCTTGTACCAGCTCTGTTTTGAGGCAATATCTGTTGACTATGGTTCCAGTCACAAGGCCCGTTTGGCCATGACTATGTGGAGCATTGACCCAGGGGAGCATAGAAAAGAATCGATTGCGGATTCACCAATAAGATCTGCTTAGAGCTTTAGCTCATCTAAGGCCCTGGTGGTATCCCCCTTGGGATATCCAGTTGCATTGCGCACTCCATCACATCTGTCCAGACGTAAAGGGGGGTGGACATTGATGTCAGGGCCATCGCAGGATTACAAGTGTTTGCCCACCGTCTGGTGGAAGATCAAGATCCAACCTTCTGTCTAGTGGGTGCCTAAGTGAAGTCGAGTCCCCTTTTTTTATTTTTTATACAAGAGACATAGAAAACAAAACAGCAGCCGGCCAGTATTTACTGAGCCGAACAAGGCCCAACATGGCCCATTACACAGGTACAATCAGTGACCTCTAAGTGAGGTTGAGTCTTACATGGGCAATGTGACGTTCTTTGCCAACTTTACCACCACTCCATCGACTACTGGAGGGCTTCCAAGCATTGCGGAAACTGCTTTTGAGGAGGTATAACTTTCCTAGTTGAACAATGGAGAATTCTCTCTCCGTCCTCTTCCACTCTTCCTCAATCACACTCCTCAATTTGCCCATGAGAGGGAAAAGGCAATCTGGAGGAGAAAAGGGAGGCACGATTTAGACTTCTGTGCCAGTCTCCTCCCAGCCGATTGCTAGTTTCACCGCCTGCACATACGGCTGGACCGTGGTGAAAGCGAAACAAAAGGCATCATGGACATCGGAGAAGTCCCCTGAGATAGTATTCTCTTCCTGATGTTTGAAGGAAGAGACAGGCGTTGGGCGAGATTTCACTTGAAGATGGCCCGGGAATGGACGCCTCCGCCGATTGCTCCAGAGTAGAAGATGCCGGTTGTTGTGGCGGCATTGTGGGGCCCAAATCCGCAAAGGAACTCTCTCCCGCGTATTTAGGTAGGTCCGCCATTTGCAGGCTTTGGCCCTCTGCCACTGGGCAATTCCGCCAGACCGGTTTGTCTGGAAGTGGGGTGACTCCACGGGTCTGACATTTCGGGGATCTAGGCTTCAAAGAGCGCGAGTGACGGCGTTTATTTGGCCGATGATTACCTGCCACTCCTATGATCCCTATGCCTGGACGACCCGTCTCCACGTGGACTAGAGTCACCATGGTCCACATGTCGCCTTGAGGTTCTCTTAGACATCTTCTGGCGTACAGGGCTGAAAAGAAAGTACCAGCCTCAGTGCACTCTTTTCCTTTAAGATCTGTAAGCTTACCTGAACGTAGGTCCTTACCTCATCTGTAGAGTAGGATCTTGTACAGGTGGCGAATGGCTCACACTGAGTGGATTTAGCAGAAGTAGCAGCCAAGAAAAGAATAAAGAGGAAACCAGGGGTCAGATCCTAATCTGGGGATTTACCTCTGAATAAATGGTGTGATTTTTTTTTTTTTTTTTTTATTCCCGGAGACACGAAAAAAATATATTTTATTTTATATGTGTATTTATCTTTAATTATTATATTTTACTTAAGCTATATTTCTTCTACTTCCCCTTTTTTTTTTTTTTTTACTTAAATAAACATATAATACACGTATCCGTCTTATTTTTAAAAGAAAACATATGTATGCATACATTATTATTATTTTTTTTTTTTTTTTACTTTTACTTACCTGAAGAGAAGAGAGTGTTTCCCTGGAGCCATCTGACTGCGTAGTACTTCCTGCAACCTTTAGGTGTCTCACTAAAGCCACTAGAGGGATCCATAGAGGCGAAGAATGCTTCAGACTTGTGCCTGACATCTTGTGGGCAAAAAGCGTCGCTCTGCCCTCATCCAAAATGGCCACCGCAGCCTCCGGATCCACCACGTATGCGCCGACCGTCGGGACGAGAACCCGGAAGACGCGCACCGCCGGCGCATGCGCAGAACGCGACTGAGGACGCCGAACATAAATAAAAAGCCGGCGCTAAGCGAGCGCGGCTCCTAAGGAGCTGGAAAAGTTTACAGGGGGCTAGGCACAATAAGAAAGGGGAATGAATACAAAGAGGACTAGTGCGAGGCAGGATTGGGAGAAAACCTGGAGAGAAAACAAAAGTAAATGCAGAAATGGCTGCTACCTCTGTAGCCAACAACTGAGCAAATGCCTAAACACCACTGTGCAGATAGAGCTCTTAGTTAAGAGACAAACTGCTTGTCCCAAAAGATCCTACAGAAGGGACTCCCTACCTTATCAGCGCATTTAGCTGCCCAAGAGAAGGGACCGCGTCCGGGAGAGGCTTGAACCCAGACGGAAGCTGCCGAATGCAGAAGGTAAGGACAACCGACCAGAATTCACTGCCATGAGGTATGAGGAAAAAAAGGAGAATGTGGGGGCTGTGCTAACCAACACTTTTATAATATTCACTAGTCCTGAGGGAGGAGCCAAGGCGGAGCTTGTCACAGGTATGCTGCCATGGAGGCACCAGGAAAAATAGATACCAAAAGGAGATAATAAATAAAAGGAGATGAAAAATGAATAAAAAAGAGATTAAAAAATATAACAATAGATAAAAATTTGATAAAACAATACAAAGAGATTAAAGAAATAAAAGGAGAATAGAAATAACATTAGATAAAAAATAAAAAGAGATAAAAAAACAAAAGGACATAAAAAATAAAAAATGATTTAAAAAAAATAAAAAGAGATAAAAATGTAAAATAGATAAAAAAATAAAAAGGAGGCAAAAAAAGAGAATAAAAAATAAAAAACAAAAACATAAAAAGTTAAAAAAGAGATAAAAAAGGAGATAAAAAATGAAAAGAGATTAAAAAAATAAAAGGAAATTAAAAATAACAATGGATAAAAGAATAAAGGGAGATAAAAAATAACTTAAAAAGGTAATAATAAAAAGATAAAAAAAATAAATAAATAAGTAAAATTAGATATTTAAAGAAAATTAGGTTAAAACAAATTTAAGAAAATAAAGAGACATAAAAAAAATAAGATGATATAAAAAATAACAAGAGACTAGAAAAATATCAAAAGAGAAAATAGGACATAAAAAAATTA
Source organism: Rana temporaria (assembly GCF_905171775.1). Classification (NCBI taxonomy): domain Eukaryota; kingdom Metazoa; phylum Chordata; class Amphibia; order Anura; family Ranidae; genus Rana; species Rana temporaria. The sequence goes on along the minus strand of NC_053500.1, from coordinate 52,422,873 downwards.
AATAATTAAATAAAAAAGATTTAAAAAGATTACAGAAAATAAAAAAAATATGTTTTTAAAAAAGATAAGAAAAAATACAAAAATTATAACAAAGAAGAGAATAAAGAAAATAAAGAAATAGAAAATAAAAAAGAGATAGAAAAGGAGTTAAGGGAAGGAGATTATTTGTTTTAAATATATTAAAGATAAAAAAGGAGATAAAAAAATATTAAAAAGAGATAAAAAAAGTGATAGATAAAAATAGATAAAAAAAATAAAGCGAGATAAAAACAATTAAAAAAAAAATCCTTAGATTTAGGAAGATTAACAAAATTAAAGAAAATAAAGAGACATAAGAAATAAATAAAAGGAGATATAAAAATAAAAAGAGAGTAAAAATAAATGAAAAGATAAAAAAAATAGATAATTTAAAACAGAGATTACAAAAATAAAAATAGCTGGATTGAACACTTGGTTTATGTTATTTTTCTTCTCTTTTTATAATTAATATAAATGTAGGTTTCACTGAATATTGTCAGATATGTTTCTTGTCTCTACGTTTCCCACTACTGATACTCTCCTCACTCTCCTCAGACACAGACAGACACCACACTGAGGAAGAAGCGCGGTAACTGAGCATGTCCCATAGATGGGCGTAGCCCTCCGATCCCTGAAGCTGTGATTTGGGCGCAACTCTGACGGCTGGGCGGGGCGTAACTAGCGCAATGGTAGGCGTGGTGGTCCGTACTGGGTGTTCCCTCGCACGGTAGGTGGGCCTACACGGGGTTGGCTAAGAAACTAGACGTGATGACGTTCCGTTTTTTTGCGCGGCTCCGCCCCTAGTCAGTCAGTTCGTAGGGAGGTTCGGTCGGTACGGTGCAGTCAGTGGTCGGCTCAGCGGGTTTTCCTTCATACGTGACAAGGCTGCTGAGTTTGGAATTCCGTCATGCCGGACCGCAGACCCTTCGAGCGGCTGCCTGCGGACGTCAGGCCCGTCAACTACGGGCTGTGCCTGAAGCCCGACCTCATAGACTTCACCTTCGAGGGGAAACTGGAGGCCACTGTGGAGGTAGAATGGCTGGAGACAGGCAGTGTGTGGGGCAGCTGAGGAGCGGGGGGCTTGTGTCGGTCATGTGCAGTACGCCTGTGTCTCTGTGTGTGTCAGTAATGTTCCTGTGTGCGGACACATATACATCCCCCGTGTGATGACTGTGCACCCTCTGACACCCTGTACACACATTCCTGACATTATACTCATATCATACATCACACACTATTATTATCAGGAGTTTTATATTATAGGACGTTTATATGTCACATTATTACCTGAATGGGTGTTTTACTGTATATAAACTTCTTCTTTTTAATGAAAGTATTTTCTAATGTTGGATAATAATGTGAGGCCTGACTATTACAGGTAAACTCCATGCAGATCCCTGTCTGTAGCTCAGGTGACAGGTCAGGCTCCTGATCATGTGACAGCCAGTGGTCATGTGACTGGGAAGTAAATCCCACCTAAAGTGGAACTAAACCCTCCAATCCTTTACAGACCAGGAAGCTGCCATCTTATCCTCTGATCAGTGGCTTCCATGGTGCTGCACATGTGATCACCTATGACACCAGCCATTTGACGCTTCGGTTGACAGCTAACATAAGCGCGCTGGCAGCTGTAATTGTTATAATTCAAGGTATAGATTGACTCTGTTTTGGGAAACCGTTAAAGTGAAAGTAAACCCTCCTATCCTTTTCAGCCACCAAGGAAGCTGCCATCTTGGCCTTTGTTTACAAGAAGTATGGGTTTTCTGTGTCTTTTTTTTTTTTGGGGGGGGGGGGGGGGGGAATTTATACCTAGGTGGATGCAGCATCGGTCCCCCGACGCCTCTACACTAAGAACCAAGCAATCAAACACCGCTGATCACTCGGTTCTCACAGCTCTCTGAAACTGTCACTGCGGTCTGCTCTGCTCCTCCACATTCACTGGAGTGCTGAGCTGTGGAGGGGGTGGGCATGGCCTCGCTGAGAGCCTGAGCCTCGCTGAGAGCCTGAGCCAGGTGTTGGTCCAGAGATCTGGGCGGATCCCAACTCCGTGGTCATGACATGGAGCCTGGACCAACTTCTGTGATGGCAGCAGAGAGCGGACTTCTGCCCACTTTCTGCTGAAAACAGGTCACAGGAGAGCAAAATGGACCACTTTCCTGTGAGCCATAGAAGAAGCCCAGCCATACAAGCTTTGGCTGGACTTCTCCTTTAATCTTTAACTGCCATGGTGCTGCACATGTGATCAGTTATGACAGCAGCCATTGGCTGCCTTGACAGTTTGGTTGAGAGCAAAACCAATGCGAGTTACATTCCCGGCATGTGCTGGAAATGCAGCTGTTTTTTTTAAACTGTTAAGTCTATGGGTTTACCTCTGCTTTAGGGCTCATACACACCTGCTTTGTCTCTGAAGAGCGATCTGATGCTTGGGAGTGCTTTTTTTCAAGTCGTATTGAACCCTCACTGCCGCTTTTGGCCATACTTTTCTCCTATGGATCACATGAGTGCACTCAGTTCTGCACTCCTATGACACGTATTCTGCTGACCAGCAGACTAAAGCCTGCTTTCAGCTGACGGCACAGAGGCCATCCAGGCTCTGCAGGGATTTAGGCTGGATTTACGCCTATGGCATTTTTAGTGTTTTTTGCATTTTGCAGATTTGCACTACAGAACGTTTTCCATAGGAAACCATGTTAAATGGGCTCTAGTGCCAATCTGCAAAATGCACTAAAAATGCATAAGTGTGAATGAAGCCCAACTCTGATGCCTGACTGGCAGCTGGCTCAGCAAGCCACTGTGAGCCTGAGCCAGCCACTCCTGCCTTCCCCACAGCTCCAGTGAGCGCTGGAGGGGTAGAGCAGAGAGAGACGGACGCTGACTGTGACAGTCTCTGAAGACTGGGAACTCAATTGCGTTTGATCACTCATTTTTCGGTCTTAGAATCCCCGGGAACAAACTAGGTGAGTATGAATGTTTTTTTTTTTTTCTCCTCTTTTCTTGCTATACTTTAACCAGACACCCACACACATTGTACGCAGCCTCATTCACTTGAATGGATTGCACTTGGTGGATGGCACCGCCCTGCCAGGTGCAACAGGTGATACAATTCCTGCCTTGAAGCAAAGAATCACAACATATGTACACCACCAGCTGCTGTTTCTGCAGCAAGAATAGCTGTAATATTTGCTTGTGCGCTCAGCTGAACTACTTTCAAGCCATCAAATGAGTGGTGTCATAAATGATCACATGTTCAGCATCATGGCAACTGCTGATCAAACAGAGGCTAAGAAGGCAGTTTCCTTGATTGTAAAGGATAGGAGAGTTTAACCCCTTGGAGCCGGTGCCCCTATGACCCTCCAGACCCCTTTCACGCTGGGGTGCTTTTCAGGTGTTTTAGCGCTAAAAATAGCACCTGTAAAGCCCCTAATTTCTCCCCAGTGTGAAAACCTGAGTCACATTGAGGAGGCACGCTTGCGGGACGGGAAAAAAGTTCTGCAAGCAGCATCTTTGGGGCGTTGTAAGAACGCTGTATACCGCCCCTGCCCATTGGAATGCCTGAAAAGCGTCCCGCTAGCGCAAGGAATGCACTGCTTAAACAATGAAGTGCCACTAACCTCCCCGCAGCCCCAGGGGTTTAAAGGGGTTTAGGACACTGGGAGATGGGGCATGGTTTATGATCATGTAACCGCCGTGACAAGGGCCACACACTCATCACAGCTGTATTCCCCCAATTCACGCAAATGTGTCCATGCAGCATCAAGGCCCACACGCCGAAAGGCCACATATTTGCATGCGGCCACTGCCAACAGGTTGATATTAAATATGTGCCTGGGTTTTATGAATGTTATAAAGCAAGCCTTCATGGTTTTTATTTTTACACTGATGGTACCTGGTATTCTCTCTTCTATCCTAACTCCATCTGACCACGCTAGGCATGGAAACGGATTCATGCTGGTGTGGTCAGTTCACGTGCTGTGCAACCTGCTTGGCCTTGGTGTACCTGTATCCTCCCCGTAGTCAGTTTTGGCTTTCACCCACCCACCCAGGTCTGCTGTGTTGTTTGACAGCTTTTGCTATCAATAAACGCAGCATGACTAGACGAGGTGTTTTGGCACAGTGTCCTGTAACTCCATGCAGGAAGGAGGAGCCATCTGTGATATCAGACCGGCCACCTACTAGACATACTATCCTCCTTGCAATGAGGAACAGGGACAAACAGAGGCTGTTCTCATATGAAAGTGGTGTATGTAATGCACAAACAAAACACCCCGCTCTGTGATGTCCTGCGCTGCAGAGGAATAATGATCATGTGACTGCAGTAAAAAAGATAATAGGTTTATAACATTAAAATGTTATGTTTCAGAATGGTGGATTTGTACATCATATACTTTAACAGGAAGTGTGGATATGGACTACTGTGATTACTGCACTCATGGAATATAAAGTGACAGCTGCTGCAGAGGAGAACACCCACATGCTGTCACAGGGGTGAAAGAGGAGGTGCTTATCAACATGTTATACCCTAAATACGGTTGTAAGATGTTGCGAGTGGTGGAGTTTGCATTTAGGACCCACTTAGGCTGGGTTCACATATATGCAGAAAAAAATATAGTACAAGAGGCTTGAAAGAAACCATGTTTATCTAAAGTTATAACTTATTCCGCCCTAAATGGCATATAGAAAAAATATCCCAAACAGAGGGGGAGAAGAAAGGGGGGCTTTAGAAATGACAGATTAATTTACTATTAGAAAATGTATAAATTCTTTATTTAAAACATGATTTGTGGATATAAATGTTATCATAGAACTGCTTATATCCAGTTTGGCTGACCATAATAGACAAGCCAAACCGTATCGCACACATGTAGGACATGCATGACATAAAAACATGTAACAAATATTGCAAAAACCGTCCGGACACCGGGTGATTTGGGACAGGTCCGCTCCTCCCAGACAATACCGGTGTGTAAGCAATGCTGTATATGGAGCAAGCCTGTGCCAATCCCACTGGAGGCTGGCGCCTTTGGGGAGGGTGAAGGGGGTGAGAGGGACAGATATGACTAAATTATACTCATGTAATGGGGCTGTAAATAGTTCAAGATAAAGGAGACCTGTGGTCGATGAAAAGACGCTCCACAGAGGCCAGAGCATCACCTTCAGAGAGTGGTGCTGGTTTCTGTGCTGTTTCAGCGTTTTCAGGTGCAAAATTGACACCTAAACCGGACTGAAACGCACAGGACTCTTTGCGTATTTTCATCAAAACCGGCCCGCATGTATGTGAACCGGCTCCATTGAAAGCCAGTCTGGTTCACTTGTTATGTGAATCGCAATGTCGTGCAAAACGCATTCAATTTGTATATATGTGAACCAAGCCTTAAAGGGTTGTTGGGTGGAGGGGGTTTAAGTCTTCATCTTTTTTTTTTATTTTAATAGATTGCTTTATTAGTGGTTAGTAATCTCCTGTGAGACATTTCCGTTGATCCTAGGTGAAAGTACTTAGTGGTTGTAAACCGCTGGCCTTATATTTTTTGGGACCCTGAAAGGTAAAGGCATAATGTGCTAGTAATGAAGCCCTCCCACGCCGAGAAGTCGGCTCTGCAGGGCCTCCCGTCTTCACCAGTCTTGTTTCCGGGTTCATGGACTCCGGCTCTGTGACTGGCTGGAGCCACAATGATGTCACTCTTACACATGCGCCCAGAAGCCGCCGTTCACGGCACAGGGAGGGGAGGAGTTACCACTCCAGGCAGATCCAAGTTGTAATAGTCGTCCTCACAGAGACCACAAGTGCAGGCAATGCATATAGCGGAACAAAAAGAAATTAAATTATCTGGACAGCCGCACTCCAAAAAAACGTTTTTCCTTTATTTGTAAAAACGGGAGAAGCACCACAAGCCACAGCAAACTGAACGCTGTGGCTTGTGGTGCTTCTCCTGTTTTTACAAATAAAGGAAAACGATTTTTTTTGGAGTGCGGCTGTCCAGATAATTCTTTTTGCTCACGGCACAGGGCTCTGAGGGAATGGCATGGGTGGCTGTTCCTTCAGAGTGCATGCTCCAGTGATGACACTGGCTGCATGGAATGTATATATCTTATAGCCTTATTACAGGCTTGCCTAGAGGTAAAATTAAAAGTTGGAAGTTCAATTCCTCTAACAAATTACTAAATGGTGTTAGTTGTCCAAGGAGGAGGAAGTATTACCCACATCCCTAAACTGGTCAAATTACTAAAGGGAGAGTGTTCCTCTGAATGGGACTTTAAAGGGTGATACTCCTCTATAAATCAAAACCATACATCTAAGAGTTATTTATTTGAAGAATAGTTAGAGATAAAATCTATAGTACAAACAGTGCACAGGATGCAAAAAGAGAGATATACAATACAGTGAGAAGCAACCACTATTCTGTTGTATAATTAGAGCAACAGAGATAACCCCACGCGTTTCGAGTTGGCAATAATTGTTCTCTTCTGCTGTTCTCAGGCTGCACATTGAGGGCAGATTGGACTTCATCGAAACTGAGGCAGAATTAAGGCCCCCCCCCCCCTTTTCTCTCCCCCTTTTTGCAATGGACCCTAAACATCTGAAAATACTCATCGCTGCCTTCCAGTCCTCTGTGTCTTGTACCATCTAAAAACTAGCTAGCGATTTTTAGCACTTTGGACCAGACATGGGGCATTCTCCGCTGGGCATAGTCTGAAAAGGTTGCCTTTTCTGGGTATGCTTACATCTCTGGACTCAAGCTGGCTGGCTCAAGACAGCAGCACTCTTTCCAAATGTTTTAATTTGGATGCAAGCTTACTGTCTATGCAAATTTCATTATGTATTTCCATCCTGTGTTCAACCACCTACCCCTGAAGAAGAGAACAATTATTGGCAACGCAAAACGCATGGGGTTATCTCTGCTCTAATTATACAACGGCGTAGTAGTTGCTTCTCACTGAATTGTTTCTTTGCAGATCTCTTTTGCATCCTGTGCACTCTTTTGTACTATAGATTTTATCTCTTAACTATTTTTCAAATAAATATATATTTCTTAGATCTATGGTTTTGATTCTTAGAGGAGTATTGCCCTTGAAAGTCTCATTCAGAGGAACACACTCCCTTTTGTAATTCTTCAACAGCTGATATCATCGCCGCTGGTTTCCGGTCGCTCAGCAGCGCTTCTCCAAGCTTCTGTCCAGGAAGAGCATATTGAACAGGTCACATGATCACCTTGTTTAGGGACTACACGTCCCATCATCCATATCGCTATACTTTGTTGTCCTACATCTACCAGCAGTCATTCATATTCATTGGAGGAGCAGTAGAGGCAGGGCTTGCATACTGAGCCCTTTTTCAGGGCAGTCTGTGTGTGCACACAGGCAATGTGCGTAGGGCTGTAGTCCTGAGGGGAGTGCGGCTCCATACAACACAGAGAGAAAGAAGCCACCCTAACAATGGAAAGCGCAGCACTGTGGGGACCATCGGAGGCAGGATGAAAGCAAGACTTTACAACACTGAAAAGAGTAGCATTGAGAGTTCTGACATCTGCAGTGTATAGACCTCAGGTAATGTAAACTTTAGGGCTAGGTTCACATCTGTGTGTTTTTTTTTAGCACCGTTGCAGATCCTAAAACACACTACTAACCATTTAACCTCTTTGACTATGGGTTCCCTTCACATCTTTGCAGTTTCCTACAATGTGTTTTTTTTGTAAAGGTGCAGGGACTTTACATCCACCACACTGAGCTTTTTGCTCCATAGACTACAATGGAATTGCATAAAACATGCATGTGTGTGTGATTTTTGTGCATTTCCTTAAGACGCCTCCTCCCTAGAAACACTAACACTTCCCAAACAAAGCAATTGTGCACCAGATCATATCTCTCTCTCTTATTTCGGACTTCCACCTGCAGGGGGCATATGCACCGCTGACAGGCTGCTCCTCATGTCATAATTCACAGCAGAAGCCGATCTGCGGGTGCCGGAGGACATTAACAATGCACAAAGAACTGAGGTATAAACAAGGCAGGTCTCAGTTCTGACAAGAGGGAAGGAATGGATTCTGTGTTCCTACAAAGCAGGGACTAGAATCCATTACGTCCCCTAGTAAAAGAACACACACTGGCTAGGCACACATTTAACCCCTTGATCTCCCTAGATGTTAACCCCTTCCCAGCCTGTGTCATCAATACAGTGACTGTGCATATTTCTAGCACTGATCACTGTATTGGTGTCACTGGTTCCAGGCAAAGTCTCAGATTGTCTGCTGCAATATCACAGTCCCGCTATAAATCGCTGGTTGCCCCTGATACTAGCATAAATATATAAATAAATAATTCATAAATCTATCCCATAGATTGTAGGCGCTATAATGTTCGTGTAAATCAGCCAATATACGCTTATTGGGATTTTTCTACCAAAAACACATAGCAGAATACATATTGGCCTAAACTTACGAAGAAATTAAATTACTTTACATTTTTTTTTTTTTTTTTTTTGGATGTTTATTTCTAAATTGTCAGCCTTTTTTGTTTATAGCACAAAAAAAGACGCAGAGGAGAACAAATGCAACCAAAAGGAAGCTCTATTTGTGGGGAAAAAATACATAAATGTAAAGTTTATTTGTGTTCAATGTCGCACAACCGCGCAGTTGGCAGTTAAAGTAGTGCAGTGCTGTAGCACAAAAAATGGCCTGGCATGAAGGGGGGGGGGGGGGGGGGGGGGTTTAAATCTTCCTTCCAGCCTTAGATGATGCCTATTCATGCAGATATGTTTTATTAAAAATGATTGATTTATCATCCTACATGATTTGATATGGCATCTACAGTTTGTGCAGTGCTTTACAACATTGTATGCACTTTTAAAAGCTCAGACTGGGAATACTATTAGTTGTGCTGCACTACTCATGTCCTGAGAAACATGTTGACAAAAGGCAAATGCTCCCTGCGGGGCTCGTCATAAGATCACCCTAGGCTCACAGAAAAATGCTGCATAAAGTAATGCCGTGTCACTAAGGGCTCACTCGTCTGCATTTTTGCAACATTTTACAGTGCAGGTTGTCTGTCAGGTCGGGCAAGGAATGGTGTAGTGCTTGTGGTCTACTCATGGCACTGTTGTGTGTGTGTTTTTTTTTTTTGTTAACTTTACTTGAAGTAGCACTTAGTGATATTTCATTTGTCTCCGCAGACCAGCACAGTGTTATCAATGCACTGCCACTCAGAGCACTGAGAAAGTATGCCGCACCGCTGCATTCTTCCACACAGCTCTGTACGTAACCTCAACCTTGTGGTGGGTTTCGGCAGTTGCTGAGCCTAGAGTTCGACTTTGAGGGACAGCAAAACGGAAAATGTGTTCTTGTACAACCCAATTCCAAAAAAAGTTTTGGATGCTGTAAAATATACATAATAGAATGCAATTCTAAACCCATATTTTTATTTTAGGGCTGTTACTGATTACTTTTTTCATGTTCGATAAATCGTTTTTTTAATCGATTAATCGACTAATTTTGATTAATTATAACGCACATACAGATAGAACTACTTTTAGCTGATCTCCTTGCATTGCAACTCTACATAAGTCAGTGGTATACACTATATTCAATCACCCGACACTAGTTAGTTTCCACAATCCATGACTTAACTTCACAGTTCACACAAATACATTTTAAATTCAAATTGTGGCACAGACTTAAGTAATTTTTTCTTATTAAACTTTAAGAAAAACGTAGAAAGTTAGTTTAACTTTAATTATAAAACTTATCTAGTATATTGACTGTCGGTCACTTTATAGTAGGCAAGTAGGTATCGCTTTAGCCAGCCACACAGACATACCAGAGTGTTTACATTTTCTGGAAGCAGACATGATTGCCTTTTATTGACAATATACCCTGAAGAACTGAACAGTCTTTCGCAGGGCCGATCCTAGGGTCACAGGCACCTGGGTGCAGTAATATTTCTGGTGCCCCCACATGGGTGTGGACATTTTACTAACTCCTCCCCTTTTCAAATGATTCTATGGCAATGGCTCAACCACAGAAATGCTCCCTCACAAAGTCTTCATTACCCTGGGATCCTTTACACGATCTCTTAACAATAAACAAAATACAGGAAGAGAAGTAGAGTACTGTATTGGGACCTGGAGGGGGACCTCTCTGATGGACACAGAGGGCTTCTGTTAGAAAGACCCCCCAACATACTACAGACATGATACAGGAGACGGTCAGAGACTGCAGACATTATACAGGAGATGATCAGAGACTGCAGACATGATATAGGAGATGATTAGATACTGCAGACATGGTACAGGAGATGATTAGAGACTGCAGACAATAGTACAGAAGATGGTCCATTAGACTCCTTTCACACTGGAGGGTTTTTTCAGGCGCTTTAGCGTTAAAAATAGCACCTGAAAAAGGCTCATCTGCAATCCCAGTGTAAGAGCCCGGGTGCTTTCATACTGGAGCAGTGCGCTGGCATGATGTCCAAAAAATTCCGTCAAGAAGTATCTTTGAGGCACTTTAGTGTGTGTATACACATTGGCGCCCCCACCTCTGCAGGCGCCTGGGTGCAAAGCACCCTGCCTAGGATCGGCCCTGGTCTTTCGCACGGAACAGATGTTGCTGATACACAAAGAATTGTCTGCACAAAACTGCTTAGGACAGGAAAACTTTGGTTATTTTTGCCCCCTTCCCCTGATGAAGCCTGGTGCATCCTCCTGCTCCACAGATGCAAAGGTACCTCAATCCAATGGGTGCAGTTTGCTCGCATCCAGCAGGGTAAGTCTCATTGTCCAGGCTGTCCGGTGACGTCAAGAATTTTGATCGATCAAAAAAATTAATCGAGGAATTAATCTTTAATTTCCCCAGCCCTATTTTATTTACAGTAGAAAACACATCAAATGTTTAAACTGAGAAAAAAAAAAGGGGGGGGAGGTAATTTTGAAATTGATGGCAGCAACACGTCTCAAAAAAGTTGGGACTCTGTACGTGACTGGGAACTAAGAAGACCAGTTACTGAAGTTTTGGGTGAGGAATGTTGCCCCATTTTTGCCTGGTATAGTATAACAGCTCAACAGTCCTGCATCATCTTTGTCGTGTTTTTCATTTCAAGATGCACAAAATATTTTCAGTTGGTGAAAAAAGGTCTAGACTGCAGGCAGGCCAGTTAGAGAAGTTCCACTGATTAAGTTTATTAAGTCAGCAGCTACAGAAAGTGTAGCAGCTGACTTTTACTAAAAAGACACTTGCCTGCCCCATGATCCAGCAATGTGGCTGCCGGAAGCCTCGATCATCTACCCTGGCACTCTGCAGCACCGGCATTGCAAGTGTGGGCGCCTGGCTGTGACAGCTTGCAGCTTCACGCTGCACTCTCAGTGGCCAGGCAATCGTCTGGGAAGATTGCAGGGTGGGGTTGTGTAGGCAGACGGAAGGAAGAAGCAAGAAAGGTCCCTCTCAAAACCAGGTACCCACTCTCCAGCCCCCTACATGCCAATTGTGGCATCTCGAGGCGAGGAGTACTTAAAGCGGAAGTTCTACTTTTGGGTGGAACACTGCTTTAACACCCAGACTCTTCTACTACGAAGAAATGCTGTTGTCATAGATGCTGCATGTGGTTTGGCATTATCCTGCCTAAATCTTCAAGGCCTTCCCTGAAAAAGATGTCTGTATGGGAGGATATGCTTCTCTAAAACCTGGCTATATCTTTCAGCATTGATGCCTTTCCAGATGTGCAAGATGCTCATTCTATACACACTAATGCACCCCCATACCACCAGAGATGTAGGCTTTTTTAACTTGGAACAAGCCGGATGTTTTTCTCCCCTTTAGTCCGGAGGACACAGCACTCATGGTTGCCAAAAAGAATGTCAAAACAAGCTTGTTAGGCTGTACTTCTCCTGTGGATCACAGGAGAGCAGTTCGTTCTGCAGTGGACAGCAGGCTGAAACCTGCTGTCGACTGACATCACAGAGTTGGCTCAGGCAATGATTACGACCATTAGGATTAAAACCGCCCGCATGCCTGGACCGGCACCCGGCTCAGCCTCTCGGCGAGCCTCTGAGAGCCTGATCCAGCCTGACACCACCGCATTGCGGTGGTGTATGCTGCAAAAATACTGCATGTACTGCTGTTTCAGTGCAGCAGAGGGCCAGGCATTTTACTGTGATAGTAATAAAATGTGCAATGCACTGTGATTGACACTGTTGTCCTCCCACTGCACACCCGCTCAAATGACTCCCAAAATTAAGATGGCTGTGAGGGATGTGGCAGCGGCGTGATGGACCCTAGCAGGACAATGCTGGATTACTACCGTAGGTGGGTGAGCATATGAATTGTGTGTAATGCCAACAGAAAAGCGAAGAAAGAGCGGAAAATAGATTTTTTTCTCTCCAAAGCAGAAGCACATTACACCTGAGCACCAAAATCGCCATTTAATTTTTAACCACTTCCTTACTGGGCACTTAAAGGGTCACTAAAGGAATTTTTTTTTTTTAGCTAAATAGCTTCCTTTACCTTACTGCAGTACTGGTTTCATGTCCTCGTTGTTCGTTTTTGCTTTGAAGTAGCTGTAATTCTGCTGTGATCTCCACAATTCCTGGTTGCCTGTTTCCTTATAACCATGGTACTGGGAGATTTTCACGGTGGTCTAAGCCAGTGTTTTTCAACTCCAGTCCTCAAGGCACACCAACAGGTCATGTTTTCAGGCTTTCCATTATTTTGAACAGGTGATTTGATCAGTTTCACTGCCTTAGTAATCACCACAGTCGTCTTATCTAAAGGAAATCCTGAAAACATGACCTGTTGGTGTGCCTTGAGGACTGGAGTTGAAAAACACTGGTCTAAGCTGTCATTACTGTGTGTCTAAAACTCCTCAGAACCAATCAGATTCATTTTAAAAACAAAACACTGCCCTGGATTTGTTTGTTTTTGTTCTGTGAGTCTTCCCGACTCACCTCTCACCCGGAACTTCATGTATGTACCTTTAAAAACGAAAGTTAAAGCGGTGGTTCACCCTTAGAGAGCACTTTTTCCCCTTAGATTCATGCTCGTTTTGTCTAGGGGAATCGGCTATTTGTTTTAAAATATGAGCAGTACTTACCCGTTTACGAGATGCATCCTCTCCGTCGCTTCCGGGTATGGGCTGCGGGAATGGGCGTTCCTTCTTGATTGACAGTCTTCCGAGAGGCTTCCGACGGTCGCATCACGATTTTCCGAAAGAAGCCGAACGTCGGTGCGCAGGCGCAGTATAGCGCCGCACCGACGTTCGGCTTCTTTTGGCTACGAGTGACGCGATGGATGCGACCGTCGGAAGCCTCTCGGAAGACTGTCAATCAAGAAGGAACGCCCGCTCCCGAAGACCCATACCCGGAAGCGACGGAGAAGATGCATCTCGAAAACGGTAAGTACTGCTCATATTCTAAAACAAATAGCGGATTCCCCTAGACCGAACGAGCAGGAATCTAAGGGGAAATTTTTTTTTTTTTAATAAATGGGTGAACTCCCGCTTTAAACTAGAGGCACATTATATGATAGATTAAATTCAATTTTTAATCATTTTTAAAAGGAATCAGTTAACTTTTATGTCTCTATACCCAATAAACAGTCATTTCAGCAAAAAAAATGTTTTCCTTTAGTGACCCTTTAAACCCCCTTCCTGCCCAGAGGACTTTTTGAGATTCGGCACTGCGTCGCTTTAACTGACAATTGCGCGGTCGTGCGACGTGGCTCCCAAACCAAATTGATGTCCTTTTTTTCCCCACAAATAGAGCTTTATTTTGGTGGTATTTGATCACCTCTGCGGTTTTTATTTTTTGCGCTATAAACAAAAATAGAGCGACAATTTTGAAAAAAAATAAATAATTTTTTACTTGTTGCTATAATAGCTCAATTTTTTTTTTTATCCTCCTAGGCCGATACGTATTCTACATATTTTTAGTAAAAAAAAAAAATCGCAATAAGCGACTGGTTTGTGCAAAAGTTATAGCGCCTACAAAATAAGGGACAGAATTATTTTTTTTTTATTTATTTTTTTACTAGTAATGGCGGCCATCTGCGATTTTTTTTTTTTATTGCGACTGCGACATTATGGCGGACACTTTTGACACATTTTTGGCACCATTCACATTTATACTGCAATCAGTGCTATAAATATGCACTAATTACTGTATAAATGTGACTGTCAGGGAAGGGGTTAACACTAGGGGGTGAGGAAGGGGTTAAATGTGTACCCTAATATTAGTGTTCTAACTGTGGGGGAAGGGGGGTGACTGGGGGGGGGGGTGACCGATCTGTGTCTCTATGTACAAGAGACACAGATCCGTCTCCTCTCTCCCTGACAGCACCGCTGTCTGCGAGAGCCGGCAATGAGAAATTATCTCATATGTAAACATATGAGATCATCTCTCTCATTGGCCGCACAGATCGCCTAGGAAACGGCCACTCCGATTGGCCGTTCAAGGCGATCTGTGATTGGCCGTGTCCAAGGGACACGGGCAGCACAGCAGTTCCCCGCTGCGCGCTCGGGGAACGAGCAAAGGGGCGGACGTCAATTGACGTTGCCTCAAAGTAGAACCACCCTGCGGCCGTCAATAGTCGTACGGCCGTCGGGAAGTGGTTAATATTCAAAGAAAACTCGCCCATCCATCCAATTCTTCATGCTTTAGTTTGCTGAGAAATCACTTTGAAAAGGGTCCCCTAGCATTTCTGCCTATGGCCATCTTGAGTGAGGCTGGGTTCACACTTATGCAAGTTGGAGGTGGGTTTCCCTACATCCAATTCACATGACAGGAGTGTGTGCCCGGCTCGTAATGAAGTCTGTTCACACACTTTCAGGGCAGCCGCGGTCTGCATTTGGAAAGGGTCCTGTGTGTCTTTTGGTTTCAGATTTTTCAGGTACGAATTTAGGCAAAAATTTGGACCAGATTCGCACCTGAATTGGTGAACAGGGACACACCAGACCCCCTGTTAGCCGCAGCAAGTGTGAACCCAGCCTAAGGCCCCTTTCAGACTGGGGCGGGAGCTGCGGTGGCGGTATAACGCCGCTAAAAGTAGCGGCGCTATACCGCCGGGATTGCTGTGGAAATCAGCCGCTAGCGGTGCGGTATTAACCCCCGCTAGCGGCCGATAAAGGGTTAATACCGCCCGCAATGCGCCTATATAGAGGCGCATTGCGGGCGGTATTGCCGCGGTTCCCATTGTTTTCAACGGGAAGGAGCGGTATACACGCCGCTCCTCTCACCGCTCCAAAGATGCTGCTGACAGGAGATTTTTTTGTCTCCCGCCAGCGCATCGCCTCAGTGTGAAAGCCCTTCGGCTTTCACATTGAGGTAGCTGGGCAGGAGTTTTTCAGGCGGGATAGCAGCGCAATTTTTAGCGCTGTACCGCCTGAAAAACTCCTCAATGTGAAAGGGGCCTTAAGGTAGATGATTGGTGTAGAATTTACTACTGGAATCCATCTGCCCTTGGCTCAGTAGGAAGAGGCCATTTTTGGGGGAGAGCCTGTGGGGATCTGAGTAGGGCTGCACAGTGAATATTTGGGTCTGATCCAGGATGATTAATAATGGAAAACTGTAAGATACACCTGTACTTTAACCATTATTTATGGTTTTATAACTTTTCCTACAACTTCAACATGTGCAGCGATTCCTAATCTTTGTTATGCGGTTGTCATCTATGCCCTAGTGTGTGTGTGTGTGTGTGTGTGTGTGTGTGTGTGTGTGTGTGTGTGTCTTCAATATTGGAGTCCCAAAATCCAGAAACACTCTAAGCACATTTTTAAAGCACACCTCTTTATAAATGTGTGTGTGTGTGTGTACAGGTGCATCTCAAAAATTGCATTAACAGCGCTTCTTGTGAATTTAAAATATTCAACGGTATATTTCATACATTGCAGTAAAAAAATCTTCCCATGTTTTACAACATCATACATAAAGCATGGGAAACAACGTCCATCAAACTATTAAAATAGCATGCAAAGAGTGGTGCAAAAAAATCCCCTCCTCCTGTTGACAGTTCAATATAATCCAAGTGTTGTATTCTGCTTCTGATCCTAAGTGATCTTATAATGTGAATCATTTGCCGTTACACCTTCACTGGTTCACCTCGTGCTCACCCCTTTGTCTGCTTACCAAAGGTAAGAATGAATAAAACCTGTAGACTTCTTCCACAAGCCTGTCTGCACCGCTTTGCTGGAAACTCGGCTCTCCTCAGGAACGATTCACATGAGGTGGATGAAGCGCATATGAATACAAGGGCATACTTTCCATAGTGTCAAACTGTTTGTTTATTAGAATAGCCAATCCCCACACATGAAATATGCTTACAAGAACATTTTAAAAATCCAGCCTTTCTCCCACAGTTATAGCATCAGCTCACTGCCGCTAGAAGTTCCAAACGAACCACCCACCTCGATGAGTCCCGGGATGATGCTTGCTGTAATGGACTGGTGAGTCGTGTGGTCACTAGCCAGTCTATCACAGTAAGCGTCATCCCGGGACTCATCGAGGTGGGTGGTTCGTTTGGAACTTCTAGCGGCGGTGAGCTGGATTTTTAACATTTTCTAGTAAGCATATTTCATGTGTGAGAGGGGATTGGCTATTCTAATAAACAGTTTGACACTATGGAAAGCACCCCCTTGTATTCTTACGTGCTTCAGCCACCTCATGTACTTTTGGTGGACTTCTTGATCGGCATGTAAGAGAAAAATATTTGTAAAGGTGTGATCTAAGAAGAAATTTTAATAAATACTATCTTTTATTAGCGTTTGATAGAGACTTTTTTTTTTTAACTTTTGTATAGGCGAATCTCTGCACAGATTGGTGTTTTCCTATTTCTACAGACGTGATCTGGTGTTTGAATGTTTCTTTATCGTAATTACTTTGTGTCATGTAATGGCAGTTTTCTTTGTGGGTTTAAATACATGCACTTCTTACAACATAAGTCTTTAATTTGCAGTTTCCTTTGGGACTGTAATGTGCTCCCTTGTCAAGACTTGTTTAGGGATGGGTGCTTTACTTGGAATACATAATGGAAATCTAAAGCAAAATTCTATGTTGGGAAATCAATGTGTCCACAGGTCTGTGTTGGAAGATCTGACTTGCATTCACTGTCATAAAAGGGTGGCAGAAAGTTTTGACTGTTGAGAGGGGTGTTTTAAAAAAATAAAAAGTCATACTTGCCTAGGTGAATGCTGCATCTGTCTCCCACTGGCTCTGAGAACCGAGCGATCAAACGCCGCCAATTTGCTTGGTTCTCGCAGCTCCGTGAGCAGCTGACTGTCAGTGGCTACTCTCTGCTCTGTCTACTCCCTGGGCTGTGGTGGGGTGGGAGTAGCCAGCTCAGGCTCTCTGTAGCTTGCTGAGAGGCTGAGCCGAGTGCCAGTCCAGGCATGTGGGCGGATCTCAACTTCATTGTTGCGATCTTGCCCGAGCCTGGACCGGCTTTGTGATGTCAGCTGGCTTCAGCCCGCCGTCTGCTGAAAACGAGTCACAGCCATGCAGAATGAACTGAACTCTTGTAATCCATAGAAGTACAGAGCTTTGGCTGCACTTCTCCTTTAAGAAAATCTAATTAGTACTTTAGCATGTACCTAAAGCAATTTCAGGCTTTTCTACAAAGCTTCTTTTGGACATAAGCTGCCTCAAATCCTTCTGTTTCTAACCCCAGATAGACTCAACGTTGAGATCGGGGCTCTGTGACCCGATTTCGAGCCAACACTACTAGAGGTAGACCGATATATCGGCCGATATTTGTCCATTTTTGATAAATCGGCCGACTATGAAAACTAGGCCGATATTTTACACTGACCGCCGTTCCTCCTCCCTTCTCCACACTGACAAGTAACAGAGGAGAGAGAGAGAGGGAGGAGCTGTCGGCTCGATGTCGGGGGTAGGCGGGACCCAGCAGCTATATTACACCAGCCAATGGGATGGTATCTGGGCAGGCCACTACGTGTATGTGGCCCCGCCCCCTTTCTAAAGCAGTCTAATCATTGGCTGGTGTAATTTAGCTGCTGGGTCCGGTCCTGCCCACCCCCGACATCGAGCTGACAGCTCATCTCTCTCCTCTCTTAGTTTCACACAGCTACACTCGGCTTAGTGTGAAACCTGCCAGTGCCACCGCCAATAAGTGTCACCTGCCAGTGGCAACCACTGCCAGCCAGTGTCACCTGCCAGTGCCACCGCCAATTGGCGCCAACCAGTGCCACCTGCCAGTGCCATATGTCAGTTCCAAACCAGTGCCACCTGCTAGTGCCAGCCAGTTCCATCTGTACTGATGACATCAAGTGTGTGCTAAAGTGATAGGAGTAAGCAGGAAGGAGTGGAGTGGGTAAGAGGTAGGCCGATTTAAATAAAATAAAATCGGCCACAAAAATCGGCCTGATATATCAGCCATTGGCCGCCCCAGTTTCTAAATATCAGCATCGGTCAGAGAAAAACCTGTATGAGTCTACCTCTAAACACTACTGTGCCCATAGGGGTAGTGGCACTCCGATCTCACAGGGCAGATTGACAGCAGCAGATGTCATTGCCTCCTGCTGTTAATCAAATTCTGCAACGAGGGAACAGGGGATGGGGCAAAGCTGCACTAACCGAATATAAGCCGAGGCACCTACTTTTACCACAAACAACTGGGAAAATGTATCGACTCGAGTATAAGCCTAGGGTGAGAATGCAGCAGCTACTGTAAGTGGAAAAGAGGGTCAACAATGCACATCTGCAGCTTCGCTGTGCCCAGCTGCATGCCTCAGCCTCACTTTGTCACATAGCATAATGCCACATCATATAAAAATTCCATATTGGATAATAAATGGCCTTCAGCTTTCACTCGTACTTGTTTGGAATCCATAGATCTACATTAAGAGGGGGGAGAGAGAAGTTATACAGTTGCTGATTGGTGCTTGACCTGACGTCACACATGCACAGCCAAGTGAAGCCGCCTCCCCCTCTCTATGTGTACAGGGGGAGGGGACCTTTTTCCATGTGCCGTCACTGCGCTGATCTGAGGTACTGAATAGGGAGGGGTGTTTGCACTGGGGGGGGTCTGCACTGAGGGGTGTCTGCACTGAAGGTGGTCTGTGTAACATGCAGGGGGTCCAGAGCTGTGGGGGCTGTATAATGTAAAGTGATCCAGAGGTGCAGGGGGCTGTGTAATGTAAAGGGGTGCAGTTGTGGAGAGGGGGTACACAGTAGTAACAGATATTGAAGGTATGCAGGGAGCACAGTGGGATGTTACATTTTAATGTCGGGAGGTGCCAGATATTAGATCCGCCCCGGGTGCCAAATATTAGATCCGCCCCGGGTGCCAAATGCTCTAGGTACGCCCCTGCTAGGATGTATTCCGTCTCACAGGCGCGGGGCTGTGTGAGAGTGAGCAGAGCGGAGACTGTCAGCTGTTACAGCGTGTTTCACCTCTCTGCGATCCCGCTGCTTTCCTCTTCCTATATGCTCTTTTCCACAGGAGCGATTGCGCTGGGAGAACGTCTCTCGTGGCTCTAATCTTCCTCCAATCATGTCCTGGCCACCCTCTCACTTCCTCCACCCTGGCGAGGCTGCAATTTGGGGCACAGTGAGGCTGCAATTTGGGGCACAGGTCACACTGCAATGAGGGGAACTGATAAAGTTAATATTTATTTTTGTAATGTAATTCTGCATAAAACATTTAAGTGTCATTTCATGATATAATTTATGAGGGCGTGATTAGGGGCGGGGTAGGGGTTGGTTGGGGCAACTGGTGGCGAGTAACCCTTGAGGCCTGGCTAGTAGCTCAGACTTGAAATTGTGAGCCCTGCGCTACCCTATAAAAGAATCCTACCCTGAATTCATATGTATTTGTAAATGTGGTATTTTTTTTTTGTGTGTGTGAAAGTATTGGAACCCCGTCAAGTTTTTGCTGCAGTGTCCCCTGCTAGGTAGATATTGTTTATCTACATACACATTATAAGCCACAATAGTTGAAGAGTGATGTATAGGCAGAAGAGCATGTGATGGTTGCATGACTATGACTGGAGAGAGAAAACAGAAAATGAGAGTAGTGAACTGATGAGAACAAAGATCAGACTCTGTTAAAACGGTTGTAAACCCGCATATACATTTTTCCTTTTTTTTTTTTACACCTGCAAGGCAAAAGCCATAATGAGCTAGTATGCACCGCATTTTGGCTCATTATGAAATACTTACCTCGGAACTTACCTGGTCCACGCCGAGCGTGTCTTCCGGGTATCGCCGCTTCAGCGCTGTGATTGGCTGGAGCGGCGATGACGTCGCTTGCGCGCGTGAGATTTCATTCCGGCATGGGTCGGCGGGGCCGGCCCTTCAGCCGAGGATCCCCCCTGCGCCTGCGCCGCTGCAATCAGCGGCGCATTGCGAGGGGAATATCTCCTAAACCGTACAGGTTTAGGAGATATTCTTTATACCTACAGGTAAGCCTTATTATAGGCTTACCTGTAAGCAAAAGTAAAAAATGTGGGTTTACAACCACTTTAAGGGTGCTTGTATGTTGAGAGAGAATGTACCATGGATAGCAGGAAATGAGCTATGTGTGCAGGCACAGGTCTCACTTCTGGAAATGTTAGTACTATGGGTTATGACTTGGAAGAAGCGCAATATAATAGAATTTCCAGTAGCGCTGCGTGATCGCTAGAAAATCGTGATCTCGATTCAACCCCCCCCTCAAGATCTCAATGCAGAATTTCCCGATTCATGCATGTAACAAGTGTAGAGTTCTCTGCTCACTCAGCTGTCAAAAGAAAAAACACTCGGCCTGCCAAGCTTTTCACAACATTGTCAGTGCTAGTAGATAACTATAAACATTGCAATTTTTTGTTCTTAGATCAAAGGAATGAACTTCTGTGAGTAGACACTTTTCTTACAAAGTTATTTTTGCCAGAAAATTACTTGAAACCCTCAAATGTGTGTGTGTGTGTATGTGTGTATGTATGTATGTATGTATGTATGTATGTATGTATATATATATATAATCTCTCTATATCTATATCTCAGAGAGAATAAATTGGCAGTTGTTGCAATATTTTATGTCTCAAAGTATTTGCGCAGCGGTCTTTCAAACGCAATTTTTTGGGCAAAAATACACTTCAATGAATTAAATACTAAATCGTAATGTTGGCCCAATTTTTTTGTATAATGGGAAAGCTGATGTTACGCCGCGAGAATTGTGATCTTTATTTAAAGCTGTAGTAAACCCGCTGCTTTTTTTTTTTTTTTCATACCTGAAAAGCAAAAGCCATAATGAGCTAGTATGCATCGCATACTAGCTCATTATGAAATGCTTACCTTGGAACGAGGTGTGGGGAACTTGCCTGGTCTACGCCGAGAGGAGAGAAGTCATCTTGCCTCGGCTTGTCTTCCGGGTATCGCCGCTCCAGCGCTGTGAGTGGCTGGAGCGGCGATGTCGTCACTACCACGCATGCGCGCGGGAGACTTCTTTCCGGCAAGGTCCGGCGGCTGCCGAGCCTTTAGCCGAGGATCTCCGCTTTGCATGCACCGCTGCAGTCAGTGGCGCATTGCGAGGGGAATATCTCCTAAACCGTACAGGTTTAGGAGATATTCTTTATACCTACGGGTAAGCCTTATTATAGGCTTACCTGTAGGTAAAAGTGGTAGTACAGAGTATACTACCACTTTAACCAATTCAATACCAGGCACTTCCTGCCCAAGCCAATTTTCAACTTTCTGTGATGTCGCTGTTTAAATGACAATTGTGCGGTCATGCTACACTGTACCCAAACAGAATTTGTATCACTTTGTTCCCACAAATAGAGCTTTCTTTTGGTGGTATTTGATAACCTCTGGGGTTTTTATTTTTTGCTATACAAATAAAAAGACAAAACATTTTTTTTTTTTCTGTAAACATTTTGTAAATAAGTACGTTTTTTTTCCCTTCACTGATGGGCACTGATAAGGCAGCACTGGCGGGAAGCGATGAGGTAGCACTGATCGACACTGGTGGGCATTGATAGGTGGCACTCATGGGTGAAACTGGCACTGAAAGGCTGCAATGAGGGGAACATATGGGTGGCACTGATAGTTGGCACTGATGGGCATTGACTTGTGGCACTGATGCTTATCCCTGGTGGCATTGGCAGGTATTTTGGGTGGGCACTGGTTGGCAGCAGACTGGGCATTGATTGGCAGCTGCCTTGGCACAGATTTGCATTTCCTTGGTGGTCTAGGGGTCATACCCGGTGGTCCAGTGTGGATGCCCATCCCTGGTGGTCCTGGGCGGGGATCCGACAGGGGGCTGCGCTGATAAACTATCAGCACAGACCCCCCTGTCAGGAGAGCAGCCGTTCAGCGATCCTCTACTCGCGTCTGTGACGCGAGTGAGGAAAAGCCGATCAGCGGCTCTTCTTGTTTACATTGTGATCAGCTGTGATTGGACATGTCTGATCACATGGTAAAGAGCCTCCGCCGGAGGCTCTTTACCGAGATCGCTGTATCGGTGTGTCAGACTGACACCGCACCACCGATCGCCGTAAGGTGCACCCCCATTGGCGCGCGGTGGTCGTCATCCTGTCAGGATAACGCAACCACTTCCCCAACGTCGATTGGCTATTGACGTCCGGGAAGGATGTGGTTAAACAAAAAAAAAAATTGTGATTCTCATTTTTTATTTAGACAGAATCACAAAGCTCTAATTTTCAGGTGAATGCACAGTAAGAATGAGGGGTTGGGGAGGAGTGTATATAGCTTGTGTTAAGGTATGTTGTACAGGGCAGCACATAAGCAAGTTACTAAAGAGGAGCTGAGATGCCCCAGGGATGACAGATTGGATAATGTGAGTAATATAAAATGATCAGTAGAGTGGAGCACAAGGAACTCCAGAGACATTGCAGGATGTTGTGAGAAGGAGGATAACTGGTTTCAGAGGGAGTACAGAGGAGCCAGAAGACCGGAGGGGGCATTTGGATCATGTGCTAGGTAGACGGTTGACATGTTGCGCATGAATAAAAAAAGTATTGATTGGTGGGGAGAACAGTAGTAGTAGACCAGTTAAACGAAAATTAAGAAAAAATGTTCAGCAAATGTCACAGGAGGAGTTGAGAAATGTCTCCTAATGAGGTGTAACAGATTGTGCAAGTATAGACGTAGGTTGCAGGTTGTTTGTACTGGAAAGTCTACAGTATTGCCAGTAAAACAATGATCAGAGCAACATATTTTTATTTTTTTTAACTGATAGTCATTTGTGATTTGAGTTTTACACTACATTGAGCATGGTTATGGGAAAGGATCGCACTGACAGGAAATGGGCACGTTCAAGCTGAAATGGAATCTCTTGTGTTCATGCCATAGCCTTACATAATCCACTTTTAATATACACTGCTCAAAAAAAGTAAAGGAACACTTTTTAATCAGAGTATAGCATCATTAAACTCCTTGGATGTTGGTCAGTTAAGTAGTAGAGGGGGTTGTTAATTGGTTTCAGCTGCTTTGGTGTTAATGAAAATAACAGCACCGAAACGCAAAGTCCGCATCCGGAAAAAAAAGTCCGGCTGGTTCAACAACCAGCTGTCCCTACTGAAGCAAGAGCGCAGAAGGGCGGAAGCCGCCTGGAAAAGAAGCCCTTCAGAAGATCACCTCATCATCTACAGGGCAATAACAACACAATATCATAAAGAAATCTTCAAAGCAAAGAAACATCATTTTTCTATGACGATTAACAGCGCCATGAACCGCCCCCGAGAACTATTCAAGATGGTCACCCAGACCATGAATCCGGGATGTCTTGAAGTCCCCAATTTAGACACCCAAGAGTTCTGTAATGAACTATCGGATTTCTTCATCGACAAAATCGAAAGAATCCGGGTAAGTATTCTGCAAAATAATACCACCCTCAGCCCCCTCTTCAATCAACTACAAAACACCAACAGAAACCTTCTACAATCAACTAAGTTCACTCTGGAACCCATCTCCATCGATACCACCAAAAATATCATTGGTGCGTTGCGGAACAGCACAGCACCCAATGACATCATTCCCACCAAGCTGCTGAAGGAATGCGCCGACATTCTGGCGCCTCCCATCACACAGCTTATAAATCAGTCATTTAAGGAAGGCATAGTGCCATCCCTGCTGAAAGAGGGCACAATCCAGCCCATCCTGAAAAAACCTAACTTGGATCCCAAGGACCCAACTCACCGCCGCCCCATAACAGGCCTAAATATTCTCTCCAAGATAATGGAGAAAATAGTGGTACAACAGCTGCAACAGCATCTGGATACCCACAATCTACTCGATCCATTTCAATCAGGTTTCCGTCCCGGACACGGGACAGAAACGGCCTTACTCAAAATATGGGACGATGCCCTCGAGGCCGCAGACGAGGGAGAATCCTGTCTCCTGGTTCTGCTGGACCTAAGCGCAGCCTTTGACACAGTAGACCACAAAATGTTACTGATGCGACTGGCCGAGGTAGCCAGAATCGCAGAAGGTGATTTACCATGGTTTTCCTCCTTTCTTGAAAACCGTTCACAAACAGTGAAACTGGGATCTTTCACGTCGGAAAAACGCACGGTGCCATGTGGAGTCCCCCAAGGATCCCCCCTGTCACCGGTACTGTTCAACATCTATCTTCGCCCTCTCTTTGATATTATCAGTAGCCAAGAACTACTTTATCACTCTTATGCAGACGATACGCAATTGTATTTTCGCATCTGCAACAAAAAGGATCATCATCTCAGTTTAGAGAAATGTCTCTCTTCGATAGAAAACTGGATGACTAAGAGTTATCTTAAACTCAACAGTTCCAAAACAGAACTTCTTATGTTTCACGCCAGCCGCAAGAGTCAACTGGCAACAACCTGGACACCGCCGCCCATTCTGGGCCAAAGCATCACCCCTAGCTCCAAAGTCAAAAGTCTAGGAGTCATTTTTGACACCTTCATGACAATGGACGCACAAATAGGGTCAGTAGTCAGCGGATCGCACCATTTGTTGCGCCTACTACGCAGACTCATTCCATTTATTCCCAAAGAAGACGTAGCAGTCGTGGTGGGAACAATCGTGAATTCCAGACTGGACTATGCAAATGCCCTTTACCTCGGGCTCCCAAAGTACCAAATCGCTCGTCTGCAAGTCGTACAGAATACGGCCGCCAGACTGGTGACTGGGAAAAGGACATGGGAATCAATCTCACCTTCGCTGAGAACCCTTCACTGGCTGCCAGTAAAAGACAGAATTGCATTTAAAGCACTCTGCCTGACACATAAGTGCATCCATGGGAAGGCGCCGCAATATCTTTGCGACAAGATAGAACCTCACAATTCTAATCGCGTTCTGCGATCCAGCGACCAAAATCTGGTCAAGGTGCCAAAAACCAAATACAAGTCCAAAGGAGAAAGAAGGTTTGCTTTTCAAGGTCCGAGACTATGGAACGCTTTACCAACCAGCGTTCGGTTGGAGGAAAACCACCTGACTTTCAGAAGACAGATTAAAACTCTGCTCTTTTGATGTCATGAGACACGAAACATCAAGCGCCCAGAGGCGATTCAGTTCGCATGTGCCGCGCTATATAAGTTTTTCATTCATTCATTCATTCAACAGGTGCAATGAAAATAACAGGTGCACAGAACCTATCGGGCGAAAACAGAAATGGATTTACAGGTGGTAAAAAAGTACCATTTGTCCTTCTCTTCCGTTCATGGACTGACACAGCATCCTTTGACAGTAGGGTTATGCACCTTCCTTCCAGGAGAGTTTAGGCAGAATTTACAGCACTTAAAGCGTTAACAACCTTTCCTTAGTGCAGCTCCTCCCAGGGGGCGTGGCTCCCCGGGCATAACCCACACCCTGCTCTAGCAGCCTCAGTTT
Source organism: Rana temporaria (assembly GCF_905171775.1). NCBI lineage: Eukaryota > Metazoa > Chordata > Amphibia > Anura > Ranidae > Rana > Rana temporaria. The sequence goes on along the minus strand of NC_053500.1, from coordinate 52,397,057 downwards.
TTCCTGCCTGACAGGAGAGGTCAGGCACTCTGGAGTCCTGTACTCTGGAGATTTTTTTTCTTGCGATTTTTCTCGCTTTTTATTATTTTGTTCCTGCATTTTTGAATCCTGTGATTCTTCTATCAACAGCCGACTGGGTGACAGGCTGCGTCTTGACTCTTGTAGTCCCCCCCATGTTTGGCCATCGAGCGTGTGCCGGCCCTCAGCTCAGCTTTGGGATGTCCACGACAGGCCCCGTTGCTCCAGGGTTCTTGTTCTAGGGCACACATATGACCGGTCTTTTATGGCTTTGTCACAGTGTGTCTGGCCGACAGCCATGCCGTTTAGCGGACGTTGGTTCTGTCCGGGATACCTCCAGCCGGTGGTCGCTGGACGGGTAAGTAGTGGCCCCTTGCTCAGGTAAGGTGGTATGGCTGGAATTTTCCCCTGGGAGGTCGACTGAGAGCTTGCCCTGCTTTCCTCTGGTGGCCGCTCTGGGGTCTCTGGTACACCTGGACCTGTGTGCGTAGCGGGGGCTGTGTGTGTTCACTGCAGGGGGCTGTGTGTGTTCACTACAGGGCCTTTTTGTGTGCTGGCATGTGAATTTGGTGCTGTGCTGTTTTGCGGTGTCACTGCGCAACGGCCGCCATTTTGCCGAAGCCGCGCTTTATATAGCTCGGCGGCCATTTTCTTGTGGTCCTATGCTGTTTTTTTACACATTCGGCGGCCATCTTGGAATTCGTTTGGCCTCGTGTGACCGTTTTTAGCGCTGCAAAAAAGACCACAAATCTGCCTGAGGGGACAGACACAGCGCAGATGGCTTCTCAGCACACCTTGTCCTTCTTTCAGACCGCGCTGCACCAGGAGGGGTGGTGAGTTCCCAGGGGGCCCCCATACTCTAACGGCCGGGAGGTGACCGTGGGTATTTCTGCTTTGCAGTTAGGTGACACAGAGGGGGGGCATTATGGAGCCTGGACAGGTACTTCTTCCCCTGTAAGCCTGAGTTAACCCTTGCTGCCCCTGCCACGGCAATGTCGGCGTTTTTCTCGCCAGGTTTGAAGCGATTGGTGGCCGGATGGGGGTTTCTCGCCAGGTTGAGCTAACCACCAAATTGGCCTGTGGATGGGGCTCCTGTCTTTGAGGACCCTGCGAATGGGAGAATGGAGGCTGTGGCCCGCTCCATCTTCGCGATAGGGGGTTCGGCTGTGAGACCGATTTTGGCCGGGGGTCTGGTGTCACGGACTCTGACTGTACGGGCAACGCTTTTTGCTGGAGGAGCAGGATGCTTCCGAGACCTGCAAGGACATGGCTGAACAATTAGTTCTGGGTCTAAAATTTGTCTGTGAGTCGTTCTTGGTTACGCTCTTGCTTTCCAGGGCTTCCGCCTATGCGATGGTACTGCGCTGCCTTGTGTGACTGATATGCTGGTCTGCGGACCAGTCTTCAAAATAGGCTTTGGTGGTTTTACCCCTTGAGGGTGTACGGTCTTTTGGGGCATCCCTGAATGGCATCATTAAGGATGCCACGGGTGGTAAGAGCACACTCTTCCCACAGTCTGGGAAAGGGCTAGGGGCCTCACCATGAGCAAGGGCCCTCCTTTACTACCCCCAAGCGTTTTTTTCGCCTGCCCTGTGCGGTAGGGGAAGGTTTGCAAGCTGCTAAGACCCCCGCTGCGGGGCAGTAGCGCACCTGGTACCGCAAGCCCAGCAAGTCTGCGGACATATCTGCTTCCGCCTGAAGGTCTGCCCCCGCCCGTGTCTCGGGTGGGGGACCGGCTTCGCGAATTCGCGGCTTGGTGGAGGTCTCTCCTCTCCGACCGTTGGGTTTGCAAAGTAGTTGCCTCGGGGTACAAGATAGTTTCTCTTGGCTACCAAACAGAACTTTTTTCCTCCAACCTCTGGCTTCCTCCGGACTGCAGCAGTTGTCGACCCAGAAGTGGTAATCTCTGCGATTCTGCATGAGGGTTCTGGGTTTGATGGTGGCCTCTTCGTATGCCCAATTTCACACCAGGGTGCTACAGAGGGAACTGCTGTCATGTTGGGACGAGCTCCCGTCATCTCTGGATTACCAGATTTAATTGAGTCAACTGGTCAAGTCTCCCCTGGTGTGGTGGCTGGCATCTCCGGTGCTTCGGACCGGGAAGTCGTTTTCTGCCTTGCCACTGGACAGTGGTCACGATGGATGCCAGCCTCTCCGGTTGGGGGGGCGTTTGGGGCACCCAGTCAGCCCAGGGGCGCTGGACTCGGGAGGAGTCCCGCCTACCGATCAATATTCTGGAGCTCCGAGCAATCCAGCTGTGCCTTGCCAGGTGGTCCCTGGATATGCAGGGCCGACCGGTCAGGATCCAGTCCGACAACGCCACGGACGTGGCGTATGTCAATCATCAGGGAGGCACACGGAGTTCAGCTGCAGTAACAGAGGTCACGCACATCCTTAGGTGGGCCGAAAGGTCCATTCCGGCTCTATCGGCCGTGTACATTCCGGGAGTACAGAATTGGCAATCCGACTTCCTAAGTCGCACTGCACTAGAACAAGGAGAGTGGTCTCTCCACCCGCAGGTGTTTCAGGGTCTGTGCCAAAAGTGCGGCACTCCGGACGTGGACCTTCTAGCATCCGTCTCAATCGGTAGGTGCCACGGTTCATGGCCAGGTCGAAGGACCCGTGGGCGGACGCGTCAGACGCGTTGGTGGTGCCTTGGGTCACTATCGCCTAATTTACGCCTTCCCTCCTCTGAAGCTTCTTCCTCGCCTGTCGCGCGGAGTGGAAGCCGAAGGGATTCCATCAATCCTGATCGCCTCAGATTGGCCGCGTCGTTCCTGGTACGCGGACCTGGTGCGTCTGGTGGCAGATGCCCCATAGCGTCTTCCCCTGAGAGAAGATCTTCTGTCGCAGGGTCCGATCTTCCACCCTGCTTTACAGTCGCTAGCTTTAGCGCCGTGGCTGTTGAGAGCCAGGGGCAGAAGGACCGAGGCCTATTGGGCTCGGTCTCTACCATGCTGCGTGCACGGAAGTCTACCTCACGTAGGATTTGCCATCATGCATGGAAGGCCTACATCTCTGTGTGAGGAGATGAAATGGCACCCTTGTACATACGTGGTGTACAGGATTCTGCTGTTTTTACAGCAGGGAGTGGATCAGGCTCTCGCCTCAAGTACGGTTAAGAGTCAGATTTCTGCTCTCGCTGTTTACTTTCAGTGACCCTTGGCGTCGCACTCCTTGGTGGTACGTTTGTTCAGTGGGTCTGGCATGTGGCCCCTCCGGTGCGCCCTCCACTACCCCCATGGGACTTGAATTTAGTCCTTTCAGTGCTTCAGGATGCTCCCTTTGAGGACATTCGGGAGGTTCTTTGTTGACTGTCACAAAAGGTGATTTTTTCTGGTAGCAATTGCCTCGATCAGACGAGTGTCTGTCTGAACTGGCGGCCTTGTCTTGCAAGGCTATCTACTTGGTCATCCATGAGGATAAAGTAATGCTGCGGCCGCTGCCCTCTTTTCTCCCAAAGGTCGTTTCGGCTTTTCACATTAATTGTAGACATTGTTCTTCCACCCTTATGTCCTCAGCCGAAAAAACAGGAGGAGGCCACTTTACATCCTCTGGATGTGGTTCGGGCCCTACGAGTGTACTTATCTGTTACGGTTCCGTTCCGGAAGTCGCACTCACTGTTCGTGTCGGTGACTGGTCCTAAAAGAGGGCCTGGCAGTCTCGTCGGCCACCATTTCTAGGTGGATCCGACAGATTTTGATTCAGGCCTATGCCCTGAAGGGGCGGGCGCCTCCCTTTCGGGTTACGGCGCATTCGACCAGGGCGATCGGGGCCTCTTGGGATTTCCGGCATCAAGCCTCTGTGTTACAGGGGTGTAAGGCAGCGACCTGGTCGTCGATCCACACTTTTTCAAAGTTTTACAAGGTGGATGTGTGTGCATCTTCTGATGCCTCCTTTGGCCGCAGGTGTTATAGACGCCAGTTTATGGTTGGAGTTCCTCTGTTGAGCTACTCCGGTTTTGTGTCTGTTTATTAAAAGCCAGCCGCTACACCTTTTTTGTAGCTGCTGACTTTTAATATACATAAAAAAGCCTGGAACTCCCCCTTAAATCCTTGATCACCCCCTAGTGTTAACCCTGTCCCTGCCAGTGTTGTTCTTACATTGATCAGTACTTTTTATAGCACTGATCAATGTCACTGGTCCCCAAAAAGTGTAATTTGGGGTCAGCTGCAATGTCGCAGTCCCGATTAAAAATAATAATCACAGATCGCCCCCATTACTAGTAAAAAAAATAAGTCCCTAAATCTATCCCGTAGTTTGTGGACGCGATAACTTTTGCGCAAACTAATCAATAAACGCTTATTGGGATTTTTTTTTTTTTTTTTTTTTTAACTAAACATATGTAGAATATAGATCTGCCTAAACTGATGAATAATTGTTAATCTTTTGATAGGTGTGTGTGTGTGTGTGTGTGTGTGTGTGTGTGTGTGTGTGTGCGTGACATATATACGCAAAAAATGGCCTGGTTATTAAGGGGTAAATCCTTCCAGGGCTGAAGTGGTTAAACTAATGTAGTGTAAGGGCCTGCCTGATTGCATACAAATTGAAAGCGTTTTAGGGTTGACCTCATATGGTTTTGGTAAATCTAAAGGAAAATTTGTACCAGAGAATTCTATAATGTATGGCCATAAAGTGGTATCTATTTGCTCGGCGTATCATCTGTCACATTATACAAAAAAAATGGGATAACTTTCATGAGAAAAAAAAAAAAACCCCACTGTAAAGTGTTTTTTTTTTTTTTTTTTTCACAAAACCTTGTTTAAAAAATTGCTGCGCAAATACCCGTGTGACAAAAAAAGTTGCAATGACCTCCTTTTTTATTCCCCAGGGTCTCCCCAAAAAAAATATGTTTGGGGGTTCTGAGTAATTTTTTAGCAAAAAAATGATTTTTACATGTAGGAGAGAAGTGTTGGAATTTGACCGGTGGGCAAGTGGTTAAGCTGGTAATGTTTACCATGGGTGAAATGCAAAAAATTACTAAAAAGCAAATCTCATACCATAACGTGTGTGTGTGTGTGTGTTTATTTTTGGATGCACCAAGATATAACCTGTCAGCAGAGAATAATCTGTGCTTTGTCATATCTGATACTAATGCATTTTATTTTGTCTCATCCACTCAGGTAGAAAATCCAACCAATCAGATTGTGATGAACTGTGCTGATATTGATATCATTAGTGCTTCATATGCTCCTGAAGGAGATGAAGGTAAGTTTATTCAATTAGTAGTCTATACATGTGTGCAAGAACGATTGTGCCACACATTTAGCATTGCTGCACATGCCACAGTGCAATATTTCTAGGGTCGTCATTTGCTGGTAATTCTAAAGGGATGAGGTGTAAAGGCTTTCAGAGAATCGCCTGTAGATTATTTTGGTTTGGTGTGTGTGTGTGTGTGTGTGTGTGTGTGTGTGTGTGTTTTTTTTATTTTAATATTTATTTATTTTTTGAGGGGGATTTTACTGGAATGCCGTGTTTTTAGGTCTTGACATATTTGGTATTGGACTTCGCAACACGACCCCATCTTTTATTTATTTTTTTAATGTTTTTTTTTTGCCCAAAAATTGGGTATTGTGTTTCACTGTCTAGTTGAAATATTTCTAAAGTCAGATGGCTTTTCTCTTATCGTCCATGGACGGACACAGCTCCTTAAATCTTGACAAGTGGGTTATGTTCCCTGTTTACAGGCGAGGACTAGGCAGAAACATGTTAGATAATTAAATGCATGTTATTTTAAGAGTTGAACAGCCCCGCCCAGGGAGCGGTCCCTCCAGACATAACCCTCTTCCCTGCAGTATGCAGCTTCAGTTTCGTTCTGCCTAGCAAAGGATAAGGACGTATGGCTCCCTTTGGGCCCAGCGCCCTGAGGAAAATTTTTTTTTTTTTAGTTTTTCAACTGTCGGCTGAGAGACAGGCTGGATAAATCCTTGTAGTCTCCTCAGGCCGGCGAGCGTGAGCACACCTTTGCGAAGAGGCTGGGTCTGCCACCACATACCCCATGACTCCTGGAGTGGCCGGTGAGCTTTCCGCTCCGAGGTCCACATATGACTGGGCTGTGGTGTTGTCTCACTCACAGTGGACCGGGCTAACAGCTACCTCCATTGCGGGTGTAGGTCTGTCAGAAATGCGTCAGCGAGTCCTCGCTTAGATGGGTAAGGTACAGTCCCTCTCGCTTAGGTGGGTTGGTACGGCTGGGCATTCCTAGGGGTTGGGGGTGGTCCTCTTATCCTCCCTTCCCTGCTCCTTTTCCCTCTGCTGCATTGCTGAACATTGTCGCTGTCGGGGGGGTTGAGGTGACTGTGGTGATCTGGCCTGCGTTTTTTTTTTTTTTGTACTAGGGGTACTTTATTTACCTGTGAGGGTTTTTTTCACTATTAAGCCTTAGATAGGCTTTTCCTGTTTAAATGCGGCATTTTACCGCCATATTTGGGTGGTTTTTAATTACATTAAACTCCCATTGGCCATTTTGTTGTAGCCACGCTATGGCGCAGCTTACATTGTGGTCGGCCATTTTCCTGTGGCCGCATTCTGAATGCTCGGCGGCCATCTTTGAGGAGTCCTGGCCTCTAGTGCTGGATCCAACGGCGCATACAGGTCTCTTCAGATACTTCACATTTTTTTCCTCTCCACATGCTGTGTACTGAGGGCGGGCGGCGGCGCTGTACAGTTTCCTCCTGTGGTGAGTCCCCTGAGTACCCCTGGTCAGCGCAGCAAGAAAGTGGGTTTCAGTCTAGCCTGAATAGGAGCTTCCGTTTTTTTGTTTTGGAGTCAGTATCTGGGTTCCTTCACCAACATGCTTGTGGTGGCAGCAGGTGTTAGCACCTGGGATTCCCACAGATGCTTTACTGTTAGTCCTGGACACTTTTGTGCCAGGGTGGGGGCGGACGTGCGGGGGTTAAGAGTGCCCCCTCCTCCGCTATCCCCTGGGGAATGCTCTGTATCTGACTGGGACCTAGCAGATCCCGGTCCTGTTTTGTATGGAGCCATGGACCAGGTACCTGGGTCGGTGCATGACAAGGCACTTGTGGGTGCGCTTCTCACTGCTGTAAGGGACTCCCTTAAGCTGGATAGTGCAGCTGGGCTTCCGCTGAGGGCTCAGTCTTTTTTGGGTCACACAAATCAGACAGCTCTGTGCAGGTTTTTCCTTCTGTGCCCTTCTTTGATAATTTCATAGATGCAGAATGGGAAAAGCCGCAGAAGGCTTTTGTAGTCCCTCACCGCCTGGCGGACTAAAAAAAAAAGTGGGCTTCTCCTCCGTTGGTGGACCCTCCGGTTGCCACCAGGGTGTATAAGGTACCCACTCTCCCTATTGCGGGAACCCCTCCTTGTATGGATCTGACCGATAGGAGATCCAAAGCACTGACACGTTCCATGTTTACCATGCTGGGGTCTGCCCTGCGGCCTATTGTGGTGACTACTCTGGAGTCTGTCACTCACTGAGTGAGCATTTTGCACCAGACTGTGGAGAAGCACCGGCTCTCTCCCGAAGTTATTAGGCTAGCGGACCAGCTGGTCCAGGGCCTTGTATATGTCTGTGTTGCTTCACTGGATGCCCCGCCCTTGATATCCAGGGCTTCTGTTTCAGAGATGGGCTTATTATGCCTCTTCCTCTGGTTGGAATGCTGGTCTGCTGACCAGGCCTCTAACATATGCCCTGGTGGATTTAACCTTCAAGGATGAGAGGACTTTTGGGTCCTCGCTGGAAAACATTATCAAGGATGTCACTTTCCCAAAGCGTCTTTCAGGAAAGCACCTTGAGATATAGTGACTCCTCCCTCCTCCTTAGGAAACACCTTCCAAATCTTTAATTGGAGGCCACTCCTCAGCACCATCAGTTTTTGTTTCCTCCGACCCGGAGGGAACATCTTCTTAGGGGGGAGTCTATATCTCAGGTGTGCCTGGAAGACGGCTTCACTCCTACCTTTTCTTTATGGCGTGATGTCATTTGAGACCATCCGTCCTACCCGCTGACGGTGGTAGTGTTCGGGTTCCCCTTTCTTCTCTGTGCTCGGTGAGAGCCAGTATGCGCGGCGGTTTGCTTGGCGCCATTTTTAACATTTTTATACGGTATACTTGCCTGCTCTGTGTAAAAGTTTTGCACAGATCAGCCCAGATCCTCCTCTTCTCGGGACCCTCGCTAGGTCTCCTCTTCTTGGGTCCCAACTCCTGGCCCCTCCCTCCTGCTGAGTGCACCCACAGCAAGCAGCTTGATATGGGGGCAGCCGAGCTGCTGCTCTGTGTGCCGTTCAGACAGAGCCACGGTTCAGCCTTGCGCCCCCCCTCCCCTCATTGGCTCACTGATTTTGGGAGCCAGTGGCGCGGTGCTGCCGTTTTAGCCAATGAGGAGGGAAGTCCTGGGCAGCTGAGACACTCCTGCAACATCGCTGGATCAAGATGGGGCTCAGGTAAGTATTTAGGGGGGGCTTCTGCACACAGTTTATCTTCATACATAGACTGCATGAAGATAAAAAAATAAAAAGTCTGACTTTACAACCACTTTAACCCCCCCTCATTTGCTGAGCCATTAGCTCCTGATGCTGTCAGTGAGCCAATGAGAAAAGAGGCATTTTCGTTTGTTCAGTACTTATGTTAATTAAAACAACCTTATTGAGCTGGAGTTTTTGTGTTTTTTTAGACCTTTTATCACAATACAGTACAGTAGTTAGGAATGCTTAAAATATTGATTACTTGTGAATCCTCGTTTAACGACCAATTTGTTTAACGACCTGGTCATTGGAATGGAACCTGGTTGTTAAGTTAGGAGAGCCTGTATAACATTTTAAATGTGTTAATTTTTTTTTTTTACTTTTTAGTATCACTTTAATGTGCAGGATTTATTTTCCATATTACTGATATCCTAATTTGGGACTCTGTGCATGTGCGATGGTGACCTAGCTACTGTGGATGTGGGGCCTATGTGCACCATATTGCTTTCCTTGCAGTGGCTGCACATGCATGTGGTTTGTACAGTAGGCTACACAGGCTTTCTGAAGGCCAGGACAGAGCTGGAAATATGTACAGTAGGTTCTAATTGTGTCTGCTTGGAAGAGTTCAAATGTGTAACATTGGCAAAAAGGCACTGAAATTATGGAGCCCGCTCTGCACAGAGATGGCGGGGGGGGGGGGGGGGGAGTGTACGTGATGACGGAGGAGGATGCCTCCTCCGCAGGTGGCACAGACCGGGGACTGTGAGACCCCCTCCGCCTACTACATTTCTATTTGCTCGCTCTACAGGTGGCAGTGCCAAGACTGCTGGCTAAGGATGCAGGAGGAATAGCAGCCAGTGGTCTTGCAAACAGGAAATCACAGGTCAATAATGTTTTTTCAGCAAGATCAGCAGGTTACTACAGAAGAACTACAGAGCTTAGAAGAACATGGCATAGTTAGGGAGATTGGCAACAAGGACATGGAAAAAATATTTTCCCCCGAGTTCTGCTTTAAAGGGTCACTAAAGGAGAATTTTTTTTTTTTTTTTGCTGAAATTACTGTTTACAGGGTATAGAGACATAAAAATTAACTGATTCCTTTTAAAAATGATTACAAATAGATAAAAATCAATCATATAATGTGCCTGCAGGTTAGTTTCACTTTTAAACTGGTTTCATGTTCCTGTGAACTAGAGAGACACACAGAACAAAAACAAACAAATCCAGGGCAGTGTTTTTGTTTTTAAAATGAATCTGATTGGTTCTGTTACGTTTTAGACACACAGTAATGACAGCTTAGACCACCGTGAAAATCTCCCAGTACTGTGGTTATAAGGAGCCAGACAACCAGGAAGTGTGGAGATCACAGCAGAATTACAGCAACTTCAAAGCAAAAATTAACAATAAGGACATGAAACCAGTACTGCAGTAAGGTAAAGGAAGCTATTTAGCTAAAAAAAAAAATTCCTTTAGTGATCCTTTAACTTCACTTCTGGGAGTGAAGAAATACAGAGGACGCTGTAGGATTTCTCCTTAAAGCTTGGCTATCCCATACTGCCTCCCTGTGACAGCTCTGGGCAAATCACCAAGCACTAGTGCTGTACTAGGTTTCTGCATGCCTGGGAAGCATTTCTCAGTACTTGTGCTGGGTTGCAGATTGTTTAGGGGGGACCTATGCTTTTAAGAAAACCACCCCTTTAGGAATCCATCCTTTAAAGCAAACAGTTTCTTAGTTTTCTTCACTGTAAGGTTATGACCATGCTGTACCAAGATAAGACAGGGTAATTTGAAGGAAGTACTACATACTGATGATAAATCTGTAAAAAAAAAAAAAAAAATCTGCGGGTCAATTTAGACCAATTTATGTTGGAGGGACTAAAAGAAATTTGAATTAAAACTGAGATTTACAGAGACCTGCAAGTACAGACTTAACCACTTGCTTACTGGGCACATATACCCCCCTCCTGCCCAGGTGAAATTTCAGCTTTCGGCACTGCATCGCTTTAACTAACAATTGCGCGGTCGTGCGACGTGGCTCCCAAACAAAATTGACGTCCTTTTTTCCCCACAAGTAGAGCTTTCTTTTGGTGGTATTTAATCGCCTGTGCGGTTTTTATTTTTTGCGCTATAAACAAAAAAGTGAGACAATTTTGAAAAAAATACAATATTTTTTACTTCTTGCTATAATAAATATCCCAATTTAAAAAAAAAATAACATTTTTTTTTCTCAGTTTAGGCCGATACGTATTCTTCTACATATTTTTGGTAAACAAAAAAAAAAAAATCGCAATAAGCGACTGGTTTGCGCAAAAGTTATAGCGCTTACAAAATAGGGGACAGAATTATTTTTTTTTAATTATTTTTTTTACTAGAAATGGCGGCGATCTGCGATTTTTAATGGACTGCGACGTTATGGCGGACACATCGGACACATTTTTGGCGCCATTCACATTTATACTGCGATCAGTGCTATAAATATGCACTAATTACAGTATAAATGTGACTGGCATTGAAGGGGTTAACACTAGGGGGTGAGGAAGGGGTTAAATGTATCCCTGCATTGTGTTCTAACTGTAGGTGGAGGGGGGGTGACTGGGGGGGTGACCGATCTATGTCTCTATGTACAAGAGGCACAGATCGGTCTCCTCTCCAGAGACAGCACCGCTGTCTCTGTGTAAAACGGCAATGAGAGATGATCTCATATGTTTACATATGAGATCCTCTCTCATTGGCCGCACAGATCGCCTCGCGAACGGCCACTCTGATTGGCCGTTCGCGGCGATCTGTAATTGGCTGTGTCCGAGGGACACGGCCAACACAGATTTTCCCCGCAGCGCGCTCTGGAGCGCGCGCGGGGAACGCCCAAAGGGGCGGCCGTCAATTGACGGCGGTTTGGCTTTTGGGATCCGCACTGTAGCCGTCAATTGACGGCAGGCGGATCCCAAGTGGTTAAAGTGGACCGTTTTAGTGTTGTGCGTGTGTGTGTGTGTGTGTGTGTGTGTGTGTGTATAATATATATATATTTTCCATCTATTAAATGTTCTGCCCTTGTTGTTTTAACTTTGGATAATACATTTTTTTTTTTTTTTTACCTGCCAGTAAATACTTTATACAGCCCTCTTCGTGTTTACTTGTCTGTTAAAAAGCCTAGGCTTATGACATGCACAGTGCACGCTCTCGCTCTCGCTCTCTCTCTCGCGCGCGCTCTCTCTCTCTCTCTCTCTCTCTCTCTCTCTCTCTCTCTCTCTCTCTCTCTCTCTCTCTCTCTCTCTCTCTCTCTCTCTCTCTCTCTCTCTCTCTCTCTCTCTCTCTCTCTCTCTCGTGAGAGTTTGCCAGAAGGGAGGGGGGGTGAGTTATAAGAGGGCCAATGGGAGCTGCAGGTGTGCCTCTGTAAATCCAACAAGCTTCAGCTGCCCACAGTTAAAATGGTTACAGCCAGACTCAGCGGATGTAGATTTCTGTAGCATATTTGGTACAGAATCACAGTATATATAAAATATGCAAAGTGGCTGGAGGGAAGCTTCAGAATGGCAAAGATGTTTTTATTACAAATTATGTGAGCAGACTGCAGTTCCTCTTTAAAGTTTAAACTACTTGTCTGTATGATTTAGAGTGTAACATAAATTGGAAAGGGTCAAGAAGGGGAGTCAGAAGAAAGGAAGCAAATCAAGTGGCTGTAGGCAATCTGCACAAGTAGCTTTTGAGGCTTACGGAAGGAAATGGGCCTTTTTAAGGATGGGTGTGACAAGTGATGATGTGTTTGGACGAGTAACTAACTGTAATGGGCCATAAGAAAGATCAAATGACGTGTGGGTTTTTTCTTTGTAGTTTGGAGTGATTTAGTGATGTGACCCATAAATGAGGGTTCGTGCAGTGAGAATATATAAGGTTGTATTTGTCATGCAAAGTGGGATAGGCAGAGGACTACTTTCTTTAGAATACACACGATCAGAAAAATCGGACGACAGATCGTCTGACTTTTTTCGCTTACTAGTCTCAAGTACAAATTGAATAGGTTACTAAAGTCATGAAAATTCTTGTATGAAAATGTCATGTGTTGTGGATTTGTATTGTATTTTTGGGATGACTGTACTGACTAAACGAAAATCGTACGATCTGGTATCGTATGAGGAAAGTTTTTTCATGCTTGTCCAATCGAAAAATATCTGAAATGTCGTGATCGGCTCTGGAAAGCTCTGTACCAACGATCCGATTATCAAACGATCACGTTGAAAGCAGTATATTTTCAGATCATGTGTACGGGCCATTAGGCTAGCATTAAAAGCAGGCGTTTCAGAGGAGTTAAAAACAATCCTCAAACGCCTATGTAAATAATACAATAGACAGCTGTTCACACTTTCAAAATATGAAGTGTTGGCGTTGCCTCAAAAGTGAAGCCTCATGTTGAGTCAGGTGGTGTTTGAAGCCTTTCAACACCTCCCTTTCAAGTCTATGGATCACTTTGCAAATGCTCTGGCAGGCAGTTGCGGGGCGTTAACCACTTAAGGATCGGCTCACGTCATCACTTTAAAGATGAATATCTCGGGAACGGCAGCAGCTGTTGCCAGAACCGAGATATTCATCTTTTCCGTGGCAGGTCATGTAAACGATGATGGTGTTCTCCACGGCAGATTCACCGCAAGAGGATCACAGTTATCGGTGGCGGGAGAGGGCTCCCGCGCCCTCCGCCGCTTACCGGAGCCGTCGGCAGCGGCGGGAGCGATCAAGGGAATTCACACTGCTTGCCATAGATACGATTGAGGGCAAGATGGCCCCCACCAGTCTCCATAGCAGGGCGGAAGCGACGTCAAAACGTCACTTCCGCCCATGCGTCCTAAAAGCACATTTTTTTTTTTGTTATTTTTTCAAATGACAAATTATTTATTTTTTTATTGCATTTTAGTCTAAATATGAGATCTTTTTGATCTCAGATTTAAGAGGACCTGTCATGAATGAATGTTAAAAGCAAGTAATTTTTGAATGGCCTTCATCCCTTCATCAAATGGTTTTGCACAGAGAAGCCCTGATTCTCCTCTTCTGGGGTCCCCCACCGGTGCTACTGGCTCCTCCCTGCCTTCTCTGTGCCCCTATAGCAAGGTAAAAAAAAACTTCTGCCTATAGAATCAATTTAAATCTCTTCCTTCTCCTGCCTAGGTCTACATGTCCCATGAGGTGTTGCTCCTCACACATTCGCAAGTTCTTAGGCACTTGTATGGATGGTGTACTGAACTGTATGTGTGCTGCACTGTATTTTCTGATATGTAAAAAAATAATGCGTTCTGTATGCAGGCCAACTAATCGTCTGACCAACTGATAGATCATGAAAATAGTTGAACAATTTTCATAATCGATTATAATCAATATAGTTAATTTAGGAGGAGGAACACTCTGCCTACTACAGCAAACTGGGATAGAAGGAAAAGTCCCTGCTTGCTATATAAAATTACAACTGGGAAGTGCCAAGACCGCTGGGAGTACAGGAGGAACAGCAGCCATCAAGCAGTCTTGCAAATAGGAAATCATAGGGGGTTTTTCTTCAAGATCAGCAGGCTATAACAGGAACTACAGAGCTCAGAAAAAGATGGATGGCATAGTCTAGGAAGGTGGGGAGATCAGCAACTAGGGCATGGAAAAAATATATTTTCCCGGAGTTCTGCTTTAACTGCATTGTATAACTGACCCAATATTGGCATTGTTGGCAGACTCCAGAATGACCAAAGAAACCACCCTTATCAGATGGTTTTATGTTTCGATGATTTCTAGTGTCCCATTGGGGAAATTCTTTTCCATTCCTTTCCCATTTTTAAAAACGGCGGGAATCCCTGGTTGTCACCAGACCTAATTTCCCTGGTGGAAGGTTTTTCCTCTATTTCTGTTCTTGTAACAAGCCACAATTTGAAAATGTCTTTCACTTTTCGGTGATGATGGTAAACAGGACAAATGGAGAGGGTGAATCCTTTAAAGGGGGCCAAGCAGCAATAAAAACCTGTCTAGGTGTTCTAATCCCTGTCCGTTCTATTCAAAACCGAAAAAAAAGGTTTGCCTTTCATTATACTTTAAACGTTCGTTACTAGTAGATTTGTTGAATCCAGAAGTCAGAAATGTGTGCTTTGTCTTGATGTCTTTATTCACTATCTTTTTAGGATATTTGAGGACAGTTGTTAGAGATTTCCTTGTTGCATCTATTTCCTTTTAGATTGGTAAGTGCTTGGTCATAAAGTTCTCTCAGGAGTTTGGGTATTTTTGGTCTACAGGACGCACTAATTTACTGACCATTAGTGTTTCAGTTTCTTAAGCAGACACATGCACTAATGGAGCTTTCTGACCATGCCAAAGAGCAGAGCTAAGCTGGATTTATATTTTGCAAGTGCTGGGGGGAGGAGAGGGTTGTGTATTGGTAGTATACTGCAGGTATCCTGTAGTATCACACTGTTGGCTGTGCAGGGCTGTGTTTTTATCATTAGGCGTGATCGGCACGTGTTTATAGGCTGCAATGCAGGCTTTGTTTATGCAGGAGCTGCTTCAAGCACTCCTGTAAAAGTACAAACAAAGGCTTGGTTGTATAGGCCTCCATAGAATGGGGGGGGGGGGGGGATTCATTGCTAGGGGTGGAGGCAGCTGGTGCTGTTGATAAAGAAGCATGGGCTGTACAGCTACCATGACATGATGCAAGCAGTGTAATAGGTGTAGCGGTACCCCTGTAGGGGCTACTGAGAATTGTGGTCTGTCCATCACTCTGCATTTACTCTTAGGCACTCCGAGACATGAAGCAGTCATGCAGCAAAACCATTTGTAACTGCTTTCCAAAGAACTAAATCTTTTCATCATAAGTGTACAATCTTCTCTTACGTAATGTTTCCACTGCTTATGTGTCTTGGGTAAAGTGTGCAAGTGTCTTGGGAAGTGTACAAGCTTGCCAAATCCGATGGAAGTTTTCAATAGCCATATGGGAAATGTATAATCTGCAATTTCAGAAGGAGATCAGAAGTTTCAAATAAAATCTGCAAGTAGAGTATCTTATCTAGATGGCTAATGTGGTACCCAAGGATCTCCTGCTTGGGAGGGTGGAAGGATCCTAGTATTCTTTGGGCCAAGGTGTGACTAACCTTACAGGAAGCACTTCTCAAAACTTTTTGGTATGCTCTGTATAGGAACACATAAGACAGTGGATTTTTCTAAAATCTGACTGCAAAAGTGTACAAATATACCGCTAAAACCACAGTGGAAGGTTCCAATTGAAAACACTTTACAAACCTTGCTGTAGCACAAATCTGTCCATTTTGGCACAGGGCAAAAATTACGATGCTTCCTTAAAGCTAAACTCCATCTTTTGTTAGACTTTACAATTTTAGAAAGACTGGCACATTGTATTTTGTATCTTGATAAACAGAGGGGGATGGCAGCCATTTGTAAATTTTACTTTCAAGCCACCAGCAATATCGGCAGAAGAGGGGGTGGGGTCCACTCTCGCTTACAGAACTGACAGGGAGGGAGGCAGAGGTAGAGACTCGGAGCAGAGAGCGGGATCATGGAGGCATGTAAACTAGGGGTGCACCGAATGGAAATTTTGGTACCGAAAATGAAGAATGCACTAGGTCGATTTTTATATATATATATATATATATATATATATATATATATATATATATATATATATATATATATATATATATATATATATATATATATATATATATATATATATATATATATATATATAAATTGTGTTCAACTTTTTAATTTAATATCATCAATTTAAATAAATATGAATTTATTGTTGGCCCCTTTAGTGCAAGAAAGGTCAAGAAAAATGCAGTCCTCAGTCTCTGGCCATCGCTTGTATCCTGTCCTCAGTCTCTGGCCGTCCCCCCTGCTGTTTTCTGGGAGACACAGGTCCCAGAAGACAGCAGGGACCAGTGGGTTCGCGCAGTAGGGAACCAGGCTGTGAAGCCGTAAGGCTTCACTTCCTGATTCCCTTACTGAAGATGGCGGCGCCTCCACCCGAGAGCTGAGGGACAGATCAGCTTTGGGTGCTGACATTGTGGCACCCTGGACAGGTAAGTGTCCATATTTTTAAAAAAATTAGAAGCTGCAGTATTTGTAGCTGCTGACTTTTAAACAATTTTTTTTTTTTGGCGGAACTCCGCTTTAATCACTTAAGCCCGGACCTTTAGGCAGCTAAATGCCCAGGCCAGGTTTTGCGATTCGGCACTGCGTCGCTTTAACAGACAATTGCGCGGTCGTGCGACGTGGCTCCCAAACAAAATTGCCGTCCTTTTTTCCCCACAAATAGAGCTTTCTTTTGGTGGTATTTGATCACCACTGCGGTTTTTATTTTTTGCGCTATAAACAAAAATAGAGCGACAATTTTGAAAAAAAAATGCAATATTTTTTACTTTTTGCTATAATAAATATCCCCCAAAAACATATATAAAAAAAAAAATTTCCTCAGTTTAGGCCGATACGTATTCTACCTATTTTTGGTAAAAAAAAATCGCAATAAGCGTTTATCGATTGGTTTGCGCAAAATTTATAGCGTTTACAAAATAGGGGATAGTTTTATTGCCTTTTTTATCATTTTTTTTTTTTTTTTTTTTACTACTACTAATGGCGGTGATCAGCGTTTTTTTTTCATGACTGCGACATTATGGCGGACACTTCGGACAATTTTGACACATTTTTGGGACCATTGTCATTTTCACAGCAAAAAATGCATTTAAATTGCATTGTTTATTGTGAAAATGACAGTTGCAGTTTGGGAGTTAACCACAGGGGGCGCTGAAGGAGTTTCACCTAGTGTGTGTTTACAACTGTAGGGGGGTGTGGCTGTAGGTCTGACGTCATCGATCGTGTATCCCTATAAAAGGGATCACACGATCGATGCAGCCGCCACAGTGGAGCACGGGGAAGCCGTGTTTACATACGGCTCTCCCCGCTCTTCAGCTCCGGGGAGCGATCGCGAGGGGGCGGCTAGAAACGAATAGCCGCGCCCTCATCCCGGATCGCTCCCCGAGGATTTCCGACAGCCGCATGTAGGGGGGGGTCCCCCGATCGGCCCCCGCGGAAAGGCAGGGACGTACCTGTACGCCCATATGCCTGTACGTGCCATTCTGTGGACGTATATATACATGCCAATAGTATCCATTTGGTGCACCTCTAGCAGATATCCAGGAGATGGTCAGAGACTGCAGACATGGTATAGGAGATCAATGCAGCCTCACCAGTTCCCATCATATGCAGCCTGCCAGTTCCCGGCAGCCCCACCAGTGCCCGTCATAGGCAGCCTGCCTGTGTCCGCATCAGCGACCATCTCAGTGTGTCGCATAGCTGGATTTGATTTGCCTGGGCCACAGCAACAATGTCTCGCCTCCTGTGATCACGCCACACTGATTCAATGTCCCGCCATTGTATCAGTGTGCCGTCTATCACAGGAGGGGAGACACTGTTACTAAGGCCTGGGCAATTCAGCTCTGTGATCGTGGGGAGAACTGGGAGTGACACTCCTGCAGTGGGTGGCACCTGGGGTGGACCATGCCCCCTTTCGGTATGGGCTGTTTATTTCCTTTCAGCTGAAATTTTGATGCACCTCTAATGTAAGCTTAACACGATATCTTGGATCAGCAGTCACGATTGCCGTGGTCAACACACACAGGGGAACACCGAAACGGGCAGAATCGACCAGGTATTTTACAACATAGAAAGGGACTAATTACAATGCCGAATAACTACCCTATAGATCAGGGTAGGCAACCTGGGGCCCTCCAGCTGTTGCAGAACTAAAAGTCCCATCATGCGTCTGGAAGTCATAAGTGCCACCCTTGCAATGCCTCATGGGAAATGTAGTTCCACAACAGCTTAAGTGCCCCAGGTTGCCTACCCCTGCTATAAATCTTGCATTAAGGGAACAGACAGCTTTTTTTTTCTTTTTTTTTTTTCTTTAGGGTTACAACAGCTTTAAGCCTGGGTTCACACATGCGGTTTCAGTGCAGGAGTCTGGTTATGTTCATCGATTCAGGTGCAATTTTTTTACTTGAAATCGCACAAGATCCTTTTTAAGACCATGCATGTATGAACTGGCTCCATTAAATGCTGGTCCGGTTAACAAGTTATGCGAGTTGAATGCAGTTAAAAACGCATCCATTTCGCATATATGTGAACTGAGCCTAAAGGTGCTGAATTTCCTGGGCATTTTAAGAAACTGCTTTCTCCAAGACTTTCTTCTTGTAAAACTTATTTTTTCTGCAAAGATTACATCTAGGATAGTTTAAATTGCTGCCTGAGGTAGTGATTAAATAGTCTTTTTGATGCATTCTTGGATCGCCGTTCCTTATCAGCTGGCAAATTTAAGGCTGTCCATTGTCAATGTGGTGAGGTAATGGTCCCATATATCACAATTGTAATACCTGTTGTACAGGAAATCTCTGGCATAAGACGATATCAGGATTCATGAGTTCCAATAGATTCCTTCCAACTCTGTAGAACTTCATGGATTATTGTTTTTGGTTGTATTTTTTTTCTTTTATACTCTACATGTACTATTACATCACAAGTCTGGTCTTGCCAGAGGTATTTCTTGGTTTGCTGCCGAGTGTCTTAACACTATAAAATTCTAAGCACAATAAATTTGCCTGACGGAGGTACTCTTTTTCTATGGTGTAGATTGCTGTACTCTGCATTCTTGTAGCACAGCCAATCATAACGATGCCACAGCCTTGTGCTGTTGATCCTACACTGACAGCTTACTGATGAATCCCCATACGCCAGTCATATGTTCAGATCATTTCCAATAGCAGTGCCAGCCATTTGTAATTCTGCTATAGTTCCTCGCCATATGTCAAATACTCTCTGAATATTCTGATTGACCGATATGGGAGGCCTTATATATGTATATACACCATTTGTGTACTATTATGTACATTATTGTGTGCATGTATTTGTGTACAATAAAGGAAATTGGATATTTGATTGACCTTGACATTGGTTCCTTTTGTTCTTATGATCCGCGTCTACTATTGCTACAAAACTGGGGTGGGAGGGGTTAAAATAGGATGTCTTGCATATTTGTTTGGCAGTGTCCAGTCCTCCTGAAGACGAGCATAATTCAATGTACCTGAATTGGTTGTGTTCTTTTTAATGTACAATAAAAAGTATTTGACTGTACTTGTGGTTGTAGAAAAAGAAAATAAAGGTCTGGTGTGACCCCTCTTAACACCTCCATCCCTAGTCGTACACAAAGACAAGAGGGGCAGCCCTGGGACTTTGAATGAGGTGAGAGAGGTTTAGCCAATGTTCACAGCAAACAATGAGACAAAATCTATTCATTTTTCAAAGTGTTATGTAACGGAGCGGCAACAACGATTGTGAGTTACCCGGCATAATAGCCAATATACACAGCACAGATGAAAGTAAATATATAAAGATTTATTACAAATGTTCTACATCAATGAGCAACAATAAAACTTGAAAGTTGCTGGGCCAGTGGATACACATATACAATAAGGATATAAAATGTACATATAAACAGGAAAATATGTAGACATAATGCAGACATCAATAATACCCAGTAGGGATGAGCCGAACACCCCCCTGTTCGGTTTGCACCAGAACCTGAGAACACACCAAATGTTTGTGTGAACTTTAGAACCCTATTAAAGTCTATGGGACTCGAACATTTGAAATCTAAAGTGCTAATTTTAAAGGCTAATGTGCAAGTTATTGTCCTAAAAAGTGTTTGGGGACCTGGGTCCTGCCCCAGGGGACATGTATCAATACAAAAAAAAGTTTTTTCGGGAGCAGTGAATTTAATAATGCTTAGAGTGAAACAAAAGTGAAATATTCCTTTAAATTTCGTACCTGGGGGGGGGGGGGGGGGGGTAAAAGTAAGCATGTGAAATAGCGCATGTTTCCCGTACTTGGAACTGTCCCAGCTCAAAGTGTCATTTCTGAAAGAAAAAGTAATTTAAAACCGGAACCGCGGCTATAATGAATTGTCGGCTCCCTGCAATTCAGAGAGAATTTATTAAAAAAAAAGCGTGGGGGTCCCCCCAAATTCAATTACCAGGCCCTTCAGGTCTGGTGTGGATTTTAAAAATCCACACCAGACCCCTTATCCGAGCACATAACCCGGTCGGCCGCATAAAAGAGAGGGGGATAGAGTGCGGACCCCCCCTCTCCTGAACCGTACCAGGCCACATGCCCTCAACATGGGGAGGATGTCCCCATGTTGATGGGGACAAGGGCCTCATCCCCACAACCCTGGCCGGTGGTTGTGGGGGTCTGCGGGCAGGGGGCTTATCAGAATCCGGAAGACCCCTTCAACAAAGGGGACCCCCAGATCCTGCCCCCCCCCATGTGAATTGGTAATGGGGTACATTGTACCCCTACCATTTCACAAAAAGTGTAAATAGTTGTAAAAACCACACACACACCCCGTGGAAAAAAGTCCTTATATTAATAAAAAAAAAAAAATCCAGCAGTGGTAAGCCACTCTTGGTCCGGCTCCCCCCGCTCTAACGTTGTCTGTATCCAGTGACGGGTGATCTTCTCTCCGGTCCAGCGATGAGAAGATCATCCGGGATCCAGAGCGCAGCATCGCCGGCCGCCTGTCTCCACAGGAGACAGCCCGACGAATGAAGCTGTGACATTTTCTTTTATTGGTGAGGTGGGGCCACCCTTCACGTGACCCCGTCCCCCTCTGACGCACCCTCTGCTACGTCTCTGGGGAAGCCTGGATTTCCCCTTGCGTCAGAGGGGGCGAGTCACGTGACGGGTGGCCCCGCCTCGCCTATAAAAGAAATGTCGCAGCTTCAGCAGCGTCATTCGCCCGCTGTGTACGGTGGAGAGAGGCGGCCGGCAATGCTGCGCTCTGGATCCTGGATGATCTTCTCATCGCTGGACCAGAGAGGAGATCACCCATCGCTGGATACCGACAACGTTGGAGCAGGGAGCCGGGACCGAGTGGATTACCACCGCTGGATTTTTTTTTTATTTGTTAATAAAGGACTGTTTTTCCAGTGTGTGTGTGTGTGTGTGTGTTTTTACAACTATTTACACTTCCTTCATGAAATGGTAGGGGTACAATGTACATGAGTTTGACTCGAACTCGAAGCTCATCCCTAATACCCAGCTGGTATAGGCATAAAACAAGCATCAATAAAGCCCTACTAGTTTCTCAAAACCCTGCTCGCTTCTTCAGGGGCGGATGCCTTAATGTTGTATCTGCAATGTAAGTGATAAAATCAATAGATGTATGTTGTTAATAAATGGGGGCAGGCGGAATGATTGGCAAGAGAGGTCTAAAGAGGGACTTCATACTCATCAATGGGCTGAAATGAATTATTAAACGCTGGATATCAGGATGGCGGCCGTGTAGTGCATCCAGCTCGGGAGCTGAGGAGATGGAGCAAACAGCAACAACTGGGAAACATCCGGAGGATCAGCATGGTCTGGATGGGGGTATTTCTCACTGCAGTCTCCACTAAGCCCCTTGCAATCATGTCTAGAAAATATCTGCAAGGATGCACATGTATCAGAAGGCAGCATGGTTGCAAAATTAGCTTAATGTGTAAGGTTATACTAGATAAAATATCTATATTAGGGTTGTCCCGATACCACTTTTTTAGGACCGAGTACAAGTACCGATACTTTTTTTCATGTACTCGCCGATACCGATTACTGATACTTTAAAAAAAAAAAAAAAAAAAATGTGGTCATGTCCCCAAATGCAGCCTTGTCTACAAGGAGAAAGCCAAGCCCTGCCTCCGCCATCTAGTTGTTCAGTGCGGGGAACATAACAGCTTTCATTTGAATAGCTGTGTGTTCCCCGCTGTGCCTCGTCATATATAACCCCTCCCCCTTGTCCGGGCACTTTGATAGACAGATAACCCATCCCAGGATTGGATGGGTGATCTGTCTATCAAAGTGCCCGGACAAGGGGGAGAGGTTATATATGATGAGGCGCAGCGGGAAACACACAGCTATTCAAATGAAAGCTGTTATGTTCCCCGTGCTGATCAACTAGACGGGGGGGCTTGGTTTTCTCTTTGGGGACTAGACGGCGGCAGCAGCTCTCCTCCATTAGTGACATACCCGAGGACTGCTCAGCTCCGCTCTCCGCCCCCTCTCCACCCGCTCTCTGAAAAAAAAAAAGTATTGGTGAAGCATCGGGAGCATTTGCGCGAGTACAAGTACTCGCGCAAATGCTCAGTATCGGTATCGGGACAACCCTAATCTATATATAAAGTACTGAAGTATGTTCGCATCGTGGAGCACAGGCTGCTACCTCCCCGGGACACACACTACTTCGTAGGCTTCAAGGTCTCTAAAGCCTTCTGATCTGCCCTTTATTGTGGACAGTACAGTGGGGTCACCTAGCGACGGAATCTATTTTCCCTCAAGGTCTTTTCCACCTGTTTTCTGCCTTGCTGGTCCCGGTTGTTGCCTTTTATACTACCCTTGAGAATCTAATAGTACTGTGGCTTCCCATACCATCAGGAGATCGTTTCTTTCTCCTTGTTACCCGGCTAACGCACTTATTTTTGGCACTACCCCAATGATGTGTGATGGATGCGGATGACCACCAACTCAATTGACACATACAAGTAGCAATACTTCCATGTTATAAAACCATACAACTCGTCCAGAAGAAGCCGCAAGGCGAAACGCGTCGGCGAGACGTTTTATTGCTCAAATATGTATCTATGTTCTCTTTTTTGATAACATTTTTTAATAAGAAATTTATTTGTATACGTACTACTTTGTAATTAAACTTTATTTTTATAACGATAAATGTCCCTGTTATTGCCCTCTAAAGTCCGCCATGTCGCTACCCAGTGTAGCACAACTTTTCTTTTTATGTTCGCATAAAGAACTATGTGAGATATGGTATGTACATGAACAAAAAGAATGTAAGATGATGAAACTCTCTAAGGAGTGTCAACAAATTAAAACAGCGCTATCAAATAACTGTGCATATTTGACTATATAAAATACATTACTACAACCCATATGTAATGATATACAGTGATAATAAACAAAATATATCCAGTTTAAGAAGTAAACACTAAACTGTGACTGTAATAATAAACACCCGTGATTGACTTAAACGTGAAGTGAACGCACTGAAAGTGCAAGAGACAGTCTTTAAAAATAATTTAGAACGTGGCCAAACAAAGCAAAGTTCATGTGTATAAGGATCCTGCGATCTTCAAATTTTTTCAAAAACTTCCACCACACCCGATAGTGCTCAGTGACTCCTCCCCCATCAAATGGACACTCACCGGATAGGTATGCCTCACACTCTCGTGTTTTGGCACAAAAAACCTTATCAGATGTAGTTGTTCCCGTCAATAAAGATGTAATCCAAATATGACATCCAATCAGTTCCACATATATGTCAGAGAGAGACAAAAGAAGTGCAAATAGTGTGATACCATCAAAGGTTTAATAGCACACCAAAATACAAGAGTCCCATGAATAAGTTTTTATAACGAAACATGTCGGGGTATTGCCATACAGTCTAATTTTACTAGTGAGTGCTGCGTTTTTGGATGCAGAGTGCGTTTGAAGTTTTTTATTTAAGTGGATGTGCAGCCGCTTCTGACAGAAGTCCATGGCACCGTGATTAGGAGAATTGGTTTCACTTTTTCTCGCTGATCGGGGGTCCGCCGTGACCGCTTCTCACCATTTTGACGTTTGAAGGAGTTTCTTGATGTGATAGTCTGCTGTTTTACAAGATTTTGTTTGTGAGTGCACTGTTTGAAGTTTTATTTTGGTGTGCTATTAAACCTTTGATGGTATCACACTATTTGCACTTCTTTTGTCTCTCTCTGACATATATGTGGAACTGATTGGATGTCATATTTGGATTACATCTTTATTGACGGGAACAACTACATCTGATAAGGTTTTTTGTGCCAAAACACGAGAGTGTGAGGCATACCTATCCGGTGAGTGTCCATTTGATGGGGGAGGAGTCACTGAGCACTGTCGGGTGTGGTGGAAGTTTTTGAAAAAATTTGAAGATCGCAGGATCCTTATACACATGAACTTTGCTTTGTTTGGCCACGTTCTAAATTATTTTTAAAGACTGTCTCTTGCACTTTCAGTGCGTTCACTTCACGTTTAAGTCAATCACGGGTGTTTATTATTACAGTCACAGTTTAGTGTTTATTTCTTAAACTGGATATATTTTGTTTATTATCACTGTATATCATTACATATGGGTTGTAGTAATGTATTTTATATAGTCAAATATGCACAGTTATTTGATAGCGCTGTTTTAATTTGTTGACACTCCTTAGAGAGTTTCATCATCTTACATTCTTTTTGTTCACTTATTATCTTCTAAACAGCAGCTAGGCATCATCCACTCCTCCATAGGCGCAACGGTGGGCGACTTTTTAGGGCGCATTCTATAGATCACCCATTGTTACTATCATGGTATGTACATGAATGCAAACCAACATGGTTACAAAGTTGGTATGGGCAGGGAGACTACGGGACAATGTGGAAATTTATATAAGTATTACATAAGTAAAAGAACAATGTAACAGACCCAATAGGGGTAAATCAAGTATAGAAGTTGTACCTCAGTTTGTTCTTAAAGATGTGACCGCTCTATCCAACCATCAAGTTGTAAAACAAAGTTCCAGCCGTGCTGAACGTCCAGATATGCCCACAAGGGCCCGAAGGCTCCGCCCCCAGCATCATGTACTGAAGGTGACGCATAGGCGTCAGCGAGACGTCCACCGCCAAGGGGGGTGTGGAACTGCAGCAACCAGCCAACCGTCCAGGATGACGGGTAACTATTATGCCGGGTAACTCGCAATCGTTGCTGCTCCGTTACATAACACTTTGAAAAAAGAATAAATTGATTTTGTCTGATTGTTTGCGGTGAACATTGGCTAAACCTCTCTCACCTCATTCAAAGTCCCAGGGCTACCTCTTTTGTCTTTTTTAAATTGGTTGTAAACCCTTGGGGAGAAGTTACACCTACAGGTAAGCGTAGATTAAGGCTTATATCTCGGAGATATTTGCAATTTCCCCGACCGACGCCTTCAACGGCGCATGCCGTTTCAAGTCTGGGTCATGCCGTTAAAGGCGGCTCCCGCACGCATGCACGGGAGTGACGTCATGCGACTCCGGCCAGTCACAGAGCCGGAGTTTGTGGCCCCCAGAACAAGAGGGGTGAAGAATGGATGCTCACGCCATGGAGGAAGACTGTGACATCGCAGGCTTATCCTGCAGATAAGTGTCGCATAATGGGCTAATATGCGATGCCTAGTAGCCCATTATGCTTTACCTTTGCAGGGAGACACTACCGTGTTTCCCCGAAAATAAGACCTACCCCAATTTTCAAGGAGGGCTGCAATATAAGCCCTACCCCGAAAATAAGCCCTAGCGTGTGTGTTTCTGTAATCTAATCTGTAGTCAAATACCTTCGGTATACAGTGACACTCGGCGTTCAGCTTATCTCCTCCTCTTCCCCTTCCTGTCAGCAGGGGATCTCGCCCTCCCTCCCTCTACAATGCTTGGATTGCCGCAGGCTATGAAAGTGCAGAGGAGCACTCAGCTGATTTCCTTCTCCTGCTTGTCAGCGGGGGGATCTCCGCCCCCTTCTCTCTGCAATGCTGGTTTGCGGCGGGCTATGGAATCGCCGAGGGGGTACTCAGATGATGTTTTCTTCTCCTGCTTGTCAGCAGGGATCTCAGGCCCCCCTCCCTCTGCAAAGCTGGATCGCAGCGGGCTATGGAAGGCGCCGAGGGGCGCTTAGCTGATGTTTTATTTTCCTGCCTGTCGGTGGGGGATGTCTGCCCCCCTCCCTCTGCAATGGTTGGATTGTGGGAGAGAGCTCCAGCCGTCTATGGAAGCGCGGAGTGGCGCTGTAAGAAGGTATGTGACACAGAAACACACACCTTTTTCATGATATTCTACTGTAATAGAAAGGATTTTTGGAGTTTACAACCGTGTTTAATTCACTTCACACTGGGGATTTCTGTCAGGCAGGCAGGGAGAGGGGGCAAGAAGACAGCACGTGAAAATGGTAAGCCCTACCCCGAAAATAAGCCCTACTGTGTTTTTGATTGCCAAAATTAATATAAGCCCCGGGCTTATTTTCGGGGAAACACGGTAGTATTCTAGTGCATTGGATTGTTAGCAGGAAAGATGTACATCTCATCAATTGTTTTCATCTGAGTGAAAGTGATTATATTTTTCAAAAAGATTGTGTGGCCAGTATTGGAGAACTTGTGTACTTCATTAAAGTTTGAACACATCACGTGTACCAAGTTTTCCTGATTTAACTTAATAACTTCATTATTTAAATAGCCTTTTATAGTTGGCTCACTAACGGTTTGTCCTGCTGAGCTCCTCGGTATGCGTTATCATACCTCCATTGAGGGCAATCTCAAACACTGTGCCAGGATTTGTGTCATATTGTGCTGATGTGAGGCTGTACTGTGACTTGATTTGCCAGATATGATCTCAGCACTGCTTCTGATGCCAGCTTAGTCTCCAATAGGCACCAGGCACAATGCCAGACTTCTCAGCAGGTTATTTTGCCAATGCTGACAATGTCGATTCTGCAGGGATTCACACTTTAAAGCAAACAGCCACTATTCATTCATGCTTAAAGAGATTGTAAACGATCACCTTGTAAAGCAACCCATTCAGTTTAAGATAGAAATGAAAGGCAACATGTTTTTGTAAGATATAAAGTAAATTACGTTTTTTTTTTTTTTTTGTTGCCCTTTTAAATAAGTGATCACATTCCCTCTGTTCTCAGCTGCATAATAGCTGGAGGGAGGAGAAGCTGCAGCACACTGAGCTTGCCAGTGGATGACTGTGCAGGGGGGGAAATGTATCATTAGAGAACAGGCTGTGTTCCTAGCATAGCTAGAAAGCTGACCACAGTATGTTCTCCTGCTTAGTGTGGTCAGTTTTAAATGGGAAAGCAGAGGGACTGGCAGGAAAACCAGGGATTTCGCATGAAGGAAGCAATACAAAAAAACAGGATATATTCTCATACAAGTGCATGGTACAGCAGGCACATATCAGGAATATGAAGTGTTGGCATTAAAGACCCGCATGCAGCCATGTCCCCCCCGTCGTCCCCCTTTTTTTTTTTTTTTTGTTTTTCTTTCCAGCCTCTAAATGCACCTGTTGGCCTATTAGAAGAGGAGTGTTTAGAGGCCGAAATAAATAAAAAAAATCACTTGTGTGATTAGAGGAGCAATTGAGCAGGACAAAATGCTGAACACCCCTAAATGGTAGACCGGTTTAGCGCTTGAGTACTAATTTTCAATGCCCAGAATAATCAAATATTCTGGCAAGTGGAATAAATGAATGGCCTAACGCTTGACGCCCCAAACGCATTTGTAAAGCACATCTTTTGATGCATTTTTTATTTTTTTCCCCAAAGCTGCTTTTGCTCCAGGGGAGTAAAAACATCAGAGTGCATGCAGTCTAATAGGAAGCATTGATTTATGATATGTATATCACTGGATAAAAGTTTTCTATTGTGCGTAGGCTAATATTTGTCTCTGAGCGTGGTTGCTGCATAAAGTTTTTGGGCTTTGTCCTAATTTTCATACTCTGCTATTTGCCACAAGAAAGGGCAGAGTTTTCAAATTCCGTATTTTGTGCCGAGCCATTCTAAAATACAGAGCCTTAAAGCAGCGTTCCACCCAAAATTGGAACTTCTGCTTTAAGCACTCCTCGCCCCCTAACATGCCACATTTGGCATGTAATTTTTTTTGGGGGGGGGGGGGGGGGAGTGGGGGCTTCGTTAGGAGTGGGACTTCCTGTCCCTCTTCCTACTTCCACCTAGGGGCTGCCTAAGCCGTGACTCCTCTGCCCCTAGGCGCCCCCTCCCTCTGGACCGTGGAACAGGTAAGTGTATGTTTATTAAAAGTTAGAAGCTATAGTTTTTGTAGCGGTAGTAAACCTGCTGGTGTTTTTTTTTTTTTTTATTAAAAAATATTATTTATATATATATATATATATATATATATATATATATATATATATATATATATATATATATATATATATATATATATATATATATATATAATCTGAAAGGCAAAAGCCATAATGAGCTAGTATGCACTGCATACTAGCTCATTATGAAATACTTACCTTGGAACGAGGCGTGGGGAACTTACCTGGTCCACGCCGAGGGAGATGTCATCTTGCCTCGCCTTGTCTTCCGGGTCTTTAGCCGAGGATCCCCGCTGCGCATGTGCCGCTGCAGTCAGCGGCTCATTGCGAGGGGAATATCTCCTAAACCGTACAGGTTTAGGAGATATTCTTTATACCTACAGGTAAGCCTTATAGGCTTACCTGTAGGTAAAAGTGGTAGTACAGAGTTTACTATCACTTTAAGAGAAGTGCTGGTTTTGGGAAAAAAATAAAAAAAAATTATATTCGCCTGGACGCAGCATGGATAAGATTCTGCATCTGTTCTCTATTGCCTTAACCAAGAAATTAGTGATCAAAGACCGCTGATCGCTCAGTCTTTAGTGAGCAGAGAGCCTGTGACTGTCACTTCTCTCTCTGCTGCTCCTCCAGCACTCTGTAGAGTGTCGGGCTGTGGAGGGGATGCGAGTGGCTGGCTCAGGCTCCCCGTCAGACATCTGGGTGGGTCCCAATATTGGGACCAGTTTAGTGATGGGCTCAGCTCGCGGTCAGCTGAATGCAGGTCACAGGAGTGTACTCCTGTGACCTACAGTAGAAGTCCGGCCAAAAGAGCTTTGGACCTACTTCTTTAACCACCTCCATAGTGGCCAGTATTATATATATTTATTATATAGATAGATCGATATATAAATTTACATACACATGTCCTGAGAGGTGGTTGTATCAGGATCATGGTTAAGGTTACAACCACAGATGCAGAGAGTCGCACCATTAGGATGGTGCCATTGCCAGAATGTCGCCGATTTCACATGTCAAATCGCACCAGTGTGAACCAGAGCTTAAACGGGAAGAAAAAATCTGACGCAATCTGAACTTTCTAAACTGTATATAAACTTATGTAGGGAGATTTGGTTCATCTCTGTGTATCAACTGAGGCTGTTCACTTCATTGGGTATTTTTGAGGGTTTACATACATCCACTTTCATACCTGAGCAATAGTGTATTCGGACATTTTTTGGCACATATTTATACAGTGTTTTTGAGCTTTTGGAGTTGCTTTTTTTTTTTGGCCAATAGAAAAAACTATCATGCTGCACCATTTGTTGTTAGGTATTTATTTCTGGTTTATTTGTTAGCTTTTCCATTACTTTTCTACACCCTCCCCCCCCCTTTTTGTTTTTTAAACAGGGTTATTTATTTTTGTTGGGGTGTTACCAATACTACTTCTTGAATTTAATAAATATAAGCTAAATACACAAAAATGATAATCTGTAAATCTACTGGCATCCACAACCTAAGACTAACCTATCTAGCCCTGTAAAGTCGCTATACTGTACATACCTTTTTTCTAAAGCCAGTCCGATCTCCATCAGCGGAAAATGGCAAATGCCTAGAAAGTGACTTTACCCATAGAGTTACTATGGGGCTTCTGTTGTTGGCTGCTCTCTCTGCACCCGCCTCCACAGATAAGCTGCTGCTGACAGCTCAGCTTGAGACCGTTGCTTCTTCAGAAAAGGTATGCATAGCGATTTTCTTCTTTACCGGCTTGATGGGTTAGTCTTGGATTTACAGATTTTAGGGTGAACTTTTATTTTAAAAGTACCTTTTTAGTTCGCCTATGGTGATCATTTTGTCCATGTGTTGCTTTTGAATTCTGAATCTTGAAGTCTGAAAGTCTGACTGGGTGCACCTTTTTCAGATCTGACAATGTGCTTGACATCTTTTAAGTGTGGTGTTTTTTTTGTTGCAGAAATTCATGCCACAGGTTTCAATTACCAGAATGAAGATGAAAAGGTGACCTTGTCTTTTCCAAGCACCCTACAAAAGGGTAAGTGGAAACTCTGTTCGTGCTCTAAAAATTGTTTATTTTTATTTTTTTACAGAATGCATTTCTTGGGTATAAAACTGTTGGCGTCTCATTTTTAGAGAGAGCTTGGTGTACTTTTTATAGGGGCTGTTAACGTGTGTGTATCTGTGTTCCAATGTCGTCAGTGTGTGGTCAGTGCTTGCCAAACTGGATTATTTGTAGTATAGCTTAACCCTTTTGCTGTCAAGGGCAAAAAGTTTACATCAGAGCTGAAATGATGCCAGCTCAGTAAGCCTTACGACCTTGCCATCCATTCTGTTAAGTTCATTGTTGCTTTTTCTACCTTGAATTTATGATATAAGGGTAGCCCTAATCCGGGTCTGATCTGGTAAACCTATTCTTTTTACAGCCCACCTTTGGCACTGACTAGTATTCTTTCCCATTTACCTCTGATTGTTGAGGGGGCTTCATTTTCATATTTTTTGTGTTGTCTTTCAATTCTCTTATATGAGAATCTGGAATTTGGGCACTGGTCCCTCAAACCACCTCTTACATTTATTGACACACAGCCACTCTTCATTTGTGGCCATTGGGGTTCTTTTGGCCCTTCCATTTCCTCCTTTTGAGAACCTTGAAGCTCTGTCCTTGCCTACACTCTAAGGTTTTCAAAAGGAAGTTCAGTCAGAGTGAAGGTCAGCTTTAAAGATGCTAACTTGCTTGTCCCCATCTTTCTGGTGCATCAATGCTGCCTGCATTTTGCATGAGGCATGCAACATTTACCAGCTTGTTGCCCTTTTGGTCTGTCCACTGCACCTTGGGTCTTCATCAAGGTGCTACTCTCTGTACTTGTTCTGATCTTGGGGCGTTACCGTAGTGGGATACCTAAACAACTTTCTACTGAGGGAACAGTTGGCCCAGACTCAATGTCATGCAAGCTGTTCAAAAACTGCAGAGGTTTGGATGGATCCTGGATCTCAAATTATTGCTGGAACTTACTCATTGCTTAGAGTATCTAGCTGTCCTCCTCCTTTATACTGCTCTATACAGGGCATTTCTACTTCTACAGTGGGGCTGGGGAGGAGTCCTGAACACCCTGTCGGTGCAGGGGACCTGGTTGCTTGAGAAAGCTTCTTTCCAAGTCAACATTCTGGAACTATGGGTGATTTGGATAATTCCTTCAATGCTGAACATCTAAATTACATGGTCACCCAACCAGTGCACATTCCAAATGTGGAAAATTAGTAGCTTGACTTTCTCAGTTGATGGTGTATGGAGAAATTTTCTTTTCACTTGGAGATTTTTCAAGACCTCTTAGGTGGGGAACACCAGATGTCGACCATTCAGTGCACTATACCTTTCTGCCAGAGGTATCCCCCTCCTTCCCCTTAGGGGCTGAAATTTACATTGATACCTGCTTCCCATCAAAAGGTACTCCCTTATTTCGAGAGGGATGTTTGTGCATTTGGCATGGCAGTAAGACACAATCATTGGAGGACCCTGTGTTGCCCTGCAGACTTTTCATTCAGAAATCCTGCTGCAGGTACTCCCTATTGGGGATAAAGTATGTCCAAAGGCCTTTGTGTAGACATTTTTTTAATAGGATGACCTCCCTGTCCCTTCATACAATTGTATTGGGCTACATATACACTGACCTTCCCTAAAGGAAACTTTCCTGGCAGTAGAAAAACTTTAAACGTGGCAAAAAAGTGGTACCACGTTTTTTTTCATTTTGCCAGAGTACTTGCCGTTGAAATTTAATAAACGCTCCAAGCGCTAAACGTAGCTAGTGTTTGCCATATTTGGCGGTTTTTGGATAAAACATTACTCTCCTGAATACGAGTCTTCTGCGTTCAGGAGAGGGATGTTAACTGACGCTAAACTCTACAAAAGCCTAAGTGTACATCGACATTCAGGCTTTTATTAATTTGAGTTTAGGGGCTTTATCCAAAAAAATGCCAAAAGCTCCTAAATTCAAGTTTAGGCGCAGCCAGTGTACATGAGGTTTAACTGCATTGCTATGAGCTTCCGATTTGAGAATACAAGCAGCTGGTTTAAAACATTATGCAGATATTGTTTGCCTCCATCAGAAAACCTGAGAAATGCAATGCAGCTGTCACTGGAGTAAAAGTCAGGTTCGGAAAAAAAAAATCCACACAATAACCAGCCTTCTTTCAATAATTAAAAAATAAATATAATTGGTATTTATAAAAATAAAAAATTAATACAATTAACAAATATTCAATAGCATGTGTAAAAAAATAAATACAAATAAATTACATTCACAACACGTGTCCTCCAATGAAATCGTGTATAAAAAATATTACATTGATTATTCTTACCACAAGTCCTCTGTTGAAATTAGGTATTTTATAAAAAAAGGAATAATATGACTGCTGTTTCATACACAGTTCTTTAGAAAACTGAATGTAATTCGCAAGGTCCCATTCATGCTTGAGTCTTCTGTTGCAGTGCGTTAATGCGCACACGTTATTATGCATTGCTTTAAGGCAGCCCATTCATTATTTACAATGCATTCAAATGCCATTTATGATGATACTGCACAGAGTAGGTAAATGGGTCCTAAGGGTTTATATGTATATCTTATGTGCAGGGGGCCTACTTTCCATGACAGGACAAAGCTGTACCAGCCGCCATCCTGTCTGAGTACCCTTACCGGCCTTGATGACAGTCCTGTTGGACATGGTAGTTTTTAGGGCTTAGCCATAAGAGGTGTAAGTCACCAATCTGTAATAACATTTGGCTATAGAGAGGGGCACAGAAGATGATTTCTGGCGGATAATTGTAAAGCATTTTGTGCTGTTGATTTTTAGGAATGTTCTAAATGGAGTAGAGACTAATGTTAAAGCGGTAGTTCACCCCCCCCCCCCCCCGACACATTTTACCATCGAGACAGGCATTGTAGCGCGAGCTACAGTATGCCTGTCCCGATTTTTTTAACCCCGGACTCACCTTGTAATCGGACATCGTAGATTTCGGCTCCCGCGGGGAATGGGCGTGCCTATGGAGAGGGAGGATGATTGACGGCCGGCCCTGGCACGTCACTCTCCCCGAAGACAGCCGGAGTAGGTCTCGGCTCTTCACGGCGCCTGCGCACAGGCTATGCGCACGCATCGTGAAGACCAAGCCTATTTGGGCTATTTCCGGAGAAGCGTGACGCGCCAGAGCCGGCCGTCAATCATCCTCCGTCTCCATAGGCACGCCCATTCCCCGGTATCTTCAATCTACGAGAACAAGGTGAGTACGGGGGTAAAAAATTCGGGACAGGCATACTGTAGCTCGCGCTACAATGCCTGATTTTATGGTAAAATAAAAAAAAATAAAAAATTTCCGTCGATAGGGTGAACCCCCGCTTTAAGCATCATGTGTATTATGTCGCTGTCCTATTTTGTTTACCTTTTTTATATATATATGTTCAGGTACGGGGATGTTGAAAATAGATTTTGTCGGCGAGTTGAATGATAAAATGAAAGGTTTCTATCGAAGTAAATACAATACAGCTTCTGGAGAGGTTCGCTATGCTGCAGTCACTCAGTTTGAGGTAAGGACACGAGGCTCCGGGGATTGATTAGAACAACTTACTGTGCCTTGCTGTGCCTTAGTAATGCGTTGCTAGTATTGTGAATGTGACATGGAACGCATCTGTTCTCTTTACAGGCCACAGATGCACGAAGAGCTTTCCCCTGCTGGGATGAGCCTGCTATCAAAGCAACCTTTGATGTTATTCTCATTGTCCCTAAGGACAGGGTAGCTTTGTCAAATATGGTAAGATTTCTGCTTCACTACTGAGTTTAAAATCTATATCGGCTGCTCACAAATGTTGTCCCCCCCCCCCCCCCCCCCAATAAATCCAATCACTTTCATATTGACAGTCATGGTATGATAGCTTTCTATAGATAAGACCGTGTAAATGGTAATGTACAACCAGTTGCCTAAAAGAATGTTGGTGTTATCAGGCGGATTTGCTAATACAGGGTAAAGTTCAGAACAGCACTTTTTTCTCAATTGAACTTTATTCTTTTGAATAACTGTCAGTGCATGGGCTTGTATATGGGTGTTTGGTGCTGCATTACTTCTGGGCAACATGTTTGACATCTTCACACTTGCCTCAGCTGCAGACTAAACTCCACAGATGCTGCATCTTTGGCTCAGATAAGCTCTCAGCATAAAAAACAGTTTGCAAATCACTCAAGTATAGTGAATAATTCATCTCTATATACACTTCTTACATTCCAGTTATCTGGACGCACCCATTTGTAACCTGCTCAGATTTGTGTTACCTCCCCATCTTTAACAATGCAAGTGCTCTGTAACTTAAAGCAAGCTGTTTTTTTTTTATCTGCAAAGTGGTTAAGTCCCATCTATTATAATTTTTCCTCAGTTTAGGAACATATTGGATACTGGTTATTTATTTATATTTTAATTCTAATACTAAATGCCTGCTTTGCTTAGTTCTGCTGTGTAATCACATTTCCTCCATCTGCTCTCCTTCTAGATCTAAAGGAGTACAGTGGGAGGGGCTGAGATTCACTTCTGGCATATGCAAACTATCAGAGGGAGGACGTGGCCACACAGCAGAGCTGGGCAAAGATGGCATATAATGTTACTTTACAACCACTTTACCAAAGGGGAGGAGCAGCTGCAGCAGATTACCCAATCAAAGCTGGAGGGGAGGAGATCGGCTGCTCAGACTATGGAAATTACGGGGTTAGGGAGTGAAGGAGATGAAGAAACGCTGAGCAGAGTGAGCAGGAATGTAAACTAACCATGCTATTATGGATCAGCAGCCATGATACAGAGGGGAACACATGAACGGACAGGATCAACTAGGTATTGTTCAACATGGAAAGGGACAAATGACGTTGAAAAAGCACTATGCTTTAAAGGGACAGGAGCATTTTTTTCTAGGGTTACACCCACTCTAACTTTTGAACTGGGAAAACTGACTGGTATCGGTCATTTGCTTTGTGCACCCACCTCTCCTCCACCCCTACCTCCACCAACGCAAGGCATACTACATAAAGCAGTGTTTCTCAACTCCAGTCCTCAAGGCACCCCAACAGGTCATGTGTTCCTCATTTCCTCAGGTGAACCAGCTGTGGGCATTATGAAGGCAGTGAAGCTGATAAAATCACCTGTGCAAAATAGT
This sequence comes from Rana temporaria, assembly GCF_905171775.1. Classification (NCBI taxonomy): domain Eukaryota; kingdom Metazoa; phylum Chordata; class Amphibia; order Anura; family Ranidae; genus Rana; species Rana temporaria. The sequence goes on along the minus strand of NC_053500.1, from coordinate 52,361,500 downwards.
GGAAAGCCTGAAAACATGACCTGTTGGTGCCTTGAGGACTGGAGTTGAGAAACACTGATCGAGTAATGATTTGGTGATGACGCCTGTCTTGATGAGATATGAGGTTAAAGTAAAAATACGTGCTTTTGGTGAGCAGATCTATTGAAATTCTTCTTGTGATCTTCACTTCCTTGGAGCACACAACTCAATAATCCTTTACGTGTGTGTATGTATTGTACAGCCAGCCAGAGGTTTGTAAATTATGCAAATCAAAAAGTGTCCAGCTCTCTCCTAGTGACGATACCTCTAAACCTGTTTGAGGGCTCTAGTTTTTAGCTTGGCGTCCTGAAAAGAAAGGATGTCTTCTCCATCATTGCTGGATCTAGACTAGTGTGAAAGATTCTTTAAGCAGCTGCTGATGGTTTCATGCTGGATCCTAGAATTCTGATCAAACTTTTTAGCAGCCAACAAGCGCAGTGGCTTCCCAGACTGCCCTAAATTTGGTACTTCTTGTGACAATCCATCTGATTCTTCACTGTAGTGGACTTCCTAAAGAGTGACCTGCACTGCCTAGAACACGTTGCACCTACCGGACCACCTGATTAGCACAGTCACCACAGCAGTTTTCTGCAGGTTTTCCAGAGCCAGTTTGAGCCTGCAATCACAGGATGACCCTGAAAACTTGCCTTTTGAGACTGTTCTTTGTGCAATTTGCCACGTTCTTTATATATTTTTTTTTCTACTGTGGTAGCCATCTCTTTATTCTTTATTTTGGGCACGTCGGCTCTATTGGAGCTGTTTTTTTTTAATCTCCTGCTGCCACGGTTTTGATAAGGGCATCCACCTACACTTCAGACTTCCTGTTGTAGATCCCTTAGCGAAAATTGCATCACAGGAAGTGGGTAGATTATACCTGGGCCCTTGGGTACAGCAGGGCCTCTTTTGTTGCTCTTTGCTCAGTCTTTTCATCACAAGATGTTCCAGCAAGAAATACAGTAGGGCTCTCCTGCCCAGTGATGCCATTTTCAGTAAGTGTTCGCTTCCATCCTCTGAACTGTTTAAGACCAGTCCCATATGTGATTTTGTACGCCACTACTTTACTGGGTTTGGGTATAGCCCTCTATTTGGCACTTGTCAGTGGCATCTGCTCCTTAAGTAACATTACTTGCTTTGTGTGCCCGAAAGTTCTCTAATATGGCAATATGACTGACATACTCCCTTAGCAGACTTTGCGTTCTTGCCTTACCTGTAACCTCACTCGCTGTACTTTATGGAGGCGCAGCATTGTCGCACTAGAACCGGAAGTGTTAGGATTAAAGAATAACTTCCCATCATTTCCCAAATGTAGGAGAGGGCCTGTTCTGTAATTAACATAGATGGACTGGGCAGGCCTGGTGTATCACTGCTTAAAGTGAATCTAAATGTTTGTGTGTTTGTTTAAAAAAAAAAAGTTATACTTGTCTGTTCTGTGCAATGCTTTTGCACAGAGCAGCCCTGATCCTCTTCTTCTCGGGTCCCCCACTGGCGTTCCTAGCTCCTCTCCTTTGACTATCCCCAATTGTGAGGCACTTGTTATGGGGGCACTGGTGTGTGCTTCAGCGCCCTGCTTTGTGTCCATAAGACACACAGAGCCACGGCTCGACCCGCCCCCACTCTCTCCCCAGCTCGCTGGCTGTGATTACCAGCAGTGGAAGCCAATGGCTAGTGCTGCTGTGTGTCAGCCAATGAGAAGAGTGAGATCCAGGACAACCGTGGCTCCTGTGCACATTGCTAGATCGCGAGGGGGCTCAGGTGAGTATTAGGGGGGCTGCACGCAGGTTTTTTACCATGCATAGAATGTCTCAATTCCACATCTGCAGCACAACCCTCCCTCGATACAATCCTCTGCTCAGCACTAACCCATCCCCTTTCTCAGCACAAATGAATCTCCAAATCCTCCCTCTCTCAGCACAAATCCTCAAATTCACCTGCCCAGCACAAGTCACCCCTGCCTTCTTCAGCTATTTGAAATTTGAAGTATTTAATTCTGAAGGATCACAGCAGAATTTAGTCTGGTTTCAGTCAGTAAGTATCCAACAGCTTGGAAACATCTTATGTTTACATTTAAATGCTGGTAGGCTGCCAAGATTCTGGTGCAATAGAAATGGTGCCCCTTATAAAATTATAAAAGTTTTGAAATGCTTTTGGTGCTTGTTCAGAATTTGTGAATACTTTAGGCTCCATTTACACCATTGTGTTCCATTTTGAGCCGTGATTTGGTGCCATTCAAAATAGTGGGAATCGCAAGGGCGTCCCGTGATTTGCAGTGTTTCTGAATCGTGGGCAGAATTGCAGCGATTCCACCCGCAAAATGGAATGCCATGGTGTGAATGGAGCCTAAGCGAGCATAGTCTGAGCACAGGTACACTTTAACCAGTTTCTCACCATCAAATGACGGAGGGGCGGTGCGGTTCTCGTTCTGGGCGGACGTCCTATGATAATGGCCCAGTCAAACAGTTTATAGCGCAAAAAATAAAAACCACAGAGGTGATCAAATACCACCATTAGCTCTATTTGTGGGGAAAAAAGGACATACACTTTGTTTGGGTACAGCGGTGCACGACTGCGCAATTGTCAAAGATACGCAGTGCCATATTGCAAAAATGGCCTGGTCATTAAGGGGGGGTAAATCCTTGGGAGGGGGGGTAAATCCTTGGGGGGGGGGGGGGGGGTGAAGTTGTTAAAGCAGAAAAGTTCAAGTAAATGTGCACTGCATGGTGGCATACCACAGAGTTTTTTTTAATGTTACACTTCTGTTTAAAAAAAAAAGCAATATTCTTGTAATGAAACGTGGTTTACCTTAAAGACCTTGACAAAATCTGTGTAACCTTAATACCATAAATAATAGCCTATTCGATTTTTCACTTTCGTATATAATGAGTCCGGAAATTGTAGAGAAATACTAAATGCATTACAATGTAACAAAAACCATTCGATTTTAGTTGTCTAAAATTATTTTAGCCGACTAAAAACGCACTGGAGATTTTAGCACTGGGCTGCTGGAATGAAGCCGTGCAAGTTCAGCTGAACTCGCAAAATTTCACTCCTGCTTGTCAGTCCCGATTTCGGCTGCAATTACAGACATCTGTGCAGCTTTTGCACAGATGTCAATGTAAATCGCAGGCGGAAATCGCAATAAGTAGTCGAGAAACTTTTTGAAACTGGAGCCTTATGGCCCCGTACATACGATCTGGGTTTTGCCCGGCAAAACTCACATCGGAATTCCGACAGAATTCCATCACAGTAAAAGAGAACATGTTCTCTATCTAAACTCTGGCAGAATTCCTCTGGAAAAAGTCCAATGGGGCATACACACGGTCGGAATTTCCGATGGAAAAAGTCAGTCTGACTTTTTCCATCGGAAATTCTGATCGTGTGTACGGGGCTTTAGAATACCAAGCTCCTCAAAATGCCCTCCCTCCCAAGCTCCTCAAAATGCCCTCCCTCCCAGATGGGTGAATATTGAGACACCCCATCATATATCCTGATCGGTTTAATTTCATTCCACGCTTTATTAGTTTCAATAAAGGGTACCGCGGGGAATCCCAAAACCCACCCGCCTCCAATTGGGCCAAGAGATGGTATTTGACAGTTTATTGGGATCAGCTGTGTTTGATTCCCCGTTCTGCAAAGTGCTGCAGTCACGCAGCCAGGAAATATATTCTTGCATGTGGTACAGCGAGACCCCTGCTATCTTTGGGCAGTTGTAAGGTAGGCAATCGAATTCTACCCTTTCAGATATGGGAGTCTTGTCTGTCATCTGTGTGGGAACCACACTAGGGAATTATGCAAAATGTGCACCAACTGTGGTGCCCAAACCATTTCAGTGAGGTTTGTCTTCCCCCCCACCACAGACAAAGGCTTTGCCTTTAGGTTTAACCCTATCTGGCTGCAGACTATACTGTAAATCTTCCACATTGGGATGAACCCAAACCTCAAGGTCACTACCCTTTATCTGCCATGCGCAACGTGGAAGCAGCAATTGCTGAGTCTTATTGCAAAAGGACAGATTTGTCCTACAGACATTTTAAATTTGCTTTGTTTTTCCAAGATGTTTACTTTCTTGCTCCAAATTTGTACCCTATTCTGTAGAATCTAATTGAGCGCAAGGCATACCCAGATGACAATAACTTGGTGGAAGTGAAGTTTGCTCGCACACCTATCATGTCAACCTACCTTGTGGCCTTCGTGGTGGGAGAGTACGACTTTGTGGAAGCTCGTTCTTCGGACGGAGTGCTGGTTCGTGTTTACACTCCAGTTGGGAAAGCTGAACAGGGAAAGTTTGCTTTGGAGGTAGGTTCTGTTTTTGGGTCTGCCGATTTAGTTTTTGTGTTATGAATACCCTCACCAACCACTTGTGTGTAATTGTTCCTTCAGGTTGCTGCTAAAACTCTGCCTTTCTATAAGGATTACTTCAATGTGCCCTACCCTCTTCCCAAGATTGACCTCATTGCCATTGCAGACTTTGCAGCCGGTAAAGTTTTTACTAACTAGCATGCTGTACAGATGATACAAATGTCTCCTGCCCTGCTTCGCTTCCTTACACTCTTTGTTTTTCACAGGAGCCATGGAAAACTGGGGCCTGGTCACATACAGGTACATATGGTGTTTCCTTGTCCTCTTCTGGAACCTTGGTTTACTAATAGCTATGTAGTTAAACCGTGAATAAAGTCTTGTTTTTCTTATATTAAAAAATATGTGCTCTGTGCACTAGTTTTGCAGAGCAACTTGGATCCTCCTCTTCTCGGGTCCCACGTCGGCGCTTCTGGTCCCCCACTCCTGCCAGGTACCCCCATAGCAAGCAGCTTGCTATGGGGGCACCCAAGCTGAGCCACTTCTGTGTCCATTCACACACACAACCGTGGCTTGGCCCCGCTCCTTCCGGCTCAGTGGCTCCTGCTGCTGCCAAAAGCCAATCAGGAGTGCGAGTCCCCAGACAGGTAAGGCTCTTCTGGACATCACTGGATCGAGAGGGGGGCTCGGGTAAATATTTGGGGGGCTGCTACACAAGTTTTTTTTATCTTCATGCATAGACTTCATTACACTTAAGCTGCTGCCTTTGGCTTCCTTTAATTTACTTGGAGTCAGCGCGGTTTTCCTTTTTCCTTGGCCCTTAACATTACCAAAGGACTGCACATGAAATTTAGTAAATGTAATGCTTAAGATAACTGTCTAATACTTCAGACATGCAGCAGGGGATGGCAAGAGACTGTAGATATGCTATAGCAGTTGTTGGAAACTGGGGGCATAATTTAATGCTGAATTACAGAAATCCATTTCTTTTGTAAAATAAAAAAAATGCAAATGAAGGCACACTATGCATGATACCTCCTGGGCTTGGCTCTATTTATATTTGACAACTTTATAGTACTCCCAGAAGACCGCTAATGCTGTAGTTCTAGGAGCCTGACATTGATCCTTCTGGGCTATGCATCTTGAACAGCACATTTGACGTAGCTGCTTTGCCCACCACTCCTCCACTCCCCCCCCCTCCCCTGCCCATTCACAGAAGCCTTTGTATTTTGTGAATGTATTCACATAATGCAAAGGCTTCTCTGAATGGACAGCGGGGGGGAGGGGTGAGCATAGCTGCTTTGTGTGCCTCCCCCCCCCCAGTGTCTTCAGTGCAATAAATCCATCAGATATAAATAATAGAAAAGTCCACGAGATGCCATGCAGCCCCTTGTATTTGACTTATAGTTTACCATCACTTTTTTTTACAATTCCACACAAGTGGTAGTACTTTTTACTTTTATATAGTAAATGCCCTCTAATAGCTTACTTACTATTTTAGATTTTTATTTTTTTTCCTCGCTTTACAGGTACTAGTATTTGCTCACATCAGGGAGATTTCATGTTGGTTTTCAACCAGCTCCAGGGAGTACTTTGTTAAATACTGGATTTCATAATGTTGAGAAAGTCTAACGTCACACTGGTCTAAAGTCATACGGTTTTATTGATCCCCTAGAAGCTTTTTCTTATGTAATGTATTGAGGCCACTTTTTATCTTGACTGTAGGGAGACGGCTCTGCTTATTGATCCAAAGAACTCTTGCTCTTCCTCCCGGCAGTGGGTGGCACTAGTTGTTGGACATGAATTAGCGCACCAATGGTTTGGTAATCTAGTCACAATGGTAAGCATGATTTTTTTTTTTTTTTTTTTTTTTTCTTTACAAAAAAAACTGTCGGCAGATTATTTCACTTTTCAAAGAATTTATTTGGAATTCCTATTATGGGAATTATGTTGCATAAAATGTAAAGCTTATATGCACTTTCACAGTTGAAGTACTGTAGTTTGGTGCCGTACCACGAGCCTTTGAAAGATTGCTGCGTAAATACTGTGTGACATAAAAAAAAAAGTTGCAACACCTGCCATTTTATTCTCTAGGGTCTCTACCTAAAAATATATACAGAATCTCACAAAAGTGAATACACCGCTCACGTTTTTGTAAATATTTTATTCGATCTTTTCATGTGACAACACTGAAGAAATGACACTTTGCTACAATGTAAAGAAGTGAGTGTACAGCTTGTATAACAGTGTACATGTGCTGTGCCCTCAAAATAACTCAACACACAGCCATTAATGTCTAAACAGCTGGCAACAAAAGTGAGTACATCCCTAAGTGAAAATGTCCAAATTGGGCCCAAGTCTCAATATTTTGTGTGGCCACCATTATTTTCCAGCACTGCCTTAACCCTTGTGGGCATGGAGTTCACCAGAGCTTCACAGGTTGTGACTGGAGTCCTCTTCCACTCCTCCATGACAACATCACGGAGCTGGTGGATGTTAGACACCTTACGCTCCTCCACCTTCCGTTTGAGGATGTCCCACAGATGCTCAATAGGGTTTAGGTCTGGAAACATGCTTGGCCAGTTCATCACCTTTACCCTCAGCTTCTTTAGCAAGGCAGTGGTCATCTTGGAGGTGTGTTCGGGGGCGTTATTTTGGAATACTGCCCTGCCGCCCATTCTCCGAAGGGGAGGGGATCATGCTCTGCTTTAGTATGTCACAGTACATGTTGGCATTCATGGTTCCCTCTAGGGTTGTCCCGATACCACTTTTTTAGAACTGAGTACAAGTACCGATACCTTTTTTCAAGTACTCGCCGATACCGAATAGCGATAATTTTTTTTAAATGTGTCCCCAAATGCAGCCATGTCCCCCCACAGATGCAGCCATGTCCCCCCCTAGATGCAGCCATGTCCCCCCCCTAGATGCAGCCATGTCCCCCCCTAGATGCAGCCATGTCCCCCCTAGATGCAGCCATGTCCCCCCCTAGATGCAGCCATGTCCCCCCCTAGATGCAGCCATGTCCCCCCCTAGATGCAGCCATGTCCCCCCCTAGATGCAGCCATGTCCCCCCCTAGATGCAGCCATGTCCCCCCTAGGCCCCCTAGATGCAGCCATGTCCCCCCCTAGATGCAGCCATGTCCCCCCCTAGATGCAGCCATGTCCCCCCCTAGATGCAGCCATGTCCCCCCCTAGATGCAGCCATGTCCCCCCCTAGATGCAGCCATGTCCCCCCCTAGATGCAGCCATGTCCCCCCCTAGATGCAGCCATGTCCCCCCCTAGATGCAGCCATGCCCCCCCCTAGATGCAGCCATGTCCCCCCCTAGATGCAGCCATGTCCCCCCCTAGATGCAGCCATGTCCCCCCCCTAGATGCAGCCATGTCCCCCCCTAGATGCAGCCATGTCCCCCCCCTAGATGCAGCCATGTCTCCCCCCCCCATATGCAGCCATGTCCCCCCCCATATGCAGCCATGTCTCCCCCCCCCATATGCAGCCATGTCTCCCCCCCCATATGCAGCCATGTCTCCCCCCCCCCATATGCAGCCATGTCTCCCCCCCCATATGCAGCCATGTCTCCCCCCCCCCATATGCAGCCATGTCTCCCCCCCCCCCATATGCAGCCATGTCTCCCCCCCCCCCATATGCAGCCATGTCTCCCCCCCCCCCCCCATATGCAGCCATGTTCCCCCCCCCCATATGCAGCCATGTTCCCCCCCCCCCCATATGCAGCCATGTTCCCCCCCCCCCCCCCCATATGCAGTGGTATCGCCGCGATTGGTAGAGCGAGAGAAATAATTCTAGCTCTAGACCTCCTCTGTAACTCAAAACATGCAACCTGTAGAATTTTTTTAACGTCTCGGAAAATTTTAAAAAGTAAATGTTTTTCGCCATTTCACGAGCGAGCGCAATTTTGAAGCGTGACATGTTGGGTATCAATTTACTCCGTGTAAGATTATCTTTCACAATATAAAAAAGAAATTGGGCTAACTTTACTGTTGTCTTATTTTTTAATTTAAAAAAAGTGTATTTTTTCCCAAAAAAGTGTGCTTGTAAGACCGCTGTGCAAATACGGTGTGACTGTATTGCAACGACCGCCATTTTATTGTCTAGGGTGTTAGAATAAAAAATATATATATAAAAAGAGGTGAAAAGGGCCAAGCAGGGAGATGATAAATAATTACATTTTAATTAAGAAAAAAAAAACAGTTTTTACTTAACAAAAAAAAGCTATTTAAAAAAAATAAGGCTATATGAAGCTTTTTAAACCAGCTCCCCCCCCACACTCACCATTAGGCAAAAGGCGCCAGATGGGCACAATCACTTCCTGCTCTTCTCCACTTTGGGAAGGAAATGGGCGGCAGTAAATACTAGGGGTGTTGAATATAATCGATGCATCGATGCATCGCGATTCGGGGCCCCCCGATTCGGCATCGATGCATGTGACCCCAATAATCGATGTCGGGTGACGTCATCCCGACTTGCCCCGCCCCTCCCGGGAGATCGCTCCGAGCAGGTCTTTTAAAATGTTTTTTTTTATAAATGCGCGTTGTAATCCATTAAGTGGCAATCGCTCTGTGTGCTTTTTTTAAAAATGTATGCAGATTCATACCTCGTAGCTCCGTGTATAGTAACTGTACATGCGATCATGTGATCCATGGTCCGGCCCGCCTCTCTCTTCCTCTGTCCTCTCACATCCCTCGTCTCAAAGTCTCTTCTGATCTCAGCCCCGCCCGCCTCTCGTGATCTGTTACTTTAGCTATAGACGATGGGCGGGGCTGAGAACGGACATCAGGGGAGATGAGAGGAGAAAGAGGCAGGTCTGAGCATGGAGTCACATGAGGGGAAAGTAATATACACACGGAGACATGAGGTATGATGATTCTGCATATGTTGTAAAAAGCACATTACAGCCCTGGCTATAACAGCATTTAGTATCACAGGTATTTTATCAGCAGTCTGATTCCTACACTGCTCTGCCTGTGCAGGCATTTCTCTGACTCTCTGCACATTCCACTGTGTTAACTCCTAGTGTGCTGGAATGTGCAAAGAGTCAGAGAAATTTCAGCAGACAGTGCAGTGCAGTGAAACTCACAGGGCTCTGTCAGTTGTGGAATGTAATCCCTGAGTCCTGCCCCCCAGCAGCCATGTGTATTCCTGTGCACTTTTTAAAGGGGAGTTTCACCCGATTTACACCCTTTAAAAATGCACAGATGACAATGAACCCTCAATAAAAAATGTCAGTACAGCGAGGACTTGGGAATGTGTTAATTTTAATAGAAAATAAATAACACGGTAGTCCTCGCTGTACTGATATTTTTATTGAGGGTTCATTGTCATCTGTGCATTTTTAAAGGGCGTATTGATGACAATGTCAGCACATAAAAACACACTGAAAATGCACAGGCAAAATCATGTATTTTTCCTCATTGTTCCCTCCAATCATCCTGTGTGCGCACTGCGCAGAACAGCATGTAAGTACTGAGGAGGAGGGGGTGCTGTTATCCGGGGACACAGGGGGGGTACGGGCATGTAGTGGAATCTGATGTGTCACCTGTGATAAGTCATTGTCACTGCAGGGACTGGGCTGTATGGAGGAGAAATATAGACCATCTCCTGTACTATGTCCACAATCTCTGAATCTCTGATCATCTCCTGTACTATGTCCGCAGTCTCTGATCATCTCCTGTACTATGTCCGCAGTCTCTGATCATCTCATGTACTATGTCCGCAGTCTCTGATCATCTCCTGTACTATGTCTGCAGTCTCTGATCATCTCCTGTACTATGTCTGCAGTCTCTGATCATCTCCTGTACTATGTCTGCAGTCTCTGATCATCTCCTGTACTATGTCTGCAGTCTCTGATCATCTCCTGTACTATGTCTGCAGTCTCTGATCATCTCCTGTAGCATGTCTGCAGTCTCTGATCATCTCCTGTAGCATGTCTGCAGTCTCTGATCATCTCCTGAAGCATGTCTGCAGTCTCTGATCATCTCCTGAAGCATGTCTGCAGTCACTGATCATCTCCTGTAGCATGTCTGCAGTCTCTGATCATCTCCTGTAGCATGTCTGCAGTCTCTGATCATCTCCTGTAGCATGTCTGCAGTCTCTGATCATCTCCTGTAGCATGTCTGCAGTCTCTGATCATCTCCTGTAGCATGTCTGCAGTCTCTGATCATCTCCTGAAGCATGTCTGCAGTCTCTGATCATCTCCTGTAGCATGTCTGCAGTCTCTGATCATCTCCTGTAGCATGTCTGCAGTCTCTAATCATCTCCTGTAGCATGTCTGCAGTCTCTGATCATCTCCTTTAGTATTTTGGGGGGAGAGCCATGCGCACTTGCGCTGCAATCGTGATGCATCGCCGAATCGAATCGAATCGTGGACTTGATAATCGTAATCGCATCGAATCGTGAGACCGGTGAAGATGCGCAGCCCTAGTAAATACAGGCAGAAATCCCCATTAGTAATGCTGGTTGTCTCTTGTCATACCAGCGGCGACCACAAGATGGTACCAGACTACAGTAGGAATTATAGGCCGCAAAGTAGCGGCCTCAATTACCGGCTGGACCGGCGCCCCGCGATCGCACAGCGGGGGGGGGAAGCGGAGACGCAGGATACCCCAGCTCAACCCAGGCAGCAGGTCGCTAATTCTAGTCGCAATCACGACCTAGCGCCCGGAAATTGTCGAACTCTGCAGTAATCCATGTTCTTAGTCTGCTTGTCTTCAGCAAACTGTTTGCGGGCTTTGTTGTGCATCATATTTTAAAGAGGCTTCCTTCTGGGATGAAAGCCATGCAGACCCATTTTGAGGCAGTGTGGAGTATGGTCTGAGCACTGACAGGCTGACACCCCACCCCTTTTAACCTCTGCAGCAATGCTGACAGAACTCATACTTCTACAGTGCCTTGCGAAAGTATTCGGCCCCCTTGAACTTTGCGACCTTTTGCCACATTTCAGGCTTCAAACATAAAGATATAAAACTGTAACTTTTTTTTGAAGAATCAACAACAAGTGGGACACAATCATGGAACGAAATTTATTGGATATTTCAAACTTTTTTAACAAATAAAAAACTGAAAAATTGGGCGTGCAAAATTATTCAGCCCCTTTACTTTCAGTGCAGCAAACTCTCTCCAGAAGTTCAGTGAGGATCTCTGAATGATCCAATGTTGACCTAAATGACTACTGATGATAAATAGAATCCACCTGTGTGTAATCAAGTCTCCGTATAAATGCACCTGCACTGTGATAGTCTCAGAGGTCTGTTTAAAGCGCAGAGAGCATCATGAAGAACAAGGAACACACCAGGCAGGTCCGAGATATTGTTGTGGAGAAGTTTAAAGCTGGATTTGGATACAAAAAGATTTTCCAAGCTTTAAACATCCCAAGGAGCACTGTGCAAGCGATAATATTGAAATGGAAGGAGTATCGGACCACTGCAAATCTATGAAGACCTGGCCGTCCCTCTAAACTTTCAGCTCATACAAGAAGACTGATCAGAGATGCAGCCAAGAGGCCCATGATCACTCTGGATGAACTGCAGAGATCTACAGCTGAGGTGGGAGACTCTGTCCATAGGACAACAATCAGTCGTATACTGCACAAATCTGGCCTTTATGGAAGAGTGGCAAGAAAAAAGCCTTTTTTTAAAGATATCCATAAAAAGTGTCATTTAAAGTTTGCCACAAGCCACCTGGGAGACACACCAAACATGTGGAAGAAGGTGCTCTGGTCAGATGAAACCAAAATCGAACTTTTTGGCAACAATGCAAAACGTTATGTAAAAGCAACACAGCTCATCCCCCTGAACACACCATCCCCACTGTCAAACATGGTGGTGGCAGCATCATGGTTTGGGGCTGCTTTTCTTCAGCAGGGACAGGGAAGATGGTTAAAATTGATGGGAAGATGGATGGAGCCAAATACAGGACCATTCTGGAAGAAAACCTGATGGAGTCTGCAAAAGACCTGAGACTGGGACGGAGATTTGTCTTCCAACAAGACAATGATCCAAAACATAAAGCAAAATCTACAATGGAATGGTTCACAAATAAACTTATCCAGGTGTTAGAATGGCCAAGTCAAAGTCCAGACCTGAATCCAATCGAGAATCTGTGGAAAGAACTGAAAACTGCTGTTCACAAACGCTCTCCATCCAACCTCACTGAGCTCGAGCTGTTTTGCAAGGAGGAATGGGCAAAAACTTCAGTCTCTCGATGTGCAAAACTGATAGAGACATACCCCAAGCGACTTCCAGCTGTAATCGCAGCAAAAGGTGGCGCTACAAAGTATTAACTTAAAGGAACACTAAAGGTTCATTTTTTATTAGATCAATTGATTGCTGTAAGCTAGAGCATTTAAATATCACTTACCTCGTTTTTTCTTTTGACCTCCAAAATACAGTAATCCAGGTTTGAAAATGCCATTTCCTGTCTCTCCTCTTCTTGCTTTCCACCAGCCTCTGAGCCGTTTTGCATGGTGGAAAGCAGAATGTGCTCACCCCCTCCCTATGACTACAGCCCTGCGTGAAGATGCTCACTTATCCCTCACAGGCATGGAGGCTAAGCCTAATGGGAACTGTAGTTCCCATTAGGCCGTGATGTAGCAAGAATGAATGCGCACCGCAAACCAGGAAGTCAGTGAGAATAATGATTCAGGAGTGCTGGAGGTGAATAAAACAGCTTGATTTCAACAGGTATCAAACTAGTTATAATGCAAAACATTACTTTTTACTTTATCAGCTACTGTCAGACTTTAATTTAAGAGGAAAATATTTTTGTCTTTACAACCCCTTTAAGGGGGCTAAATAATTTTGCATGCCCAATTATTTTTTTTTTTTTTTTTGCTAAAAAAGTTTGAAATATCCAATAAATTTTGTTCCACTAAATGATTGTGTCCCACTTGTTTCTTCAAAAAAAAAATTACAGTTTTATATCTTTATGTTTGAAGCCTGAAATGTGGCAAAAGGTCGCAAAGTTCAAGGGGGCCGAATACTTTGGCAAAGCACTGTATTTTCCAAAGACCACCTCTGGATATAGCTATGGGTAGTATGACATGGGAGCGGTGCAGAACACGTGCACTCAACTCAACCCCTTTGGCCAACCATGAAGAGAGCTGTTCTGCGTGGAACCTGTCCTGTTAAACCTCTGTATGGTCTTTGCCATTATACTGCAGCTCAGTGTGAGAGAGCGATAACACCAAATTTAACACGCCTGCTCCCCATTCACACCTGAGACTTTGTAACTTTAACGAGTTACATGACACCGGGGAGGGAAAATGGCTAATGGGTCCCAATTTGGACATTTTCTCTTAGGGGTGTACTCACTTTTGTTGCCGGCGGTTCAGACATTAATGGCTGTGTGAGTTATTTTTAGGGGACAGCAAATTTACAGTTATACAAGCTGTACACGCACTACTTTACATTGTAGCAAAGTGTAATTTCTTCAGTGTTGTCACGTGAAAAGATATAATAAAATATTCACAAAAATGTGAGGGGTGTACTTACTTTTGTGAGGTGCTGTATAATGCTTGGGTGTTCTAAGTAACATGTAGGAGAGATGTCATAATTGGCCTGGGCTGGAAGTAGTTAAATATGTATATGATCTGGTTTTCACTAAAATAAAAAAAAGCAGTAAAGTACAATCACTGTGCTGCACTCTTAACCCTTAAGATGGAAGACCAGCCCCTGAAAATGTCCCCCCCCCCCCCCTCCTAATTTTTCCAACTAACCTGTATAAAAGGTGTGTGTATTTACCTATTTTTAATCTGCTGTAGTCCGGTCATGTAATCTCACAGCTCCCCTGTGTCAGTGAGCGACTGCTGCAGGAGTGAGGAGGGGGCGCTAACGACCAGACGAGCAGATAAAAAATAGGTAAGTACACCCTCCTTTTTGGTATTTATTTTTTTAATACAGATTAGGCAGAATAAGTAAGAAAATGGAGAGGGAACATTTTTTAAGAAATTGTTTTCTTTCACTTAAAAATTGTTGTAAACCCACTTTGGAAAAAAAACAAAAAACTAACACTTGCAAGACAAAGGCATAATGAGCTAGTATGAATGGCATACCGGCTCATTATGTAATACTCACCTGAGATTGAAGCCCTCGCTGCAGTGCCCGTACACAGCGGGTAACACACTCACTGAAGCATTGACACGTACCTGCCATCGCTTCAGTGGGCATGTGCCGATGACGTTGGTACATTCAAATACAGGGGATGTCCCCTAAACCGTTCAGGTTTAAGAGATATCCAGGGTAGCTACAGGTAAGCCTTATTATAGGCTTGCCTGTAGCAAAAAGTGTGTTGTAAGGGTTTACAACTACCATAAGTGCTGTATATAACCTAACAAGCAAATGTAAAAGGTCACATCCTAGGTTTACATAAAAATATGTAATTTAGTGCTTTAAAAAAATCATTCAGTGTTCCTTTATACAAGAACTGCAATCCTAGATGTTCTCCTTAAATATTATACATTTACAGCAGTCGAGCTGAGAGGGTGCAACAATTCAGTACTCTTAAAGTGATTTGTAAACGATCACCTTGTAAAACAACCCATTTAGTTTACAGTGAAATGAAAGGCAAAACATTTGTGTATATAAAAAAATGTAATACCCCCCCCCCCTTTTTTTTTAGAAGTGCTTACATGCCCTCTGTTCTCAGTTACATAAGAGCTGGGGGGAGGAGAAGAAACCATACACTTATCTTCCCAGTGAATAGCAGTGCAGCAGTGGAGTGTAGGGACAAGTCTGATCAATGGACGAGAGCAGTTCCCAGCATAGCTAGAGAACTGACCACAATGTATTCTCCTGTATAGTGTAGTCAGTTTTTCATAGGATAGTAGAGGGGCTGACAGAAACAGGGATTTCACACAAAGGAAGCAATGCAAAGAGGATACTTTCTCATAACATTGACCCCCTGTTGTTCTTGGGCCTATTGGTATGTTTATTGCTCGCCCGTCTCATTAATTGCTCAGGCGTGTCCTAGTGTCTTTGAATATTCAACCTGGAAGGAAACTTCACCCTTAAATGTTCTATCTCAACATGACTCAGACCATCATCTAAGCTTAGGTCTTAAGTACTGGGTTCCACCTTTTCATGTCAATGGGCAACCTACAATCTTTGTGTGATTCTTGCATTTTCTGGCATCAAGTAGCGGTTTCCCATATTTACTAGACTGCTGGTCTTCTGTTCACGCTTTCTTGATATTCTACCAGGTTGACATTTTGACCTAATCTGAATCCAGTTTCAAGCGCATGGTGCTTCAGGCAATACTTCTATGTCCCTAAATAGATGAGAATAAAAAGTGTTTTTTTTTTTTACTTACAGTAAAATCCTTTTCTTGAACTCCACTAAGGGACACCGGTCCCACCCCTCTGTAATCATGCACTTGGTACTGCTGTGCTGCGGAACTATGGCGTGCTGGTAGGAGAGGTTATACTGGGTTGGTCTATAGTACCGTGTTTCCCTGAAAGTAAGCCCTACCCCGAAAATAAGACTTATCTGGATTATCAGGGTGGGCTGCAATATAAGCCCTACCTCGAAAATAAGCCCTAGTAAATCTCATTAGGAATCCTTTAATGCTTTTGTAAATATTGGCCAGTGTCTCCGTTTACAGCTGTATTTAAAAAAACATGTTCTCCTCCCGTATGTCTGCTGCCCCTTCCTCTTCTGCGCATGGAGCGGGCTGACGTCAGCCGATATCTCGGCTGTTCTCTTTCCTCCACTTGTCGGCGTCCCCTCTGTCTTCAGTGCACTGACGTCAGCGGCAATCGCGGCTCTTCTTTTTCCTCCTCTCCTCCCGTTGACGTCTGCACCCTCTCCCTCTTTACCGTAGTGCACGGAGCGTGCTGGACGTCACATTCTCTTTCCTCATCTTTCCTCATCTTTCCTCATCTCAGAGAAGAGCAGCATACGGTACCATAAAAGTTGTTAAAACATTTCTTTTATACGGTATAAAACGGGACTGACTGAACTGTAGAAAAAAACGGATTACTTTACAATCAATTCAGAATGATCTAAAAAACGGACCCCTGACCTGAGGGGGAAGACGGAGGACACAGAATTTTTAGATTTTAACAGGAAAATAGAGAGGGATAGATGACACCGCACAAACACTGTGTTGTCTATCATGCTTTAAAGAAACAGGATTTTTTTTTTAAAACAACCTAATGTACATACCGTAAATAAATAAGCCCTACCCTGAAAATAAGCCCTAGTGCGTTTTTTGTGACCAAAATCAATATAAGACCCGGTCTTATTTTCGAGGAAACGGGGTAGTTTTTTGGCCAGTGGCCAATCCTTCTGTAGGCAGTAGTATAACCCAAACGTGAGACTGTGTCCCTCAATGGACTTCCAAGAAAAGGATTTTATGGTGAGTACAAAAATACTTTTTTTTTTTTTTTTTTTTTATTAATAACCATTCCATTTAAACTAAACAAAAAAAAAAATAAACATTATCCAACATATCCCAAAATAGTACCAAATATAAAAGTATAAATATGTAGATGTATAATGTAAATGTTATGGTTCAGAAAACAACATTTTGATAATTGGAGGTTTGTCACCGCACATAGTGTGAATTGGCCCTTAGTTTTGTATTTCCAGTTGTAGATTTGCTTGTGTAGCTTATTGTACAGTCAACCCTTACAGTTTTTACAGATGTTCATGTCTAGAAAAGGCCTGCTTTTTCTGTCTTCAACAAATGTGAATATTCAATTCTAATCACTGAAATCGAAAATGATCACAAACTCATTCAGCAAAAATTCAGACACCAGTCAAAGTGTAAAAATGTTGCCTTTGTATCTGTTCCATTGAAAAAAACACAGGTACATGGACAGGTTGTCTGCCAAAAAAGCTCACACTCCCACCCTCCCAGATTTGCATTGGACGGTGCCCATCACAGAACCCTGTACCTGGAGGGAATCTGACCTGTTACATAAAAAAACATTGTTCTTCAAAATAAAATCCACGTTCCGAGGTTTCAAATTCATCAAACATTATTTACATTATATTATGATAGAATTGTATTTAATGCTATTCTTAATGTACAGTATGTATACAGTTTTGTTCGATTTTGAAGGTTTTACCAATCTTGTGTTACTCTCAAAGCGTTCTGAACTTGTACCTACAGGTAAGCATATAATAGGAATTTGCCTGTAGTAAGTGAATATCTCTTTAAACTTGCACGGTTTAGGAGACATTCACACTAGATGCTGACTTCAGAGCACTGTGCCGTATAAACTGTTACTCCTGTGCGCAGGAGCAAGGTCATCACAGTTTAGCTATTCAAAGGACCGGAGCCAGTGAACCCAGAAGGAAGACCGGAAGAAGGTGGAAGCCTTGTCAGCACTGACAGCGCACCCCCTGGTGGGCTTTATTCCAAGGTAAGTATTAAAGCGGGAGGTCCACGCAAAAATGGAACCTCCGCTGTTCGGATTCACATTTGGCACCTTTTAGGGGGAGGGGGAACCTTTTACGGATATAGACCCCTGCATTATCTGCAGGAGTCTACGCCACGTCCGGCCGCAAGGCTTCTCTTTCTGATTCCCTTACCGAAGATGGCGGCGGCAGCATCCAAGAGCCGAGACAGAGATCGGCTTCAGGTGCCAACATCACGGCCATGCTGGACAGGTAAGTGTCCTTATTTTAAAAGTCAGCAGCTGCAGTATTTGTAGCTGTTGACTTCTAAAAAAAAAAACGGTGGATCTCCGCTTTAATGTGCCAGTATTTAAATGTATTTAATAATTTTTTATTGGGGTATTGTGACGGAGAGGTTAAAGTTGTGGATTTCTTTTTAAATCTATTTTTTTTAAGCCCTCTTTTAAAATCTTCAATTGCATCTTCGCCTTCCTCTGTGATACTGTATGCACCCTACATGAACAGTATTACAGATCATTGAGAAGTTTTTGTGCAGCAGGCACTGACTTAAAGGATTATTTGACAATTCTTATATTCTTTTTGGCAGGAATGGTGGACCCATTTATGGCTGAATGAAGGCTTTGCTTCCTGGATTGAATATCTCTGTGTGGATCACTGCTTCCCAGAATATGACATATGGACACAGTTTGTCTCTGCAGATTATACTCGTGCTCAAGAGCTGGATGCACTGGATAACAGCCATCCAATAGAGGTTACATTTTTTTATACATTTTTTTTTTTTTTTTTTTTTTTTTTAATTTGTCACTGGTGTATCTCCCTGCCTACCAGCAGTTTCACTCAAGGCCCCAATCATACACTGCTAAAAACTCAGTCTGATAGTGTTCCTTTTTGGAAGGCAAACAGTCCAGGGTATTTAAAAAAATGCGCCTTTCAGGAGAACATCATGACTCCATCCAGAATGGTGAATGTCCCGCTTGGCTGTCAGTTGTTTATAGGCCAGACGGTAACTGATTAAGGTCCAAAAGTCTCCCTTAGCCCTGTCCTGTTGGTTGAAATTTCTAAAATCTATGCTCCTACTTAAAGTGATAAGTTTTGTTTAAACACTTGGTGCCCAGAGGCCATCATATGACGTTTTGGGCTTTGTGGTGGTCTATCTGAATGATGTCTGCAGCTACAGGCATCATTCAGATATTGCTTTTTTCAGTCGACGATTCCCTACACCATGAGGAAGGATCATAGCAGCTGTTCCACCGCTTGATCGTTTTTACGGGCGGCAAAAGGGGATGTTCGCCCTCCCGTCGCCCTCCGGTGCTTCTCCCGACTCACCGCTGTGATCGGTGAGTAGGAGAACGGAACAACCGGCCCCAGATGCTGATCATAGAGATTTCCGGTGGACCAGATGGTCAGCGGAGTCTCTACGATCGTCGGAGGCCGGGCGCGATGTTATGGCATCACGCCCGGCCTCTGCATTAAAAAGAAAAACGGCGCCGCCTCGGCTAGGAAGTGGTGATCGTTTTTTTTTTTTGTTTGTTTTTTTTTTTTTTTTTTGGCTTTCCAACCTAGTGGTGGTCTTATTGACCCCATAGCTCACTGTAAAGAGGTCCTGTCATATTCCTATTACAAAGGATGTTTTCATTCCTTGTAATAGGAATAAGGGCCCTTTCACACTAACGATCCCGTGAGGATCCGTTTCTTTTAAATATCCGCTTGCACAGCGGGGATCGCTCCGTTGATCCCCGCTGAGCCAGCAGATGACAGGGTGGTCCCTGCACATTGTGCAGGGACCGCCCTGTCCGATCTCCGCTCTCCTCTATGGAGAGGATCGGGTGAACACAGACCCTCTGTCTGTGTTAACCCAATCCGATCCGCAGACATATGGGGGGAAAAATAGGACTTTCCTCCATCTGTAGAATCGGAGCACAGCGGAGACTGATGAGATCGGGTGTCAGCGTGTTCATCCGCTGACACCCGCTATCCCATAGGGATACATGTATGTCCGTATTTCATCCGAAAACAGATGGATGAAATACGGACATATGTAAAAGAGCTCTAAAAATGATCAAAATTATTTTATTCTAAATTGCCCCTGTACCCGTGTGCTCGCACGCAGAAGCATACGCAGGTCCCGCCCACATATGAAAACTGTGTTCAAACCACACATGTGAGGTGTTGCCGTGAACATAGAAGCGAGAGCAATAATTCTAGCTTTAGACCTCCTCTGTAACTCAAAACATGTAACCAGTAAAAAAAATTAAAGCATCGCCTATGGGGATTTTTAAGTACCGAAGTTTGGCACCATTCCACGAGCGTGTGCAATTTTGAAGTGTGACATGTTGGGTATCTACTCGGCGTAACTTCATCTTTCACATTATGCAAAAAAAAATCGCTAACTTTACTGTTTTTTTTTTTTTTTTTAAAGCATGAAAGTTTTTTTTTTTTTTTTACTCTTACATGTAGGAGTGAAGTGTCAGAATTGGCCTGGGCTTCAAGTGATAAAAAAAAACAAAAAACGTTATACCGTTGGTTTTGCACAGAGCAACCCATATCCTCCTCTTCTCAGCTCCCTCTTTGCTGCTCTTGGCCCCTTCCTTCTATTGAGTGCCCTCTCAGCCAGCAGCTCTCTATGGGTGCACCCAAGCCGCATCAGAGCTCCATGTATCCATTCAGACACGGAGCCCCGACCTGGCTCCACCCCTCTCTCCCCATATTGGCTGACTGACTTTGACAGCCGCGGAAAGCCAATGCTGCTCTATCTCAGCCAATCAGGAGGAGTGTCCCGGACCACTAGTATAAAGACAGTTTTTATTGCTTTTCAAAAATGTTATCAATATGTGCATTCGGTTTTGGGCTTGATTAAATCTGCAAAAACCCTGAAAAGGTCCTCACTCGCTAACCTGGATTACTAATATAATATTATATTATTTTTTATATATATATATTTTATGTCCCTCTATCCCTCTCTCTCCTTCTATAACCTTTACTTTCTGTGCCTAGGTCAGTGTGGGACACCCCTCTGAAGTGGATGAAATATTTGATGCCATATCATACAGCAAAGGTGCATCAGTGATCCGTATGCTCCATGACTACATTGGAGATGAGGTAAATTGCTGGAGAATTTTTTATTAATTTTTTTGACAAAATTTGACCAAAAACAGTGGTTGCCATTTCTGACCTTCTAAAATTGCTACTTGACTAACTCTATTGTTGACACTAAAGCTGGCCATAGACTGTTTGTATTTTCCCGTTTAACCCCCTGAACAGATTCTTTATTGTCACAAACAAGGTGGATGGAGGAATCCTATGCCGGGGCTTTGTATTCTGACAGCGGCGCCTGCAGCTATCAAAAATACACTGATCATTGGCTCCAGCTGCTAATTGAGGACAATTTTCTGACATTCTTCATCACCAGAAATTAGAATGGCCACACACTGGTGGAAATGTAACCAGTCCCTGCTGAACTGGCCAAATTTTGATCTGTCTGTGGCCACCTTAACTTCAGAATTTCTAGTCCTAGACACAGGAAATGTATGTAGATCAGGTGCTCCAACTTTGCTTACTGACAACTTTTCCATGTCGGTGACTCTGAAGCCAGTGACAAACTTTCAAGTTTCATTTTTTAGATCGGCTGCAATTGCAGGCAAGGTGATTTTTCTTATGACAAGTGTGCTTTAACCGCTTCCGTACCGCTCCACGTACATTTAGTGCTAGTTTACACCAGGCGCAGTTCCGTGCGCTTTTTTTCGGCACTAAAAATGCATGCACAGTGTTTTTTTGCGTATTCCAATGGCTCTAGTTCACACCAGTGCAGTCAGTTCCAGTCAGTTTTCGGTCCGGAAACTGACTGCATTGGTGCAGAAAAAACAGAACTGTATCTGGTGTGAACTGGCCCTTACTGCAGCAGGTCTTCCCTTCAGCGTGAAACTATACCCAGTGTCTGTAAATACAAATGCTGGGTCTGGGGCGCGCCGCCAGCGACCTGCTCCTCTGTAATTTCACACATCGGGAGCCAATGCGCGGTTCTTCCCGAGGTAAACAAGGCAGATCGCCATTCTGTCAGAAAGGAAGTTGGAGATTTGTCGTCTTCCAGTTAAAGCACCCCCCCTCCCAGTTGGCAAGCACTCCAGGGAATACATTTAATTCTGTGATCACAACCTTTCCCTGCCAGTGTCATTCGTACAGTGACAGTGCATTTTTTTTATATTAACCACTTAAGGACCGGACCAATATGCTGTTAAATGACCCAA
Source organism: Rana temporaria (assembly GCF_905171775.1). Taxonomy (NCBI): domain Eukaryota; kingdom Metazoa; phylum Chordata; class Amphibia; order Anura; family Ranidae; genus Rana; species Rana temporaria. The sequence continues at coordinate 52,339,570 of NC_053500.1, read as the reverse complement.
GGGGTTTTTACAATTCGGCACTGCGTCGCTTTAACAGACAATTGCGCGGTCGTGCGACGTGGCTCCCAAACAAAATTTGCGTCCTTTTCTTCCCACAAATAGAGCTTTCTTTTGGTGGCATTTGATCGCCTCTGCGATTTTTATTTTTTGCGCTATATACAAAAATAGAGCGACATTTTTGAAAAAAATCAATATTTTTCTAAACTAAATTTTAGTCAAACATTTAGGCCAAAATTTATTCAGCCACATGTCTTTAGTAAAAAAAAATCGCAATAAAAAAAAAATAGCTACCTAGCGAGAACAGCGACACTAATACAGCGATCAGAAAAATGATCGCTTAGTGACACTGGCAATAGGGAGTGAAAGGGTTAACTAGGGCGGTGATCAAGGGGTTAAAACTTTATTAGGGGGGGTACGGGGCTACCCTGAACCTAACACTAACTGCCTGTCACACTGACACTAAATGCAGTGACACTGACAGGGGGGTGGCGTGATCGCAAGGGGTTAATGTGCCTGTGTGTCCTGGTGTCAGTGTAGTGTTGTGCAGACTCACTGTGTGATGTCTTCTCTCCTCAGCGGCAGTTGAAAATACCGCCAAGAGGAGAGATCACATCACTTCCCTCTTCCTGTGTTTACACAGGCAGAGGAAGTGACACACGGGGAGCGCGCGTATTGGCTGAGAACGATCCGGAGGGGGCGGACAAAAACGAACAGCCGTCCCCTCATCCCGGATCGCTCGGACAGCCACAGGTACCGGGGGGGGGGGGGGGTCCCGATCGGACCCACGTCTAGGCAGGGACGTACAGGTACGCCAATGTGCCTGTACGTGCCATCCTGCCGACGTATATGTACATGCGGCGGTCCGCAAGTGGTTAATTTTGCACTGGTCCCCAAAATGCGTCGGTGTCAGATTTGTCTGCCGCAATGTCGCAGTGCCGCTAAAAATAATTGATCACAGCCATTTACTAGTACAAAACAAAAAACGCACAAATATTCCCCATAGTAAAAGAAAATCCATACATATACCCCATTTTTAGACACTATAACTTTTGCGCAAACCAATCCATATACGCTAATTTTTTTTAAGCGAAAACGTGGCAGAATGTATGTTTTATAGCAGAAAGTAAAAAATATATTACATTTTTTTTAAATTGTCTGTCTTTTTGTTTATAGTGCAAAAAATAAATGCAGAGTTTATCCAATACCACCAAAAGAAAGCTCCATTAGTGGGGAAAAAAGGACATCAATTTTATTTGGGTACAGTGTAATTGTCAGCTAAATTAACGCAGTGCCATATCGCAAAAAAATGGCCTGGTCATGAAGGGGGGGGGGGCTTTAAACCTTCCGGAGCTGAAGCGGTTAATCAAGTCAGCTGTTTGTCATTACCAGCAATTTTTCGGTATCCTACTTCTTATAATGCTGCACACATGGATTTCTCAAAAAACAGTAGCTGCTGAAATGAGCAGAAAGCAAATAGCTAAAGAGCGACTTCTACCAGCCAAGCCAAACTTCATCTTTTTCTTGTCTTTATTTAATTAATGGTATACAGGTAACAAAAAATTTAGTAACTTTTTTATAATTTTTTTTTTCTCCTCTGTGCAGGATTTTCGTAAGGGCATGAATCAATACCTCATTAAATTCCAGGAAAAGAATGCTGCCACAGGTACTCCTAATCACTGTATTGTCTTTTTACCCTGTTTATGATGGTTGTGATGCCACCGCCCAAACCTACCTTCCCTTTTCCCTTCCTCTCAGCTTCCTCTGGCACAGCTGTAAACTGAGTACTCTTTTCTGCAGAGGATCTATGGGAATCTCTAGAGCAGGCCAGTGGGAAGCCAATCGCTGCTGTTATGAGCACCTGGACCAAACAGATGGGTTTCCCCTTAATATACGTGGAGTCAGAACAGGTACTTTAGCTGTCTAAGCCATTCTTCAATAGATTTCTGTTTGTCTTTTCTTTTGGTTGCAAAACACTATAAGTACTTAAACAGTGTACTAACTGAATCCCTGTGAACTTTCCCCCTCAGAAGGAAGACTCCAGAATCTTAACGCTGTCTCAGAAGAAATTTTGTGCCAGTGGTCCTTACCATGGTAAGACTTTCCAGGCCTGCTATGCTTTTTGAGTGGCCACCTCTGGGCTTTGAGTGACCCCATTAGTGGTCTGCAGTCATTGAGTGACCTGATCGCAGGTTGCAGACAATATTGTGCTTTTATAGGCACAATGCTGTCATTATAGTCTCTTGTGCTTTTCTGGAGCAGCTCAAAGCTATCCTACCTTTTCTTTCTTCCTATTTCTCTTATCTCCTTTATTCTCCCGACGATAGGTTGGCGGGTAAGCCTCCAGCCCTTCTCTCCATATAACATCCTCCTATTGCCCTCGCTCAGGTGAGGAGAGTCCTCAGTGGATGGTACCGATCAGCATCTGCACCAGTGAATCCCCGGCCTCTGCTAAGTTAAGATTACTTATGGACAAGCCAGAGATGACAGTTGTGCTAGAAGGAGTGACCTCAGACCAGTGGGTGAAGGTGAGCCAAAATGCATTGTGTATTGGGATGCCACTGCAGCATGTAGGGCTGACCTTGTATTGTTTCACTTTAATGCTGTGCTTTATGCTGTGAAACCATCTTAGCGGTATTGTAAATATGCACAGAACACTCCATAGAAGCTACAATGTGAAATATTTCTAGGGGTTTGTGATGCTTTATCATGCAGTTGGAATGTTTGGGGCTTTTTTCTAGTGCTGTCATTAGTCGATCTAGGGCTAGCCTGTTTGTGGGCTAAATGAAACCACTCCTTAATTATCCCACTTCCTATGAGCCAAGGGCATTAAGAACCTGACATATATTCTGGATTCCCATGTGTTCCTGGGGTGAAACCATAAGGTCTTCTGAGGACTGAGGAGAATAGGGCTTTTACCCTTATTTTCAGGGAGCCTGCTGACACTTATTTGTCTTTGTCCTCCTAGAAAGAATAAATTACTGTGCCCCGTCCGCAACACTTTTGGTTACACGGCTGGCGGCAGGAAGGGGGGACTACGCAAGATTTGAATTTTGCCAATTAAGCAGCCATTACTACAGCTGTTCACTCATTCATAGGAAGCTTTGTTTTTTCTGTATGAATACATAGTGTCCTCTAACTGAGGCAGGGCTTCTGACGTCATTCACTCGCCTCTTCACCAAACGGTGGAAGCCTTGCATTCATTCCGAAAATTATTTGGAATAAAATTGTAGTACATGCACAAGAAGAGATCAGGCTAAAAGTAAAGCATTTAACCGCTTGTATGCAGAGGTATGAATCGCGATGTATTGGAGTAAATACCCCTTTATCAAGTGGATCTTATGTCTGATCTTATGTTGTAAGGTAGATACTCCAATTTGTGAGAGTACCACTCTACCTTTAGGCTTCATGTTCACAGGACGTTTTTACAACTGCTCCTAAATAACTAAACTTGACGGATAGTAACCCACGTTTAAAACATCAGTTTTGCCGCGTTTGCGTTATAAAAGCATTTAAAAAAAAAAATATAGGTGTGTGTGTGTGTGTGTGTGTGTATATAATATATAAAAAAAACGCCTATAAACGAAATGCTGCTAAATGCGGCTTACCGCGTTTAGTCGTATTTGGAGTCTGAAACTTGGAAATCTTCGGTGTCTGAACCCATTTTTTTTCTTTCAAAGAATCGTTAAACGCAAGTGCCTAAAAACGGCAATAAATGAGACTGTGTACACATGGTCACATAGGATAACATTGAATGGATTCATGGGCAGTTGAAAAAAGTGTCCAACTGCCTCTGAACGTACGTTTAGCAGCGTCCCGTGTAAATGGGGCCTTATATGAAGTGTGAGCGCTGCTTGAGATTTGTTTTTTATGGTGAATACTTTTGGAGATTTGGAGTTTTAAGTTAGCTGCTGCAGGATTAATATATTTTTCCTTCTATGCTGTGGATTTAGTCTATATTTTGTTATTTTATTATACCTGGATTGGCCTTAGACAGTGTGATACTGCCAGCTGACACTGTGGCCTCTACCAGATCGATCAAATCTCTTGTTTGCTGGCTTTGATTATCTGGCTGGTGAAAACCAGGTTCTGAATGATGGGGACATTTCAGATTCAGTAATCCTCATCATGCGCAAAGCTTGTGAACCTAATTCCTGCAAAGTTTATCATGGAAACACAGAAGACAACTTTTTTTTTTTTTTTTTTTTTTTACTAGTGTGAGCCTATGGGGATGTCTCCTGGTCTTTTTGATATGTTGTTGTGTTCTTTCTTTACTTCAGCTTGGGGGGAGAACAAAACTTGTCTTGGTACCATCAAGGGTTAGGTGTCTGCCCTCTCTGAACAGCAGCAGCATTCTTTTGCTAATTGTTCATTAATTCATACTTTTATGCGAGGGGTTACACATGTTGCTCACACTGTTGGGCCCTGAATTAAATATTGTCAGTACTACAAACACTCCCATTCAAACTGGTTCTGCACATTTGTTTGCCAATGCTTTCCTGTTGGGTAGCCTTTCTTGTTGCCATTACTTTGACCAGACAGCTTTCTGATTTACCATCATTGTCCTGTAGGGGGCTCCTTTCCTAAAGAATCGGTTGATTTGTAATCTGGGACCTTTTTTTTTTTTTTTTTTTTATTACCCAAGATGGTCTCTGTTTTTCAACCAAATAAGGATAATGTGTTACTTTCTCTGTGCCTGCCTGGCATCAGTTCACCTCAGGGACATCTTTCTTTATTTCCTAGATGTTAGGGCTGTTAGGATTTACCTTTTCTGTGACTGCTTTGCTTAGGCAGACATATTCCCTATTTTTATTGCAGAAGGGCCCAAAAGCGTTTTGTGGCTCCATTATGCAATATTTCTATGTGGATTTGACAACTTATTGTACAGGCCTATCAGTTGCAAGATAGTGTCTCATTGGTAAAGCCCACTCCACTTGGGCAATGGGTGCTTTTTGGACTGTTCATCATCAGGCTTCTCCTGTACATATGTTTTTTTAGTTTTACAAGGTCAGTGTGTCTGCCTCTGCATAGGCTAGTTTGGGTCCAAATGTTCTACAAGCAGCTATTTAATGGCTTTGGTTCCTATTTGTTTTTTATGTGTTTCACTGGCATCTAGTGTTCATTCCTCTTGTAGATGGCAGTGTAATCCCATGTTGATTAGTATCATGCTGTATCCCTCAATGAGCTCTGAGGGAATAGGCTTCTATAGTGTGTATAAAAATCATATTCTAATTGGTCAAACTCATTTCACTGTTTCCCTGTTCTCATCTTATCTAGTTAAATCCAGGAACTGTTGGCTTCTATCGCACCCAGTACAGCCCTTCTATGCTGGAGAGTTTGCTGCCTGGAATTAGAGACCTCTCCCTGCAGCCTGTAGACAGACTTGGGCTGCAGAACGACCTCTTTTTTATGGTGAGTATAAAGATGGGACAAGCGTTTGAAATTACAGGAGAACCATTTGGAATAAATGGGTGACGAGGTATGGGACTGTGAAACGTACATTCTCACCATCGCTAGTTCTCCAATCAATCGGTAATAGTCAAGTGCCTGGCAATGCATTTCTTCCAAGTTTTCAGATTTCTGCGCCAATGTCTGCGGTGAGATAGATATTCCTCAGTAATTGCCCTTCCATCCACTTATTTAACCTGGATTTTTTTTTAGTGTAGTACAAAGACATGGTTTATGAATGCTAATGGTCCCTTTTCTCATTCATGTGTATTCTTTCAGGCTCGGTCAGGCATCATCAGCACAGTTGAAGTCTTAAAAGTCATGGAGGCCTTTGTGAATGAGCCCAATTACACTGTTTGGAGTGACTTAAGTTGTAATTTAGGAATTCTATCAACTTTGTTATCTCATACAGAGTTTCATGAGGAAATTCAAGGCTTCATCAGAGATGTTTTTTCTCCTATTGGGCAGCGTTTGTGCTGGGACCCCAAACCCGGAGAGGGTAAGTGTTAGAGGGTCTGATTTTTTTCCAACCATGCATGAATTGTTTTGGCGTTTATCAGAGTTTTTTGAGCCATAAGCTTTTGTGGGAGTGTAGTTTTTGCTGAAAATGCTGAAAAACTCATTCTTCAGCGAACGCAACTGCCATTTTTAGAACGTCCTGTGTGCATGAGGCCGTAGAGTGCAGGATTACTGTATTGCTAGTTCAAATTACAGCTTGCAAGGCATCCCTTCAAAACTGACTTCGTTATGCCTAAAAAATAAACTTTCTTGACGTTTTTTCTGTTTGATTGCCTCAGCTGCTTTCAGCAGGGGTGCAATGGGCAGGTAGGCAAGCATGCATAAAACATTTACCGTATTTATCGGCGTATACCGCGCACTTTTTTGCCCTGAAAATCAGAGCAAAATCGTGGGTGCGCGATATACGCCGATACCTGCTTCCCGTGCTGTGTTCGAACCACTGCGCCGTCATATACAGAGCGCAGTACACTCGGGTATAGTCGGGCAGGCTCGGCTCCTCTCGCGGTCACGTTCTTTACGCGAGAGGAGCCGAGCCCGCCCAACTATACCCGAGTGTACTCCGCTCGGTATATGTCGGCGCAGTGGTTCGAACACCGCGCGGGGATCGAGCGTGGAGGACACCACGATGGCCGCAGAAGGACGCCAGACCGGACGAGACCGCCGATGGAGGACGGGCAAGACACCGACAAGGGGCATCCAAACTGTAAGTATTTTTTTTTCTTTTGCAGGAATTTTCCTTTAAATTCGGGGGTGCACGCTATAGGCCGGGGCACGTTATAGCCCCATAAATACGGTAATCTTTACCATTGAAATAGCTGCTGGAATATCTTGTACATGATTTCAGAGGTTACTTTAGCATCCCTAAAGAAATTAAGTGGCTTAATAACGGACATCAGTTCTGGAGAATGACTTCCCCTCCTGTATTTTTCAGTTCCTTTTTAACACTTTATTTTGTACATTGCGATTGCAGCTGATTGAAGAATGTGGTCACTTATATATTTGTGTGCGAATGCAAGCTTTAATTGTGTATATCCTTAGGACATCTGGACGCTTTACTGAGAGGCCTCGTATTGGGAAAGTTAGGAAAGGCTGGCGATAAACCTACCCTGGAGGAAGCTCGTCGTAGGTTTAAGGACCATGTTGAAGGGAAGAACACACTAAGTGCTGATCTCCGAAGCCCGGTATGTTCTTTCTTTCCAGTTACCACAATTTTTTATATATTTTTTATGTATGAAACGACCCCTGATGTGAACACATTTTTCTTCTTAGGTTTATGTAACTGTTCTAAAGCATGGAGACAGCTCAACGCTGGATACAATGCTAAAGGTCAGTCATCACATCAGACATGTTATTAAAGTGGGACTGAACTTAAAAAATGAAGATTGTCTCTGTTTATGGAAAACTTTGAATTATAATTGTGCCTATGAAGAACGCTGTAGAAGTGCTGCACATCCTGGTATGAGGGGGTGGTTAAAGCTTCTCACCTGTATATATGCAGTGTAAGATCAAAGCACTGATGCCTTTACCTGTGAAATATAAGGTCCGCCCGTACACACGATACGAAAATCGTAAGTAAAATTTTGTCCAACGAACGGTCTGTTGATTTTCGGGTCGTTGGTACGGTGCTTTCAACAGCTTTTTCTAGTTTTTCGTCCAACAAAAGCTTGATGTGCAGGCTATAAATTTTTTGTCATACGTAAACTCAACGTCGGTTAATTGGTACAGTTTTTGTATTAAAAAAAAAATGGTAAGAGCAAGACTGCGCATGCTCAGAAAAAAAAGAATACATACAAAACTAATCAACACAGTATGTCGCTTCTGACGGTGTATTCTGTCGTACGCAAATTTTTGTATGGTGTAACCCCATCACTTTCGACAGACTAGCATGCAACAAAAAAACTGAAGAACTGTCGTCCGAAAATCTGATCGTGGGTACAAGGCTTTAGGGATAGCACTGCTTTGCTTATCACTTTTGTTCTTGCTGAAGGCTTTGACGTGAGGAAAAAAAAGTCCTGCTTCCACCTAGATGGCTCTCCCCCTCCACACACGAAGTGTAGAACAGGGCATGTTAATACAGTAATGGGAAAGTGATCATCTGCATGGTGACCAAAAACAATGCTGTCGCCTGGTCCACAGCCCTCTGCCTGACTTTTTAGGTTACCACTTCCAGAGTTCTGTTGCTCTTTAAGTGCTCTTTAATTGTTGTTTTTCTCAATTGAGGGACAAAGAACTTGGATATTCTAAACCAGGGGTGTCCAGCCCCGCGGGCCATATGTGAATGCAGGAACGGGCACAGCTAATGGGATGCCGGGGGTGCTGTAAAAGCAATGGCCACCCGCGATTGCAGAGATTCCATCCCATGTAACTAAATAAATACAGCTTGGCTTTATTAAGGGGGTGTTGGGGGGGCTGCACCTGCCCAGATTTTAGTTGCCCATCTACAACCTCCACTTTAGCTCCCCACACAGCACATACTAGGGTTGCCAACTGTCCTGAAATGTAAAGACAGTTTGTAAAATCCGATTTTGACAGCTGGCCATGAATGTCCGTTGTGGACATGCAGTCTGCACGTTTAACGGATATTCACAGACAGATGTAAAAATCGCGGTCAGTAAATTTAGGCTAGGTTCACACTACTGCGGGTGCGGGAATCGCACATTTTCCCACAACCACACATCTAAAAACGCAGCGCGTTTTTAGGTGCGGGAGCTGCTGGGAAATCACATGGTGCTTTTTTGCCAGCCCGCTGTTCAACAATGGTGCAGGACCCCTTTTTCCTGCATGAAACGCAGGCGCAGCAGCCCCATCATTTGATGCCTGAGGTGCCCGAACGAATGCATCCCAAGACCATTTCTCCTCTTCCAATGTAGCCCAGGAAGGTCAAAAGTTTAGACACCCCTGTTCTAAACCATGATTATGTACTGCTGCCTACAGGATGATTGGACACTAGGCAGAAAGCAAAGTAGTCAGCTTTGTACTGCTGAAGTGCTAGTTCTGGAGGGTTGAGTGTTTTTTATTTTATTTTGCTGCATTCAAAATTTTTATCTGCGTCCCCAAGCTGCTTTTTTCATCTCTCCTCTGCTTCTGGGACACAACACTGCTCCTGCAGTGACACTTGATAGGCTTCCTATCATATGAAGCACCTCCAAAATCCATATCTACCCACTTTTTTTCCCCCTGAGAGAAATATGAGACCAATAGGCCCTCAGTGACAACCTATATACTGTATTTCTCTCATTACAGGTTTCTTTTAAATCAGGCTGGTAGCATGAGTTCCTACTCTTAGGTAGGAGAGGTATCTTCTTAAGGCTGGGTTCACACATGCCCGGCTGTGGTTTTCACTCCGGTGTGTTTTCAATGATTCAGGTGCGTTTCACGCTCGGTTCACATTGGTGCGATGTGGGAAATCCTGCAAATCCACTGCGCATCGCACCCAACTCACAGGCAGGTCACACTGCCATATGCGAACCACTGGGTGTGTCAACACAATGTTCATGACCCCCCCCAGATTAAAAAAGTAAAAACGCAAAAGTTAATGTATTTCACCAATGCAACTTAAAAGATGAGACTAATATATGAGACTCATTACAAAGCAAGATAGTTCAAGCCATGAAAAGCCATGATTTGTCATAATTGTGATGAATATGGCTTACAGCTCATGAAAACCCCAAATCCACAATCTCAGAATATTACATGCAATCAATAAAACAAGGATTGTACATAGAACAATATCGGACCTCTGAAAAGTATAAGCATGCATATGTACTCAGTACTTGGTTTGGGTCCCTTTTGCAGCAGTTGCTGCCTCACTGCGGCGTGGCATGGAAGCGATCAGCCTGTGGCACTGCTGAGGTGTTATTGAAGACCAGGATGCTTCAATAGCGGCCTTCAGCTCTTCTGCATTGTTCGGTCTCATGTCTCTCACCTTTCTCTTGGCAATACCCCATAGATTCTCTATGGGGTTCAGGTCAGGCGTATTTGCTGGCAAATCGCGCACAGTAATCCCACGGTCATTGAAGCAGGTTTTGGTGCTTTTCGCATAGTCTGCAGGTGCCAAGTCCTGTTGTAAAATGAAGTTGGCAACCCCATAGAGCTTGTCTACGGAAGTAAGCATGAAGTGCTCCAATATCTCCTGGTAGACGGCTGCGGTGACCCCGGACATAATGAAGCACAGTGGACCAACACCAGCAGATAACATGGCTCTCCAAATCAACAGACTGTGGAAACTTCATACTGGACTTCAAGCATCTTGCAGTGTGTGCCTCTCCATTCTTCCTCCATAACCTGGCTCCTTGGTTTCCAAATGAGATGCATAAATTTCTCATCAGAAAAGAGGACTTTGGACCATTGAGCAACAGACCATGTGTGTTTTTCTTTAGCCCAGGTAAGACGCTTCTGACGTTTGTTGTTCAGGAGTGGCTTGACAAGAGGAATACGACATTTAAAGCCCATCTCCAGGATCTGTCTGTGTGTGGTGGCTCTTGATGCACTCGATGACTCCAGCCTCAGTCCACTCCTTGTGAAAGGCCCCAACACTTTCGAATGGGCTTTTCCCGACAATCCTCTCCAGTCTGTGGTCATCCCTATTGTTTGTGCACCTTTTTCTTCCACATTTTCCCTTCCACATAACTTTCTATTAATGTGCTTTGATACAGCACTTTGGGAACATCCAACTTATTTTGCAATTACCTTTTGAGGCTTTCCCTCCTAATGGAGGGTGTCAGTGATGGTTTTCTGCACAACTGTCAGGTCAGCAGTCTTTCCCACGATTGTGATTCCTACTGAACCAGACTGAGAGACCATTTAAAGGCTCAGGAACCCTTTGCAGGTGTTAAGGCTTAATTAGCTGATTAGAGTGGGACACTTTAAGCCTAGAATATTGCACCTTTTCTTTCTCGTACATCACGGGACACAGAGCGGCATATTCATTACTATGTGGGTTATATGGAGTACCTTCAGGTGATGGACACTGGCAATCTCAAACAGGAAGTGCCCCTCCCTATATAACCCCCTCCCTATATAACCCCCTCCCATAGGAGGAGTACCTCAGTTTTTTCGCCAGTGTCTTAGGTGTTGGTCATGGTTTAGCTTACCTCCACATCCTTGGGATTAAGGTGGGCTAACCGGTTCTGTCCAAAGGCCTCAGTGCTAAAGTGGTCAGCAACCGGACCCCAAACCATTGGGGTGTAGCCCATAATGCTTTCTGTTCAGAGAGCTGGACCCTGGGCCCAGAACTTAGAAACCTTTGGGGGCCTAATGTTTCTGTTGCCAGGGTGCTATATGGGCCCAGGACAGTGGCTCCTTCATAGGAACCCAGGGCCTGAAGGTCTAGACGCCACCCACGGAGATGGGGGAAGATTGGACCTCTTGCTGTGCAAAAGTCCTGCGGCATGGAGCAGGTAAGTATTGGGGGAGCTTGCGGAACTTGGTTCTTAGCAGGTTCCCTACAGGGGGTGCACAGGGGGACAGGCCTGGGTATGCTCTGCATTGGCAAGGAATCACTATGTCTATGACAGAGACAGGATGATTCAATCTTTTTTCCCCAGTAATATGTGACCTCCCTGGTAAGTGTTGTTTAGCTGGGCTGCTGGCGCTAGGTGTGGGATCTCTGTAAGAGGGGAGTCTTTTCCCATGCTAAAAGGAGGTCTGTGACCTACCTAAAGGGGCTTACCTGCCTGGGTGCCTGCGCTGCTCCGTCCTCCTCCATGTGTGATGGCCCCCGCCGACGGGGGCGCACGCGCGTGCCCGAGATATAAACGATTTTCGCGCCGTTTCCGTGGTGGGGGCGCGTCCCGGTGGGCGACGAATCACAGATAAAGGAAGGGGAGGTCCTTCCATTAGCTGCCAAGAGCTCAGTGTCATCCTGAGCTAGAGGAGAGGAGGACACAGAGCGGAGCACGCCGAGGACACCCGGTGGCGAAAGGAAGAATTGCAGTTTTTTCTAAGGACTGTCAAACCTACAGATAGGTTTTCTTTTCCTTTTTTCAGCAGATGGCTATTGGCAATACTTAGTGGGAGACAGAGTGGTTTCTTTTCCTCTTCAAAAAAAAAAGGAAAAAGAAGGGAAAGAACTGCTGATCTCCCTTCTCAGTTTGGGCGTTAGTCTCTATCGCTCCCAAACTGACAGATCCCCTTAGCTACGTCTGTGGCTGGGTGATAGCAGGTGTACCTCGGTATTGTACCATGCCTTCTGGGTCAGAGGGTACAAGGGGTGGGGATTCCCCCGCAAAGTCCGAGGGCTCAGACACGGCTATGCCGCTGCTCTCCCCACAGGACATATCAGGGCACGCCTTGATGGGACCTGGGGGATCTGGTGCTGGGGCTGATCCAGGTCAGTCCAACCCCGGCTTTGTCACTGAGAGAGTTCTTGCTGTTTCTTTAGGTGAACTAGAGAAAAGAATGGCAAAAGGGATAGCTAAAGCTATATCGGGTAGAAAGCGGACTAGGTCTCCGTCACCCGAGCAAGAACCCTCAGACACAGAAATCCTTTCCCTAGGGGAATTGGATAGACTTGACGCTTTGGACCAGGGTGGTTCAGAGATCGAGGATCTGGATACTGAGGGGTCTGGTTCAGCCTCCCAAGGGGAAAGTTTGTGGGTTCAGGCCTTAACGGACATGGTCCATGAGGCATTTAAGTTACCCATACCAGAACCTCAAGTATCGGCGGTTTCAGCTTTAGGCTCTTTAAGAACGCCTCAAAGCAACGCAGTTTTCCCGATCCATCCTCTACTCGAGGAGGTCATGTTTCAGGATTGGATTAAGCCACCTAAAAAATTCTCTGTTTTATATCCTATGGAGGAGAAATTCTCCAAAAGATGGGCGCCCCCGGCGGTGGACGCAGCCATCTCCTATGTGAACAAATCTTTAACTTGTCCGGTGGAAAACGTACAGGTGTTTAAGGATCCGGTTGATAAACGCTTGGAAACATTACTGAAAGCTTCCTTTACTTCAGCAGGGGCGATAGTTCAGCCCGCTGTGGCTGCTATTGGAATTACCCAAGCATTATCAGATAAGACTAAGCAAATGCTTAAACTTATCCCTGCCCAGCAGGCAGAGGAATTTTCGGATATACCGAGGGCTATGCGCTTTACGGTGGATGCTATCAAGGACTCCATCCAGCAGGCATCACGTTTATCCTTATTTCTAATCCATATGAGAAGGCTCTTATGGTTGAAGAGTTGGGAGGCTGAGCCCCCATGCAAAAAGCTCCTGGTAGGGTTTCCCTTCCATGGAGGACGACTCTTCGGAGAAGATCTGGATAGATATATTCAGACTATATCAAGCGGCAAAAGCACTCTTGCCAGTCAAGAAGAAAGCCCGAGGGCCCGCGTTTAAGCGCCAGCCCTCCCCGGGACAGGGGCCCTCTAATACCAGACAGTATCGACGGCCTCCTGCAAGATCAGGCATTAACAATAAGCCACAAGGCCAAGCCACTGGGGGCAAGAAGCAGTGGTACCGCAAGCCTGCGAAGCCAGCCCCCATGTCGGCCTTATGAAGGGGCGCCCCCACCCACGATGGTGGGGGGAAGGCTACGTCTCTTTGCAGAAGTTTGGGAGGCCAGCATTCCCGACTGCTGGGTACGGTCTTCCGTGGCCACGGGCTACAAACTAGAATTTTCAGAATTCCCTCCTCCTCATTACCAGGAGTCAAGAGTACCAGGCGACCCGGTGAAGGGAGCCGCGTTGATGGCGGCATTGAATCATCTGCTGTGCCAGAAGGTGATCGTAGAAGTACCAGTCCAGGAACAGGGCTTGGGGTTCTACTCCAACCTGTTTATCATCCCAAAGCCCAACGGCGATGTCAGGCCAATTTTGGACTTAAAGGGAGTAAATGCGTACCTAAAGGTCCGCTCATTCCGGATGGAAACTATTCGGTCAGCTGTCGCCGTGCTCCAGAAGGACGACTTCATGGCGTCCATAGACATAAAGGATGCTTACCTTCATGTGCCAATTTTTCAGCCACATCAGGTATTTCTACGCTTCTCGTGGCTCAGCGTCATTTCCAATTTGTGGCGCTCCCCTTCGGGTTGGCTACGGCCCCCCGGGTATTCACGAAGGTCCTAGCCCCAATCCTAGCCAATCTAAGGACCCAAGGGGTCACGGTCCTAGCTTACCTGGACACGACCTCTTGGTCGTAGACCACTCGTTTCCTGGCCTGGAACGAGCAGTCGCCCTCACGGTTCAGTACCTCGAGGGGTTCGGCTGGGTCCTAAATCGAGACAAATCAGCATTTCGGCCCACAAGGCAGCTGGAATATCTCGGCATGAGATTGGATACAGAACAACAGAGGGTGTTCCTACCTCTATTAAAGGTCAAGGCCATCAAAGAGCTAATACAAATAGTTCTGAGCAAGAGAAAGCCAACTGTTCGCCTATGTATGCGGCTACTAGGCAAGATGGTGGCCACCTTCGAGGCGGTACCGTATGCTCAGAGCCACACTCGCATCCTGCAGGCAGCCATCCTGTCAGCATGGAGCAAGAGGCCTCAGGCCTTGGAGATTCCTTTGCCACTCTCACCAAGAGTCCGGCAAAGTCTATCTTGGTGGTTAAACCCTCAGAATCTCCTGAAGGGAAAGACGTTCAGTCCTGTGACCTGGAAGATAGTAACCACAGACGCCAGCCTGATCGGCTGGGGAGCAATTTTGGATGGTTGCACTCGCCAGGGCACTTGGGCAGCGGCAGAGAAGCAGTTGCCCATCAATATCTTGGAGCTCAGAGCTGCCCGACTAGCCCTCAGGGCTTTAACGTCCAAACTGCAGGGGTTCCCGGTGAGAATACAATCGGACAATGCCACGGCGGTGGCATACATAAATCACCAAGGGGGAACCAAGAGTCAAGCCGCTCAGAAAGAAGTGAGCTTGATTTTCTTGTGGGCAGAAGCCCATGTGCCCTGCATATCGGCTATATTCATTCCCGGAGTGGACAACCTACAGACGGACTTCTTAAGTCGCCAGACTCTATTGCCGGGGGAGTGGTCTCTGCATCCACAGGTCTTTCAGACACTCTGCCAGAAGTGGGGAGTGCCGGACGTGGATATCATGGCATCGAGACTGAACAAGAAGCTAGACAGGTTCATGTCCCGCACAAGGGATCCCAGAGCCTGCGGAACCGATGCGTTAGTTTGCCCTTGGCATCAGTTCAAACTTCTTTATGCATTTCCCCCGCTCCAGTTACTACCCCGCCTGCTGCGCAGGATCAGGGTGGAGCACATACCAGTCATCCTGGTAGCTCCAGCATGGCCCAGAAGGGCATGGTATTCACTAATCCTGAAGATGGTAGTGGGAGACCCTTGGACTCTTCCTCTACGGCCAGACCTGCTATCGCAAGGTCCGATCCTCCACCCTGCCTTACGGCATCTAAATTTGACGGCCTGGAAGCTGAATCCCTGATTCTCAGGGGTAGAGGTCTGTCTCAGAAAGTAATCTCTACCCTAATCAGAGCCAGGAAACCGGTCTCTAGGGTGATTTATTACAGGGTCTGGAAGGCCTATGTAGGCTGGTGTGAGTCCAAGCGATGGCTTTCTCGCAAATTTACCATCGATAGAGTATTAAGTTTTCTCCAGCTAGGAGTGGATAAAGGACTGGCATTAAGCACAATCAAAGGACAGATTTCAGCTTTGTCAGTGTGGTTTCAGCGGCCGCTGGCCACCCACTCGCTAGTTAAGACCTTCCTTCAAGGGGTCTTACGTATTAATCCTCCAGTTAAATCCCCGCTTTGTCCGTGGGATTTAAATCTTGTTCTGTCAAGTTTACAGAAACAACCTTTTGAGCCGTTGGCTGAAATTCCTTTGGTTTTACTAACAAGGAAGTTAGTATTTTTGGTAGCCATAGTTTCCGCCAGAAGAGTATCGGAACTGGCAGCCTTATCCTGTAAGGAACCATATCTTATTTTACATAAGGACAAGGTCGTTCTCCGCCCTCATCCTTCCTTCCTACCGAAGGTTATATCCAGTTTTCATCTAAACCAGGATTTGGTATTACCATCCTTCTTCCCTAAACCTACTTCCAGAAAGGAAGGGTTGCTGCATACCTTGGATATTGTCAGGGCCATGAAGGCCTATCTTAAAGCTACAGAGAAGATCCGGAAAACAGATGTGTTGTTCATTTTACCGGATGGGCCCAAGAAGGGGCAGGCAGCTGCAAAGTCCACCATCTCGAGATGGATTAAACAGTTAATCTCTCAGGCCTACGGCTTGAAAGGGTTGCCTCCTCCGTTATCATTAAAGGCTCATTCTACTAGGGCCATGGGCGCCTCCTGGGCAGCACACCACCAGATCTCTATGGCTCAAGTTTGCAAGGCGGCAACCTGGTCTTCTGTCCACACGTTTACAAAATTCTACCAGTTGGACGTAAGAAGGAATACTGATACAGCCTTTGGGCAGGCAGTGCTGCGGGCTGCAGTTTGAGACCCTCGGATTCCGGGGGCTCCCTTTTGAGTTAAATTTAACATTTAAAATTATTTTTTCTCAACTAAGTTGGATTTATTATGATTTAAGTATATCTCTAAATTAAATCCTTTTGTCTTGGGAAGATGTTCTCCCTCCCCTCATTGTAAGCATTGCTTTGGGACATCCCACATAGTAATGAATATGCCGCTCTGTGTCCCGTGATGTACGAGAAAGAAAAAGGGATTTTTAATACAGCTTACCTGTAAAATCCTTTTCTTGGAGTACATCACGGGACACAGAGCTCCCACCCCTCTTATGGGGACCATTTTGGGAGGCATACTGCTTGCTACAAAACTGAGGTACTCCTCCTATGGGAGGGGGTTATATAGGGAGGGGCACTTCCTGTTTGAGATTGCCAGTGTCCATCACCTGAAGGTACTCCATATAACCCACATAGTAATGAATATGCCGCTCTGTGTCCCGTGATGTACTCCAAGAAAAGGATTTTACAGGTAAGCTGTATTAAAAATCCCTTTTTCACAATATTCACATTTTCTGAGATTGTGGATTTGTTTTTTTTGTTTTTTATGAGCTGTAAGCCATAATCATCACAATTATGACAAATCACGGCTTGCACTATCTTGCTTTGCATGTAATGAGTCTATCTCATATATTAGTTTCACCTTTTAAGTTGCATTAGTGAAATAAATTAACTTTTGCACGATTTTCAGTTTTTTTGAGTATCGCCTGTATAACTAAAGGCAAACATTTGAAGGAGTGAGTATTACTGTGCTACCAAGAAATGGGGAGGGGGAAAGGGGATACAGCTGCGGCACTAAAGTGTATCAAACCATAAAATATTGTGAAAAAAGGTAGTGCTGCGCTATAAAATAGGGGATGAGATAAATGTGTGGAGGAAGTAAATATGTGAAAAGATAGTCTGTCTATTGGTTATAGCAGTCCAATCAAAGACATGTAGCATCAAAGATACACATATTACAGTGAACTAGCTGACAGAGGTGTATCCATTCCAAACACCAGTGCTATTAAGTATATCTTCATAATAAAGTGAAATACAATAATATAATAATGTACTACTGCAAATTAAGGTGTACAACGTGCATAACACAACACACAGGTGGCTGAGATAGGCTAAAATAAAAAGTCCATGCAGCAAAAGCCTATGGGCATAAGAAAAAAGGGAAAATTAACAGGAGTCCAAAAAATAAATGAAAGTGCTGGTGTAGATCCCAAAATACAACGTGAAGAAAGGATGAGTTTCCAGTGATCTTTTCAGAGTAAGTGAGCATGTCCCCTTACCTTACTGCTGTAAGGTAACAGCATATAAACCCAAACGCACTTTCTGATCGTATCCGCATAGGATGTTATCCAGATGGACTGTAATTCAAAAGACAGGTCCCTCTCGGTAGTCACGTCCCAGGATTGACAATGACTTGCACCCAGAGAGATAAAGTACCAATAGTGCAGTATCGTTTAAAAAGGTTTATTCAACAGAAAGACTACATAAGGGTACTCGCATAGCTATGATAAAATCAGGCATGTAAAAAAGGAAAGTGTGTTCGCCAACGTCACCTCCGGTACCTCTTGGTGGACTCTTTGTAACACTCTTACGCGTATTCGTCACTTCTCGTGACTTCCTCAGGAGTGGTGAGCGGTATAATGAGGGTCCTTTATATAGGATGGCTTGTTTAGTGGGCTGCAAGTGAAACAATGGCCATTTTGTACTTTTTATTTTAGCCTATCTCAGCCACCTGTGTGTTGTGTTATGCACGTTGTACACCTTAATTTGCAGTAGTACATTATTATATTCTTGTATTTCACTTTATTATGAAGATATACTTAATAGCACTGGTGTTTGGAATGGATACACCTCTGTCAGCTAATACACTGTAATATGTGTATTTTTGATGCTACATGTCTTTGATTGGACTGTTATAACCAATAGACAGACTATCTTTTCACATATTTACTTCCTCCACACGTTTATCTCATCCCCTATTTTATAGCGCAACACTACCTTAAAGGCAAACGTTTTTGTTTTTTTTTAGTTTTGGGTGGAGTGGAGAGGTATTAGAACCCCTGTCAGGAATTTATTGCTGTCTGTGCCCCCGTTGGACAGATCAACCATCACCATTAGTCCTGTTTACCATTCTCACTGAAAGTAAAAGGAAATCAAAAATGTTGAGTTGTCCACATAACATAAATATTGAGGCTATCTTCCAACGGGGACACTAGTCCTGGAGACAACCAGGGATTCCCTCATTTTAGAGGGATTTTCTCTTACAGAAAGAGGTTTTTATTAACAAAATAGCATTACAAGATATGCATTATTCGAAAATCAGATTTGCATAGAAACGATGACAGCCCGAAACAAGCAATTTCAGCGTTTGCAGATTATAAAACAAAGGAAAAGGGAAAATAATAAAAGTAAAGTAATCACCGAGGTGCGAGTTCATAGCTCTTAGTTTTACCTTTTTAGTTTAACATAATGGTATATTTAAACCACAACCGAATGACAACAATTTAATCTTTGATGCATGTGTGCACTGTTGATCTCCTGCAGCCTTTTTCCAACTGCTGCATGTGATTTTTCAGGATAGGTTTTCTAAGTGGACGCAATGTGTTGGCACAGCCATTTGTAGTCTGTGTTGTGAAGGGTGTATGATGTAGTGTCGGCACAGCAGAATAGTGGGAAGACAGAGCTTTGTCACCCTATAAATAGAAGTGCCTGCACAATGACTTTCATGGCAACATCATAAGGTATTCACAACTGCAGATTTAAAAATATTGATGACCTAAAATTACATTAACATGTTAAAACTTTTATTTAACTTTAGTGATCACTTTTACAAATACTTTGAGTGAATATTGAAGGTGGGTTTTGCCAATATGGTGATTATTAGTACTCCAAGCAGCAAGCCAGAGGAGTGGTATAGAATCTGCATTCTTTAGGCTTTTAATCATTGGTGTAAAAACTGTGATTTAACTGAGTTTGGCATTGTTTAATACGCCTTCTTACTAAAGTTAGTCGCCCTCTTTCTTTTCAGCTCCACAAACAAGCTGACATGCAAGAAGAAAAAAATAGGATTGAGCGGGTTCTAGGAGCCATTTGTTCCCCAGACTTAATCCAGAAGGTGCTAAGTTTTTCCCTTTCGGTGAGTTTTCATCATTTTAGTTAAATTTTATGTTTTCATCTTTTAAAGAATGTGTGTAGAGATGTTATGTCAAACATTGGCTCTGGTTAAACCATTTTTTAAATAATTATTTCTTGCCTGTTATAATTGGTCTTAAAGTACTTTTTTAAAAGGGTCTGTTCGACAGTCTAAACAAGTCTCAAATCCAGTTACTATGTGATGTCAAGACCTCGTAAAGTAAACAAAAAAAGGTCCCTCCTTTTCTCTGACTGAGCCAAAACCTCCCTAAATTCCCTTTCACACTTGTGCGACCTGAAAATCGTGCGACTTTGCCGCCACTTGAAGCAATGACTGTGTAATCTTGTGGTCTATGGACCTCAAGTCGCATCAAAGCCGGACCAAAGTAGTGCAGGCATTACTTGAGTCGCACAGCTATGAACGGTACTCATTGGAAATCAAGGGGTACAACTTGTCATGCGACTTTGCAGTTGCAAGACAAGTCCCACAAGTGTGAAAACAGGTCCTTAAGGCTTCTTTCGCATGGAGGGACTGACCAGTTTTTCAGACGGACCCGTTGGGATCATCCATTGCTCTCTATAGAGCAGGCGATGTCAGCGGCAATGTTGATTTTGGCAGCAAATTTCGATTTTAGTCTTAGGACTAAAATGTCATTTTAGTTTTAGTCCCATTTTAGTCTTCTGCAATTGTTTTAGTCGTATTTAGTCTACTAAAATGTTCTACGTTTTAGTCGACTAAAATCTCCAGTACATTTTAGTCGACTAAAAATCATTTAAGTCTAAAATCTAATGGGTGTAATTAAATTGTAATGCATTAGTTAACCTCTCTCTACAATGTCCAAACTTCTTATATACTGCTGGAGTGAAAAATCCTAATGTTATTACTTATGGTATTGAGGTATAAACATGCACTACAGACCAGTGCTAATATTGACGTCAAATTTCAATTTTGTTTTAGTCTAATGCCGCGTACACACGATCATTTTTGGGGTTGTAAAAAACAAGTTTTTCATTTTTTTCCAACTTGATCATTAAAACGGTCTTGCCTACACACGATCGTGAAAAAAAAATGCTCTAGCAAAGCGCGGTGACGTACAACACGTATGACGGCACTATAAAGGGGAAGTTCCATTCGAATGATGCCACCCCTTTGGGCTGCTTTAGCTGATTTTGTGTTAGTAAAAGACGATTCACGCTTTTCTGTCTGTCACTGCGTGATGAATGTGCTTACTCCATTACGAACGGTAGTTTTACCAGAACGAGCGCTCCCGCCTCATAACTTCTGATCATGCGCAGGTTTTTCACATCGTAAAAAAAAAAAAGTCTTTTTTTAGAACCCGAAAAACGGTCGTGTGTACGCGGCATTAGTCTTTTGACTGAAATGGCATTTTTGTTTTCGTCTTTTAGTCATATCAATTGTTTTAGTCGTATTTTAGTAGACTAAAATAGTATTCAGTTCGTTGACATGTTTTAGTCGTTTTATTTTACTAAATTAACACTGGTCAGCGGACATGTGTCAGTTTACACCCCCCCAACATCTGATCATATCTGCTACGTTCCCCATCCGTCTGGTGGATTGGATGGGAATGGACAGGCGGTCCTCTTACATGCGACAGCCCATGGAGGACAACGGGCTGTGTCCACTCTGCTGATGCAGAGTGCACCTGTCATCTGCTTTCTCAGCAGGGGTCCCCTCCTGAGCAGGCGGATACACTGGCAGACGCCACCAGTGTGATCGAGTCCTTACTTGTGTCTCGCATGTTTCTCTTCTCAGACACTGCAGCTCACAATGGGAGGTTTCAGCAACAAAGGCAGTGCTGTCAATTCCCGAAGTAGTGGCCAGGGCTAGATGTAACCAGCTCCTGACTGATAGACTATGGGTTTGTGAATCGGCAGAGATTGTGCCGATAACCACCTACCCTACAACATTTTCTCATCCCTCTGTAGTGCAAGCAAGCACATTCAACGAGCGACAACTATGCTCTGTATATAGGAGCAATGCAGCATCATCATTGCAATTCCCATTACATTCCATGGCTGCATTTTGCCAACTTGCCCATTTCCAGGCTAGGGCATCCTTTTTTGCCTTCCCTTCCCTAGGACTTGACCTTGTTGTCGGGTGACTTTATTGCCAGTTATGTATTGGTAAAGGTTGCAATCCCCCATTAACCAGGGTTTCTGTTGGGAGGTCCCCTTTCCTTGCCACCTGTGGTCTATAAGAGCTTTGGCACCTGCCTGCCTTGCACAGCGTCTGGATGTATGGCAGCATTGCCAGGCAAATTCCTGATATCCCCATTTTCTGGATATCTCCCTCTACATTTTCTATAATCTCTGGTAAGACTGTTCCACCTAGTGGTCTGAAAGGGAACCTCATCCTGAGTTCCCTACTTGTTCATCGTCCTGTGCATCCTTCATCCTGAACATGCTTGTGGTCCTGATTAACCTTGTACGTACTCTTCCCATCTCTTGACACCTTGCACATCTAGTGCAATTTTATACTAAAGAGGGCTTCCTGAAGGACCATGGGCCAAGCCCATATTTTTCTGAACAAATAGAAAAAAACTAATTTGCTTTTTGTTCCCATTAGCAGTGGCACTTTATTTTGGATTTTTCTTGGATTCTTCTTCCATTTGGAGACGGACCCAAGGTCTTCTCCTTGCTTCATATTGTCCCTTGAGAACTTCAAATTTTTCCCTGCCATGTTGTGTCAGCCGGCATGGCATTCAATTTTTTTGCTCCTGTTGGTGGTTAGGGGGGCCTCTTCCTTTTCCCCTTAACTTCTTATTGGAAGGGAAACCCTTGAATTTCCTTCCTCCGCTTCTACCTGCCTGGGTGGTCAGCGATCTTTAGGGTCCTGTGCTTTGTGGCTTCCCTTCTACATATTAACCAGTTAATTATAATTGCCCCCTTAGCACAGCCACTATTCACAAAATGCCTTGTATTTTTTTAAATGAATACAAGGCATTCTTTGGTTAAGGTAGTGATCATGATCTTATCACCCCACCTCTCCCAATCAAAGAATGCCTTGTAAAAAAGTAAAATGGAGATCAAGGAGTTTGTGGAATTTGTATATATGTAACCATGCTCTGTCTGCCTAGGCTGCTTATTTTTGTATGAGATATTTGTGGGTTTTTACTTAAGAGTAATAGAATGGTTCACTTTATCTTTCCTTCATTTTTTGGGGGGATAATTAAAAAAAAAAGTCCAGGTGGCCTTGTTGGTGAGATGCGTGTGTGATAGTTCCCCCAGGGTGCTGTAGTCCAGGGGATGTGTGGGCTGCTACCCTCCTTTGGAGTGTTGCACCCACGGAAAGCACAGGCTGCGGCTCTATTAATGTTCTGCAGCCTGGAGGCACGGGTTGCGACCCTTTAAATTGTCACCCCCTATATATGGGCTGCAACACTTAATACCCCAGTGTGTCTCATCTCTGTGCTGGTCTATGGAGCCTGTCTTCTAGAAGCTTCTCAAGAGGATATCCTTTGGCAGTGTATGACTTTTTGGTAAACCCATGGACACTTCCATGAAGGAAGTCACTGGTGGTAAGCGTACTCTTTCGCCTAGTAAAAAGTAGGCAAAACCCCACAACTAATAGGCCCATGGTTTCTAGGACTTAGAGGGTGTTGTGTTTTTTTTTTTTTCCTCTCAGGCCTCCAAGTCCAAACCCAATCCCCAGTTTCGTCAAATCTGGCTTTGAGCCCTCCTCACAAAGTGGAGGACTGTCGGTCCTTTGCAGCTATCTGGACTTAGGACTTTCCAGACATTTGGGGCCAGGTCATCATTTCCAGGTGTTACAAATTTGAGTTTCAGTCTGTGGAAAGTGTTTGAGGGCATAAAGTGGGTTGAAGGGAAAGACTAGAGGATCTGTGAGCTACCCTGCAGCAGCTGCTTTGTCATTGTCCCCATCCCAACCACAAAAAGGCATTTAGAGCAGAAGGAGGCTTTCGTCCCATCTTGGATCTGAACATTCTCCACAAATTCGGATGTGGAATCTGCCAGGTCAGTCGTGTCTCCCATGCTGCCCAGGTTTTGTCTTGCTTCCCATGCTGCCCAGGTTTTGTCTTGCTTCCCATGCTGCCCAGGTTTTGTCTTGCTTCCCATGCTGCCCAGGTTTTGTTTTGCTTTTACCCATGATCTGTCCACAGATCCTCTGGTCTTCACAAATGTGTTTGCCCCTGTTCTTGTTCTTCTACAATCTCATGGTATCCTCATTGTGGGATATCTGGGCGATCTCCTGTTAAAAAAAAAAAAAACGCTTAGTCCAAGGTCCTATCTGCCAATGCTGCTAGTGGGCAGTGCAGATTCAGAGAAACTTTGAATTGCTCCTCATCCTTCAGAAGTCTGTGTTGGCATATGAACCCCATTGAACGCTCAGCTCTACCATGGACCATACCCGCAAACCTTAGGGGCTCATACCCCATCTGTGACCTTACTCGTCAAGCGATCTAAATCTGGGATCGCTTGATCTCTAGTGGAAACATATCAAAACCTTCGGGGCCTATGACTCGCCTATTTGGGACTTCGGCCTTCCCACCAGCTATGCATGTGACTAGCTTTGGACCTTGGCGAAAAGACCATAGACTTTCCCAGGTTCTCCGAGCAGACGCCACTCTAAAGCCAGATACCCCTCCCAAATCGCTTTCTCTGTACCCTATGCAGTGACTCCAGAAACAACAATTAACCACCTATATCCCAAACCTTCCCATCTGTATCAGATATTCTAGCTGAACCGACAGGATTCAAGGATATGCTCCTCCAAGCCGATCCTCCAACGCACGTGGTATCTCAGCTTTATTCCCTTTTGCTGAATGCTGCTCTTGCTGACCTCCCACCCTACACGGGGGCTTGGGGAAAAGGGATTTGCGAAACTCTGTCTCCCCCATTGACTGGCAAAAATGCTTTATTCTGACGCACAAACTCTCTGGCCACTAAAACACAAGAAAAAGGGTTTAAACTGGTGACCAGATGGTATAGATGCCCTTCGACTATACATCTTTTAAACGTGACAACGCCGGATACCTGTTGGCGGTATCTAAGCTCAAGGGGTACTATGCTCCACATTTGGTGGGACTGCCCTCCCATACAGAAATTCTGGCAACAGATCTTCCTATTATACTGCAAGATGATAGCGACCTCTTTCTCCCACACCTGAGATGGCTCTCTTGTCCATGCTCCCAGGCACATTTAAGTCCATTAAAAAAACACGTATTGCGTCACTTTTTGGCTGCAGCCAGAACAGTGATTCCACGCTACTGGAAATCAAGGACTGAACCTTCCCTGGGGGAGTGAGCTATTGAAGTGGACCGCATCAGAGACCTTAAATGTCTGTTGGTCGTTGAATCTAATAAAAATGACCAGTTCTCTCTCGCTTGGACTTCATGGTCCATGTTCCGCTACTCATCGGACTTCATCCCCTGGGTAGAGGGCAACCTGGGCAGCGCCACCTCATGACCATGCTGGAGCCATTCCTGTTCCTAATCCTTCTGCTTCCTACTTTCTCTCAACTCCTTCTCTCTGTACAAATGTACTCCTCAGAATCCATTAAATACTTATTCCAGATGCAAAATATGACCCTCACAGACAAATCCTCTACAGCATAACAGGTTTTTAGAATAAAGTTGCTTGTAGTAATACATGTTTACACAATCTTCTCCTTTACAGTGGGAGGGGCTTTTAATTATCCATGTTATGTCTTAATATAATCTAATTCTTCTTGACACACACAACGAACTTGATACAGTACTACACCTTGTAACCTCCCTATACATATGTTTTATTGCTATTACTTCCGGTAATGTAATCTATGCAGAATGCATTTCCCTTTTTGTTCCCTTCAATAAAATAACATTGAAAAGAAGTCTGTGTTGGATACAATTTGTGGCCTCGTGAGAAGCTTAGGTTTGCTGTTCGGACCCTTCAGTGCAATAGCCATCCCTTCATTCACCTTTGCATGAGGGTTCTGGGACTGATGGCAGCTTTCGAGGCAGTTTTATATGACCAGTTTCTTGATACCTCAGTAATCTGGCAGCTTGTCCTTAGATCGGCCCTTGACCAATGAGACAGCAGTGGCCTCCACCAACCTTCAGAGGCACACCAGAATTCACGCAGCTCAGAGAAACACGCCTGATTTTGTTTTGGGCAGAACTTCACATTTTGGCTCTGACCCCTACGCCCATCACAGGCATGGAAGATTGGCAGACAAAATTTCTCAGTCCTCAACATCTGAATTCCCATTTTGAAACCTCAGTTTCAGGTGGGGGAGGCCAATCATAGGCGTTCCACTGTGTATGTTTAACAACAAATTGGCCAGATTTGTCACCAGGAACAGGGATCCTTGGGCCTTTTGCAGTAGATGTTTTGGTGGGAGCAGTTCATCTTGATTCTGCTTCTCCCCCCTCAGAATCACGATTGAGGGCATTCTGGTGATCCTCATTGCATCATACTGGCCCACAAGGATGCAGTACTCGATCATACTTGGACTTCTGGCAGACCCTCTGGGGGTGCTTCCACACCTTCTGTCTTAAAGTGGAGTTCCACCCATAAATATAACATTACATCAGTAGTTTTAAAAAAATGTCATTAGTTCTTTACGAAAACATTTTTTTTTTTTTAGATGCCTTCAAAGTGTTGTTGCTAGGCAGAATAGTTCATCTT
The DNA here is from genome assembly GCF_905171775.1 of Rana temporaria. Classification (NCBI taxonomy): domain Eukaryota; kingdom Metazoa; phylum Chordata; class Amphibia; order Anura; family Ranidae; genus Rana; species Rana temporaria. The sequence goes on along the minus strand of NC_053500.1, from coordinate 52,313,398 downwards.
CCCACTTCCTGCACCTAGGTGCTTAATGCTTCCTAACCTACACCGCACAGACTCCTGGGAATGTAGTGGGTGTAACTTTCCAGGAGTCTGTGCATTCCCCAGTCTCAAAGAATCATGTGACTTGGACAGCACAGGTGCTGAAACCTGATCTGACACTGCTTGTGCAGCACTGAGCATGTGCGAGATCTGCAAGGCTGAAATCCAGGAAGTCATACAGTCTGGCTTCATGATGCCCACACTTAAGATGGCCCCAGTTAATTTCTATTTTATAAAGTGTCTAAATGCTGTAACAACCTAACAAAACGGACCTTAGTTTACAGACTAACTTTACTAGAATACATTAAGCTTGTGTATTACAGGGGTATTTATATTTAAAAAGTGAAATTGTGGCCGGAACTCTGCTTTAAGGGCTAGATCTGTTTGTGCTTCATTGGCTTTTCAGCATCAGGGCCTATTTCTCAAATTTACAAGACTGACACCTGTTCTTCTGTTCACATTGCGTTTTTTTTGGTTGATATTCAGGCCTCCTCTGGTGGCAGCTTCAGCCGCAAGGTGATTCAAGATGCTCTTTGAGTTCTTAAACTTTCTGCCTGTGTCCTGTAATGTATGATGAAGAAATAATATTTTTTATCTACCTGTAAATTTATTTTCTTGGAGTACAGTAGAGGACCCCTGTGTTTCACTCCTTATTGCATGCTAACAATGATACTGGGAGTGGGCAGGGTTATATGGGACTGTCCTAACAACTTTGCTGCCAATGTCAAGTCAGACACAGTGGGGGTTATTTACTAAAGGCAAATCCCCTTTGCACTACAAGTGCAAAGTGCACTTGGAAGTACAGTCACTGTAGATTCGAGGGGGGCATGCAAGGAAAATGGCATTTTAGCTTGCACATGATTGGATGATAAAATCAGCAGAGCTTCCCTTAATTTAAGATCTTCCCCTCCAATTTGCAGCGACTACACTTCCAAGTGCACTTTCAGTGCAATTTCAAGTGCACTTTGCACTTGTAGTGCAAAGTGGCTTTGCCTTTTGTAAATGACCCCCAGTGTAGTCTAACACTAATCCAATATCCTATTACTCTATACTCCAAGAAAGGGAATTTACAGGTAATTCCGATATGCATACTTTACCTAAATCCCAAATGTGTGTGTGTATATATATATATATATATATATATATATATATATATATATAATATATATTGCTTTTTTTTTTTTTTTTTTTATCAAAAGGTTATTCCACTTTGAAAGTGGACTGATATTTGATCCTGTTACCAAAGCCCACAGCAGTCTGTAGCCTTGTTATTTTGTGGCTCTGGAGAACAAAAATGAACTTTTACCTGGTGTGCTACTTTGTGCATAGTTTTGTTTGAAATTAATTTACACCTTTTGAGACAAAAAAATAATACTCATTGGGTTGCTTTAATGTACAACACAACCAACTGCCTACCTGCTAACCAACAAAAGCTAGTGTCCTGTCCCCTTCTTGCTGTTAAGCCAAATTTAAAATAGTCCTGAAAAATATGGCTTTAGACGTTGGCCTTCCCTCACTCTTCCTCTCATGAAGACCTCTACCCCGACCATCAACAGGCCAACATGTCATCAAACACCTTCCCCCAAAAAAAACAGGACAGACTGTTCCCGTTGACCCAAATATGCAAAATCTGCCTAATATATGCTATTGGTAGCTCTTGTACGCCTTTTCGCATTATTTATACAATCAACGTATTATGCAGTTTCATTGTTGGCAGCCACTGTGAGGGCGCTGATCACTTTTACCTGTTCTATTCTTTCTGGTCATCCAAAAAAAAGACTATGGAAATAAGTGTCAAAAACTGTCCATTCATACTCACAATGAAAGCACAAAAGGGATTTCATAGGTATGTGTCAACATGGATGTGTGCCACAACATTAATAGTTCAGACTTTGTACAGCCTAACCGTGAGATAATCATTTTTTGCTGCGCATGTTTCTAAGGATTTTATTTTGGCTCTCTAGGAAGAGGTACGTCCACAAGATACAGTATCTGTAATTGGAGGAGTTGCAGGGGCTAGTAAGCAAGGCAGAAAGGCAGCATGGACTTTTGTAAAGGAAAACTGGGAAGAACTACATAACCGGTACCAAGGCGGTTTCCTCATCTCCCGACTGATAAAAGTAAGAGGATCAGACAATTATGTTTAATCATTTGCAAGTGCTAAAGCTTATGGTTTGGGTTGATGTTCTTATTTCTACTTTCAGCTTTCCGTGGATGGTTTTGCAAGTGAAAAAATGGCTGCAGAAATTAAGGTGAGGAGGTTAAGGGTTGCTTCTTGGTTAGGTTCAGTTCCTGTAAATGAGGCTAAATTTGTGACCAGTGTGCCTTACTGTGTTGCATTGCTGCAAGGTCTATGGAGCGGTAGTTTCCCACCATAGAATTATTTTCTTTCACTAGTTTAAATTGTTTTTAGGATATTCTTTAGCACATCCAAAATAAATACAGAAAGGGGAAAGTATTTGATCCCCTGTTGATTTTGTACATTTGCCCACTGACAAAGGAATGATCGGTCTATAATTTTAATGGTAAGTTTTTATTTTAACAGCGAGACTAACCAAAAAAAAAATCCAGAAAAACGCATTTCAATTTTTTTTATAAATTTGCGTTTTAATAAGTGAAAGTATTTGATCCCCTATCAATCAGCAAGATTTATGGCTCCCCGGTGTTTTCTAAACAGGTAATGAGCTGAGAATTAGGAGCACTCTCAAGGGAGTGCACCTAATCTCAGCTTGTTACCTGTAGAAAAGACACCTCTACATAGAAGCAATAATTTTGATTCCAATTTTTCCACTATGACCAAAGAACTGTCCGAGGATGTCAGGGACGAGATTGTAGACCTACACAAGGCTGGAATGGGCTACAGGACCATCGCCAAGCAGCTTGGTGAGAGGGTGACAACAGTTGATGCGATTATTCACAATTGGAAGAAACTCAAAATAACTGTCAATCTCCCTTGGTCTGGGGCTTCATGCAAGATCTCGCCGTGTAGAGTTTCAATGATCATGAGAACAGTGAGGAATCTGCCCAGAACTACACAGGAGAATCTTGTCAATGATCTCTCAAGGCAGCTCGGACCATAATCACCAAGAAAACAATTAGTAATGCTCTACACCGTGAAGGACTGAAATCCTGCAGCACCCGCAAGATCCCCCTGCTCAATAAAGAGCATGTACCAGGCCAGTCTGAAGTTTGCTAATGAACATCTAAGGCTGGGTTCACACCATTCAGAATTGGATGTTGGGTAGGTAGCAGGAGACTTTGTCTGGCTCTCTATGGAGCCGGTTCACATATCTCTGCAGCACGTCCAGTGCGTTTTGCACAAAAACCCTGTGCGTCTTTTGGTCTTTTTCAGGTCTGGGTTCAGTCCAAAATTCAGGCTGAAATCAGACCTGTAATGGTAAACCAGGGCGCACCGGACCCCTGCTGTGAGCCGGATGCAGCGATTGTGTGAACCCAGCCTGAATGATTCAGAGGAGAACTGGGTTAAAGTATTGTCAGATGAGGCTCTTTGGCCTCAACTCACCGTGTTTGGAGGAGGAATGCTGCCTATGACCCCCAAGAACGCCATCTCCACCATCAAACATGGTAAATGGGGTTGGACAACTACACTGCATCAAAGGGATGATGGACAAGGCCATGTACCATCAAATCTTGGGTGAGAACCTCCTTCCCTCGAAAATGGGTCGTGGGTGGGTATTCCAGCATGACAATGACCCAGAACACACAGCCAAAGGAACAAAGGAGTGGCTCAAGAAAAAGCACATCAAGGTCTTGGAGTGGCCTAGCCAGTGTCCAGACCTTAATCCCATAGAAAATACGTGGAGAGAGCTCAAGGTTAGTTACCAAACGTCAGCCTCGAAGCCTTAAAGTGATTGTAAACCTCTGTGTCACTTGTACCTACAGGTAAGCTTATAATGAGGCTTGCCTACAGGTACTGTAAATATCTCCTAAACGTGCACCGTTTAGGAGATATTTACCCTGTAGTGCGCCAATGTTTCTTTACTAGCAAGTGCCGTGACTGACGTCTCCCGCGTGCATGCGACTGGCCAGTCACAGAGCCAGAGTCCGCACCCCCGGAAGGAAGAGGGGAGAAGATGGATGCAGCCACCAGCGGGGACATCAGGGTTTTCGTTTGCAGTTAAGTGCCACGTAATGCGATGCATACTAGCCCATTATTCTTTTACTTTGCGGGGGGGGGGGGGCAGTAAAACCCATTTTGGGGTTTACTTCCTCTTCAATGACTTGGAGAGGATCTGCACAGAGGAGTGGGACAAAATCCCTTCTGAGATGTGTGCAAACCTGGTGGCCAACTACAAGAAACGTCACCAAGTCATGTATTGCGAAGGGGTCAAATACTTATTTCACTCATTAAAATGCAAATCAATTTATAACATTTTTTTCTGGATATTTTTGTTCTGTCTCACTGTTAAAATAAACTGACCATTAAGATTATAGACTGACCATTTCTTTGTCAGTGGGCAAACGTACAAAATCAGCAGGGGATCAAATACCTCTTCTATCTCTGCATGGCCCAGTAGTTCTATATCATACATTTAGCTAAATGGCAATTCTTTATGCATGCTGGAGTGCACAAATGTTTAGCTGTTTGTTGTTAATGTCATTCCAGCTTAAAAATACACTACATATATTACTGGAGAGCCTCTGTAGAGTCGTAGAACGTCTCAGAAGCTTGTAACTGGCTAAACATTTGCAAAATACTGTTAAAGTAGAACTCCATCTAAAATTCTGGTGAGAGCTGAAAGGGGAAATCTTCTGTAAGTGTGCGTCTCAAGCTTTTTTTTGACCAAGTCCCCCTTTAAAAGCAGTTGAACATTCATTTTCCATATACATTTAATAAGCTGAGAAAGTGAAATACACTGTTACATTGTTCCACCTTGGAGCTATGTATGTATAGGTCTTCATACCTGAGGGACCACTATGAAGGTGACTATCACTGTAGTAGTCACTGCTAGAGTTAGTCAGTCTTTCGGGTCCTGTGCTGAGCAGCTTTCCTTCTAGCTGGTGACCACAAGGAATCACTCGCTCACTCAGCACTGTTGACATTCACAAAACACCAGGAATGTTTTTAATTAATACAGATTACTCTCTTAACACGGTGAGGGGAGGGGGGGCGGTGTTTAACAGGTAAGATCTCCCTACTTGTTGATCCTGCCATACATCTGTGAGCCAACTTCCTATGTTCTCCATCTCTGACTGTTATCCCAGTTGTCTCTGTGGACTACAGAACACTTCTCACAATGTCTTAAAGGAGAGACAAGAAGGAGGTGTTCTGTCAGTCCCAACAACGTCCATCTAGGACTGGAAGTATTACTGGCCAGTTTTAAAAGGTGAAAACAAATTAAATAAAAATGCAGCCAGTACATCAAAGAACTTGTAAGTGCAATATATTAATTAGGTTTGTTTGGTTTAGGTGCAGTTTTTTTTGAGACATCTCATCCATTACTAGGAGTTGTTAAAACCTAGGAGGCAGCACTACACAGCATTTGACTATATAGGTATCTAAAAGACGCAGTGGTTAAAATAGAGCCACAATACATTATGCAATGCCCTGAAGTCATCCTGCAAAATTTCTTTAAAAAATGCCCTTCTGTTTCTAGCAGAATATTTGTCGATTTGTTACGCTCTGGCACCGGAAAAAACAATAACCTTGCTCAGTGTTCTTGCTGTATGAAGAAATGAAACTAGCGCTGAGCACTTAATACACACCCCTCCATATAGGCCTCTATGCCTATGTCATGCATTGTGGTAGCTGCACCTGTCTCTCACAATGTAGGCTTGTCATGATGCTAAAGCTGACAGACGTTCACTGGTAAGTTGGTCTCCATCCAAAAGTAAAAAAAATATAATGTAAACTCCAATAAAAAGATATCCATCCACTTGGGCAAGCTGTTCCAAGAGCAGAAGCAGGCTCTGTATGCACAATAAAGAGAGGAAAAGTGCCTCTGTGTAGGACCGATCCCTTTTATTTAACACAAATTGGACCACTTGCATGTTTAAAGTGGTATTAAACCTTTATTTTTTTACTTAAAATAACAAACGTCATATGTCCCCGCTCTGTGCAATGCTTTTGCACTGAGCATCCCGATCCTCTTCTTCTGGGGTCCCCTGCCAGCGCTCCAGGCCCCCTCTTCGGCAGGTGCCCCCACAGAAAGTGGATTTCCATGTGGGCACCCGTACATGCTCACTCCTGTGTCACAGCTTTTGTTTGACAGCAGCGGGAGCTATTGGCTGTCTCTGCTATCAATCTGCTCGATGGGTGTGACGGCAGGAGCTGCTGTACCCATTCACAGCGCTGGATCAAATAGAATGCATTAGGGTGAAAAACCTTAAGGCTTTAAAACTACTTTATAGTACAAAAAAGCTTGCCTATATACTAGCTGGGACGGAAATGGTTTCTCCGCCACAGGAGGAGAAAGCTGGTGTCTTCCAGTCGGGAACCACGATGGAACACCGCATATGCGGGTGACGTCACCAAGTAAGGGGAGGCAGCGCATTGCTATATTTAGGCATACGGGCATCCTTTTTTCTTTGAAATGCTGCAAATTTAGGAGACCTTCACTGTACATGCAGGTAATCCTTGTGAGCTTACCTGTACGTACAAGTTAAACGCTTTAACTACTGTTTTAAGTAGATTTAGAGGAGTGAATGTTAAGGCAGTCCTCAGGGCCCACTAACAGGCCAGGTTTGCGAGATAACTGAAATACATCACAGGTGATATTTGCTGCTCAGTGATTGCAGTATTCTAGTCTGCATTACCCCAAGGTAATACTTAAAACCTGGCCTGTTAGTGGGCCCTGAGGTCAGGGTTCATAACTACTGTGTTAAGGCACTGGAGGCAAGGCAATAGCTGAACTAGTGGAACCTGAAAATTGCTCTTTTGCCCTGAGTTTTCAGTGCTAAAAGGCTAACTCCTGGTAGGTGTCTACTTGATGGTTTAGTCCCAAAAAACAAAGGTAAAAATACCCCTTGACCCCTAAGCTTCTCTTCTCAATTAACTTTCGCCTCACCTGAACTCTAATGCCGCGTACACATGGTTGGAATTTCCAATGGAAAAAGTCGGACAGAATTTTTTCATCTGATATTCAGACTGTGTATGCCCCATCGGACTTTTTCCATCGGAAATTCCGACGGACTTGGAGAACATGTTCTCTTTTTTTATTTTTTTGACGGAAATTCTGTTCGTCTATATGTTGTTCCGACGGAGAAAAAAACATGCATGCTCTGAAACAATTAGACGCATGCACAGAAGCATTGAACTTCCTAGGTTCGTCGTAGTGTTGAACGTCACCACGTTTTTGACAGTCGGAATTTGGTGTGTCCGTGTGTATGCAAGACAGCTTGAGCTGAAAAAACGGTCGTGTGTACGCGCGGTATAAAATCTATCATAACCCATATTGTAATACATTAACTTCTGCCTAAAATGTAACATTAATTTTTAGCTTTCATTCTTAACCTGAACGTTAAACCTAAAACGTTACCATTACCCCAACCTATACCATTTCTAATCCATACAACTCTTCTGTTTTATCAAAAGAACTAAGCTTTTCTGCATTAGGACCTGCCCTGGAATTACAAATTGCCTACAAAGAGCGGAGCTTCTGGCTCCAAACATTTTTCTCCCTTCATGCTGTGCAGTCATACAACACAGCAGGTGTGACTGGATCTTGAGTGATCTGTATTACTATTCAGATTACCAGCTCATTGTATTTTATCGGTGCACGTTTGGCTTATGTTGGCCTTTTGAAAATAAAATGGGGTGAATAGTTTGTTTTGTGCTCACATTACTTTTTTCTGCTTTTTTCACTCTAGGCATTTTTTGAAGCTCATCCAGCGCCATCTGCAGAGCGAACGGTGCAACAGTGCTGTGAAAATATAGTCTTGAATGCTGCCTGGCTGAAGAGAGATGGTGATGCCATGCACCAGTATCTACTGCTGCGCAAGTCGCCTTCATCTGCTGTGTGAATGTGCGCAGTCATTCCCATTCGCCTGCTGTCTCACCGCCCCAACAGGCTAGACCCTAGGCCCCCTCCATGGGAGGCTCTGTACTTGTCCTCCCTCATCCCTCAACACCCTTCCACCTACTGGGGAGCTGGTCCGAAAACAGAAACCCATGTCGGCTCCTGCTTAGTCCCCAACCAACTCCTTAGGGATTTTATTAAATTGCTCTGTCAGTCTGTACATATGGGAAATTTAACAGCATAAAGCTGCTAACTGTGAATCGCCCATAAACCTTCAGAGGAAATTCTGCCTCAGAGTAGACCAGGGGAGGGACTTTTCTATTGGCTTATGTCAGGCAGATATATCTGGCACCACTGTAGGTGGTTATCTAATGAGAAAAGGGAGCGCAACCTGACAAGTTATTACAGAGTGTGAATTGGCCAAGACCAGGTTTGGAAAGTGACTGGGTATATAGACAGTTCTTTATTTTTGATGAGGGGTCATCCCCTCCTGTTTGCTCCCTTAATTACCTCTTGTATTTCCCATCATAAGAATACTGTAACTGTTGGTTTCCTGTTGTCTGTTTTGGAGTTTAACCCATTGTTCTGGAAGGAATATTTAATCTTGGGGGTCTGAGCTCAATACATTCTCATGCCCAGGATGCCCAACTTTTCAGTGGCCTGGAACATTAACCCCTTCAGTACTGAAAAGCCTTGTGCAGTGGCCGCCTGTTTGGTGCCGATGGACTTGTCCTTAATTTAGATTTAACTATGCTAAAGAAGAATATGGTGAACTGCCTGTGCTCCTGTTCTTAACATCTGTCCTCTGCCTATCCCCTCCTTTTCCTTCATAATTTCTAGGTTTCCCAGATTGTGGGATTGTGACGCCTAATGGCATAGTGGGCAGGGCCATGGGCCTTGGTTCTCAGACTTGCTTACCGGATTCCTCTTTTGTGCTATTGTTTTAAATCACAAAAATAAAAACTATAAAAATATAAAACAGTTGGCGTTAATAAAGATAAAATGTGAGTGTGTAACAGAAAAGTGGTCTTGTCTTTGAATCATGGTTTCCCTATCATTTTATACCAACACTGAGAGGGTGTTGATTTCACATTTTGTGTTTTTTTTTTTAAAAGGCATTTCCAGTTTTGCAGTCTAATTTGAGAAAACCCCACAATGTTTGTTTCCATTCACACATGATACTCCAAAAATGTTTAAAATGTTCATATCGTTCTGGTTTGTTTGAAGCAGGTTTATTCTTGGGACTTCAAGGTGTTCTGAACAATTTCAAGTAGTTTGTAACGGATAATGAGATCTTTCAGCACAGTACTGCGTAAATTATAATAAACACATAGAAGGAATAGGCTAGGTAGGATTTTTTAACTAAAAAGGGAACCAGAAAGAGCATGTAGCTTCTGTCTTGCAAGAGCTCCTCCCCATATCTATCATACATGTTTCTCTTTTGTTCATAGACGGCCACAGCCTTCTTTGACATTAGGGTTATGCTTTTTCCTACCAGGAGAGTTTAGGCAGAATTTAACAGCACTTAAAGCGTTAAAACCTTTCCTTCGTGCCGCTCCTCCCAGGGGGCGTGGCTCCCCCAGGCATAACCCACACCCTGCTCTAGGAGCCTTAGTCTTTTTCTGCCTAACGACAGGAGAGGAGTCAGGCACTTCTAGAGTCCTGTACTCTGGAGTTTTTTTTCTTGCGATTTTTCTCGCTTTTATTATTTTGTTCCTGCATTTTTGAATCCTGTGATTCTTCTATTAACAGCCGACTGGGTGACAGGCTGGGTCCTCGACCCTTGTAGTCCCCCCGTGTTCGGCTATCGAGCGTGTGCCGGCCCTTAGCTCAGCTTTGGGACGTCCACGACAGGCCCCGTTGCTCCAGGGGCGGCCGGGGAACTTCGGTTCTAGGGCACTCATATGACCGGTCTCTATGGCTGTGTCAGTGTGTCTGGCCGACAGCCATGCCGTTTACGGACGTTGGTTCTGTCTGGGATACCTCCAGCCGGGTAGTCGCAGGATGGGTAAGTAGTGGCCCCTTACTCAGGTAAGTGGTCTGGCTGGAATGTTCCCAGGGGAGGTCGACTGAGGGTTTTTTCCCTGCTTTCCTCTCTCCCTTATTACTCTCCCTCCTTCCCTTGTGGGTAGCGGCTGTGAGGGTTTTTTTTTTCTGGGGCTCATATACGCCCGGACCCATGTGTGTATAGCGGGGCTGTGTGTTGTCACTACAGGGGGCTGTGGTGTTCACTACAGGGCCTTTCATGTGTGTTGTGAGGTGATTTTTTTGTGCTGGCTTTTGCTGTGTCACTGTCTTTTTAAATGCTGCGCAACGGCTGCCATTTTACCGGAGCCCCGCTCTATATAGCTCGATGGCCATTTTCCTGTGGTCCTATGCTGTTTTCTCAGCATTCGGTGGCCATCTTGCTTTTTCGTCTGCCTCGTGTGACGGCTTTGGCGCTGCAAAAGACCGCGGATCTGTCTGAGGAGAAGACAGACACAGCGCTGCGCGGCTTCTCAGCACACTTTGGCCTTCTCGGACCACGCTGCACCGGGTGGAGTGGTGAGTACCAGGGGCCCCCATACTCTGCAATAGCAGCAAGGAGGTGACCAGTGGGGGTTTTTGTCCTGCTTTGCAGGGTGGGTGACACGGCGCTGACACTATATGGAACCTGAGCCAGGTCTCCCGATCCAGCAACGCCTGAGTTAACCCTTAACGCCCCTTCCCCTACCACATCTGTTATGTTGGCTGTCCTGGGTTTCTTGCCAGGTTTGAAGCAGCTAGTGTCCGGATGGGGGGTAAAAAGCGCCCCCTCCCTGAGCCTGCTTCTGGGCATGTCTCTGATGCAGAATTGCTGTTTTCTGGTTCTGTTATGTCGGAGGCTTCGGGCTTAACCCTCATGGATAGTGAGGATGACTCTGCTGCAGAGTTAGTTGCTGGCAAGGAATTTGTTGAAACTCTTGTTTCTGCGGTGCGTGAGACTCTAAAAATTGGGGATGTGGCGGAGATACCAGCCGTGTCAGTACCTTTTGGGTTCTGCAGACCGCCACACACCGCTAAAGTGTTTCCTTGTGTTCCTTATTTGGACAATATGTTATACGAGGAATGGGATGCACCGCAAAAAGTTTGTCAAACTTTGCAACCTGAGGGGGACTTTTTAAAAAAAGTAGGTCTCTCCTCCGCCAGTGGACCCCCCTGTGTCCAGACTGAGCAGGGCTGCCACGTTGCCTGTGGAAGGGGCTCCTGCATTTCAGGATTCCGCTGATAGGAGAGTGGAGGCCGTGGCCCGCTCCCTTTTCACGGTGGTGGGTTCGGCGGTGAGGTCGGCTCTGGCCGGGGCCCTGGTGGCACAGGCCCCGACTGAAAGGGAGAAGCTCCTGCTGCAGAAGGGGACGCTTCCGAGTCCTCTAGGGACCTGGCTGAACAATTGGTTCAGGGTCAGAAATTTCTCTGCAAGGCGGCCATGGATACGATCCGGGGCTTCCGTCTATGCCATGGGTCTTCAAACTACGGCCCTCCAGTTGTTCAGGAACTACAATTCCCATCATGCCTAGTCATGTCAGTTTTGCAATCCCTCATGGGATGTGTAGTTCCGCAACAGCTGGAGGGCCGTAGTTTGAGGATCCCTGGTCTATGCGGTGGTACTGCGCCGCCTTGTGTGGCTGAAGAGCTGGTCTGCGGACTAGTCCTCGGTGATGGCCTTTAAGGGTGAACGGTCCTTTTGGGACTTCCCTGAGTGGCATCATTGAGGATGCCACGGGTGGTAAGCGCATGCTGTTCCCACAGTCTGGGAAGGGCTAGGGACCTCGCCATGTGCAAGGACCCTCCTTGACTTCCTCAGAGTGTTTTTTCGCCTGCCCTGTGCGGTGGGGGTAGGTCTACAAGGTTCTTAAACCCCCGCTGCGGGGCAGCAGCGCACCTGATACCGCTTGCCTAACAAGTCTGCGGACATACCTGCTTCCGCCTAAAGGTCTGCTCCCGCCCGTGTCTCGGGTGGGAGACTGGCTTCACACATTCGTGGCTCGGTGGAGGTCTCTCCTCTCTGACCGTTGGGGTTGCGAAGTGGTTTTCTTGCGGTACAAGATAGTTTCTCTCTTGTCTGCCGAACAGGTTTTTTCCCTCCGGCCTCTGACCTCCTCCGGTTCGCCGGTTGGCTCTGTCAAGGGCTGTCCAGGATCTTCTGGTCAGGGGAGTGATTGTGCCAGTTCCCTCGTTGGAACGGTCTCAGGGGTTTTACTCCATTCTGTTTGTGTCCCCACGGAGGATGGGGCCCGGTCAATCCTGGGCCTCAAGTCCCTCGTTTGTTTTGTCAAGGTGCAAACTTTCAGGTGGTGTCGATTCGCTTGGTAATAGCGGCACTCCATCAGGGGGATTTTCTGTCATCCTTGGATGTCATGGACGTGTACCTGCTTGTTCCCATATCCTCGAAGTCCCAGAGACTCTGTGCTTTGCGGTCGGGGGGGGGACCATTTTCAATTGGTGTCCTTCCTATTCGGCGGGTTTTCCCCAAGGTGCTCGTCCCGATACTGGCCCGGCTGTGACAGCGGGGGTTTGTTATCATGGGATGTCTGGACGACATTCTCCTACGAGCTTCTTCGAGCTCTGAATTGGTGGACCCGTGTCTATCACGTGTCAGGCTCTCTTCTGGATTGTCCTGAAATCAGGGTTGATTCCGTCTCAGGGACTGGAATACCTGGGACTAGTCCTGGATTCCACCGGGGGCGGGAGCGTTTTTCTCCTAACGGAAAAACTTCAGACTCTGCTATCTGCTGTGCAGCAGTTGCCGACCCAGTAGCGGTCATCTCTGCGATTCTGCAGGAAGGTTCTGGGTCCGATGGTGGCCTCTTTCGAGGCGGTTCCGTATGCCCAATTCCACGCCAGGGTACTACGGAGGGAACTGCTGTCACGTTGGGACTAGCTTCCGTCATCTATGGATTACCAGATTCAATTGAGTCATCTGATCATGTCTTCCCTGGTGTGGTGGCTGGCGTTTCCGGTGCTTTGGGCCGGGAAGTCGTTTTTCTGCAGGCCACTGGACAGTGGTCACGACGGATGCCAGCCTCTCCGGTTGGGGAGGGGCGCTTGGGGCACCGGACTCGGGTGGAGTCCTGCCTACTGATCAACGTTCTGGAGCTCCGAGCAATCAAGCTTTGCCTTGCCGGGTGGTCCCTGGATCTACAGGGCCGGCCGGTCAGGATCCTGTCCGACGACGCCACGGCCGTGACCTAGGTTGATCATCAGGGAGGCACACAGAGTTCTGTTGCGGCGACGGGGGTCGCGCACATCCTTTCGGTTGGCCGAAGGGTCCGTTCTGGCTCTATCGGCCGGGTACATTCCGGGAGTACGGAATTGGCTAGCCGTCCTCCTAAGTCGCACTACACTGGGCCAAGTGGTCTCTCCACCCGCAGGTGTTTCAGGGACTCCGGACGTGGACCTTCTAGCGTCCCGTCTCTATCGGTAGGTGCCACTGTTCGTGGCCAGGTTTAAGGGCCCGTGGGCGGATGCGTCAGGCGCGTTGGTGGCTCCTTGGGGTCACTATCGCCTAATTTACACCTTCCCTCCTCTGAACCTTCTTCCTCGCCTGCTGCGCAGAGTGGAAGCTGTAGGGATTCTATCAATCCTGATTGCCCCAGATTGGCCACGTCGCTCCTGGTATGCGGACCTGGTGCGTCTGGTGGCAGACGCCCCCTAGCGTCTTCCCCCTGGGTGTTGATCTTCTGTTACAGGGTCCGATCTTCCACCCTGTTTCACAGCCACCGGCTTTAGCGGCGTGGCTGTTGTGAGCCAGGGGCTGAAGGACCGAGGCCTATTGGGCTCGATGGTCTCTACCGTGCTGCGTGCACGGAAATCTACCTCACGTAGGATTTTTCATCATACATGGAAGGCCTACATCTCTGTGTGTGGGGAGGTGAAATGACACCCTCGTACATACGTGGTGTACAGGGTTCTGCTGTCTTTGCAGCAGGGAGTGGTTCAGGCTCTCGCCTTAAGTATGGTTAGGAGCCGGATTTCTGCTCTGGCTGTTTTACTTGCAGCGACCCTTGGCATCGCACTCCTGGGTGCGTACGTAGGGTCAGGGGGGGTCTGGCAGGTGGCCCCTCCGGTGCGCCCTCCATTACCCCCATGGGACTTGAATTTAGTCCTTTCGGTGCTTCGGGATGCTCCCTTTGAGGACATTCGGGAGTTTTTTTTGTTTATTGTCACAAAAGGTGATTTTATTTCTGGTAGCTATTACCTCGATCAGACTTGTGTCTGTCTGATCTGGCGGCCTTGTCTTGCAAGGCTCCCTACTTGGTCATCCGTAAGGATGAGGTGGTGCTGCGGCCGCAGCCGTTTTTTCTCCCTAAGGTCGTTTCGGCTTTTCACATTGAGGTGGACATTGTTCTTCCATCCTTATGTCCTCTGCTGAAATGCCAGGAGCGGCCACTTTGCATCCTCTGGATGTGGTTCGGGCCCTACGAGTGTACTTATCTGTTACGGAAGTCGGACTCACTGTTTGTGTCAGTGGCTGGCCCTACAAGGGGGCCTGGCGGTCTCGTCGGCCACCGTTCCTAGGTGGTTCCGACGGATTGTGCTTCAGGCCTATGCCCTGAAGGGGCGGGCGCCTCCCTTTCGGGTTATGGCGCATTCGACCAGGGCGATTGGGGCCTCTTGGGCTTTCCGGCATCATGCCTCTGTGTTACAGCGGTGTTAGGATGCATCCTGGTCGTCAATCCATGCTTTTTCAAAGTTTTACGAGGTGGATGTGTGTGCATCTTTTGATGCCTCCTTCAGCCGCAGGTGTTACGGGCGGCAGTTTATGGTTGGAGTTTCTCTGTTGAGCAACTCTGGTTTTTGTTTGGGGTGTAACCTGGTTTGCTGTGTTATTTTTTCCCACCCCTCGAATTTTTTTGACACTGCTTGGGGACGCCCCTAATGTCAAAGAAGGCTGTGTCCGTCTATGAACGAAAGAGAAAATAGGATTTTTGTACTCACTGTAAAATCCATTTCTCTGAGTTCATAGACGGACACAGCACCCACCCCTCCTTGGTTTGTACTGCTTGTTACGAACTGAGGCTCCTAGAGCAGGGTGTGGGTTATGCCTGGGGGAGCGGCACGAAGGAAAGGTTTTAACGCTTTAAGTGCTGTTAAATTCTGCCTAAACTCTCCTGGTAGGAAGAAGCATAACCCTAATGTCAAATAAGGCTGTGTCTGTCTATGAACTCAGAGAAATGGATTTTACGGTGAGTACAAAAATCCTATTTTTGCTAGACTGGCTTTACTCTCTTACCCACTTGAGGCTTCTGTCTTGTCAATGCTGGAGTTTCATTATGTGTACTATGTCTCCCTCCACAGA
This sequence comes from Rana temporaria, assembly GCF_905171775.1. Taxonomy (NCBI): domain Eukaryota; kingdom Metazoa; phylum Chordata; class Amphibia; order Anura; family Ranidae; genus Rana; species Rana temporaria. The sequence continues at coordinate 52,298,065 of NC_053500.1, read as the reverse complement.
TGTTTTACTATGTTGATTTTTATTTTATTTTTGTTTTTAACCACTTAAGGACCGCCTCATGTACATATACGTCAGCAGAATGGCACAGGCAGGCACATGTACGTATATATACGTGCCCTGCTTGACGTGGGTCGGGGGTCCGATCGGGACCCCCCCCCCCCCCGTACATGCGGCGGTCCCCGTGGCTTCAGGAGCGATCCGGGACGGCGGCGCGGCTATTCGTTTATAGCCGCTCCGTCGCGATCGCTCCCCGGAGCTAAAGAACGGGGAGAGCCGTGTGTAAACACGGCTTCCCCGTGCTTCACTGTGTCGGCGCATCGATCGCGTCATTCCCTTTATAGGGAGACACGATCGATGACGTCATTCCTACAGCCACACCCCCCTACACTAGTAAACACACACAAAGTAAACCCTAACTCCTACAGCGCCCCCTGTGGTTAACTCCCAAACTGCAACTGTCATTTTCACAATAAAGAATGCAATTTAAATGCATTTTTTGCTGTGAAAATGACAATTGTCCCAAAAATGTGTCAAAATTGTCCGAAGTGTCCGCCATAATGTCGCAGTCACGAAAAAAATCGCTGATCGCCGCCATTAGTAGTAAAAAAAATGCAAAAAAACTATCCCCTATTTTGTAAACACTATATAAATTTTGCGCAAATCAACCGATAAACGATTATTGCGATTTTTTTTTTTTTTACCAAAAATAGGTAGAAGAATACGTATCGGCCTAAACTGAGGGAAAAAAAATGTTATATATGTTTTTGGGGGATATTTATTATAGCAAAAAGTAAAAAATATAGCATTTTTTTCAAAATTGTCGCTCTATTTTTGTTTATAGCGCAAAAAATAAAAACCGCAGAGGTGATCAAATACCACCAAAAGAAAGCTCTATTTGTGGGGAAAAAAAGACGCCAATTTTGTTTGGGAGCCACATGCCTCACTGTGCCATTTTTACATGCCTCACTGTGCCATTTTTACATGCCTCACTGTGCCATTTTTACATGCCTCACTGTGCCATTTTTACATGCCTCACTGTGCCATTTTTACATGCCTCACTGTGCCATTTTTACATGCCTCACTGTGCCATTTTTACATGCCTCACTGTGCCATTTTTACATGCCTCACTGTGCCATTTTTACATGCCTCACTGTGCCATTCCATTCCCTGCCTTGACGATCTCCCTACCTTCTCCTGTTTGCAGAGTATGTCAGACAGCGGGCATCCATTATTCAAAAGCCGCGCCTCCTCCTCAGGCTGTTCCGTGATAGGCGGAATACTAATTTTCCCAGCAGAGCCTCTGTTCAGTGTTCCGCCTATCACGCATGTCCTCTCATCCGAGGATGAGAAGGCGGAACACTGAACAGAGCCTCTGCTGGGAAAATTAGTGTTCCACCTATTACGGAACAGTCTGAGGAGGAGGCGGGGCTTTTGAATAATGGATGGCCCACAGTCTGACACACAGGTACCTGCCGTATAAGACGACCCTTGACTTTTGGAGCATTATTTTAGATGCAAAAGGTCGTCTTATACGCCGGAAAATACGGTAAGTAATAGGCAGTGCTCTGGCACAAAACATGAACAATAAGGGAGTATGAGTCCCAGGGAAAGAACAAATGGTCATATCTCACAAATGTGTAGGTTCAAGTTGTAAATGCTTTGATGAATTATTAAAGGGGTTGTAAAGGTTCATTTTTTATTTTCTAAATGGGTTCCTTTAAGCTAGTGCATTGTTGGTTCACTTACCTTTTCCTTAAATTTCCCTTCTAAATGTGTTTTTTCTTTGTCTGAATTTCTCACTTCCTGTTCCTCCTCGGTAAGCTGTTCTAAATGACTTTTCACCACTCGGATGATGGTGGAAAGCTTACTGAGGAAAAACGGGAAGTGGGAAATTCAAACAAAGAAAAAAAAAACATTTAGAAGGGAAATCTAAGGAAAAGGTTAGTGAACCAACAATGCATTAGCTTTAAAGTAACCAATTTGCAAAATAAAACACAAACCTTTACAACCCCTTTAAACACACAGGTGTGGAAGCAGATACACAGAACAGAGAGGACATGAAACATTACTGCAGATTAATGACATCCTCCCAGCTGATGTCAATGGGGAATCTCAGCCTCTCCCACGGTAGTCCTCAAATTGAGGAAGGAGAGCACCGTGAGCGCACAGCGGCACTCTGAAATAAGGTATTTTGATGGGAGAAAAAATTAAAACGCAGATACTACACAGTATGGCCCGGATTCACAGAGAGTGGGTGCACATTACGCCACCGTAGCGCAAATAAAATACGCTACGCAGAGTGGCAAGCAGGGAATTCACAAAGCCACTGCTCCCAAAACTGTGCTGGGTTTCGAGGACGCAAGTCGGCGTAGGTGGAAGTGGGTGTGAGCCATGCAAATGAGGTGTGACCCCATACAAATGATGGGCCGAGCGCCAGACAGATACATATCGCCAACTGCGCATGCGTCGTGCCGTGGACGTATCCCCCTGCGCATGCTCACAACCACATCGGAACAACTGCCTAAGATACGCCGGATCACTGCCTACGCCATGAATGTATCCTACGCCCAGCCAGACTAAAGTCCAACGTAAAATACGCCGGCTTGTATTCCTTGGTGCAGACCTTTGCATGTCTGCTGCTGGGTTACACCTCCTTTATGGGGCTTAACTTTACACCGGACGTACAACTTACGCGCAGCCTGTGTCGGCGCACTTACGTTCGTGAATCGCCATATTTTTCTCATTTGCATACTTGAATGGCTGATCAATGGGAGCGCCACCATGCGTCCAGCCTAAATGTGAGCCCACGCTACGCCGGCGTAGGCAAGTTACGTCGGCGGGGTGAAGCCTTTTTTTAGGCGTATCTTAGTTTGTGGGTCCGGCGCAGAGATACGACGGCGCATATTTGCACATACGCGGCGTATCTTGTGATTCGTTGGCGCGAGTGCTTTGTGAATCCGGGCCTATATCTTTCTGTAACAGAGGGGTGCAAGGATTTGTGATTAGTGACTTTTACAACCACTTTAAACAAAAAACTTGAGTAATGGTATACCTAATTTTTTAGAACGATTGATGTAAAGAAATTTAGTTTTATTGTCACTCTTTGGACACTGCTTGGACTATTTACGAGTACAACTCGGTGGTAAAAATGGCTGCCAACAAGTGATCATTTTAATACACAGATGTGTCAGTTTGCATCTTGGTGACGTTTCTGGTTCTACTTTCTTCTGAGATAGGGAAGGACACAGTATACTAAGTCTATAGATGATAACTAGGGATGAGCCGAACAACCCCCCGGTTCGGTTCGCACCAGAACCTTTGAACGGACCGAACGTTCGCGCGAACTTTAGAACCCCATTGAAATCTATGGGACTCGAACATTTGAAATCAAAAGTGCTATTTTTAAAAGCTAATATGCAAGTTATTGTCCTAAAATGGGTTTGAGGACCTGGGTCTTGCCCCAGGGGACATGTATCAATGCAAAAAAAAGTTTTAAAAACTTATGTTTTTTCGGGAGCAGTGATTTTAATGATGCTTAAAATGAAAAGAAATTAAAAGAATTTTTCAAATATCGTACCTGCTGGGTATCTATAGTATGCCTGTGAAGTGGCATGTGTTTAGAACTGTCCCTGCACAAAATGACATTATTATAAGAAAAGTCATTTAAAACTGCTTGTGGCTTTAATGTAATGCCGCGTCCACACGACCGTTTTTTTTGGGTTCTAAAAAATTATGTTTTTAAGGGTCTAGGAAAAAAACAACGTTTTTTTTTTCAACCCCATCATTAAAACGGCCTTGCCTACACACGATCGGGGGGGGAAAAATGCTCTAGCAAAGCGCGGTGACGTAGAACACATACGACGGCACTATAAAGGGGAAGTTCCATCTCATAACTTACAGCATGCGCGTTTTTTTTCACGTTGTTAAAGCCCACACAGGCCAATTTTTTTACAACGTTAAAAACGTAGTGAAAAAATAGAGCATGTTCGAAGCCCACACACGGTCGTTTTTAATGACATTAAAAAAACTTCATTTTTTAGAACCGTGTGTACACGGCATTATGTCTGGTCCCTGTAATATGGATGAAAATCATTAAGAAAAATAGTATTGGTTATTATACATATGTTTATTACCCTTAATAACATCTGTTAGTAATTAATACACATATTCTTAAAGGATATACAGTATGTGTGTATTATTGTACAATTAAGTTATAACACATGGCAAATGTTTAAGGGACGTATCCCTTCACTTGTACGGTAAAGTACTGTGCACTAAAGTGCCACATACTTATCCCCCCTATTGCCACAGCTGGCATTAAAGCTAGGAAATACTCTTGACCAGTGTAGACCAGATGTCCAGATGAACTTCACTCAGATGTCCAGATGAACTTCACTCAATGTCTGCCCGACCATCCTCATACTCCAACCCATCCCTTTCAGTTAGTTATAATTGATGGAGACCACACAAGGAATGGTGTACAAATGGCCATAGCAGCCTCTTAATTAACTTTAACATGAACAATAGAACATTCCTTATAACAGAAACATCAGAGAAAAAACTATCAGTCACTAAGACTCTGGGCTTTGACAACACCCCAAAATTAAAGTATGTTTCACTTCTGCACTGCGGGGCCTTTTACTATGATAGGCCTCAAGCCGCAAAACAACGACTCGGAGACAACACACTACCATTACCATATTTTTACCATGATAGGCCTCAAGCCACAACACAACGGCTCGGAGACAACACATTACCATATTCCAGCTAAACCGAGTTAACTGGAATACACTAGAGCAGTGGTTCTCAACCTTGCTAGTGCCGTGACCCTTGATAAAATTTCCCTTGTTGTGGGGACACCTAACAGTAAAAATTTTGTAACGTGAGTTGTCAGGCAAGACAAGTAATTTGCGCCCCTAACCCACGGACATTTAGCGCTCCCTGAGTCTCTTCCACTCGTACAGTATTAAAACTGGTACTTATGGTACATTTTACTCTTTTTGTTCTCCCTTTTCCTTTTTATCTCTCACAATCGGCTGCGAAAAGGCTGGGAAAGCAGTGTGGGCTACAGAAACAGCCCAGGATTTGGTGACCCCTGGCAAATTGTCATTCGACCCCCAAGGGGGTCCCGACCCCCAGGTTGAGAACCACTGCACTAGAGGGACACATCTCACCGGTAGGTCCCGAACCCTTCCTTATCACAAGTTTTCACAGTAGTGGACAACAGATGCCTACATGTGTTAATATACTTTGCAATAATGCTGAAAAGTGTGCTTTCAAGCCTAAAGCGGAATATCACCCAAAAAAGTGAAGTTCTACTTTTCCTCCTCTCCCCCACCATTTTTTTTTTCTTTTTGACATGTTATTGATTTATTTTTTGACAGGTACCTACTTCCAGTTCTGGTTGCCTCACCTAGGCTAACCAAACAGAAGTTCTCCCCCGTCTCTGCCAGCAACCTCCTGGAACACATACTGTGGGTCCATTCAGAAAGCACAGCATAACTCGCACATGTGAAGTGGGGAGCCGGCTGTGAAGTCACAGCTGGCTTCCCATACACAAGATGGCAGTGCTGGGGACCCGAAAAACCGATGAACAAACAAGCCTGGGTAAGGACATCGCTGGATAACGACTGCTAAGTGCTTGTTTTAAAGTCAGCAGTGACAGTATTTACAGTATAGCTGCTGACTTTGATTTTCTGTCCAGACTGAAGACCCTTAAGTATGGCAGTTCACAGAACAATACAATACAAAGTTCCCTAGCACACTTACCAGCTAGCCAGCAAAATAAAACAAGTCTAAACTGTTTCAACAATTTGTATTGGTTTTACATTATATGTATATTTGCAAATATATGTAAAGCCGCACTGCCACGTCTAGGCCCCTCTGCATAGTGCTGTCCCTAACTCTACTCTAATGCCACGTACACACGATCGGAAATGTGGGCTCATACTTGTGTAGCATACACATGGTCACACAAATTCCGACCGTCAAGAATGTGGTGACGTATGACGAGCCGAGATCAATGAAGTTCAATAGCCAGTTCGGCTCTTCTGCTTGATTCTGAGCTTTTATGTTTTTTGCGTGTCGGGATTGCATACAGACGAGCGGATTTTCCGATATAAATTTTTCCCGTCGGAAACATAGAGAATCTGCTCTCAATCTTTTGTTGGCGGAAATTCCGACAGAAAAAATCAGATGGAGCCTACACACGGTGGGAATTTTCGACAAAAAGCGCACATTGGACTTTTCTTGTCGGAATTACCGATCGTGTGTACGCGGCATAACGGAATTTCCAAATTGAGACATTTATAACAATAAATACATTTAGCAGCTAAACTAGTCCAAAAATGTTGATAAAACAGAGGTTTTTGTTGCAGATTTTTGCAAACATATGTGAAGTTACACAGCACTCCCCCAGCAGAGTGTGTGGATCTACTTTATGGCTTGTACTTGATCACAGAGACACGTCGCATAATCTATTCTGAATCTTAATGATACTGCAGATGGTGTTTATAAAGTTTGGAAAGTCACTACCACTTGATTATTTTTACCATTTATTGTGAGAGCAAAGTCATATTATTCCAGACAATATATTATTGCTGGTTTGCACACATCTAGTGCCAAATGGCAACATAAGCCTAAAAAATGTACTGTCCTCCAACCTCCCCATATAGCTGGCCCAAAACACATCTGAATAAAATACTGGCCTCTGACCTCCCCTTATAGCCAGTCCAACACACGCCTAAAAAAATACCGGCCTCCAACCTCCCTTTTAGGTGATTCAACACACATCTAAATAAAAAACTGGCCTCCGATCTCCCCTTATAACCAGTCCAACACTCGCCTATAGCTGTTCCAACACACCAGGGGTATAGATAAAGGTGGTAGGGGGAAACAAACCCCACAGGATGCCCTTGGTGTCAGGCTGGTCACGTGCCATAGTGTGGGGAAAAAAAAAATCTACAGTCCTGCAACTTTTGCAGGGGGAGTTGATGGCACCTACGGCCTTTGTATTTCTCCCCATCTGCTGCTGGTGAAAGAGAACCCACAATAAAGCTCCTGGTCCTCTTCTGATAATTCGGGCTTCAGTTCTTTTTTGTCAGGATCTATGATTTCCTCCATCATCTCTGTCGTGGGGTCCATCGGTGGTAACTGTGAAGAGAAGAAACATTATTACTGAAGAATATGTACAATGATAGACTTTCTATTTGAAATGATTATGCACACACAGAATATAGAAGGACCAATGTGTGGTTTAAATACTTACTGTCTCCATGTCGAATAGTAGGCTTACTTCCCCAGCCTTCAGTTTCACCCAGTCTACGCCTTTAAAAAATGGGTGGCTTTTCAGATATTTATTATGCATCTCTCTTACGCTTGGCCATTTGCATAGAAGCTGGAATAATATACAAAACAAAGGTTAACATTGGTACAAAGCAATAACTATGCAATTCTTCTTTAATAAATATTAATAAAATAGCAATTTTCTGGCTGGCTACAGATGGTGTTTACCTACTTTGTCCACTATGAGATCCATGTTGAAATCCTCAGGGAATCTTGGATACTGGTTGCAGATTGCATCTACAAACTCCTCATCGGTGCCTGAGACAGTGCCTGTGACGTTCCCCGAGATGGTGCCCGAGAAGGAGAATGGATATCCTCCAGTGGCCATCTCATAGACTATAACTCCCAGGGAGAAAAAGTCAACAGCAAATCCATATGGCATTTCCAAAAAGATCTGTAGAAATATAAAAAAAAGAGTAGATTACTGGTCATTACTGGTTGCTTTACTGACAAGAAGGGAAAATCAAAATGTTCCAATACTCACTTCTGGTGGTATATAGGTTGGAGTGCCGGCAATAGACGTCAGGGCCTGAGAGGAATGCACATCTGTTTCTGATAAGCCAAAATCAGCGATTCTGACATGTCCTCTGCTATCGAGCAGAATGTTATCTGGTTTGATATCCCGATGTACAATTCCCCGGTTATGAAGGAACAGCAGACCACAAATGATTTTGGCAGTGAGGAATCTGATGGAGAGATGGAAAAGGTTGATATAAAGCATTTTTTATGGTAATCTAAGACAGAAAATAACAAATCATTGATTCTAACGCTCCAATGTACTGAAAGTCAGACCAACTGCCACAATCTCGTATCTAGGGCAAGCCTACACTGTAATCTATGTACAGTACCATGTTCTACCTCCATCCCTATTATTATGATACCCTATTGTCTTACCTAACTTATATCTTAGAAAATCCTATGTTATTTGATCTATGTACAATACTATATTCTACCTCCATCCCTATTATCATGGTACCCTATTCTCATATCTATCTCATATCTAGAACAATGCTACATATTGATGTGCTCTATATACAGTACTATGTTATACCCCCATTCCTATTATTATAGTACCTCACTGCCTTGCCTTGTCATCTCAATAATTAATAGTGCCCTTTTGTTTAAGAAGTACCTCAGGTCTCCACCACTTGCGTATTCCATGACGAAGAATAAGAGATTCTGTGCAGAGGAAAGAAGGATCCAGGTTATAGAAACATGGTGTGAGCATGTACCCGGGCTTTCTTGACACACATCATCCAAGAAGAGACAGCTGCCCCCCTGATGATGTCAGAATTAGATGACCCCATAGAGGGGGGAGATGTTTTGGGTACAGAGGAGGTATGGTGACCCCATAGAGGGAGGGAGATGATCTGGGTACAGAGGAGCAGTGGCGGTGCGTCCATAGAGGGCGCAGGAGCGCCGCCCCCTCTCTCTCCTGCACCGCCACTGAATACAATACAGAGATTCATGCATTGCATGAATCTCTGTATTGTTGCTGCCGCCCACTATTCAGATGGCCGGCCCCCTAGTGAGCGCCGGCCAGCTGAATAACGGCAGCTGCTTGGCTTTGGAAGTGCCTATCAGAGCCAGCGGCTCTAATAGGCTTTCCGATTACAGCCTGTTGGCTGTAATCAGCTTCCAAATAGTTAACCAGGGAGCGCGTTCCCTGGCTTACACTGACAGGCGTCTCAGCCAATCAGGTTTCCTGGTTCTGGTTACCGGTAACCTGATTGGCTAAAGCATCATCGAGGGCGAGAGAAGACATCAAGGGACTGTGAAAGGAGGATGGCTGACCCCAGAAAGGTAAGTGCCGGCCGGGGGGGGGGGGAATCTGACAGCATTTTACAGGGCACAGTGGCGACAATTGATGGGCACAGTGGCGACAATTGATGGGCACAGTGGCGACAATTGATGGGCACAGTGGTGATAAAGGATTTTTTTCTACGGTGTCGGTGTCTTTTTTTTAACTATTTACACTTCCTTCGTGAAATGGTAGAGGTACAGTGTACCCCATTACCAATTCACATAGGGGGGGCAGCATCTGGGGGTCCCCTTTGTTAAAGGGGTCTTCCAGATTCTGATAAGCCCCCCGCCCGCAGACCCCCACAACCACCGGGCAAGGGTTGTGGGGATGAGGCCCTTGTCCCCATCAACATGGGGACATCCTCCCCATGTTGAGGGCATGTGGCCTGGTGCGGTTCAGGAGAGGGGGGGCCGCACTCTGTCCCCCCTCTTTTCTGCTGCCGGCCAGGTTAACGTGCTCAGATAAGGGTCTGGTGTGGATTTTTGGGGGAACTCCACGCCATTTTTTTTTTAAATTTGGGGTGGAGTTCCCCTTAAAATCCACACCAGACCTGAAGGGTCTGGTATGGATATTTGGGGGGAACCCCACGTAATTTTTTTTTTAAATTGATGGCGGGGTTTCCCTTAATATCCATATCAGACCTGAAGGGCCTGTTAATGGAATTTGGGGGGACCCCCAGCTTTTTTATTTTTTATGAATGAATCATCTCTGTAATTGCCAGAGACCCGACAATTCATTAGAGCCGCAAAGACGGTTTTAAATGCCTTTTTTTCTTTCAGAAATTACACTTTGTGCAGGAACAGTTCTATGTACGGGAAACGAAACATGCGCTTTTTCACATGCTGACTTTGCACCCCCACTAGGTACGAAATTTAAAGTAATATTACACTTTTATTGTTTCACTTTTAGCATTATTAAATTCACTGCTCCTGAAAAAACGTCCGTTTTTAAAACTTTTTTTTTTGCATTGATACATGTTTCCTGGGACAGGACCCCAAACACTTTTTAGGACAATAAATTGCATATTAGCCTTTAAAATTAACACTTTAGATTTCTCCCATAGACTTTAACAGGGTGTTCCGCGGCTTTGCAATGTTCGAGTCGAACATGAGTTTGATTTGAACTCGAAGCTCATCCCTAACGGTGAGAGTTGAGAAAAGGTTCAATTTCCACACTTTAGACTTCTTTTTCTTTGCTTTATTTTCTGAACTAGCCAGAGTGGCCTCTCTCACTAGCCTAGCAGCCAGGGTGTCGCACAGAAATTTGGTAAAGTCTCTGCCACAGACCTTCCCAAAGATGGAGGTATATTCGGTCCAAAATCCTCTCAGCACAGGATTAAGCACCCGGATCTCTCCCGATTAACTTCTTAGGAACTTAGAACTGACAGGTGACCATCATTCAGCCTTTCAGTAATGGTGCGTCCTTCGATGAAGTTCAAGGCCTCTCCTGGGATACCAGCCTCTTGCTCGGTGCTCTCCAAGACAGGTTCTTCATCGAGTGGCTTCCTCCCTCAGAACGGACAGCACAGGACCACTCTGCAAACGTAGACCCAGTCTGACTACCAGGCCTACTTGGTAGATTAAAACCCCGGACCAACGTGGTCCTGGAGCCAGGGACACTTGAACACGCACCCCCGGCCAGGAGGGCCACTCATGGGGGTTGGTGGGACGACAGACTCAGGATCGACGACCCCGGGCCAATGGCGTCTGTCCCTTGAGTACTCCTCCCCAGCATGCACAGTGGGACGATCAACTCCCACTGAATGGCTGCCGAAGGGGAACACCCAAAACACATTGACCTGACTGCTGCCACCCTTGGCCTGGGGTGGTAACAGCACCCCAGAAAACAATAGTGGTCACTCACAGTACCAGCCATGGCTGGAACGGAGGCCCAAAATTTGGAAAGAATTAGACAGTCTGAAGGTCTTTTATGAATGTAAAGGGAAAATGTCCTTGCCCCCTTTTATGTATCAGGTACAACTAGTCCTCATCCCTAAGCCCGGCAAAGACAAATCCCACTGTGCTTCCTATAGGCCGATCTCCTTGCTAAACTATGACCTCAAGATCTTGACAAAAATATTGGCAACAAGGCTGCGGACGATTCTCCCATGTCTGGTTAATATAGACCAGACTGGTTTCATGCCAGGGAAATCAATTTACGTAGAGTGTTTGCACATCTTTAGCTTTCTTCCACTGAGTCCTCCACTAAGGTAATGGTTACACTAGACATTGAAAAGGCGTTTGAAAATGCATTTGATTCTGTGGCGTGGTCTTTTATGTCTTCGGTTCTAGAGGTCATGGGTTCCGTAGGTGGATCGACATTTTATATAAAGATCGCACAGATAAAACTTAATGGTGCTCTATCGGCACCCTTTCGTGTTGGAAGAGGTACAAGGCAAGGTTGCCCTCTGTCACCGGCTCTCTTTGCTCTGGTGATGGAGCCACTTGCCTCGACCCTCAGACAAGCAGACAGGGTAAGGGGCATACAAGTTATTCTTTTCTTATTCTTTTCTTATTCTTTTCTTAAATGACCCTGCCCAGTCCCTTCAGGAGACGATGGCCATCCTATCCAATTTCACTAGCTGCTCAGGACTCAAGGTAAACTGGGACAAATTCCAAATTTTACCGATAGATAATGCCGCGAAGGATGTAGCAGATCCCAACCTCCCTTTACTATGGACAGACAAGATTAAATACCTAGGTATTTACATCTCCACATCTACCTCTGACTACCATACCCTTAACTTAGAGCCACTAATACAACTGACGAGAGCAAGACTGAAGGCATGGGCACATCTCCCTTTCTCTCTAATCAGAAGAATTAAAGTAATCTATTCAAGATGAAGCTTCTACCTGCTTTTCTCTATCTTCTCAGACATGCCCCCGTCTGGATACCCAAAAAAGTATTTCGCCTGATAAACACCATTTTACTGTCCTTTCTCTGGGGCACCGGTCACCTGAGATTTAGGCTGACAGTGCTACAGAGACCTTGGGGAGAGGGAGGTCTGGCTTGTCCTGACCTCCATTCCTATTTTGTTGCTGCCCTGGTATCCCATGCCCACAACTGGCTGGTCTCAGATGACTCCAACGCAGCAGTGGTCCTGGAAGCAGCAAGTCTGAGGTCTTATGAGGCGCTACGGAACCTACTTTACCGGGGTCTTAGAGCTCCCTTCCACCTTACAACGGCAATGAGAGCGGTCCTGAAGGCATGGTCGGTGGCAAATTCTATGCGCCCCATGCCTCCTGGACACATGTCCCCACATAACCCTCTTTGGTTTAACCCGCAACTGTCAGAATTTGGGTCCATACCTGATCCCAGTGTGTGGGCATGCAAGGGCATCAAATATGTGAGTCAGATCTGTACTGAGGGCCGACTACAGACATTTGATAGATTGAAACAACAATATAACCTACCTAATTCACATTTGTTTAGGTTTTTGCAGCTTAGACACGCCTTTAACACTCAGTTTGAAAACGCACAGGTGGCCTTTTACACCTCAAACTTGGAGACTTTGCTCAGGGATGAAGCTCTACCTAAACCTTTATCCACCATATATAAAACATTACTTCCTTACATTCACACAGGCCTTGAAAACCTTAAGGCGAAGTGGGTGGTCGATTTCCCTACACTAGATACAGAAAATTGGGAGGAAATGTGGGAGTGTCCCTTTTCACAGCTAATATCGGCTAGAGATAGATTAGTGCAATTCAAAATACTACATCAAGTGTATTACATGCCCATGCGCCTACACAAAATATATCCATCCATCCCAGCTTCTTGCTAGAGATGCGACTTGCCCTCAGCGGATTTTATTCATATTTTTTGGAACTGTCCTCAGATTAAGGTCTTTTGGGCTGAGGTCACCACTTTTATTTTGACTGTCACCACCATTCCTGTGCCATTGTCAGTGGCGGTATGTCTGTTGGGACTTGTAGAACAGCTGGCCCCTCGCCGGGCAAGCAGAACCCTACTAGGATTATTACTTTATTATGCTCGTAAGTCTGTAGTACTCCGATGGAAGGCTTCGTCCGCACCCTCAACAAATTTTTGGAAGAGGTTAGTGAACTCGGCTCTGCCACTATACAAGGCTACTTACCTAAGAGAAAACAATATCTAACGAGTGGACATTGATGGTCAGACTTTCAGGCCAAGGAAGTAGGTTAAAAAAGTTTAATTTAATAGCATATAAATACAAAACAATAATACAAAATAATATTACAAAAGATTATTATTATTAGCCACTGTATATTCCTCAGAAGTCGCCAACGCACGTTTCGCCGTGGGGCTTCTTCAGGACGAAGACGAGGAATGCATGTTTAGCAGAAAAACAGATTTGTATCTGTAATGATACAGTGTAAAGGGTTAATAACATGTATATATAAAAGAAAGAAAAAATTAAAAAAATGAATATCTAAGTGTATAATTACATGACAGATGGTCCTCAACGGAAGTATCCACAAGGCATATATGATGCACAGGAAGCGGCAGCATACGTCGAAAGTGAAGTTTTGGCAGGAATTTTCACACACAGCACCAGGGATCTAATTTTCACAAAGATATGTATATATATACTCAATAAATCCTTAATTTCATGGTAGTCATTGTCCCCAATGCATATATACCCATAGAAAACAGAGAGAGCATACAATAAAGGTTAAGGTATAGCCAGAGTGTATATATGTGAAGAAAGAGAAGAAAAAACAAAACAGAGAACGACAGATATGTCTATAATGATAATATTAAAGATATATAGCATTTATGATGTAATATCACAGGAAATCACCTTAGGTGACCAGTAAAGGTCAAACGAATGGTCCGTGGATTGCAGGGTTAGAAAATCCCAGGCAAACTGCACAGCTCAAAAAGACTGTGGTTATAAAAAGAGAAAGAAGACAAAATATATATAGATAAGGATAAGGATAAATATAGAAAGCCCCATTATTAGCAGCCAAATTTGGTTAAATTGTAAGCAAAATCAATTAAACATGAGCCTTGATTCACCTAATTAGGATGGTCTCAGGCTTACTGGGACAGCAGAGAGTGGCCACCATATACAACATGTGAATCCAATTATGGAAATGTTTAAGCCGGTAACGCCGCCAATAGACAAGCACTGCAGTCAAAGCAGGAGGCCTATAAGTAAAAGAAAATATAAATAAGAGTGTAACAATTAACACTCTCAGAAAACGCCAAAGGAATATCTAGGAGCGCAAAGATAGCAGCACTTACCACGGAGCAGCGTGTGTGACAGATGTCTGTGTCCCAGGGTGTACACAAGGCAACACAAAGCGGATGCGCCTGTGTCTCCCTTAAATAGAGCACATCCCTGCGTCAGCGTACGACATATGACGTCATTAAAGCGCGCCGACTCGTTCAGGCGGCGCATAAACAAGTCGCGATTTTCGATGTGATAGCGGAACAAATCTTATAGCATAGCCGTGAATCACGGCCAAGCAGTGGCTTGTAAAGAGGCACATGTATAAAGGATTGGGCCACTGATCAAAGTAGGACATAGACCAAAGGAACCGGACTTTAGATAGAGGGCTCACATGGTAGTTAGCTGGGAAAAGGAAAATTAGATATAAATATAGAAAGATTAATACTTAAACGATCTTAAGCTTGCCATCATGTGGACAGATAGGGACAGCACATCCTATATTGGTAGGCACATAGGGCCATATTCTTAAACAAGTTACGTAGGCGTATCAACAGATACGCCTACGTAAGTCCCTTTCCTATGTTTAAGTGTATTCTCAAAATGAGATACACTTAAACATGCCTAAGATACACCAGCCTGCGCCGTTGTATCTTAGGCTGCAATATTTACGCTGACCGCTAGGTGGCGGTCAGCGTAGAATATGCAAATGACTACTCACGCCGATTCTCGAACGTACGCTTGCCCGCCGTAGTGTTTTAACGTCGTTTCCGTAAGCGATACGCGGCGTAAAGATAAAGATGCCCCCTAGGTGGCGTACTCAATGTTAAGTATGGCCGTCGATCCCGCGTCGAAATTTCAAAATTGAACGTCGTTTACGTAAGTCGTCCGTGAATGGCGCTGGACGCCATTTACGTTACAGTCAAAACAAATGACGTCCGTGAGACGTCATTTAGCGCGATGCAAGTCGGGTAATTTACCCGACGGAGCATGCGCATTACGATCGGCGCGGGAGCGCGCCTAATTTAAATGATCCACGCCCCCTGCCTGGATCATTTGAATTAGGATGGCTTACACGGGTGGACTTTACGCGATGCCGCCGCAAGTTCACAGGTAAGTGGTTTGGGAATCCGGCACTTGCCACTTAAACTTGCGGCGGCGTAACGTAAAGTACATACGTTCCGCCGCCTGAAATGTATCAGAATATGGCCCTCAGTGCCCAATTGAAATCTAGAATGGGTGATTGTATAGACACACAATATAGATTGAATAGAAAGAACAGAGGAGTATATACACACATAGAGGACAACGAGTATACCATGAACAATATAGTAAAAAAAAAAAAATATACAACCAATAGTTAATTAATTCCTGGTTAACCGTTGCGGAGCCAAAACATAAAAAAGGAATTTGGTAATTTGTCGCAACAGTATCTATGAATACTTCCTATAAACAGCACAAAATCACACCCATAGGATGAGGCTAGTCATATATGCCCCCGGTGCATCCATGGAGGGCCAAGCAATCAGGCAATCGACAGAAAGACATCCATAAGTCTAAAAATATTCATCAATAGATTGTGTATATATGTACAAAGACGTGTGATTACACATTACTTCCTGGATTGGTATGGTAGTCCCATTACCATTATATTGATAGATAGCACATAACATACATTTTATTATTATTTATAGAAGAGACAAGTAATATTCAACAAAAATAGCTAACAAACATATATTCTTCTTATTTGAGATTTTCCCAAGCATCGTTTACGTTTTGATTATATAGAGCATCCATATACATGATATATAGTCTAAGCATAGCCCGTCCCAGTTGGAATAAGTGGGAGAGGTTTAGATGTTGTAGGTTTGCAAGGATGATGATGACAGCCTTACAGTGACATATATGGTAAGGGGTAAGTAGACTAACAGAAAACTTGTTTAGAGATCATTAGACATGTAGAAATGGTTTAAAACTCAGTGAGTCATTTAGCCCTGGCCAACAGTTTGCCTTGAGGCGATAGATCCATTGAGTTTCCCGCTGTAGAACTTTCTGATCGAAGTTGCCACCTCTGGGGTCCTCGGTTATGCAATCCAATTCCCGAAAATTGTATTCGGGGGGTTACATAGCCGTGTGTAAAAGCAACATGGTACCCCATGGTCTTGTTCAATAGACCATTGGTGATGTAGTACATGTGGTCTTTAACCCGTTTCCATAAGGGGCGGATGGTTTTGCCCACATAGAAGCATCCACAGGTACAGAAAATAATATATATAACCCCTTGGGTTTGACACGTGACATGTTTATGTAGTTTGTGTGTTTCCCCATTGGGAAGGTCAATAGTCTGACCCTCTCTAATTAGGTAGCAGAAATTGCAATGCCCACATTTATAGAGGCCCGGTGTTTCTGACAAACCTGTGATGGGCTTGCAGTAAGTACTTTTTACCAAACGATCTCTAACCGATGTGGACCGTCTAAATGTAATATTAGGGTTTTTTGCCACATATTTAGAGAGAGTAGCATCTGCCGTGATTAGGTGCCAATGTCTTTGGATAAGTTGACGAATTTGGACGTGTTGGTCCGAAAAGGTCGTGATGAATCGCATCACGACATTGTCAGACTTTTTTTTGTTGCCATTACTTTTGAGCAGAGTGCTCGCTCTGTCTCTTCCAGCAGCTCAATTAAATGCCTTCTTTAGGCAGGATCTGCTATATCCTCTCGTGATGAGTCTGGTGTAAAGCTTATCTGATTCATTTTTGAATTTCCCACTGTCTGAGCAATTTCGACGTAACCGAAGGTACTGGCTGTACGGTATGCTCCTTAATAGTGGAGCCGGATGGGCACTGGCTGCGTGTAGCAGAGTGTTACCCACAGTGGGTTTGCGGTATAAAGATGTTTGTATGCCATTGACCTCGTCGACATAGATCAGTATGTCCAGGAAGGCAATGGCCGAATCACTATGATTCATAGTAAATTTTAAATTAAATTCGTTGCAATTCAAAAAACTCATAAATGCAAGCAGATCATCTACTGTACCCGTCCAGAACATCAGCACATCATCGATGTATCGAAACCAGCTTAGTATAAATGATAAAAAATAGGTGTTAGAATCAGACGAAAAAAGTTTTCGCTCCCACCCCCCCAGGTACAGGTTCGCGTAGCTAGGGGCACATGAAGTGCCCATAGCGACTCCCTGTACCTGGAGGAGGTGGGACCCATCAAAAGAAAACACATTCTTCGTAAGGATGTGGGAGAGAGATTTGAGCACAAAACCATTTAATTTTTCCATTTTTGGTCCCTTTTCGGCAAGGAAGTTAGAAATAATTTGGAGGCCTTTATTATGTGGTATTGATGAATACAGGGCTTCCACATCTATTGAGACCAAGAGGCAGCCATCAGGCACCGTTAGTCCATCAATTGTTCTGAGTAAGTCGGGCGTGTCTTGAATATAGGAAGGTAATGAGGTCACATGTGGCCTAAGGTATTGGTCAATGAATACACTTGCTCTTTCAGTTTTAGAGCCGACTCCCGATATAATGGGGCGGCCTGGTGGATGTAGTAAGTTTTTGTGCGTTTTTGGTAGCGCATAACAAGTGGGGATTCTGGGATGTGGGACCTGGATACCATCAAAGATAGCTTTGGTGATAGACCCGTCAAAAAGTGCCAATTGTAGTAGGTCGTCAAATTGCTGATTGAATTTAGCGATGATCTCTTTATTGATTGGTAAGTACCATGTGCGGTTTTTCAAAATGTCCCAGCACATGTTCCTGTACTGTAAGTCGTTCATCACAACGATATTGCCGCCCTTATCGGATGGTTTTATAATTATTTCTGAATTTTTACTCAATGCATCCAGGGCTTGGGTATGTATGGACGAGAATTTAGGGTTGATATGTTTGACAAGAGAGAGTGATTCTACCTCCTTTATTGTTTGAATGAGGAAGGCCCAAACATTAGAGTTAGTCTGGAGTGATGGGAAATTTAAAGACTTCTTTTTTACTGCTTTTTCAAGTGTTTCTAGATCTTGTCTATATACAGAAAGTTGTACCCTTTCTCCTCTTGACTCATTTGTCCTACTTTGATCAGTGGCCCAATCCTTTATACATGTGCCTATTTACAAGCCACTGCTTGGCCGTGATTCACGGCTATGCTATAAGATTTGTTCCGCTATCACATCGAAAATCGCGACTTGTTTATGCGCCGCCTGAACGAGTCGGCGCGCTTTAATGACGTCATACGTCGTACGCTGACGCAGGGATGTGCTCTATTTAAGGGAGACACAGGCGCATCCGCTTTGTGTTGCCTTGTGTACACCCTGGGACACAGACATCTGTCACACACGCTGCTCCGTGGTAAGTGCTGCTATCTTTGCGCTCCTAGATATTCCTTTGGCGTTTTCTGAGAGTGTTAATTGTTACACTCTTATTTATATTTTCTTTTACTTATAGGCCTCCTGCTTTGACTGCAGTGCTTGTCTATTGGCGGCGTTACCGGCTTAAACATTTCCATAATTGGATTCACATGTTGTATATGGTGGCCACTCTCTGCTGTCCCAGTAAGCCTGAGACCATCCTAATTAGGTGAATCAAGGCTCATGTTTAATTGATTTTGCTTACAATTTAACCAAATTTGGCTGCTAATAATGGGGCTTTCTATATTTATCCTTATCCTTATCTATATATATTTTGTCTTCTTTCTCTTTTTATAACCACAGTCTTTTTGAGCTGTGCAGTTTGCCTGGGATTTTCTAACCCTGCAATCCACGGACCATTCGTTTGACCTTTACTGGTCACCTAAGGTGATTTCCTGTGATATTACATCATAAATGCTATATATCGTTAGTATTATCATTATAGACATATCTGTCGTTCTATGTTTCGTTTTTTCTTCTCTTTCTTCACATATATACACTCTGGCTATACCTTAACCTTTATTGTATGCTCTCTCTGTTTTCTATGGGTATATATGCATTGGGGACAATGACTACCATTAAATTAAGGATTTATTTAGTATATATATACATATCTTTGTGAAAATTAGATCCCTGGTGCTGTGTGTGAAAATTCCTGCCAAAACTTCACTTTCGACGTATGCTGCCGCTTCCTGTGCATCATATATGCCTTGTGGATACTTCCGTTGAGGACCATCTGTCATGTAATTATTCACTTAGATATTCATTTTTTTAATTTTTTCTTTCTTTTATATATACATGTTATTAACCCTTTACACTGTATCATTACAGATACAAATCTGTTTTTCTGCTAAACATGCATTCCTCGTCTTCGTCCTGAAGAAGCCCCACGGCGAAACGTGCGTTGGCGACTTCTGAGGAATATACAGTGGCTAATAATAATAATCTTTTGTAATATTATTTTGTATTATTGTTTTGTATTTATATGCTATTGAATTAAACTTTTTTAACCTACTTCCTTGGCCTGAAAGTCTGACCATCAATGTCCACTCGTTAGATATTGTTTTCTCTTTAATACTTTACAGATGTGGCCCATGTGAGTGCTATCCTTACGTTTCTTTCCAATTTTTTTGTTTTCTTCCTCCCTTTTTTCTTAAATCTATCTAATCCCTCTTCTCCTTTTTCTTCTTGTAATTTCATTTCTCCTCCCCTCTCTTGCCCTCCTTCTATCCCCCCCTCTCTTTTTGAATCAAGGCTACTTACCTGTCACGTGGCTGTGCTAAGAAATTCAATAAAATATGGGACATCTGGACGGAATCCCTGTCTACTAATGAAGACTCGATGGACGATTAGTAACGCTCTATTAATTACCTGTAACGGCTCAAGTGGCATCTCTGAACTTGTAGGCTTCCTTGGGTTGCTTGGTCAATAGTTATGGGGAGAGGGGGGAATGTGAATGTGTATATGTAATGTGTACTTCATTTTATTTTGTAAATAATTACAATAAGCTATGTGGAGTATCTGTGGAAATAGAAGAATACTCTAGATAATCTGCACAGGTGGTTGAGCGTACAGTAGTTTAGTTGTTTATTATTATTTTAGTTTGTGTGTGACTGAGCCTGGGTATGCCCAATAGGCTCTGTATTGCATTGTTTTTGTTTTTTTTACCTTGAAAATTGAAATAAAAACAATTATACAGTCTGAGTCAACTAACTCTCAGAGTGCTGGTAAACTGTTCCCCAGTTCTGACAAAGTTCTGAGACACATGGAACGAAACATGTAAACTCTTGGGGATCAGTAACCCCCATACATGTTGAGCTTTGCTACCCCCTTTTAGCTCAGTGATATTTACACTTTGAGCCGTTATGCAGCTTACTGGAGGACATCATATGGAGACATGAATTGTCTACACTGAAGACAATCACCACCCTCTGCATGGAGCTGCTTTAAACTGTTTGGATTGGAATTGGAGATTACTATTTTATTATATATCCTGTTTGGACATTGGCATCAGCCATTGTTACACCAGACATTGGCATCAACCATTGTTTTTCACCGGATATCAGCACTAACTATTATTTCACCGGACATTTACTACATCTACTCTAGTAATGAGCAGTGCACTCAGTGTTGTGGATATACACAGATGGATGGATTGGCTGCAATCTCTTTGAGCAACTTGTGACAACATATTGGATGGAATAGCTGCGATTCTGAGCTATTTGTGACAGCTAACAGTGAGTAAACCTGTGTGTTACATTGCTTTGGAATACTACTGCAATCACTGTTCCCCATAACCATCACGCTACTTGTCTGTTTACAAGCTGCCTACCCAACACTGTGGATATAAATCTTATGGACTGATTCAGATCTTCTATGAGTAACAGCTGAGCTGCTAGTAATATAGGCCCAGATTCACAAAAGAGATGCGACGGAGTATCTCAGATACTCCGTCGTATCTCTCAGAGTATCTATGCGACTGATTCATAGAATCAGTTACGCATAGATAGCCCTTAGATCCGACAGGTGTAATTGTTTTACACTGTCGGATCTTAGGATGCAATACTGCGGCCGCCGCTGGGGGTAGTTTGCGTCGTAAACCAGCGTCGGGTATGCAAATTAGGAGTTACAGCGATCCACTATGGTTTTTCGCGTTCGCTACGTCGCTGCTACTCTAGTTTCCCGTCGCAAAGTTAGTAGTCGTTTTTGGTGCCCTAACTTTACACAGCACACGTATGTGCTGTATAAAGTATGGCCGTCGTTCCCGCGTCGAAATGTAAAAAATTTTCCTTCTTGCGTAAGACGTCCGGGAATTACGGAAGTACGCTATGCACGTCGCCGTTCGAAAAAATGACGTCACTTCGCGCAAAGCACGGCGGGAAATTCAAAAGGGAGCATGCGCAGTAGGTCCAGCGTGGGAGCGCGCCTAATTTAAATGGCACACGCCCCTTTGAATTACGCGGGCTTACGCCGGAGGCCGCCGCCGTAGGTTTTCATTGCAAGTGCTTTGTGAATCAGGCACTTATGATGAAAACTTGTGGCGGTGTAACGTATCTACGATACGTTACGCCGCCGCACTTCTACGTGAATCTGGCCCTTAGTGAACAGCTCTATGGACACAGTTTTCTACATCATAATTACTTTGATTGAATGGACTATACCCGTATGATATGGGAATCCGTTTAACTGTGGCCACATCATTGCGACTTTACTAATCGCATTTCTGGTGAATAATATTGTGATCATCTACAGCGCTTTGCCATCTCCTCTATGTCTCCCAAATAATTCTAAGAATCAATGAGATCAGACCCATATGGAGGTTACACCTGTTTCACATGGTGATTTCTATGAAAGGACTTTTAGGCCCCTTTCACATTAGCGGACCGTTCGTCCGTTTATTACAAGTCCGTTTACGGACTTGTAATGCATCCCTATGGGATCGCGTCCGTTAGCGGATGGAGCATCCGCTAACGTCCGCAACCATCCGCGTCCGTCAGGATCCGTTTTTTCGAACGGAAGAAAACCCTATTTTTCTTCCGTCCGGCGGAACGGATCGGATGAAGACGGACAGACGGTCCGTCTTCATCCGATTCCCCATAGGGGAGAGCGGAGGAAAGACAGGGCGGTCTCTGCACAGTGTGCGAGGACCACCCTGTCCGCCGACAGCTCAGCGGGGATTACGGATGATCCCCGCTGAGCCGACGGACACACACGGAGCGGACACAAAAACGGTCCGCTCCGTGTGAAAGAGGCCTTCATCTACCCATCAGGTTCCTTGTCCCTCTGGTATTTTCATTGACAATCTTGCTTGTTATAAGTTATCCATCAGATTGGAGTGGTGTACTATATCTTTTTAGGTTCAATAAAAGTTTTATTAAAGAATTTTAGACAGACATCAAAAGAAACATGAACCAGACCTCCCACAATGGGTGGGCTGGTTTACATCATAACAAAGGATACCTTTTAAAAGCATAATCTATAGTATGAACTTCATTAGGAGCTAGAAAAACAATCACGTAATCAACCCACTCGCGTAGCATGAAATACCTTGCATCTACCCTCTCCGGCCCGGGCGCCCCTTTTGGGAACCAGCTGCGCCTCTGGCCAGGGGGGAGCAGGGGGCCAAGCCCCCGACAATATGGGTTGCCGTAGGGAAAAATGGCAGCAACATGCATACCATTCCAACTTATAAGGGAATGTGCCCAAGAAATTCAATCACATAAACGTAAGGTATGGTCAGGGCCGGATTAACAATGGGGCTGATGGAGCTGCAGCTCCAGGCCCCTTTCTCATGATAGGCCCATTTGCCCAAAAAAAAAAAAAAAAAAAAAAAGTTTTTTTTAAGAATTTTTTTTTTCTAAGATCGAATTTGGGGGGTTGTAGCTCGATGACCAGAGGTCACAGAAACCCCACATTTGGGGGTAGGCATGGGAAGAGCTACCCCACAACTGGTTAAAATATGGGACGGCTATCATTTATGGTTCCGGAGATACGGGCCTGCTTGCACAGCCTTTCAGAAGCTACATTCAGAGCGGCCAATATAAATACAAGCTGACACACTACAGCAGACTGATAGGATCACAGTGCTTATAATAATTATTTGTATATTACTCATGGTAATTAACCCCTTGCCACCCAGGCCAATTCTGACACTTCTCTCCTACATGTAAAAATCATCATTTGTTTTTTGCTAGAAAATTACTCTATGGTGGTCTTTGCACTTTTTATGTTGCAGGGTACAGAGCTGCACGATTCTGGCTAAAATGAGAATTGCAATTTTTTTGCTTAGAAGATAGATCACGATTCTCTCACGATTGTTGCGGCGTAACATCATCTTTCACATTAAAACAAAAAAAAATAAAAAAAATGGGCTAACTTCACTGTTTTGTTTTTATGGTTTTTAGTATTCATTGAAGTGGGAAAATGCAGTGTGACATAACATATTGCAGCAATAGCCATTGTATTCCCTAGAGTCTCTGCTAAAATATATATAATGTTTGGCAGTTCCAAGTAATTTTCTAGCAAATAATATTGCTTTCTAACTTAAGAAACAAGTGTTGGACTTTAAAGGAGTTCTCTGACCTAAAACTTTTAACCCCCGCTGTGCCCGGGCTGTAAAACTATACAAAATAAACTGTCACTTACCTGCCTACGATCCCCCGTTGTTCCGATATCGCCGTCCCGTTCTCCGGTCCCGGGCCCCTTCCGCTTCCTGTGTGACGGTGACTCATAGTGCGCTCAGCCTATCAGCGGCCGCAGCAATGTCCCGTCGCGGCCGCTGATAGGCTGAGCGCACTATGAGTCACCGACACACAGGAAGCGGAAGAGACCGGGACCGGAGAACGGGACGGCGATATCGGAACAACGGGGGATCGTAGGCAGGTAAGTGACAGTTTATTTTGTATAGTTTTACAGCCCGGGCACAGCGGGGGTTAAAAGTTTTAGGTCAGAGAACTCCTTTAAGTGCTTAAATGTAGTTACAATGTTAGTTAGTTACAATGTTTCATTTTGTTTACAAACTTCGCAGACTGCCCAGATTTGTTCTTTACACACAGAAGTGTATCCCTTTGATCTGATCTAAGAAGGAAGCATTAGTTACAATGTTTCCTGTTAAAAACTTGGCAGACTGCCCAGATATTTTCTTTTGACAGCTGAAAGTCTCTCCACTTGTTATATGAAAGAATCAGCAAACTCTGCATTGAAGATCGTCAGGGGGGTTGAATCGAGATCACGATTTTTTTAACGATTAATTGTGCAGCTGTAGCACGGTATTTGCGCAGCAATTTTTCAAACATGTTTTTTTTGGAAAAAAATGTTTCATTCATTAAAAAAACAGTTAGTTAGTTAAGTTAGCACAATTTTTTTTGGTATCCTAAGCGATGCTTTACATTTTTTTAGGTTACATGTTTAGAGTTACAGAGGAGGTCTAGTACTAGAATTATTGTTCTCGCTCTTACGATCGTGGCGTATGTAACCTGTGTGTATCTGGCTCTGATACTACCAGTGCCTACCCAGCCACTGACTAGTATCTCTCCCCAGCCTGTCCCCCACACACCCTCTCACCTGCTGACCTGTGGATAGGGGAATCACTCCTGCAGTGTTATTGTGTTCTGCCAGTGCGTACAATGATCAGTGTTGCTAACTTTAGCTGGCAGCACTGATTGTTTTAAGAAAAAAAAAAACAGGCTGGTTGTACTCAAGTTGATTAATAGATTGACTTGTGTAAAACCAGCTAGCCCATACATAGATTGACTATGGCTGGTCTCTGCATAATTGGCGTAATTTCAATCCATGTATGACCCGCTTAACCACTACTCAGTCCCTAAATATCCTTCCACTCCTGTACATAGTGCTCACTGTCATACTCTCCACACTCCTCTCCTGTACATAGTGCCCACTGTCATACTCTCCACACTTCTCTCCTATACATAGTACCCACTGTCATACCCTCCACACTCCTCTCATGTACATAGTGCCCACTGTCATACCGTCCACACTCCTCTCCTATACATAGCACCCACTGTCATACCCTTCACACTCCTCTCCTGTACATAGTGCCTGCTGTCATACACTTCTCTCCTGTACTTAGTGCCCACTGTCGCACCCTCCACACTCCTCTCCTGTACATACTGCTCACTGTCATACCCTCCACACTCCTCTCCTATACATAGTGCCCACTGTCATACCCTCCACACTCCTCTCCTATACATAGTGTTCACTGTCATACCCTCCACACTCCTCTCCTATACATAGAGCCCACTATCATACCGTCTACATTCCTCTCCTGTACATACTGCCCACTGTCATACCCTCCACACTCCTCTCCTGTACATACTGCCCCATCATACCCTCCACACTTCTCTCTGGTACGTACTACCCTCTGTCATACCCCCTCACTCTTCCTGTACATACTGCCCATTGTCATACACTTCACACTCCTCTCCTGTACATGGTGCTTTTTTCCGTACCCTTTGTACTCCTCTCCTGTACATAGTGCCCACTGTTAGACCCTCCACATTCCTCTCCCTCACCTGCACATACTTCCCACTTATATACCGTCCATACTCCTCCCCTATGTCGCTTACCCACAAAAACAGTTCTTTAAAATTATACTGAATATCCTCAATGTTACCAGCTCTAGAATGGACA
The DNA here is from genome assembly GCF_905171775.1 of Rana temporaria. Classification (NCBI taxonomy): domain Eukaryota; kingdom Metazoa; phylum Chordata; class Amphibia; order Anura; family Ranidae; genus Rana; species Rana temporaria. The sequence continues at coordinate 52,272,202 of NC_053500.1, read as the reverse complement.
CACTTTTGTTAGTTCAACTAAAGAAAATATCAGTTCTCATATTTGTTCTACCCCATTATTAGTACTCATTTAATTTTGTGATTACTACTATGATGTATAGAGGAACATCGGGGATCTCAGCTACTCTAAATATAGCACTAAAAAAGTGGCCCTGAAAATATTTTTTAAATGTTGGCAACTGTGCACTTAGGCACTGCCCAAGGGCCACCGTCCACCGGGTCAGTAGGGGGCCCCATGAGAGGCTCCTGGGATCCTGTGATAATAAAGCAGTAGTAAACTTTCCTGACATTACTACTTTTTAGAGGCCCTGGGGTAGGTTATGCCACAACGTACAAGTATGCACAGCATATTAGCACATTAGTGTACACTTCAATTTTCAGACTGAGCCCTCCAGTGCTGCGATGAATCAGGCGGGGCCCGGGCACTTACATCTTTACCCGGTCTTCCTTCTGGGTTCTGTGCCTTTGGTCACTTGCCTTGGCTGGGCTGCGTTCATGTCATTCCCACGCATTTAATTATTATTTATTACACCCCATTCACACCTCCGCGACAAAACGCCCGACGCCGGCCGCTCGTGCCGCTGGAGGGGAGAATTCCCATTGCTGTCTATGAGATGGTTCACATCTCATAGACGCCGTACACCTGCGGCATGAAAAAAAGTCCCGGACCCTTTTTTTCAGGCGGCATTGGCGTTCGGCCATACAAAGCAATAGGAAGGATTTGTAAAAAAAAGTTACACTATTCGCGGCAAAATACGCCGCGTGCGCGGCGTTACTTGTCGCGGAGGTGTGAATGCAACCTAAAAGGCCCCACCAAAATCCTCAGCACCAGGCCCATGATGTTCTTAATCTGGCCCTGGGTATGGTCCTATCTTGGTGATACCAAACTTGCCTGTGTAGGACGGTAAAAGTACCAAGAAAAAAGGAAGGTATAAAGAGAGTAAGTCATACAGACAAGAGAAGAAAAGAAAAGAAGAGATAGAAGAGGGTGGGAAGGTGGGGGGTGGTGGGGGGGGGGGTATTTGGTGTGCCCAGATCTCCCGTGCCCCAAACCTATAATATGTAGTACAAGATCAAACCCTCCTGTACCCCTCAGGGAGAGCTTGAGTCGGGTGAGAGTAATGTCTTTAATGCGTCTGAGGAAGAGAACTCCCTCCATAATCCCCATGTGAAGGAGAACTTGGCGAGGCTGTCTAGAGCTTTAGCTTGGAGTTCGCCCTGTTGTCCGAGAATGGACAACAGGGCGACCGCGGGGGAGGAAGGAAGGGGTTTGCTATAGATATCCGAATAAATTTTGAATATTTGGTTCCAGAACGGGCGAATAGCCTCACAATCCCACCATATATGTAGATACGTACCAACAGCCGAGTTACATCTCCAGCATGAGTCCGGAGTAGACGGAAACATGATCCTGAGGGCGGACGGCACCCTGTACCACCGTGATAGCACTTTATAATTTTTTTCCCGAACATAGCTTGAGATAGAGGATTTGTGCGTGTAATAGAAGGCTTTTTGCCAGTCTGCCTCGCTTATGATAGTCTCCAGGTCCCCTGACCAGGCTGCGGTGAATTTAGGAAGGGAAGTGTATATGTGTCCCAAGGTCATTTTATATATTATAGAGAGGGTGTGGCGGGGGGTCTTTTGCAGTACGCACAGCTGCTCAAACTCCGTCAGGGGTCTGTGGGTCTGTCTTGATTTGTGGAGCTGCTTGCAGTAAGATGTCAGGTGCATTTGGGTAAGCCATGTCACCTTCGAGGAAGGGGAGGGCTCTTCTATGACTAGAGAACCCGTGGTAGCACTGACAAACTGTCGCGCCGTAGGCCATTGTTCTCTTTTATACCCAATGAACGTGTGAACAAGTTTACCGTCTGGGATAGCCGGGTTGTCGAACAAAGGGGTCAATGGGCACGGGTCGGTAGTCAAAGCATATGGTACCCTCCGGCGGTACCAAACTGTTAAAGCGTCTCTGGTCAGGGGCGATAAGTCCGTGAGGGCCTGGTGTGTCCTCTCATTGCCCCCAAAGGAGGGATCGAAGATCAAGAGAGGAGAGGTCCTGTTCGACCAAGGTAGAAACCTTGCTCGTGGGATGGGGAAACCATTCCAAGATCCGCGAGATAACTGTCGCTGAATGATACATTTCAAAGTCGGGGAGGCCAACACCTCCCCTAGTAATGGGGGAGCACAGCAAGGTATGTTTCAGTCTAGGACGATTTCCCCCCCAAACAAAGCGTATTGCCATCGAGCGTAATGACCGGAAGAATCCAGCAGAGAGGGCTATTGGTAAAGCCTGAAACGTATATAACAATTTGGGCAATATGTCCATTTTCAGGGTGTTCATATGCCCAAACCAGGACACCGGTAGGTTTAAGCGGTCTTCCGAAAGGCGCCTGAGGCTAGTCAGCAACGGGCCATGGTTGAGGGAGTATATCTCCGATAGGTCAGCCGGTATCTCCGTTCCCAAATAAGTGACGGACTTAGCCCGCCATTGGAAGGAGAAATTGGACTTCAGCGTCAAGAGAACGGGTTGCGACAACGAGACGTTCAGGGCTTCAGTCTTTGACAGATTAAGTTTGTAATTGCTAAGGGCACCGAACCGCGAAATCTCAGCCAAAATAGATGGGATGGTGACATGGGGATGGGTGACGTACAACAGGAGGTCATCGGCGTATAGGGAGAGTTTACAGTGACATGAGGGGGTCTAAACTCTAAACTCTAAATACTAAATTGTCCAGTGACAAGAGAAAAGAGAGAGGAAAAGAAAAAGAAGAGCAAACAGACGGAAAAGAAACATCGTGGCCTCAAGGGCCTCACTAATACTGTTGCTAGCAACATATCAGCTGATACCAAAACGGCAGCTGAATCTCCTAGGTGGGGGAATGCGGACAGCGCACAGCGAGATGCCCGCACACACCGTAACTTTAAAACTAGACAAACTATACAAACTTTCGACAGTTGGATTATTTAGGGGTCCCCCCGAGCAGCAGAGAGTGAGAAAGCAAGTCTTTCCATAGAACCTAGGGCACCAAAGCACCCATTTGTGATCCACTAAATCTACCACCCAGGGGGGACGCCGTCAAAACAAGTACACACACCAATTGCAGCCCCAGCCCAAGACTGGGGTATATTCAGGGCTGAGGGGGGGAAGGGTCAGCAGGGGCCAGGAGAGCCCTCCGGCTATAGGGGGTCAGGGCTGAGCCCAGGGGTAGCAGGCTAGAGAGGTCCGGGGGATTGGGGCTATAATCAAAACTGAGGGTACAAGACAGTGCCAGATCATAAACCGTGAAAAAGAGACTCTACATGAAAGAGAAGAAAAAAAAAAATAATAATAATAAAACAGATCAGGAACAGTCCGTATTGCAATGCCCCCACCCCTCCAAACCACATAGTCCCCTGGGGAGCGAATCTGAAAAAAATTAAAATCAAAAAAGGGGGGTCCCTGCTCTTCAATCATCAGGTGGTCCGGGGGCCTCTGCTCTGGATCGTCTCGGCTTCTTGGACTGTCTCTTCCATCCGGAGGAGGGCTGGAATCCAGGGGTTGCAGCTTTAAGTGGCCAATCCGGCAGGGGTATCTGTGGCAATTCAAAGGTGCCCAAGAATTTGGGGAGATCTCCGAGGGTGCGGAATATAGCAGATTTCCCTTCATGGGAAGCAGAAAGTTGAAAGGGGAACCCCCATCTATACCTGATTTGTTTGGCTTGCAGTGCCCCTGTCAGGGGTTTTAGTGATCTGCGAAGGTCTAGAGTCAGTTTAGACACATCTGGTAATAGATGGATGCGGGTCTCATTGAAAGTAATGGCTCCCTGTACCCGAGCAGCCTGCATAATGGCATCTTTAATGGCATAAAAGTGAACTCTGCTTATGACATCCCGTGGATAATCTGGGTTAGGGTTCTTAGGCCCCAGGGCTCTGTGGATCCTATTGAGCTCTATAGGATCCTCCTTGTCTTTTTGGAGTAGGTCATTGAAGATACCAATAACCACCGGGGCCAGATCATTAATTTCCACCGTTTCAGGGAGTCCACGGACACGTATATTGTTGCGTCTGGCCCTGTTTTCTTGTTCGTCCTGAGATAGCATGAGCTGCTGGATCTGTGCAGTGTGTTCATTCAAAATAACTTCATGAGCCTGCAGCGTGGAGACCGTTTCTTACACGCTATGTTCCACCTCCTCTATCCTGTTAGTCACATCCCTTCTGAGCTCCGAGATCTCCTGTTTATATGAGCGTTCCATCCTCTGAACACAGGCCTCAAAGTCATGCCTGGTTGGCAGGGCCTTGATGTAGGCCTCAAGATCCCAGCTTATATAGGAGCGATGGGATTCGGGGGAGTGACAGGCCGAGCGGGTCGAGCCTGCATCCGACTCAGGAGGTGAAATGGCCCTCTGGCGAGTCCTCATGGCTGAGGAGGATTTCTGTGAAGAAGAGCCATGGGACGGAGGATGTGAGCCTGAAGGACGGGCCGCCGCCATCTTGGATGGAAGGGGGTCACGCTGCTCCGGACGGATTTTATGGAAGAACCGGTCAATGTCACCGTCTCTACCCGGATCGGGCGTATGGTGGGTGTCTCCTCCCCCCTTTCTGCCCATTACCGACCTGTTTTGCGGTGTGTGTGTGCGGTCTGAGGTCGATCGTGAGCGCGGCGTGTGCGGGAGCTCTCTGCTTCAGCGTCTTACACCGCCATGCGCCAGGCCACGCCCCTTACTATATCTTTTTACCACATTCACGTGGTCTGTATATTTATTTCCAGGTGTCTTTTCAGGTGTCTTTCCACACATAGACAGTGGACATCTATCACCTGTTATTGCAGGGAATCACTGTCCTGTGTGGGAACCATCAGGGGTACATTTAGCTAGCAATTGGGCTCTTCATCTAGGGGGGGTGTCTGTGTTTTGTGGAGGGTGGGTGTGCTATTCATATACCTCGGTCCTCCTGCGGGGGAATCAAGTTTGTTTAGTTACCAGTACATGCCGTTATTGGGGTTCTTTTAATGGGGAATGATCTGGGTAGGTCCACCTATTTATAGGGGACCAATTTTTATGTCTTATATATGTTTTTGATATAGCTTATAGCTTCAATAAATTTGTAGTTAACTCTTTAGGGTGTGCAGCAGTCTGTTTCTTTCTTATTTTTTGTCATAACTCTCAAACTACCCTCTAAATTTAAAGCAGCGCCGGCTAAAAAGTAGCAGGCCGCTACATGATAAAAATTATAAATGACTCCTAAACATACTAAATTGGTATGTAGGGAAATAAATCTTGAGTAACAGGTGTATCCTCATACATCTGTGAAGGTATAAGTGTGACAACTAATATATAATATAAATAATGTGCAAATTATGGCAGAAAATAGTGAAACATAAATGTGTTAAATACCAATTAATAAATAGATTAAATGAAATAAATGAATAAATAAATAAATAATAAAGTCCAAAAAAGTTCAGAAAAGTGCTTGTGCTGGAGAAAGGTATTCTATGATCCTTTTCCCTCTTTTTCTTTGCGCAGACGCACACGCCCCTGGAGAAGCCTCAAGGCATCCCTGAAGAAGCCTCAAGGCATCCCTAAAGTAGCCTTAAAGCGGATCTCCCGCGCCCCCCCCATTATATTTTTGAAAGCATATCAAATGAGTTACTCACTTCTCTGCCGTTTCTAATCATCCGCACAGTGATTTCTTCTGGAATAATAACTTTTATTTTGTCAGGAAAGCCGTTTCCATTTTGCTTGTGGGCATGAAGCCGACAGGCACTTACTTCCTTGTTTGGTGAATGCATTCACTGCCTCTCGTTCCTGCACATGCTCAGTTCCGTGGCCGCCATCTTTCTACACCCCATACTCCTGCACAGTAATGATAGTGAGAAGGGGGCAAGCAGACATATTGTTACACCCACCGGAGTTTTAGACTTCAGTTATTTTAAACACAAAACGGATACTGTATTTAAGCACATAAGCCTAGTTTTGTTTTGAAAATAACTGTGAAATCTAAAACTCCGGTGGGTGTAACAAGATGTCCGCTCGCCCCTTCTCACTCTATCATTACTGTGCAGGAGTGTGGGGTGTAGAAAAATGGCGGCGAGGCTCCGCAATGACTCCTGGGAGCAATGAGAAATGCTCCCAGGAAGGATATGACGCACAACCCGAAGAAAACCCGTAGAATACCCGCATACGAGGGGACAGGAAGCCGAGTGGCAGATGCTGTAATCAAAGGTACTGTCACAGAAAAAAATGTCCGTTTTGTACTGCATTAGAGTATGCTATTTGAATAAACAAATGTTTAAAATAGGGTGGACATTTTTTTAAAAAACCGACAGAAACGGATACATATCCACCTCCAGTTGCCATCATCCTCAGTGGATAGGTAATATCCCTAAAGGACAACTGCTGAGAGTGAGGAGAAACTGTCGAAGACTAGAAGATTTTGATATACAAGCAGAAGTACTCATTAAGAGATTCCTTGAAAAAGGTTACAAAGAAGACCTACTAACCAAACTAAAGAACAACATCAGACTAATGGATAGAAAAACATTGTTGAAGAAAAAGAAATCAACAACAGCACCCAAAATGGATCTATCCTTTATTACTGGATTCAATAACCAGTATCAACAAGTGGAGAAGATTTTTAGAAAGTACTGGCCCATCCTTAGAGAAGATAGAACATTAGCTAACATTCTTCCACCACGCCCCAAGTTCATCTATCGGAGAGCTCCTACTTTAAGGACACATCTTGTACATAATGTACTGGATCCCCCTCAGAACATCAATATATGTCCAGAACTTAAAGGCTTCTATAGGTGCCAACGCTGCCTCCCATGCAGAACCAACAGACCTCAACCCCGGAGGAAAACCACCTTTAAATCCACAGTATATAACCAGGAATATCAAATAAAAGATTTAATCACGTGTAATAGTACGCATGTGACTTATGTCATTGAGTGCCCATGCCACCTGCAGTACATAGGCCGCACCACTAGGGCCCTGCGTATAAGAATCCGAGAGCATATTAGAAACATAAAAAAAGGCTTTCCCAAGCACAGCCTCTCGAGACACTTCGCAGAGAAACACCACAAAGACCCGACCTGCATGACCTTCTTTGGGATTGACATCATCAAGGACCACTGGCGGGGGGGCAATAAACGAGTACAAGTGTCACAAAACGAAACAAGATGGATACACAAGATGGGATCCCTAGCGCCTAGAGGCCTTAACTTAGACATAGACTTGAACTGCTTCATTTCCAATTTCTAGTAACAAAAAACCATCTATAATTAGATGCCCCATTTGAGATCTGAACTTTATAGCCAATATTTCAGATAAAATATATCTTCTCTGATTAACATTATTACCAATTTCCTACTAAGAGCACTCTCAAATAGAACCAATAGATGAATCCAAACCCAGAAGTATCACTTCCTTTCCTCCTGATCAAGTCTACAAGAAACAGATAAAGCTACTACATATAAAGAACCAACATATGACTCAAACTAAAAATGAATATCTCCAAACCATTTAATCCCAAACAGAATGAATTTGGGTCTTGGATTATAACACATCTTACCCTGAGGGCATTGGGCAACCACATCCCACAAATAAATTTAATTGGAAAGGAAAAAAGATGTGGGGTAACCCACCAGTGCTTCCACAAGCCAATTTCAATAATTTAAATCAGATGATAGGCTTCACCCATAGTATACAAATTGCCCGGTATATAGCAATGGGCATTAATGAAAGGCATTTTTCAAACTTCCGTTTACATCTTCTAACACATATATATTTAGTATTTTATATATAATTCCTACCTCAGTTTTTGTCCTCAAAATATGAACTTCCTGTTACACTTATTCAGGGAGGTGTATGGAATTATCCTCTTTCCCCCTCTGTATACAAAAAATACAGGCAAGAAAACGTATAGATTACCTACCTAGTGGATCGCCCTGATATGACAACACATTATTGAATGGGGGTATTTCCCCCCTTGGGTAAATGACGGGCCCTCTCATACAGGGCTAGTCCACTATGTACATAGGAAAACACATCACAAACACAATGAGCTCTCTGTGCATACAATTATTTACAGTACTGGGTAACTATGGAACTTGGGCAGGGCTCCTTCACTCTGACCCTAGTCACATAACCTAATTACATCTACCTTATATACACTCTGAAATTGGACATCATTCCTTTATTATCCCTTTATTATCTCTCTATAACCATTAAGGTCAGGGAAAATATATTACCAATATTTATCTCTCTAAAAATTAATTAATTAATTTATTTTTTTGTTGTGTATATGCATATATAAGTTTGCAATTTAATGGATTTTTCAACTTAAGACCTTTATTAGTTACATGATCACATTGTGGTAGCATTAACTGAGTAGCTAGCTATCTTTAAGTTGTTTACCTAATAGAGAGAGCATTTTTATCTTTGGCGCCGGCTGTGTCCTTCCCCTTAATACAATTGGATTCTACCAAGGGTTAATGAGTGGGAGGACTAAGGGCTGAAAGTAATCGTATAGCCAGCAATCAACCTCCTCACTACAGGCGGGACACATCTAAAGCCTTGTATAAAAATCATTAGCGTACGTCTGATGCTTGAATCGCCTTTGAGAACGTCATACGACGAAACGCGTCAGGTGACCCAGACGCAAGCACACACGTACGCACGGCCCACCAGCTGACTGTATCGTTGTCCTCCGAGCCGCGCATTGCCTGAACGGGAAGCCACGAACGCTCTTTGCTGACTGCACGGCGGTATCGTGTGACACAGGCTTCGCCCACCAGCTCGTGAGCATGAACGAATAACAGGGCTTATTGTGCCATTGCAGATCATTTTTATTTTACCTAAATCTGCATCCTTGTTTTTGAATGGCCCTCTGATTTTCAATTTTATACTTATTTTTATTTTAATCATTTTTTGTTAATTATTTCCTGGAAATGTTTTTTTAAAACTATTTGTCTACTAACTTTTATATCTATCCCACGGGGATTTGGGATTAATGGTTGGTTTGTCAAACAACCTAAATAATAACAGATCTATATATTGATAAATTTTTTAAATAAAGACGGTTGGTCTTTTTCTTTTGCAAACGCAGTGTCACGCTATGTGGATTTCTTTTTTTCTTTTTTAACTACTATCCTTTGGACACCTGGAAGCGGATTGGATTCTCTTCCCTCCCCCCTCTGGAGAGGTGATAAAAAGTTTTTTCCTGCCGTTTAGAAATTTAAACCAGCGCAACAACAAATACCGAGGTACCACCACCATTGCCTTTTGCCCCTAGGGGTGCCAACATCTGGTGAGTGGGGACCCAGCAGGGGGAGCACATAAGTCACGTTAAAATCCATCAAGAAGAAAATCACATGAAGTCACTATTTTGCTTTTCCTTAAATATGCACTTTGTCATCAGTGATACATTGTTTCCAAACTGAACTTTTGTTTGGTCTCTGAGATCCCGGCTAACGAAGAGATCTCTCTTTTTAGCAATTAATTGCTTACACCCACTGAGGGTTGCTTGTTTATTCTCATTAACTATATATTTGAGGTCGGACGTTTAACTTCACTGCTTATATGTTTACTTTTCACTGTTGCTGTTTTTTCCATTCCAGATTGACTCTTACCAATTAACAGCATATATATATATATTTCACTACCATTATTTGTGTACCCTATCTAGGGACGGTACATAGTCACATTTAACCAATTGTCGCTTGCACTTAATTTTTGGTTTAAGACCTGACAATATTTGTTGGAGGTTATAATCCCACTGTATTGTTTTCTTTTTATTTATTTTTTCTTTTTACACTCCTTTTCAACTCGCCTGATGCCAGAGTTGATCCATATTTAGGCTTACAGCAAAAAAAAATTTTTGCTTTGCCTGCACAGTGTCCTGGAAAAGGCACCACTAATTTATATAAATTTTGTATAACACTCTATCCCACAACTAATTTAGAGTGTCAAACCCTGAATTATCACCGATCTCACAGTGCCCTGGAGGACACTTTATAATCACTTTTTATTATATATATTTTGTTTTCTCTATATTTTTTAATTTGGATCTCACGGAATTCTGGATCTGTGCACCTATTGCACATACTATCACTTTGAGGTTACACCTTGGAACCACCTGAGTTACATTTGAATATAATTGGATATATTTATCTGAATTAGATAAAGAACATAGGATACCATCAGAACAGAAATTTAATCTACTGGCTGTCCTTACACTCTTTGGAAACATATACATCAATTTCACTGGAAGAACCAACAGATCATTGGGTCACCAGTGTTGATTATAAGCAATAATAGGGGGTAGCACCTGGACGTTTGGACATAACGACGTACAGGTCTAGGAGACCCATTTCCATTGGTCTCTCCTAGTAATTGAAGCTCCCCTACAAACAAAATACCTTACTACACATAGGACATCTTGTGGACACTTAACAATAAGCACAAGCAGCGCCACCACCCCCTAATCCAACTATCTATTATTCCCAGGTCTCTCTGAGACTTGTCAGGGAGGCAGCAGCTTAACATCCCCTTATCCTAAGCGCGGATCCCCCCATTTTATTAAAATAGGGTGGAGCTCCGCATTAAGGTACCCCTGTAGAAGTCTCAAGGCATCCCTGGAGAAGCCTCAAGGCACCCCTGGAGAAGCCTTAAAGGCAACCCTGGAGAAGCCTCAAGGCAACCCTGAAGAACCCCCAAGGTACCCCCGGAGAAGCCCTCAAGGTACCCCTGGGGAAGCCCTTAAGGTACCCCTGGACAAGCCCTCAAGGTACCCCTGGAAGAGCCTCAAGGCACCACTGAATAAGCCTCAATGTACCCCTGAATAAGCCTCAAGGCACCCCTGAATAAGCCTCAAGGTACCCCAGGGTGCCTGGGCACCATGGTTGAAAAAGGCTGGGCTAGAGAGTGTATGATATAGTAAGAGGGTGACTGTAGTATTTGAGAAGGAACAGGGTCCAGCACAGGTGGTTAGGTAAGAGCTAGAAATAGGTTTAGCAAGTCTATAGTAGCAGGGATAGACATATGGCTAGGGCAGTGATGGCGAACCTTGGCACCCCAGATGTTTTGGAACTACATTTCCCATGATGCTCCACTACAATGCAGAGTGCATGAGCATCATGGGGAATGTAGTTCCAAAACATCTGGAGTGCCAAGGTTCGCCATTACTGGGCTAGGGTGACACTGTGGTGGACCCCATGTGTGCATTTGTGCAGGCACGGTAGCCCATTCAATGGAACGAGCTGATTTACCTGTGGGAAACACAGCGAAAATGTCCCTGACACTTTTACTTACAAATGTATGAGGTTTTGCGCCCCTGAAAATGCGCTGTTTTCTAACACAAGGGGTGCTATTTAGAATGAATGCCCCCACACTTCTGCTGAAGCACAACGCATTTTGCCTGAGGGTTGCCGCCAGGGTTCCCTTCTCATGTGTTTGGTTCTAAAGAGATGAGGTGGCACCCCTATTTGTCGCAGTGTAGCAGACCCGCTATAGTATGAACCTAGCCTCCGGTTGCATTTACACCTTGGCGTTTTGCGAGCGCGGGTACAAATATGTGTGTTTCTTTTCGTGTCCCCGGAAACGTTCATGTTTGTGGCGCCATTATTTCCTTATGCATGTAGCATTAAAACGCCACAAGGTGTGAGGTTTGCTGCCAAAAAAAGGCGCAGGAGATACTTTGGCGTGTTTGTTGTGCGTTTGGCGGCCCGTTTATGTGAAAGACCTGCCCTTTGCTTTGGAAAACATGAGGCGTAGGTGTGAATGACATGCGCTATCAAGAGAACACATGTGTTTTATAACACATGGGCATGACTGGGCCCAAGCACCACAATACTACATCAAATCTTCATTTAAAATGTCTATATAACAAATATGTATAGAATTTATTAACAACTCTTCATTATGACATTTTTTTTTCTATCACACAGGAGACATTTCCCGGTCTGTGACTGTGAGGAGACTCCCCTCCCCCAGCCGCCTTTTTATCTCTCCTCACAGCACATGCTGTATGACCCCATTGGGGTGACGCCCACTGCCTCATCCGCCCGTCCCCTCCCACAATCCTTCGCCGCCGTGACTGGCGCCGCAGCGTGCTCGCCGACCAATCAGCGCTGTGTGCGTTGAGAGAGGTCGGGCTGATATCAGTGCGCGGCGAAGCCCCTCCCCCTCTTGCACTGAGCGCTCAGATCCTTCCGCGCCACGCTCCCTCCGGCAGCCCGCCCGGCACCGCCCGAGCACTGCCAGCATGGAGCTCATCACTATCCTCGAGAAGACCGTGTCTCCAGGTGAGGTAGCGCTGTGTGTGTGGGGGAGGGGGTGGGTGACATGAGAAGCCGTCTGTCCCTGCACGGACAGGGGGAGAGTTGTGGTGACCGGCGCGGTCTGACGTGTTCTCTCTTCTACAGACCGCAATGAGTTGGAAGCGGCACAGAAGTTCCTGGAGCAGGCGGCTATCGAGAACCAGGTGAGGAGCGGGGGGGATTGTGTAAGGTACGAGGGGACTATGTAAGGGGAGCCCGGCGGTGTGGCCTGGGATTAGCAGTGTGATGTCAGGCTGGCGGGCTGGGATTTGCCGGTCATGGTTTCCTGGAGCGGGCCGAGTTCAGGCCTCCGCAAACCGCCAATACACTCGCAGCCTAACCTGCCCGCCATGCGCGCTCAACCAATAAGAGAGAGAGTTGACTTTGAGCCGGGTAGTGGCCGACCAATGGGAAGGCGCGGCTCAGGGAGCGGTGAAGGAGGCGGGGCGGTGGCTGCTCGTGTTGGGTTGAGTTGCGGCCTATATCTGAGTGCCGGGAAAAGCGGACCCATGTGGGAGCTGCACCCAGTCTGGGACATATGGGGGGCGGGGGTGATTGTTGACATCTACTGATCATCTGCCTTCCTCCATAAGCCCCTCTGTGCCCAGATGGCCTCCCTCCTTTGGGGGCCACCATACACCCCTATGGGGGCCACCATACGCCCCTCTGTACCCAGATCGTCTCCCTCCTATGGGGGCCACCATACGCCCCTCTGTACCCAGATCGTCTCCCTCCTATGGGGGCCACCATACGCCCCTCTGTACCCAGATCGTCTCCCTCCTATGGGGGCCACCATACGCCCCTCTGTGCCCAGATCGTCTCCCTCCTATGGTGGTCACCATACCCCCCTCTGTACCCAGATTGTCTCCCTCCTTTGGGGGTCACCATACCCCCCTCTGTACCCAGATTGTCTCCCTCCTTTGGGGGTCACCATACCCCCCTCTGTACCCAGATTGTCTCCCTCCTTTGGGGGTCACCATACCCCCCTCTGTACCCAGATTGTCTCCCTCCTTTGGGGGTCACCATACCCCCCTCTGTACCCAGATTGTCTCCCTCCTTTGGGGGTCACCATACCCCCCTCTGTACCCAGATTGTCTCCCTCCTTTGGGGGTCACCATACCCCCCTCTGTACCCAGATTGTCTCCCTCCTTTGGGGGTCACCATACCCCCCTCTGTACCCAGATTGTCTCCCTCCTTTGGGGGTCACCATACCCCCCTCTGTACCCAGATTGTCTCCCTCCTTTGGGGGTCACCATACCCCCCTCTGTACCCAGATTGTCTCCCTCCTTTGGGGGTCACCATACCCCCCTCTGTACCCAGATTGTCTCCCTCCTTTGGGGGTCACCATACCCCCCTCTGTACCCAGATTGTCTCCCTCCTTTGGGGGTCACCATACCCCCCTCTGTACCCAGATTGTCTCCCTCCTTTGGGGGTCACCATACCCCCCTCTGTACCCAGATTGTCTCCCTCCTTTGGGGGTCACCATACCCCCCTCTGTACCCAGATTGTCTCCCTCCTTTGGGGGTCACCATACCCCCCTCTGTACCCAGATTGTCTCCCTCCTTTGGGGGTCACCATACCCCCCTCTGTACCCAGATTGTCTCCCTCCTTTGGGGGTCACCATACCCCCCTCTGTACCCAGATTGTCTCCCTCCTTTGGGGGTCACCATACCCCCCTCTGTACCCAGATTGTCTCCCTCCTTTGGGGGTCACCATACCCCCCTCTGTACCCAGATTGTCTCCCTCCTTTGGGGGTCACCATACCCCCCTCTGTACCCAGATTGTCTCCCTCCTTTGGGGGTCACCATACCCCCCTCTGTACCCAGATTGTCTCCCTCCTTTGGGGGTCACCATACCCCCCCCCTCTGTACCCAGATTGTCTCCCTCCTTTGGGGGTCACCATACCCCCCCCCCTCTGTACCCAGATTGTCTCCCTCCTTTGGGGGTCACCATACCCCCCCCCCCTCTGTACCCAGATCGTCTCCCCTTTTATGGGGGTCACCATACCCCCCCCCCCCTCTGTACCCAGATCGTCTCCCCTTTTATGGGGGTCACCATACCCCCCCCCCCTCTGTACCCAGATCGTCTCCCCTTTTATGGGGGCACCATACCCCCCCCCCTCTGTACCCAGATCATCTCCCTCTCTCCTATGGGGCCACCGTACCCCCCTCTGTACCCAGATCGTCTCCCCTTTTATGGGGGCACCATACCCCCCCCCCCTCTGTACCCAGATCATCTCCCTCTCTCCTATGGGGCCACCGTACCCCCCTCTGTACCCAGATCGTCTCCCCTTTTATGGGGGCACCATACCCCCCCCCCCTCTGTACCCAGATCATCTCCCTCTCTCCTATGGGGCCACCGTACCCCCCTCTGTACCCAGATCGTCTCCCCTTTTATGGGGGCCACCATACCTCCCTCTCTCCTATGGGGCCACCATACGGCCTTCTGTGCCCAGATCGTCTCCCTCTCTCCTATGGGGCCACCATATGCCCCTCTGCCCAGATCGTCTCCCTCTCTCCTATGGGGCCACGATACGCCCCTCTGTGCCCAGATAGTCTGCCTCCCTCCTATGGGGTCACCATACGCCCCCCCCCTGTGCCCTGATCGTCTGCCTCCTATGGGGTCACCATACGCGCCCCCCCACTCTGTGCCCAGATCGTCTGCCTCCCTCCTATGGGGTCACCATACGCCCCCCCCCTGTGCCCAGATCGTCTCCCTCTCTCCTATGGGGGCACCATACCCCCCTGTGTACCCAGGTCGTCTCCCTCCTATGGGGTTACCATGCCTTCTCACGCCCTCTATGCCAGTGCTCCTCCTCTTCTTGGTGGTCTGCCATAGGAAGCGCTGTCTTGAGGCACACTTGTGGGGATGTTCCTGAGCCCTGCACCCTTGTCACAGGATTTGATTAAAGGATAATTAAAGGCAACATTTTCTTTTTAGTTTTGGATAGTTGGGAATGATTAGAACACCTGTCAGTTTTTATTGCTATCTGTTGGGGAGATACACCCTTTATTTGTCCTTTTTTTTACCTTTTATCATTGAAAGTAAAAGAACCCAATATTGGTTTGTCCCCAGAAAACTAATGGAGGGAAATCTAATGGGGGACACTTGATTCTGGGGGTCCCCAATCAATTCCTTTTAATTCGGTCGCAGAGGGGCGGATGAGTGAGCACGCCCCCCTTCCCTCCTGGACCATACCAGCCAGACCACATGCCCTCAGCATGGGCCTATTCCCGACAACCCTGACCGGTGGTCTGCGGGGGGGCTTAACGGCATCTCAAATCCCCTTTTAGCAATGGGGCCTCCAGATTCTGGCCCCCTTGCCCTATGTAAATGAGTATGGGGTACATTGTACCCATTTACCCCAAAAAAGTGTCAAGAAATAAACAGTACACAGGTAATTAAAGCAGCTCTGGAGTCTCCTAAATTCTTCTCCCTCCTCCCGATTCTTCTCCATTTTCCTCTGTTCTTATTCCGATGTCTCCTGAGTTCTTCTCCCTCCTCCCGATTCTTCATTTTCCTCTGTTCTTATTCCGATGTTGTCTTGACGTGCTTTCCCGGTGTAATGCTGGGTCAACCATATGCCAATACTTTTTTATATAGCCATGAGGTGGGGCCATCCGTTGTCGCCGTCCCATCATGCATCGGGCAGTGATGTCACAAGGGGGTATGGGCTCCAAATTATGTCACCGGGTGGTTCCGCCCCATGGCTATAAGTATTGGCACACGGCATACCCAGCGTTACACCGGGAGAGAGCACGTCAAGACCACATTGGAGGGAGGAGACCCAGCAGATGACTGCAGAGAGCAGAAGAACTGGGGAGGTGAAGAACCAGATGATGCAGACCTCGCTGGAGGGAGAAATCTGAAGAGCCTTAATAAATTACTTTAAAAACCTGTGTACTGTTAGGTTTTTTTTCCCCCTTTTTTTTTTTTTTTTTTTCTTTTTGAGAATGGGTAGGGGTAAAATGTACAGAAAATATACTGTGCTGAAATGTTAAATAAAGATGGATTGCTGCAATTATCTAAGACAGAATGAAAATACTTTTAAGTAACAAGCACATTAACCACTTAAGGACACTTCCTGCACATATACGTCGGCAGAATGGCACGGCTGGGCACAAGCACGTACAGGTACGTTTTCTTTAAGTGCCCAGCCATGGGCGGGCTCCCGCGCCCCGGTCCGAAGCTCCGTGACCGCGGGACCCGCACACCCGATCGCCGCTGGTGTCTCGAGATCGGTCCCCGGAGCTGAAGAACGGGGAGAGCTGTGTGTAAAAACAGCTTCCCCGTTCTTCACTGTGGCGCCATTATCGATCGTGTGTTCCCACAATCAATGATTTCACACCTACAGTTAGAAACACAGATGAGGTCATACATAACCTTCAGCGCCCCCTTGTGGTTAACTCCCGAACTGCAATTGTAATTTTCCCTCTGGCTTTCACATTGGAGCTGCAGGGGAGGTGTTTTACATGCGCTACTTTTAGCCCTTTAGTGCCTGAAAAATGCCTCATTGGGATCTCCTATCCTTTACAGCCAAGGAATCTGCTTCTGTTTAATCTGCAACTACCATGGTGCTGCTCGTGTGATCAGTTGACATCAGCCGTTTTATGGTTTGGCAGAGGACACAAGCAAATGTGACCGTTCCATTCCTGGAATACTGGGATTAACTTTTTTGAAACGATTGAATCAATGTAATGAATTGTAGTACTACATACAGTATACAGCGCTGTGTTCTGGCAGCAGTAAGGGCAACTTCTTGCCAGCTGCTGTATGTGAGTGAATTCACTCAGTGTAGTGATGGGTGTTTTACTGGATTGTAAAACGCATCACTGCCAGGAAACGCAGAAAACCATTGTTTGTGTCCCATCCACACTGTAACGTGGAGCTGTTGAAATGCAGCTTACTGTTTTAATCGCTGCACAGAGCATCACATTGCTGTACAGTGCTGTGAATGCTGTGTACTTTTGTACACTTCCCAAAATCTAAGGGGGGGATGGGCTGTGTGTGATGTGCTGAATCTCGCACCATGCTGCCCTCTATCGCAGTTGGGAATATACAGCTGCCGGAGAGGTAAAGCACTCTGGCAGCTGTCTGTTCTAGTATGAATTTGACCCAAGGGAGTGCTGCTCCACCATTCAGGACAAGCCTTGTATTCAATGAATCCAAGGCTTTCTCTGATTGGCCAAGGTGGGTGACTCACAATTTTATTATCGGCCAATTGGAGCCTTTTATTGGTTAAAGTGGAATATCTGTAATTTTTCAATCTTTCCATCTCTGCCCTTTAACTTTGGATAGTAAAACCTTTATTTTCTGCCAGTAAATACCTTATACAGCCCACTTCCTTTTCTTGTCTGGTCATTAGCCTAGGCTTGTGACATAATGTTCAGCTCACTCTCCTAAAAGTATGCCGGGGGCGGGGTGAGTCATAAGGGGGCCAATGAGAGCGGTCTGTAAATCCAGGAAGTGAACAGGCAGCAGCTTCAGCTGACCAGTTAAAATTGATGCAGCCATACTCGGTGGAGGGAGATTTCTGCAGCATATTTGGCAAGTCCAGAATCGCAGTATAAAATAATATGCAAAGTGGTTGGAGGGAAGCTTCAGAATGGCAAAAAAATTATTACACATTTATGAGAGCAGACTGCAGTTCCTCTTCAAGTTTGCCTTTTGGATCATGTTCCACCTGTCTTTAGGGTGGAACATGTAACCTGTCTAGCTTCCACACGTGGTCAATGGGGGAGGGTCACAAGTGCTGCACAATGGCTTTGTAAAGTGGTAGTAAACTGCTAACAATAGGCCCACTACAATGTTCCATATTGTGCGATTATGTTCTGCAAACTAGAATGTTCTAGCAGAGTTGCCTGTCAAGTGGAGCCCTCTAATGGCACACTGTCTCCACTCCAGGTGCTTCCATCTTCAGTCAGTCCTCTGAGAAAACTGCTTAAATACTCTTTCACATGGCATTATTATATTGTGCTGGTTTCCAGACATTTTAGGGGAGGTCTGTTTTAGAGGTTGTGCAGTCCTCCTTCACTTACCTCATCCTTCGATTTTGCTTTTAAATGTCCTTATTTCTTCTGAGAAATCCTCACTTCCTGTTCTTCTGTCTGTAACTAAACACAGTAATGCAAGGCTTTCTCCCTGGTGTGGAGTGTCGTGCTTGCCCCCTCCCTTGGACTACCGGAGAGTTAGGACGCCCGCTAACACAGCTCCTTACTCTATCTGCAACTTGGAGAGCGTCCTGACTCTCCTGTAGTCCAAGGGAGGGGACAAGCACTCCACACCAGGGAGAGCCTCGCATTACTGTGTGGAGTGACAGACAGAACAGGAAGTGAGGATTTCTCAGAAGAAATAAGGACAATTTAAAGCAAAATGGAAGGATGAGGTAAGTGAAGGAGGACTGCACTAAGGTAAAGGAAGTTATTTAGGAAAAAAATTGTATCTTTACAACTCCTATAAGGCTTGCTGTCCATAAAAACATTTCTGGCTGTTGAACACTTCTTCACATAATACAGCTTTTTCCTTCTGTTTGGTGAATGGAGCAGTGGCAGAATAAACCAGACCTGTCAGTGTGCAGTTTACTTGGTGCAGCATCTCCTTTTTATCCCTGGCACAGCTGCAGAAGAAACTGGCATTCCATAGGGGAGTGGTGGCCCAGGAGATATCGCTACACTAATGCAGATCACTACGTCCCTGGTTGGCTGCACATAGGAGCTGAGCAATGTAAGGGTTAATGTAAAGAGCAGATAAAACTGCTGCACCTCCTGTAAAGGAAGAAACCAAAGCTGCTGTAGTTTGTTTTCCTTTCTCCCTGGTGTCTGACATGTTAGGGTCTGCCAGTGCTTGAGGGTTAGCAAAGCCCATGGGGCTGCACATTGTTGGCAGGCTACTTGTTGGGCACCAGGGCTTTACTAGTTCTTAATGCCCAGGGGTTGGAGGGATCAGCGGTCACATGATCAGAAGCCGGACCTACCTGCTGCCAATCTTTATTTCAGACCCAAAGCTGTCTTTGTGCTGTGAGCGCACTTGGCACATAACCAGCCACCCAGCAGCGCCTATGTGGGTGTTTAAAAGGCTGCCCTTTTATCACTGCAAATGTGTTGGGCAGTTATAAAGAGGTTCAAGCAGAACTAAAGTCAGACCTACCCCCTTGAACTTCAACAGAAACGCCTGTGAGGTCCCTTGTCTGATGGCATCTTCTACCCAATTTCTGGGTGCCGGTCTTCGGCCATTTTGATTGGTCAGCATAGGATGGCACTTAACTGACTGACAGCCATCCTGTAATGCACATCTACAATTGCTTAGGCTGGGGGGTGATGATTCCCCACATGGGACTGCATTCCTGTCATTGAGATAAAGGCTGCAAGTCAACCCAATATATTGAACAGTATATTTAGTGATCACATATTTCTGTAATAGAAATGGATGGTTTGGTTCAGCTTGGAGACTCACAACACCACCCAGGACGTTGGTGCCAGTGGAGTGTCATCACTCCAACCAAGCTGTTCCTGTGAAATGGCTGTAGACTCATGAGGACACTTAAAGCGGAGGTCCGGTTTAAAAAAAAAAAAAGAGTCCGCAGTTACTAACACTGTAGCTGCTGACTTACTAAGGGGACTTGTCCAGGGTGCCCGCAATGACGGTAGCCGAAGCAGAGCAAACGCTCGGTTCTCGGCTGCCCTGCCGCCATCCTCGGTGAGGGAATCAGGAAGTGAAGCCTTGCGGCTTCACCGCCTGATTCCTACTGCGCGTGCGTGAGCCGCGCAACGTGAATGGATGATGTCTCCTGGGACACACACAATGTCCCAGAAGACACCGCTCCACCATTCCACAGGAGACAGCTGAGGAACAGAAGAATCAAGACGGACCGCGGATCAGGAAGTGTCAGATTAGGACAATCTGCCTAGCAACAGGCACTCGGTTATGTATAAAGCTCCGCTTTAGCCCTGGTTCACACTGGGTACGATTTGGAACGATTTGAGATGCGATTTGACATGTCAAATCGCATCTCAAATCGGCGGCAATTGTCGGCAATGGCACTGTCCTAATCAGTGCGACGCCGCATCTGCGATTTCAAAAAGTAGTTCCTGTACTACTTTTTGCGATTTCGGGCTGCAATTTACATTAAATTGCGGCCGAAATCGCGGCAAAATCGCAGCCGCGAAATCGCGGTAAAATCATGCATTTTACCGCGATTTTGAATTCGCAGCAGTGTGAACCTAGGCTTAAAGTATGATCTGGCTTTTTTGGGGCCCAGTCTTTTGGCTGGATGTCAAATTTTAATTTTTTTTGTTCTGTTCCCTAGGTCTCTGGGATTAAACACGCTCACATCTGTTTTTCTTAAGCTGGCTTCTGGTCAAAGTGACCGGGCTGCTGCAAAGACGCCTGGCCATTTTTACAGTACTGTAAAGATATTGAGGTTCCCGGGACCACAATTAACAGGATTGGGAGCAGATCAGGGAACGTTTGCTTTTAGATCTCTTCTGCCATCAGTTAACCATAAGGTGCTGAGCATTTCAAGGTTAAAAGCTGGGTCAACCCTTGAGCGGACACGGTCCTGTAGGCATAGTTAGCACTTTACTAAATTTTGGGTGGAGGTGGGTTAAAACCCGCAAGTCTTTTGTTGCTTGTCCCCCTTTCCATCTGTTTGTGAAGATACAACAGGAAGTAATGGGAGAAAGTGAGAATTTCCTCTTGGACAGTTGACTCATTGTAGACTTGAGTCATTGGTAGACTTGCCCTCACCGTGTCCGGTGACAACATACATTTTTTGATTTCACTTCACTTTCAGTTGCATTGACAGTGATCTTTAATGTTTTTGTGTCACACATGGGTTATTCCTACCAAGCAAGGACACAAGTAGCAGTTAAAACCTTGTGGGTTCAAACGCTTCCCTTCCTGATCCAGAACTAATGAGGCTTACCTGTAGGCACAGTGCATATCTCCTGAACTTCCACGGTTTAGGAGATTTATATGTAATACAACTGATGACGTTACCAGTACATGTATGCTTGCACAGGATAACGTCATCGCGGCCTCAGCCATTCACAGTCAGAGCCCGTGAGCCCAGAAAGATTGAGTGAAGCTAGAAGCACCGGAGAGACAGAACTGTGCTGGATTGTGCTTGTCGTAATGTGCTAGCATGTGGTGCATATTAGCACATTATGACTTAAACCTGCAGGGGGCCTGTGGTGGGGTGTTTTTTTGAAAATTATAAAAAAAATGGCTGTGCTAACTAGCATTTTGGAAATATTTTTCTTGAAATTGCTCAATGTGCAGACTATTGGTTAGCCTACCAAAAAGTGCCATACTGAACCTCCCAGTGATAAAATGGTTTTGGTCAGCTTCAGTGCCTTATGACTGTTAAAATGCTGTATCCATTAAAGCATCTTTGTTTTATAAGGCCTCAAACACAAAGAAGGTTGTGTAGCTATGAAAGAATAGGTATTTTATTTATAATTTAACTACTATTCAGTCTGCACCACATTAACACTTCTTTCTTTCCAGGCAACTTTCCTGTTGGAGCTCTCAAAAGTGCTGGCCAATCCTGCAAACAGCCAGGTTGCTAGAGTTGCGTCCGGTTT
Source organism: Rana temporaria (assembly GCF_905171775.1). Classification (NCBI taxonomy): domain Eukaryota; kingdom Metazoa; phylum Chordata; class Amphibia; order Anura; family Ranidae; genus Rana; species Rana temporaria. Next base: position 52,250,327 of record NC_053500.1, on the reverse strand, counting down.
ACAGATTAAGAACTCTTTGACCTCAAAAGACTCAGATTTGAAGACACAGTACCAACAGCGGTGGCTGGCAATTGATTCCAATGTCCGGAGTGAGATAAAAGCTTTGGTAAGTTCTGAGTAGACCAATTAAACAAAACAATATAAATGATTGATTAATGGCTCTTAAGTGACATGTATCTGCTCTACAGGTTTTGCGTACACTGGGAACAGAAAGCTACAGGCCCAGTTCAGCGTCACAGTGCGTGGCGGGGATAGCATGTGCGGAAATACCAGTCAACCAATGGCCTCAACTAATACCACAGCTTGTTGCGAACGTGACCGACCTAAACAGTACAGAGCACATGAAGGAATCTACGCTGGAAGCGATTGGATATATTTGCCAGGACATTGTAAGTGTATTGCTTTTATTTTGGTAGGGGGGTATCATGAGGGGATGTGCTATATCCTGATGGCATATTTTGCACACTTTTAAGTTTTTTTTTTTGTGTTTTTTTTTTCCTTTATGGAATTAAAGATGTACTATATAGGATTAAAATTATTGTTGGGTTAAAGCCAAATTGGCAGTAAAATAAATCCTAAGTGAATCTAATTCTTATGGTATTTCAACTGTGAGAAATTCTCTTCTCAGGATTCTTGGGGGGTCACAGAAAATACTTCCTGGTCCCCTTTTAATGAGGAGACTCCCAATTTCATCAGATGACTGAGATTGTAGCTTTACAATTCAAATGGTGATCTGGGTGACTGACTTCTATTCAAGTGGACACTGATAGGACCTGTGTTCTGCAGTGGGTGTAGGGCTGTAGCTGCATTGCACATGTTTAATTGCAGAATAACTGTTTCCTTTGCTATAAAAACTTTAGTTTGGGCCAGCGTGCTCCAAATGTTTACGGATTATACCACAACAGTCTGGCCACTGTGGATCCTGTAATTCAGTGCACCAGCTTGTGCTGTGTTTTCTGTAGCTGGGAAGATGGTCTCGGTCATGTGGTAAATGAGCCATTCAAGAAGCAACTTGCATTTTTTAATAAATATGCAGTGTTCTCTGGCTAAGGTGAGGCCTGTGATGTTGATTGCCTGCTTCTTCTTGGCCAATCAGAACTCCTTGTGTTCATGGAGTAAAATGAAAGGTGCTTAATGAATGATTTTACCACATGACATGGTTACTTTACGGCCATAAAAGGAAAGTGTAGGACTTGGCTGGAAAAACTGAAGATCTCTGGTACTGGTAAGTAATCATATGGGCCATGCTGGCCTTAACAACTTTTATAGGCAGGGGGAACTAACACCTGCAAGACAAAGGCATAATGAGCTAGTATGCCTAGCATACTAACTCATTATGTAATACCCACCTGGGATCGAAGCCCCCATTGTGGTGCCCCTACACAGCACCGGCTAGCTAAATGTCCCGTTCTGGGTATCGTGGCGCTGTGACTGGCCAATGTCACTCCTGCGCATGCGCGCAGTACCCGCCAGCAATGGCGCATAAGTGCCATTGCTTCAGTGCAAATACAGGGGATATCTCCTAAACCGTTTAGGAGATATCCAGGGTAGCTACCGGTAAGCCTTATTATAGGCTTACCTGTAGCATAAAGGGTGTTTAGGTTTACAACCACTTTAATCCCTACTAAAGGTGTTCGAAGCGAAAAGATCATGAATGTGGGGGAGTTTGTGTTCCCATTAGGTACTACATGGGGTTTTGTTATACAGAAATGGGAAAGTGAGAAACCTATGTATGCTAGGAGTGTTGGAAAATGTAGTGCGCATTAGATATGGCAGTGATGGTGAACCTTGGCACCCCAGATGTTTTGGAACTACATTTCCCATGATGCTCATGCACTCTGCAGTGTATTTGATCATCATGCGAAATGTAGTTCCAAAATATCTGAGGTGCCAAGGTTTGCCATCACTAAGATATGGGCTGAGAGTGGGTGGTCGAGACATGTATGCAGATACATGGTTCTGACTTAAAACAAACACTGATCTGCATACTTGTTCCAGATCGGTAAATATTAAAGCTGAACTCCAGGGAAAATAAACGTACCCTTGTGATTTTTTTTTTTTTTTTTAATTGCCAATTGCAAGGGGATGGTGGTGGTGATAGTGGGCGGTTACTTCCTCTGCATCCAGCATTCTCTCCTCCACTGTCAGACTTTCTGTAATGTGGATGGGTTCTTGGCTTCCTTCTGTACAATGCAGGTGTTTTGGGCCTACATTGTCCAGGAAGACATCAGAGCTGCAGCTGGGGGCTTCAGGGGACCAGTTGCATAAAGCAGGGGAACCTGTGAGGAATAAGTGTGTGTGTGTGTGTGTGTGTGTGTGTGTGTGTGTGTGTGTGTGTGTGTGTATCTCTATCTCTCCTTAAGGACCTTGGCCGTTTTTCAGATTTGGCATTTATAAGACTAAAACAGTTTTTTTTGCAAGAAAATTACTTCAACCCCCCAAACATATAATTTTTTTTTTCTAACACCCTAGAGAATAAAATGGCGGTTATTGCAATACTTTTGTCACACCGTATTTGTGCAGCGGTCTTACAAGCGCACTTTTTTTTGGGAAAAAATTATCTTTTCTGAATTAAATAAGACAACAATGGGGGCCATCTTGCCCTCACTCGTATCCCAGCCGAGCAGGGGACAGGACCCGATCGCTTCTGCCGCTACCGACGAATCCGCTGCCGAGACCACCGTATTCGTTTACAGGACCGCTCAAGGAAAAGATGGATATCTCGGTTGTGGCAGCAGCTGCTGCGGTTACCGAGATATCCATCTTTAAAAACAAGATGTGTATATAGTGAGGATGTGAACTTGGGTCATTGCAGTGAAAAGCTACCAGCTAGTGGTTAAAGGGGTTGTTGAGGTAAAAAAAAATTCACCTTAATGCATTCTATGCATGGTGAAAAAACATCAGATGATGCCGCCCCCGTTTTACTTACCTGACCCTTCGAAAGTCCCGCGCTCGCCCCAGTCATCCTCGAGTCGAAGCCCGGCCATTGATTGGCTGAAGTGGTTGGATTGAAAGCAGCGCAGCCATTGGCTGGCGCTGCTGTCAATCGCATCCAATGACGCAGAGGGGGGGGGGCAGGGTCGAGTGATGCAGCGGCTATGGCAGCCTCTGTATCACGGGAGCGCATCCAACAGCTACACACCATGCAAGCTCGCTCACATGTCTGTGTGTAGTTGCGGGGAGGAGCTGCGACCCCAGAAGACCAGGATCGGGGCCACTGTGTGCGAAACAAACTTCACAGTGGAGGTAAGTATAACATGTTTGTTTAAAAAAAAAATAGTTACATTTTAGTACAGACCTTGGGGTTTGATCTTTGGGGGCAGGAAATGTCTCTTGCTTGCATTAGTTCCAGCTAGTTTTTCCTACTAGCTGGTAGCTTTTCACTGCAATGACCCAAGTTCACATCCTCTTTATTCTACATTCCATTCTGATGCTTTCTACTGCTTGAGCTAATACATTTATTAATTTTCCTTTTTGTTTTAGGATCCAGAGCAACTGCAGCATAAATCAAATGAAATATTGACTGCCATCATCCAGGGTATGAGAAAAGAGGAGCCAAGTAACAATGTCAGACTAGCAGCAACAAACGCTCTGCTCAACTCTCTGGAGTTCACAAAATCTAACTTTGACAAAGAGGTGAGAACAGAAGTCTTTTACCTGCAGCATCAGTCTTCTTCTTCTACAGTAACTTTAATGCTGGGGCAGTTCAGAGCTATAGATGTGCTATAAAGAATTTGTGGAATTGCTGAGCTTGCAGCAGATGGTTGTAATGCTTGGACTGGCTATTGTTCTGTGCACTGAAACAGTCTGATGGATTTAAATTGGCCAAACTCTGCTGTATGTTTGTAATTTCCTCACTGACTGCTCTTTGTCAGCACTTTAGTTGGAGCTTGAAATTTCATGCTTATGATGGTAGAATATAACTTGAAATATCTTTATTCTGGAATGGCTAATCTGCTTTTTAGCCTACAGTTAAAGATGGGAGATGTTTACTAATCTACTATATCTTGCCCTGCAAATCACTATATCTTGCCCTGCAAATCGGGTAACACAAGGTCCTTTCTTGTACCCAGAGGTGTATTTAGGTTTTGTGCTGCCCTAGTCCTGACTAAACTCATGCGCCCCCTAATTTAAATATGACCCACCCCTTCCTGTTTAAGACACGGCCTATCTGTAAACCACACCCCTTCCATTTTAGGCTCCACCTTTTCCTGTTAGAGCTCCGCCTCTTCCTCTCTATACATTAGCACACTCACGCACCATTCACTCCATACTTACAAAAGATCCAGACGGTCCAGGAGGAAGAGGGCGGGAAAATCGCTCCAAGCCCAAACCTATATACAGCCTGGCTTCCATCTCATCCGCCCCGGCCGCTGCCATGTGTCCTGCAGACACTTCAGGGCCGGCCGAGCTCTTTGCGGGTGGCAGCACGGGCACCAAAGCCGCCCCCTGCACGAAATAAAAGACCCCCGATCCGTTATTTTATTTAATCGGCTCCCGCAGCCATCTTCCGGCTCCCTCATAAATTTTGCCCCCTGCGCGGCGGCCTGTAGCGTGTCACTTGCACTAGCAACATACATGGGGCGTACTTGGCCAGGGGGAGGGAGCGACTGAGGCCCGCATCAAACGGCCGGTGATTGGCCAGAACGGGTGCATGTCATACCAGAGGCTCTGGTATGAAATTTTTTCGTGCGGGGGGTGGATTTGGTGACCGTGCCGCCCCCCGCAAAGTGCTGGCCTAGGCCTTGTAGGCCTAGGCCAAGATACATCCCTGCTTGTACCTGTTCATGTTTTCTGTGCCCAGAGAGGCCCTGATACCCAGGAACAGTCTGCAACCCTGTTCCACCGAACTTGGCTGTTACACAAAGAAAGGTGCTTGGCAATGTGGTCACCCATCTTCAGATGCAAGGGCACTTGTATTAGATTGTGGTAAGGCAGTGACATATTTGGGCTACCAAGTTGAAATGAAAGTCAAGGAATTACAATAGTGTATTGGTAGATCTGGATAATAGTAGGTTAATCAGATACTTGGCCCCTGAGAATCTTGCTACAGCACCAAAATTGTATCCTCCTAGCTGCTACATATAATTTGGGTGGACCTTGAAGGTTAATGTGATCCTCAACTAATTTACCTTTCAGTTGATGCAGATTTAATAAAGTTCTGCCTTGGTATCTCAAAGGACTCTTTTGTAATTTACACATTTACTGTGGCCGTTACAAAGTTGGTCACCGGTTCTGCTCCTCTGATTAGATACTTTGTTGCTGGTCCCCTGAATGTAAAAATATCTGTAGTTTTTGCTCTAAAATGGATGGCAATCATTTCTCTTGCCAATTTGTCATTTTGAACAGTGAGCTTTATTTGTCAAGATGAATGACGCTGCCGTATTTTGTTTCTTTCACAATTTTTAGTATGTGTAATCCTATTTTTACAAAGGACTTTTAGTCACTCTTGAAGTGTTTTGACGTAATATGTTACATTTAATTTTCAAGGCTGAAAGACACTATATAATGCAAGTGGTCTGCGAAGCGACACAATGTCCTGATACTAGGGTGAGTTATTTTTCTTCCTTAACTTCCATGTAGCTGTGCTCCACATTGGATATTTTTATTCATGTGTCCTTTTTTGTAGGTACGAGTGGCTGCATTACAAAATCTGGTGAAGATCATGTCTTTGTACTATCAGTATATGGAAACGTACATGGGTCCTGCGCTATTTGCTGTGAGTATGGGATCATAACCAGGATCTGTTTTACTCTGAGGTGAGTGTTGTGTAACACCTTTTTTGTTCTGCAGATCACGGTGGAGGCAATGAAGAATGAAATTGATGAAGTTTCTCTGCAGGGAATTGAGTTCTGGTCCAATGTTTGTGATGAGGAAATGGACTTGGCAATTGAAGCATCTGAGGTAAAGCTGGTTACATTACTGTTTTGTATCTTCTAAGCTTCACAAGTGCATTCCTTAGATTCAGGAATCCAGAAAATGCACCAAAAGCATTGAAACCATGTAAAAAAAAAATGTATTTTAGCGCACCAGTGTCAATGAGCCTTGCTACTTTTACTAATTGCCATCACATTTCAGTGATTATTACTTTATCAGACAAAAACATTGTGTTTTGTTAAAGCGGACCTTCAGTAATTTTTTTTTCAACTTCATCTATTAAATCTTCTGCCAGTAAATGCCTTATACAGCCCACTTCCTGTTTCTTGTCTGGTAAAATGCCTAGGCTTTTGACCTGCACAGCTCTGAGATTGCCTGGGAGGGGGATGAGTCCTAAGGGGGCCAATGAGAGCTGCCGGGCTTCAGAACTGGAGGTGTCTCAGTAAATCCAGGAAGTAAAAAGGCAGCAGCTGGGAAAGGAGTCCTCGACTTGTCAGTGCAGTAAACTTAGTTTCCAATTCATCTTGTCTGCCACTGAGAGGGCCATCTTTCCCTCACTTGTCTCCGTGCCACTGACTTTTTTATTTTATTTTTGCCCTCCCTTGGTGTGCTTTAGGGTGATTACTGGACCCTTTAGATTCCATGCTGTGTCTAAGGATGACAAGTTCATGCACCACGCAGAACACACTGTGTTGATTATGACTTTTCTGAAGACATTGGCGCAGTAAATTTACCATCTGTTTTGTGTAAATTGTAGTCGATACTAGAAGTTAGTTCACTGTTATTTTAAATGGAAGAGATGTTTGTCAGCTCTGCCAAATGTATAACATTTCCAAATATTAGACCTCTGTTGGGAATGTCAGTATAGTTCATCTGATGCCAGGAATGGTCAAAGGTGGTCCTATGTATGCTGCCACCGCATTTAATGATTGGTATGCTGCAATATATTTCACACACAGGTTTGTCATAAACTGTCTAGGCTTGTATCTTATATTTGACTCTATATTGAATATAAATTCCTATTCTAAGGAATCAAAATATCCCTTGTAGTAGAAAAAAAAGCATGACAGGACCTCTCTAATGTAAGATCTGGGGTCAAAAAGACCTTGGATCTGAAATTTACAGTTAAATGCAATAGTCTCTTTAAAGCGGATGTGCCATGGGAACAAAATATTAAGTCAGCAGCTACAAATACTGCAGCTGCTGACTTTTAATAATAGGACACTTACCTGTCCTGGAGTCCAGCGCCGATCGCAGCAGAGCACGAGCGATCGCTCGTCACTCTGCTGCTCCCCCCGCCATCCACGCTGAGGGAACCAGGAAGTGAAGCGCTGCGGCTTCACTGCCCGGTTCCCTACGGCGCATGCGCGAGTCGCGCTGCGCCCGCCGATTGGCTCACACGCTGTGTGCTGGGAGCCGAGTGTTCCCAGCACACAACGGGCGACAGACGGGATGTGACGGAATGCCCGTCTTTCGCCCGTATCGTGTGGCCGGAAGTGGGTGCAAATACCTGTCTTTAGACAGGTGTCTGCACCCCCCTCCCCCCTGAAAGGTGTCAAAAGTGACACCGGAGGGGGGGAGGGTTCCGATCAGCGGGACTCCACTTTAGGGTGGAGGACCGCTTTAAGAGCATTGGGCAGAACTGGCGTTTTGACTTTGCTTCTGCCTTGCCGTGGTATGGAGCCTTGTGGGTGCCATCTTTCCCTCACTTGCCTCCGTGCCACTGACTTTTTTTTTTTCCTCCCTTGGTGTGCTTTAGGGTCATTACTGGAAGTCTTCTGCCCTATCCTATGAGGAATGTCGGAGCAAACACTGTGGGTGTCTTATTCCTAAGTCGGCAACCTGACTTTCTAAATGAAATCTAGCCTGGCTGAAATTTCTGTACAGTCTGACCACAAATACATAGTATTGGGTATGAAACCTATTTAGCAGTTCTTCCTTTTTCTTTGCAGGCAGCTGAACAGGGAAGACCTCCAGAACATACAAGCAAATTCTATGCAAAGGGGGCTTTGCAGTACTTGGTCCCTATTTTGACACAGACGTTGACAAAACAGGTTAGTAAAAATGCCATTCTGAAGTTTGAGATGCTTATAGCCAAATTCTTACGCCTTACAGAGCTATCACTTTTTAAAGCATTAGTCCATTTTAACTTCTGATCCTATTTTCCTTTCAGGATGAGAATGATGACGACGATGACTGGAATCCCTGCAAGGCTGCTGGTGTGTGTCTTATGCTACTGGCTACGTGCTGTGAGGATGATATTGTGCCCCATGTACTGCCATTCATCAAAGAGCACATTAAGAACCCAGATTGGCGGTACAGGGATGCTGCAGTTATGGCCTTTGGCTGCATCCTCGAGGGACCTGAAGCCACCCAGTTGAAACCTCTAGTTATCCAGGTAAAACTCTTAAAAATATTGTGCTTAGATTCCATGCTGTGTCTAAGGATGACAAGTTCATGCACCACGCAGAACACACTGTGTTGATTATGACTTTTCTGAAGACATTGGCGCAGTAAATTTACCATATGTTCTGTGTAAATTGTAGTCTATACTAGAAGTAGTTCACCGTTCTTATTTTAAATGGTAGAGATGTTTGTCAGCCCTGACAAATGTATAAAATTTCCAAATATTGGACCTCTGTTGGGAATATCAGTATAGTTCATCTGATGCCAGGAATGGTCAAAGGTGGTCCTATGTATGATGCCACCGCTTCTAATGATTGGTATGCTGCAATATATTTCACACACAGGTTTGTCATAAACTGTCTAGGCTTGTATCTTAAGGTCGTTGAGCACTGACAAAGCTTTTGAGGACATGTCCCCCCTATAATCCTACCCCACTCCAGGGGTCCAGTGTGTTTTTTTTTTTTTTTTTCCCCTCCTGCTTAAAGCGGTTCTCCACCCTAAAGTGGAGTCCCGCTGATCGGAACCCTCCCCCCCTCCGGTGTCACATTTGACACCTTTCAGGGGGGAGGGGGGTGCAGATACCTGTCTAATGTCAGGTATTTGCACCCACTTCCGGCCCGGCATTCACGGGCATTCCGTCACATCCCGTCGCCCCCCGTTGTGTGCTGGGAACACTCGGCTCCCAGCACACAGCGGGAGCCAATCGGCGGGCGCGACTCGCGCATGCGCCGTAGGGAACCGGGCAGTGAAGCCGCAGCGCTTCACTTCCTGGTTCCCTCAGCGTGGATGGCGGGGGGAGCAGCAGAGAGACGAGCGATCGCTCGTGCTCTGCTGCGATCGGCGCTGGACTCCAGGACAGGTAAGTGTCCTAATATTAAAAGTCAGCAGCTGCAGTATTTGTAGCTGCTGGCTTTTAATATTTTTTTCCCATGGCACATCCGCTTTAAGGTGATGGAACTTTTCCCTTCACTCTTATGAATGTATATGAAAAATAACAGCTGCTGTTTAAACTCAAATCAAATCAATCAAAATGATGCTTCCTAACAAATTAGAAATGATTTATCTCTGTACTCACCCCAATAAATCTTGCGCATAATACATAAACATTCAAATAAATTGCTTCAGCAAAGTGTCAATTAGTATATCATAAATGAATTGTGTCCTGTGCTCCAAAGAGTCAAATATAAATCTTCACATAAGTGGGGGTCAGGTGCAGGACTGATACATTAGTAACGTATTACACGCTGAATATGGTATTGCATGTTACCTGGAGATAGAGAGAATATATATATATATAATATATATATATTTCTCATTGCAATACTTTGTCGCACCATACTTGCAAAGCAGTTTTACAAGTGCACCTTTATTGAAAAAATACACCTTTGAATTTTAAAATAAGACGGCAGTAAAGTTAGCCCAATTTATTCTTTTTGTATTGTGAAAGATAATGTTGCGCCAAGTAAACTGATACCAAACATGTCACGCTTTAAAATTGCACGCGCTCGAGCAATGGCAACAAACTTTTTTTTTTTTTTTTTTTTTTCTTTTCACAAGAAAGGCAACAAACTTTTTAGCCTTAAATCTCCGTAGGCGACGTTTAAAAAATTCTACGAGTTGCAGGTTTTGAGTTGGAGGAAGTCTAGAGCTATAATTATTGCTCTCGCTCTACTGATCGCAGCGATATCTCACGTGTGGTTTGAACACAGTTTTCATATGCGGACACTACTCAATCATGCTTTCCTTTCTGCACACAAGTTTGACAGGGAGCGTTTTAAAAAAAAAAAAAACATATTTTACACCTTAAAAAAAAACAACCTATTTTTTATTCCTATTACAAGGAATCAAAACATCCCTTGTAATAGAAAAAAAGCATGACAGGACCTCTAATGTAAGATCTGGAGTCAAAAAGACCTTGGATCTCAAATTTATAGTTTAATGCAATAGTCTCTTTAAGAGCATTGGGCAGAAGTGACGTTTTGACTTTGCTTCTGCCTTGCAGTGGTATGGAGCCTTGTGGGGGCCATCTTTCCCTCACTTGTCTCCGTGCCACTGACGTAAAGGAATCTGTTTTGTCAAAGTGCAAAAGTTCAGGATGGAGTCGGTTCGGTCTGTAGTGGCGGCTCTCCATCAGGGGGATTTTCTGGCGTCCTTGGATATCAAGGACGCGTACCTGCATATCCCCCATATGCGCAAAGCGCCAGAGATTTATGCGCTTTGCGGTCGGGCAGGACCACTTTCTATTTGTGGCCCTCAATTTCGGCCTGGCTTTGGCGCCAAGGGTTTTCACCAAGGTGCTTGCTCCGATTCTGGCCCTGCTGAGGCAGCGTGGGATCGCTACTGTAGGATACCTGGGCGACCTTCTTCACGCTCAGTGGTGGATGTGTCTCACCTGCCAGACCCTCCGGGAATTCGGTTGGCTGCTAAATGTCCAGAAGTCAGTGTTGGTCCCATCTCAGTGTCTGGAATAAAAGAACAAAAACATACAGCGCACAAGGGTTAAGTGAATATCACTTTATAGTCTGTAAAGTATGGAAAAACATATATGCATGAAGAATTGCATATATGTTTTTCCATACTTTACAGACTATAAAGTGATATTCACTTAACCCTTGTGCGCTGTATGTTTTTTTTGCTTTTTGCCCATGTCTCCTTAGTGGTTGACAGCCGCACGGGTTTGTGTTTTAGTGAAACTTCTTAAACCACTCAGAACACTGTGGTTTACCGTTCCTATGGTGTAGCGCTTCATGCGGGTGTTTCTTTGTATTCAGTGTCTGGAATACCTGGGGTTGGTCCTGGATTCCTCGGAGGCGAGAGTTTTCCTTCCCAAGGAGAAACTACAGACACTGCACTCGGCGGTGCAGCGGTTGGCGACCCAGAAGTGGTCGTCGATTCGCTTTTGCATGCGAGTTCTGGGTCTGATGGTGGCCTCCTTCGAGGCAGTTCTTTATGCTCAATTCCACACTTGAGTGTTACAGAGAGAAATTCTGTCACGTTGGGGCAAGCTCCCTTCGTCTCTGGATTACCAAGTCCGGGTGAGTCGCTTGGTGGCTGACATCTCCGGTACTTCGGGCTGGAAAATCCTTTCTACCGTGCCATTGGACCGTGGTCACGACGGATGCAAGTCTCTCTGGCTGGGGGGGTGTTCAGTCAGCCCAGGGGCGCTGGACTCGCTGTGCCTCCAAGTGGTCTCTGAGACTGCAGGGTCCCCCGGTCAGGATCCAGTCGGACAACGCCACGGCTGTGGCGTATGTCAATCATCAAGGGGGCACACAGAGCTCGGCTGCAGCGCAGGAAGTCGCTCACATCCTCCAGTGGACCGTAAAGTACGTTCCGGCTCTGTCGGCCGTGTACATTCCGGGGGTACAGAACTGGCAGGCGGAATACCTAAGTCGCCAAACGCTAGACCAAGGAGAATGGTCGCTACACCCGGATGTGTTTCAGAGTCTGTGTCTGAAATGGGGCACTCCAGACCTGGATCTTCTGGCGTCCCGTCTCAATCGGAAGGTGTCACGGTTCGTGGCCATGTCAAGAGACCCGTGGGTGGACGCGTTGGTGGCGCCGTGGGTCACTATTGCCTAATCTACGCCTTACTTCCTCTGAAGCTTCTTCCTCGTCTGCTGCGCAGAGTGGAAGCCGAGGAGATGCCAACAATCCTGATCGCTCCGGATTGGCCTTGCCATCCCTGGTACGCAGATCTGGTGTGTTTTGGTGGCAGACGTTCCTTGGTGCCTGCCTCTGCGAGAGGATCTTCTGTCGCAGGGTCCTGTCTTTCATCCTGCTTTACAGTCGTTGGCTTTAACGCCGTGGCTATTGAAAGAAAGGTGCAGAGGGATCGAGGCCTGTCGGACTCGGTGATCTCTACCATGCTGCGGGCGCGGAAATCTACTTCACAGAAGATTTACCATCGTACGTGCAAGGCTTACATCTCTGTGTGAGGAGATGAATTGGCACCCCCGTACATAAGTGATGTCCCAGATTCTGCTGTTCTTACAGCGTGGAGTGGATCAGGCTCTTGCCTTAAGTTCGATTAAGGGGCAGATTTCGGCCTTGGCTGTTTTCTTTCAGCGACCCTTGGCGGCGCACTCTCTGGTGCGTACGTTTGTGCAGGGGATTCGACGTGTGGCCACTCCTGTGCCTCCTCCACTGCCTCCCATGGGACTTGAATTTAGTTCTCTCAGTGCTTCAGCAGTCTCCGTTTGAGGACATTGGGGAAATCCCTTTATTGACTTTAACAAAAGGTGTTTTTTCTGGTGGCAATTACATCGGTTAGACTGCTTTCTGAATTGGCGGCCTTGTCTTGCAAAGCCCCTTACTTGGTCATCCACAGTGATAAGGTGGTGGCTGCAGCCGTCTTTCCTTCTTAAGGTTGTTTCGGCCTTTCACATTGAGGACATTTTTCTTCCATCCTTGTGTCCTCGGCCGGCTAACCCAAAAGAGGCCACGTTGCATTCCATGGACGTGGTTCGAGCCCTACTGGTGTACCTGTCTGCTTACGGCTCTGTTTCGGAGGTCGGATTCACTGTTCGTGTCGGTGACTGGTTCTAAAAAGGGTCTGGCGGACTCGTCGGCCACAATTTCTAGGTGGATCAGGCAGGTCGTGCTTCAGGCCTATGTGCTAAAGGGGCGTGCGCCCCCTTCCCGGTTACGGCGCATTCAACCAGGGCAATTGGTGCCTCTTGGGCTTTCCGCCATCAAGCGTCTGTTTTACAGGTGTGTAAGTCGGCGACCTGGTCGTCAGTCCACACCTTCTCAAAGTTTTACAAGGTGGATGTGAGTGCATCTTCGGATGCCTCCTTCGACCGCAAGGTTTTACAGGCGGAAGTTTAAGGTTGAAGTCCTCCGTTAAGGAGCTCTGGTTTGTTTGGGGTGAAGTTGGTTTGCTGTGTTTTCCCACCCCTCGATTTTTGCCACTGCTTGGGGACGTCCCTAAGGTCAATTGCTGCTGTGTCCGTCCATGAACGGAAGAGAAAATAGGATTTTTGTACTCACCGTAAAATCCATTTTTCTGAGTTCATGGACGGACACAGCACCCACCCCTTTTTTGTTTGTACTGCTTGTTTACGAACTGAGGCTGCAGAACTGAGAATGGGGGATGTACCCGGGGGATCTGCCCCCTGGGAGGTACTGCGGGGAGTGTTTTTAACACTTAACATGCTGTTTTTCTGCCTAGTCAATCTCCTAAAAGGGAGGATAATACCCTAAGGTCAATTGCTGCTGTGTCCGTCCATGAACTCAGAGAAATGGATTTTACGGTCAGTACAAAAATCTTATTTTCTTCCCCCTATTGGCTCCTGGAATAGCTGTAATTCCAGGTGTCAACAGGCATCCCCTGCTACATAGTGGGCCATGATTCATTCCCACTGCATGTGTTAGATTGGGAGGTGCATGCTCGGTATCCAGCTGCACCTAACCCCAGAAGACTCCAGATGGCCACTTGGTGCATCAAGAGTGTAGAGTCCTAATACCTGTACAAAGACAAAGTGTGTGTATTCTATCGTGCTTTCACCTAGCAGCAAAAAGGGTGGCTGATTCGAATCCCGTCATCTGCCTGGAGTTTGCATGTTCTCCCTGTGCATGATTGCTCCCACACTCCAAAGACATGCTGGTAGGTTAATCGTAATGTTAGGGACCTTTGGGTTGTAAGCTCCTTGAGGGCAGGGATTGATGTGAATGTAAAATATATGTAAATTGAGAGAATGTATTTCGCACTGGATATTTAAAAAAAACTTTAACTTTCAAGCTTTTGCCATGATCCACCTGATGGTAGCAGCCACATAACCCATGGTCTGTGACTACAAATCCTGTGTCCTCAGCTGTACATTCTATATTATGGAATACAGTAAAGTCAAAAGCTTATTGACTTCTATTTCTAACGTCTCCTGGAAATATTACCTTTATGGTGGTGGCCAACTTGCTTTTCTCGGTAAAGACACCGGTATATTAGTAATGTGCTGTGTACGTTTTGCAAAGAACTTGTCTCTCTTCCTATATAGGCACATGCAGTATTTTGAGGCAATAGGTGATTGTTAGAAAATTCTACTGTTGCAACAGTTACACTAAATCAAATTTTGCTTATTCTTATATAGGCTATGCCCACCCTGATAGAGCTAATGAAAGATCACAGTGTTGTGGTGAGAGACACTACTGCCTGGACTGTTGGCCGGATATGTGAGCTTCTTCCAGAGGCAGCAATCAATGATGTTTACCTCGTTCCTTTACTTCAGTGCCTCATTGAGGGGCTGGGGGCTGAACCCAGGGTGGCTACTAATGTGTGCTGGGTAAGTTACTATAGCTTTTGTTAAAGTTTTAAAGTAAACAATCAAGTCATTACATTTCTGTGTTGGATTGCTAATTGCATTGGTTTGCTTATATTTAAGGCCTTCACCAGTTTGGCTGAAGCTGCTTATGAGGCTGCTGATGTTACGGATGACCAGGAGGAACCAGCCTCCTACTGCTTGTCCAGCTCCTTTGAGGTCATTGTACAGAAATTGCTGGAGACCACTGACAGGTAAGTGGTTTGCCAGGTGTATTGGACTTTGTTTAAATCTGCATTTGACGTGTTTTTTATTTTTATTTATTGCACACTTAAATTGGATGCCTCTAAAAACTGCTTTTATATTTAATAGGGTTGTCCAGATACCGATACTAGTATCGGTATCGGGACCGATACCGAGTATTTGCTGGAGTATTTGCTGGAGTACTCGTACTCACGCAAATGCTCCCGATACCTAAATAGAATACTTTTTTTTGTATTTATCAACATGTTCTATGAAAATTCTTCGAGTTTTTTACTACTGCGTGACAAGCAAATAAAACATTTTTATTCATTTTTACTCATTTTTATTCTTTTATAATGTCTTGAGTTAGAGTTCTTCATAATTCTAAAGAAAATATCCTTAGTCTGTATTGTGGTTTGAAAACTGTCACATGACATTTAAAAAAAGTATCGGTATTCGGTATCGGCGACTACATGAAAGAAAGTATCGGTACTTGTACTCGGTCCTAAAAAAGTGGTATCGGGACAACCCTAATATTTAAATTAACCAATTGTCTTATGATGACCAGTTCATGCACCACACAGAATCCACTGTGTTGATTATGACTTTCTGAAGACAACCTGAGTACTTGATGTGTATAAATGTATTCTCGCTGTAACTAAGTTAAAGATGAAGGCAGGTTTTGGAACTGGTAATTGAGCAGACTGGTTTATTTTTTTTTATAGGCCTGATGGACACCAGAACAACCTACGAAGTGCTGCCTACGAAGCTCTAATGGAAATAGTCAAGAATAGTGCCAAGGACTGCTATCCTGCTGTTCAGAAAACCACACTAGTGATAATGGAGAGACTACAGCAAGTGCTTCAGATGGAGGTAGGAGTGGGAACATCTGCTGTGTGAGACATAACTGCTAAAAAGCCAGAAACATATTTTTATGTATTCCACCTCATTTTCTCTCCTAGTCCCACATACAGAGTACATCAGACAGGATCCAATTCAACGATCTGCAGTCCCTTCTCTGTGCTACACTCCAGGTAAGACTATTCAACTATTCTTTCAATCATTTTAGGTGATTGGATGTCTAAGGATGACAAGTTCATGCACCACGCAGATCACTTGCTGTGTTGATTATGACTGTCTGAAGACGCACTTTTTTTTTTTTTTTTTTTTTTTTTTAACAGCCATTTGGGCCAACCTCCTATTTTTATAGTTGTAAATCACTTGTTGATTGAAATCGCCACCCTTACCCTGTGTTATCTGTCTGAGGGCTGGTATTAATGGACTTATTGACCATAGCCTTATTAAAGCAAACCGGTTTCTCCTAGGTTGGTGGAAAAGCAATACATTTGCTTTTAACCATATTTCTGTAGGCTAAACAACTTGTCGTGTGTGTGTGTGTGTGTGTGTGTGTGTGTTTTTTTTTTTTTTTTTTTTTTGTAACCCCCCATTTATTTTTCTGTGTAGGAGCCTGGAGGAGTTCTGTACACAGTGTATAGAACCCCTCAGATATGTAATTTCCAGCTCGCTTTTTTGGGAGAAAAAAAGTCTGCACTAAATCTGATACCAATCAGATTTTGAGCATTCCTTGCAACCTAAATCTAATTTTGAAAAACATGTCTAAAAGGTTGCAGATCCTGTCGCTTTCCTCATTGGAGCCCCACAGCAGCTGCTAACTATAAGGAAGCGCCACCTAAGTGCAGTATTAAAGACATTCTTTCAATGACACATTGTACAAAACACACTTACAAGAAGGTAAGGAAAGAAGGCTCATGTGTAACATCCTGTAGTCCTAGTCCGGATCCATGGGCTTCTTGGAAGTGAAGATGGCAGATTGTGTGGAGTCTTCAGGCTTGTCCTGGGCCCAATCGGCCTTTGTTTCTCCCTGTCTGACTCTCCTCCCGGAAGTAATCGCGTGACCTGTCACGCTGGAACAGGCCTCATCCTGATTGCCACAGGACAAGCCTGAAGACTCCACACATTCTGCTATCTTCTTTTCTAAGCAGCCCATGGATCCGGGACTAGGATTACAGGATGTTAGATGAGCCTTCTTTCCTTACCTTCTTGCAAGTGTGTTTTTTGTACAAAATGTGTCATTAAAATAAACTTTCATACTGCACTTAGGTGGCGCTTCCTTTCTCTACCCCTCTCTTTACCACAGTCAGCTCTCTGAGGATAGCAGCTGCCATTGAACAGCCACATCACCTGCATTTTTAACCATTGAACTGCCTGTTACTATTTCTAATGGACTAATCACCATACCCCTACTCATACATGCACTTTGTATCTGCACTGACAGTTACCTCTGCTATAGCTGCTAACTATAAAACCACTCCCATAAAGATTCACTTTGAACATGGAAATGGACAAACCCGCCATTTCATGGACAAAAACCCGCCATTTCTTCTGAATAACAAAAGGTAGAAAATGCAAACAGTCTGTTAAAATCCTTGCCATGTACATGGATCATCCAGAGGAGGGTTTTTCAGTGTGTAGGTCCCTTATCCTCACCAAGGTTTTGTGTCGTGGATAGAGCCTTCTAAAGCTCAGAATAAAGTGAATTCCAAGCTTGCGCAATTTTTTCTCATACCTGACAGCTTAAGTAGGGAGAAAATTAAAACTCTAGTGATGCCATCATCCTTCAATTGGCACATGCTCAAAGAAAAAAACTCCAGAGATACTGCCCCACTTCAGGTTCTGGTTCAAACAGGTGCCTTTATTGCCCACCCCTGAACCAAATACAGAAATGTGTAGACAGTTTGAATGGATAATGTGAATGGTGTATTTAAGCGCTGTAATGGAAAATGGAGACTTGCATACAGATCGCGTTTTTTTCCTGAATTATGTCTTTCTGTAAAGCAAAGCAATGTCTGCCAATGTATTAAACCCTAGTATTGCAGTATGATTCCTTCAGTATTTTCCAGTTTCTATTTTGAGTTTGCCTTTATTTTTTTTTCTGTCCCGTCTTTTAATCTTGTACTTTTTTTTATTTATTTTTTTTTCTTCCAGAATGTGCTTCGTAAAGTACAGCCCCAAGATGCACTTCAGATATCTGATGTAGTAATGGCTTCCCTACTACGCATGTTTCAGAGTACGGCCGGTTCAGGAGGGGTACAAGAAGATGCCCTAATGGCAGTGAGCACTCTGGTAGAAGGTAAGCTAGAATTGAGGTTAAAGATGGATATGTGTGTGGGGTGTATTGTATGAGTATTGCTTAACTGTGCTTGGTTTGTGATTCTTGATGCATGTTTTTACTTGGATGGAACTTTTCGTCCGACCATGGGTTGTATGCCACATTATTCTGGTGATTGGACACTGACAAAAGCTTTGCTAGGAATGCTCTTGAATAGCCCTATGCACTGCCTCAGGGCTTACTAGCGGTGTATGGATAGTTTTCCCTTGATGTACATCTTGGTAACCATACCTGGACACAATATAAGCGGGGCTAGCCTGTAATGTTTTCTGTGGTCACTGTATCCTTTGTTCACGGATTACATTGGCACATGGTGCAATGAGTGTAGTTGTACAGTTCTATACAGTCTGGTTGCCATAAAAATGGACCTGGAGACCCCCTTTGAGAGTATGGCTACTGTGATGGGGTGAGGTTTGATTCTTTCCAGGAACCTGCAGCATGGATAAAGTAAGGAATGCGCAGTAGGGTACCAGGCTGTGAAGCCGCAAGGTTTCACTTTCTGATTCACTTTCTGATTCACTTACTGAAGATGCTGGCGCCTCCCACCTGGGAGCCGAGGGACGGGTCCCCTTCGGGTAAGGACATAGCGGGTGCCCTGGACAGGTATGTGTCCTTACCAGAAACTAGGTAGTGCGCCTAATCTGCCACTTCCTGGTCCGGCGTTCTAGTCGCTTCCTCCTCGCCTGGGAAAATGTGAGTCATCATTTCCCAGGAGTCTGTGAGCGGATCACATGTATGTTGCCATAATGAGGAGACCTTATGTCGCCGCCCGTTACAGCAACTTTCTAAATGCCGCTTTGGTTGCCGGTGCACTGTGTAAGAACCTGTTACCCAGCATGCACCTCCATCGCAAATCCTGGAGGAGGTATTGATTGGGCTTCACAGGCCCACAATCATGGCAACAGCCAGAAGAGGATTTACTAAGTTGTGAGTTTAAAATCTATCAACATCCACTAGCAAACCTATAAAATTGTTCTTAAAGTGGTTGTAAACTCTCCTATATCACTTTTCTTCATTCAAAGCATACTGCATCAACTTATAGCTTGGTTTTATTTTCCCTACAGCTGCACCGTTCGTGAGAAAACTACCTCTGTCACCTGCAGTGATGTAATTTGCGCCTTTCTGCTCTGATTCACGGCACACTTGGTGGGCTGTCGAACCTTCGTAAAGGTGCCGTGCCGACGTCGTCAGCACTCGGCGGCATCCATTTTAATCCCACGAGGGTTCTGGCAGTTGCAGGCCATGTAAACATCTGGCCTGGCCAGCAACATGAGAAGTGCAGCACATGCGCGGGAGTACGGCAGGAAGGGCGGAAATGTACCCTGCTCTGAAACAGGATACCAGAAGCCGACATGGCGCAGGGTGCTGTAGTTAGATGATGAAAGTAAGAGATTTACGTAAAACCTGGCATGATTAGGAGAATCGGCATGCCTGTATGCTTTAATGTTTGCTTCAATGAAAAATGTGGATTCGATTTACTTCCTCTTTAATAATGCACTATGCTCGGATACCAGGGAGAAAGTGTGCGGAACTCCGCTTAAGTGTTTTTCACTTGGCGTTGTTGCTTGGTGACATGGTGTAGTGCAACTATCTGGCTGATGCAGTTGAGAACTTTTGTAATCTTCCCTATCAGTGTTAAATGGTTTCACAACCCTCTTACTTTTTTCTGGGTAGCTTAATCTGTTATAGCGAGATGAAAAATAAGACTTTCTGAGTTATCTAGAAGAAAACCTAAATGAGCACCAGTGCAGCCATTACATGTAAGAATTTGTAAGCTACAGTTTGTTCTTGGGTTTAATCCTGCCTTATTTTTTTTTTTTGCATGTGCCAGGCAGGCTCCTTGGCGCCAAGTGTTATACGGTTTTACCATATTCCTGATTGAATCAATTTTGCAATAAATAAACTTTACAGTGTCAATTGTACTGACCCCCCCCCCTTTTTTGTTTTTTTAGTTCTTGGAGCAGAATTTATGAAGTACATGGAGGCATTTAAACCCTTTCTTGCCATTGGCCTCAAGAACTATGCAGAGTATCAGGTAAGATTTTTCTTTTGTGTCTTGCATCTGTTTTTACTCTGCAGCCTTATTGAGGGACAATACCAGAGAAAAATCATTTTTTTCCCACAGCTTTCTGCTGTTCAAAGGATTGGGTTTTAGCCCTGGGTCCATCCGCTGTAAGTTTGAGGGCTCCTATTCCAATCTGTTTGCAGTTCCAATGTAGTGCAAAACATTTATGGGAACTTCTTTGGGGCTGTTTGTGTGGGAAGTTTCCCCCATAAAAAGCTGCTTTTTTGCATGCTCACTCCTGAGCCTTCCTGTGTCTATTGACAGATTGTAGGCCTCAGTCCCAATCCCTCGTCGCTGACTTTGACAGCGGGAGCAGCTCTTGCTGCCTAAGCAAAGCCCGTATGACCAGGAAGTGAGAGAGAAGAGCTGCAGATGTCCATAGCATCGAATTGAATGAGGACTCAGCTAAGTGTAAAGAGGGGTTGCACTACTACCTAAACAGAATGCATAAAGCTAAAAAAGTTTAGTCTTTATAACCACTTTAACACATGTGTGTATATATACTGTATCTTTGTATATATTAGAGATGCCCTATCTGATATTGGGTTTGGGGTTTAATGTGTCTACAGGTAGCGGTTGTTGTATTATACTTGTTCTCTTCATTGCTAGGTGTGCCTGGCTGCTGTTGGGCTTGTAGGAGACCTATGCCGGGCTCTGCAAACAAACATTTTGCCATTTTGCGATGAGGTTATGCAACAGCTTCTGGAGAATCTGGGGGTAAGAAATTGTCTTCACTGTATGGGGTAAAATGCAGTATTTGAAATGTAAGCATATTTACTTCATACCATGTTCACGTTATTAAAGTCAGACTGCTCTCTTTCAGAATGAGAATGTTCACCGCTCTGTAAAGCCACAGATTCTATCTGTGTTTGGAGACGTTGCATTGGCTATTGGAGGGGAGTTTAAAAAGTACCTGGATGTTGTGCTGAATACACTGCAGCAAGCTTCTCAGGCTCAGGTGGACAAGGTAGGCATTTTCTGTGTTGCTGGTAATCTTCTTGAAATGCTAAAATTGGAAACCTTTAAACTTTATTCTAAAAGTGTAGAGTACACTCCAGAAGATGCCAAGTGTGTAGGTTTATATAGCTTGTAGAGGACCCAAGCTTAAAATGCTCAAATATCTAAATGGGCAGAGCCTAAGGAAGGCTTGGTTCCACCTTGCTGTATGGTTCTTCAATATGATGGCATTCTCAACCATCTTGCTTTTAAGTGGCTGGTTTTGTCAAAGCGTAATGTCAGTTGCTAAAGTAGCTTTTTGTATGTTTGCTCATTCAAGAGGTTTTTGGCTCCTAAAACGGTAGAAAGTATAAACGTTCAAGAAAGTTCATGTTGTGGCATAGTCATGTCCAGTCTTTCAACAATCTATAGACTATGTAATCTTGGTTCCCCAGCTACTGAACGTGTGTGATCTATTTTGAAATCCCTGCAAGGTCTGTGTGTACCAGCAGATGTCCAATCTGCTGTGGGTGAGATAGATGGGTGTTGCATGGTGTAAGGCAGCCCTCAATTTCCACTCTCCTGCTAGAATTTGGCGAGTGGATTTAAGCTGGGGGCGAGTGATGACAGGGCTGCATGACCAATGTCCCTTCAATCTGTGCCTACACTTAGAGCCCCGATGCGATTGGTGGCCGAAGAGGAAAGGTGCATGCTGGAAAAAGTAGTCTGGTGAGCCGCGCACAGGCAGAGCAGTACACAGGTGCTCTCCTTACAATTCTCATTAAGCCATGGGACCTAACAGTATGACCTCTCTGAGCCTGCCCCCCCTCCCCCGACCAATGTAGCTGGAGAGCAGGAAGTAATGAGTCGGGTGGAGGATTGCGAAAATTACCACTACGGGTGTCCAAGGTAGGCAGTGCAGCGCTCAGTGAAAGTTGCCCTGATAGAGTGGCAGCCTTCCAGTTTGTGCCGTTTTCTTCTTGTGCTCTATGTAGGTGTCCAGCAGTTCAGCCCAAGCACTGTGAGCAGACTGGTCTCAATGTGTGCTGTGCGGTGTCAATGTGCGCTGTGCTATGGTGTCAACGGCTGTGCAGTTGTGTGGATCTCTGCCAGCCTGAATAAAAGGGGGAAGTGGGGACATGCAAGCATTAAAGCCGCACACACAGGCTCCTGATGAGATGAATAGGAGAGAGGATGGATGGGAGCTGCAGATGAGACAGAGAATGGGGAAGAGATCCAGTTCTAGTGCCCTGTCCCTCTGGTCTGCCCCCAGTGCCCTGTCCCCTGTAATTTTGTTAAAGTTGTTTTTGGTAATATTGTGCAACTTGATTCTGCATAAAACATTTAACAGTCATTCCATGAGATAATCTACGAGGGCGTGTTTAGGGGCGCAATTAGGCGTAGAGCAGTGTATGAATTGGGTGGGGCAACTGGTGGCGAGTAACTCTTGAGGCCTGGCTAGTAGCTCAGGGCTTGAAATTTTGAGCCCTGGTGTAAGGCATAAGGGAAACCAAAGCACTGTTAAATCTGTAGTATGTTTTAGGGCTGCAGCTATTATATTCATAATCGATTAGTTGGCCGATTTTTATTTTGATCGGATAATGGCCTTTAAAAAAAATAGCATTAAAAAAAAAAAAATGGGACAATTTGGGCAGATTGCAAAACAAATTGCCGCAAAAACACATTACATGCTTTTCTGCAACTTCTCCATTGAAGTATATTGAACCAAAAAAAACAAAATGGCACCGTTTTGCATTAAAGTCCTTGCCCTTTCCAAATACGCAGCAGCTGAGAAAAATCATGGATGTGAACGTATCCCATAGGAAAACATGTAAATGAACTGTAGTGCGTTTCTGCAAAAAGCAGGTGTGACCCGACCCAGGCCTGAGATGTTTAGTAACATAATGGGGTTAAAAAACTAAATGAGGCAATTACAAAAAGCAAATCGCTACTGTAAGGGCTTAATTTTTTTTTACTGTGGGACAGTGAAAGTAATATTTACAGTAGAGATTTGCTTTTTTGTATTATAAAGGGCTCATTTTAGTTTTTTTTTTTTTTTAACCCCATTGTTACTGGCCGATAGATTATGAAATAGATTACAATTTTCATAATCTATTTAGTTTCGGCCCTAGTATGTTTGCCCAAACTAAAACAAATTTACATTTGTTTCAAATGTTCTTTATTTTGCTTTTCCACATCAGACAGATTACGACATGGTGGATTACCTAAATGAGCTGCGTGAGGGCTGTCTTGAGGCCTATACTGGAATCATCCAGGGACTCAAAGGAGACCAAGAGAATGTGCACCGTGAGTACAGCCAGAGGTGTCTTGCATTCTTCTGCTCTTCACTATCCTGCATATTCTCTTCCACAATGTTTGTCATCGGTTTCAAAGAACCCTGGAAATATAAAAAGCTTATTTTCAGTACAGTACACAAGCTTGGATATTCATAGACCCTGGGTTATACTCTATCTTCAGGTGACTGACAAAGCTTTTACACACCCTTTGGGCACACTCCTATAACCCTGCCTGTGAGACCTCAGTTTTGTTGCTAGTGTCCTTAAGTGATCTCTAATTCATCTTTGTTTACCTCAAATTCGTCAATCAATGCTTCACTAGTTTCTACTATGACAATGGAAGCAGTGAATCCAAATCGGTATAAACAAGGTTTAATACCATCAGATCTGTGCCTGGACCACTTCAGTTTCTCACTGCCCTTTGGCATATCATGTGTTCACAAAGATCTGATCACTTCTGCTTGCCCTGCTTAGAACTCGGGCATCCAAGTTGCAGGCTATTTAGACAAACTTCTGAATGACTCCCTTTGCTGCTCTCAGAAAATGTCCAAGACAAATTCTCCAGGCCTTCAGCTGGGAGATCAGTTTCAACAAATCTTTTCTCCAGGCTTTCCGTTGCCTGGAATAATTGGGTCTTGTCCTGGACATATTCCAAGCTAAATTTTTCAAGCAGAAAAGAGCTGGTTCTCAAAGGTCACATGCTCAATAATTGAGATCGACGACATCCCACATTGTGATTCTCCAAGAATTCTAGGCATAATGGTGGCTCCTTTTCTCAATTTGCCAATGCTCTTGTCTAGCCAAGTAAAGGATTTCCCAACAGTGGGGGATGTCCTTCCCTATTGCTGGAAATTGTTTACAATAGACGCAAGTCTAACAGTCCAGGGAACATGGTCATTGAAGGGAAGCAAAGCTTCTAATCAACATCTTGGACCTCAAATGAAGTCAGGTTGGCCCTACAGCACTGGACCACTCTTCTGAAGGGCCACCAATTTGGGTGCTGTCAGGCAAAGGCAGGGCAGTGGCCTACATCCATCAAGGGGGTACCCCGGGTTTGGCTGCCTTCAAGTTATCCCATGGACAAACTGTTCAGTGATCTGTGGCTCACCTCCCAGGAGTAGACTAATAGATTTCAGCAGTCATCATGTGGATCCTGGGGAATGGGCTCTTCACGCATCAAGATGTCTTCAATCTGTTATATAAAACATGGAGTCTAGATGTAGCTATCCTAGCCTCCAGATTAAAATAAAAAAAAACTTTTTTTTTGGCTGAACTAAGGATCCTCTAGTGCAGGGGTCCTCAAACTTTGAAACAAAGGGCCATTTTATTGCTCTTCAGACTTTAGGGGCATTGGTGGGAGTAAACCATGCAATAGGCTTGATGGTCAGTGGCATTAACAAAAAATAAAAATAAATTGCATTGTTGGTGTCAGTGCTCCATCATTTGTATCCTTTGAGGTATTGGTGTCAGTTGGAGGAATGGTGCCACCATCATTGGTATCTGTGGGAGAAATGATTGCCCATCAATGCTATCCATGGGAGGAATTGTGCATCAATCATTGGTGTCGGAGGGATAGTGTCCCAGGAGCTGGATAAAAGGCTGCCATTTGGAGACACTTGTTAATCCTTGGTCTCAGATGAGGCTAATTTCCTTCTCCAAGTTAAATCATACCCAAGCTGTGCTTTTACATGCAAATTCCACCCAATCCATGGGAATTTCATGGAGATTTTGTTAGCACCTGTAGCCCAGTTGTGTAATGCTGCCACCTGGCCTCTTCTGTTAAAGTAGAACTATATCCAAAATGAGAGGGAAAACGTTTTGCATAGAGTAAGGGAGGGTTGGAACCTGTCAGTTTTTTTTTTGCCCTCAGTGTAACATTGTGGAGATTTACCTTCCCTTCCTGTCTCGTAGTTAAAATCCTGCAACTTAAGGGAATCGCTTGACGCCAATGTCATCAGAACTATTGAAACCCCCCCTTTTTTATTTTTTCCTTCTTTCAATGCTGATGGTAAAGAAAAAAAATGGTGTGCATAGCAACAAAAACTGACTGGTCCTAATCTATGTCCCCTCTGTCCAAAGTTTTAGTTGTATTTTGAATACATTTTCTGTTTTGCCAGCTGGACATCTTTTTGCTTGTGCAGCTTTTTGTCAGTAAGGCCCCTTTCCCACAGTTGCCTCCGTTTGGCAGGCTCCGCTTGCTCAGCGGGGGATTGAGGTAGCTGACGGGTCCATCTGCTCACTGCAGAGCTGAGAAGACCTGGCCCCGCTCTCCTCTATGGGGAAATCTGGTGAAAATGGACTGCCTGTCTGTTTTTATTCGATCCACCAGACAGGTGGGAAAATAGGACCACTGTCCATCTGGATTTTGTGGACAGGATCGGATAGTGGCAGATGTTGGCAGACATCTCACAGTTGAGAGCTGCCCCTCCAGGGTCCGATCAAGTCCACCTACAAAACTGACAGGCGCACCTGATCGGACAGCCCATTTGAAGTGGGCCTAAGGTTCTTGTCTTCTGACCCTTGTTGGGTCTTTTGGGACAGTTTCGTTTGCCTCATTGTTGCACACCCTTTTTCATTGCTTGGGTCATCCCATGGTATATACATTTTCCTGTGCCCTCTACTGTACAATTAAGGCAGGAGTATTTTGAGCTTGCCTGTAAATTTCATATCTTGGTGTACAGCTGATCCACCCTTCTATTCCTTGGTTTACTCTCCATTGCATGCTTCAGAGCTGGTAGCATAAGGAAGGCACCCAAGGGTCTTGTCTAAGCATTTGGCCAGTAACCTGAAGGTACATGCCTATAACCCATGGTGTATGAATATTGTGCCTGTACTCTAGCCAAGATATGGAATTGGCAAGTCAAACTTTATTTTATTTTTTTTCTTCCCTCACTTTATGCAGTATTGTTACTTCCATGACTTTTGTCCCGACAAATTAATTTTTTTTGCACTTTGAGTAAACTAAACAATTTTTTTTTTTTTTCTTGTGTAACTTTCTTTTTTTTTTTTTTTTTCTCCCTCTAAGCTGATGTGATGCTAGTACAGCCACGTGTGGAGTTTATCCTGTCATTCATCGATCACATCGCTTCAGATGAGGATCACACGGATGGCGTGGTGGCCTGTGGGGCTGGCCTTATTGGGTAAGATTGCTAGCATATAGTGTTTACACTAATGTTCATTGTAGGACACTGTGCTGAATGTTCTTAACCTGTGGCTGTACCACCACCTGCAGGAGGTTTCAAAACTAAAACAGAGGCTGTACTGCTTTTCCAGGATTGTGTGGGGTTATTCACTCTTGCCTGCAGGTTCCCTTTTTAAGCTGTCTGCTTTTACATCCACCTCCAACACTGCTTTGGAGCCTTTAAGACCTTCTTGTGGTTGGTGCTGCAGATTATAGAGGAGTTTGCCTCCACTCTTGTCTGGGACGAGCTGCATAAAGCATTTTTCTCCCCTCGTCCCCTGTTTCTTTCGATTCTGTCCCTAAATGGGCAGGTTTACTTGGATATGATAGTCTTCTCATCTAGGATTCGGCAGTGGATTCTTCTCACTTTGTGTGAAGGCAACCTCTGAATCCTTTTTCTTGGCAAGATACTATGGTGAGCCTCATTTACCCACTTGATCTCCAGATGCCCCCTTCATCAAAGGCCATTTTTTTCTGTGATATGGCGCTGTTACTTTGACAATTACACGGTCGTGTGACACTGTACCCAAATTTGTCCTCAGGTGGGCTTGCACCTGTTGTCTGTATTTGTTTAAAATTGGTTGCTTATGCAGTGACAGATTGGTCCAGGGTTAAACTTTGGGATAGGACTGCAATTAAATGTAACTAAACCTTCCTATACTTTACAAGCTGACATCTTCATTTGATCTGTGGATGCCATGGTGCTGTACATGTGAACAGCTGTACACCAGCCAGTTAATGGCTTGACAATTCAGCTTGAGAGCACAAGCATATGTGATGGTAATCATTTACGGCATTCGATAAATACAATGAGGTTCTGCACTCCCCTTGTGTACATTGTGCTCTTGTAATCAAAGTAAAATCTGCCTGGCAGAACAAAGTGCAAATCTAAGCTACTGAACATAAAACAAAAAAAGATGTATGTATGCATCTTGATTTGTTTATATGCAACCTTTTTCCCCTGGAAGGAGAAAAGCAGCATAAAGTGCTGAATTTTGCAAAGAGTAGATACTTCAGGTGTTCGTAAACTTCTTTGGCCAGAATAAATTGATCTAGCCAACGGAGTGAAAGTCCAAACAGTGTCCAAGTCACTGTAGGCTTTCAACTTGCTGAGTCAATCATCAGCAATGTCACATAAGGGGAGTAAATTATACAATCTACCAGGGAGTTTGACATTTTCTTGATTCCTAGTGGTGGTGGATTTTTCATATGTTGGTGGCAGTAAAGTGAACTGGTTGCTGTGCTTTTAAGACTAAAGCTGTTTTTATGCTCCTTTTTGCCCCAACAGAGATCTATGCACCGCATTTGGCAAGGATGTGGTAAAGTTGGTGGAAACTCGCCCAATGATCCATGACTTGCTAACAGAGGGTAGACGATCAAAGACTAACAAGACAAAAACACTTGCTACCTGGGCCACCAAGGAACTACGAAAGCTAAAAAATCAAGCCTGGTGGGTAGAATTTGTCAGAAACAGTGACATTTGATGTATCGATACTTTGTGCTCCTGTGTATATATAACCAGTTGGTGTATTTTATTTTATTCTTTTTAGACCTTAGCGGCTGGGTAAAGCTGACAACCCACTGGAAATCTCCAACTTTCTTTGAAAAAAAAAATTATATCCCGGAAGCAAGAAGTGTGAGCGGATACTGAATGTTTGAGAGTGAGAGAGTGACTGACTGAGTGAAGCTTCAAACATACCACATGGATAAACGCGACCACAGCAGTGCTGTGAGAAGAGAAAACTTCCTGGGAGAAAGGGGACGAGAGCCCGCCCACCAGCTGAGAGGAGCAAGGGCCTGTGGGTCTTCACTAATTCTATGTCTGCTTGCACCACTGCCTTGTGGCCAGGGCAGAGCAGGAGTGACTGGTCTAACTTTATTTTATAGTTCATTGTTACATCTGGCCTTTTCTTTCTTTTTTTTTTTTTTTTTTTCTTTTTTTTTTTTTCTTCCAATGTCCCTTGCTGTACACAGCAGTGGTCTGTTGCTGCATTGCCTATCTCCTCTAGTGCAGGGGGACCTGAGCGAAAGGAATCTCAGAATGAGTGTGTGTGAGTGCAGAGGTTTAGCAGTGTCTACAATCTGAGCTTCATACAGTTTATTCTGGTTCAGAAGAAAAGATGTTCAGTGTTCCAAAAAAAAGCTTCTGGTATCAGAAGGTGCATTATTTTTTATTTTTCCCAGGTGCACAGGGCAAAAGTGTCTAGATTTCAACATTTAAGGTCTGTTTCTCTAGGTTATTTAATTTTTTTTAACTGTTTCTTTTCCAGAAACTTGCACAACACAGGTGTTTCTGGCAGGGAAGCAGTTAAAGGAAACTCTGGCTAGGACATTTAGTCCAGTAGTAAACATACCGAAGCCTGTAGTGTAAATCTACTTTTGTCGATCTGTGAATCAGGCCAGGAGCAGGGAGGAGTTAGAGTTGGATAATCGGACATCACCCCACAGGTATTGAGCAGAACGAGCAGAACGTTCCCTTTTTTTTTTTTTAAATATGAAATTAAAATCACTGTGGAAAGCACTTAAAAGGTGTCCACTTTCCCTCCGTGCCCGAGGATTTAAAAGCAGCCCTGACCCTAAAATGTGCCAAAGAAGAGAAAAAATTGCTCAGAATGTGAATTGACCCCTTCCTGCAGCCAGGAGGTGCTGTGGTGCAACACTACTACACATATTGTGTTCTCTCTGTGGCTTGTACCAAGCCCCTCTCTTGGCACTGAAATGGTTTAATCGACAATGTTTGAAGTACTTCTTGCCCTACATACATTGGTAACAGATATTTTGATTATTCAAGATGCAGCATTCTAGGTAAACGGAGATTAAAGCCATCTAGGCTTATCTGTTCTCTGTAGATTAGCTGCATTGTATTTTAGTGCAGCAAACAAAATGGCTGTACCTTAGTGTATGGGTGACCCAGGCTTAGGTGAATTAAAACAATTGATGCTATAGCGCGTGCAACTTTTATTTCAGAGACTAATGCGATATTCAATTTCCTGCACTTAAACATAAAGGAAAACTAATTGAAATAGTCAAAGTGAAATGGGAGGAAAAAAGTATATATTATAGATACGGACTGGATGTACGTTGGACCATGGCACTTGTACAAGGTTCTATTTTTTCACTGCAGTTAAACATTAATAAAATGGTGTCAAACATCCCCAACCCTCCATCTTGTGTTCTTGTTTTTGTTATGTGAAAGGAATTTGTCTAAGGTACCCATATTTACCGTCCCCTTGTGTTTGTGTTTTTTTTTTTTTTGTCCAGGTTTTGAATTAGTCATGAAAGACCACTCTGTAACATGCAGTTATGTACCTGTGGTACATGAGCTTGGTGACATTAAGCTTTTCTAAGAATTCAGAACATGTTAAACCAGTTCATTAGTTCTTATTTATAAAAAGAGTCATCTTGTCGCAGCATGTTTGCAGAACTTTAATCAGGGTCTTCATTACAGAGATGTGCACAAACCAGTGCTTCTCTGTGCTGAGATTAAGTGGATTACTGAAAAAATTAACTGCTTTCTTGTTGCACTGGGCCTCCATCTGTAAAAAAAAAAAAAAAAAGTTGTACGCACTTAACTGAGAGCTACCAATCGCATTTCTCTTCTCCCACTGCACGATCTTGGCAAAGCAGAAGATTACATTAATTACAGGCTCTGATGGAAGTATTTTACTTCAGATACTGGGAAAACATGGCCCATTGTGACCAAACAGTTGCTTCCGAAGTTGGCAGAGAAGTGCAATTCTGTTTCCGTTGGCAGGATTGAAAAGGATCGGACAGTTACTTCCTGCCTTTGGCATCCTATGCAATCCTTAAGTTTGAGCTGGATGTGGAGTAGTCAGCCGAGACTGTAAATGGCTCTAAAGCTACTATTGCCTGCTGCTGGTAGTCAAGCTATCCCTGGCCTGACTGAACTACTGTGACTGGTGTCTCCAGAACTACTTGGATTTTTCCCTCAATTTATATCGGAGGTGATGGGGAGAGTGAAGACTTAAGCTGAATTTTTTCCTTCATGCTGTCTTTCTATGCTGTGCCATTTGTAGCTTGCAAGAAGAATAAATGGTGACACAGTGATGGAATTATTTCATGTGTTTTTGTGCCTGTCTATACTTTACTTCTGGTTGTGTGCAAGCTGTTTAGTATCCACTGAAATGACACATTATTGCTACAGTGGAAGCTGCCTGTTCGAAGGCTTTCTTTGCATGCTAATCATATAGTAGAAAATGCATCTTGAATCATAACTGATGGGTTATATGCTGCACCTTCAGGTGATTATGTAACCCCTCGCCAGGTAAGCATTCGTTTTTGCTAGTGTCCTTCGGTGATTGGGTTTGTGGGTAGAGACTAGTGGAGGACTATAAACATTTTGCAGAGTAGAAAAAAAAATCGGCAGCACCAAGACACTTCTGGAAAAGTGCCCTTTGATTCTGAGGCTGTACCTAGACCCCCATGGAAACTAAGGCCTGTAATGTTAATGCACTGGACTTGGCAGGGAGGCAACACACCAGGATTCAGTGGGCATCATGTTACCATTGGGGGGGGGTGTTTACAGGTCCAAGGCACCCTATTCTTGAGGCTCTCCCTTCATTGGGGGAGGAGGATGTGCCTGTCCGGAGGGTGGAGTCCTGCTCTGTGCTGAGAATGTACACTGACCCATTAAACAGATGCTCTGCTTATCACATTGGTCCAGGTTGCAGGTCCTGGTCAGTATGAAGAGCAACTGATTTAAAGGGGGTGTTACAGCGGTGCTGCTCTAATCTCCATAAGAGGCAGGCCTAAATGCATCTGTTAGGAGGTTCATTTTGGCTTGTACTACACATGCCCAGATGCGCTGTAGTCATGAAGTCACAGCCGCAGGTGACATTTTGTAAAGGCAAGTGCAGGAAACTGCACCATCAGCGCGCTGGTGCAGTTTCCCATTGGGAAAGGACATGGTTTAGGTCCAGCTTCCTATGCACACAAACGGCTGGTTTGAAATGCAGGTGTTGCTGTCTACAACACTTTTGCAGTGGCTGCCTTCAGGAGTGCAGGCAGTGGGTCATTATTCAGTTCTTAGTTATGCAAGCGAGTATTTTATAGGTGGGGCCTCAAGCAGAAATTAAAGAATCTAGTTATGGTGGGAGAACCAGTTCATGGTAGTCCCTGGGTTGGTCTTTGTGCAGGTTAAGGTCCCATGGGGGTGGATTTCTCACCAGCTATGAAACCATCTGTCTGGCATATCCCCCCCCCCCCCCTCTTTGTTTGTAGCATTTTCATAGTCATGTCTTGCTTAGGCAAGGGGTGAATCTTTCACACCAATGTCTTCCCTGTGGAGGGAACTTGTAAATTTAAAGAGCTCTGGCAAAAAGGCATGTGGACACCATGCTTCAGTTTCCTTGTCCATTTTAAAGACTCCAAAAACTAGATGTCAAGAGGAT
Source organism: Rana temporaria (assembly GCF_905171775.1). Classification (NCBI taxonomy): domain Eukaryota; kingdom Metazoa; phylum Chordata; class Amphibia; order Anura; family Ranidae; genus Rana; species Rana temporaria. The sequence continues at coordinate 52,218,464 of NC_053500.1, read as the reverse complement.
TCCCCCCCCCCCCCCCCTCCTCATTCAGATGACTTCTGTAGAAGCTCCCTTAGCCACCATGTCCATTAAAAATTTATGACACTATTTTGGTGCTTGAGGATGTGTGTAGTGCCTCAAGCTGGATCTGCCAATGCCTACAGGCCCTCAAGTGATCAGCATGGATTTTAGAAAGCGGAAGAAACGACCATCTACATTTCCTTTGCATGCATTGGTTGATGCCTTATGACTGGAAGCACCAGTGTAGATTTAATGGCTTTATGCAGCAGCACCTCATTGATGAATTCTTGGAAACGGGTGTAAAACAAGATTTCATTGTGTGGTGCATCAGTATTGCTTGCTCTCCAGAGGGCTGGTTTAATCTATGCCTATATAAATGTTTTCACTCTTCATATTAGAAGCTTGGCTCTGCATTCGATTACTGTTTTACTGTTTTTTTTTTTTTTTTTTTTTTTTTTATTATCTAAAACTTGATCTGTGAAGGGATAACAAGAAAATGACAAGGACTGACGCAAGTCAATGTAGTTGTGACACCCATGGACCCTCTGGGGACACGCCAGCAGTGTAAAATAGATCGGTCATACAAAGGTTCAGAAGTCCATAAAGTGGATGGATGGCAGCAGCTATCAGAGTAGAGCCTGCTCTGTGAAGTAAACACAAGGGATTAACAGGAAGTACCACCTGAGTGTAGTATTAAGACAGAATTTATTGCAAAGGTAAAATACATTTGCAGGATAGAAGTGTAAAAAAAAAAGCTCAGCAGATGTGTGGGGAAGCTGCTTGCATCTGTTCTGTGGACACCACACTTGCCAGAGAACTGCTGCAGATGGAGTAGTGTGGAGTGTCCTATGGCCACTAGGAAAACCTGTATTGAATGCAGGGTGGAAGTGACTACATTGGAGACGGGGGCACGGCTGCAATTAGTAGGCTTTATGCTTGGAGCGTCGGCTCATACTAGCCACCATCAGAACTCTAGTCTCCCTTACATCAGTGCACACACCTTTTTAGGGCGTGTCTGGATGACATCATAAAAGATGCCACGGGAGGTAACAGCACTCTGCTCCCACAATCTGGTAAGGAGCCTCGTCATAGGCAAGTGCCCTCCTTTACCGCCCCCAAGTGGGTTTTTTTTTGTCCGGTGCGGCAGGTAAACACTCCCAGGGCGCCTGCTGAAGGGCAGAAGCACCCCTGGTTCCGCAAGCCCAACAAGCCTGTTTCCGCATGAAGGTCTGCCCCTGCCCATCTCGGGTGGGGGGGCGGCTCGGTGGAGGTCTCTTTCCGATTGGTGGGTGTGCGAAGTTTCCTCGGGGTACAAGATAGTTTCTCTCTTGTCCGCCAAACAGATTTTTTCCCTTACAACCTCCGGCACGTCGGGAGGCCCTGTTTGGGGCTGTTCAGGATCTGCTGGTTGGGGGGGGGGGTGATCGTGCCGGTCCCTTTTACAGGAATGGTTTCAGGGGTTTTACTCCAATCTGTAGTCCCCCCAAGAAGGAATGGTTCCGTCCAATCCTGGATCTCAAGGCCCTCGACTGTTTTGTGAGTGCAAAAGTTCAGGATGGAGTCGGTTCGCTCTGTAGTGGCGGCACTCCATCAAGGGGAATTTTCCAGCGTCCTTGGATATCAAGGACGCGTACCTGCATATCCCCATATGCGCAAAGCACCAGAGATTTCTGCGCTTTGCGGTCGGGGAGGACCACTTTCAATTTGTGGCCTGGCTTCGGCGCCAAGGGTTTTCACCAAGGTGCTCGCTCCGATTCTAGTCCTGCTGAGGCAGCGCGGGAATCGCTATTGTAGGATACCTGGACGACCTTCTCCTGAGAGCTTCTTCAAGCTCGGAGTTAGAGGTGGATGTGTCTCACCTGCCAGACCCTCCGGGAATTCGGTTGGCTGCTAAATGTTCAGAAGTCTGTGTTGGTACCGTCTCACCGTCTGGAATACCTGGGGTTGGTCCTGGATTCCTCAGAGGCGAGAGTTTTCCTTCCCACGGAGACACTGCAATCAGCGGTGCAGCGGTTGGCGACCCAGACTTGGTTGTCGCTTCACTTTTGCATGCGAGTTCTGGGTCTGATGGTGGCCTCCTTCGAGGCAGTTCTGTATGCTCAATTCCACACTTGAGTGTTACAGAGAGAAATTCTGTCGCGTTGGGGCAAGCTCCCTTAGTCTCTGGATTACCAAGTCCGGGTGAGTCGCCTGGTCAGGTCCTCCCTTGTGTGGTGGCTGACATCTCCGGTACTTCGGGCAGGGAAGTCTTTTCTGCTGTGCCATTGGACGTTGGTCACAACGGATGCCAGTCTCTCCGGCTGGGGAGGGGGGGTGTCTGGGGTGTTCAGTCAGCCCAGGGGCACTGGACTCGAAGAGTCCCATCTGCCGATCAATGCCCTGGAGCTCCGGGCAATCAGGCTGTGCCTCTCCAACTGGTCTCTGAGACTGCAGGGCCGCCCGGTCAGGATCCAGTCGGACAATGCCACGGCTGTGGGCACAAAGAGCTCGGCTGCAGCGGTGAAGTCGCTCACATCCTCCAGTGGACCGTAAAGTACGTTCCGGCTCTGTCGGCCGTGTACATTCCGGGGGTACAGAACTGGCAGGCGGAATACCTAAGTCGCCAAACGCTAGACCAAGTAGAATGGTCGTTACACCCGGATGTGTTTCAGAGTCTGTCTGAAATGGGGCACTCCAGACGTGGATCTTCTGGCGTCCCGTCTCAATCGGAAGGTGTTACGGTTCGTGGCCAGGTCAAGAGGCCTTTGGGCGGACGCGTTGGTGGCGCCGTGGGTCACTATCGCCTAATCCACGCCTTCCCTCCTGAAGCTTCTTCCTCGTCTGCTGTGCAGAGTGGAAGCCGAGGGGATAACAACAATCCTGATCGCTCCGGCTTGGCCTCGCCGTCCCTGGTACGCAGATCTGGTGTGTGGTGGCAGACGTTCCTTGGCACCTGCCTGTGCGAGACGATATTCAGTCGCAGGGTCCGATCTTTCATCCTGCTTTACAGTCGTTGGCTTAAAATGGCGTGGCTATTGAAAGCCAGGTGGGATCGAGGCCTGTTGGATTCAGTGATCTCTACCATGCTGCGGGTGTGAAGTCCCACTTCACGGAAGATTTATCATCGTACGTGGAAGGCTTACATCTGTGTGAGGAGATGAATTGGCACCCCCGTACATACGTGATGTCCCGGATTCTGTTCTTGCAGCGTGGAGTGCATCAGGCTTAAGTACGATTTAAGGGGCAGATTTTGGCCTTGGCTGTTTTCTTTCAGCGACCCTTGGCAGCGCACTCTCTGGTGCGTACGTTTGTGCAGGGGGTTCGACATGTGGCCCCTCCTGTGCGTCCTCCACTGCCTCCATGGGACTTTACTTTGGTTCTCTTGGTGCTTCAAAAGTCTCTGAGGACATTCGAAAAATCCCTTTGTTGACTCTTTCCCAGAATGTGGTTTTCTGGTGGCAATTACATCGGTCAGACGGGTTTCTGAATTGGCGGCCTTGTGTTGCAAAGCCCCTTACTTGGTCATCCACAGGGATAAGGTGGTGCTGCAGCCGTCTTTCCTAAGGTTGTTTCGGCCTTTCACATTAATGAGGACATTGTTCTTCCATCCTTGTGTCCTTGGCCGGCTAACCTAAAAGAGGCTACGTTGCATTTCCTGGACGTGGTTTGAGCCCTACAGGTGTACCTGTCTACTACGGCTCTGTTTCGGAGGTAGGATTCACTCTTCGTGTCGGTGTCCTAAGAAGGGTCTGGCGGTCTTGTCGGCCACCATTTCTAGGTGGACCAGGCAGGTCCTGCTTCAGGCCTATGCCCTAAAGGGGAGGGTGCCCCCCTTCCCGTTTATGGTGCATTCGACCAGGGCGATTGGTGCCTCTTGGGCTTTCCGCCATCAAGCGTCTGTTTTTACAGTTGTGTAAGGCAGCGACCTGGTCGTCGGTCCACACCTCAAAGTTTTACAAGGTGGATGTTAGTGCATCTTTGGATGCCTCCTTCGGCCACAAGGTTTTACAGGCGGCTGTTTAAGGTTGAAGTTCCTCCGTTGAGCTCTGGTTTGTTTAGGGTGAAGTTGGTTTGCTGTGTTTTCCCACCCCCTCGATTTTTGCCACTGCTTGAGGACATCCCTAAGGTCAATTGCTGGTGTCTGTCCATGAACGGAAGAGAAAATAGGATTTTTGTACTCGCCGTAAAATCCATTTCTCCGAGTTCATGGACGGACACAGCACGGTGGGTTTGTACTGCTTGTTTACGACTGAGAATGGGGGATGTACCCGGGGATCTGCCCCCTGGGTGGTACTGTGGGGAGTGTTTTAACACTTAACATGCTGTTTTTCTGCCTAGTTAATCTCCTAAAAGGGAGGATAATACCCTAAGGTCAATTGCTGCTGTGTCCGTCCATGAACTTTTTTTTTTTGGTACGGATGTGATGGATCCTCTGGCTGACATGCTAGTTGGCTGAGGTAGCCTGAGCGTTTGGAGAGGATGCTTTTAGAGGGGAAAGTGTTTGGACATTAAAAACATCTAAGTGTTTGCCAAATTCATGCTGTTGTAAAGGAGGATCTCCATTGGTAAATGGTGTCCCTCAGGGCAGGTTTTCATTTATTCCCCTCAGGCCTCAGCTTCCAATGCCACACCACCACAATCTTTTCCCTAATTTCCTTCACAATGAAGGTGTGCGTCCATAAGACGGTCTGCAGGGCACCTGGTGCTGGTTACTATAATCAGCCACCTGGGTTCAGCAAGCTGTATCCTCTGCCTACAAGTTAGTTTCAGATCTGGCCTCCAATGCACCAGAGAACCTCTTGTGAAGGGAGAAATCTTGCTGTGTTCCATCTGATGGCTCTGATTTTTATTTTTTTTCCTTCTTGGTTCCCAAGCTGAACATTGATGTCAGACCCATTCTGGACCTTTTTAAATCTCTGAACTCTTTTCTGAAGGTCATAAAATTCCAGAAGAAATCAGCAAAACTGTCATTACAGCTCTCCAACTAGTGGCATTCATAACATTTTTGAATATAAGGATGCATACTTTCACATCCCACCCACTTTTTTTTTTACCCCCCCATCTTTTACCTTCACACTTGTATTATCTGTGATAATGATCCTCCACTGCAATGGAGTCACCCTTCCCTTTTGGGCTGGCCACAACTTTTGGTCTTTGCAAAATTCCTAGCCCTATTGCATTCCCAAGGCTATCACATTCTGGGCTACTTGGAAAAGCTCTTCCTGTGGGAACACACACACACACACACACACATGATGCCATCTTTACACACTGTCCTAAAAAGCAACATTTTATAAAGTGATTCATTCCTGCACCTCTGACTTAGCTGTTTCTAATAGCTGGTTAATTGCCAATGATAAATGAAAGCAGGCAGCTTGGTTGTGAGGGTGTAGTAAAAAAAAAATGTTAAATATATATATATATATATATGTATTTATGTCAGCAGAAGGTAGGGTGGAACATGAGGCTAGCAGGTCACTTATCAGAGCTGTTCCAACAACATAAAGTGTGGTCCATAAATATTGGGACATCGACACAATTCTGATCTTTTTGGTTCTATACACTGTTTTATAGCTAGTCAGGTTGACACAAGTCCATCCAGTTCAACCACAAAAAAAATAATAAACAAAATTAAAAAACAGTACAATCCCATACACCCAACTCCATACCCACAGTTGAGCCAGAGGAAGGAAAAAAAAACCCAGCAGAGCATGATCCAATTTGCTACAGCAGGGGAAAAAATTCCTTCCTGATCCCCCAAGAGGCAATTAGATTTACCCTGGATCAACTTTACCTACAAAACTTGGTACATTTAGGAAAGTATCCAGGCCTTTCTTAACCACTTGAGCACCGGGCCATCGTCAAATGACGGCTCCACGGTGACTCTGAAAATTCAACAGGACGTCAATTGACCTCCTGTATTCTTGCGGCCACTGGGGAGCGCGTCCCCGAGATTCCGATGCGCGTGCCTGGCGGTCGCGATGTCCACCAGGCACTCGGAATCGGCGGCTACAGGGACAAGACGTGGAGCTCTGTGTGTAAACACAGAGCTCCACGTCCTGTCAGGGGAGAGAGGAGACCGATCTGTGTCCCTTGTACATAGGGACATAGATCGGTCACCTCCCCCAGTCACCCCCCATTATTCTGATTGCTCCATTGTGGTAATTATCTCTATATGCGGGGTCGAGCGGTCTAGTTAATGTATTCAGTACAACTAGTAATCAGCGTCCTTGATGTCATTGTCTAAAGAAAATGTGTTTTCAGCATCGGCTCCATTGTGTCTGCCTAATCATCTGTATGGAAGCCCCAGTGTGAGGGGGCGGAGATTTGTCATTGTAACAGTTTTGGAAATGACATATAAGCTGTGTGTGATATAACATTAAAGTCTGTCTTGTTCTAGCAGTAAGCCTGGACTAATGTGTGGCTTAATGGGCGATCTCAGGAATATCCCTCCTCGTGGAATATTGGGTGACGTTCTTACGGAAGAAGGGAATCTTTGACGGGGATATCATACCAATACCGTCACAAACACAATTTAGGTATACATATTAACCCCTCCCTCACCCCCTAGTGTTAACCCCTTGAATGCCAGTCACATTTATACAGTAATTAGTGCATATTTATCGCATTAATCGCTGTATAAATGTGAATGGCGCCAAAAAAGTGTCCGATGTGTTCGTTGCAATGTCACGGTGACAGTAAAAAAATACGCAAATCGCCGCCAATACTAGTAAAAAAATTAATAAAATAAAAATGCCATAAATCTATCAGCTATTTTGTAAACGCTAAAACTTTTGCGCAAACCAATCAATATATGATCATTGCAATTTTTTTTTTACCAAAAATATGTAGAAGAATACATATCGGCCTAAACTGAGGAAAAAAAAAACGTTTTTTTTTTAAAAAATTGTGATATTTATTAAATAAAAAAGTAAAAAATAGTGGGGTTTTTTTTTAAATTGTCACTCTTTTGTTTATAGCGCAAAAAATAAAAACCGCAGAGGTGATCAAATACCACCAAAAGAAAGCTCTATTTGTGGGAACAAAATGATAAAAAAATTGTTTGGGTACAGTGTAGCACGACCGCGCAATTGTCATTCAAAGTGCGACAGTGCTGAAAGCTGAAAATTGGCTTGGGCAGGAAGGGGCGTAAGTGCCCGGTATGGAAGTGGTTAAAGGGTCACTAAAGGAATTTTTTTTTTTTTTTAGCTAAATAGCTTCCTTTACCTTACTGCAGTACTGGTTTCATGTCCTCATTGTTCATTTTTGCTTTGAAGTAGCTGTAATTCTGCGGTGATCTCCACACTTCCTGGTTGCCTGTTTCCTTATAACCATCATACTGGGAGCTTTCTCACAGTGGTCTAAGCTGTCATTACTGTGTGTCTAAAACTCCTCAGAACCAATCAGATTCATCTTAAAAACAAAACACTGCCCTGGATTTGTTTGTTTTTGTTCTGTGAGTCTTTCCGACTCACCTCTCACCCGGAACTTCATGTATGTACCTTTAAAACCGAAAGTTAAACTAGAGGCACATTATATGATAGATTAAATTCAATTTTTAAAAGGAATCGGTTAACTTTTATGTCTCTATACCCAATAAACAGTCATTTCAGCAAAAAAAATGTTTTCCTTTAGTGACCCTTTAAAGCAATCTACTAAGCTGGCCAGAACCACCTCTGGAGGGAGTCTGTTCCACATTTTCACAGCTCTGACTGTGAGGAAACCTTTCCGTATTTGGAGATGAAATCTCTCTTCTTCTAGATGTAAAGAGTGCCCCCCTTGTCCTCCACGTTGACCGTAAAGTGAATAACAACACCAAGTTCACTATATGGACCCCTTATATATTTGTACATGTGGATCATATCCCCTCTTATTCTCCTTCTCAAGAGTGAATAAATTCGGTTCCTCTAATCTTTCCTCATAGCTAAGCTCCTCAATTCCTCCTATCAGTTTGGTTGCACTTTCTCCAGTTCCCTGATATCCTTTTTGAGAACTGGTGCCCAAAACTGAACTGCATATTCCAGGTGAAGTCTTACTAATGATTTGTACAGGGGGAAAATAATATCTCTCTGGAGTCGATACCTCTCTTAATACAAGAAAGGTCTTTGCTCGCTTTGGAAACCGCAGCTTGGCATTGCATGCCATTACTGAGCCTATGATCTACCAAAACCCCCAGATCCTTCTCCACTACGGATCCCCCCAGTTGTACTCCTAGTATGTATGATGCATGCATATTCTTAGTCCCCACGTGCATAACTTTACATTTATCAACATTAAACCTCATCTGCCACATAGTCGCCCAATTAGACAGAGCATTGAGGTCGGCTTGTAAATTTGGCGACATCCTGTAAGGGCGTTCTTCCACTGCATAGCTTGGTGTCATCTGCAAAGACAGAAATGTTACCTTTGATCACAGACCCAATATCATTTATAAAGATATTAAAAAGTAAGGGTCCCAGCACCGAACCTTGAGGTAGACCACAATGGATTTAAAATTAAACAAATAAGATGTGCTTTAACTGCAGACTTTTAGCTTTAATGTGAGGGTATTTACATCCCAATCAGGTGAACGGTGTAGGAATTTCAACAGTTTGTGTATGTGCCTCCCACTTTTTAAGGGACCAAAAGTAATGGGACAGTCCTAAATCAAACTTTCACTTTTTCATCCTTTTGCAGTCAATTACAGCCTGAAGTCTGGAACACATAGACATCACCAGACGCTGGGTTTCATCCCTGGTGATGCTCTGCCAGGCCTCTACTGCAACTGTCTTCAGTTCCTGCTTGTTCTTGGGGCATTTTCCCTTCAGTTTTGTCTTCAGCAAGTGAAATGCATGCTCACTCGGATTCAGGTCAGCTGATTGCCATTGCATAACATTCCACTTCTTTCCCTTAAAAAACCCTTTGGTTGCTTTCGCAGTAGGCTTCAGGTCATTGTCCATCTGCACTGTGAAGTGCCGTCCAATGAATTCTGAAGCATTTGGCTGAATATGAGCAGATAATATTGCCTGAAATACTTCAGAATTCATTCTGCTGCTTTTGTCAGCAGTCACATCATCATCAAATACCAGAGAACCAGTTCCATTGGCAGCCATACATGCCCACGCCATGACACTACCACCACAATGCTTCACTGATGTGGTATGCTTTGGATCATGAGCAGTTCCTTTCCTTCTCCATATTCTTCTCTTCCCATCACTCTGGTACAAGTTGATCTTGGTCTCATCTGTCCATAGGATGTTGTTCCAGAACTGGAAAAACTTTTGGCAAACTAATCTGGCCTTCCCGTTTTTGAGGCTCACCATTGGTTTGCATCTTGTGGTGAACCCTCTGTATTCACTCTGGTGAAGTCTTCTCTTGATTGTTGACTTTGACACACATACACCTACCTCCTGGAGAGTATTCTTTAAATCTGGCCAACTGTTGTGAAGGGCGTTTTTCCGTGGTCTTCCGGGTCTTTTGGTGTTGCTGAGCTCACCAGTGTGTTTCTTTCTTTTTAAGGATGTTCCAAACGGTTGATTTGGCCACACCTAATGTTTTTGCCATAGGCCGATGGGTTTGTTTTGTTTTTTTCAGCCTAATAATGGCTTTCTTTACTGATAGTGACAGCTCTTTGGATCTCCTTATTGAGAGTTGGCAGCAACAGATTCCAAATGCAAATAGCACACTTGAAATGGACTCTGGACCTTTTATCTGCTCCTTGTAAATGGGATAATGAGGGAATAACACACACCTGCCCATGGAACAGCTGAGCAGCCAATTGTCCCATTACTTTTGGTCCCTTAAAATGTGGGAGGCACATATACAAACTTGTAATTCCAACACTGTTTACCTGATTTGAATGTAAATACCCTCAAATTAAAGCTGAAAGTCTGCAGTTAAAGCACATCTTGTTTGTTTCATTTCAAATCCATTGTGGTGGTGTATAGAGCCAAAAAGATTAGAATTGTGTTGATGTCCCAATATTTATGTACCTGACTGTAGCTTCATAGCCAAATGTGGGTGGGAACTGAGGCAGCAGGAGATCAAAGTCATAGAGCCAGCTGGCTTTGCTTGTGTGAGAGATGTCCCATGCTTCCCTTGCAAGCAGTCTTAAATGCAGCTATGTGACATGACTGACATACGTGCTGGGGGTTGCTGACCCCCTGGCCTAGTCTGAAAACAGCCTAGAATCTTTCTCTTTTTTTTTTAATTATACCACAAGTGAAGGTTCAAAATCTCTGATCCATGGCAAGCCACTTGGTGAGAAATACACAATGATTCTGGGAACTGTAAGGTTGCTGGTTCAATTAGACCCGTTTTTTTTTTTTTTTTTTAAGGACTATCTGGATGTATGGAACTCTCTCATGCATCGGCAAGTCAATACATCCACACTGAGATATGATATGTCAAGACCAGGCTTTATTTCTTCTGCGTACTTGTACATATTCAAATCATACAATAAAGGAACGCCCTTGTCTCAGCCAATCATATTTAAGTAATTAGGTTATACAAGTAATATTCGTCACAATTTTACATTGTGTGTAAAATATAACAATCTATCTTCTGTGTGTCTAAACCTTGTTTCTACTGCACCTTATCTAATGTCATCATTATTTGCCTAGTACATAATAACATTGGCAAGGTTCTTAGCTTTTGTGTAACTAATCCCAGAAGCTCAAGGATACATCTTTATACAATCATTAATCACTATGGGGGAACTCTAGCAAGCCTTTTAATGCATTTATATTATGGGGGAACTCTAGCCTTTCAATCCCTCCTTTTATCATGTCGGCTAGATCACTCATCACTTCTGCTCTATGGTCAACATTGCCATGCTGACCTCACCCCTTTTCTCATGGGGGTTAGTCATTTTCCTGGGATTGCAATAAGCAGAACACAACATGTAACAATCGGTGACAAAGAGAAATATTTTGCAACTTGGGCCAATGTGGAGTTGGTAAGTGGTCTGGCACCGAAACGGGGGAGCAACTTGGGGGCCAGTCTTTGACAGTGTTTAAGGTAGTTGCACTGTGACCTGTTCCAATCCTTGGATTAAGTCCTCCAGTTGTGCGGCTTGTTGGTCCCTCCTTTTCTGCTCTTCTGTCGGTGCCTCCGGAGTTGGAAGTGAAAAAAGGGGGGTCGTCTTTATCAGAGATGCACGGATCCATTGTAGTTCCTGGGAAGTAAGTACAGCCGTTCTGGAGACCTTTTTCTACTTCATGTCAGGCCGGTGTAAACGTGTCCTATATGTTTTCTCACTGCGAGTTGTTTTATTAGGACTTTGTCTTCCGGTATGACCCGTTGGATCGGATCTGTGGAAAGTTGACAGCCATTGATTCATAATTTTCGCTAAGTGTACTTACCAGATTTTTCACATACTTTTCCTGTAGGGAGTAAAGGTTAGGATCCACTTGGGGATCTTCATTTTCCATAAACCATTTCCTCTTTTGTACTGGCCTACCCATTAAAATTTCATAAGAAGAAAGTCCATTTCTTGAACTAGGGGTGTTTCTGATTTGGTATAGTATCAAGGGTAAGTGTACTAGACAATCTTTTAAAGTTCCTTGCGTGGCTTTCCTATTTGCAAAGGACATCCCCACCTAGGGATGATTCCCTGCGTGAGTATGTGCACTACTGTCTGTGTCTTCTCTTATGGTTTTGAATGCTTACACCCATCGTGAGAATACATCCACAATGACCAAAAGGTATTCTTGCTCTGTCCCTTTCTTTGGCATGTGGGTGAAATCTATTTGCAGATGAGTGAAAGGTGTAGTAGGATACGGGAGGTGTTCATGTTTCACCCTGTGTGCTATGTTTGCACGTACATGTGATGTGATGATACATGTGATGCACCGTGACACATATGCTTTTAACAAGCTTGGGTAGGTTAGCGACACAGAAATCCTTCAGTAAAATGTGATCTGCCAACCTCTATTACCTACCCCATGGCATTGAGCCATAAACAAAATGCACTAGCATCATGTCCTGTCTTCCGAGGAAAAGTCCATTTATGGTCTTTTCCGAGTCATCCCTCGCAAACCTTCAAATCTCTCTCTGTGGCATGTGTCTGGAGATCTAATAATGAATGATCTAGCAGTGCTATTGTGCTATAATAGTACTGGCATTTTGGTATGTGCTGGCTGCTCTAGTAGCTGACTCTGCAAATGCACTCTAATAACAGCAGAATCTACAAACCCCTTGTGTATATCAGATAAAACAGTGGAAGTCATAAATGACCTGGGAGAAGTGTCCTGTTGAGCAATGTGTATACAGTCATGCTGTGACACTACCTCACTCTGTTCTCCTATTTAATCCCAAAAAAAGGTATTAAAATCCTAGCTTTTGGAATAACTCCATATCCGCCCAAACTTTGAGCAGAAAGATGTGAATATATTAAGTACCATTGTAGTTGGTCTGCCCAGGGTAAATGATGTTGCCATCCCCTACCACCATTGTTTAGGAGGCATACCTTGAACCTGAACTGGAACCACCCTTGGGGAAAAGACCCCCCCACAGGGCAAAGCTTTCTCTTGTTTTTTTTGGCGAGGACACCTGTCATAATCTTACAATCTTATGTCCCCTGCATACAAACATAGCGAGGAGGCCAAGTCTGGGTGCTACAACCACAGCACTTTTCAGATACCTTTACTCGGGCACCCGGATATATCTTTTATATTTCTGGAAGGGAGTTTTAGCTTTTGGTGACACCTTTGGTAACAGGTAAAACAAGAAGTGGTATATTATAAAAACCAACTGTGGTGAACCCTGTGTCTATCCCATGTTCATTTACCAGGGCAGCCATAACTGCTTGTGACTGAAGACACGTTCCATGTGTCAGGCTGCAGGGCTGTGGAGGGGTCAGAGTGGCTGGCAGACATAAAAGATCACATTGATTCCAAAGTCGCCCCCTGTGGCCCACTTGTTCTTCGTTCTGGGGTCCTTTAAAGTTGAATTATTTTTCTCAGCTATACTGGGCTAGAACTGGGTGGAATCTGTGAGTTGCACAGAACCATTAAGTGTCCGGGGCTGTAATGCAGCATCCTTAGCTGCCTGGTCTGTTTCCATATGTGAGTCAAATGCTAGGATGGCTACCTCAGCAAGAACCTGGAAAGCTGAAAACGGCCAATCAATCTAACTTATTGCTTAATTGATTTACCTACCGAAGTAAAACAACTTCTGGCCCTTTAAATGAAACCAAAAAAACCCTCTGGGCCAGACTCAGAAAGACTTACGACGGGCGTATCAGTAGATACGCCGTTGTAAGTCCGAATCCGCGCCGTCGAAACTTTAAGCGTATGCTCAAACTGAGATACTCTTAAATGTTGCTAAGATACGACCGGCTTAAGTCTCCTACGCCGTTGTATCTTAACTGCATATTTACTCTGGCCGCTAGGTGCGTGTACGCTGATTTACGCCTAGAATATGTAAATCAGCTAGATACGCCTATTCACGAATGTGCGCCCGGCCGTCGCAGTACAGATACGCCGTTTACGTAAGGCTTTTTCCGGCGTAAAGTCACCCCTGCGATATGAGGCGCAGCCAATGTTAAGTATGGACTTTGGCACCGCGTCAAATTTTCGGTCGATTACGTTGTTTGCGTAAGTCGTTCGCGAATAGGGCTGTGCGTAATTTACGTTCACGTCGAAAGCATTGAATTTTTGCGGGTTAATTTGAAGCATGCGCACTGGGATACTTTCACGGACGGCGCATGCGCCGTTCGGAAAAAGCGTCATTTACGTGGGGTCACAATGAATTAACATAAAACACGCCCACATCTTCCACATTTGAATTAGGCGGGCTTACGCCTGCCTATTTACGCTACGCCGCCGCAACTTTGCTTTGTGAATACTGCACTTGCCTGTCAAAGTTGCGGAGGCGTAGCGTAAATAGGATACGTTACGCCCGCACACAAATACGCGCTCCCTACCTGAATCTACCCCTCTGTCTCTATATATAAATATATCCACCGACCCCGAGTAAAGGGATCCAATGACTCTGAATACAGAGAGTGTCCTTCTGGGTGCAAACTCAACCCATCCTTTCAACTGGCCTCCAAAGAGTAACTACATACTGTAGCAGGGCCGATCTATGTGTAGGTGTGGTCTCGCAGGTGGGCTTGCAATGTGGTCTGGAGCATAATTGCATAGACAACAAAGGTACATAACCCTGAGGATATTATCCAACGGGTTAGTCATCGGCCGTGAAGGACACATTTCCAAAAGATTGGCCAGTCCACAAGGGGATGCCCTCTCCTCGTCCACCAGGACGCTAAAACATATTTGCTAAACCAATCACTATGAAGTGAAGTGGGTAGCATTAGATGCTGTGGCATGGCACATCAGGTAAAAACTGGTGCTCCAAGTTTAACTGGGAACTGTTTTCCCTCAAGTCCTGTATAAAGCAGCTACAGGGTTTATAGAGGGGTTCTAGGGTGATATCCAGTATCCCCTCTTCTAGAACTTTTTTTTTTTCTTTGACTATGCCTCAGAACAGGGTGACGGCATCACTAAAATCACTCACTAATACACAGATTAGGCTTAACCGGTTAACGCTCGCCGCATGTACATACGTCCACAGAATGGCAAGCACAGGCATATGGCCGTACATGTACGTTTCCGCGGGTCGGGGGTCCGATCGGGACCCCCCCCCCCCCCCGGTACATGCGGCGGTCGGTAACCCGCGGGGAGCGATCCGGGATGAGTGCACGGCTATTGGTAGCCGCAACCTTGCGATTGCTCCCCGGAGCTGAAGAACGGGGAGAGCCATATGTAAACACAGCCATATGTTTTTGGGGGATATTTATTATAGCAAAAAGTAAAAAATATTGCATTTTTTTCAAAATTGTCGCTCTATTTTTGTTTATAGCGCAAAAAATAAAAACAGCAGAGGTGATCAAATACCACCAAAAGAAAGCTCTATTTGTGGGGAAAAAGGGACGCCAATTTTATTTGGGAGCCACATCGCACAATTGTCTGTTAAAGCGACGCAGTGCCGAATCGCAAAACCTGGCCTGGGCATTTAGCTGCCTAAAGGTCCAGGGCTTAAGTGGTTAATAAGCGTTTAAAGTGTTATGTTCCTTTAAGATGCAATGTTCCCTGCATGATTTTTGGCAAGATGCCAAATGGCAATATTTTGCACGGAGATACCCTAATATGTGGCTGTGAATGTGCAAGAATCAGTTTTTTCAAAATAAACTTCCTGTTTAAGACATATACCTATTTGGCATCCTTCCAACTATTTTTATTATAGGGGGGGGGGGGGGTCTACTGGGCTGTGGCTTGCACCAGAGGACTAGGGCAATTTTGAACTTGGCACCCTTCTTCTCCCATCTGCTCTGACCCTAGCGTGTCCAAATCAGTGTTCTGCCATTTCCAACCCATCTCTTTTCAAAAAACGGAACGCTATATATATATATATATATATATATATATATATATATATATATACACACACACAATGTTTACCTAGCAATATAAACAATACAAATAATAAGTGCACAAGTTGTTTTAATATTCCGGCATGCTCAACCAACCCGGTCACACAGAATATTTTTCATTCGTTCCCAGAGGAAAAAGCTCCTCTTTTTCCTTCACAAGTACAAAAGGAGGGGCGATTTCCTCACAGAGAACCCTGAGGGTGGGGGCTTCTGTGGAGGAGCTCCTCTTCGCTCTTCACTCACACGTAGAAAAATGTTGAAATGCTTTATTTTTGTATTAGCCAATGGACTCCAGACACCGACTAATTATTAGCCACTGATAACAGAATTAAATGACAATAATCGTTTTGTCATTGTGGCCACTTGGTCTGTTAAAAGAGGGGGTTCACTTATCTTTTTGGTCTGGGGTATCCATTGACCCTTACTGTCATATATATATATATATATATATATATATATATATATATATAATGTACAGTTGTATTCAAAATTATTCAACCCCCACTGAAATTGATTGTTTTGCCCAGTTTGACATTGATTTTGATCATTCAGTCATCCTGCTTACAATTAAATCAAAGAGGCACGTGTAGGTCAGACTAATATAACATAACATTTATAATGAAATAACCACAAATGTCTTTTCTGTGCTCACATCATTATCAGTTTTATTCAACCCCCAGTTGACATTCAATCTTAGTACTTAGTACAACATCCTTTTACAGTTATAACAGCTTTTAAACTTGAAGCATAGCTTTACACAAGTGTCTTGCAGCGATCTACGGGTATCTTCGCCCATTCGTCATGGGCAAAAGCCTCCAGTTCAGTCACATTCTTAGGCTTATGCACTGCAACTGCTTTCTTTAAGTCCCACCAGAGGTTCTCAATTGGATTTAAGTCTGGTGACTGCGATGGCCACTCCAAAATGTTCCAGCCTTTAATCTGCAACCATGCTCTAGTGGACTTAGAGGTATGCTTGGGATCATTGTCCTGTTGAAAGGTCCAACGTCTCCCAAGCCTCAGGTTTGTGACGGACTGCATCACATTGTTATCCACTATCTCCTAATACTGAAGAGAATTCATGGTACCTTGCACACGCTGAAGCTTCCCTGTACCTGCAGAAGCAAAACAGCCCCAAAGCATGATTGACCCCCCCGCCATGCTTCACAGTAGGCAAGGTGTTCCTTTCATCATAGGCCTTGTTCTTCCTCCTCCAAACATAGCGTTGATCCATGGGCCCAAACACTTCTAATTTTGTTTCATCAGTCCACAGAACACAATCCCAAAACTTCTGTGATTTGTCCACATGATTTTTGCATACTGCAGTCGACTCTTCTTATTCTTTGGAGACAGCAAGGGGGTGCGCCTGGGAGTTCTGGCATGGAGGCCTTCATTACGCAGTGTGCGCCGTATTGTCTGAGCAGAAACTTCAGTACCCACATCTGACAAATCTTTTCTCAGTTCCTCAGCAGTCACACGGGGACTTTTCTCCACTCTACGCTTCAGGTATCGCACAGCAGTCGATGTCAGCATCTTCTTTCTGCCACGACCAGGTAGCGTTTCAACAGTGCCCTTTGCGAATGATGCTTCCTATGGTGTCTCTTGGTATGTTTAACATCTTTGCAATCTTCTTATAGCCATTGCCCTTCCTGTGAAGAGTAATCACCTCTTCTCTTGTCTTCCCGGACCATTCTCTTGACTTCACCATGTTTGTAACCACACCAGTAAATGTCTAGAAGGAGCTGAGTATCACAGTCATTTTAAAGCTGCCTGATTGGTGCTTATTAGGCTTTATTGCTGCTCCCTGACATCCACAGGTGTTTTCAATACCTGATTGAAAACACTTCAATGAACCTCTGTTCTTCAGAGTGGTAGTCTTTAAGGGGTTGAATAATTGTGCAAATGAAGAATTCACAAAATAAACATTTACTACTGTATTACAAAACCAATTGATGTCATTTTAGTTGCATATGGTTCTTTAAGAAGTCCTTGTAGGATTTCATTCTGAATACAATTACAAATGTACACTAAATTCCCTAAAACCCTTTTCAGCATTGGGGGGTTGAATAATTTTGAACACAACTGTGTATATATATGTGACAGTCTATGACCAACAAAGTTATACAGATGGTCGCAAATTAGCCCCTTCTAGGGTAGACTTGTCCCTGACCAGGTTGACCCTTAAATCATCTTTTAACAGACGATTTACTCAAAATGTATGTATTCTACTTCTAGCTGGTGTATGTACCTTTTAAGATGCAGTAGGGGGTGTAACTTGTAAGTCAGACCCCCCCTTTCTGCCCCCCCTTTTATGATTCCATGTCGGTGTCTATACTCACTACTCCAGGATTATCCCTTTCTGCTATGGGGAAATACGTTTTTTTCCCCTGGATTTTTCCTTCCGGATTCAGAAGGATCTGAATAATACGATGACCGGGGACAAACAATAAAGTTGTTTCCTTGCCTATGTACCTGACCCCATGCGTCCCGTAACCGTTAAACCTTCCTGGAAAACTATTGGTACATGTAGGTTGAACCTCAATACCTGGACCCGTGGTTTACCTTCACTAAATAAGGGACCCTTTATTTTCAGGGTAAAAAAATGAGTGTTATATGCCAATAAATACAGTGGGCCAGATTCTCGTAGAATCCGCGGCGGCGTAGCGTAAGCCATTTACACCACGCCGCCGCAATTTACTGGAGCAAGTGCCGTATTCTCAAAGCACTTGCTCCGTAATTTGCGGCGGCGTAGTGTAAATGGCCCGGCGTAAGGCCGCGTAAAGGGGGCGACTTGTATTTAAATTAAGCGCGCCCCCGCTCCGATCGAACTGCGCATGCGCCGGCCGTAAAAATAGCCCAGTGCGCATGCTCCAGCTCACGATGGAAAACGTCAATGAAGCCGACGTGAGCGTCATTTACGTAAAGCCCTATTCGCGAACGACTTAGTAAAACGACGGAAAAAGATGACGCCATATTTAACATGGCATACGACGGACCTTCGTAAACTTACCCCTCATATAGCAGGGGTAAGTTAACGCTTATGGAAACGACGATGGGGCGGCGCAAAAACTTTCGGGAATCGGCGTATCAGGCTCATAGACAAATGAGAAATCGGCGTAAACGCCATCTAGCGGCCAGCGTGGAATTACATCTAAGATCCGACGGTGTAAGTGACTTACGCCAGTCGGATCTATGCGTAAATGATTCTAAGGGCCAGATTCACGTAGCTCAGCGGATCTATAGATCCGCTCGATCTACGTGAATTAAGATCCGCTCCCGCAAGTTTAGGAGGCAAGTGGCTAATTCACAAACAACTTACCTCCAAACTTGCGACGGCGTATCCTAAATCCCCCGGCGGAATTCAAATTCTGCGGCTAGGGGAGTGTACTATTTAAATCAGGCACGTTCCCGCGCCGATTTAAATGCGCAGGCGCCGTCCGCGAAATTTCCCGGCGTGCATTGCTCCCACTGACGTCGCTAGGACGTCAGTGGTTTCGACGCTTACGTAAACGACGTCCGTCCGTATTCGAGAACGACTTACGCAAACGACGTTAAAAAATTCAAATTCGACACGGGAACGCCGGCTATACTTAACATTGGCTGCGCCTGATAAAAGAAGGGGTAAGTATACGACGGGTACGCCAGTACGGAAACGACGTAAGAAGACTGCGTCGGGTCCGCGTACGTTCGTGAATTTGCGTATCTCGCTGATTTACATATTATTTATCGTAAATCAGCGGGAACGCCCCCGGCGCCATTTTTAAATTGAAAAATAGATCCGACAGTGTAACACTGTCAGATCTTAGTCCTATCTATGCGTATCTGATTCTATGAATCAGGCGCATAGATAGGACCAGTGTAAGTCAGAGATACGATGGTGTATCTGTAGATACACTGTCGTATCTCTTTGTGAATCTGGCCCTAAGAATCACTCGCATAGATACCCGGGCTCAGAAACAGAGATACGACGGTGTATCTGGAGGTACACCGTCGTATCTCTTTTGAGAATCTGGCCCAGTATCTCTTAAACTAAGTCCGGCCATCCAAGCGGGACAATATCCTTTTACCTTTATTCCGGCCATCCAAGCGGGAAAAATATCTCTAATCTACACAACCCTTACATCTACCACAGGGAAGGCCAACCTAGCTTCCCCCTGGGCATAAAATAAAAATGTAAATTAAAATATGAGTGCGATCAATCGCTGACAGAGTAGGTAAATATTCTTTGCATATAAGATCTCTACAAAGATCTTCACCTACCTGCAAGACGACTGCCCCATCCTCGTCGTCCATCTGTAAGGTTGCTGGTTCAACTATAACCGGGTTTTTTAGGACTATCTGGATGTATGGAACTCTCTCATGCATCGGCAAGTCAATACATCCACACGGAGATATGGTATGTCAAGACTAGGCTTTATTTCTTCTGCGTACTTGTACATAATCAAATCATACAATAACTGAACGCCCTTGTCTCAGCCAATCATATTTAAGTAATTAGGTTATACAAGTAATATTCGTCACAATTATACATTGTGTGTAAAATATAACAATCTATCTTCTGTGTGTCTAAACCTTGTTTCTACTGCACCTTATCTAATGTTATTATTCTTTGCCTAGTACATAATAACATTGGCAAGGTTCTTAGCTTTTGTGTAACTAATCCTAGAAGCTCAAGGATACATCTTCATACAAGCATTAATCACTATGGGGGAACTCTAGCAAGCCTTATAATGCATCGATATTATGGGGGAACTCTAGCAAGCCTTATAATGCATTGATATTATGGGGGAACTCTAGCCTTTCAGGAACCATGAAGGCCTCATTCAAAGCAGGTTCCATACACTCAATAGCATGCCAGACCTCTGCAGTACAACATTCTGCTGGCTTGGAACAGGTCCACCTAATTGCTCGATCAGCCCATGCATATGGCAGCCAGGGCCAGGAATTCTCTGGCTTGGTGGATTTCCAGCCAGTCACTGGAACTGGGTCGGTCCTGCTGACTTGGACCATTCTTGCCACTGATCTTTGCAGTAAGACACTTTGACTCAGTGGAATCTATTCCTACTGATCTATGCCTCCCCCCCTTCCGTTTCTACTGCTTTTTACTTTGGGGTCAACAGCACCCTTTCTACCTCGATTCTGCAAACTGGTCCACTCTTCGGTACTTCCGCCCAGGGACTGCTTAGGCGACTCGTCATATCGCCTTAGGCGGCCCCTCCCTGTAGGCGATCGCCTTGGACACGTGACAGGTCCCAGGCGATCGCCTGTCAACTCCTAGAGTGCGGCTCGCTCGTGAGTGCCCGGCCGTGAAGCCGAAAGCTGTCATGGCCGGGTGCCCACAGTCTGAATGGAGGTGCCGGCGGAGAGCAATGATGCTCCGGGCGGCAGCGTTGTTGAACAGTGGAGAAGGTAAGTGTGTTTATTAAAAGCCAGCAGCGGCTACACTTTTTGTAGCTGCTGACTTTTAATAAATATAAAAAAGGCTGGAACTCCGCTTTAATATCTTATCTCTCAAAAGAGTCTTCTCCAAGAATGGTGCAAGTAGTGCAGTGCACTTTTCTGAGTCTGTACAACTCAAGTTAACCAAAGCAATTTGTACTAGATGTTCAGTGTTTCAATTAAAACGTATGTCGAGACAAACTTTCATTATATCTCTGATATGTAAGTGTTAGCCCCTTGCGCTACCTGATGGTATTTATAATGATAAACATCTAAATACTTGAGCAGATATTGACCAAATAATATTCAACAGTCTTATATAAAGTTATGTAAAAAAAAACTAAGGATTTTGCTGCAGCGGCTACTGTGTTCACACATACACACTATCTCAATAGATGGTGCTGCGCAGTTCCTGTATAAATACCTGTGATACGTGCACCATAACGTAATAAATGAGATGTGCATCAAATATATGAATCAATATAACAAGGTCTAAAGTGCACTGATATAAGCAAGTGATAATGGTGGCTTTAAAAAATATATATATATATCCCAGTGGGGGAAATCAATATGTGCATAGGTGATGTGGGCTCCCTTTTCCCCTGCATGGTTCATTGCACAGACAGTAAGCGGTGGAGTAGGACGCTTCCCAACGAGTCTGCTCTCACCTAGGGCTAGTCAGACAGGCAGGCAGGTCTCCCCTAGCCCCCTGCGGCAGCAGCACCCGCTATCGCACCCAGGACAGCCGATCCTCCATCCCCTTTTGGCCTCCCTCTCTCTGCCGCCCCAAAGGCAGCTCCTTACAGGTAAGGCCCGGCAACATCTGGCCTCCGGTCCATCCTTCTACCCGGGGACGGGATGCGGCCGTCCTTTTCAGGATAAGCTGCGGTTTAGCCCCGGGGTAATGGCCGACCGATACCCCCCCTACATCCCCATCGCATCCAAGCATCTCCCCGCTACTGCCCCCGCCATCCTCAACCATTTGGGGCCCGGACAATCCCGCTACTGGGTCACGGCGGCCGCTTCCAGGAGAGTCCGCGGCCTAGCGACACACTCGTGGTTACCCAGCTAAACCTTCCGCACTCATAACACTACTAAAACCCCCCAGCCCCCCAGGTCTCCCTGCGGTGCCCCCGGCTCGGGCCTAATCAATATTACTTTCCCTGCGACCATGGGTAATCTGAGATACTCTGCAGAAACCATTTGGGAACTAAAACCATTTGCCTCTATATTACCAGTTGTCACCAAAAAAGCTCTAAGGAGTGAACAACTGTTAAGAATCAATCGATCGATGATTGACAGTCAAAAATCACACGCATTTACCCCAGCCTAAGCGCATATCATGCGCTTTGGTCAACACAAGATCGGCAGTAAAACACTGACAAGAAATCCATGATTTCATCCTACAACACGATCTAGACTGCCTCTTTATCACAGAAAGCTGGCTCACAGCCGACTGCAACACCATTCTTGGAGAACTGGTGCCAGCAAACTACCGCATTCAAATGCAAAAGAGGGGGGGGCCTGGCGGTGATCCACAAGATTCACCTCTCGATCACCAAACCAGTCCTTCAAAACTCGCTTCCATTCATGGAAACCCTCACTCTGCAACTGCAAACAAATCCCCAAGACACGGTCCATATTCTACTTTGCTATAGACCACCAGGTCCAAAAACACACCTTCTCATGTCGTTGACGGAGTTCATCTCCACCTATACCCTAAACATCAAACACCTCTTGGTGGTTGGGGATTTCAACCTCTGGGCCAACTCCTCACTGGACCCCGTCGCTGACGCCTGCATTGACCATCTGGAAGGATTAGGTCTGCAGCAACTAATACTCGGGCCCACTCATGCCTCAGGTCATACGCTCAATCTCATTTTCAAACAAGATTTGGAAATCAACGTCCTGCAAAATGAGCCGCAACCATGGACTGATCACCATGCCATTAAATTCACAATTACCAAAAACGCCCCCGCAAAAAAAACGATAAAACCGGTGTGTAAGGAGAAGTACTCACCGAGGCCGAGAGTGGCTCACCTTTGCGACTCTGCGCACTTCACCCTCTGGAGATGGAACAGCAGGGAAGGGTGCAAAGAGGCACCGGTTACCAGCAGCGGACAGGCTAGAGGTCAGGGGTCGGAGACAGCAGCAGATCCAGTGAAACAAGCCGGGGTCAGGTGCGGGAGAAGGCGAAGAGAGGTCAGGTCCGATACGGGTCAAAAATAGGTTCAAGCAGGTTCAAGAGGTTAACATAGGCAAACGCTGACAACAATCCAGCAACCCGCCATGAGACTGGGGCTAGCTTAAGTAGGCAGGGCCGGGTCCTGATATGCGCGTGTGGGCACGCATGCGCGCGCCCGTGCACACGCCGTACCGCGCATGCGTGCTCGCGCACGGGCATGCACCGTGGCACCACCCGGATGTCAGGGCTTCTGGTAATCTGACAGTGCCCCCCCCCAAGGGGCGGACTCCGGACGCCCAAACTGGCCATCAATTCTGGGTGCTCTTGACGGAAGGCTCGAATTAACCGTGGAGCATGTAAATTCCTCGCAGGTTCCCATGAATTGTCTTCCGGGGGTACCCCTTCCACTTAATCAGGTATTGAAGCTGCCTTCCTCTTTTCCTGCAACCTAGAACAGCCTCCACTTCAAACTCCATCCCTCCTTCAATCTTCACCGGAGAGGGTGGGAGTTCTTCTCTCCCAGGGAAGGACTCTGGGATGACAGGCTTCAGCAAAGAAACTTGGAAAACGGGGTGAATCCTATAAGAATTAGGCAAAGCGAATTCAAAGGCTACATCATTGATTTTTCGTTTAATTTTGAAAGGCCCAATAAACCTTGGACCCAACTTCCGTGAGGGAATGTGCAGCCTGAGATTGGCGGCGGACAACCAAACTTCCTCCCCGACTTCGAAAGCCGGGCACTCCTTCTTCCTTCTATCAAAAAAATTCTTGTGGTCCCCCTGAGCCTGTTGCATCATCTCTTGGAGCTTCCGGACTTTGACCCAAACCCGAACTCCATTGAAGTCAATGGGGACCCGGACTTTTGACTACAAAAATGTCTCTAAAAAACAAAGGGAAAGGGCTGGAGGGCTGCAAATGGCAGCAAAATGTCGGGAAGAGCATGGCAAGTACTCTGAAAATAAATGTGGATAGGGAAATAACTCAAAATAACACAAAAAAAAAATCATTTTGCAAAATGTCGGGAACAGCATGGCAAGTACTCTTAAAATAAATGTGGATAGGGAAATAACTCAAAATAACATAAAATAACATAAAAAAAATAAAAATAAAATCATTTTGACCTAGTAGGACGAGGTCCATATGTATTAGAAGGTTGAGGTGGATGTGGCGGTGTAGGTGGAAGCGGCGGTGGAGGAGGAGGTAGCCAACACAGCAGGTTTTGGTTTTTAATATATGCATTTTTTTAAATTAGGGTAAACCCCAAAAGAGTGAGAAAGATCTAGGGTTGCTACCTTATCCCTTTAAACCAGAACACAGAGTAATTACACAGGTTCTGGGGCTAATTTACTGTCGATAGGGCACCAAGTGAGTTTAATTAGCAGCAACTTAATCAGCCAGAGAACCTGTGTAATTAAAGCGGTGGTTCACCCTTATTAACATGTTTTTAGCATAAAATGAGGCATAGTAGCGCGAGCTATAGTATGCCTGTCTTTATTTTTTTATCCCCGTACTCACTGTGTAATCGTAGACACAAGATTCCGACTCCCCGCGGCGAATGGGCGTTCCTATGGAGAGGGAAGGTGATTGACGGCCAGCTCTGGCACGTCACGCCCCCCGAAGACAGCCGAAACAGGTCTCGGCTCTTCACGGCGCTATACGGCGCCTGAGCACAGACTATGCGCAGGTACCGTGAAGCGCCAAGTCCTATTTCGGGTATTTCCGGAGAAGCGTGACGTGCCAGAGCCGGCCGTCAATCATGCTGCCTCTCCATAGGAACGCCCATTCCCCCGAGGGGGGTCGGAATCTTGTCTATACGATTACACAGTGAGTACCGGACTAAAAAAATAAAGACAGGCATACTGTAGCTCGCGCTACTATGCCTCATGTTATGCTAGAAGAAATTTTTTATTTATTTTTTTATAAATAGGGTGAACCCCCGCTTTAATATGTTTTTGCTTTTAAAGGGATGAGATGGCAACCCTAGAAAGATCAGAAAAAAAACAATGGCTGGGTAAGGCCGGCCCGGTGTCTATTCTGCACAAGGTACGGACAAGTCCTGTGGGATCCATGCCTGGTTCATTTTAATGAACGTGAGCTTGTCCACATTGGCTCTGGCCAGGAGGCTGCGCTTGTCTGTGATAACGCCCCTTGCCGTGCTAAATACACGTTCAGACAATACACTGGCCGCAGGGCAGGCCAGCACCTCCAAGGCGTAAAGGGCAAGCTCAGGCCATGTGCCCAATTTGGAGACCCAGAAGTTTAAGGGGGCATAGCCGTCATTCAGTGCGTGTAGGCGTGTGCATACATACTGCTCCACCATGTTGCTGAAATGCTGCCTCCTGCTAAAACGTTCCATATCAGCTGGTGGTGCTGTTTGTTGTGGCGTGCTGACAAAGCTTTTCCACATTTCGGCCATGCTAACCCTGCCTTCTGAGGTGCTGGCGGTGCCCCTGCTGCGTTGGCGACCTCTTCCTCCTCCTCTGCCTTCGCCTTCTGCTTCCACTGTGCCCCCGCTGCCAGGTGGGAATTGCACCAGCAGCGCGTCTACCAGCGTGCGCTTGTACTCGCGCATCTTGCGTTCACGCTCCAGTGAGGGGATTAAGGACGGTACATTGTCCTTGTAACGGGGATCCAGCAGCGTGGCCACCCAGTAATCAGCACCTGTTTTAATGTGCGAAACACGCCGGTCGTTGCAGAGACACTGCAGCATGTAATTGCTCATGTGTGCCAGGCTGCCCAGAGGCAACGAAAAGTTGTCCTCTGTGGGAGGTGTATCATCTGTGTCCTCTGTATCCCCCCAGCCACGCACCAGTAATGGCCATGAGCTGGTCTGGATGCCATCCTGCTGTGAACATGGTTCCTCCTCCTCCATGTCTTCCTCCTCCTCATCCTCCACCTCGTCATCCTCCAGAACTGTGCCCTTGCTGGACAATTGTGTACCTGGCCTTTGTTGGTGCACAAACCCACCCTCGGAGCCACTTGTGAATGACTGCCCTGAAAGCCTTGGAAATGATCCCAATTCCTCCTCCTCCTCCTCCTGTGCCACATCCTCTTCCATCATCACCCGTAGCGTTTTTTCAAGGAGGCATAGAACTGGGATAGTCACGCTGAGAGCGGCGTCATCGGCACTGGCCATGTTAGTGGAGTACTCAAAACAGCGCAACAAGGCACACAGGTCACGCATGGAGGCACAGTTATTGGTGGTAAAGTGGTTCTGTTCCGCAGAGCGACTCACGCGTGCGTGCTGCAGCTGGAACTCCACTATCGCCTGCTGCTGCTCGCACAGTCTGGCCAGCATGTGCAAGGTGGAGTTCCACCTTGTGGGCACATCACATATGAGGAGGTGAGCGGGAAGGCCGAAGTTACGCTGCAGCGCTGCCAGGCGAGCAGCAGCAGGGTGAGAACGCCGAAAGTGCGCACAGACAGACCGCACTTTCTGCAGCAGCTGTGGCATATCGGGGTAAGTTTTCAGGAAACTCTGCACCACCAAATTCAGCACATGCGCCAGGCAAGGCTAGGCCCAGAGCTGCTACGAGATTTCGCCCGTTATCGCACACCACCAGGCCCGGCTTGAGGCTCACTGACGCCAACCACTCATCGGTCTGTTGTTCCATGTCCCTCCACAACTCCTGCACGGTGTGTGGTTTTCCCCCCAAACAGGAAAGTTTTAAAACTGCCTGCTGGCGTTTACCTATGGCTGTGCTGAAGTTGGTGGTGAATTTGTTACGCTAACTGGATGAGGAGGCGGTAGAGGATGAGGAAGCGGAGTAGAAGGAGTTAGGAACAGGAGGCAAACTGAAGCGCCCTGCAATCCTCGGTGGTGGAAGGACATGCGCCAAACTGCTATCCGCCTCAGGCCCAGCCGCCACTGCATTTACCCAGTGCGCTGTTAGGGAGATATAACGTCCCTGACCGTGCTTACTGGTCCACGTATCCGTAGTTAGGTGGACCTTGGCACAGATGGCGTTGCGCAGTGCACACCTGATTTTGTCCCCCACTTGGTTGTGCAGGGAAGGGATGGCTCGCCTGGAAAAGTAGTGGCGGCTGGGCACGAAGTAATGTGGGACAGCCAATGCCATCAGGCTTTTAAAACTCTGCGTCTCCACCAGACGGAATGACAGCATTTCAAAGGCCAGTAATTTTGAAATGCTGGCATTCAGGGCCAGGGATCGCGGGTGGGTAGAGGGGTACTTCCTCTTACGCTCCAGTGTTTGGGAGATAGAGAGCTGAATGCTTCCATGGGACATTGTGGAGATGTTTGGTGACCCAGGTGGTAGTGTCGCTTGCCGGTCCTCTAATTGAGGGGTGGCAGGTGGCACTGTCACTACAGAGGTGGATGAAGAGGCAGAGAGGCCAGAGACTGATGCAGAAGAGGAAGCAGGAGGAGCCAGAGACCTTTCTGGGTTTTTGAGGTGTCTACTCCACTGCAGCTCGTGCTTTGCACTTAAATGCCTGGTCATGCAGGTTGTGCTCAGGTTGAGAACGTTTATGCCTCGCTTCAGGCTCTGATTGCACAACGTGCAAACCACGCGTGTCTTGTCATCAGCACATTGTGTGAAGAACTGCCACGCTAGGGAACTCCTTGGACCTGGCTTTGGTGTGCTCGGTCCCTTGCTGCGTTGGGCAGTAGCAGGCGTACTGTCTAGGTGACGGACGCTCTGCTTTGGCACCCTGCTCCCTCTTCTGCTGTGCTGGTGGCTCTGTGCGACCACCGCCTCTTCCTCCGAACTACACGGGTCACCTGCATGAGGTTGATTCCATGTCGGGTCGAGGACCTCATCGTCCTGCACATCATCTTCCACCCAGTCTTCACCACTGCCCTCCTTGTCGGTCTGCACGATTGCAAAAGCACCAGCAGTTGGCAACTGTGTTTCATCATCATCCAAGACGTGCTGTGATGGTCCCCCCATGTACTCATCTTGAAATATAAGTGGTTGGGCATCGGTGCACTCAATCTCTTCCCCTTCTGGGGCTGGGCTAGGTGGATGGCCCTGGGAACATATGCTAACAGACTCATCAAAAAGAAAAAGAGACTGCTGCATGCTTTGGGGCTCAGACTGCTTGGCTGATTTGCAAGGGGGTGAGGTGAAAGACTGATGGTGGACATCGGCTGCAGGCGCCAACTCTGAACTTTCAGCACAAGACTGGTTGGAAAACAATGTGAAGGAACTGGAGGCACTGTCAGCAACCCAATCTACTACCGCCTGTTCTGCTCCTGGCCTCAACATTCGTAGAGCTGGATTAGGCCCGACCAAATACCGCTGCAGGCTCTGTCGGCTACTCGCACCTGAGAAAGGTGTTTCACTTGTGCGTGTAGCTGGCACAGATTGACCACGTCCTCTCCCTGTAACAGGAGCTTCACCAGCAGCACCACGACCGCGGCCACGTCCCTTATTTGACGTTTTCCTCATATTTCTCAAATTTAGGGTCTTGCCCTAATTTTGAGAAATTTTAAATACAAAAATAGTGTAATATGGTGAAATAGGCTATATATTTCTCTACCTATAGCAAGAAGCAGGAACCTACCCCTAAAAAAATGTACTGCACAGACAGTATATCACAGGGGACAGGTAGAGTGCTGGTGAAATAGGCAGAGATTCACCTATATATTTCTCTACCTATAGCAAGAAGCAGGAACCCAGCCCTAAACAATGTACTGCACAGACAGTATATCACAGGGGACAGGTAGAGTGCTGGGAACTAGGCAAAGATTCACCTATATATTTCTCTACCTATAGCAAGAAGCAGGAACCTACCCCTAAACAATGTACTGCACAGACAGTATATCACAGGGGACAGGTAGAGTGCTGGTGAACTAGGCAGAGATTCACCTATATATTTCTCTACCTATAGCAAGAAGCAGGAACCCAGCCCTAAACAATGTACTGCACAGACAGTATATCACAGAGGACAGGTGGAGTGCTGGTGAAATAGGCAGAGATTCACCTATATATTTCTCTACCTATAGCAAGAAGCAGGAACCTACCTCTAAACAATGTACTGCACAGACAGTATATCACAGGGGACAGGTGCAGTGCTGTTGAAATATACAGAGTCACCTATAGATTGCTGTCCCTATAGGAAAATTTCTGGAACCTGTCCCTGAACTATGTACTGGACACACAGTATATCACAGGTGCACAGGTGGTGGCAGGTGCAGTGCTGTTGAAATATACAGAGTCACCTATAGATTGCTGTCCCTATAGGAAATATCTGGAACCTGTCCCTGTACTGGACACACACACACAGTATATCACAGGTGGTGGCAGGTGCAGTGCTGTTGAAATATACAGAGTCACCTATAGATTGCTGTCCCTATAGCTGAACAAAATTCCTAAACTATATGAAGCACAGCAGATGTCACAGGAATAAAGAGTGCTTGTTTAGATTTCTGAAGCAGGATACACCTCTCTGACACTGTCCCTCAATCAACAACAGCAGCCTGTCCCTACCATAGCTACAACACAGTGACGAGCCATAAACCATAAGATGATGCAGATATCAAAGAAATAAAGTGTGCCTGTTGAGATTTCTGAAGCAGGATACAGCTCTCTGACACTGTCCCTAAGCAGCAGCAGCAACCTCTCCCTATGATAACTAAAGCAGAGTGACGATCTGTGCTGTGAGCTTCTATCTAATATAGAGGCTGGTCACATGATAGGTTACATGCTGCACTGGCCAATCACAGCCATGCCATAAGTAGGCATGGCTGTGATCAGTTCCCAGTCACAGTAGTAAAACAAATGGCGATTGGCTGCCGTGCAGCGCGCCAAAACATACCCAAACTCCGAACCCGAACCCAAACTTTTTCCAATTATTCGGGTTCGGGATAAAAAAAAACAAAGTCCGTACCGAACCCGAACTTTACAGTTCGGGTTCGCTCAACCCTAGTTATAAGCAAACTCTGCGGATGGTAGTAGAGAGGACCAGTCATCCTGGGAAACTGAGCAGAAACAACGGAGGTATTGTTCCAGAGTCTGGTTAGTCCTCTCCGTCTGACCGTTGCTCTGCGGGTGGTAAGCAGATGAAAGGCAAACCTTGATTTCCAGAGATTTAAACAGTTCTTTTCAGAATCTAGATAAATCTAGTAAATTGTACACCTCTGTCAGAGACAATGCTCTTAGGTACCCCGTGGAGCCTGACTACTTCCTTAAAGAAAATTCTGGCTGTGTCTGTAGCAGATGGAGTCCCCACCATGGGCAGGAAGTGTGCTATCTTTGAAAGACGGTCGATCACTACCAGAATCGTGGTAAACCCCCCCGGAAGGAGGGAGATCCACAATAAAGTCCATGGAGACTTCTGCCCATGGTCGTTCAGGAACGGGCAATGGCTTGAGTAACCCCCAACTTTTTGTCTTTGGTCCCTTGTTGCGTTGGCAACAGGTACATGCTGAGACATAGGCCTTGCAGTCCTGCCTCCACCTTGGCCACCAGAAGGAGCGGAAAACCAGCTCTGCAGTTTTTCAAGCCCCAAAGTGACCTGCTAGCTTAAGGTCATGGAAAGTACTTAGGACCAGGTGCCTGATTTCTGAAGGGACGAAAATTTTGTCTCGGGACCAGAGTAACTCGTCACGCCTTTCTAGGGAAAGAGTCCCCTGATCAGAACAGTGCCTGGATGAACTGCCCCTTCCAACAGATATCTCCATTCCTCAAAGGCGAATTTAATCGCTAATAGTTCCCTGTCCCCGACATCATAATTCCTCTCCGGAGGATTTAACTTTCGGGAGGCAAAAGCTACCAGGTGTAGCAGAGACTTCAGTCCTAGCCTTTGGGATAGAATAGCCCCCACAGCTGTCTCGGAGGTGTCTACCTCCAGTATAAAAGGTAACGCTGGATCTGGGTGTCGCAGGACGGGTGCGGAAGTAAATGATGATTTAAGTTTTAGGAAAGCTTCCTGGGCCTCTTGTGACCGGTTGCCTTGACGAGTGAGCTTGGTGATGGGCGCTACAATGGCAGAGAAACCGGTGATAAACCTTCTATAAAAATTGGCAAAGCCAATAAAACGCTGTACCCCTTTTTTGTCCTCAGGAGCTGGCCAGTCTTGAATAGCCTTGACCTTTTATGGGTCCATAGCAACTCCGCAGGTAGAAATGATGAAACCGAGAAATTGTACAGTGGTCTTCTCGAAGTCACATTTTTCGGCCTTCAGGTACAACTTATGATTTCTGAGAATAGTGAGAACTATTTTGACATGTACCCGGTGTAACTCAACGGAAACAGAGAAGATGAGGATGACATCCAAGTAAACCACCAAAAAGTCATCCAAATGTTCACGAAAAATATCGTTAACTAGGTGTTGAAAGGTAGCTGGGGCATTACAGAGACCAAAGGGCATCAAGAGGTACTCAAAATGTCCGAACCTGGATCTGAAAGCGGTCTTTCACTCGTCCCCTGTTATGATCCGGATGAGATTATAGGCGCCTCGAAGGTCAAGTTTGGAAAAAATCTTAGCAGACCGGAAGCGTTGAAAGAGCTCAGGAATAAGGGGCAGCGGGTATGTGTTCTTAATGGTTATTTTGTTCAACTCCCGGTAGTCTATACAGGGTCTTAGAGTTCCATCTTTCTTCTCCACGAAAAAGATCCCTGCTCCTGTGGGGGAGGAAGATGGACGGATGAATTGTTTCTTAAGATTCTCATCAATGTAAGCCTTGAGGGCTTTTAGCTCAGTCTCTGACAATGGAAAAATGCCGCCAAAGGGAATTTCAGAGCCAGGCAAAAGGTCAATAGGCCAGTCATAAGGCCTGTGAGGAGGTAGGCGGTTGGCCTGTTGTTTGTCAAACACATCTCTGAACTCCAGGTATACAGAAGGAATGTGCAGAAGATGCTCAGGTGGAGTGGTGATGGTAGAGCAGGCAGTGGTAACCGGTGTGAAACAATGTTGAGTGCAGTATGATGAAGTGAAGTTGACCTCCTTATTACCCCAGTCAATGTGGGGTTGATGTGTCTGTAGCCAAGGAAGGCCCAAAATAATGGGAAACATAGGAGAAGGGATTAAGTCCAGCTGCAGAAGTTCTTGGTGTCCGGAGTCAGTGGTGGCAAGAATAGGCTTAGTCTCCTGCTTGACTAGTCTGGAGTGTGGATGAGAGAGATATACCAAGCGTACCTGTAGGTGATGGTTTTTAAGGTGGAGCGGGAAATGTAGCTTCAGAGCAAGGGCAGAGTCCAATAAGCTACTACAAGCGCCAGAATCAATTATCGCCGGTAGGTGGATTACCCCTTCCGGTAACTGTAAGGAGAAAAAGAGAACAAGGTAAGTCTGTGGAGAACTAAAAACAGGGCAGTTTGAAGCGGGTTTGGGTACAAACTTACTAGGTCTCACCGGGCAGGTGCGAAGAAAGTGGCCAGTGTCTCCACAGTAGAGACACAGGTTGGCTTGACGCCTGCGCTGTCTTTCCTCAGGGGTAAGAGGTGAATGAACTAGGCCGAGCTGCATAGGTTCCGGATCGGAGGCAGGAATGGTGGATGGAACTGGGAGAGGCGGATGCGTTGGAGCTGGCCTTGGAGGGACCCAGTTAGGGCGAGAAGCCTGAAAACGTTCAGAACGTCGCTCCCGTAAACATCTGTCCAACTGAGTGGCAGACTGAATCAAGTCCTCTAGCGTGGCGGGAGTTTCAGTTCTTGCTAGCTCATCTTTAAGAGCTTTTGAAAATCTTTGATGGAATTGGTATTTCAAAGCCGCCTCATTCCAACCGGTATCGGCTGACCACTTCCGAAATTCGGCGGTATAGTCTTCGACTGGTCTCCTTCCCTGATTTAGGTTATGGAGAGTGGTTTCAGCCGTGGCTGTACACTGTGGGTCGTCGTAGAGCTTGGCCATTTGTTCAAAGAAGGCATTAAGGGTATCCAACACTGGGCTTCTTTGCTCCATCAGGCTGTGGGCCCAAGCTTGCAGTTCCTCAGAAAGAAGAGATGTGACAAAGCCTACCTTCACAGCCTCTGAAAAGAAAGTCCTAGGCTGAAGGGCAAGGTATAAGGAGCAGGCGTTCTTAAAGGCTCTGTATTTTCTTTGATTGCCTGCAAATCGCTCGAGTGTGGGGACCCTGGGCTCTGGATGAGTCACTACTACAGCCAGGCTTACAGGAGCCTGTGGGGCTGCAGTCCCAGTGGCGGGTGCCACAGTTGGGGCAGAGGGTCCGGGTAGACCAGCAAGCTGTTGAAGGCGGCCATCGATTTGAAGATATCCCTCTTGCAATTTTTGCACCGCTTCTTTAAGTGCGGAGACCTGCTGGCAGAGGGTCTCAAAAGTTGAGCGTGCCCTGTCGGCCTCAGACATCTGGCTGGATTGTACTGTCAGGAGAAGTACTCACCGAGGCCGAGATGCCGAGAGCGGCTCACCTTTGCGACTCTGCGCACTTCACCCTCTGGAGATGGAACAGCGGGGAAGGGCGAAAAGAGGCACCGGTTACCAGCAGCGGACCGGGAGTTGCTAGTAGATCAACGTAGGCTGGTCAGTGGACACAGCAGGTGGAACGTAGCAGGTACTGGCAGTGGGTCAAGCACTGGAGAAAGTTCAGATAACTGGGGTCAAGTTCAGGCAGGGACTATAAGCAGATCGGGAATGCAGGCCAAAGGTCAAGGGCAGGAGAAGGCAACAAGTCCAAGGTACAGGCCAGAGGTCAGGGGTTGGAGACAGCAGCAGATCCAGTGAAACAAGCCGGGGGTCAGGTGCAGGAGAAGGCGAAGAGAGGTCAGGTCCGATCCGGGTCAAAAACAGGTTCAAGCAGGTTCAAGAGGTTAACATAGGCAAACGCTGACAACAATCCAGCAACCCGCCATGAGACTGGGGCTGGCTTAAGTAGGCAGGGCCGGGTCCTGATTGGCGCACATGGATTCGCGCATGGGCGTGTGCGTGCATGCGCGTGCCGTACCGTGGAACCGCGCATGCGCGCACCCCGCTCGCGCATGGGCATGCGCCGTGGCACCACCCCGATGTTAGGGCTTCTGGTACTCTGACACGATGACAACTCACTCGACTAGATCTCAGAAGAAGCTCCACTCTGAACTCTTAATAACAGCACTAGGGAAAAAAATAAAAACAATCCAACAACAACAAACAGCCACAGAAACACTTTACGCCATCAACAAGGCGCAACTACAGTCAGCTGACTTAGTAGCACTGAAACGCAAAACTTGCATCCGGAAAAACAACTCCAGCTGGTTTAATGACCAGCTGTCGTTGCTAAAGCAAGAGCGTAGAAGAGCAGAAGCTGCTTGGAAAAGGAGCTCTTCAGAGGAAAACCACACCATTTATAAGATAATAACCAAGAAATACCACAAATAAATCTTTATGGCCAAAAAAAATCATTTTTCCAACATCATCGCCATTGCCCTAAGCCGCCCCCGCAAACTCTTCAAGCTGGTCACTCAGACTATGAATCCCGCTTGTTTAGAGGCCCCCAATTCTGATTCACAAGAATTTTCAACGAATTTTTGGATTATTTCATAAATAAAATTGAAAAAATCCGTGAAGGTATTCAGCAAAATAGAACCGTCACCAACCCCTCCCCTAACCACAAACCTAATACCCACATAAATCCGCCGCCATCATCGAATTTCTCTCTAAAACCCATTTCCATCGATGCCACTAAAAACATCATCGGTACTCTGCGAAACAGCACAGCGCCCAATGACATCATCCCCACTAAACTGCTGAAAGAATGTGCCGATATATTGGCACCAGCTATCACGCAGCTCATAAACCAATCATTCAAGGAGGGCATGGTCTCCACCTCTCTGAAGCAAGGTATAATAAAACCAATTCTAAAAAAAATAATTATACAACTGTATTTCCGCATCTGCAACTAGAGAAATGCCTTACTTTGATAGAAAACTGGATGACAAACAGTTATCTTAAACTCAATGGTTCGTAAACAGAACTTCTCTTGTTTGTCGTAGTGTTGTACATCACCGCGTTCTTGACAGTCGGAATTTGGTGTGATCCTGTGTATGCAAGACAGCTTAAGCAGAATTCCGTCGGAACTCCATCGGAAAAACCGTCTGAGTTTATTCCGAAGGGAAAACCGTTCGCGTGTACGGGGCATAAGAGCTACATAATCTTTCAGTCTGGATTCCGTCCTCAACACTCCACGGAAACTGCTCTCCTAAAACTCACAAATGATCTGCTAACAGCTAAATCCAATGGACACTATTCTGTCCTCCTACTCCTGCACCTCTCTGCTGCCCTTGACACAGTGGTTCACCCCCCTCTCCTCAAAAAACTCACCACCTTTGGTCTGTGACTCCATGAATGTGCTCTTCGCTGGCTCTCATCCTATTTATCCAACCACACCTTTAGTGTCACTTACAATTTTACTTCCTCCTCTCCACTTCCTTTCTCTGTTGGGGTCCACCAAGGTTCTGTTCTTGGACCTCTCTTAAGCCCTGTACACACGGGCAGGAATCCTATCAGGAAAAAAACATTGGTTTTCCTGACGGGATTCCTGGCAAGCTTGCCGTGCATACAGACGGCCATTTAAAAGAACCGCCATTCTTTTGAATGGCAAGAACGCGGTGCTCATCACATTTGATGCCGTCGCCGCCATCTTCCTATACCCCGCACTAAACTTGTATGCGATCGCGCATGTGTCGAACTCTTATCGAGCATTCGCTGGTTTAGCATGGAACACGTAAGCATACAGAAGACTGGTTTTCTTGGTAGGAAACACCTGGAATCGCAACGGGAAAATAGAGAGCAGGTTCTCTATTTTTCCTGGGCAGTTTTCCTGATGGGAAAACTGCTAGGGAGCATACACACGGCCAGGATTCCCAGCCAAATGCTCTCCTGGCAGTTTTCCTGCTGGGAAAACCGGTCGTGTGTACGAGGCTTTATTCTCCATCTACACCTCGTCCCTGGGTCAGGTAATAGCCTCCCATGACTTCCAATACTATCTCTATGCTGATGACATCCAAATGTATATTTCTACCCCTCAGCTCACGCCTTCATTTTTCTTACGTATCACTGATTTTACTAACAGAAATATCAGCCTGAATGTCACACCACTTCCGCAAACTCAATCTATACAAAACTGAGCTCATTATTTTTTCTCCCCCATGTGTCTCTTCCCCTGACTTCTCTGTCAAGATCAATAGCACTACTGTCAGCCCGACCCCCCCCCCCCCCATGCCAAGGTTCTAGGGGTAACCCTGGACTCTGATCTATCCTTTCGGCCCCTCGTCCAATCACTGTCCAAATCTTGTCGCTTCAACCTCCGTAACCTCTCCAAAATATGCCCTTTCCCAACCAATAAGAGAGGTGGTGGAGGTTGTGGCGCTGCTCTGAGATGTGTAATGAACCTTCAATGAACCAATATAAAGTGACACGTGCTAATCAGTGAACCTTAATAGGTAATGTAATATAAACCTTGATTAAACCATAAAGTGACACGTGCAAGTAAATAAACCTTGATAAATATAAAGTGACAAAGTGAAGATTATTATAAACATTAGATATATAGTACAGTGAAGAATCCAAATAATTGCACTTGTGCGAAATATAACTGAACTGGAATAAAATTTGAAATAAAAAATTAAGTATTCAAGTAAATAAACAGTCCATATGAAAGTGCCAAAACAAAGTTCTTCAGAACAGTGGCTGCTGGTGCTCAAAATTTTTGGGGGGCCGCAAACAAACTAAAAAAATACTGAAAAGACACCATCAAATGCAGCCACCGTGCATCAATTTAAGCCACTGTGCCCATCAAATGCAGCCACGAGCCATCAATTTAAGCCACTGTGCCCATTATTTGCAGCCACTGTGCCATCAAATGCAGCCACTGTGCCCATCAAATGCAGCCACTGTGCCCATCAAATGCTGCCATTGTGCCTCACCAAATGCAGCTACTGTGACCCCCGCCTGCCCGCTGTCTGACCAGCACTTACCCCATCTTGGTGGCGGGTGAGGCAGCGGCAAGCTTAGTCCTCCGTGTGTCTCTTTTTGCTTCCTGCTAGGCATCCAATAGCAGCGCCCGTCCTTTCTTTTTTTTAAATATAATCTTTTTTATTTAAAGGTTTCCCAAGATTATAACATAGTACATAAACAGTGTAAACAGCATCATGGAAGGTAATAATCCCAGTTTACAGTACATCTAGAACAAATTAGGCCATCTGATCCAGCTACACAACATAAATACATCCTTTGTTCAGACCCTCTCCCTATCTAATTACCTCTTCCGGGATTAGAAACTGTATTACCCTTTGCCTATTGAAACACCAAAAAAAAACACCAGCAATATCAGTTTACCCATTTTGCCTAGGTACTTCAATAACTCTTAATTGGGCTCTATCTCCTCCTTAATATAACTTCCATTAACCCTCCATTTCTTATTTATCACGTTATTTAAGTATCCAACTACTTCCCATTCAACTTCCTTACCTTTTTACCCCTCTTTTCTTCACCCCCTCTCCAGAAAAAAGAAAAAACCTTCCCGATTCCCTCCTCCCCTCTCTCCTCCCCCCTGTGTCCTCCCCCCCCCCCTTCAAGAAGGTACCGGGCTTCCTACTTACTGATATATGCCTACTAACTTATTCCCCATTCTCACTCCCCAGTAATCTCTTCCCTTCTGCTGAGTATACAAGTGCATGGGAATGTAGGCTATACCAACACTTAATCTAAATAACTACTAATAATAATAAATTACTCCAAACCAAGACCATCAAAGATGGTGATAAAATTGGCCGCGGCACCTTTATTGGTGTAAATATTATACAAACATCAAAATATAAAATTAAAACTTATCTTTATTAACTTCCATCAATAAATAAATAAATAAATAATTAAAACTTAAATTATTTTCAAATATATCAAATCTCACTCAGTCTTAGGACTCGAGCGAGTACCATAAATAAAGATATTAAACAAAAAGTCCCCCCTTGATCCAAGGGTGACAGACCACATAAAAGGTGCTGCGACAGGGTGGGAGGGATGGGAGAGCTCTTCAAGTTTTCAGGTAAAGTGCCTGACTGCCTCTGAGGGAGGGGGTTTTTATACCCTCTGGTAAGCGTGCATGAGTCATGCATCACCTCTGATGTTCCCGCCCAAAGACACCTGTGCCCAAGCTCCAGGAGCATGAACTTCCCGCCCAAATACCTCACATACCACAGATTCCTATTAACCCTTTCGTTCTTAACTGCAAACATGGGATAGCCACAATCCCATGCTGTGGGCACTAAACATGCCCCCTTGCTCATGGGAATGTAGGCTATACCAACACTTAATCTAAATAACTACTAATAATAATAAATTACTCCAAACCAAGACCATCAAAGATGGTGATAAAATTGGCCGCGGCACCTTTATTGGTGTAAATATTATACAAACATCAAAATATAAAATTAAAACTTATCTTTATTAACTTCCATCAATAAATAAATAAATAATTAAAACTTAAATTATTTTCAAATATATCAAATCTCACTCAGTCTTAGGACTCGAGCGAGTACCATAAATAAAGATATTAAACAAAAAGTCCCCACCTAGCCTGTTTTGTTTAACAAACAAAACCAAGGCTACCCCAAAACCGCGGCCTTCTCGATCATGGTTTGGATATTTAAATTAAAAATATCCAGGCCTACATCCGACAAGTGGATACCGTCTTGTCTATATAAGCCTGGAAAACCTCCTTCCAACTCTGTATGCCTAAAAGAAAAACCTCCCAGCTTAGGCATAAATTTTTCCATGGAGTGATTAATTCTTCTCCTTATTTTCTCCAAATTTCTTTGTTTCCCGGCAGACAACCAAATCAACCTAGGGACTATCTCGGAAAAGATCAATCTCGCCTTGGGAAAATGTTTTTGCAATAAATGGAAATCATTTTTAAACAACAGTAACAACTCTAACGTGGACTGTTTTCCCACATCATTGCCACCCCCATGTATAATTATTACATCTGGGGAGGGCCAACTTTCCACCAACTTGAAAATTTGTACTAACAAATTTTTCCACTGTAATCCCCGAATACCTTTCCACCAAATCTGACAAACTTCAGGAGGAAAAGATAAATTGGCAGAATAACATCTCAAACATGCCCTTCTATGTGCCCAGTGCACAAACGAATGTCCAAATATCCAGACAATTCTATTGAGACCTAAAAATTAAACAGATAGGTTAGGGCGAACATACAAATTAAACCGGATTCCCACCTTCCCAAACTCTTTATAACCACAATGTCAAGGCCCATTCTGGCTGCCTCAGTTGCGGCACCAATTCTGAAAGAGTGCAAGGAAAATTTCAAGTGAGAGAGACCGAGGTATGCCAAGCATTTTTTAAAAATTGCTGAAAACTGAAATTTTGTTAAAGGTAAGTGATTCTGATGAACCAAGAAACTACCCGCACACTGAGGCCTTGAACTCAAGTATTTTTCAACTATTAATAACGGGCAAATATTATCATCACCACAGGCATTCAGAGAGAGCCAATGACCTCTTCCTAGCACGTCAGTCTTAGATTTGCAGATAAAGATACGCACTTTATCTCCGTCTATGAAAACCTCCCCTTGCTTAAGGCCTGTTACACCTTGCTTACTTGCAGGGACTAACTCGGACATTCGCAACGCAGCAAAGAAAATTAAAATAAAAGCCGTCCGGAATAATAACGCCTCATATTCCGATGAACATATGAAAACCGTGGCTGCGCAAATCTTTTTTAAAATCTCGACGGAGATTGGTCTGCGTGAATCCGGCTTAAAATTCAACCTTCTGTAACCTTTCAAAGCTTGACGTACTGAGAAAAAGCTGTTACACACTGGTAAACCATTCATTTTGAAAAAGAAAGAGATACCCACCATCGTTTTATTGATATGGTTAAAGGAAAAACCTCCCTCCATCAGAGAGCTCAGAAAAGCTAATACTGTGTTCTCCGAGGGCAACAAACCTGAACAGCCCAAACTATCATTAAACAATAGCCATTTCTTCCATGCCATAGAGTACTCCGTCCATGTCCTAGGAAGCACCGACTGTTTAATGGATTCTAAGACTGGCGTTAAATCAATTCCCACAAGTGGCTTGGACAAACGAAACCTACCGCATCCGCTTCCGGAAAAAGCAGTCTGAACCTGGAGATCTGGGAACGAGATAACGCATCGGCCACTAAATTCTCTTTACCCGGCACATGTTTTACCTTCACCCAAATATTATATCTTAAACACAACAGAACAAAATACCGTAAAAGTTTTATTACTTGCTCAGATTTTGATGATAAACTATTTATGGCAAATAAAACTCCTTTATTGTCAGAGTGTATTAAAATTCTTTTGTTGGCGAAACTACTTCCCCACAGTTCAAATGCCACAACTATAGGGAAGAGCTCCAACAAAACAATGTTCCTTGTCGCTCTACACTGCACCCAAAAAGGGGGCCAAGACCCATAGCACCAGTGCGTTTTCCAGATTGCCGCGAAACCAATTGATCCAGCGGCATCTGTGAACAAATGCATGTCCGCTGAAAAAATGAATTCCTCTTGAAACATTGTACGGCCATTATAATCCTCTAAAAATTGGGACCACACTAGTAGGTCATCTTTCAATTCAGTGGTAAGGCGTATGTGGGAGAAAGGTGATTTTAAACCTGCCGACGCCAACGCCAATCTCCTAGAAAAAATTCTGCCCACAGGCATGACCCTAGATGCGAAGGCTAAATGACCGAGAAATGACTGTAGCTCCTTTAAAATCACCTTTCTCTTACGTAACAGACAACAGATCGTCTGCTGCATGCGCACTATTTTTTCCAAAGGTAGTTGAAATTGAAATAACTCAGTGTCGATGCTTATACCCAGAAAAACTAACCTTGTTACTGGCAAAAAGGTTTTTTCTTTTGCGATCGGAATACCGAAGTATTCTGCAATTGCTAAGAAAAGATTTAGTACTAAACCACAAATAGGGGAGTCCGGAGGTCCTATGAACAGGAAATCATCCAGATAATGGGTGATTCCCTCACTACCTGATTCACGAATAATTACCCATTGTAAAAAAGATGCAAATAACTCAAAATAATGGCAAGACAGTGAGCAACCCATTGGAAGGCACATATCATAAAAATATTTTTCCTCAAAACAAAAACCAAGGGAGCAAAATGCTTCAGGCGCAATAGGCAGCAACCTAAATGCTGATTGAATATCGGATTTTGCTAATAAAGCGCCCAACCCAAATCTCTTTATAATCCTTACCGCGTCATCAAAGGTTGCGTAAGACACTGAAGCCGACGACGGGTCGATTTCGTCATTTAACGACTTTCCTTTAGGGTAAGATAGGTGGTGGATTAATCGAAAGGAGTTAGGTTCCTTCTTAGGAATGAGGCCTAAAGGAGATACCCGAAAATCCTTAAACGGAGGGGAAATAAACGGGCCAGCGATACGCCCAGCCGAAATTTCCTTCCACAATTTCTCCCTCACAACTTGCTCATTTTGCCATACCGTTTTTTAATTGCTCACTGCCTCGCAACCTGATCCCCCGAATTTTGGTAAAGTGAAACCTGAGGAGAAGCCTTTAATTAAAACTTCCGCTCTCTCCTTGTCGGGGTAGAGCAGAAGCCATGGTAACATTTTTTCCAGCTTCACTGGGGTTCGCACCTTTGGGACCGTCTTTTTGTTGGAAATTTCTTTTAAAACACTTCACGACCGGATGTGGACCGAAACAAAAAGAACATTCATGCCTGTACCTGCACGACGCCGCCCAGCGGCATTGTGACTCGTTAAAGGCATAGCATATTCCTTTCTTGTACATAGAGGACGAATTCGT
The DNA here is from genome assembly GCF_905171775.1 of Rana temporaria. Taxonomy (NCBI): domain Eukaryota; kingdom Metazoa; phylum Chordata; class Amphibia; order Anura; family Ranidae; genus Rana; species Rana temporaria. The sequence goes on along the minus strand of NC_053500.1, from coordinate 52,176,725 downwards.
TTGGGTAACGTTCGGTTGATTTTTTGTAAAGACTGGTTTTTGTGGCAGTATGAGATTTAACCACAACCCCACGTCTTTCATACCCCATCGTAGATTTTTATAAACCGCCAGCTTCTGGCGAAACGACTCATCGTAATTATACCAGCCGAATCCGCCGAAATTCCTATACGCTTCCAATATGTGTTCTAAATGTTGGAAGAGACCGCTACATTTTTCGGGAAATTTTTCTCCCAACACCGCCGAAAAAATACAAAAGGCTTGTAGCCAGTTGTAAAAGGATCTAGGTGCGACACGCCGTCTCTCATCCTCCTCCAGTTTCTTATCGCTTCTTGAAGAGAAATCTTTATTATTAGGGAGCAATGACATCAAATCAATGAAGTCATTGTTCCAAATTTTTTCTTTTACATTTAAGGACAGATGAAATCCTAACGGCGAAATCTCGCATGGTAAGACTTCTTTAAAACAGTTATCATCAATATTACTTTGCAAATTTTCTCTAACTTCGCAAGTGTTTGTGTTCAAATCACTCCAAACACTTGCAGCTGAATTAGTATTCATTGCCACTGGCTTCAAAGAGTCAGTTAACTTGTCAATCTTTAGCAATAGTTTAGAAATTAAACTGCATTCTGACGACTCACCAGCAGGGGGCGCAGGAGTACTTGTAGTAGCTGCCGCCTGACTAGACCTCCCGTCCTGCTTTTCTTCCGCTCTCGCCGCACCCAGCTGATCCAGCCTGGAGACATGCGAAGCAGCTGGTCCCGCTGTGCTCCTTCCAACCTGTGAAGATAAGGACACATTCTTTCCCCTAGGTGGGGATGTTTGGGGTTTGTTCCTTCCTCCTCTCCCCCGCCCTGGGGACGGAGAGACATTCTTCCGCTTCTTTGTTGCCTTCCGCGCATTTTCGCCAGCTCTGACGTCACTCCCGACCTCCTCCTCCGAGCGGAATCCCGGCGTCACGCTAGCTGCCATTGAAGTTGCCGGACGCTCCGGCGGACGATTCCGTTGAGACCTGCGGGAAGGAAGAGAGAGCACATCGAGGGGGGGCGGCTCGCGCGGTGACGATACTTCACCTTCTTCCAGGCCGACAGCATACACCTCCCGGACGTCTTCGCCCTGCTCCACCGCCGCTGGTACACCTATTCCCGACAGGCATTTTTCCAGCCACTCTTCTCCGCCTTCGTTCTCTGCTCTCTCCAGCATCCTCCGCACCAACGACCGCATCGCTTCAGACTCCAACAGGCTCATCTTGGACCGGAGCTCTTCAAGTTTTCAGGTAAAGTGCCTGACTGCCTCTGAGGGAGGGGGTTTTTATACCCTCTGGTAAGCGTGCATGAGTCATGCATCACCTCTGATGTTCCCGCCCAAAGACACCTGTGCCCAAGCTCCAGGAGCATGAACTTCCCGCCCAAATACCTCACATACCACAGATTCCTATTAACCCTTTCGTTCTTAACTGCAAACATGGGATAGCCACAATCCCATGCTGTGGGCACTAAACATGCCCCCTTGCTCATTCCATGCTCCCCAAGTTACATTATATTGTTCTTTTCTATCTTGAGCTGATAGCACCAAGTCTTCTATGGCCCCTACGTTTCTAACCCTATATAGCCACTCCGCAATCGTGGGTGGCCTAGGGTTTCTCCAGTTACGGGCTATATCTGCCTTGGCCTCATTAATAAGGTGACATATAATCAAATTTTTATATGTCTTTATTGGGATCTGTGATAGGTGTAGCAACCAGAAGGCCAGGTCATCCAATATTTGATAAGATGTAAATTTCTGAGAGATCCTTTGTACTTCTAGCCAATACTTCCTAATCTTAGGGCAAGTCCAGAATATATGGAACAAAGTTCCCTTATTCCTATTACATCACCAACACATATCTGAAGTTCCAGGGGAAAACCTACCTAGTTTTGCTGGTGTATAATACCACCTATTTAACCACTAGCCGACCACGCACCGCCGTTCTACGTCGGCAGGTCGGCTTGGCTGGGCGAGAGCACGTAGTATAACGTCCTCTCTCTCACTCGCCCCCCGCTCGCCCCCGACTCCCGTGCGTGTGCCCGCGGGCGCGATCGCCGCCGGGCACACGCGATCGCTCGGTACAGAGCGGGGACCGGGAGCTGTGTGTATAAACACACAGCTCTCGGTCCTGTCAGCGGGGGAAACGCTTATCTTCTGTTCATACAATGTATGAACAGAAGATCAGTGTTTCCCTAGTGAGGCCACCCACCCCCCACAGTAAGAACACACAGGGACATACCTAACCCCTTCCCCGCCCCCTAGTGTTAACCCCTTCACTGCCAGTGGCATTTTTATAGTAATCCAATGCATTTTTATAGTACTGATCGCTATAAAAATGCCAATGGTCCCAAAAATGTGTCAAAAGTGTCCGAAGTGTCCGCCATAATGTCGCAATACCGAAAAAAAATCGCTGATCGCCGCCATTACTAGTAAAAAAAATATATTAATAAAAATGACATAAAAACACCCCCTATTTTGTAAACGCTATAACTTTTGCGCAAACCAATCAATAAACGCTTATTGCAATTTTTTTTTACGAAAAATATGTAGAAGAATACGTATCGGCCTAAACTGAGGAAAAAAAATGTTTTTTTATATATTTTTGGGGGATATTTATTACAGCAAAAAGTAAAAAATATTCATTTTTTTCAAAATTGTCGCTCTATTTTTGTTTATAGCACAAAAAATAAAAAACGCTCTATTTGTGGGAAAAAAAGGACGCCAATTTTGTTTGGGAGCCACGTCGCACGACCGCGCAATTGTCTGTTAAAGCGACGCAGTCCCGAATCGCAAAAGGTACTCTGGTCTTTGGGCAGCAATATGGTCCGGGGATTAAGTAGTTAAAAGTTTATAGTTTAGTTCCTGTGTTCTAGTACAGATTGATGTCTTCATAGACAGATAAATTATCTTTTGTTGTTGGACCTGGGTGAAATTCAGATCCATATCACTTGCCCATTTTCTCATAGCAGGTATCTCGTAGTCTTCTAGGGGTGCTATTATTAGCCTATATCATTTAGACAATATTCTAGTAGGAGGTTCCCTTTCTTCACAGTATTTTTCAAACTGTGTTAGTTCCCTTCTGTACCTACTCGCTGGACCTAAGGAGAACAGAAAATGGCAGAGTTGTAGAGCTTGCCAGTATTTTACTTCAAATTGGCCCCCCAATTGCACGAGTGATGCCACTGTTGGCCACGTTTCCAATTGTGTAAAGTGTGAACCTGTATGAATCCCTTCTCTCTAAGGTTCTTATATGTTCCTCCCTCCATTCCTGGCTGGAAACCTGGGTTCCCCAGAACTGGATACAATGGAGAATATATTGATGAATGTTTATCTATGTGACATAACCTGTAACCTACCACTAGTGTCGGGCCTATAATAGGGTGTTTTTTTTAACCCATCTGGTAGTGTTGGATAGCACCTTAGTGCTCTTCTCAGAAGGACCTGACTTACTTCTTGCTCGAGCTCTACCCATAATTTTATTTCAGTACTCCTACACCAATCTATGGCCCTGCCCAAGTGTACCGCCTGATGATATTTAATTATGTCTGGTACTGCCAGGCCTCCGTAAAACTTACTATCCAGCGGGCAGGGTGCGCCATTGTTCTGGGATGATGTCATATAACGTCCCCCAGTCTCACCATGCTTGCACGCCCTGCCGGGGGGTGAATCCCGGGCGTGCTGTATAACTAGGATATGGCGTGACCCGGATGTCGGTAAAGAGCAGATGACACGGCTCTTTACCCATGTGATCAGCTGTGTCCAATCAGTGACATCTCCTTACAGGGGAGATCTGCACACATATTCAGTGATGTCAGTCTGTGCCCATCAGTGTTGCTAGTCTGTGCCCATCAGTGATACAAGTCAGTGCATCCTTTCAGTGCTTTCTTATCAGTGCCACCTATCAGTGCTGCCTCATCAGTGCCCATCAATGCAGCCTCATCAGTGCCCATTAATGCAGCCTCAATGCCCATCAAAGCAACCTCATCAATGCCCATCAATGGTGCCTCATCAGTGCCACCTATGAGTGCCACCCATAAGTACCCATCAGTGCTGCCTATCAGTGCCCATTAGTGCTGTATATTAGTGCCGCCTATCAGTTCCCATCAGTGTTGCAAATCAGTGCCCATCATCAGTGTCGCATATCAGTGCTGCCTCATAGGTGCCACCTCATTCGTGCTAATCAATACTGCCTTATCAGTGCCCATCGATAAAGAAAAAAATGACTTTATTAACAAATTTTATAACAAAAACAAAGAAAACTATTTTTTTCAAAATTTTCGGTCTTTATTTGTTTAGCAAAAAATAAAAAACCCCAGAGGTGATCAAATACCACCAACAGAAAGCTCTATTTGTGGAAACAAAATTAAAATAATTCTGTTTGGGTACAGTGTAGCATGACCGTGCAATTTTCATTTAAACGACAACGCTGAAAGCTGAAAATTTGCCTGGGCAGGAAGGGGGGAAGTGCCTTGTGGATTCGATCGCTTTGATCGAAATCGCAAATCGAAAGGATAAAAATAATAAAAGCGTGCATTACAGGGTTTTTTGTGAATCTTTCAATGGACTTCAAAACCCTTTAAGCCGCGTACACACGATCGAATATCTGATGGAATCTAATCCGATGGATTTTTTCGTCGGATATCCGATGAAGCTGACTTTCATCTGTCTTGCCTACACACCATCGGTCAATAATCCGATCGTGTCCAAACGCAGTGACGTAAAACACTACGACGTGCGGAGAAAAAGGAAGTTCAATGCTTCCGAGCATGCGTCGACTTGATTTTGAGCATGCGTGGATTTTTGTCCGATGGACTTCCACACAGACGATCGTTTTTTTCTATCGTTTTTTTATCCATAGGAACATTTTAAAACATGTTCTATTTTTTTTCACCGATGGAAAACAAACCGATGGGGCCCACACACGATCAGTTTGTCTGATGAAAACGGTCCGTTTTCATCAGACAAACTGATCGTGTGCACAGGGCTTAAGAAGTGTCAGCTTTTGATATCAGATGAGATAGTGAGATTTCTGTAAAATGCATGCATGTCATTTGCTGGCTGCGATTCTCTGGAACACAAAGTGTTTTCTTCATGCTGTGCATCGTGGGAGCTCAGCAGCATCACTTGCATTCCTCCTGCTGGGATCCAGCATCTCTGGGAGGATGACTGCACCTTGTCTTGAAGAATCCCTGAGTTGGTGATTCAGAGGAACTGATGTCATTGTGTCACGGGGTATGCAGACTGAATGGAGAGGAGAAGAGGAGGGCTCTGGGAAGAGGAGGAGGGAGCATGGTGATACAGCAGGACAATACCAGCCAGACCTTACCATAACAAATCAGATGGACCAACAAGACTAAGCTGCACTGCTTCCTCTACATTGGTGAGCCTGCAGAGTGTGCAGTGGATGAAATGTCCCCAGCATCCTCATCCCCTGTACATATCTCCTCATCCCCTGTACATATCTCCTCATCCCCTGTACATGTCTCCTCATCCCTGTGCATGTCTCCTCGTCCCCTGTACATGTCTCCTCATCCCCTGTACATGTCTCCTCGTCCCCTGTGCATGTCTCCTCAACCCCTGTACATGTCCCCTCATCCCCTGTACATGTCTCCTCATCCCCTGTGCATGTCTCCTCATCCCCTGTACATGTCTCCTCATCCCCTGTGCATGTCTCCTCGTCCCCTGTACATGTCTCCTCATCCCCTGTGCATGTCTCCTCGTCCCCTGTACATGTCTCCTCATCCCCTGTACATGTCTCCTCAATCCCCTGTACATGTCTCCTCATCCCCTGTGCATGTCTCCTCGTCCCCTGTGCATGTCTCCTCGTCCCCTGTGCATGTCTCCTCGTCCCCTGTGCATGTCTCCTCGTCCCCTGTGCATGTCTCCTCGTCCCCTGTGCATGTCTCCTCGTCCCCTGTACATGTCTCCTCGTCCCCTGTGCATGTCTCCTCGTCCCCTGTACATGTCTCCTCATCCCCTGTACATGTCTCCTCAATCCCCTGTACATGTCTCCTCATCCCCTGTACATGTCTCCTCGTCCCCTGTACATGTCTCCTCATCCCCTGTACATGTCTCCTCAATCCCCTGTACATGTCTCCTCATCCCCTGTACATGTCTCCTCGTCCCCTGTGCATGTCTCCTCGTCCCCTGTGCATGTCTCCTCGTCCCCTGTGCATGTCTCCTCGTCCAATGTGCATGTCTCCTCGTCCCCTGTACATGTCTCCTCGTCCCCTGTACATGTCTCCTCGTCCCCTGTACATGTCTCCTCGTCCCCTGTACATGTCTCCTCGTCCCCTGTGCATGTCTCCTCATCCCCTGTGCATGTCTCCTCATCCCCTGTACATGTCTCCTCATCCCCTGTACATGTCTCCTCAGTCCCCTGTACATGTCTCCTCAATCCCCTGTGCATGTCTCCTCGTCCCCTGTGCATGTCTCCTCATCCCCTGTACATGTCTCCTCAGTCCCCTGTACATGTCTCCTCATCCCCTGTACATGTCTCCTCGTCCCCTGTACATGTCTCCTCAATCCCCTGTACATCTCCTCATCCCCTGTACATGTCTCCTCATCCCCTGTACATGTCTCCTCATCCCCTGTACATGTCTCCTCATCCCCTGTACATGTCTCCTCATCCCCTGTACATGTCTCCTCAATCCCCTGTACATGTCTCCTCGTCCCCTGTACATGTCTCCTCGTCCCCTGTACATGTCTCCTCAATCCCCTGTACATGTCTCCTCATCCCCTGTACATGTCTCCTCGTCCCCTGTACATGTCTCCTCAATCCCCTGTACATCTCCTCATCCCCTGTACATGTCTCCTCATCCCCTGTACATGTCTCCTCATCCCCTGTACATGTCTCCTCATCCCCTGTACATGTCTCCTCATCCCCTGTGCATGTCTCCTCAGTCCCCTGTACATGTCTCCTCGTCCCCTGTACATGTCTCCTCAATCCCCTGTACATGTCTCCTCATCCCCTGTACATGTCTCCTCATCCCCTGTACATGTCTCCTCAATCCCTTGTACATGTCTCCTCATCCCCTGTACATGTCTCCTCATCCCCTGTACATATCTCCTCGTCCCCTGCAGGGCCGGTGCAAGGATTTCTGCCTACACAAGCGAAGCTCCATTTTGGCGCCCCCCCCCCCCCCCCCCAACGGCCACCCACCTCCCTTGCAAAAATGTTTCTTTCAATAATTTTTTTATATAAAAAAAACACTAATTTGTGCTTTTGTAACTACGCCACACCAGAAATTCTTAGTATAATATACACCATAGTACCATACTACTAAATGTAAAACATACTGGACCCCTTTACATTACACAGCACCATACACCACTGGACCCCTTTACATTACATAGCACCCTGCACCACAGTTCAGACCCCCCAACAGTGCAGACCCCCACCCCCCACAGTACAGACACCCCTATAGTGCAGACCCCCACAGTACAGACACCCCTACAGTGCAGACCCCCATACCCCACAGTACAGACACCCCTATAGTGCAGATGCCCACCCCTACAGTGCAGACCCCCATACCCCACAGTACAGACACCCCTATAGTGCAGATGCCCACCCCTACAGTGCAGACCCCCACAGTACAGACACCCCTATAGTGAAGACCCCTACACAGTACAGACACCCCTATAGTGCAGAGTGACCCATAATCAATACCTTAGTCAGATAAGCGCGGGACATGCAAAAAACTGGTCAGGTGACCGGTCCCCTCCCCCTGTTTAGAAAGGCGGAGGAGGGGGAGGCGGCTTTACTCGGCAGAGACAGTAACAGCTCGGCGGAGACAGCCGAGACTTAACAGAGAAGGGGGGTCACACGGCTCGCGTACCCCCCCCCTCCTTGCAAAGCCACTACAGCAGGGGTATTGAATTAAAATTCACGGAGGTCCGATTAGTAACATTTTCTTCCAGCTGAGGTCCGCATCGCAGTTTTGTGCAATTACTCCGATTCTTTACATCACAGCCCAGGCGAGACACACAATTCGTTTGAATGGGCTGCTGTGCCCGAGTTTTCTGCTGGGAAAAGGTCCTGGCATCTTTCTAAAAATGCAGCCGCATGGAAACTGCATGATGCATTTGTACCATGCAATTTACATGTGCGGCAAATTGCACCTTGCATTTCAGTGCATTTAGGAGTCAATGGTACCCCTTCACGTTTTCTGTGCAGCACCTCATTTTGTGCGCAGCTGCTTGTCCCCTTCACATATCCCCCCACACAGTATTACCCCCCTTCACATATCACCCCACACAGTATTACCCCCTTCACATATCACCCCACACAGTATTACCCCCCTTCACATATCACCCCACACAGTATTACCCCCTTCACATATCACCCCACACAGTATTACCCCCCTTCACATATCACCCCACACAGTATTACCCCCTTCACATATCACCCCACACAGTATTACCCCCCTTCACATATCACCCCACACAGTATTACCCCCTTCACATATCACCCCACACAGTATTACCCCCCTTCACATATCACCCCACACAGTATTACCCCCTTCACATATCACCCCACACAGTATTACCCCCCTTCACATATCACCCCACACAGTATTACCCCCTTCACATATCACCCCACACAGTATTACCCCCCTTCACATATCACCCCACACAGTATTACCCCCTTCACATATCACCCCACACAGTATTACCCCCCTTCACATATCACCCCACACAGTATTACCCCCCTTCACATATCCCCCCACACAGTATTACCCCCTTCACATATCACCCCACACAGTATTACCCCCCTTCACATATCACCCCACACAGTATTACCCCCTTCACATATCACCCCACACAGTATTACCCCCCTTCACATATCACCCCACACAGTATTACCCCCCTTCACATATCACCCCACACAGTATTACCCCCTTCACATATCACCCCACACAGTATTACCCCCTTCACATATCCCCCCACACAGTATTACCCCCTTCACATATCACCCCACACAGTATTACCCCCCTTCACATATCACCCCACACAGTATTACCCCCTTCACATATCACCCCACACAGTATTACCCCCCTTCACATATCACCCCACACAGTATTACCCCCCTTCACATATCCCCCCACACAGTATTACCCCCTTCACATATCACCCCACACAGTATTACCCCCCTTCACATATCACCCCACACAGTATTACCCCCTTCACATATCACCCCACACAGTATTACCCCCCTTCACATATCACCCCACACAGTATTACCCCCCTTCACATATCACCCCACACAGTATTACCCCCTTCACATATCACCCCACACAGTATTACCCCCTTCACATATCCCCCCACACAGTATTACCCCCCTTCACATATCACCCCACACAGTATTACCCCCTTCACATATCCCCCCACACAGTATTACCCCCTTCACATATCCCCCCACACAGTATTACCCCCCTTCACATATCACCCCACACAGTATTACCCCCTTCACATATCCCCCCACACAGTATTACCCCCCTTCACATATCACCCCACACAGTATTACCCCCTTCACATATCACCCCACACAGTATTACCCCCTTCACATATCACCCCACACAGTATTACCCCCCTTCACATATCACCCCACACAGTATTACCCCCCTTCACATATCACCCCACACAGTATTACCCCCTTCACATATCACCCCACACAGTATTACCCCCTTCACATATCCCCCCACACAGTATTACCCCCTTCACATATCACCCCACACAGTATTACCCCCTTCACATATCCCCCACACAGTATTACCCCCCTTCACATATCCCCCCACACAGTATTACCCCCTTCACATATCCCCCCACACAGTATTACCCCCCTTCACATATCACCCCACACAGTATTACCCCCTTCACATATCCCCCCACACAGTATTACCCCCCTTCACATATCACCCCACACAGTATTACCCCCCTTCACATATCACCCCACACAGTATTACCCCCCCTTCACATATCACCCCACACAGTATTACCCCCCCTTCACATATCACCCCACACAGTATTACCCCCCCTTCACATATCACCCCACACAGTATTACCCCCCTTCACATATCACCCCACACAGTATTACCCCCCTTCACATATCCCCCCACACAGTATTACCCCCCTTCACATATCCCCCCACACAGTATTACCCCCTTCACATATCCCCCCACACAGTATTACCCCCCTTCACATATCACCCCACACAGTATTACCCCCTTCACATATCCCCCCACACAGTATTACCCCCCTTCACATATCACCCCACACAGTATTACCCCCCTTCACATATCACCCCACACAGTATTACCCCCCCTTCACATATCACCCCACACAGTATTACCCCCCCTTCACATATCACCCCACACAGTATTACCCCCCCTTCACATATCACCCCACACAGTATTACCCCCCTTCACATATCACCCCACACAGTATTACCCCCCTTCACATATCCCCCCACACAGTATTACCCCCCTTCACATATCCCCCCACACAGTATTACCCCCCTTCACATATCCCCCCACACAGTATTGCCCCCCCCTGCACATATCCCCCCCACACAGTATTGCCCCCCCCCCCCTTTACATATCCCCCCACACAGTATTGCCCCCCCCCTTCACATATCCCCCCACACAGTATTGCCCCCCCCTTCACATATCCCCCCACACAGTATTACCCCCCTTCACATATCCCCCCCACACAGTATTACCCCCCTTCACATATCCCCCCCACACAGTATTACCCCCCTTCACATATCCCCCCCACACAGTATTACCCCCCTTCACATATCCCCCCACACAGTATTACCCCCCTTCACATATCCCCCCACACAGTATTACCCCCCACACAGTAATGCCCCCCCCTTCACATATCCCCCCACACATTACCCCCCTTCACATATCCCCCCACACAGTATTACCCCCCACACAGTAATGCCCCCCCCTTCACATATCCCCCCACACAGTATTGCCCCCCCTTCACATATCCCCCCCACACAGTATTGCCCCCCCTTCACATATCCCCCCCACACAGTATTGCCCCCCCTTCACAGTATTGCCCCCCCCTTCACATATCCCCCCACACATTATTACCTGCCTTCACATATACCCCCACACATTATTACCCCCCTTCACATATCCCCCCACACAGTATTGCCCCCCCCGTTTCACATATCCCCCCACAAAGTATTGCCCCCCCTTCACATATCCCCCCACACAGTAATGCACCCCCCTTCACATATCCCCCCACACATTATTGCCCCCCATCACATACCCCCCCACACAGTATTTCCCCATCACACACCCCCCCCCCCACACAGCACCACCCCCCCCCCCCCCACACACACACACACACAGCACTGTCCCCCCACAGCGCTGCCCCCCCCACACACACAGCACTGTCCCCCCCCCACACACAGCACTGTCCCCCACACACCCCATCCATCACATTTCCATATATTTTCCTCCCTTCCCTCTCCACTCCTACCTTTCACAAGAGCAGAGAGCAGGAGGCGTGACAATCGTGAACCAAATGCACAGGGGCGCGGGAGCTGCCGGGTTGAATTTTCTGTGAACTAGTGATTGGCTGCTAGGACCGCCTCCTAGCAGCCAATCATATCCTGATTAACGTGACAGGCAGTCCAGAATTGTCCCGCCCCCCGCTCCTCTACTCATGATAGCGGAGGAGGCTGGGGACAAAAGCGGCAACTATGCCCATGCAGTGTCACTTGGATCTCTCTTGCCGCGGGGGGGGGGGCGCGCCGCGCCTGCCTGCGCTGCTCGAGTCCTACAAAGGGAACGCGCGTTCCTGCTGTCAAAAAAGTGCAGCAGGGACGCCGTTCCCGCAGGACTCGAGCCCTGGAGCGGGACACAACTGGAGGACGGCGGCAACTGCGGACAATAGAAGAAAAAATAAATAAAAATCATCATTCCGCCCCATCCCAGGCTGCGGACCTGCCCGCCCCAAGCGGCCGCTTGGTCCGCCTGGTGGTTGCGCCGGCCCTGGTCCCCTGTACTTGTCTCCTCATCCCCTGTGCATGTCTCCTCATCCCCTGTACATGTCTCCTCATCCCCTGTACATGTCTCCTCATCCCCTGTACATGTCTCCTCATCCCCTGTACATGTCTCCTCAATCCCCTGTACATCTCCTCAATCCCCTGTACATGTCTCCTCATCCCCTGTACATGTCTCCTCATCCCCTGTACATGTCTCCTCAATCCCCTGTACATGTCTCCTCGTCCCCTGTACATGTCTCCTCAATCCCCTGTACATGTCTCCTCGTCCCCTGTACATGTCTCCTCAGTCCCCTGTACATGTCTCCTCGTCCCCTGTACATCTCCTCATCCCCTGTGCATGTCTCCTCATCCCCTGTACATGTCTCCTCATCCCCTGTACATGTCTCCTCAATCCCCTGTACATCTCCTCAATCCCCTGTACATGTCTCCTCAGTCCCCTGTACATGTCTCCTCGTCCCCTGTACATCTCCTCATCCCCTGTACATGTCTCCTCATCCCCTGTACATGTCTCCTCAATCTCCTGTACATGTCTCCTCAATCCCCTGTACATGTCTCCTCAATCCCCTGTACATGTCTCCTCATCCCCTGTACATGTCTCCTCAGTCCCCTGTACATGTTTCCTCATCCCCTGTACATGTCTCCTCATCCCCTGTACATGTCTCCTCGTCCCCTGTACATGTCTCCTTGTCCCCTGTACATGTCTCCTCGTCCCCTGTACATGTCTCCTCATCCCCTGTACATGTCTCCTCGTCCCCTGTACATGTCTCCTTGTCCCCTGTACATGTCTCCTCATCCCCTGTACATGTCTCCTCATCCCCTGTACATGTCTCCTCGTCCCCTGTACATGTCTCCTCATCCCCTGTACATGTCTCCTCAATCCCCTGTACATGTCTCCTCAGTCCCCTGTACATGTCTCCTCATCCCCTGTACATATCTCCTCATCCCCTGTACATGTCTCCTCATCCCCTGTGCATGTCTCCTTGTCCCCTGTACATGTCTCCTCAATCCCCTGTACATGTCTCCTCGTCCCCTGTACATGTCTCCTCAATCCCTGTACATGTCTCCTCATCCCCTGTGCATGTCTCCTTGTCCCCTGTACATGTCTCCTCAATCCCCTGTACATGTCTCCTCATCCCCTGTACATATCTCCTCATCCCCTGTACATGTCTCCTCATCCCCTGTGCATGTCTCCTTGTCCCCTGTACATGTCTCCTCAATCCCCTGTACATGTCTCCTCGTCCCCTGTACATGTCTCCTCAATCCCCTGTACATGTCTCCTCAGTCCCCTGTACATGTCTCCTCATCCCCTGTACATGTCTCCTCATCCCCTGTACATGTCTCCTCATCCCCTGTGCATGTCTCCTTGTCCCCTGTACATGTCTCCTCAATCCCCTGTACATCTCCTCATCCCCTGTACATGTCTCCTCATCCCCTGTACATGTCTCCTCATCCCCTGTACATGTCTCCTCATCCCCTGTGCATGTCTCCTCGTCCCCTGTACATGTCTCCTCATCCCCTGTGCATGTCTCCTCATCCCCTGTACATGTCTCCTCGTCCCCTGTACATGTCTCCTCGTCCCCTGTACATGTCTCCTTGTCCCCTGTACATGTCTCCTCGTCCCCTGTACATGTCTCCTCATCCCCTGTACATGTCTCCTCAATCCCCTGTACATGTCTCCTCAGTCCCCTGTACATGTCTCCTCATCCCCTGTACATGTCTCCTCATCCCCTGTACATGTCTCCTCATCCCCTGTGCATGTCTCCTTGTCCCCTGTACATGTCTCCTCAATCCCCTGTACATCTCCTCATCCCCTGTACATGTCTCCTCATCCCCTGTACATGTCTCCTCATCCCCTGTACATGTCTCCTCATCCCCTGTACATGTCTCCTCATCCCCTGTACATGTCTCCTCATCCCCTGTGCATGTCTCCTCATCCCCTGTGCATGTCTCCTCATCCCCTGTGCATGTCTCCTCATCCCCTGTACATGTCTCCTCATCCCCTGTACATGTCTCCTCATCCCCTGTACATGTCTCCTCATCCCCTGTGCATGTCTCCTCATCCCCTGTACATGTCTCCTCATCCCCTGTGCATGTCTCCTCATCCCCTGTGCATGTCTCCTCATCCCCTGTACATGTCTCCTCATCCCCTGTACATGTCTCCTCATCCCCTGTACATGTCTCCTCATCCCCTGTACATGTCTCCTCGTCCCCTGTGCATGTCTCCTCATCCCCTGTGCATGTCTCCTCGTCCCCTGTACATGTCTCCTCATCCCCTGTACATGTCTCCTCATCCCCTGTGCATGTCTCCTCATCCCCTGTGCATGTCTCCTCATCCCCTGTACATGTCTCCTCATCCCCTGTGCATGTCTCCTCATCCCCTGTGCATGTCTCCTCATCCCCTGTACATGTCTCCTCGTCCCCTGTACATGTCTCCTCATCCCCTGTACATGTCTCATCCCCTGTGCATGTCTCCTCGTCCCCTGTACATGTCTCCTCATCCAATGTGCATCTCTCATCCTCTCTTCTCCAGGCTGGAAGAGGCCCCCTCTTACATGTGCAGTAAGGCACCACGGAGGACCTAACCCCCCTAGCTTCCTAGGATATGTTTCATCGTCAGGTGCATGCACAGAAGTTCTTGTGACTCATCCCATCGACTGGCCTTCAGACTTCTGGACAGCGCCCTCTCCAACTTCTCACTACAGTGGACATCCCTTGGTTGTTGGACACGTCCGGAGGAACGCTGCCGTCCTCCCAGGACACTGTGTGCAGCGGGAACCACGCCACCTTGCTCCTCCCACTGCACCTGGCCATGGACTCGGTGTTCGGTGATGACATTAGCATCATTGCGCAGGAGACCCTGGCGCAAGAGGAAGAAGAAGAAGAGGAAGACTGGGTGGATAGTCCCAACACTGACCAGTCGGGGGATATGTGTTCAGCTTCACATTTTGCCTTGATAACTGCCTATGGTGACATCAAAGAGCGTCTAAGTTCCCTAGAGAGAGAGAACGCAACATTGCGTCGGAAACTCAAAGTGTATGAGATTAAGGTGAGCACTGTCAATGGGGGGAAAAAAAAGGTGAACACGTATGACACCATACATGAATCAGAAGAACCAATCTTGTGTTTACGCAAACAAGTGCATGTCGTTTAATCACCGTAAGCTCCGAATAGGTAAGACGTGAAGGGTCTGAGGACTCATGGGGTATGAGATGAAGGTGAGCACTGGAAAAAAAAAAAAAGGGTAGACATATGACACCATGCATAAGTCGGATAATCAAATCTCGTTTTCATACAATCAAGTGCTAAAGAAAGTCATTTAATAACCATAAACTCAGGAAAGGAAAGACGTGAAGGGTCTGTTTATATACAGGACTCATGGGGTATGAGATGAAGGTGGGCGCTGTCAATTAGGGGGGGGGGGGAAGAAAGTGTACACATATTATGACACCATACATAAGTCGGATAATCAAATCTCGTTTTCATACAATCAAGTGCTAGAGGACGTTGTTTAATAACCATAAACTCGTTTTGAGGTCAGGTGATAAGCTGGAAACAGGAATACCCACCTATAATGTAAGTGGTTATGTTATACAGCTGAGAAAACTGCTGGTAGGAATAGGATGAGACCCTGGAAGTAGATAAAAGACCTTGCATTGTATTGTGAGAACTGTATGTGGTGTACAAATACATGATGTGTGGTGTGTATATATATATATATATATATATTTAGTATTATTATTATGGGAAAATAGACTGGAAATAAAACCTATAACTTTAAATAAAATGTTTTTATACTCTAAAATTATTAAAAAAACGCAGACACTTGTTGGATATTAATGGCCGCGGATGTTTATTATTGGTTTTAATTAACTGGATAATAAATAATTATATAAATAAATAAATAAAGAAATAAATAATAACTGATGGGTAATAATAATTTAAAGAATAATAATAAATATATATACATAACTTTTAGCAAGCCTAGCCACCACGGCTCAGGCTGCAACCAAAAATACCCATTCCAATGTAACCAAAGCACTGAGCAGAATTAACATAGCATAAAACCCAACTAATAATATATATATATATATATTTTTATACTTTATTCACACTTTGTCCCCCTCTGTACAAACACAAAGGTGACCCGACCACATAATAACACCCGCGACATAAGTAATGAGAAAAAGGGGGGGGGTGGGGGAGAAGAACACCACAGTTCTTCTGTCTCTGAGGCGACTGAGCTCCGGGCCGCCGGAACCCCTCTTTAAAAAGCCCTAAAATCAGCTGGTTCAAACTAGATTTGAACACTTTGCGCGGGCTTCTTTCCCTGTTGCTAGACAGATAATAAAAAAAAATGGTTTTTACCTGTTAAACTTTAGGCGGGCTTTTCCAGTTGCTAAGGGGAAAAAATCTGCCTTGTCCCCTCAGACCTGTGAGCCCGCCAATTAACCCCTTAAATCCTATACTACCTATTCATGCCTAACCTCCCGCCATTTTCCCATGAGGAAAATGGGGCAGAGGCTGCCATATCCCTTTTCCCTTCATTATACAGGATTTATATAGCGCCAACAGTTTACCCGTTGCTTTATATAACATTTTTTAATGATTTATTTTCCTTCATATAAGCTTATAAAAAATAAATAAAAAAAAGGTGCAAAACACACACATATATATATATATATATATATATATATATATATATATATATATATATATATATATATATATATATATATAAATATATATATATATAAATATATATTTTTGCTTTTTTTTATGATTTTATTTCTTGTATAAGCTTATATGAAGGAAAAATAAAAACCCAATAAAAAAAAAACATTATATATATATACACACACACAAGGGTGTCATTCTTTCTAGAACAGAAAAAAGAATGGACACAGGAAGTGATCTACTTTGCCTGTCACTGTCACTTTTGCTAGACAGTTGGATTTTCGGATACATTTTGAAACATAAAACATCTGTAGCCATAATGAATTATAAAAAAAAAACTCATATACTGAATAGTTGGCACTAAAAAGCAGCCCACACATTTTGTTTTTTTCGTTCAGCCAGCGGCGGGTTGAAGGGACAAAAATGAGCCGATTGTCCCATCCACACAAGTCGATGTGAATGGAGGAATCCTCCTGCTGAGTTACTGTATTCTGACAACAGGGAGACTTCCCTGCACTGAGAATACACTGATCAGCGCTGCTGCCTATAGTAGTATAGGGGCTTACAAACATCGGATTGTTAGTACAGGTGCTTAATAACATCGCATTTTTAGTACAGAGGCTTACTAACATTGGATTGTTATTACAGGGGCCTACTAACATCGGATTGTTAGTCCAGAGGCTTACTAACATCAGATTGTTAGTACAGAGGCTTACCAAAAGTAGATTGTTATTACATGGGTTTACTAACATCATATTGTTAGTACAGGGGTTTTACTGAAATCAGATCGTTAGTACAGGGGTTTACCAACATCAGATTGTTAGTACAGAGGCTTACCAAAAGTAGATTGTTATTACATGGGTTTACTAACATCATATTGTTAGTACAGGGGTTTTACTGAAATCAGATTGTTAGTACAGGGGTTTATCAACATCAGATTGTTAGTACAGAGGCTTACTAACATCAGATTGTTAGTACAGAGGCTTACCAACATCAGATTGTTAGTACATGGGTTTACTAACATCATATTGTTAGTACAGGGGTTTACTAACATCAGATTGTTAGTACAGAGGCTCACCAACATCAGATTATTAATACAGGGGCTTACTAAAATCGGATTGTTAGTACAGGGGCTTACCAACATCAGATTGTTAGTACATGGGTTTACCAACATCAGATTGTTAGTACAGGGGTTTACTAACATCATATTATTAGTACAGGGGCTTACCAACATTAGATTTTTAGTACAGGGGCTTACCAATATCAGACTGTTAGTACAGCGGCTCCTCCTGAGCTCTGCTGGGTTGAACAAAAAAACAAATACTAGTGTGTACTAGGCTGAAGTATTAAGCACTTTGATGCCTCGTACACACGGCCAGACTTTCCGAGAAAAAAAGTCAGACAGGCTTTTTCTCCCCTCTGGAAAGTCCGGCCGTGTGTAGCCTCCATCGGACTTTTTTTCCCCTCTGGAAAGTCCTGCCGTGTGTAGCCTCCATCGGACTTTTTTTCCCCTCTGGAAAGTCTGGCCGTGTGTAGCCTCCATCGGACTTTTTTTCCCCTCTGTAAAGTCCGGCCGTGTGTAGCCTCCATCGGACTTTTTTTCCCCTCTGGAAAGTCCGGCCGTGTGTAGCCTCCATCGGACTTTTTTTCCCCTCTGGAAAGTCCGGCCGTGTGTAGCCTCCATCAGACTTTTTTTCCCCTCTGGAAAGTCCGGCCGTGTGTAGCCTCCATCGGACTTTTTTTCCCCTCTGGAAAGTCCTGCCGTGTGTAGCCTCCATCGGACTTTTTTTCCCCTCTGGAAAGTCCGGCCGTGTGTAGCCTCCATCGGACTTTTTTTTCCCCTCTGGAAAGTCCGGCCGTGTGTAGCCTCCATCGGACTTTTTTCTCCCCTCTGGAAAGTCCGGCCGTGTGTAGCCTCCATCGGACTTTTTTCTCCCCTCTGGAAAGTCCGGCCGTGTGTAGCCTCCATCGGACTTTTTTTCCCCTCTGGAAAGTCCGGCCGTGTGTAGCCTCCATCGGACTTTTTTTCCCCTCTGGAAAGTCCGGCCGTGTGTAGCCTCCATCGGACTTTTTTTCCCCTCTGGAAAGTCCGGCCGTGTGTAGCCTCCATCAGACTTTTTTTCCCCTCTGGAAAGTCCGGCCGTGTGTAGCCTCCATCGGACTTTTTTTCCCCTCTGGAAAGTCCTGCCGTGTGTAGCCTCCATCGGACTTTTTCTCCCCTCTGGAAAGTCCGGCCGTGTGTAGCCTCCATCGGACTTTTTTTCCCCTCTGGAAAGTCCGGCCGTGTGTAGCCTCCATCGGACTTTTTTTTCCCCTCTGGAAAGTCCTGCCGTGTGTAGCCTCCATCGGACTTTTTTTCCCCTCTGGAAAGTCCGGCCGTGTGTAGCCTCCATCGGACTTTTTTTTCCCCTCTGGAAAGTCCGGCCGTGTGTAGCCTCCATCGGACTTTTTTCTCCCCTCTGGAAAGTCCGGCCGTGTGTAGCCTCCATCGGACTTTTTTTCCCCTCTGTAAAGTCCGGCCGTGTGTAGCCTCCATCGGACTTTTTTTCCCCTCTGGAAAGTCCGGCCGTGTGTAGCCTCCATCGGACTTTTTTTCCCCTCTGGAAAGTCCGGCCGTGTGTAGCCTCCATCAGACTTTTTTTCCCCTCTGGAAAGTCCGGCCGTGTGTAGCCTCCATCGGACTTTTTTTCCCCTCTGGAAAGTCCTGCCGTGTGTAGCCTCCATCGGACTTTTTCTCCCCTCTGGAAAGTCCGGCCGTGTGTAGCCTCCATCGGACTTTTTTTCCCCTCTGGAAAGTCCGGCCGTGTGTAGCCTCCATCGGACTTTTTTTTCCCCTCTGGAAAGTCCGGCCGTGTGTAGCCTCCATCGGACTTTTTTCTCCCCTCTGGAAAGTCCGGCCGTGTGTAGCCTCCATCGGACTTTTTTTCCCCTCTGTAAAGTCCGGCCGTGTGTAGCCTCCATCGGACTTTTTTTCCCCTCTGGAAAGTCCGGCCGTGTGTAGCCTCCATCAGACGTTTTTTTCCCCTCTGGAAAGTCCGGCCGTGTGTAGCCTCCATCAGACGTTTTTTTCCCCTCTGGAAAGTCCGGCCGTGTGTAGCCTCCATCGGACTTTTTTTCCCCTCTGGAAAGTCCGGCCGTGTGTAGCCTCCATCGGACTTTTTTTTCCCCTCTGGAAAGTCCGGCCGTGTGTAGCCTCCATCAGACTTTTTTTCCCCTCTGGAAAGTCCGGCCGTGTGTAGCCTCCATCAGACGTTTTTTTTCCCCTCTGGAAAGTCCGGCTGTGTGTAGCCTCCATCTGACTTTTTTCCCCTCTGGAAAGTCCGGCCGTGTGTAGCCTCCATCGGACTTTTTTCTCCCCTCTGTAAAGTCTGGCCGTGTGTAGCCTCCATCGGACTTTTTTTTCCCCTCTGGAAAGTGCGGCCGTGTGTAGCCTCCATCTGACTTTTTTCCCCTCTGGAAAGTCCGGCCGTGTGTAGCCTCCATCGGACTTTTTTCTCCCCTCTGGAAAGTCTGGCCGTGTGTAGCCTCCATCGGACTTTTTTTTCCCCTCAGGAAAGTCCGGCCGTGTGTAGCCTCCATCTGACTTTTTTCCCCTCTGGAAAGTCTGGCCGTGTGTAGCCTCCATCGGACTTTTTTCTCCCCTCTGGAAAGTCCGGCCGTGTGTAGCCTCCATCAGACGTTTTTTTCCCCTCTGGAAAGTCCGGCCGTTTGTAGCCTCCATCGGACTTTTTCTCCCCTCTGGAAAGTCCGGCCGTGTGTAGCCTCCATCTGACTTTTTTCCCCTCTGGAAAGTCCGGCCGTGTGTAGCCTCCATCGGACTTTTTTTTCCCCTCTGGAAAGTCCGGCCGTGTGTAGCCTCCATCGGACTTTTTTTTCCCCTCTGGAAAGTCCGGCCGTGTGTAGCCTCCATCGGACTTTTTCTCCCCTCTGTAAAGTCCGGCCGTGTGTAGCCTCCATCGGACTTTTTTTTCCCCTCTGGAAAGTCCGGCCGTGTGTAGCCTCCATCGGACTTTTTTTTCCCCTGTGGAAAGTCCGGCCGTGTGTAGCCTCCATCGGACTTTTTCTCCCCTCTGGAAAGTCCGGCCGTGTGTAGCCTCCATCTGACTTTTTTCCCCTCTGGAAAGTCCGGCCGTGTGTAGCCTCCATCGGACTTTTTTTCCCCTCTGGAAAGTCCGGCCGTGTGTAGCCTCCATCGGACTTTTTCTCCCCTCTGGAAAGTCCGGCCGTGTGTAGCCTCCATCGGACTTTTTTTTCCCCTCTGGAAAGTCCGGCCGTGTGTAGCCTCCATCGGACTTTTTCTCCCCTCTGGAAAGTCCTGCCGTGTGTAGCCTCCATCGGACTTTTTCTCCCCTCTGGAAAGTCTGGCCGTGCGTAGCCTCCATCGGACTTTTTCTCCCCTCTGTAAAGTCCGGCCGTGTGTAGCCTCCATCGGACTTTTTTTCCCCTGTGGAAAGTCCGGCCGTGTGTAGCCTCCATCGCACCCTAGATAGAGAACCTGTAGTGCAGGAACCTTTTTTCTATGTCGGAGTGACTCGATCACACCGATTAGAACGGGTCTATTGCCGTTAATGGGGTGCGAATTGTTATGTGACTTTGAAGACGCATTGCAAATTGCGGCAGTGTGAACTGGGGCTTAGTTTGTCAGACAATTCCATCTAAAGCTGGCCAGCCACTGATCGAAATGTGATCGGTTCCTCAGGGATCAATTGCCTTCTCATGTCGAGGGACATGATGGAAAACGTTTGTCCGGTGCATTTTGTTTTCTTGCAGCTGCTGATTGGTGTATTGTGAGAGGGGTGGGTCTTGCTGTCAAAATACAATGTCCTAGTGGGGGATTCCTCCATCTACCTTGTTTCTGTGCACGGAGGAATCTGCTAGTATATGCTAGTATATGCCAACACTGCCCGCTCCCCAGATTGACAATGCTGCTGTCCAAGGTTATCTCCACAATAGTTTTACATGTTTTCTGCGTGCTGTGCCTGCAGGAAACACATGGAAAGGGTTCCTGCAACTTTTCAAAATTGCAGCTTCATCTGCTTAAGGGCCCTTTCACACAGGCTTATCGATCAGGTCCACCTGTTAGTTTTTCAGGCAGACCTGATCGGACCATCCATTCACCCCTATGGAGCAGCGGATGCCAGTGGTGACATGTCCACTGACACCCGCTGCTATCCGATCCTGTCTGCCAAATCCAGATGGATGGAACAGGGCCAGGACAAGGGGTGGGCAGGAGGGACGGCTGCCCTGGGCACGAGGGACGGCTGCCCTGGGCACCGTGGTATCATGTGTGGTCCAGGGGCACCACAGGAAGATTGGGGGGGAGGGGATTTGTGTTGGGGGGGAATTTGGGTGTTAGCAGGAGGCAAGAATTGTTCTAGAAGAGGAAATTTGGGGGGGTTGTTCTAGGACTGGGGATTTTGGGGGGCGTGGTTGTGCTAGAAAAGGTAAAATGGTGGGAAGGGGGAGGGAATTGTGCTTTTAGAGGATTTTGTGTTAGGATGAATGATTGGGGGACAATTGTGCTCAGAGGGGAAATTTGAGGAGGGGGGATTTGTGTTAGGATGGGGGATTGGGGTGGGGGGGTAATTTGTGCTACTAGGGGAAATTTGGGGAGGGGGGATTTGTGTTAGGATGGGGGATTGGGGAGGGTATTTTGTGCTCAGAGGGGAAATTTGAGGAGGGGGGATTTGTGTTAGGATGGGGGATTGGGGAGGGTAATTTGTGCTCGGAGGGGAAATTTGAGGAGGGGGGATTTGTGTTAGGATGGGGGATTTGGGAGGGTTATTTGTGCTCGGAGGGTAAATTTGAGGAGGGGGGATTTGTGCTAGGATGGGGGATTGGGGTGGGGGGGTAATTTGTGCTACTAGGGGAAATTTGAGGAGGGGGGATTTGTGTTAGGATGGGGGATTGGGGTGGGGAGGGTAATTTGTGCTCGGAGGGGAAATTTCAGGAGGGGGGATTTGTGTTAGGATGGGGGATTGGGGTGGGGGGGTAATTTGTGGTCGGAGGGGGATTTGTGTTAGTTTGGGGGATTGGGGTGGGGGGTAATTTGTGCTCGGAGGGGGGATTTGTGTTAGGATGGGGGATTGGGGTGGGGGGTAATTTGTGCTCGGAGGGGGATTTGTGTTAGGATGGGGGATTGGGGTGGGGGGTAATTTGTGCTCGGAGGGGGGATTTGTGTTAGGATGGGGGATTGGGGAGGGTAATTTGTGCTCGGAGGGGGGATTTGTGTTAGGATGGGGGATTGGGGAGGGTAATTTGTGCTCGGAGGGGGGATTTGTGTTAGGATGGGGGATTGGGGAGGGGAAATTTGTGTTAGGATGGGGGATTGGGGTGGGGGGGGTAATTTGAGGAGGGGGGATTTGTGTTAGGATGGGGGATTGGGGTGGGGGGGGTAATTTGTGCTCGGAGGGGGGATTTGTGTTAGGATGGGGGATTGGGGAGGGTAATTTGTGCTCGGAGGGGAAATTTGAGGAGGGGAAATTTGTGTTAGGATGGGGGATTGGGGTGGGGGGGTAATTTGTGGTCGGAGGGGGGATTTGTGTTAGGATGGGGGATTGGGGAGGGGAAATTTGTGTTAGGATGGGGGATTGGGGTGGGGGGGTAATTTGTGCTCGGAGGGGGGATTTGTGTTAGGATGGGGGATTGGGGAGGGGAAATTTGTGTTAGGATGGGGGATTGGGGTGGGGGGGTAATTTGTGGTCGGAGGGGGGATTTGGGTTAGGATGGGGGATTGGGGTGGGGGGGTAATTTGTGGTCGGAGGGGGGATTTGTGTTAGGATGGGGGATTGGGGAGGGTAATTTGTGCTCGGAGGGGGGATTTGTGTTAGGATGGGGGATGGGGTGGGGGGGGTAATTTGAGGAGGGGGGATTTGTGTTAGGATGGGGAATTGGGGTGGGGGGGTAATTTGTGCTCGGAGGGGGGATTTGTGTTAGGATGGGGGATTGGGGTGGGGGGGTAATTTGTGGTCGGAGGGGGGATTTGTGTTAGGATGGGGGATTGGGGTGGGGGGGTAATTTGTGGTCGGAGGGGGGATTTGTGTTAGGATGGGGGATTGGGGAGGGTAATTTGTGCTCGGAGGGGGGATTTGTGTTAGGATGGGGGTTGGGGTGGGGGGGGGTAATTTGAGGAGGGGGGATTTGTGTTAGGATGGGGAATTGGGGTGGGGGGGTAATTTGTGCTCGGAGGGGGGATTTGTGTTAGGATGGGGGATTGGGGTGGGGGGGGAATTTGTGGTCGGAGGGGGGATTTGTGTTAGGATGGGGGATTGGGGAGGGTAATTTGTGCTCGGAGGGGAAATTTGAGGAGGGGAAATTTGTGTTAGGATGGGGGATTGGGGTGGGGGGGTAATTTGTGCTCGGAGGGGGGATTTGTGTTAGGATGGGGGATTGGGGAGGGGAAATTTGTGTTAGGATGGGGGATTGGGGTGGGGGGGTAATTTGTGCTCGGAGGGGGGATTTGTGTTAGGATGGGGGATTGGGGAGGGGAAATTTGTGTTAGGATGGGGGATTGGGGTGGGGGGGTAATTTGTGGTCGGAGGGGGGATTTGTGTTAGGATGGGGGATTGGGGTGGGGGGGTAATTTGTGGTCGGAGGGGGGATTTGTGTTAGGATGGGGGATTGGGGAGGGTAATTTGTGCTCGGAGGGGGGATTTGTGTTAGGATGGGGGTTGGGGTGGGGGGGGGTAATTTGAGGAGGGGGGATTTGTGTTAGGATGGGGGATTGGGGTGGGGGGTAATTTGTGCTCGGAGGGGGGATTTGTGTTAGGATGGGGGATTGGGGTGGGGGGGTAATTTGTGGTCGGAGGGGGGATTTGTGTTAGGATGGGGGATTGGGGTGGGGGGGTAATTTGTGGTCGGAGGGGGGATTTGTGTTAGGATGGGGGATTGGGGAGGGTAATTTGTGCTCGGAGGGGGGATTTGTGTTAGGATGGGGGTTGGGGTGGGGGGGTAATTTGAGGAGGGGGGATTTGTGTTAGGATGGGGAATTGGGGTGGGGGGGTAATTTGTGCTCGGAGGGGGGATTTGTGTTAGGATGGGGGATTGGGGTGGGGGGGTAATTTGTGGTCGGAGGGGGGATTTGTGTTAGGATGGGGGATTGGGGAGGGTAATTTGTGCTCGGAGGGGGGATTTGTGTTAGGATGGGGGATTGGGGAGGGTAATTTGTGCTCGGAGGGGAAATTTGAGGAGGGGAAATTTGTGTTAGGATGGGGGATTGGGGTGGGGGGTAATTTGTGCTCGGAGGGGGATTTGTGTTAGGATGGGGGATTGGGGAGGGTAATTTGTGGTCGGAGGGGGGATTTGTGTTAGGATGGGGGATTGGGGAGGGTAATTTGTGCTCGGAGGGGGGATTTGTGTTAGGATGGGGGTTGGGGTGGGGGGGGTAATTTGAGGAGGGGGGATTTGTGTTAGGATGGGGGATTGGGGTGGGGGGGTAATTTGTGCTCGGAGGGGGGATTTGTGTTAGGATGGGGGATTGGGGTGGGGGGGGAATTTGTGGTCGGAGGGGGGATTTGTGTTAGGATGGGGGATTGGGGAGGGTAATTTGTGCTCGGAGGGGAAATTTGAGGAGGGGAAATTTGTGTTAGGATGGGGGATTGGGGTGGGGGGGTAATTTGTGGTCGGAGGGGGATTTGTGTTAGGATGGGGGATTGGGGTGGGGGGGTAATTTGTGGTCGGAGGGGGGATTTGTGTTAGGATGGGGGATTGGGGAGGGTAATTTGTGCTCGGAGGGGGGATTTGTGTTAGGATGGGGGTTGGGGTGGGGGGGGTAATTTGAGGAGGGGGGATTTGTGTTAGGATGGGGAATTGGGGTGGGGGGGTAATTTGTGCTCGGAGGGGGGATTTGTGTTAGGATGGGGGATTGGGGTGGGGGGGTAATTTGTGGTCGGAGGGGGGATTTGTGTTAGGATGGGGGATTGGGGTGGGGGGGTAATTTGTGGTCGGAGGGGGGATTTGTGTTAGGATGGGGGATTGGGGAGGGTAATTTGTGCTCGGAGGGGGGATTTGTGTTAGGATGGGGGATTGGGGAGGGTAATTTGTGCTCGGAGGGGAAATTTGAGGAGGGGAAATTTGTGTTAGGATGGGGGATTGGGGTGGGGGGTAATTTGTGCTCGGAGGGGGATTTGTGTTAGGATGGGGGATTGGGGAGGGTAATTTGTGGTCGGAGGGGGGATTTGTGTTAGGATGGGGGATTGGGGAGGGTAATTTGTGCTCGGAGGCGGGATTTGTGTTAGGATGGGGGATTGGGGTGGGGGGGTAATTTGTGGTCGGAGGGGGGATTTGTGTTAGGATGGGGGATTGGGGTGGGGGGGTAATTTGTGCTCGGAGGGGGGATTTGTGTTAGGATGGGGGATTGGGGAGGGTAATTTGTGCTCGGAGGGGAAATTTGAGGAGGGGAAATTTGTGTTAGGATGGGGGATTGGGGTGGGGGGTAATTTGTGCTCGGAGGGGGATTTGTGTTAGGATGGGGGATTGGGGAGGGTAATTTGTGGTCGGAGGGGGGATTTGTGTTAGGATGGGGGATTGGGGAGGGTAATTTGTGCTCGGAGGCGGGATTTGTGTTAGGATGGGGGTTGGGGTGGGGGGGGTAATTTGAGGAGGGGGGATTTGTGTTAGGATGGGGGATTGGGGTGGGGGGGTAATTTGTGCTCGGAGGGGGGATTTGTGTTAGGATGGGGGATTGGGGAGGGTAATTTGTGCTCGGAGGGGGGATTTGTGTTAGGATGGGGGATTGGGGAGGGTAATTTGTGCTCGGAGGGGAAATTTGAGGAGGGGAAATTTGTGTTAGGATGGGGGATTGGGGTGGGGGGGTAATTTGTGGTCGGAGGGGGATTTGTGTTAGGATGGGGGATTGGGGTGGGGGGGTAATTTGTGGTCGGAGGGGGATTTGTGTTAGGATGGGGGATTGGGGAGGGTAATTTGTGGTCGGAGGGGGGATTTGTGTTAGGATGGGGGTTGGGGTGGGGGGGGGAATTTGTGCTCGGAGGGGGGATTTGTGTTAGGATGGGGGTTGGGGTGGGGGGGGTAATTTGTGCTCGGAGGGGGGATTTGTGTTAGGATGGGGGTTGGGGTGGGGGGGGTAATTTGTGCTCGGGGATTTAGAGGGAGAGGGACCACCTGTAATCTATTGGACAAGCCTGTGTGAAAGGAGCCTAGAAGCAGGGCTTTTGCCTGTGGGTGTGGAAATGCGATTTTCATGCTTTTCAGCACTCACATAGTAGTGAACCTAGCCTTAGAAAGGAAGTGTGTTACTGGCCAGATCACCAAGTGAAAATAAAAGAAAAAAAAGCCTAAAAAAAGAAAACAAAGGCAGCCATGCATCTAAGGATCAGTAAGCTGCAATATATTCCATTTTTGTATTTGGGTTATGTACCGCTCTCATATTAGAAAGAGAACTCTGATGAATAGAAGGTTGGGGGACGAATCACTGATCAAGAACAGTTATAAAATAGCTGGACAAAAAATAAAAAATGATGTCAGCAAAAGCAATTTGGCCACACCCACATTTTGCTGCGGCACGCTATGCGCAAACGCATTACTACTCTCGTTGGGGCGCCCAACGTGTTCGGGTTTGGCTTGAAGGAAAGTTGGCGGCCCTATCTGGGGCGTGCACGCACCGGCCCGCTGTAATGACACACAAAGCGGGTACCGCGGACACAATGTTCACCGGCACACGCTGATTGCTCAGTACAGACCCAGAACAACAGTCTGCCTATGTAAACAAGGCAAATTGCTGTTGTGTCAGAGGCGAAGGTATTAATCCTGTGTTTCTGAAATGCAGGAACACGGATCTTTGCCTTCCCCTAGTCAAATCACCTCCCCCACAGTGAGTAAGCACAAGCTAGGCACAGTTAACCCTTTGATCGCCCCCGATGTTAACCTCTTCCCAGCCAGTGTCATTAGTACAGTGCATATTCTTTAGCACTGATCACTGTCACTGGACCCCAAAGAGTGTCAGTTAGTATTTGATGTGTCCGCCACAATGTCGCAGTCTCGCTATAAGTCGCT
The DNA here is from genome assembly GCF_905171775.1 of Rana temporaria. Classification (NCBI taxonomy): domain Eukaryota; kingdom Metazoa; phylum Chordata; class Amphibia; order Anura; family Ranidae; genus Rana; species Rana temporaria. The sequence continues at coordinate 52,148,992 of NC_053500.1, read as the reverse complement.
GATCGCCACCATTACTAGTAAAAAATAGTTTGTAGATGAGATAACGTTTGTGCAAAGCAATCAATATACACTCCTTGGGATGTTTTTTTACTAAAAGCATGTAGCAGAATACATATCATTTTTTTTATCGGATGAGTTTTATAGCAGAAAGTAAAAAATATATGATTTTTTTTTTAATTGTTAGTGTTTTTTTGTTTATAGCAATCAATATAAAAACCGCAGAGGTGATCAAATACCACCAAAAGAAAGCTCCATTTGTGGGGGGAAAAAAGTAAAACAATTGTACTTGGGTACAGCGCGACCGCGCAATTGTCAGTTAAAATAACGCAGTGCGGTATCGCAAAAAATGGCCTGGCCATGAAGGGGGGTAAATCTTCCACAGGCCAAGTGGTTAAGAAAGCCATAGATGATGGTGTTGCAGGAAAGAAAATTGCTTGATTTCCCCATCAACACAGTCAGCATTAATGGGGGAATCCCTCCTGCAGTGCTATTGTGTTCTGCTGGCGGGAAGCCATCTCTGCCAGCAGAACACAATGATCAATGCTAGTGGGTATAGCTGCTCGCAGTAATCGCATGCAAGGCTGACAGGCTGGTTGAACTGAAGTCGATCAATGGATTTGAGTACAACTAGCCAGCCCACAGGTGGGTCGAATGTCGGCCAGTCTCTGCTAAACTGTCTGAGATTCGATCCATCTGTGGCCGGCTTTACCCTGTTTGCCCCCCTCAGCTGGCCTAACAGATCCCCTCTCTTTCCCCCTCAGATGCATACTTCCTGAGATCCGATGCCAACAGCCTCCCATCAGCACCACCAGTCCTCTCTCCCTGGCCTGGCACAGGAAGATGCTGTGGCCCAGATTCTCGTAGAATGGCGTAAAAATGGGCGGGCTTAACGTAACTGATTTACGTTACGCCGCCGCAAGTTTTTCAGGCAAGTGCTTTATTCTCAAAGCACTTGCGTGTAAAGTTGCGGCGGCGTAACGTAAATCACCCGGCGGAATTCAAATTCGCCGGGTAGGGGGCGTGTTTCATTTAAATGAAGCGCGTCCCCGCGCCAAACGAACTGCGCATGCGCCGTCCCTAAAATATCCCGGCGTGCATTGCTCTAAATGACGTCGCAAGGACGTCATTGGTTTTGACGTGGACGTAAATTACGTCCAGCACCATTCACGGACGACTTACGCAAACAAGGTAAATTTATAAATTTCGACGCGGGAACGACGGCCATACTTAACATTGGTTGTGCCTCATATAGCAGGGGCAACTTTACGCCGGGAAAAGCCTAACGTAAACGTCGTAACTTTACTGCGTCGGCTGCGCGTACGTTCGGGAATTCGCGTATCTAGCTAATTTGCATACTCGACGGGGAAATCGACGGAAGCGCCACCTAGCGGGCAAAAAAAAAATTGCGGTTAAGATCTAATGGATATCTATGCGTAACTGATTCTAAGAATCAGTCGCATAGATACGACGGCCCAGATTAGGACTTACGACGGCGTACATGGCACTGCGCCGTCGTAAGCCCTTTGAGAATCTGGGCCTGTGTGTCCAGGAAGTCATTGTGGGTGACGCGTGTACTTTAATTAGGGGTGGGGCATTCATTTAAAATAGGCGTGGTCCTATAAGAAGCATATCATTAACATAGTTTATTTGTTGCAAGCATCTGTAGTACCTTCTACCCTCAGGGGGCTCAAAGACTTGATACAAGCTTCTCAGATGTTTGGGGAACTACAAGTCCCAGCATTGTCATTTATTACCTTGGCCAGAAAAGGTTGGGAGTTGGTGCACTACAAGTCCCAGGGTGGTGAGATAAACTCAATGCTGAAACTTCCTGTAACGTAGCAGACCTGGGACAACCTTGTCTTCTTTAGTGTTGAGTAACTAACTACAAGACCCAGCATGCCCATGCTTCTGGCACTTCTTGTACATTTGGGCCATCTTTGACCGATGTCTTAAGAGTTCCCTTCACTGGAACAAAGAGGCCAAACCCAACCCCTGAGAAACAACCCCGCACCATAATCCCCCCGCCACCAAATGATTTGGACCAGTGCACAAAGCAAGGTCCATAAAGACATGGATGAGCGAGTTTGGGGTGGAGGAACTTGACTGGACAGGCCTTCTCATCCACATCAGTGCCAGACCTCAAAAATGCACTTCTGGAAGAATGGTCAAACATTCCCATAGACACACTCCTAAACCTTGTGGACAGCTTTCCCCAGAAGAGTTGAAGCTGTTATAGCTGCAATGGGTGGGCCAACTCAATATTGAACCCTACGGGATAAGACTGGGATGCCATTAAAGTTCATGTGCGTGTAAAGGCAGGTGTCCCAATACTTTTGACAATATAGTGTACATCCACAATGGTTGATTGACTAAAGCTGGCCACCCTGGCAGCCCAAAACTCATGCGTGTGTATATTTATATATATATATATATATATATATATATATATATACACATACATATACTGTATAGACACACAAACACTCACATCTATGTACATAAAACCACCCATTTATGTGCCTGCCTGACCCAAGTGCCTTCGTTCACCTTTTTATTAAAAAATAATAAATGCATAGATTTTTGCTAGAACATTTATTATTTTTTTAAATTGAAGACTGTAAAGTATTGTGCTTGCAATCAGCAGAGTGCGGGTGAAGTGTCAGGCTCCTGCAGACACTGCCTACAGTTCTGTTGCCCGTACCTCTGTATGGCTGTCATTGCAGAGCTGTAGGCCGTGTGAATGAACTACAGGTGTGCTGATCAGTGTGCCGGCTGCAGTGTTGGATCGAATTTGTAGTTTATACATTCTCAGATTCTCATGACTTAGGCTACTTTCTCTCCAGTGCCAGTGTGAAAGCCTGAAGAGCGGTGCGCTAGCAGGATGGTAAAAAAAGTCCTGCCAGCCGCATCTTTGAATCAATGGGCAGCTCCTCCGAACCGCTGCAGCGGCGCTTTGCCGGGCGGTTTCAACCCTTTTTCAGCCGCTAGCGGGGGTTAAAAGCGCCCTGCTAGCCGTAAAAACTACAGTAACGCGCCACTAAAGATAGCAGCGCTTTACCGCCAATGCCTGTGACACCCCAATGTGAAATTAGCCTAAGTTAATGTCTGTGGTCACACTCATACTATACAGCAGGCATGTCCAAAGTGCGGCCCACGTTCCGGTTTTGAACAGCCCGCCTGGTTATTTGGACATATATATCTTTTGTGGCCCCCGACGATCTCCCAGCGCCGGGGCCACAAAATATGTATATGCCTTGAAGGGGACAGGGAGGAGGCGGGACGAGTGCCGTACACACACAGGAGAATTTCCTGTTTACGGACGGCCTCTGTAATAGGAAGTCCCGTCTTCGGCGTTGCCATTGGACGACTGTTCTGTCCATCAAAGGAGGCGGGACTTTTTATTAAAGAGGCCGTCGTGTAAACATGAGATTTTCCTGTAGGTAATCTTTGGTGCTTGTGAGTGCATTCGTGGCAATGGCAAGTGCATTACTGGCAATGGTGGGTGCATTGCTGGCAATGGGGGGTGCTGCATTAATGGCAATTGGGGGGTGCTGCATTCATGGCAATTGGGGGGTGCTGCATTCATGGCAATTGGGGGGTGCTGCATTCATGGCAATTGGGGGTTCTACATTCATGGCAATTGGAGGTGCTGCATTCATGGCAATTGGAGGTGCTGCATTCATGGCAATTGTGGGTCTGCAGGTGGGCACTTGTGAGGCTGCAGATGGACACTGACCCTTATTTTGCTTCACAGTTCTTTATTTAATTTTTTTTTGTTCCTGAAGCTTCCCTCTTAAAGTGAAGGTGCGTGTTATACGCCAATAAATACTGTATATCCAAATAACACGCCTGAGCTCATCTCTTCAACACACACAGCCACAAAGGCAAGATAATTCTTGTTTGGTAGAGTATTAGTGCTCGGAGGAACACACTTAGACCGAATTTTATGGTTCAAAGAATGTCAGGCAAAATGGTCGGCCCTCACGCATGTTCACTTCATCAAATCTGGCCCTCTTTGAAAAAGGTTTGGACACCCCTGCCATACAGGGTTAATGTCCGTATATGGTATGTGATGATGTCACGGCTATGGGGTGAAGGAAGAGAAATTAAAAGGTTATTAGAAGAAAGAGGTTACCCCTTCCCCCACACACTGCAAGGCTGGACTTTTTTACTGCCCTGGAGTTGGGCTGTATTATTATGATAAGAGTTTTTGATAGGTTAGGAATTCCTGGGACTTCTGAGGTGCTACATAGATGTATTCCACACACATACATTATGAGTTATTAAAAAAATTAAATAATTTAACAGGATATAATGTGTGTATGTGGAATACATTTATGTAACACCTCAGAAGTCCCAGGAATTCCTAACCTGTTCAAGAATGTTACTTTCTCTTTCAGTAAACCTGTCCTGCAAAGTACAGGGCAGGTTTACAGCACAGAATTGTATAGTGGGAAATGCAGAGGTGGTGAGTACTCACAGGTAAAGACTGATATCTGTCCTCTCACATCTTCAGTCATCCCCAGGGAGAGCTGTGTGGTGTGCTGGACAGGAGGAAAGTGATTGTGGGTGCACTGTGTGTGATAAGCTCTTCCTCTTCCTGCTCCGCCCACCTGTACTGGAGCTGTGAAAGCCCCTGTTTCGTCACATATGGCTACTCATCACATTTGGCTACCCGCTGGAGTGCGTATGCGTTCCAACACTTTTACAAATGTGATGGGTAGTCGAATGTGACGAAGAATATAGCCAGAGAATTTAGCTGAAAGAAATTTGTGAACGTTTTAGTAATTGCTTTACGATGAGAATTTAGCCTTTGTAAAAGTGTTGGAACGCATATGGCGGCGCCGCGCATGCTCACTCCAGCAGGTAGCCAACTGTGATGGGTCGCCATATGTGACAAAACACCCCGACTCAGCCAGACAGGAACCCGAGGAGAGAGACAGTTTTCTCTCAAATGTTGCATCAGAGAGGAATTGGTCAAGCTGTCTTGTGGCAGCACAGGCATAAGATGGCGGAAAACTCCTGTGAGGACTGCAGCAACAGCTGTGAAGTAAGCAGTCAGGAAGTATCCAATGCTTCTGAAATTCACATGCTTCTTCCCTGACAGTGGGCGACGGAGTGATATTCAGCTGACAGGGATGCTCTAGCCGGAACTACAGAGTCATAACCGGAAAATGCAGCTGACTGACTGATTACTCTGCGGCCAGTGGCTGCAGTTCCCACAGGAGTTGTACACATCCTCGACAAATAGTCCCACTTGCAGCTAGCTACCAGTGTCAATTCGAAAAAAAGTTCTCACATATTTTGGCAGCAAAAAAGCCCTGGGGTGTGCCCAGGCACACCCTGTGCGCATGCCTATGCAGATCCCATTGTGCCATCCATTCTGCCATAAGTCCCCTGAGAGCCCTCAGCCCCCACAGTGCCCCCTAGCTTGCTGCAGAGCCTCCAGCCCTTCATAGTGCCCCTAACCTCCAACAGTGTCCCGCAAATGTTTGTAGCATCCCTACTGCTGAGTCGTGCAGTATCCCCCTTCAAGTGGCATCTATGGTACGTGCCTTACAACTTAAAGGGGTTGTAAAGGTACAATTTTTTCCCCCTAAATAGCTTCCTTTACCTTAGTGCAGTCCTCCTTCACTTACCTCACCCTTCAATTAAATGCATTTAAAAGCAAAATGGAAGGATGAGGTAAGTGAAGGAGGACTGCACTAAGGTAAAGGGGGGAAAAATGTACCTTTACAACCCCTTTAAAGTGGAGGTTCACCCGGAAATGTAAATTTTTAACATTAGATTGATGCTCATTTTGTCAAGGAGAATCGGGTCGTTTTTTTAAAAACAAAGCAGTACTTACCGTTTTAGAGAGCGATCTTCTCCGCCGCTTCCGGGTATGGGCTGCGGGACTGGGCGTTCCTACTTGATTGACAGTCTTCCGACAGGCTTCCGACGGTCGCATCTATCGCGTCACGATTTTCCGAAAGTAGCCGAACGTCGGTGCGCAGGCGCCGTATAGAGCCGCACCGGCGTTTGGCTTCTTTCGGCTACTCGTGACGATGTATGCGACCGTCGGAAGCCTGTCGGAAGACTGTCAATCAAATAGGAACGCCCAGTCCCGAAGACCATACCCGGAAGCGGCGAAGAAGATCGCTCTCTAAAACAGTAAGTACTGCTTCATTTTTTAAAAACTACCCGATTCCCCTAGACAAAATGAGCAGGAATCTAATGTTAAAAATTTAAGGTAACCAGATTTTTTAAATGAAATCCGGGGACATATTTGTTTTTATACTAGTAATGGCTACAATCAGCGACTCTCTGCCCGTCACTGCCACCAGCCGGCTCACAGCCTATCAAGTCTTACTCTGGATGGGCAGCGGTGGAAAATCACTCTGCCAAGGAAGGCAAGGCAGGTGGCTGGCCGGGACTTGAGCCAAGGCAGAACGTGCGAGCGGAGCTGAATGGGCATGCGCCCAAAACTGAAGAAATATTCCCTCCGCTCTGAACAGCACATGATCATCAGAAAGTGGCACAGATAATGGGCAAAATACACCCCCCTAAGCTAGTAGGAGCAGCGGAGTGGGAGTGTGTAATTACCATTTTTGTTTTTTTATTCTGCACTGACTGCCTTTGAAATGGCCCCAGCCGCTGTTCAAGTCCAATTCAGGGACAAAACCGGGGACACTGTTCTCAATCCGGGGACTGTCCCCGGAAACCAGGGATGTCTGGTCACCCTATTACAACTGTAATATCGACTGACCAGTCATAGAAGTTCTTAAAGCGCGCTCCACCGTCCTCGGTGAGGGAATCAGGAAGTGAAGCATTCCGGCTTCACTGCCCGATTCCCTACGGCACAAATGCGCAAAACGCGCAGCGCCGTCCTCACTGGTCTCCGCTGTGTTCTGGTAGCCAAGTGTTTCCCAGAACACAACGGGCAGGGGCGGGAAGTGACGCACTACCCGCAGAATCCACGCAGAGAGGACTCCCGGAAGTGGGTGCAAATACCTGTCTTAGACAAGTATCTGCACCCCCCGAAAGGTGTCAAATGACACCGGAGGGGGGGGAGGGTTCTGATGAGCGGAAGTTCAACTTTAGGGTGGAACTCCGCTTTAATAGCGCAAAAAATAAAAACCGCAGAGGTGATCAAATACCACTAAAAGAAAGCTCTATTTGTGGAAAAAAAAGGATGTCAATTTTGTTTGGGAGGCATGTCGCACGACCGCGCAATTTTAATTTAAAGCGACGCAGTGCTGAAAGCTGAAATTTCGCCTGGGCAGGAAGGGGGTATATGTGCCCAGTTAAGCCCAGTTAAAACCACTTAAAGCGGGGGTTCACCCGTACATAACACTTTTTCCCCTTAGATGAATGCTCATTTTGTCTAGGGGAATCGGCTAGTTGTTTTAAAATATGAGCTGTACTTACCGTTTACGAGATGCATCTTCTCCGCCGCTTCCGGGTATGGGCTGCGGGACTGGGCGTTCCTATTTTGATTGACAGTCTTCCGAGAGGCTTCCGACGGTCGCATCCATCGCGTCACGATTTTCCGAAAGAAGCCCAACGTCGGTGCGCAGGCGCAGTATAGAGCCGCACCGACGTTCGGCTTCTTTCGGCTACTAGTGACGCGATGGATGCGACCGTCGGAAGCCTCTCGGAAGACTGTCAATCAAGAAGGAACGCCCGCTCCCGAAGACCTATACCCGGAAGCGACGGAGAAGATGCATCTCGAAAACGGTAAGTACGGATCATATTTTAAAACAACTAGCCGATTCCCCTAGACAAAATGAGCATCCATCTAAGGGGATTCTTTGAAAAAATAGTTTTATGGGTGAACTCCCGCTTTAACAAAAAAAGAGCGACAATTTTGAAAAAAAACACAATATTTTTTACTTTTTGCTATAATAAATATCCCATTTAAAAAAAAAAAAAAATATTCTACATATTTTTGGTAAAAAAAAAAAAAAAAAAAAAATCGCAATAAGCGTATAGTATATACGTATATTTTTTTTTTACTAGTAATATGATGATCTGGGAATTTTGTCAGGACTGCGATATTATGGCGGACACTTTTGACACATTTTTGGGACCATTCACATTAATACAGCGAACAGCGCTATAAAAACGCACTGATTACTGTATAAATGTGACTGTCAGGGAAGGGGTTAACACTAGGGGGCGAGGAAGGGGTTAAATGTGGATCCTGGGAGTGATTCTTACTGTGGGGGGAGGGGACTGACTGGGGGAGGTGACCGATGCTGTGTCCCTATGTACAAGGGACATAGCATCAGTCTCCTCCAGTCTCGCCCCGGCATCGCGTTGATGCGCCGGGCGCGCGCCGCCGCGCGCTCGACCCCCAGTGGCCGCAGGACCCGAGGCCGTAAAAAGACGGCCTCCCGGATTTATAGAGTCACCTGGAGGCCGTCTTTTTACTATGGCCCGGGTCTGAAGTAGTTAAATAAAAGACAGTTTTTTGCTATGATCAGTCATAGTTTCAATCTCAATGCCAAAATGTCACGATTTCTGCCAGGGTATGCAAACTTTTGAGCACAAATGTAACACTCATGCATCATAGCAGGAAAATATTTCAAAATCAGAGACTGTTACTTAACATGCAAGTATATTATTATGCTATAAGTTAGAGAAGAATTGTATATAATCTATTAAAAGAGAACTCCAGCCTGAGTGTGTTAGACTGGGCTTCTTCTATGGGTCACAGGAGTCCAATTCGTTTTGCACTCCTGTGACCCGTTTTCAGCAGAGAGCGCTCTGAAGTCCGCTCTCTGCTGGCGTCACGGATATTAGTCCAGGCACCGCGTCATCCCGACTCTTAGATACGTTTTTATAGCATGAAAGGACACATAATCTAGCACAGTACAATAATTAAGTGTGAAATAACACATTACTTTGAATGCATTAACTAGGGTCATGTAAAAAGAAATAGGCTTATTTTTGATAGATTCTAATGAGATGATTAGTAAATTGTGCAAGTTCCTGGAAGAGTAAATTAGGAACAGTGTGGGATCTATTTAAAGTATAGTTAAAGCTAAAGCATTTTTTTCTTAGTGTTGGATAGTGTGGAAGTGTGAAATCCCCTGGCAGGTTTAATAAAGTCCATCTTCGTGGGCAGGAAAAATGCTCCATTGCATTGGGGCTGCCCCCGCACTGCAAGAGTTAAAGACTTGTTACATCTATGGAGAGATGAGGCGGCTGCATTACTTACCTAATGTAACGTCACACCAATAACTTTGCACTAAGTACAACTATAGTTGCTTCTTTCCCAGTCAGCTCTCTTCCTTCTTTCTGAATATCCTCTCACTTCCTGTAGCCTTGCTCTCCACGGTGGTTGCAGAGGTGCGCCACCTAGTGGTACTTCCTGGTCCTCTCCTGCACGGCCTATTTAAACTCCCAGCACTGTCAGTATGGCGTTCCTCTATTGCTGACAGAACGCCACTGTCAGCTGGGCTTCCAGACTCACCTTTACTGAGCTCCAGCTTCCTGAACCACCAGGACTCCACGCACGGCACAGCCGCTCTCATCCACCAGGTCCAGGCTCCCAGGACGCTCATCCATGCCCAGCTATCTGCAACCGCAAGTACTCTGCTATAGAAACCAATTACTATGCACAGCTCTCCATACTTGTCGCTTGCTTCCAAGTTATGTTCACTGCTATGCTAATCTTATCAGTACTATGGAGTTTCACTAAAGTCTCAACTACAGCTCTCATGTTAAAGTTCATTGCTATAGATATCAATTACTATGCTCTGCTCTCCATGCTTGAGTTCACTAATCAGTCTGACCCCTAGTGTGCAGTCCCAGTACTGCGGCTACACTTATCCCTATACCTGTTCTATACCATTAATACCAAGATTTACTTTAATGTTGCATATGCTGGAATAAGCACTATTTACTTTACTGAGGCTGTGATGATAGAACCCAAACTCTTAACTGAGTTAAGAGTGAAACCTGGGTTCGAACCTGAGAAGTCTCCGCAGTTGCGATCCATAGACCTGAATCTAATTTGGCGTATTGTTACACCTAACCCCCGCTTTGTTTGTGCTCTTCTCCCTATCCCTTTCTCCCTTTGCGCTCCAGCTACGGAAAAGGTCCTTCGGTGTCATCAGACACAATACAAGGCAACCCTGCGTTGTTTGTGGAGGAGGCAGGAGTGTGACCAGGGCCAGGGGGGTGACATGCTTGTTACATATATGGAGAGATGAGAAGGCTGCATTACTTACTAGACATGTGCATTCGTTTTCGTCCGAATGCATTTTCGTCCGAATTGCAGGTATTTTCATTATCGTTTTAACAAACGATAACGAAAGCACAGAAAACGAAAAGCGAAAGATCCGACATAAACAAATGCTTTGTTTTCGTTGCGGTCGAATGTGCCTAACCTTAACTCTATTAGTCCAATATTATTCTACATAAAGAGAAAAGATTCGACATAGAGAAAAAAGATTCAACATTATGAAGACATGAAGAAGAGTTAACATAGAGAGAAAAGATTCGACATTAGAGAGAAAAGATTTGACATAGAGAGACATGAAGATTCGACGAAGTAGCTAAAAACATACGATCGCAGCAAGCGGACATTTATGGTGAAATGCTCTGCACATAGGCTATAGAAGAATTCTAATGTTGGTTGACTAGTAATAATAATTAATAAATATAATTATTATTAGTCATACAACATTAGAATTCTTCTATAGCTTGTAGGCGGAACATTCGATGCGGCATCGTACAGTTTCGTTGCTCCGTCAAATCTTTTTTTTTTTTTTTAAGATTCTGTCGAATCTTTTTTTTTTTTTTTTTCTTAGAACATTCGACAGACACCATAAGCCTTTAATGACAGATTCGACCTTAATTCATTTGGATTTTCAGACGAATGTATTTTTTTAACGAAAAACTGAATAAATAAAAACGAATTTCGGGAGTAACTAAATAAATGTATTTTTCGGACGAAAACAAAATTACGAAACAAAATATTTCAGTGTGCACATGTCTATAATACTTACCTTACCCTCGCTTCGTCTGGCTCTGGTGCTATCCTCTTCTCCCTTTGGCACTCCAGCTACGGGAAAGGTCCTTCGGTGTCATCAGACACAATATAATGCAACCCTGTGTTGTTTGTGGAGGAGGCAGGAGTGTGACCATGCCCAGGAGCATCTTAGGCCCCGTACACACCATAGAATCCATCCGCAGATAAATCCCAGCAAATGGGTTTCAGCGGATAGATCCTATGGTGTGTACACGCCAGCGGATCTGTTTCCGCGGATATATCTCCCCTGGGATGGATTCCAGCAGATCGAATATTTGCTGACATGCACAACATATCCATCTGCTGGAGTCCATCCCAACGGATGGATCCGCTGGTCTGTACAGACTCACCGGATCCATCCGTCCGAAGGGATCCCCCGCATGCGTCGTAATGATTCGACGCATGCGTGGAATTCCTTATATGACAGCGTCGCGCCCGTCGCCGCGTCATAATCACGTCATCGCCAGAGGATTTCGGCGCGGATTTCAATGCGATGGTGTGTACACTCCATCGCATTAAAATCTGCTGAAATCCTCGAGAGGATTTATCCGCGGAAACGGTCCGCTGGACCGTATCCGCGGATAAATCCTCCCGTGTGTATGGGGCCTTAGAGAGGGGGGCTCCACTCCAAGCATAGCCTTTTCCTTCTGCTTTGAGTTGAGCTTTAAGGTCTGTGTCTCCTGCTATGCAGATTTACACACCTTTGCCCTGGTGACCATTGTCACTTGCTTTCTTTGTTGCCCACCCGTCATCAGTAAGGACGCCGAGGGCCATCCGTGACGCAGACTGTCTGAGGGAAGAGGAGAGCGCTAGCTGCTGGGGGAGTGAGGAATAAAGTAAATTCAGCATTAGTGCTTTTTTTTTAATGCTCGACGATCAGCATACATACAGTGGGTATAGAAAAGAATCACCCCCTCCCGACCCGCCTTTAAAATTGGTTGTTGCTTTGCAGCCCGAAATGAAGACACAAAACTCAGTAATCCGTGTTTGGTGCTTGAAATGCCTCTAAACTCAACGTCTGAACACATTTTTGTTGCCTTCCAAAAAAAGCCTCTAAACTCAACTGCCTAGAAAAGACTGTAAGCGACCCTGTGTACACGTACTGATAAGATAAGAGAGGAGAGTTTAGGAGCAGTTGAAAAAAAAGCCTAACTGCTCCTAAGGCTCCATTCACACCTAGGCGTATAAACGCCTGAAGCGCGACGCTGCAGCAGCCCCTAATACGCTGGAGGGGTGATTTTTTCATGGTCGGCTATGGAGATTCACATCTCCACGCCGAACGCCTGAAGCTCAAAACAAGTCCCGGACCCTTTTTTTCGGGCGGCTTCGGCGTTCGGGCATAGCCGACCATGTAAAAAATCACCCCTCCAGCAAAAAAACAATGTTTAAAACGTCGCGTTTTGTCACCGCAAGTCGAGGGACAAAACGCCTATTCCATGTCGCCGCAATACGCCGCATATTGCCAACGCAAAGATGTGAATGCAGCCTAAACGTCCGTTTAGCAGCAGCAGTGTACATGAGGCGTTATAAGATGTAAGATATAACACCAACATGTCAGAAAAACAAAATAAAAAATTCAAAAACTGAATCACCCCCTTATGTCAGTATTTTGTTGGACCACATGTTGCTTTAATTCCAGCTTTTAGTCTGTTGGGATATGTCTCTACTTACTTTACACATCTAGACTTGGCAATATTTGCCCACTCTTCTTTGCAGAACTGCTCAAGTTCAGTTACATTTGATGGTGACCGTTTGTGGACTGCAGTCTTCAAGTCATTACACAGATTTTCAATGTGGTTTAAGTCTGGTCTCTGGCTACGCCATGCAAGGACATTCACTTTTTTCTCCTTCAACTGCCGTGTGGTCATTTTTGCTGTGTGCTTTGGGTCATTGTCATGTTGGAAGGCGAACCTTCTTCCAATTTACAACTTTCTGTTAGAGATCAGCAGATTTTCCTCATTTGATGGTATTTTTCCTCATCTGTTTTCCTTCTATCCTGACAAGTGCTCCAGTCCCTGCTGTAGAAAAAACACCCCATAACAGGATATTACCACCTCCATGCTTTACTGTAGGAATGGTGTTATTTGGATGGTGAGCTGTATTGGATTTCCGCCAGACATATTGTTTGGTGTTGAGGCCAAATCATTAAATTTTAATCTCATCTGATACTTTTCATAATAAAGACTTATTGATCTAATGCCCATGTAGGCAGGCCCAACGCTACTCTATGTGTAGGTGCATGGTCACATGTATGCTATATGCTCTCACCATATACACAGGGCACACCTCCCAGCTTTTTGAGATGGAAATGAGGGACACCTATCCAGTGCCGATCCTGACCTCCCTGGGGCCCTAAGCAAAATGACATGTCACATTCAAGTTGAGTAGCGGGGGGGCTGCCGAAAATGACATGTCACATTAAAGATTAATGTTGAGAAGCGGGGTAGGTGTTCTGCTGTCGGAAATTGCATCTTACATTAAAATGAGAAGCGGGGGGTGCTGCCTTCTTACCTCTTCTCCCATGCAGCCAGCGAGTTGAGAAGCGGGGTGAGGGGCCGAAAATGACTTCTCACCAGGAGGGGCCTCTAGTAATTTGGGGGGCCCTCTGCATCTTTGCGGGGCCCTAAGCGGCTTGCATAGTGAGCCTATAGGGCGGATCGGCCCTGCACCTATCAGCAAAAGTATGCAGCATAGGTGCATACTTTTGCCACGCCCTTAAAGGAGAATTGTACAAAAAAAAACTGATTGCTAAAACCCACAAGTGCTTTTTTTTACCACTACTATTCCTTTATATTGGCTTTTGGAATTTGCAGCAATTTAGAAATCAGATGAAAGGTTTAGCACTGGGAAAACACTTTTTGATAGAAAAAAAAGTGCATTTTATATACAGCTATATAGATCAGATCAAAATGAAGGACAAATGAGGAGGAAAGAGGGACAGAGGGACTTTGCTCCGAATCAGGAACAGTTGGGAGCTATACACAGGGTACGAGACAGACTTTAACAGATGACATTTTCCATCAATGTGCAATAGTAATAGTACATTGTTATTCAGCTGATATACAAACAATACTCTTAGTAATAGATTGTATAGTAAAGTGGCTCATTTTGCATTTGTACTTCAACATATCTAATTAGTCATCTAATTTGAGTCAATGAACTAGCAACGATCCTCCCTTAAATTCAACCTCTTATTTATAGATGCTAACACACACTACAGATACGCCAGCTGATGTATTGAGAAATAGTGATCTGGTATATTGGATATTCTATTCTTTAAAGGGCACAAATGGGCGGCTGAATCCACGCCCACTTTTGACTTGGATGATCAGGAATGCTTATTTTAAGATCTTTTATTCCTCTGTGCAGTCAATGTCCTTTAAACAAATTACAATCTATAGCAACGTTTTATCTATTTCACTTCCATACCTGTCCTCCCCTTTGGCGGTGTATTGAAATTTCAGCTTTCAATATCTCTGTACTGTGCTTTAGAAAAGAGATATTAAAGACAAAAAAAGAAAAAAAATGATAGGCTCTTAAAACTGACACGACTTACTTGTATGTTTTATGTTCTGGAAATTACTGCTTCAGCTAATACCTCTATGCTTAGAATTACTCACCTTAACCACTTCAATACCAGGCACTTTCGCCCCTTCCCACCCAGGACAATTTTCAGCTTTCAGCGCTGTCGCACTTTGAATTACAATGGTGCTGTAATGCTACACTGTACCCAAATAACATTTTTTTTATTTTGTTCCCACAAATAGACCTTTCTTTTGGTGGTATTTGATCACCTGTGCAGTTTTTATTTTTTGCTAAACTAAAAAAGAACATTTGTGGAAAAATAAAATAAAAAAAGTTTTTCTTTGTTTTGGTTATAAAATGTTTTCTCCTTCACTGATGGGCACTGATAAGGTGGCACTGATGAGGATGCACTGATATGTAGAATTGATGGACACTGATAGGCTGCACTGATATGCCGCACTGATAGGTGGCACTAATGGGCACTGACTGGCGGCTGTGATGGGCACTTACAGGCAGCTGTGATGGGCACTGATAGGCGGTACTGATTGGCACTGACAGGTGGCACTGCTGGACAGCACTGATGATGAGGTACTGACAGGTTTTACTGCTGGGCACTGATTGGCACTGTGATGGGCACTGTGATGGGCACTGTGAGCTGCGTTTTTATGGGGCACTGACTGGCAGCTTATGGGCACACTTGAGAAGCTGTTGTGGCACATCTGAGGGGGCTGTGCTGATAATCAATGCACAGACCCCCCTCTTACAGGGAGAGCCGCCGATCGGCTCTCCCTGTCAGTACGAACCGAGGAATGGCGTTTACCGCCACATCCTGGTTCTGGCGATGATCAGCTGTTATTGGTCACAGCTGATCACGTGGTAAGAAGCCTCTGACAGAGGCTTCTTACCACAATCGGAGATGCGACGTGTCAGACTGACACGCTGCACTCGCTATCGCCGCGCTGCGCACCCCCACGGGCGCGCGCCGCCATGTTATCCTGCTGGACGTCATATGACGCCCAGTCAGGATAACAGAACCACTTCCCAGCCGTCAATTTGCTATAGGCCGGGCGGGAAGTGGTTAAAGAAGTATGTTTTTTTTCCCCCCTAATCATACTTACCTATGTTGATGCAGCATCAGACCAATGCTGCATCTGTCCCCCACCACCTCTTCAATGAGAACCGAGCCACTGAACATCGCCAATGGCGCTGTCGCACTTTGAATTACAATGGTGCTGTAATGCTACACTGTACCCAAATAACATTTTTTTTATTTTGTTCCCACAAATAGACCTTTCTTTTGGTGGTATTTGATCACCTGTGCAGTTTTTATTTTTTGCTAAACTAAAAAAGAACATTTGTGGAAAAATAAAATAAAAAAAGTTTTTCTTTGTTTTGGTTATAAAATGTTTTCTCCTTCACTGATGGGCACTGATAAGGTGGCACTGATGAGGATGCACTGATATGTAGAATTGATGGACACTGATAGGCTGCACTGATATGCCGCACTGATAGGTGGCACTAATGGGCACTGACTGGCGGCTGTGATGGGCACTGATAGGCGGTACTGATTGGCACTGACAGGTGGCACTGCTGGACAGCACTGATGATGAGGTACTGACAGGTTTTACTGCTGGGCACTGATTGGCACTGTAATGAGCACTAATTGGCACTGTGATGGGCACTGTGATGGGCACTGTGAGCTGCGTTTTTATGGGGCACTGACTGGCAGCTTATGGGCACACTTGAGAAGCTGTTGTGGCACATCTGAGGGGGCTGTGCTGATAATCAATGCACAGACCCCCCTCTTACAGGGAGAGCCGCCGATCGGCTCTCCCTGTCAGTACGAACCGAGGAATGGCGTTTACCGCCACATCCTGGTTCTGGCGATGATCAGCTGTTATTGGTCACAGCTGATCACGTGGTAAGAAGCCTCTGACAGAGGCTTCTTACCACAATCGGAGATGCGACGTGTCAGACTGACACGCTGCACTCGCTATCGCCGCGCTGCGCACCCCCACGGGCGCGCGCCGCCATGTTATCCTGCTGGACGTCATATGACGCCCAGTCAGGATAACAGAACCACTTCCCAGCCGTCAATTTGCTATAGGCCGGGCGGGAAGTGGTTAAAGAAGTATGTTTTTTTCCCCCCCTAATCATACTTACCTATGTTGATGCAGCATCAGACCAATGCTGCATCTGTCCCCCACCACCTCTTCAATGAGAACCGAGCCACTGAACATCGCCAATGGCTCCGTTCTCTCACCTCCCTGAGCAGAGAGATGCTTTCTGTCAATCAGCAGCTCTCCTGCTCTGCTCCTCACCACTCATTGGAGAGCTGAGTTGTGGAGGGGCGGGGAGCGGCTCACTGAGAGGCTGAGACTGCCATCAGGCCAGACAACTGGGAGATCCAGACTTTGGAAGTTGGGATGATGCAGTGCCTGGACTGATTGCAGTGACGTCAGCGGAGAGCGGACTTCAGACCGATCTCTGCTGAAAACAGGTCACAGGAGTGCAAAATGAATTGCACTCCTGTGACCCAGAGGAGAAGTCCAGTGGAATGAGCTCAGGCTGTACTTCTCCTTTTAAAGTAGCATTAAGCCCTAAAGCAAACATTTATTATATTGCAGCTTACCATTTCTTATGCCACGTACACGCGACCGTTTTTCGTGTTGTAAAAAATAACGTGTTTTTTTTATGTCATTAAAAACTATCGTGTGTGGGCTCCAGAGCATTTTTCACAATGTAAAAAATGGGCATTAAAAATTTCAAACATGCTGTAATTTTTCATTAAGTTTTTAACGTTGTCGTTTTTAACGTCGTAAAAAATGGTCGTGTGTGGGCTTTAACGTCGTGAAAAAAACGTGCATGTTCAGAAACAAGTTATGAGACGGGAGCGCTCGTTCTGGTAAAACTAGCGTTCGTAATGGAGTAAGCACATTCATCACGCTGTAACAGATTGAAAAGCTCGAATCGTCTTTTACTAACACAAAATCAGCTAAAACAGCCCAAAGGGTGGCACCATCCGAATGGAACTTCCCCTTTATAGTGCCGTTGTACGTCACTGCGCTTTGCTAGAGCATTTTTCACGATCGTGTGTAGGCAAGGCCGTTTTAACGATCGGGTTGAAAAAAACGTTTTTTCTAGACCATTAAAAATTTAATTTTTTACAACCTGAAAAATGATCGTGTGTACGCGGCATAAGATGTGATGGCTGCATTATTTTTCCATTTTCATCTGGTGGTCCAGCCAGTAAGACTTTTGTTTTTCAAAACAGCAAGCTCTCCAGCAGAATGTATCAGTTATGCCGCGTACAAACGACTGTTTTTTATGACGAGAAAAATTCTATTTTTTAAATTGGTCGTTAAAACGGTCGTGTGTAGGCTCCAGAGCATTTTTCTCGACGAGAAAAATGGGCATTAAAACTTTAGAACATGCTCTATTTTTTCTTGTCGTTTTTCTCGTCATGAAAAACGGTCGTGTGTACGCTTTAACGACGGGGGGAAAAAACGTGCATGGGGAAATTAGCATAATCAGCCCAAAGGGTGGCGCCATTCGAATGGAACTTCCCCTTTATAGTGCCGTTGTACGTGTTGTACGTCACCACGCTTTGCTCAAGCATTTTTTATCACGATCGTGTGTATGCAAGGCAGGCTTGAGAGGAATCACGTTGAGAAAAACTTTGTTTTTTTTTCAAAGAACTTAACCCCGAAGGTAATTGCAGGGACACATGAAATTTGTGTCAGACAACAAAAGCCTGGTACTCACCATGTGGTGGTCTGCATGGCACTCTATAGTACAAACACTGGAACGTTTCTGTCCAGGATATCATTGTGTTTAAGAACCCTGTGGATAAGAGACTGGAAACCCTTTCTTAAAGCAGAAGGAAACACATCCATAAACAGTTTCATTTACGGCATGTGCTGGAAATGTAAAACTCCCATTGGTTGTACTCTCAACCAAACTGTCAAACCATCCAATGGCTGGTGTCATAATTGATCACATGTGAAGCATCATGGCAGTTGTAGATTAAACAGAGGCAAAGATGGCAGCTTCTTTGGCTGAAAACAATAGGAGGGTTTACTTACACTTTAAGCTGACCATACACAGATTGAATTTTGGCCGATTCCTGCTGAATTGTCAGAAATTCCTTCTGTGGGTGGCTTTGTGCACCCTCTAGCCTCGCAAAAGTTTTTTCCAGTTGACTTTTGTTGGAGACATTCAGAAAATTCTCAACCGAACAACACCTGCATCTTATTAAATGCTCACATCATAATAAAAATACCAGCACTGCAGATTAGTCTATCGACCACTCTGTATTCAGTGATTGGGAGAATTAAGCTGAATGAGAGAAATGAGAGTGGGCTGCAGCTTCAGTAACATGTTACACCCTAAATATGGGTATAACATGTTACCAAAGGTGAACCTGGCCTTTAAATACGTATAGTAATACAAACTCTAGCAAGAGACTCAAACCAGAACTCTAGGTAAGCATTAGCAACATCACAAAGCAGAACCAGAATCTACCGTGCCTCAAAAGGGTGTAAGGGGTTAGCTCGGTAGCGGGGGTGTAGCGGGATAACCCATCTGCATTCCCATTTTAGCACCAGGGCGATGCGTTACCACAAAACTAAACTCCTGGAGGGCCAGGAACCATCTATTTATTCTCCTATTGGTCTCTTAGTTCTGTGCCATCCACTTCAATGGGGCATGATCCGTCACCAGTTTAAACTGTCTACCCACGAGGTAGTACCGGAGAGAATCCAACGCCCATTTCACCACCAAACATTCTTTCTCAATGGTGGCATAATTCTCCTCATGGGCCTTCAACTTTCGGCTGAGGTACATAACAGGGTGTTCCTCCCCCTTGACAATCTGGGACAGTACAGCTCCTAACCCCACATTTGACGCATCTGTCTGAACCACGAAGTCCCGTGAAAAATCAGGCGAATTTAAAACTGGCTGACTACATAAGGCCTGTTTTAAAGCCTGAAAAGCTGTTTCTGCTTCGGGAGTCCATTTGGTCATGACAGACTCCTTCCCTTTGGTCAAATTGGCCAGGGAAGCAGCCTGTGAGGCAAAATGGGGGATAAAGCAGCGATAATAGCCTGCGATCCCCAAAAATGCACAAACCTGTTTCTTGTTGGTGGGACGTGGCCAATCCTGAATAGCCTCAACTTTGTTTATTTGGGGCTTGATTAGACCTCTTCCAATGGTATACCCCAGATAGCAAAGAAACGAAGAAAGTCTGGACTGCCGCACTCCAAAAATGACTAAAACAAATTAGGTCTTTATTTTCAAATGCACATGCATTCACCGCAAGCAAAAAAGGTACAGTAAGGGCCGACGCGTTTCACGCTGTACTTCAGCGCTTAGTCATGGCAGGCCATGACTAAGCGCTGAAGTACAGCGTGAAACGCGTCGGCCCTTACTGTACCTTTTTTGCTTGCGGTGAATGCATGTGCATTTGAAAATAAAGACCTAATTTGTTTTAGTCATTTTTGGAGTGCGGCAGTCCAGACTTTCTTCGTTTCTTTGCTACAATCAGCATCGCCAGCACCCTGGTGGTTCAACAGCCCTTAATGATAAGTGAGACTCACCTGGAGCGGTGAAAGATTTGTCTGGGTATACCCCAGATACTTTGCCTCTTCTAGCCCAAGGGTACATTTTTTTGGATTGGCTGTAAACCCGACTTTCCAGATGGAATCCAACACAGCCTGAACTTTTGGTAGTGAGTCCCAAACTCCCAATCCTCACTGTGGATGACAACGTCATCGAAGTATGCAGCAGCATAGGCTCGATGAGGCCGAAGGGTCTTATCCATGGTGCGTTGAAATGTGGCGGGAGCATTCTGTAACCCAAAAGGCATCCTCCGATATTGGAAAGATCTGTCTGGAGTTACAAATGCTGTTTTTTCCCTGGCCGACTCTGAGAGAGGTATTTGCCAATAACCCTTGGTCAGGTCTAACGTCGTCATGTACCGGGCAGTGCCTAGGCGATCAATCAGTTCATCTATGCGGGGCATAGGATAGGTGTCAAACTTAGTGATTTGATTCAGGCGGCAAAAGTCATTAAAAAACCGCCAACTTCCATCTGGTTTGGGCACTAAGAAAATGGGACTGGACCAATCACTATTTGACTCTTCTATCACCCCCAGCTCAAGCATTTTTTTTACTTCCTGGGGAATTGCCTCTCGCCGGGCTTCTGGAATTCTATAAGGCTTCAACTTGACCTTATCCCCTGATGTGGTGATAATGTCATGTTCAACTCCGGAGACCCAACCTGGCAGGTCTGAAAACTTCTCCTTATTACGGAGCACAAATTCAAGGGACAGCCAGGTTAATTGGAGCAGAAAATCAGGTAGTCTTAGCGACCAAAGACTCTCTATCCTTCCAGGGTTTCAGCAAGTTCACGTGATAGAGCTGCTCAGGTTTTCGTCTTCCCGGTTGGCTAATTTTATAATTCACCACCCCCATTTTCTCCAACACTTCGTAGGGACCCTGCCATTTGGCTAGGAATTTACTTTCGACCATGGGGACCAGCACCAACACCCTATCACCAGGTGCAAAGGAACGGACCTGGGCCCCACGATTGTAAATCCTTTGTTGAGCCAATTGGGCTTGGGCTAAATGTTCCTTCACAATCGGCATCACTTGGGCAATTCTATCTTGCATTTGGGCCACATGTTCAATCACACTTCGTTAAGGGGAACTCTCACTCTCCCATGTTTCCCTGGCAATGTCCAGTAGGCCCCGGGGGTGCCTCCCATACAGTAGCTAAAACGGAGAGAACCCTGTGGACGATTGGGGAACCTCTCTTATTGCAAACATCAGGTAAGGGAGCAGATAATCCCAATTCTTTCCGTCTTTATCCACCACCTTCTTCAACATTTGTTTTAAGGTTTTATTAAACCTTTCCACTAACCCGTCTGTTTGAGGGTGATATACTGATGTACGTAATTGGGTCACTTTCAGGAGTTTACAAAGTTCTTTGGTCACCCTAGACATAAACGGGGTGCCCTGGTCAGTTAGGACTTCCTTAGGAAGACCCACACGGCTGAAAACCTGAAATAACTCTTTGGCAATGGTTTTAGCAGAGGTGTTTCGGAGAGGAATCGCTTCTGGGTAACGGGTGGCATAGTCCATTATTACCAAGATGTGCTGGTGCCCTCTAGTGGACTTCAGTAAGGGGCCAACCAAGTCCATGGCAATCCTCTCAAAATCTGACACACTGGACAGGAAGAGCAGTACAATTCCACTTCCTTAGTGATCCCAGGCCAATAAAACCTCTGGGTGATCCTCTCCCGGGTTTTTTCTGCTCCCAAATGTCCCCCAAGAATGTGCCCATGGGCCAGTTCCAAAACCATCTTGCGGTACGGTTTAGGCACTACCAGTTGCTCAATGGTGTCCTCTACCCTCTGTGACACCACTCGATATAACAGGTCCCTTTCAATAATGAAGTAAGGGAGGGCAACCCTCTCGTCAGGGTTAACTAACTCCCCATCTATCTTCACTACATTCTCCCGGGCTCTTAGCAATGTGGGGTCCCTCAATTGCTCAGTGACAAAATGTTCTCCTCGAGGTGCACCTCGAGGTCATCAAACCCTATCGGCCGCTGTTCCTCTTCTGAGGTAGCCAGCTCCTCCCTAGGGACTGGTGTTTCCCCTTCTAAGACTGAGAATGGAAACTCAGGAGAATCCTCACAGTTAGAGGTTTCTGGAGTAGATGGTTCAGGCATTGGTTTGCTGTTGATTTGCATTTGCTATAGCCAGCTGTTTCAGTATCTCCTCCATTTTGGGTTTACTTTAACTGCCCGCCGCACTCCACCATGTGTAAGGGGTTAGCTCGGTAGTGGGGGTGTGTGACCCCTTGGATGGGTTCACTACACACGGAACGATACAGAGAAACAGCCGAAGATGGTTGAAAACAAAGAATTTGGTTTATTCTTCCATCTTGCTGGCAACAAGTGCAAGCATCCAAACAGCATAAACAAAATCAAACATAAAATAAACCCTGGCCACTTGGGGGCGTCTACCTGCACCGCACAGGAACCTATCTATGGAGTCTGGCACAGCCTACTGCTGAGCAGACACTGCTGGTCATACAGCAGAAAAACAAATAGTCTTTTTTGATTTTTATCACACAGAAAAATCAACAGCACCTCACCTCTTCAAAAGTATTTCTGTTCACTGCTCTCCTTCACTCAAAAAGCCTCAGGATGCAGCAATCAGTAGTAATCCTCTGGATTACTTATAGAGGCCTTAATTGTCTCATTCTGAACAGCTGAAGTTTTCCAACGCCCTTAAATCTTTCTGGCTGCTTCTGCAGCCGACACCTGATAATAATTGGTATATTGTCTAAACAAGGTAGAAATGTATCTCCCGTCTGTGACAACACCCACAGATTTACCTGACTTCCTGTCACAAGGGGTATAACCTATTCATTAACCACCTCAATACCGGGCCTATTCTGGCACTTCTCTCTCCTTCATGTAATAAACATAATTTTTTTTGCTAGAAAAATACTCAGAACCCCAAACATTATATATATATATTTTTAGTAGACGCCCTAGGGAATAAAGTGGCGGTCATTGCAACTTTTTATCTTGCACAAAAAAAAACGGGTTCATGAATTAAAAAATAACAAAACAGTAAAGTTAGCCCAATTTTTTTGTATAATGTGAAAGATGATGTTACGCAGAGTAAATAGATGCCTAAATTGTCACGCTTTAAAATTGCGCACACTCATGGAATGGCACCAAACTTCAGTACTTAAAAATCTCCATAGGCGACGCTTTAATTTTTTTTACAGGTTACCAGTTTATAGTTACAGAGGAGGTCCAGTGTTAAAATTGTTGCACACGCTCTAACGCACGCAGCGATACCTTACATGTGTGGTTTGAACGACGTTTACATATGTGGGCAGGACTTACGTGTGTGTTCACTTCTGAGCGCGAGCTACCGGGACAGGGGCGTTTAAAAAAATATATATATTTTTTTTTACTTCATTTTTTTTTTTTTTACTTCATTAATTATTTTTTTTACACCTTTTTTTACATTATTGTTTTTTGATCACTTTTATTCCTATTACAAGGAATGTAAACATCCCTTGCAATAGGAATCACTGTGACAGGTTCTCTTTATGGAGAGATGTGGGGTCCATAAGACCCCGCATCTCTCCTCCAGGCTTGAAAGCATGAGATTGTGAAAAAAAAATTCACTGATCTCATGCCGACAGCTGCAATTGCGGCTTTGTTTACTTCCAGGTACCCTGGCGTGACGTCATAACGTCGCGCCCGGACCTGCGACGGTCATAGAGATGACCGGTGACCATCTGGTCTCTGGAAATCTCTATCCTCGTCATCCGGCGCGGGCAGATTAATTCTCTGGGCACCTGATGGCACGGGAGAGCCCGGAGAAGCACCGGATGGTGGCGGGAGGGGGGGATGTCCCCTCCCGTCGTCAATAAGAACGATCAAGCGGTGGTATGATCGTTCTTATGGTGCGCAGAATCGCTGGCTGAAAAGAAGGATATCTGAATGATGCCTGTAGCTGCAGGCATCATTCATCCCCCCCTCCCTTCAATACCAGGACGTCATATCACGGCGTGCGGTATTGAGGTGGTTAAAGCCTGAAGAAGAGGGTATACCCTATCAAAATGCATTAGTGGCTGGGTTTGTGGTTTGGGTCTCTTGTTGGAGTTTGTTTTTCATTTTATGTACAGTAATTAAGCCTGATACCCAACTGGGTTTGTGAGAATGTTGTAATGTTTGTATATATTCAAATAAATTGCATACCTTCCAACCTTTTGAGATGCAAATAAGGAACACCTATCAGCAAATGTATGCAGGCATAGGACACACACCCTTGCCACGCCCCCTTAAAGGAGAAGTGTACAAAAAAACAAGATTGGTTAAACCCACAATTGCTTTTTTTACCACTACTATTCCTTTATATTGGCTTTTGCAATTTACAAATTCAGCAATTTAGAAATCAGATGAAAGGTTTAGCACTGGGAAACACTTTTTGATAGATAAAAAGTGCATTTTATATACATCTATATAGATCAGACCAAAATGAGGAACAGAGGGACATTACTCAAAATCAGGGACAGTCCTTCGAAATCAGGGACAGTTAAGAGCTATGAAATTGTACCTTAAGTAATGCACAAGGCTGGTGTGCCCATTTGTATTCTATAGTCCAGTTCATTAGTCCAGTTCTTTGGTCCAGTTTCCATGATTCCCCATATCTAAAAAGGGCTGCAAAAGATTGTTCAGGTCCTTCAAAGGTTAAAAAAGGGTCTGTACCCTAAAATCAGGAGCTTCTTCCCCTTATTTTGGGTTCCTTCAAACAAGCGACCCGGAGGCAGTGAAAAATAGGCAATTTGAATTTTTACAGCCCCCCACCTCTCACCTAGAAGCGGACACGGTGCCGTTCAGGTGAGTACACATTGGTGCGTCTGCAATGCGACAATTGTAGGGTAACATGCCGAGTTTAAAAGTGAATGGGATTGTGCGGCAACCTTGAGCCAGACACTTGGCTCACAGTTCCAGCACAGCCCCACAATGTTACTTGCTGATCAGTAAAGAAAAAAGCCAAGAAAGAAGAAAAACAGGCATCAGGAGGCAGCGGTATTGCCCCCTGAACACCTCAAGACCTCCTTTCACTGTCTTCTGCAAAGCAATTCACAGCTAGTATGAAACGGGCCTAGGGAGAATGAAAACTCTTTCCTAACATTTGTGAAATTTTTGATTTTTACTACCTAACCACTTAAGGACCCCTTCACGCCGATATACGTCGGCAGAATGGCGATCGGTCACCGGAACTGAAGAACGGGGAGAGGTTTGTGTAAACACACCTTCCCTGTTCTTCGTTGTGGCAGTGTCATTGATCGTCTGTTCCCTGATATAAGGAAAGACGATCAATGACGTCACACGTCCAGCCCCGACCCCTACAGTTAGAAACACATATGAGGTCACACATAGCCCCTACAGCGCCCCCTAGTTGTTAACTCCTAAACGGCAATTGTCATTTTCACAGTAAACAGTGCATTTTTATAGCACTTTTTGCTGTAAAAATGACAATGTGTCAAAATTGTCCGATGTGCCCGCCATAGTGTCGCAGTCACGAAAAAAATCGCTGATCGCCGCCATTAGTAGTAATAAAAAAATTATTAATAAAAATGCAATAAAACTATCTCCTATTTTGAAAAAGGCTATACATTTCGCGCAAACCAATCAATAAACGCTTATTGCTATTTTTTTTTACCAAAAATAGGTAGAAGAATACGTATCGGCTTAAACTGAGAAAAAAAACGTTTTTTTATATATTTTTGGGGGATATTTATTATAGCAAAAAGTGAAAAATATTGCATCTTTTTCAAAATTGTCGCTTTATTTTTGTTTATAGCGCAAAAAAGTAAAACCGCAGAGGTAATCAAATACCACCAAAAGAAAGCTCTATTTGTGGGAAAAAAAGGACGCCAATTTTGTTTGGAAGCCACGTCGCACGACCGCGCAATTGTCAGTTAAAGCGACGCAGTGCCGAATCGCAGGTCCTTTACCTGCATATTGGTCCGGGTCTTAAGTGGTTAATAAAACCCTCTAACGCCATGTAGCTTTATATTACAATATTAGCAATTTTTTCAAATATAACAAAATAACACAAATGTACATATTTACATAATAATCATTTTTTTTTTTACAATAATATGCATATTAGTGTTTTTCTGCAAGGGCAGTTACATACCATGCATTCCTTCAGTTCCTGCCCCCCTTTGAGTTTCCATTGTTTTAGAGGACGTGAAGAAGGATATTCAACTTTGACAAACAAGAAGTGTTTAGGGCTGTATTGATGTAATTCCTCTGAGGAATAGCTGGCTGTTATCACAGTATTGGAAGGAAGTTAAGAAAAACTAGGCTGCATAAAAAAGGATTTTCTGTATAGAAGTCGAGATTCCGTTCAGTAAGTGAAATCCATCGTTTGACTGGTTGTTGGTTGCACAGGGTAAGGTTGGTATCTACAGTGGTTGTATAGGTCAATACGACTATTTCTAATAAATGTTTTATATAAAAAATATAAATTCACTACAAGTTTGAGTAAAAATATTGCACGGCTGGTTGGACAATTTCGATATTGCAATTCCTGCACCTTGAGATCGCACAAAGTGGTTGTAAAATACAAACATGTTATAATATAAATGGTGAATGTGATAGCGCCGCATTAAACTACAAATAATACGTGAAATAATGTCCAAATAGATAAAACAATCATGCAAAGAAACAAGGTGCTGAATGAATAGTAATATAATAATATTAATAATTAATTAATAATAATAATAATAATAATAATAATAATAATATAATAAAATGTGATGAAAAATGTATAGAAAATAAATATAAATAGATGTAAATATTCTTCTTATAAGAGCAGTGGCGGCTGGTGCTCAAAATTTTTGGGGGGGCGAAAACAAAAAAACAAAACAAAACAATTGTAGCCTCACTGTGCCCATCAAATGCAGCCACTGTGCCATCAATTGTCACCACTGTGACATGCCATCAAACGCAGCCACTGTGCCATCAATTGTCACCACTGTGCCATGCCATCAAATGCAGTCACTGTGCCATGCCATCAAACGCGGCCACTGCGTCATCAATTGTCACCACTGTGCCATGCCATCAAACGCAGCCACTGTGCCATCAATTATCACCACTGTGCCATGCCATCAAATGCAGTCACTATGCCATCAATTCGCACCACTGTGCCATGCCATCAAACGCAGTCACTGTGCCATGCCATCAAACGCAGCCACTGTGCCATCAATTGTCACCACTGTGCCATGCCATCAAACGCAGCCACTGTGCCCCTCAATTGTCACCACTGTGCCAATTGTCACCACTGTGCCCTTTAATTGTTGCCACTGTGCCCATTGTCACCACTGTGCCCTTTGTCGCCACTGTGCCCTTTGTCGCCACTGTGCCCATTGATGCCTCTGTGCCCTGTAAAATGCACTTACCTTTCTCCTTCCACGTCCCTCGATGTCTTCTCCCGCCTTGGTGACGCTTCAGCCAATCAGGTTACCGATAACCAGAATCAGTGAACCTGATTGGCTGAGACGGCCATCAGTCTTATCCAAGGAACGCACCCCCCGTACGTTCCGAGGATAAGCATCCGGGAGACGAGGGCTGTACTCGGAAAGCCTATCCGCTGGCTCTGATAGGCACTTCCGCACAGCCAACCAGCTGCTGTTATATAGGTGGTGGGCGCTCAAGGTCTGGCCAGCTGAATAGACCAGCAGCAGCTGGCAACAATAACATACATTCATGCAATGCATGAATGTATGTTATTTCAGTGGCGGTGCGGAGCCAGAGGGGGTGGCGCTCCAGCGCCCTCTATAGACGGACCACCACTGTATAAGAGTTGCACTTCCAACTTCACTGTGAAAAAAGCATGCTTCACTAACAATACAACAATCTGTGACTGGGGGGGGGGGGGGGGGAGCTGCACATACAGGGCCGTGCTAGACTATTTTGCACCCTAGGCAAGACCAGCTACTTGCACCCCCAAAAAATAAAACTTCAAAATGTTAAAAAACAGTATTATTTCAATAATCATTTTTACCCAAGGTTCTTAAAAGTAAAACCTGATATGACAACTTTGCACATCACCCCCCCCCCTTTTAACCCACATTCTCCTTCTTACACAGTTCACCCCCTACTGGGGATTAATCACAGAGTGTGTCTGTCTCTGGTGGACTAATAAAGCTTTTCTGTGTCAATCTTTTTTTTTAAGATTTGAAGTAACAAGAAAGAACATTGTTGTGTAGCACAATTTAGTACAACATAGAACTGTCATCATAGTCAGTATATAATAAAGGAAATTGGTGACAATAATATAGTGCCTTGAAAAAGTATTCATACCCCTTGACATTTTCCACATTTTGTCATGTTACAACCACAAACGTAAATGTATTTTATTGGAATTTTATGTGATAGATCAACACAAAGTGGCACATAATTGTGAAGTGGAAGAAAAATTATAAATGGTATTCAATTTGTTTTTACAAATAAATATGTGAAAAGTGTGGGGTACATTTGTATAGCGCCCCCCAAAGTCAATACTTTGTAGAATCACCTTTCTCTGCAATTACAGCAGCAAGTCTTTTTGGGGATGTCTCTACCAGCTTTGCACATCTAGAGAGTGACATTTTTGTCCATTCTTCTTTGCAAAATAGCTCAAGCTCTGTCAGATTGGATGGAGAGCGTCTGTGAACAGCAATTTTCAAGTCTTGCAACAGATTCTCAATTGGATTTAGGTCTGGACTTTGACTGGGCCATTCTAACACATGAATATGCTTTGATCTAAACCATTCCATTGTAGCTCTGGCTGTATGTTTAGGGTCGTTGTCCTGCTGGAAGGTGAACCTCCGCCCCAATCTCAAGTCTTTTGCAGACTCTAACAGGTTTTCTTCTAAGATTATCCTGTATTTGGCTTCATCCATCTTCCGATCAACTCTGACCAGCTTCCCTGTCCCTGCTGAAGAAAAGCATCCCCACAACATGATGCTGCCATCACCATGTTTCACGGTGGGGATGGTGTGTTCAGGGTGGTTAGTTTTCCGACATACATATCTTTTTCTTTTAGGCCAAAAAGTAAAATTTTGGTTTCATCTGACCAGAGCAACTTCTTCCACATGTTTGCTGTGTCCCCCACATGGCTTCTCGCAAACTGCAAATGGGACTTCTTATGGCTTTCTTTCAGAAATGTCTTTCTTCTTGCCACTCTTAAATAAAGGCCAGATTTGTGGAGTGCACGACTAATAGTTGTCCTGTGGACAGATTCTCACACCTGAGCTGTGGATCTCTGTAGCTCCTCCAGAGTTACCATGGGCCTCTTTGGCTGCTTCTCCGATTAATACTCTCCTTGCCCAGCCTATCAGTTTAGGTGGGCGGCCATGTCTTGGTAGGTTTGCAGTTGTTCCATACTCTTTCTATTTTCGGATGATGGATTGAACAGTGCTCTGCGAGATGTGCAAAGCTTGGGATATTTTTTTATAACCTAACCCTGCTTTAAACCTCTCCACAACTTTATCCCTGACCTGTCTGTTATGTACCTTGGCCTTTGTGATGCTGTTTGTTCACTCCGGTTCTCTAACAAACCTCTGAGGGCTTCACAGAACAGCTGGATTCATACTGATATTCAATTATACACATGTGGACTCTATTTACT
Organism: Rana temporaria; assembly: GCF_905171775.1. Lineage (NCBI taxonomy): Eukaryota > Metazoa > Chordata > Amphibia > Anura > Ranidae > Rana > Rana temporaria. Next base: position 52,119,221 of record NC_053500.1, on the reverse strand, counting down.
AATTAGGTGACTTCTGAAGGTAAGTGGTTAAACTAGATTGTATTTAGGGGTATCAGAGTAAAGGGGACTAAATACAAATGCACTCCACATTTTTCAGATGTTTATTTAAAAAAAATGTTGAAAACCATTTATCATTTTCCTTCCACTTCACAATTATGTGCCACTTTGTGTTGGTCTATCACATAAAATCCCAATAAAATACATTTACGTTTTTGGCTGTAACATGACAAAATGTGGAAAATTTCAAGGGGTATAAATAATTTTTCAAGGCACTGTAGATGGAAGATGATAAGGGTTTCGCTATGAACTAAATTTGAAAGCCCATAAGTAGGCATGAGAAGCTACATCCAAGTGTAGCATTACCCCCGGAGGAGCTGCTGGTTGTTTTGGGTGGCACATTTACCTCATGGCTCCCCCGAATTCCTAGGGGTGAATGATGCGTATTGCATTTGGTAGAAGTAAAGGAATGTCCGCAACAGGTGCTCTTTGCTGTGCTCTTTATTACCCAGCTGGGTAAAAACAATAAACTCGTAGTGAGGAAAGTAAAGATGAAGAAGAAAGGAGAACAGCAGATTCAGGCGTAATGATAGGAAACAGTCCTGCTTCCAAACGTAACACTTCTCTGCACCACTCCTGCCAGAGTGGGCTTAGCGTACCCGGACAGGCCTCTCTCACTGACCTGGCAGCCGGAGTATCACTCGGACAATTTTAGGAATAAGTCTCTGCCACAGACCCTCCTTGGTGAGCCTCAGAAAGACGCCTCTGCCACAGGCCCTCTCTGGATTGTAATCACGGAGATAATCCTCCTTAGGTGAATTATGCCTGGATCTCCTTCAACTTGTCGCCCAGGTACCGACTGACAGGTGATCAATCCCTCAGTGTGCGGCTACCTTGATCCCCGGTGGTTTGTCCATGCCCTTTTGGATCGCCAGCCTCTCAATGGCGCTCCTCAGACGGACTCCCCACCGAACAGCAGTACAGCTTGGGATCCTCAAAGGTGGGAACCCAGTCGCTCGCTGGGTCCCTGCCGCTGTTCAGATGCCCTGGGCCAACATGGTCCCGGGAACCAGGAACACTGCGTGGCATGCACGCCCCAGCCAGGTAGGCCATAACGCTGGGGCGCTGTGATGTGGTCACCCTAAAGGTGGGTGCCACATTCGAAGAAGAAGACCCAGAACCAATGGCGTCTGCCTCATAAATACCCTTCCCCAGCATGCACAGCGAGGTCAAACCCTCCTGATTGGCTGCTGGGAAAGAGCACCCAAACCTTGACTCCACTGCTGCCACCTGCAGCACCGGGGTTGGAAGAACACCCCAGCCCAACAGAATAGCTGAGACAGGGACCCTGTTTTGCACTTAACAATCTGGATCAGAGTTTAACTACACTCTGATCTACCTCTAAATTTAACTAACACCGGTACCATAAAGTACACAGGCGCTACACAAGTGATTGGCCAATAGGAACCACTAAGGTACCAAACATTGGTTCTATCTCTAGAAAAGCAAGGGAATAGTTCTGTATGGCTTCCCACTTTTCATAGATGACAGTCACGAAATGTGCATTTTTAGGTTAGAAGATCAGCAAGGGCGTCCTCCATGTTTTATTCATGACATGTTTTCTAAAACTAAGAAATTAAGGGCCAGATCCACAAAGAGCCGGCGTAACGTAAAAATAACCATTTAAGTTACACTGCCTTAAAATTTCTACCTAAGTGCCCGATCCACAAAGCACTTACCTAGAAATTTTCGGCTGTGTAACTTAAATTCCGCCGGCGCAATGCTTCCTCTTCAAATGGGGGCGATTCCCATTTAAATTAGGCGCGCTCCCGCACCGGCCGTACTGCGCATGCTCGTGACGTCATTTTCCCGACGTGCATAGCACGAAATTACGTTACGCCGAGCTTTGTGGATCGCGCCGGGTCAATAAAGTTGTGTCGAAAAAAAAAAAAGATACGGGGAAAAAAAAAAAATGTAAAACAAAAAAAAAAACGCGTCGCTGGACAGAAGGGTCTGCTTTTACAAGGTGTAAACAGTTTACACTTTGTAAAAGCAGCCCTAATTTTACGATTGCAAACTAAAACTTACGGAGAAAAAACGAAGCTGAAAAGCTTTGTGGATCTCCGTAAGTGCTAATTTGCATACCCGAGGCGGCATTTCGCCGCGAAATGCCGCCAGCGGCGGATGCGGTACTGCATCCTAAGATCCGGCAGTGTAAGTCCCTTACACATGCCGGATCTTCTGTCTATCTCTTGGAAACTGATTCTGTGGATCAGTTCCAAAGATAGAAACAGGGATACGCCGGCGTATCAGTAGATACGCCGGCGTATCCCTTTTGAGGATCTGGCCCTAAAAAACTATTTAAGTGAACATGGACTTATCAGTTATCACCTGAAGAACCCAAAAAACTGCAAAGTGGTCTTGTCCAGGTTATTGAGGTTATCAAAAAGCCAAGATGAAACATGTGACCATACAGGCCAGCTGAAATATTGGTCTTGTAGAATCATTGCTTTCGTCTTGCAGTTATTTTCATCGTTATTGTGAATAGGTAAAACTACCGCAAACTCAACTGTCCGCAGCCAGCAATAAGGAGTGTTGGGTGGCCCTATCAGCCTGGGTATGAATAGATTTATTTTCAACTAGGTTTATAAATTATTTTATTAGGACAGACTTGCCTGATATGTGTGCTTTTTATCTGCAGTATCCTATAATATCGGAATTTGGGGATGAGAACTTTTTGCCATATGATGATGCCAAGGAGGATTCTCTGCTACGAACTGAGGCCTCACAACATGAGGTGAGTGGGTATAGATTGCATGGCCCAGCTGCCGTCCATCTACAGAAATATAAATGTGTGTGTGTGTGTGTGTGTGAATGTGTGTGTGTGTGAATGTGTGTGTATATACATACATACACACACACACAGTATCTCACAAAATTGAGTACACCCCTCACATTTTTGTAAATATTTTATTTTATCTTTTCATGTTACAACGCTGAAGAAACACTTTGCTACAATGTAAAGTAGTGAGTGTACAGCTTGTATAACAGTGTAAATTTGGTGTCCCCTCAAAATAACTCAACACACAGCCATTAATGTCTAAACCACTGGCAACAAAAGTGAGTACACCTAAGTAAAAATGTCCAAATTGGGTCCAATTAGCCATTTTCCCTCTGCGGTGTCATGTGACTCTTTAGTGTTACAAGGTCTCAGGTGTGAATGGGGAGCAGGTGTGTTAAATTTGGTGTTATCACTCTCACTCTCTCATACTGGTCACTGGAAGTTCATCATGGCACCTCATGGCAAACAACTCTCTGAGGATCTGAAAAACAATAATCATTGCTCTACATAAAGATGGCCTAGGCTATAAGAAGATTGCCAAGCACAGTGGCCAAGTTGCTACAGCACGGTGGCCAAGACCATACAGTGGTTTAACAGGACAGGTTCCTCTCAGAACAGGCCTCGCCATGGTCGACTAGAAAAGTTGAGTGCACGTTCTCAGTGCCATATCCAGAGGTTGTCTTTAGGAAATAGACATATGAGTGCTGTCAGCGTTGCTGCAGAGGTTAAAAGGAGTGAGGGGGTCAGCCTGTCAGTGCTCAGACCATATGCCGCACGCTGCATCAAATCCATCCCAGAAGGAAGCCTCTTCTAAAGATGATGCACAAAAAGGCCCACAAACAGTTTGCTAAAGACAAGCAGACTAAGGACATGGATTACTAGAACCATGTCTTGTGGTCTGATGAGACCAAGATAAACTTATTTGGTTCAGATGGGGTCAAGCGTGTGTGGCGGCAACCAGGTGAGGAGTACAAAGGCAAGTTTGTCTTGCCTACAGTCAAGCATGGTGGTGGGAGTGTCATGGTTTGGGGCTGTATGAGTGCGGCCAGCACTGGAGAACTACAGTTCATTGGGGGAACCATGAATGCCAACATGTTCTGTGACATACTGAAGAAGAGCATGATCCCCTCCAACATGATAACGACCCCAAACACACCTCCAAGACGACCACTACCTTGCTAGAGGAAGCTGAGGGTAAGAGGTGATGGACTGGCCAAGCATGTCTCCAGACCTAAACCCTATTGAGCATCTGTGGGGCATCCACAAACGGAAGGTGGAGGAGCGCAAGGTCTCTGACATTCACCAGCTCTGTGATGTCATCATGGAGGAGTGAAAGAGGACTCCAGTGGCAACCTGTGAAGCTCTGGTGAACTCCATACCCACGAGGGTTAAGACAGTGCTGGAAAATAATGGTTGCCACACAAAATATTGACACTTTGGGCCTAATTTGGACATTTTCACTTAGGGGTGTACTCACTTTTGTTGCCAGCGGTTTAGACATTAACCACTTCCTTACGGAGTCATTGTGAAATGACGGCGGCAGGAACCCCTCCTCGATCCAGGAGGACGTCATATGACGTCCTGGGCTTTCCGGGTGGATATCTGAATGATGCCTGCAGCTAGAGGCATCATTCAGATATCCTTCTCTCCTGCCGGCGATTCTGCACAACGTAAGAACGATCATAGCGGCGATTCCGCCGCTAGATCGTTCTTACAGGCGGCGGGAGGGGACACCCCCCCCCTCCCGCCGCCATCCGGTGCTTCTCCGGGCTCTCCCGTGCCATCGGGGGCCCGGAGAACGAATCGTCCGGCGCTGGCAGGAAGCATAGAGATGACTGGTGACCAGATGGTCACCAGTCATCTCTATGACTGTCGGAGGACCCGGGCGCGATGTGATGACGTCACGCCCGGGTCCCTGTAAGTAAACAAAGCCGCAATTGCGGCTGCTAAGCAACCGTAAGTATGAGATCGGTGAATTTTTTTTCACCGATTTCATGCTTTCCAGCCTGGAGGAGAGATGTGCGGTCTTATTGACCCCGCATCTCTCCATAAAGAGGACCTGTCACACACATTCCTATTACAAGGGATGTTTACATTCCTTGTAATAGGAATAAAAGTGATAATAAAAAAAATAAAATAAAAAAAAAAAGTGTCCCCAGTAGCTCGCGCGCAGAAGCAAACGCACACGCAAGTCCCGCCAACATATGTAAACGCCGTTAAAACCACATATGTGAGGTATCGCCGCGTGCGTTAGAGTGCCAGCAACAATTCTAGCACTAGATCTCCTCTGTAAATCTAAACTGGTAACCTGTAAAAAATTTCAAAGCGTTGCCTATGGAGATTTTTAAGTACCGAAGTTTGGCGCCATTCCATGAGTGTGCGCAATTTTAAAGCGTGACATGTTAGGTATCTATTTACTCGGTGTAACATCATCTTTCATATTTTACAAAAAAAATTGGGCTAACTTTACTGTTTTTTGTTATTTTTTTAATTCATGAAACAATTTTTTTCCAAAAAAAAGGCGTTTGAAAAATTATTGCGCAAATGGCGTGCAAGATAAAACGTTTCAATGACCGTCGTTTTATTCCCTAGGGTGTCTGCTAAAAAAACATATATAATGTTTGGGGGTTCTGTGTAATTTTCTAGCAAAAAAAATATGATTTGTACATGTAGGAAAGAAGTGCCAGAATAGGCCTGGTATGGATGTGTGTATAACTGCCCGGTATGGAAGTGGTTAAAAACTGTGTGTTGAGTTATTTTGAGGGGACAGCAAATGTACACTGTTATACAAGCTGTACACTCTTTTCTTTACATTGTACAAATGTAATTTCTTCAGTGTTGTCACATGAAAAGATAGAATAAAATATTTACAAAAATGTGAGGGGTGTACTCACTTTTGTGAGATACTGTATATACATATCATTCTGCTGGCACTGCTACCCGGGTGACTCATGTGTGTGTATATATATATATATAATGACATTCCTCCCCCTCACTCCTTCCTAGAGTAACTACTTATAGTAATAATGACATATTGCATACACTGGCACAGCACACCCACCTCTTACACTTGCTCCTAGAGGTGATTCTCAAGAGGAAACTAGAACAACATGACAAGTTATATAATACCGCTACTCAGTAGGGATCATTTACAAATGTGAAAATGTTTGTGGTAAAGTGCTGAAACGTTTGTACCGGATTTCAGGTATATGTAACGTCTTTTCTAAAGAAAGTATGGATTCATTAGGGCAGTGGCGGCTAGTGCTCAACAATTTTGGGGGGGCACAAACGGAAAAAAAAAAATTGCAGCCTCACTGTGCCCATCAAATGCAGCCACTGTGCCATCAATTGTCACCACTGTGCCATGCCATCAAACGCAGCCACTGTGCCATCAATTATCACCACTGTGCCATGCCATCAAATGCAGTCACTGTGCCATGCCATCAAACGCAGCCACTGTGCCATGCCATCAAACGCAGTCACTGTGCCATGCCATCAAACACAGCCACTGTGCCATCAATTGTCACCACTGTGCCATGCCATCAAACGCAGTCACTGTGCCATGCCATCAAACACAGCCACTGTGCCATCAATTGTCACCACTGTGCCATGCCATCAAACGCAGCCACTATGCCCCTCAATTGTCGCCACTGTGCCCTTTAATTGTCGCCACTTTGCCCATTGTTGCCACTGTGCATGTCACTGTGCCCTTTAATTGTTGCCACTGTGCCCATTGTCACCACTGTGCCCATTGATGCCACTGTTCATGTCACTGTGCCCTTTAATTGTTGCCACTGTGCCCATTGTTGCCACTGTGCATGTCACTGTGCCCTTTAATTGTCACCACTTTGCCCATTGTTGCCACTGTGCATGTCACTGTGCCCTTTAATTGTTGCCACTGTGCCTATTGTCACCACTGTGCCCATTGATGCCACTGTGCATGTCACTGTGCCCTTTAATTGTTGCCACTGTGCCCATTGTCACCACTGTGCCCATTGATGCCACTGTGCATGTCACTGTGCCCTTTAATTGTTGCCACTGTGCCCATTGTTGCCACTGTGCATGTCACTGTGCCCTTTAATTGTCGCCACTTTGCCCATTGTTGCCACTGTGCATGTCACTGTGCCCTTTAATTGTTGCCACTGTGCCCATTGATGCCACTGTGCATGTCACTGTGCCCTTTAATTTTTGCCACTGCGCCCATTGTCACCACTGTGCCCATTGTTGCCACTGTGCATGTCACTGTGCCCTTTAATTGTTGCCACTGTGCCCATTGTCACCACTGTGCCCTTTGTCGTCACTGTGCCCTTTGTTACCTCTGTGCCCATTGTCGCCGCTGTGCCCTGTAAAATGCACTTACCTTTCTGCTTCCATGTCCCTTGATGTCTTCTCCCGCCCTCGATGATGCTTCAGCCAATCAGCTTAACGATAACCAGAATAGGCGGATCTGATTGGCTGAGACGGCCGCATGCGCCGTTCGTGAAAAAATCCCAGTGCGCATGCTCGAAATTATGCCGCAAGTTGTCATTTCTTTAGACGTGAGTGTAACTTACGTGCAGCCCTATTCGCGAACGACTTACGCAAACGACGTAAAATTTTCAAAACTCGACGCGGGAACGACGTCCATACTTAACATTAGCTACGCCTCATATAGCAGGGGTAACTTTACGCCAAAAAAAGGCTAATGTAAACGCCGTAAAAAAAATGCTCCAGCCGGACGTACGTTTCTGAATCGGCGTATCTACCTAATTAGCATATTCATCGCGTAACTATACGGAAGTGCCACCTAGCGGCCAGCGTAAATATGCAGCCTTAGATACGACACTTACGCCGGTCGGATCTTAGGGAAATTTATGCGTAACTGATTCTCTGAATCAGTCGCATAGATACGACGGCCCGCACTCAGAGATACGACGGCGTATCCGGAGATACGCTGTCGTATCTCCTTTCTGAATCCGGGCCTAGGACTGTAAGCTGCGCAGCTAGTATACTAATCATCTCTTGAGTACAAGATATACACGACTATTTGCATATGCCAGTGCCGGAAGGAACTTAGGTTGATGTAGGAATCTGCCACAATCTCTGCCATGTACAGTACATTGATAAACCAGAGGGATTTTTTTTTTCCTCAGCACAAGTGCAGTTACTCCTTTATTAGAAACTGAATAAACACTGCTGAAAAGTAGAATATTGTGATACTCAATTTGTTTACAATAATACAAAATTTGTTCAACAGCCACAAAACCACTTTGCACTCCACCGGTCATTTTGCAGAGGATGGCGGTGGCCTTGCACAGAATGTTCTCAGTGCTTACACTTTCAATCATGGGACCCAATGTGTGGAAAAGTCACCAAGCCTGCTTTAGCTATATTTTGTTTTTGCAGCTTCAGAACAGCCAAGAAAAGGAAGAACAGCTGGGAGAAATTGTGCGCGCTTGTGAGAAAATGTGTGCGGAGAGAAGTGAGCTGCATGAAGAACTTAGTGAAATGGTGAGTCGGATGACATGCAGACACTCTTCCTATGTACATGAGAAGAACATTAGTGTAGTGTGTGTTCAGATGGCCATGCACTGTAAGACGTGGACACGTAACCATCTCTTGGGTTTAAAGAAATTAAGGCCCAGATTCTGAAAGGACTTACGACGGCGCAGCGCCATGTACGCCGTCGTAAGTCCTAATCCGACCCGTCGTATATATGCGCCTGATTCTTAGAATCATTTATGCATAGATATCCATTAGACTTACGCCGTGGGATCTTAACTGCATTTTTTTGTTGACCGCTAGGTGGCGCTTCCGTCGAATTCCGCGTTGAGTATGCAAATTAGCTAGATACGCGAATTCCCGAACTTACGTGCGGCCGACGCAGTAAAGTTACGAAGTTTACGTTAGGCTTTTCCCGGCGTATAGTTGCCCCTGCTATATGAGGCATAAGTGCGGCGTACCAATGTTAAGTATGGCCGTCGTTCCCGCGTCGAAATTTGAAAAAGTTACGCCGTTTGCGTAAGTCGTCCGTGAATGGGGCTGGACGTAATTTACGTTCACGTCGAAACCAATGACGTCCTTGCGGCGTACTTTGGAGCAATGCACACTGGGAAATTCCACGGACGGCGCATGCACCGTTCCGCAAAAACATAAATCACGTCGGGTCACAGTAGTTTTACAAAAAACACGCCCCCCTGATCCAAATTTGAATTAGGCGGGCTTACGCCGGCCGATTTACGCTACGCCGCCGCAACTTACGGAGCAAGTGCTTTGAGAATACAGCACTTGCCCATCTAAGTTGCAGAGGTGTAACGTAAATCGGATACGTTACGCCCGGGCAAAGATACGCCGCTGACTGAGAATCTGGGCCTAATTGTTTAAGACTGGTCCAAGGATTTTAAAACTTGTCTATACATTTTATGAATTTGAACAGTCAATACCTTGCTATTTATTATGCACTCTAGCCCAGCCTTTACAACCGGGGTACCCAGGCACCCAGGGGTGCATTGAGGTTTCTTTAGGGATGCCTTGGCAAAATGCCTAAAAATTGCCCAACATCTGTATATAAGCCGGCGTGTGGATGAAACCTGCCTTTTAGTTACACAAAGCCCCAGGTTTCCATTGTGCACCATTACAAACTTCCAGCTGCCAGCATGCTAACGACCAATGGCAGAGAAGAGCAACCAAACTGATAAGAGGCATGGAGGAGCTCAGCTATGAGGAAAGATTAGAAGAACTAAATTTATTCACTCTTGAGAAGAGGAGAATTAGGGGGGATATGATCAACATGTACAAATATATAAGAGGTCCATACAGTGTACTTGGTGTTGAGTTATTCACTTTACGGTCAACACTGAGGACAAGGGGGCACTCTTTACGTCTAGAAGAAAAGAGATTTCACCTCCAAATACGGAAAGGTTTCTTCACAGTAAGAGCTGTGAAAATGTGGAACAGACTCCCTCCAGAGGTGGTTCTGGCCAGCTCAGTAGATTGCTTTAAGAAAGGCCTGGATTCTTTCCTAAATGTACATAAAATAACTGAGTACTAAGATTTGTAGGTAAAGTTGATCCAGGGTAAATCCGATTGCCTCTCGGGGGATCAGGAAGGAATTTTTTCCCCTGCTGTAGCAAATTGGATCATGCTCTGCTGGGGTTTTTTGCCTTCCTCTGGATCAACTGTGGGTATGGAGTTGGGTGTATGGGATTGTATTGTGTTTTTTATTTTGTTTGTTTATTTTTTTTGTGGTTGAACTGGATGGACTTGTGTCTTTTTTCAACCTGACTAACTATGTAACTATGTAACTATCGTCCGTTGCTAAGGAGAATGTCAGTCAGCTGCATAGCATCCTGGTTTGACCCTCCCCTGCCCCTCTCCATCAGCGTAGGGTCACATTAGCTGAGTGATGGAGCAAAACAAAGGGAGAAGAGAAACAAAGGAATACTAGTCAGTACCAGTTTGCCAAATTTGTATTTGCTTTAGAAGAAGAATAACGTTCTAGGTGTGTGGATGTTGCTGCATTATGTAAAACTATTAAGCCTTGTACACACGGTCGGACATCCGACAAACTTTCCCTTGGATTTTTATCCAAAGTGAGTTGTCCGGTCACACCCATAGCATACACACGCTCTGACTTTTCTGCAAACTTTCCCAACATCACATGGTTTTTCTGCTCTTTTCTGCTCTTTACCCCCCCTTACATCAGAGTCCCTAAAGCAACCTTACATCAGGCTCCCCAAAACCCCCTTACATCATGGTACCTAGAGCCAATTCCCCTTTAATAGAAACAACTATTTACAACTGGCTTATTGCAATTACCCATCCTAGCTCATAGGCCTACCTAGTCAGTCCTTCTTTTTGCTCCTTAAAGTGATTCTGTGGCCAGGCTATGGACAGTCCTTTATATGCATATACTCAACAATCAGCAAATGACAGTTACTGTGTCCCTTATCAACACCACACCAGTAACTGTGTCCCTGATCACCACCACACCTGTTACTGTGTCCCTTATCAACACCACACCGGTTACTGTGTCCGTGATCACCACCACACCAGTTACAGTGTTCCTTATCAACACCACACCGGTTACTGTGTCCGTGATCACCACCACACCAGTTACTGTGTCCCTTATCAACACCACACCAGTAACTGTGTCCCTGATCACCACCACACCTGTTACTGTGTCCCTTATCAACACCACACCGGTTACTGTGTCCGTGATCACCACCACACCTGTTACTGTGTCCCTTATCAACACCACACCGGTTACTGTGTCCGTGATCACCACCACACCAGTTACAGTGTTCCTTATCAACACCACACCGGTTACTGTGTCCGTGATCACCACCACACCTGTTACTGTGTCCCTTATCAACACCACACCAGTAACTGTGTCCCTGATCACCACCACACCTGTTACTGTGTCCCTTATCAACACCACACCGGTTACTGTGTCCGTGATCACCACCACACCTGTTACTGTGTCCCTTATCAACACCACACCGGTTACTGTGTCCGTGATCACCACCACACCAGTTACAGTGTTCCTTATCAACACCACACCGGTTACTGTGTCCGTGATCACCACCACACCTGTTACTGTGTCCCTTATCAACACCACACCGGTTACTGTGTCCGTGATCACCACCACACCAGTTACAGTGTTCCTTATCAACACCACACCGGTTACTGTGTCCGTGATCACCACCACACCAGTTACAGTGTTCCTTATCAACACCACACCCGTTACTGTGTCCGTGATCACCACCACACCAGTTACAGTGTTCCTTATCAACACCACACCGGTTACTGTGTCCGTGATCACCACCACACCAGTTACTGTGTCCCTTATCAACACCACAATGGTTACTGTGTCCGTGATCACCACCACACCAGTTACTGTGTCCCTTATCAACACCACACTGGTTACTGTGTCCCTGATCACCACCACACCGGTTACTGTGTCCGTGATCACCACCACACCAGTTACTGTGTCCCTGATCACCACCACACCGGTTACTGTGTCCGTGATCACCACCACACCAGTTACTGTGTCCCTGATCACCACCACACCAGCAGTTACTGTGTCCCTGATCACCAACACACCAGTACAGTGCCTCTGCCTATTGCCTGGATCGGTCCTTTGCCTTTTTGCTGACCATGTCTCTGCCTGCAGCCTGAACTGACCCATTTGCGCATTACGCTAACTCCATCCTTATGAGACACCAAGCCAGTGAACATGGCATTCCTGGGGGCAGTCATGTACCAATAGGCTATGCTTACTTGGCTTATAATAACTGGAACTGCTATAGGTGACACTACACTATATTACCTGACCACTCATATAGAGGCTATCATTACAGTACATTGATTGTATCTTGTGTATCACACAAATCAATGTATGATACATAATCAGTCCAGGCGGTGAAAGTCTCAAACGTGGTATCGCCATACTCGCCATAGTTCTGGCCTGTGATAAAATATCTTGCAACAGAGCTACTTTTTTAGCACTTCCTTGTATGTACCAGTTTTATTTGCACCATTATTCATCATTATGGTTTATTGTTACTTCCAAGCACAGAGTTGGTATATTATAGCTCTTTGTGTTGCTTGCTCCTGCTCTCTGAGGTACCGTTTCCCTGAACATTCATTCTTCACAGGAAAGAGTTATGAGTTGACAATGCAACCTTGAGTCGGGAGAAGGGGAGTTCCTTGCCATTCTAGGCTACGTGGCTGGTGCGTTTCTATTGATACACATACTGTAGATCAGTGGTTCTCAACTCCTATCCTCAGGACCCACTAACAGGCCAGATTTTAGGTATTACCTTTGGGAGATGCTGACTAGAATACTGCAATCACTGAGCAGCAAATACTGCGTGACCTGTGACGTATTTTAGTTATCTTGCAAACCTGGCCTGATAGTGGGTCCTGAGGACAGGAGTGGAGAACCACTGATCTAGAGAAACACATCTGTAGTCCCTGGGTGGCTCCATAGGAAGCTTCCAGAGAAAAGAGCCATCCTGAAACAGGGAACATGTGGCAGTGGTCGCGACATTAGCTTTAACTAACGTTGCCACCTGTCCAGGATTTACCCGGACAGTTCGGGTTTGGAATCATGCGTCTGGGTTTCATACCGCCTGAAACTCTGACACATTATTCAGACCGGACTATGATTTATCTGCTCCTCTTCCTCCCACCCCTACCCCTCTGTGTCTGCCCACACTCCAATCCTTCTGTGCCTCAGAAAAGGAAAGTGGGGGGCAGAAATTTGAAGTCCAGCAGCCTCAGATGCATTATGATAAGAGGTACTGACTGCCAAGGGGTTAGTGAGCTCACCATCCATCCCTGCCTGTGACTGAAGTCTCCTCCTTTCTCTCTCCTGCCTCTGAGTGAGTACACTAAGGTACATCAGGGTTCTCAGAGCACCACTTATATCAGAGTTCCCCTTTACATCAGAGTTCTCAGTGTTCCCCCTTTTAATCAGGGTTCCCAGAGCATCCCTTATCTTAGAGTCCCCAGAGTTCTTCCTTACACTGTAAGGGAATTCTGCGAGTTCAGATGTAAAAGGGGAACTCTGCAGATTCAGATGTAAAAGGGGAACTCTGCAGATTCAGATGTAAAAGGGGAACTCTGTGGACTCTGATGTAAAGGGGGACTCATGTGATTAACTTCATATGATTAGAAATGTTGTTTAACCGCTTAAGGACCGCCGCACGATTAAATACGTTGGCAGAATGGCACGGCTGGGCATATGGACGTACAGGTACGTCCCCTTTAAGAAGCCCAGCCGCGGGTTGCGAGCGCGCCGCCGCTGGCCCGCTCATGACCCGGTCATGTGCTCCGTGATCGCTGCACGACTAAATATGTCGACAGAATGGCACAGCTGGGCATATGGACGTACAGGTACGTCCCCTTTAAGAAGCCCAGCCGCGGGTTGCGAGCGCGCCGCCTCCGGCGCGCTCGCGACCCGGTCCTGTGCTCCGTGACCGTGCCTGCAGGACCGGCGGGCCCCATCGCTGCCGGTGTCCCGCGATCGGGTCACAGAGCTGAAGAACGGGGAGAGGTAAGTGTAAACAAACCTCTCCCCGTGCTTCCTAGTGAGCCTGTCACTGATTGTCTGTTCCCTGTCATAGGGAACGACGATTAGTGACGTCACACGCCCAGCCACGCCCCCCTACAGTAAGAAACACACATTAGGGAACACTTAACCCCTTTAGCGCCCCCTACAGTTTAACCCCTTCACTGCCAGTGTCATTTTCACAGTAATCAGTGCATTTTTATAGCACTGTTTGCTGTAAAAATGACACTGGTCCCAAAAAAGTGTCAAAAGTGTCCGATGTGTCCGTCATAATGTCGCAGTCACAATAAAAATCGCTGATCGCCACCATTACTAGTAAAAAAAAAAATATTAATAAAAATGCCATAAAACTATCCCCTATTTTGTAGCCGGTATAACTTTTGCGCAAACCAACCAATAAACGCTTATTGCGATTTTTTTTTTACCAAAAATAAGTAGAAGAATACGTATCGGCCTAAACTGAGGAAAAAATAATTTGTTTTATATATTTTTGGGGGATATTTATTATAGCAAAAAGTAAAAAATATTGAATTTTTTTCAAAATTGTCGCTCTATTTTTGTTTACTGTGCAAAAAATAAAAACCGACGGGGGTCATCAAATACCACGAAAAAGAAATCTCTATTTGTGGGGAAAAAAGGACGCCAATTTTGTTTGGGAGCCACGTCGCACAACGGCGCAATTGTCAGTTAAAGCAACGCAGTTCCGAATCGCAAAAAGAGACCTGGTCCTTTAGCTGCATAATGGTCCGGGGCTTAAGTGGTTAATTGCAAAATATATGTATAGTGTATACAAAAAAATAAAACATTTTGTGCGCCGCTAAAGTGTTCGGTTTTGACTTGAAGAAAAGGTGGCAACCCTAGCTTTAACAGGAGCATCAGCAAGGATAAAACGATAACGAAGCTGCATACCCCATGATTAAGTTCGCTGCTGAATAGGCTTAAAATAACTTATGACTTTAGGTTCACAATAGACATCTCCCATTCCACGAACACATTTTTAACAAATCATTACACAATTGTTTCCTGTGTAGGGATCTGGCATTTACCTTCAGATAACAAGCATATCATGGCAGTTCCATAAATAGAAGATTGAATTTAATTGGTTTAATATGTCTGCATACCACAGGAACATTGCGATTAAATATGTGCATATAGTATTCACCACAAAAGAACAGAATTTTTAATTAAAAACTGGAGTTTATAATATTCCAGCACATTAGAAATATAGTAGCCTTTGTTGCAGGAAGCTGTGCTAGAAAAGTCAGTCAGACATATCAGTGGTGTAAGTTATCACAGAACAAGGAGAATGCAGCACTGGTGATGAGCCCCGAGGTAATAAACGATACACAATAAAACCCTGAGACAGGAAGTGTGTGGGCAGAGAGTGAAGATAGAAAGAGCAGTGTGAGGTAAAAGTAGGTGGTAATACTGTGTGTTCAGAACAAGTAATGCAGAGAGTGGGAGAGGGACACAGAGGCAGGGCCGGCGCAACCACCAGGCGGACCAAGCGGCCGCTTGGGGCGGGCAGGTCCGCAGCCTGGGATGGGGCGGAATGATGATTTTTATTTTTTTTTTCTTCTATTGTCCGCAGTTGCCGCCGTCCTCCAGTTGTGTCCCGCTCCAGGGCTCGAGTCCTGCGGGAACGGCGTCCCTGCTGCACTTTTTTGACAGCAGGAACGCGCGTTCCCTTTGTAGGACTCGAGCAGCGCAGGCAGGCGCGGCGCGCCCCCCCCCCCCGCGGCAAGAGAGATCCAAGTGACACTGCATGGGCATAGTTGCCGCTTTTGTCCCCAGCCTCCTCCGCTATCATGAGTAGAGGAGCGGGGGGCGGGACAATTCTGGACTGCCTGTCACGTTAATCAGGATATGATTGGCTGCTAGGAGGCGGTCCTAGCAGCCAATCACTAGTTCACAGAAAATTCAACCCGGCAGCTCCCGCGCCCCTGTGCATTTGGTTCACGATTGTCACGCCTCCTGCTCTCTGCTCTTGTGAAAGGTAGGAGTGGAGAGGGAAGGGAGGAAAATATATGGAAATGTGATGGATGGGGTGTGTGGGGGACAGTGCTGTGTGTGGGGGGGGGACAGTGCTGTGTGTGTGGGGGGGGCAGCGCTGTGGGGGGACAGTGCTGTGTGTGTGTGTGTGTGTGTGGGGGGGGGGGGGGGAGTGCTGTGTGGGGGGGGGGATGTGTGATGGGGAAATACTGTGTGGGGGGGTATGTGATGGGGGGCAATAATGTGTGGGGGGATATGTGAAGGGGGGTGCATTACTGTGTGGGGGGATATGTGAAGGGGGGGCAATACTTTGTGGGGGGATATGTGAAACGGGGGGGGCAATACTGTGTGGGGGGATATGTGAAGGGGGGTAATAATGTGTGGGGGTATATGTGAAGGCAGGTAATAATGTGTGGGGGGATATGTGAAGGGGGGGGCAATACTGTGTGGGGGGGATATGTGAAGGGGGGGCAATACTGTGTGGGGGGGATATGTGAAGGGGGGGCAATACTGTGTGGGGGGATATGTGAAGGGGGGGCATTACTGTGTGGGGGGTAATACTGTGTGGGGGGATATGTGAAGGGGGGTAATGTGTGGGGGGATATGTGAAGGGGGGGGGCATTACTGTGTGGGGGGTAATACTGTGTGGGGGGATATGTGAAGGGGGGTAATACTGTGTGGGGGGATATGTGAAGGGGGGTAATACTGTGTGGGGGGGATATGTGAAGGGGGGTAATACTGTGTGGGGGGGATATGTGAAGGGGGGTAATACTGTGTGGGGGGGATATGTGAAGGGGGGTAATACTGTGTGGGGGGGATATGTGAAGGGGGGTAATACTGTGTGGGGGGATATGTGAAGGGGGGGGCAATACTGTGTGGGGGGATATGTGAAGGGGGGGGCAATACTGTGTGGGGGGATATGTGAAGGGGGGGGGGGGCAATACTGTGTGGGGGGGATATGTGAAGGGGGGGGCAATACTGTGTGGGGGGATATGTGAAGGGGGGTAATACTGTGTGGGGGGATATGTGAAGGGGGGTAATACTGTGTGGGGGGATATGTGAAGGGGGGTAATACTGTGTGGGGTGATATGTGAAGGGGGGTAATACTGTGTGGGGTGATATGTGAAGGGGGGGTAATACTGTGTGGGGTGATATGTGAAGGGGGGGTAATACTGTGTGGGGTGATATGTGAAGGGGGGGTAATACTGTGTGGGGTGATATGTGAAGGGGGGTAATACTGTGTGGGGTGATATGTGAAGGGGGGTAATACTGTGTGGGGGGATATGTGAAGGGGGTAATACTGTGTGGGGTGATATGTGAAGGGGGGTAATACTGTGTGGGGGGATATGTGAAGGGGGTAATACTGTGTGGGGTGATATGTGAAGGGGGGTAATACTGTGTGGGGGGATATGTGAAGGGGGTAATACTGTGTGGGGGGATATGTGAAGGGGGGTAATACTGTGTGGGGGGATATGTGAAGGGGGTAATACTGTGTGGGGTGATATGTGAAGGGGGTAATACTGTGTGGGGGGATATGTGAAGGGGGTAATACTGTGTGGGGTGATATGTGAAGGGGGTAATACTGTGTGGGGTGATATGTGAAGGGGGGTAATACTGTGTGGGGTGATATGTGAAGGGGGGTAATACTGTGTGGGGTGATATGTGAAGGGGGTAATACTGTGTGGGGTGATATGTGAAGGGGGGGTAATACTGTGTGGGGTGATATGTGAAGGGGGTAATACTGTGTGGGGGGATATGTGAAGGGGGTAATACTGTGTGGGGGGATATGTGAAGGGGGGTAATACTGTGTGGGGTGATATGTGAAGGGGGGTAATACTGTGTGGGGTGATATGTGAAGGGGGTAATACTGTGTGGGGTGATATGTGAAGGGGGGTAATACTGTGTGGGGTGATATGTGAAGGGGGGTAATACTGTGTGGGGTGATATGTGAAGGGGGGTAATACTGTGTGGGGTGATATGTGAAGGGGGTAATACTGTGTGGGGTGATATGTGAAGGGGGGTAATACTGTGTGGGGTGATATGTGAAGGGGGTAATACTGTGTGGGGTGATATGTGAAGGGGGGTAATACTGTGTGGGGGGATATGTGAAGGGGACAAGCAGCTGCGCACAAAATGAGGTGCTGCACAGAAAACGTGAAGGGGTACCATTGACTCCTAAATGCACTGAAATGCAAGGTGCAATTTCCCGCACATGTAAATTGCATGGTACAAATGCATCATGCAGTTTCCATGCGGCTGCATTTTTAGAAAGATGCCAGGACCTTTTCCCAGCAGAAAACTCGGGCACAGCAGCCCATTCAAACGAATTGTGTGTCTCGCCTGGGCTGTGATGTAAAGAATCGGAGTAATTGCACAAAACTGCGATGCGGACCTCAGCTGGAAGAAAATGTTACTAATCGGACCTCCGTGAATTTTAATTCAATACCCCTGCTGTAGTGGCTTTGCAAGGAGGGGGGGGGTACGCGAGCCGTGTGACCCCCCTTCTCTGTTAAGTCTCGGCTGTCTCCGCCGAGCTGTTACTGTCTCTGCCGAGTAAAGCCGCCTCCCCCTCCTCCGCCTTTCTAAACAGGGGGAGGGGACCGGTCACCTGACCAGTTTTTTGCATGTCCCGCGCTTATCTGACTAAGGTATTGATTATGGGTCACTCTGCACTATAGGGGTGTCTGTACTGTGTAGGGGTCTTCACTATAGGGGTGTCTGTACTGTGGGGGTCTGCACTGTAGGGGTGGGCATCTGCACTATAGGGGTGTCTGTACTGTGGGGTATGGGGGTCTGCACTGTAGGGGTGGGCATCTGCACTATAGGGGTGTCTGTACTGTGGGGTATGGGGGTCTGCACTGTAGGGGTGTCTGTACTGTGGGGGTCTGCACTATAGGGGTGTCTGTACTGTGGGGGGTGGGGGTCTGCACTGTTGGGGGGTCTGAACTGTGGTGCAGGGTGCTATGTAATGTAAAGGGGTCCAGTGGTGTATGGTGCTGTGTAATGTAAAGGGGTCCAGTATGTTTTACATTTAGTAGTATGGTACTATGGTGTATATTATACTAAGAATTTCTGGTGTGGCGTAGTTACAAAAGCACAAATTAGTGTTTTTTTTATATAAAAAAATTATTGAAAGAAACATTTTTGCAAGGGAGGTGGGTGGCCGTTGGGGGGGGGGGGGGGGCGCCAAAATGGAGCTTCGCTTGTGTAGGCAGAAATCCTTGCACCGGCCCTGCACAGAGGTGACACGCTCACTACCTGATCACATAATGCCTCGCTGCAGCGGGAAATAAAGCTGTGAGGAATATGGGAAGATGACAGTCATGCAGTGCATGGAAATTACACTGGAAGTCTGTAAATCAATAATAGAAACTACAGTTGTTATAAGCTTAACCACTTCCATACAGGGCATTTTCACCCCCTTCCTGCCCAGACCAATTTTTAGTTTTCAGTGCTGTTGCACTTTGAATGACAATTACGTGGTCATGCAACACTGTACCCAAATGAAATCTTTGGCCCAGATTCAAGAAGCAATTTCGCCTGTGTAACCATAGGTTACACAGCGCAATTGCTTACTTGCCCCGGCGTTACGAATGCTCCTGATTCAGGAACATCGTAACGCCGACTGCAGCCTAAAATCTGCGTGGCATAAGGCTCTTATGCCACGCATATCTAAGGCTGCATTCTAGCGATGACCGCTAGGGGGCGCTCCCATTGTGCTCAGTGTATAGTATGCAAATTGCATACTAACACCGATTCACAACGTTGCGCGAGCCCTGCGTACGCAATTTACGTAGTTTGCGTACGTCGGGTTTCGCGTAAGGTTGCACATCCTAATAGCACGCGCAGCCAATGCTAAAGGATACCCGTCGTTCCCGCGTCGCGATATTTGAAATCTACGTCGTTTGCGTAAGTGATTCGTGAATGGCGCTGGACGCCATTCACATTCACTTTGAAGCAAATGACGTCCTTGCGACGTCATTTGCCGCAATGCACGTCGGGAAAGTTTCCCGACGGAGCATGCGCTCGGCGCGGGAGCGCGCCTAATTTAAATAATTCCCGCCCCCTACGGGATCATTTACATTAGGCGCCCTTATGCAGGGCAAGTTTACACAGCGCACACGCAATTTACGGAGCTACTGCTCCGTGAATCGCGGGTAGCGCAGTAAATTTGCGGGGGGCGCAGGGCAAAAACGCTGCCCTGCGCCTCCGTAACAGATGGGCAAATTCTATCTGAATCTGGGCCTTTATGTTTTCCCCCCACAAATAGAGCTTTAGTTTGGTGGTATTTGATCATCTCTGCGGTTTTTATTTTTTGCGCTATAAACAAAAGAAGAGCAACAATTTTGAAAAAACACCATGGGCCAGATTCACAAAGAGTTACGCCGGCGTATCAGTAGATACCCGACGTAACTCGCAATCTAAGCCCGTCGCATGTTTAAGTGTATGCTCAAACTGAGATACACTTAAACCTACCTAAGATACGACGGCCTGCGCCGTCGTATCTTAGGGTGCAATATTTCCGCTGGCCGCTAGGTGGCGCTTTCATTGAGTTCCATTGAGTTTGGCGTAGAATAGGCAAATTAGTAGATACGCCGATTCACGAACGTACGCTTGCCCGTCGCAGTAAAGATACACCGTTTCCGTAAGAGGCATGCCGGTGTAAAGATAAAGCTGCCCCCTAGGTGGCGTAGCCTATGTTAAGTATGGCCGTCGTTCCCGCGTCGAAATTTAGAAATTTTACGTTGTTTTTATCCACCCTGAATTGAAGCATTTTTATGGACTGGAGTCCACTTCTTCAGGACACAGCCACCGCATTCATGCATCTGTCATAAGAAAATATAAAAAATGAAGTTATACAAATTATACATAAGTCACCTGCTAGATGGCCATCTTTACATATAAGCAATGCCGCGTACACACGATCGGACATTCCGACAACAAAACCGTGGATTTTTTCCTGACGGAATGTTGGCTCAAACTTGTCTTGCATACACACGGTCACACAAATGTTGTCGGAAATTCCGAACGTCAAGAACACGATAACGTACAAAACTACGACAACCCGAGAAAAATTAAGTTTAATGATTCCGAGCATGCGTAGGATTTTTGTGCGTCGAAATTGCATACAGATGATCGGAATTTCCGACAAGAACTTGTTGTCGGAAAAATTGAGAACCAGCTCTCAAACATTTGTGGTCGGAAATTCCGACAGCAAATTTCCGATGGAGCATACATACGGTTCAGATTTTCCGACAACAAGCTCACATCGAACATTTGTTGTCGGAAATTCCGACCGTGTGTACATAAGAGTGCAAAAACAATGCACACAAAACAGTCACTACAGGTGAGAAAATCTTGAACCACCTTAGCAGGGAGGTAACACAAAAGGGGTAAACTACTGATAGAGGGGCAGGCTCAGGGCCAGGGCATGACAAAGGGACTGAAAATGTAAGAACCTACAAAGTAAATAAAGATAATAAGATAAAATGAAAGGTGTTGTCAGCTCTGCTTATGCTCAGTTTTCAGTGTATTTTCTATGCTGAGCATTTCCTCCCTATCACATCTGAGAAGCCCATGTGACTGTATACACAGTGGTAAATGACAGCCCACTCTCTCCCTCCTCATCTGTGCCCACTAACCAGATTGATGGAAGCTTCACCTCCCTGTTATTTATAGAATGCATTAAGATTAAAAACCTTCTGTCTTTAGAACCACTTTATTGACAAAAAGAGGCAAAATCCACAAATTAATAGAAAAAGCTAAGGTGTTGCGAACATACACTATTTTACCAAAAGTATTGGGACACATGCCTTTACAAGCACTTTCCCTTAATCATTAGTTTTAGTGAAAATAACAGTTGGTGATACTGGTATGAAGATTCTTTTTTCCGCACTTTGTGTTATGCGGTGACAACGTTCTGCCCCTGTCTCTCACAATCTCTCGGCTATCCCCTATCACAAGCTCTACTTGAGGAAACTGTAAGCTGCTTTCACGATGCACATTGCCCAGGCATTTTCTATTCTTGCCATTTAAAAAAAAAGAGCTATGAAAAAAAGCAATTGTAGCCAGCAACAATTAGAAAACATGCCCTGTGAAAAAAACACATGCAGCCTCCTATGACTGATACAGGCTGCAGGACATCAGCAGCATTGGGTTGTAACAAAGTGTCATGTACCTGAGAGGAGACTGAAGAGACGTGGTCGGCCTCTCTTGTATCTCCAGCCCAATTAAATGTGAATTTTGAACCCGCTGCATCCGCCTTAAACCCCTGGTAATGGCAAACCTGAACCCTATCCCTAATTATAGATAAAAATATAACCTAATTGCAAAGATGCTATTTCAATATAATAGAAGTTCACAGATAGCAAATAGATATTTAAAATGATTACAAAGATGGTGCTCTAGTTAAGTGAAACAAATCCTGGCTAAATGGATGCTGAATCAATGAGTTTACACAGCCTCTGTACATTTGTCCTTGGCAAAGGACTTTACACAAAAACAAAACAACTCCCGTAAATCCCCCCAACCTTCAACTCTCCTTAAATCTCATTGCAGCCCTACTCCCGAAGGAGCCGCTTGGTAATTTGGGTTCTGTGTTCTGCACCCTAACTTCAGGAACAACCTCAGCCCCTTTGATACATCTAGTTTAATTAAAGCCGGTGCAAGCACGTATAAGGACATGAGTACAATGGGCCAGATTCACAGTGGAGATACGACGGCGTATCTGCTGATACGCCGTCGTATCTCTGTTTCTATCTATGCGACTGATTCATAGAATCAGTTACGCATAGATAGCCAGAAGATCCGACAGGTGTAATTGTTTTACACTGTCGGATCTTAGGATGCAATACCGCGGCCGCCGCTGGGGGGAGTTCGCGTCGTAAACCTGCGTCGGGTATGCAAATTAGGAGTTACGGCGATTCACGACGGATTTTCGCGTTCGCTACGTCGCCGCTAGTCTAGTTTCCAGTCGCAAAGTTAGTCGTCGTTTTAGGTGCCCTAACTTTAGTCAGCAAGCGTATTGCTGTCTAAAGTATAGCCGTCGTTCCCGCGTCGAAATTTAAAAATCAACGTCGTTTGCGTAAGCCGTCCGGGAATACGGAATTACGCTACGCGCGTCGCCGTTCGAAAAAATGATGTCACGGCGTGCAATGCACGACGGGAGTTCGGAAGCGGAGCATGCACGGTAGGTCCGGCGTGGGAGCGCGCCTAATTTAAATAACACACGCCCATTTAAATTGGCCCGCCTTGCGCCGGAGGCCGCCGGCGTAGGTTTTCATCGCAAGTGCTTGGTGAATCAGGCACTTGCGATGAAAAATTGCGGCGGTTGAACGTATCTACGATACGTTACGCCGCCGCTCTCCTATGTGAATCTGGCCCAATGAACCTGGATTTGAGTTACTACCATAAAATAGACACAAGACAGTTTAGTGGTAAATAAACTCAATATTTTGGTACAGGTGGGAATAAATGGTGGTTT
This sequence comes from Rana temporaria, assembly GCF_905171775.1. Taxonomy (NCBI): domain Eukaryota; kingdom Metazoa; phylum Chordata; class Amphibia; order Anura; family Ranidae; genus Rana; species Rana temporaria. The sequence continues at coordinate 52,095,851 of NC_053500.1, read as the reverse complement.
GAGCATAAATGAGCACACAGAAGGTAGTTTCAAAGTCTGCTAGAAAGTGTAATAGCTAAACCAAAGTAACTTGGAATAGAGTTCTGTACCACTAGACTGAAATCAACACATGGATCAGCAAATTCAGCAATAAACGCTGCATATAAACGTTAACTGCAATGCGAGTAATAATACTGCAACTGGTATAGAGTCAACCCTAAGGGAATGGGGCAGCGTCTCCTGGGAGGTAGTATTTCAACTAAGCAAAGGGGCAAAGTTCTCTGTATAGAAATTGTTGAGGGGCAGTTTTTAGTCCTGACTCTTCAGTCGGCTAACATTGGGGCCAAATGGTACAGTTGGTGTGCATGTGGACAGTCAGTAATGCCTGCAGGCAGTAATAGAGCTATAAAACAGCTGTATAGTCAATTCTTAAGCTCATAGGGGTAGATTCACATACAAATAGATTGGCGCAGCGTATGTGAGATACGTACGCCGCTGTAACTTACATTAGGCCGGTTCGAATCCCCAAAGAATTTGCGCCGTAGGTTACGTCGGCGTAGTGTATCTCAAGCGGCGTAAGGGGGCGGAATTCAAATCGGCGATTAGGGGGCGTGTTTCATTTAAATGAAGCGCGTCCCCGTGCATTGCGCTAAATGACGTCGCAACGACGTCATTTTTTTAACATAGACGTGACTTACGTACATTCCGATTCACGGACGACTTACGCAAAAAAAAATAAAAAATTCAAATTAAACGCGGGAACGACGGCCATACTTAACATGGCAAGTCTAACTATATGCGACGAAATAGCAGCTTTAACTATACGCCGAAAAAAGCAGACTACAGACGCCGTAAAAAAATGCGCCGGCCACTCGTACGTTCGTGGATCGTCGGAAATAGCTAATTTGCATACCCGACGCGGAAAACGACATGAACGCCACCCAGCGGACGCCGAAGTATTGCATCTTAGATCCGAAGGCGTACAAAGACGTACACCTGTCGGATCTAACCCAGAAGCCGTTGTATCTTGTTTTGAGGATTCAAAACAACGATACGACGCAGGAAATTTGAAAGTATGCCGGCGTATCAGTAGATACACCGGCGTACTCGCTCTGTGGATCTGGGCCTTAAGCTTAGTCTCTAGTGGCAGCAAGTCATGGTCACAAGGCCCTCTCTCATCATACCCACCCACAAAGCAGCAATGGTCCCTCTGGTTAGGTGTCTGCGCACTCTGGAAAGCCTGGGGCGACTCAGGTCCTTTGCTCAGCATGCTTGTATTATGGTGATGGCTCAGACTCTCAACACACAGGTCACAGCTGTACATTCTCTGTTCTCTCAGGTGACTGTGCAAGACACAATGGTGGCACCATCAGCTCCAGTGCTGTGCCCTGTCCTGATCACTTCCCAGTTGCCAGAAGATTGATCCAATGGGCCATTCAGGATAAGATATGTAGCTTACCTGCTCACACGTACTGGATTAGGTGGCCGTGGTTATGTGTACTCTGCCCCTAACTGCCTGGTCCAGCAACTCATATTACATTACATACCCTGGTGGAGGGCAGGGGTTGCCTTCTGGGCAAAATAATGGCAGCTGGGTACCAGCCATTGGGGTGTATTTACTAAGCTGGAGAGTGCAAAATCAGGCTCACTTCTGCATAGAAACCAGGTTTTGTTACCAAAGCTTAATTGAACAAGCTGAGGTTGAAAGCTGATTGGTTTCTATGCAGAAGTGAGCCTGAGTAAATAAACCCCAATGTGTTGTAGCACAAGTCAAAAAAGCCAAAAGCTGAGACCCCTGTCTTGACAAGGATGCTGCTCAAGATGGTGGGGTGGGTGTAGGAGAATTCTGCAGAGGTTCAAGTCTTCACTTGACCCTCCTAAATCTGGCCCACCACCATTTTTTCCCACAGAACCTGTTTACCCTGATTACCTTCCATGTTCAGAACATCTGCCTCTCACTTTAATGCCGCGTACACCTGACCAATTTTAATGACGAGGAATGCAATTTTTTAAATTGGTCGTTAGAAACGATTGTGTGTAGGCTCCAGAGCATTTTTCTCAATGAGAAAAATGGGCATTAAAAATTTAGAACCTGCTCTATTTTTTTATCGTTTTTCACATTGTTTTTCTCGTCGTGAAAAAACGGCCATGTGTAGGCTTTGACGACGGGAAAAAAAAGTGCATGCTTAGAAGCAAGTTATGAGGAGGGAAATTTGCATAATCAGCCCAAAGGGTGGCGCCATTCGAATGGAACTTCCCCTTTATAGTGCCGTCCAACGTGATGTACATCTAGAGTTGCTAGAGTATTTTTTATCACGATCGTGTGTATGCAAGGCAGGCTTGAGGGGAATCACGTTGAGAAAAACGTTGTTATTTTTCCATGAAAAGAAAAACGGTCATTGGATTTTACTACCATTGGTACTTTGCCCGCGGTAGTAAAATCTGATCATTATTCCTGCGCATGTGCTGTAAGGACTACGGACAAATCTGATGGCTAGCAATGTTAACTGTGAAGTTGGCTCATCAGAATTCAGTTCACATGCACAAAAACCCACTTTTCATTTGGGTACCGTTTCCACTTGTGCAACTTGTCCTGCGACTTGGGACTTCAGCGTTGCATGACAAGTCGTACCCCATGATTTCCAATGAGAACCTTTAATATCTGTGCGACTTCAAAGTAGTCCCTGCACTACTTTGGTCCCACTTTGATGCAACTTGAGGTCCATAGACCCCCAGAATACACAGGCATTGCTTTAAGTCGCATCAAAATTGCGGCAGAATCGTGCAACTTTCAGGCTGCATTAGCCTGAAAAGCCTGAAAGTCGCAAGATTCTGCCACAATTTTTTGCAACAATTTTGCAGCAACTTGAGGCAATGCCTATGTATTCTGGAGGTCTAAGGACCTCAAGTCACATCAAAGTGGGACAAAAGCAGTGCAGGGACTACTTTGAAGTCGCTGTGACTTGACGTTGCACAGATATGAGCGGTTCTCATTGGAAATCATCGGGTACGACTTGTCATGCAACTTTCCAGTCTCAAGTCGCAGGACAATTTGCACAAGTGGAAACAGAGCCTAAATGAAAAGCGGGTTTTGGTGCATATGAACTGCATTCTGATGGGCCAACTTCACAGTTAACATTGCTAGCCATCAGATTTCATAGGTTCAGGGCCGGTTCACACTGCTGCGTGGTGCAAAATCGCATGTGATTTGAACCGCACTCGCATGTGATTTGAACCGCACTGCAAATCACATGCGATGTCCATGCAATGCAATTTGTATATGTAAATTCTGACGATAATGGCGAATGGCGGCCATCAGCACTCTTAATGTACTAAATAAGAAGGTAATAAGCGGGGGGGGGGGGGGTTGGTTGTTGTGGTGCTATTGTGGCCGCACTGTCAATGTACAAAAAATGTTGTATAAGTGAATAAGCTGCTACTGCTGCATAAATCTTAATGTAAAAAATAAATGTTAAAATAGGTGGGGGAGGGGGTGGGTGCAGTGGGGGCTTAGCTGTCGGCCACAAATATTGCCAAACTTTGTGACCTCTCTATCACGCCACCCCCTATATGTCTCATAAATACACTGCTCAAAAAAATGAAAGGAACACTTTTGAATCAGAACTCCTGGGATATTGATCTGGTCAGTTATATAGCATAGGGGGAGGGGTGTATACAGAGGGGGTTGTTAATCAGTTTCAGCTGCTTTGCTGTTAATTGAAATTAACAACAGGTGCACTAGATGGGTAACAATGAGACAACCTCCAAAACAGGAATGTTTTTTCAGGTGGAGGTCTCTGACATTTTTTTTCCCTACTCATCTTTTCTGACTGATTTTCACTAGTTTTGCATTTGGCTAGGGTCAGTGTCACTACTGGTAGCACGAGGCGATACTTGGACCCTATAAAGGTTGCACAGGCAGTCCAACTCCTCCAGGATGGCACATCAATACATGTCATTGCCAGAAGGTTTGCCGTGTCTCCCAGCACAGTCTCAAGAGCATGGAGGAGATTCCAGGAGACAGGCAGTTACTCTAAGAGAGCTGGACAGAGCTGTAGAAGGTCCTTAACCCATCAGCAGGACCGGTATCTGCTCCTTTGTGCAAGGAGGAACAGGATGAGCACTGCCAGAGCCCTACAAAATGACCTCCAGCAGGCCACTGGTGTGAATGTCTCTGACCAAACAATCAGAAACAGACTTCATGCGGGTGGCCTGAGGGCCAAACGTCCTCTAGTGTGCTCTGTGCTCACTGCCGGACATTGTGGAGTTCGATTGGCATTTTCCATTGAACACCAGAATTGGCAGGTCCTCCACTGGTGCCCCATGCTTTTCACATATGTGACAGATGTGAAATGGTCTGGAGAAGCCGCAGAGAGCTTTATGCTGCCTGTAACATCGTTTAGCATGACCGGTTTGGTGGTGGGTCAGTGATGGTCTGGGGAGGGATATCCATGGAGGGACACACAGACCTCTACATGCTACAAAATGGCACCCTGACTTCCATTAGGGATGAAATCCTTGGACCCATTGTCAGACCCTATGCTGGTGCAGTGGGTCCTGGGTTCCTCCTGGTGCATGACAATGCCTGGCCTCATGTGGCGAGAGCATGCAGCCAGTTCCTAGAGGATGAAGAAGTTGATACCATTGAATGGCCCCCACGCTCACCTGACCTAAATCCAAAAGAACACCTCTGGGACATTATGTTTCGGTCTATCTGGTGCCGCCAGGTTGCGCCTCAGTCTGTTCAGGAGCTCAGTGATGCTCTGGTCCAGATCTGGGAGGAAATACCCCAGGACACCATCCGTCGTCTCATTAGGAGCATGCCCTGATGATGTCAGGCATGCATACAAGCACTTGGGGGGCCATACAAACTACTAAGGACCATTTTGAGTTATTCAATGAAATTTCAGCAAAATGGACTAGCTTGCTGCATCATTTTTTCACTTTGATTTTCGGCGTGTCTTTGAATTCAGCCCTCTGTAGGATAATATTCATTTCCATTAAATGATGTTCTATCCTTTCATTCCTAACACATTACCCAGTCCATATCAGTATAGATATACAGCATGAGATTTTTGCCCGTTGAGATCTGATATGTTTTCAAAGTGTTCCTTTAATTTTTTTGAGCAGTGTAGATTCATGCATAGCATGAATCTATCCATGGGCGCCGCGGCCATCCCCTATTCAGGCATCCGACCCCTTTTAGGAATGCAGCGGGGGTGTTTTTTTTAAAGCACATGATTAGAGCCATAGGCTAGAGGGTAGAGCATTGCGCTTGGAGCCCACCCAGGTGTGTTAGAAATGCAAATGAATATTCACTTTTCTAACACTGAACTGCCTCTCCGCCAATCAGGTAGCGCAGGTCTGTTACCTGATTGGCCAAAAGGACAGGCGCTCCTATTGGACGCCTAGCAGGAAGAAAGAAGAGGTGCACGGAGGACACAGCTCGCTGCTGCCTGACCCGCTGCTCATCCCACAGCTCCCCGCCGTCACCCGCCACCAAGATGGGGTAAGTGCCAGTCATACAGTGAGCGAGCGGGGGTTTACAGTGGCTGCATTTGATTGAAAAAGTGGCAGCATTTGATGAGCATAGTGGCTGCATTTGATGGGTACAGTGGCTGCATTTGATGGGTACAGTGGCTGCGATTGATGGGTACAGTGGCTGCAATTGATGGGCACAGTGGCTGCAATTGATGGGCACAGTGGCTGCATTTGATGGCACAGTGAGGCTGCATTTGATAATTTTTTTCTGTATTTTTCTGTATTTTTCAGTTTGTTTGCGCCCCTCCCCCAATTTTTTCCCGCTCTTAGTACACTTTCCCCCCTCGCCCTCCGAATCCCCCTCCTAGGACAGATAACCCCTCAATCTCCCTCCTACCATAAATCTTCACCCCATCTCCCCTCTCAACACAAATGCCGCTAAATCGCAAATCTTAGCACCACCCCCCCCCCAATTTACCATACTAGTACAATACTTACTCCCTGTCGTCCCCCATATAACCCCTTCCCATGCACATCCCCCCCCCCCCCAATTTTCTTGTGGTGCCCTCCCATCTCACTTGATACCACAGTGCCAGGGCAGCCGCCTCCCCTGCCCACCCTTTGTCCTGGCCTTGCTATTAAGTAGACCCTAACACTTAACCATCCCCCTTGCTGAACCCTAACACTTAAAGGAGTTGTAAAGGAAAAAAATTTTTTTGCTGAAATTACTGTTTACAGGGTATAGAGACATAGGGCCATATTCTGTTAGAAAGTAGGCGGGCGGCGCGTAAGCCATTTACACTCCGCCGCCCCAACCTACAGGAGCAAGTGCTGTATTCCCCAAACACTTGCTCCGTAGTTTGGGGCGGCGTAGTGTAATTGGCCCGGCGAAGGGGGGACATATCGATGGAGGTACCCCATTGCAGTGGCTATAAGGAAGGATGCAGCTACGTATATACTACAAACGTATAATGACCTTCCAGGGTTTTTTTCTTTCCTGAAAGTAGAGCCTTTTACAGTCCAGAATTGGCGACTCCCAATTAAAAACTTGAGGAACACTGGGCATATGCGAATTTCTGAACGCTCGTAAATAAAATCATAAATAGACAACAACATATGAACTGAAGTCCCTGCAGGAAAATTAACATTTAAAGAAATATACTGGAGTTTGTGTTTTTTTTTTTTTTTTTTTTTGTTTTGTTTTTTTGAACGGCATATGCAAAGGAACTTCAATATAATGTTATATATCCTGTAGCGTAATTTTTATTTTTATTTTGAAGGGAAATTTACAGCCCCACAGATAAATAATTTTTTTTTTTTTTTTATTTATTATTCCTCCCGGCTGCGATGATATGAGATACAAAAAGTCTTGATTTTCCCCCTCTCGTTTTTTCCCCCTTAGGAAAGCCCTAGAAAATGAGCTATTTAGTCATTGCTATCAACTGATTATCAATGATTAATCTGTCTTAGAGCTTTTTTTTAAATTATGGTAATAGGGTTTTTTTTTCCTCTTGCGCCCTTCCCCCTCTCCTTTTTCCTAGTGAAATAATGTATATGAGGATTTAATTTACGCTACCCCTCCCTCCCCCAGCCTCCTACCCTTTTTTTTCCTTTTTTTTTCTCTCTCTCATAAAGGGGAAAAGGTGTAACTGATAAAAATATGATTGAAGCGGGGGTTCACCCTATATAAAAAAGAAGACATTTTTTTTTTTTTTCCTTTTTTTGCGTTGGGTTCGGCGTGGTGGCGCGGGCTACGGTATGCCTGTCTGTGTTTTTTTTTTTTTGTCCCGGTGCTCGCTGTGCTGTTGTGCATTGGGGGTTCCGGGGGGTGGGCGTTCCGGTGGGGGTTGGCGGCCGGCCGTGTTGCATCGCGCCTCTCCGGGGATGGCCGGGGTGGGCTTGGCTCTTCGCGCCGCCTGCGCATAGCCTGTGCGCGGGCGCCGTGGGCCTGCTCCGGCTGTCTTCGGGGGGCGTGGCGTGCCGGGGCCGGCCGTCGGTCACCCACCCTCTCCATGGGCACGCCCATTCCCCGCGGGAGTCGGAGTCCTGGATGTGCGGTGGCGCTGTGGGTGCGGGGGTAGGGGGATGCGGTCGGGCGTGCTGTGGCTCGCGCTGCTGTGCCGAATGTAGTGCTGTACTGTTGTTAAGGAGGGTGAACCACCGCTTTAAGATGTGACCAAAATTACGATATATGATATAATGTAATTGAATGGACTTTAAATGTTGGGTGATTATTACATTGGATATTGGCTAGTTGTAGGGGTTGGGGGAGGGGGGAGGGGGGGAAGATAGGAATGAGTTGGTACAATGATATAGTAATAATATTAATAATTCTAATAATTGGTAGGGGGAGGGCGGGGGTAGGCCACTAAGGGATAAATCACAGCACATTATGAATCACCCCTTTTTTTTTTTTTTTCTTTTTTGGTTTGGTTGAGATTTGGCGATAAGAAATGGGAATATGTCCCTATTGGGAGATTTACCTCGAAATGGGAGGGTAGGGAGGGGTGGGGGGTGGGGGGTTTGGTAGGTGGGAGGGGGGAGATATACTATTGGGGGAGGGTGGGAGGGGGGCAATGATGTTATTGTACACTATCACAGGACACTGGACACAAGTGGGTACTAATGGGCGTAGAGGAGACCCCCCCACCTAGCTGGTAAGAGCGAGGGGGGAGGTACACGATAGATAGATAGATGAGGGGAGGGAGGAGTAGGGGATTGTGATGTTATTTGAACACGGACACTGGAAATAATTAGGTCACATGGGGGATTAGGGGGGACCCCTCTAACTGGCTAAATGTAAATGGTAAGATAGCCCTTTTTTTTTTTTTTTACACTGAGAGGAGATGGAGTCACAGGAATAGGAATAGTACTCAGAGGATGGTTAAGAAATATGGGTAATGAGAGATATGAGAGGCAGGTGGAGAGAGGAGGGGGAGGAGGAGAGGGGGAGGGGGGCGGAGGGTGATGAGAGGGGGGAAGGAGGAGAGGGGGGAGGGGAAATTAGGGGAGACGAGAGGAAAAGGAGGCGTATGATTTAACCACTTGAGATCCGCGCTATAGACGAAATACGTCCGCAGCGCGGCTCTCAAGTGCCAAGTGGCCGTTTAAAAACGGCCTTTATGTGCATTACCCGCGCGCGCCACTGGGTGGCGCGCGGCGGGTAAAAACTGTCCCGACGCATCGCTGAAGACCCGATGCGTGTACCTGGCGGCCGCGATGTGCGCTGGGTACACGCGATCGTCGGTGACACGGTAGGTGACAGCAGGAACGTGGAGCTCTGTGTGTAAACACAGAGCTCCACGTGCTGTGAGAGGAGAGGAGACCGATCTGTGTCTCTTGTACATAGGGACACAGCATCGGTCCCCTCCCCCAGTCACCCCCCTCCCCCCACACAGTTATAACACACCCAGGCTACACAGTTAACCCCTTCCTCACCCCCTAGTGTTAACCCCTTCACTGCCAGTCACATTTATACAGTAATTAGTGCATTTTTATATCACTGATCGCCGTATAAATGTGAATGGCGCCAAATTTGTGTCAAAAGTGTCCGATACGTCCGCCGCAATATCCCAGTCCCAATAAAAATCGCAGATCGCCGCCATTACTAGTAAAAAAAAAAATAATAAAAAAAATCATAATTCTGTTCCCCATTTTGTAGGCGCTATAACTTTTGCGCAAACCAGTCGCTTATTGTGATTTTTTTTTTTTTTTTACAAAAATACGTCGAAAAATACGTATCGGCCTTAACTGAGAAAAAAAATAGTTTTTTAAAAAAAAATTGGGATATTTATTATAGCAACAAGTAAAAAAAATATATATTTTTTTTAAATTGTTGCTCTTTTTTTGTTTATAGCGCAAAAAATAAAAACCGCAGAGGTGATCAAATACCACCAAAAGAAAGCTCTATTTGTGGGGAAAAAAGGACGCCAATTTTGTTTGGGAGCCACGTCGCACGACCGCGCAATTGTCAGTTAAAGCGACGCAGTGCCGGACGCTGAGATTTCGCCTGGGAACGAAGGGGGTTTATGTGCCCAGTAAGCAAGTGGTTAATGAAGATATTGGGACTTTTCCCCCTGAGGGGGTTTTCTTTTTTTTTTTTGTTTGTTGTTTGATGGGACAGAATGAATAATGCTATTAAATTGTTTATATATATATATATAAATAGGTGGGCTACGGACGGAGAGTCCGCTCTGACTCAGCTGCTCTCTACCCTAACCCCTCAATAGGCCAACACTCAATTATAGGTTGGGAATTGAGTGTATAAAGCAAGAAGCTTTACTGACTTGTGCGGCCAAGTAGGGGTTGGTTGTCGAGTTATTAGGGGAATTTTTTTTCTAGGGGTTTTTTTTTTTTTTTTTTGTGTTTTTTTTTTTTTTTTCTTTGGGGGGGGAGGGGTTGGTATTTTTTTTTGGGGGGTTTCTCTCCCCCTTTTTTTTTTTTTTCTCTCTCATTCTTCGTTTCCACTTTCTCTCCCTTCCCCTCAACGTCGGAGATGGAGGGATTAAAAATAACCTCCCTGAACGCAAAGGGACTTAATGTCCCAGAAAAACGCAGGATGTTGCTGAACGATTTGCGACATTCAGAGACAGATATTGCCTACATACAGGAGACTCACTTTAGGACGGGGGGGCTCCCACTATTGCAAAATAGGTTCTTCCCTTCGGCCTACCACGCAGGGAACCAGGAAGCAAAATCCAAGGGGGTCTCTATTTTGATTTCTAATAGGATCCCATGGACATTAGAAAATTGCTATCGAGACCCAAAAGGGAGATACCTTTTTTTAAAAGGGAAGATAGGAGAAACAAAAGTGACTTTAGCTACAGTGTATGTGCCTAATGTACATCAAGATACCTTTATGAGGAAGACTCTCAAAGAATTGATGGAGTTTTCAGAAGGCAAATTGATTTTGGGGGGGGATTTTAATATCCCCCTGAATCCAAAGATAGATACCTCAAGGGGAACTTCGTCTATCACAGAGGGGGTCAGACGGGAGGTCCTACGTAGACTGTACGAAATCCAGCTGGTGGATGCATGGAGGATGTTACATGGGGAAGAGAGGGACTACACCTTTTTCTCCAATCCCCACCAGGTGTACTCCAGGATAGATCTCTTCATGATACCTCACTATCTGATCTCCTCTGTGAAGGAGGTGTCCATTGGTAGTATTACATGGTCGGATCATGCCCCAGTTAGCCTGCGTATCTCACTATCTGGCATAGGGCTTGCACAGGAGAGAAGGTGGCGTCTAAATGAAAGCCTCTTGCAGAATAGGGAAGTGAGAGAAGATGTTGCTCGGGAAATCACAGAATATTTCCAAATGAATGCTACCCCCGGGAGTAATCTAGGGATGGTGTGGGAAGCGCACAAAGCGGTGATCAGGGGGGTCCTTATCAGACATGGATCGATTCTAAAAAGGAAGCGAGAACAGCAGGTTAAAAATTTACTAACAGAGATCCAGGAATTAGAACTACAACATAAAAAGACACATACCCCTCAAACAGGCAGAGAATTGAGCCACCTGAGAAGGCAGTTGACAGAGATCCTACGCTATAAGGCCAAAGCAATAATACAAAGGGGAAGGAAAATAAATTATGAATTTGGAGACAAGTGTAGTAAACTACTAGCTGGGAAATTGAAAGAGAAGAGTCAACAAACGTATGTCCCGCAAATCAAGGGGAAGGAGGGACAATTAAAACGTACGCCAAAGGAGATAGTGGAGGAGTTTGGGAGATATTACTCCTCTCTATATAATTTGGCACAGCTACCAGTAGCCCCACCCAAAATAGAAGAATATCTTTCAGCAATGGACTTAGCTAGGCTACCATCAATAGCTCAGGCCAGTTTAGACACCCCCATCTCGATAGAAGAAATAGAGGCAACGTTAAAAACTATGAAGGAAGGGAAAGCCCCGGGACCGGATGGCTATACGATAAGATACTATAAAGAATTTGTAACACTACTGAGAGGGCAGTTAGCAGAGTTTCTCAATGCAGTAGGCCAGACGGCTGGGTTCCCGCCGGACGCATTACTAGCTCAAATTATAGTCATTCCCAAAGATGGGAAAGATCCGGCGGAGTGCGGCAGCTATAGGCCGATTTCATTGTTAAACTCCGATTTAAAACTCTTTACGAAGTTACTAGCAAGACGGATCCAAGTATGGTTACCCGAGCTAGTTGATATGGATCAAGTCGGATTCGTTCCTACACGGGAGGCAAGAGATGGTACAATAAGGGTTCTTAATCTGGTGCAGGAGGCCACTGACGGGGACATCCCTTGCGTGTTCCTAAATACTGATGCCGAGAAGGCTTTTGATAGAGTGAGCTGGAATTTCCTGTTCTCAGTACTGAGACACGTGGGCCTGGGGGAGAATATGTTAAGGTGGATAGGAAGTGTTTATACAGACCCACGTGCCTCAGTGAGAGTTAACGGGATGTTCTCTAAAACTTTCCAAATCACAAACGGAACGCGCCAGGGATGTCCCCTGTCACCGCTACTATTTGTGCTATCTTTGGAGCCCTTATTAAATAAAATACGCCAAAATCCGGATATACAGGGTATACAGATAGGGGGGAGAAGGCATAAAATAACCGCATTTGCAGATGACTTGCTGTTTACTATATCAAACCCTCACGTATCTCTTCCCAATCTCGTCAAAGAAATCGCTAAATTCGGAGAGCTCTCCAACCTAAAAATAAACCAAGCAAAATCTGAAGCAATGAGTGTGTCAATGACACCCCAGAAACAGTCAATTATACAACAAAACTTTGGTTTTAAGTGGAAGACTGCGCTAAAATACTTGGGTACCCTGATTCCAGCAAACATAAAAGAAGTTTTTAAAATAAATTTTCCACCTCTTCTTACTTCAATAAGAATGCTACTAGAGAAATGGCAACATGGACTACATTCATGGTTCGGCAGAAATAATATAGTCAAGATGAGCATCTTGCCAAAGATTACGTATTTGTTTCAAACACTGCCGATATTGATACCATCGGCCTTCCTACGGCAAATTAGTGCCCTCCTGATGAAATTCATCTGGGCAGGGAAAAAGGCAAGAATTAAGAAAGAGGTGATGAGGTTACCCAAGTGTTTTGGGGGGATGGCAGTCCCGGATATTGCCAAATATTATCAAGCGGCACATTTGACGAGATTGATAGACTGGTGTAGAAACGGACACTATAAAAGGTGGGTTGAGGTAGAACAGCAGACCTGTCCAATAACACTAAGTAGAGCCCCTTGGTGTTATAAGTTATTGCCAAGTAAGATGAAGAAACATCCCATAATTGGCCCAACGTTGTCAATCGCAGCTAAAATATGTAAAAATCCAAAATTCTCATCGAAGTGTTCTCCCCTGTTCCCTATATTAGGGAACCCAGGCTTCATACCAGGTACAGCAGGAGCAGTTTTTAATAAATTAAAACAAAGGGGTAAAGTACAGGTATCACATTTTCTGCAAACTGGTATGTGGCCATCATTGGAGGCCCTAACAAAGAGAGGAGGGAATTATGAGTTATCCTTTTGGCAAGCATTTCAAATAAGCAACTTTTTAAGATCCCTGGGACAACCATCTAATTTTCGGCGACAACTAACAAAATTTGAACAATACTGCGACGAGGAGGAACCAATACAAAGAGTGAGTTCAAAGATGTATAGACTATTGAATTCCCCTCAGGAGGATTTTGAGTTGCCGGGACTGGGGAAATGGGAAAGAGATCTGGGGAGAAATTTCTCACAGACTCAACGTAAACACATAATTCACTTAGCACTAAACTCCTCAATATCTACGCGAATACAGGAATCCAATTATAAATTATTGTTCCAATGGTATTATACACCAGTAAGGTTACATAAATTTTCTAAAGGCTACTCAGAGTATTGTTGGAGATGTGGTGTGGAGCAGGGAACCTTGCTGCATATATTTTGGTCCTGTGCAAAAGTAAGAGATTACTGGAAGGAAGTCCAGAGAATTGTTCAAAAATTTACGGAGCACCAGATTCAGGAGGATCCAGCTTTTTTTCTGCTCCATTGCTCACAAATCCCAGTGCGAGAGTACAAAAAGATGGTGATATGTCACATGATAAATACTGCCAGAAATGGAATAACATTACAATGGAGAGACAGTAGATCACCCTCTATTGCGAGATGGCTCAATAGAGTGAGAGAGACTGGAGCTATAGAAGACCTGATCCTCTCAGCCCGGAACAAAAGGGAACAGTATGTAGAAACTTGGACAGGTTGGAATCAGTTTATGAGTACGGAAGAGGGGAAGAGATTACTGGTGGAATAGATAGGGGAGAGAAGATTCCTTTTTGGGTAGAAGTGAAAAGGGAGAGGCCGAAGGGTTGAAGTAAGGGAGGATCCGTCCGTCTCCGGCGAGGTAGGGGAGGGAGAGGAGGGGAGGGGGTTGGCGGGGTTTTCTCCTTTTTTTTTTTTTTTTTTTGGTTGTTGTTTTGTTGAGGATTATGTTGATTCTAGGTTTAAGGGGGGGTTAGGTGGGGTATAGGAATGGACAAGGGAACAGAGGGGAGGAAGAAGTGTGAGGTCAATACAGTGGTATTAGGAAACGGGAAAAGAAGTTACTGATAAAAGGCAGGCGGGCTTGGGAATAGAGCAAGAGGACCGGGGAGGTACTGCTTTTGGTTTATTCTTCTTAAGTTTCTGAATCCCCACCTGTTTATTTGCTAGCCCATCATAAGTGTGTAGTGATAAGAACTATATGATTATGTATCCATTGTATAAGATATGTTAACCTTCTGTGAACCTTACCATAAAAGAAAAATAAAATAAAAGATTTAAATATGAAAAAAAAAACAAATGTGGAAGAGGTGGGCGTGTTTAATGTAAATTAAGTATGACCCCACGTAAATGACGTTTTGAACGAACGGCGCATGCGCCGTCCGTGGACGTAACCCAGTGCGCATGCTCCAAATTACGCCGCAAAGTCTCATTGGTTTCGACGTGAACGTAAATTACGGCCAGCCCCATTCACGGACGACTTACGCAAACAACGTAAAACGTGAAAAATTTTACGCGGTTCCGACGTCCATACTTAACATTGGCTGCGCCATCTTTTTGGTTTTATCTTTACGCCTGAAAACGCCTTACGTAAACGGCATATCTTTACTGCGACGGGCAAGCGTACGTTCGTGAATAGGCGTATCTCGCTGATTTACGTATTCTAGGCGTAAATCAGCATACACGCCCCTAGCGGCCAGCGTAAATAGACAGCTAAGATACGCCGGCGCAGGCGGTCGTATCTTAGCAACATTTATGCGTATCTCAATTTGAGAATACGCTTAAATATACGACGGCGCAGATTCGGAGTTACGACGGCGTATTTACTGATACGCCGTCGTATCTCTACCTGAATCTGGCTAACAGTAATCACACCTCCTTGATTAGGGACCACAGAGAGAAGCTCCCAGTACTTTTTTCATAAAGAAACAGACAACCAGGAAGTGTGCAGAACAGAGAAGGATTACAGCAAAAACGAACAATGAGGACATGAAACCAGGATTGCATTAGGGTAAAGGAAGCTATTTAGCTAAAAAAAAATAAAAAAAATCCTTTAGTTACCCTTTAAGCTAACCCCTGAATTAACCCCTAACTTTACCCTTAACCTGACCCCAGCAATACACTTTTACAAAGAACCTTGTTGTGAAAATAACCTCCCCCAAAAAAGATTTATGTGCCGTTTGTTGCTTAGGAATCATTACTCAACATCTGCTGGGAAGACAACACTTCAGGAATGATGGCCTCCTGTGTCCCTCACACGTTATCTGGTTCCTCCTGCTGACCTCCATGTTGTTACAGAATACAGTAATGAGGTTGTTACAGAATACAGTAATGAGGTCGTTGGAAGGAACTACTTAGTACTGAACACCAACATCTAACAACAATGGTATTTAGTGTTGAAAGCCACTGATCGACCAGCCCATAAGAATAAAGCTAGTTGCCAGGGGCTGCTCAATCCATTTTTGGTGCCGGTGTTAGAAGTATAAGTGGGGGAGTGAAGTTCCCATTCCTGAATTTCATGTTATAATAAAAGAAGACTTGCCATAATGAGGAATGCTTAGTCAGAAAATGAAAAAAAAATTGATGGTAAGCAATTACAGAACATGAAAAATGTAATCTTATATAGTAAGCAACTACTTGGACACAGAGGAGAGAAAAAAAGCTGTGGCAGGCATAATGCATGCCTTCATTACGCTGATCAGGCATGTTGAATTGCTATTTGCTGTGCACCCTGCACATATGTTCCCCCACCCTGCTACCCACCAAATAGGCTTTAATTATCGTGCCCCCCAGTGAGACTCTCATAGAGAGCCATTTATCTTAAGATAAAGGATATTTTAACTATTAGGCTACATGTTGGTAAGTAGCCACGGTGCGAAAAAAAAATATATACTGTGAAAGATAATGTTACGCCAAGTAAATTGATACCCAACATGTCAAGCAAAAATTGCGCCCGCTCGTGACATGGTGAAAAACTTTGACCCTTATAAATCTCCATAGGCGACGTTGAATTTTTTTTTTATAGGTTACCAGTTTTGAGTTACAGGGGAGGTCTAGGGCTAGAATTATTGCTCTCGCTCTAACAATCGCGGCGATACCTCACATGTGTGGTTTGGACACCTTTTTAATATGCGGGCACGACTTACGTATGCGCTTGCTTCTGCACGCGAGCTCAGCGGGACGTGTCGCCTTAAAAATATATATTTTTATTATCTTATTTTTTTTATTTTTTATTTTGACACTGTCCTTTTAAAAAAAAATTTTAAGTCACTTTTATTCCTATTACAAGGGATGTAAACATCACTTGTAGTAGAAAAAAAGCATGACAGGTCCTCTTAAATGTGAGATCTGGGGTCAAAAAGACTTCAGATCTCATATTTACACAAAAATTCAATAAAACATTTTTTTTCCCCTTTTAGGAGCATTGGGCGGTAGTGACGTTTGGTGTTGCTTCCGCCATCCAATGGTGTGGAGCCGAGAGGGGGCCATCTTTCCCTCACTTGGCATCCAGCCTGTGATGGTAGAGCAGTGTTTCTCAACTCCAGTCCTCAAGGCGCCCCAACAGGTCATGTTTTTAGGATTTCCCTCAGATGAAATGGCTGTGGTAATTACTAAGGCAATGCAATTGATCAAATCACCTGTGCAAAATAATGGAAAGACTGAAAACATGACCTGTTGGGGCGCCTTGAGGACTGGAGTTGAGAAACACTGTGGTAGAGGACTCTGCCGATACCGTCGGCTCTGGTAAGCGGCGGAGACGACCGGAGCATGACGGGCTCCTGCCCCCGATAAAAGTGATCTCGCGGGAAATCCGCCACGGAGACCACTTGTATCTGAAAGCGGACCGCCCGCTGTTGAAGAGGATACCGGGGGTTATGACATCTATCTGCTGCCATAACAATGGTATTCCACTTCAGACAGCCGACGTACAACTGCAGCAGGCGGTCCTTAAGTGGTTAATGACAGGTCGCTGGTGGGCATCGCTATGTGGCGATCGCTGCTGAGTGCACTTTGTATGCACGTCGATGTGTTTGGCACGTCGAGTTCCTCGGACGTGTGTACGGGGCCTGACAGGTTTTCCTGACACCAAGAGAAAAAAATGTGACAGGAGAGGGAGTTTCAGTACACAGCCTGTGCTTGGCAGCCTCAGCTCCATTCCTATGTGAAGAGGGGTGTGTCCCTAACCTCCAATCAGCAGTGTGATTTTAGCTCCCCATCCCCTGCTTTTTTAAATACTCATACATGCTGTACAATTTCTGCTCTTTGAAAGGCTGTACAGAGGAAATTGCTGCAGATAAAAAGGTACAGCTTATGTAGGAGGATGTTTAACCACTTATATTAGGCACTTTCACTCCCTTGTGTTCCAGACTAATTTTCAGAGCTGTCACACTTTGAATGACAATTGCGCAGTCATGCAACAATATATGAAATTCTTTAAAAAAAAAAAATAGATATAGCTTTCTTTTGGTGGTATTTAATCAGCACTGTTTTTTTTTTTTTACTGGAGAAACTCGCTTTGATATGCGAGTGCTTTGGATTAAAAGCATGCTTTTGGAACAAATTATGCTCGTAATTCAAGGTACTACTGTAATGTAAACCCTTGTTACAGAAATAAGGATGACAGGTCCTCTTTATAAAAGCAAAAGAAGAAATAAAAAAATAAATGTGACCATTCTTTTTTTTTTTTTTTTTAAATATATATTTTTTCTTTCAGCCTGGCCTGGAAGTGATGTCATGATGTCGATCTGGTTCTCCAAAGCCAAAGAGTCGATTAAAGAGTATTAACTATTTGATCGCCTATGGGAGCAGCTGGACTCACTGTCAGATTGTTTCTTGGGCAAATCGCCGGTGTAGTGTCACAGTTTGCTGCCTATCCTAGAATGCTCCGGAAGTCACGTGGCGGTCAACTGCGCATGCGCGATGCGTTCCAAACGCAAATGCGATGCGTTACAATGGATTCACGACAGTGCACACCAGCGAACCCGGCATTCAGGGCGACGTGGATTTAGAGGAAAGTGGCCAACATCCTAACATCCAATCCACGGGGATGTTAAGGAAAGAGCCTGGATGCCGACCGAGGTTTCACTGGTGTGCACTGTCGTGAATCCATTGGAACGCATCGCATTTGCGTTTGGAACGCATCGCGCATGCGCAGTTGACCGCCACGTGACTTCCGGAGCATTCTAGGATAGGCAGCAAACTGTGACAATACACCGGAAACAATAGGCCCGAGAAACATCAGCGAGCTTCGGAAAAGGGGAGAGACGCCCCCTCCGGTCACCTGCAGAAATACAGGTACCGGGGGTTATGGTGGCTGATATCTTCAGCCATAATCCCAGTAAACCACTTGCAAACCGCAACATATATATATATGTATGTATTGCGGTCAGCAAGCGTTTCATAAAAAAATGTAAGTACCTTCTTTCATAATTAACCACTCGCCCCCTGCAGTTGGAATTGCGGGATCACGTATATATACACGTGATCCGGCGCACAGCTGCCACCCTGTAGCAGTAAAACTGCCATAGGGCGGTCGGCAAGCGGTTAATATACAGCTGGCATGCGACCCAGCTCTTTCCTAGCACATCTGTCGGGAAACATCAGTGGGAGGAGCTTATAGTCCTCTGCTGCTTTTCACACGTTCCAAAAAAAAAAAAAACAGCCTTTAAAACACAAAGGAAAAATATTTAATTAATATCAAATAAATATTTGATTAATTATACAAATATGTATTTGAACTCAAATCTTTATTAAGTTTGTATTATCTTCTGTATTTTTGTGCAAAAACGGCTATCTAGGGGGAGGTACTGCCAATCACAGCCTGTTTCACGCCCCTCCAGCCTGAGTCTATTGTTTGTATATGCTTAAAAATACAGGGAGGTGAAACCTCCATCAATCAAAATGTAATATACCACCCCAATTGTGTTTAGCTGTTTAGTGGGCATAGAGTAGGAGAGAGGGGGAGGACTGTCTGTCATATATCCATATCCAGAATATATAAGCCCACACGTGTGACTCTATAGTCACGTGGGATGAACAGATAAGAAGAAGGAGGAAATGAACACCTTAGATCGGTACTGAAACTGGAGCATGCTCAGTAGATGTGGTAATGGCTGAGCTACACAATCTCAGGCTGCAGTGGAGACATAGGCAAGAAGAGAGGGACAGAATACAGAAAACTAATCCCATAGTGACTGTAGTGTAGTGAGTATGTAGTATTGATTGTTTTTATTGATGTGGGTTTAGTGACAACATTGGTTTGTTGGCCGCTTCATATCAACTCACACAATGAAAAGTCTATTGTTGTTACAGAGAATTTATTATCAACAGTAAGTTTGTGGTTATCAAAAAAATGTAAATACATTTCCCTCCAATCAACTCTCAAAGCTCTCAAAAAAAAAAAAAAAATTGTTAATACATTATCTAAATGTTGTGTATATATAATCATGTTGGTTAACATTTTTGCCATGGCGGAACATCAGGATAGTAACAGAAATAATAAATAAAAGCACTTAATAGTGGTGCACATATTGTGCCGTGGCCAGAAATGAGGATAATAGCAGTGTGCTTTGATAGTTGCGGGCCTACGGGGGACTACATTATAGTAAGATGGTGCTCTAAAGAACAGTGAATTGAAAATTCATAGGCGATAAATGGCAATCCTGACAATGCATGGGCCCCAAATGGGAAATTGTATACAATATGCAGGCAATAAACAGTCTATTGTTACAATATTACACTATGCAGGCAGCAACATTTACAATACAGACAGAGAATATCTGCAGTGTGGTGTAGAAATTGGGCAAAGGTGACAATATGGGGGGGGGGGACAAATATGTAATTGTGACTATAAGGCCCCTTTCACACTGGGGCGGGAAGTGTGCTGACAGTATAGCAGCGGTATTTTTAGTGGTGCTATACCGTCGGAATTGCTGCAGAATTGCGGTATTCGGCCGCTAGCGGTGCTTTTTTAACCCCCGCTAGCGGCCAAAAAAGGGTTAATATCTCTGCAGAGGCTCATTGCCGGTGGTATTACCGCGGTTTCCCATTGCTTTCAATGATGCTGCTAGCAGGTCTTTTGGAGCGGTCCTGCTAGCGCACCGCTCCAGTGTGAAAGCCCTCAGGCTTTCACACTGAGACTGCAGGGCAGGAGTTTTTCAGGCGGTATTTAGGCGATATTTTTATCGCTAAAACGCCGGAAAAACTCCTCAGTGTAAAAGGGGTCTTAGTGAGCCAAAAAGGAGTAATTGTGGAAATATGTGAAAGACAATAGTCCATCCAGTTCAACCTATGTATGTGTACGTGTGTCAGTGTCTATAACCACTTAAGCCCCGGACCAATATGCAGCCTAAAGACCCAAGGGGTTTTTACAGTTCGGGACTGCGTCGCTTTAACAGACAATTGCGCGGTCGTGCGACGTGGCTCCCAAACAAAATTGGCGTCCTTTTTTCCCCACAAATAGAGCTTTCTTTTGGTGGTATTTGATCACATCTGCGGTTTTTAGTTTTTGCGCTATAAACAAAAATAGAGCAACAATTTTGAAAAAAAAGCAATATTTTTTACTTTTTGCTGTAATAAATATCCCCCAAAAACATATATAAAAACATTTTTTTTCCTCAGTTTAGGCCGATACGTATTCTTCTACCTATTTTTAGTAAAAAAAATCGCAATAAGCGTTTATCGATTGGTTTGCGCAAAATTTATAGTGTTTACAAAATAGGGGATAGTTTTATTGCATTTTTATTTTTTTTTATTTTTTTACTACTAATGGCGGCGATCAGCAATTTTTTTCGTGACTGCGACATTATGGCGGACACTTCGGACAATTTTGACACATTTTTGGGACCATTGTCATTTTCACAGCAAAAAATGCATTTAAATTGCATTCTTTATTGTGAAAATGACAGTTGCAGTTTGGGAGTTAACCACAGGCGGCGCTGTAGGAGTTAGGGATCACTGTGTATGTGTTTACAACTGTTTGGGGGTGTGGCTGTAGGAATGACGTCATCGATCGTGTCTTCCCTATAAAGGGAATGACGCGATCGATGCGCCGCCATAGTGAAGGACGGGGAAGCCGTGTTTACACACGGCTCTCCTCGTTCTTCAGCTCCGGGGAGCGATCGCGACGGAGCGGCTATAAACAAATAGCCGCGCCGTGGTCCCGGATCGCTCCCCGAGCGGACCCGACCTCCGCATGTAGCGGGGGGGGTCCCGATCGGACCCCCCACCCGCTAATAGGGGAGGACGTACCCATACGCCCATGTGCCTGTACGTGCCATATTGTGGACGTATATGTACATGGGCTGGTCCTTAAGTGGTTAATTTCCCATATCCCTGTATGTTGTGCTCTTTAAGATGTACATCCAAAAGTCAACGCTTATTTGTAGACTGATTCCCTCTCTCCTGTACAATACTTGGTTCTTGGTACAGCTAGCACATGGTAGGCCCAACTCTGACTCTGTTAGGCCCTAGCAACTGCCATTTGCAGGCAGGGACCGCAGGCCTCTTTAGTGTAGCAACAAGATAGTGGAAGAAAAGTCCTTTAGTGCTAGCTGTCCTATGGTGGACTACTGCTCCCAGTCAGTCCTGTTCAGGCTCTGCCAGCCCTCCTAACTGCAGCTACCTGACTCCACTGCCCATGACATCACAGTCTCTCCTGCTGGCTCTACATCTATCTCAGAGTGCACACTCCCAGTCCACCCTGGCATGCCTCCTTAGCTCTCCCAACTGTGCCAGTCACTCACCAGCCCTCCTGGCTGCACTCCGGTTAATCCTTCCTGGAGACTTGCCCAGCAACACTAGCTCCCGTTGTCTTTCTCTGTTCCTCTGTGCCTCTTGTCCAGGTCCTTCTATGCATCTCAGCAAGGCGTCAACTTGTACCCGAACCCAACAGGCCCAAGATCACCCCTCAGACTGGGGAGTGCCTCAAAGGCCCCGACAACCTAATGCTCCATCTCCAGCTTCTTACACCTGACAACTTCTCACCAGCAGGGCTGACCCTGGGTATTTTAAGGAGGCCTGCCCCCTGCCAATCTTAGTTGGGGATCGGTCAGGGCTCCCTGAGACACCTTCAGACAGCTCCACCTCTCTTCGCCTCCTCTCTTCTAGAATCCTCTAGAAGCCAGAGGGAGGTAACCAAAAGATGATGCAAATGTTGAGTCACCTGCTGCTACCCTAGGCCACTCTCAGCCGACACAAAATCAAATCAAAACAATCAGCTTACAGCTAGGCCTGATTGAATTTACCTGTACTCACAAAAATCCTACTTCTAGCACTTACCTAAAGTAGAGGGTGCTACATAAGGTAAGTATGTTTTCTAACTTTTTTCCTCAGGAGCATTTTTTATAACTTGTCATGCAGCAATTTGAGATGCATGTTGGAGGTCTGATGCTTTTTAGTGCATGGTCTGCTTTAAGGTGAATACTCAATCTCACTCCACTAGACTCATTGGAGTATCAGAGGACAATGCTGACACAGGTAGTAACAGATAATCTTTTCATGATGGTATATGATTTATAGAAAAGGAGAGGAAATGTAAGGTAAAGGTAATGTTGAATATACTGATCTGTAACTATATCTTACAGAAGGGCCTGGTTCTGACCCACGTAGCCCACATCCACTCTTTGGAGCAGCAGTTACAGATGTGCACTGAGCCACACCCATTCCCTGGATCTGCCCTCACCAATCCAAACATGCAATACCTGTCGCTACACCATGGACCAGACATGTCACATGGTGAGTAACTGCATTTTGGAGGAATCTCAAATGTCACCGAAATCTTGTTAAGGTATACAATAAAGAGAAGGAGTTTTATGTATCAACATGTTACTAAAAAAACGGAGTTAAAATCTTAGCCACCAATCAGTATCAGACATGCTGCAAAGTTTTAAATCTGATTGGTGCTGTTGGGGAAATAACTCTTAGGTCTGAGGCCGTGTACACACGGTCGGTCAAAACTGATGAAAATGGACTGAAGGACCTTTTCATCGGTCCAAACCGATCGTGTGTGGGCCCCATCGGTCAGTTATCCTTCGGTCAAAAATGTTTGAACTTGCTTTAAAATTTAACCGATGGACTGATAACCGATAGGTCAAAACCGATGGTTAGTATGCAAAAGCATTGGTTAAAAACCCGCGCATTGCTCAGAATCAAGTCGACGCATGCTTGGAAGCATTGAACTTCGTTTTTTTCTGCACGTCGTTGTGTTTTAATTCACCGCGTTCTGACACAATCGTTTTTTTAACTGATGGTGTGTAGGCACATCAAACCATCAGTCAGCTTCATCGGTTAACCGATGACAACGGTCCTTCGGACCGTTCTCATTGGATGGACCGATCGTGTGTACGCGGCCTTACTGTGTTTCCCCCGAAAATAATAATATATACATTTTGGCTGCAAAAAAGACCATAGGGCTTATTTTTGGGGGATATCTTACCGTGTTTCACCAAAAATAAGACCTATCCCTAAAATAAGACCTAGCATTATTTTCCAGGAGGGCTGCAATATAAGCCCTACCCTGAAATAAGCCCTAGTTTAAAATGCTTGTGAAATCCTATAATCCACTCTATTACAGTATTATCTAATGTACAATGTGTGCGTTTCTGTAATATAATTGCGTGGAAGAGAGCTCCTGCGGGTCAAAGAAGCGCAGAGCAGCGCTATAACGAAGGTATTTGGCACAATTATATTACAGAAACACACACATTGTACTTTTATACTACTGTAATAGAGTGGATTCTAGGATTTTACAATAATTTTATCTCAGTTTACACTGGGGATTACTGACAGGCAGGGAGAGCGAGGGGGAGAGAAGGCAGCACATTACATGGTAAGACCTACCCCGTCTTTTGTTGCCAAAATTAATATAAGACCCAGGCTTATTTTTGGGGAAACATGGCATTAGTTTCAGTATTGTGACATAATTTTAATCCCCCAAAAAACATCTTGATTAAAGCACTTTTAAAATGATGTAGTCCATTTTGTGGGAGGATTGTGCTGGTATAGGGTTCAGTGTGTCTCCCTTTGTGGCTGTATTATGAGAAGTACCTTTTTACAGGAGCCCTGTGATCATGTAACCTGCCTGAGCTCTTCTTCTCCGCTCCAAGATTCCCGCTGACGTCAGACCGCTCCGAGCGCGGCAAAGGGAGGGGCCGCAGACGTCAGCCGGGAGGAGAGAAGACCTCTGGCGGGTCAACAGCGGCTGTGGATGGGGTATTTTGCATGATCGTTGCAGGGGGGAAAACACTGCACCTTATGCCAGTGTGGACGTTTTACAAAGTGGATACATTTTTTTAAAAATTAACTTTACTAGGGCTTATTTTCAGGGTAGGGCTTATATTGCAGCCCTCCCCGATAATCGTGCTAGGTGTTATTTTCGGGGATAAAACGGTAGTAATATAAAGATACAAAGAGACTTGCCAAGGAGCAAGAACAGTGTCCATTTTGAATAAGGTGGTCTGTCCTAGGAGGGAGATCCAGCTCTGAATTGAATATTCCATTGATCTTTTAATAATGTCTAGCTATGCATATATCCAATTATATTCAATTATGCATGTCATGACACACAAATTTCAAGGCGTGATGCCATGATGCCTGCCATTTTCATAAAATTAAATCCTTTTTACCTTGTGGTGTTGAGTGAGTGAGTAACTTGTATAGCGCTACAAATGCGAACTAAATTGCCTCAAGGCGCTTTGTATCCAATGCCGTCAGATCCTTCAGAAGAGGTGGGTCTTAAGTTTTTTCCTGAAGGCACAATGGTTTTCTTCCATGCTGATGTTCGTGGGTAGAGCGTTCCATAGCCGTTCTCCTTTAAATTTGTAGCAGGACTTGGGGATGTAGAGGAGGTTTTGGTTAGTTGATCGGAGGGCCCGATTAGGGGTGTAGTGTTTTATTTTCTCGCATAAGTATTGAGGAGTGTTTCCTTGTGAGCATTTGTGGGTGAGGCAGAGGGTCTTGAATGTAACCCGATCCTTTACAGCTAGCCAATGGAGAGTCCTCAGGGCCGGGATGATTGATTCCCAGTTTTTTTTCCCCTGTTACCAGTCTGGCTGCTGTGTTCTGGATGACTTGTAGACGAGAAATCTGGTATTTGGGTAGTCCTAGGTAGAGGGAGTTTGCATAGTTGAGTCGGGAATTGATTGTTCCAACTACTACTGCTGTGTCCTCCTCCGGGATGAAGGGGATGAGTCTACGCAGCAAGCGGAGAAGATAGCAAGATCCGCTGACTACTGATCCTATTTGTGCGTCCATAGTCATGTCTGAGTCAAAAATGACTCTGAGGCTTTTGACTTTGGTGCTTGGGGTGATGGTTTGTCCATGGATGGTGGGTGGTGTCCATGTCGCCCTAGAGTTTGTCTTTCAGTTTGCGTGGAGAAAGAGAAGTTCTGTTTTGGATCCATTGAGTTTGAGGGAGCTCTCCGTCATCCAATTAGCTATTAATGTGAGGCATTTTTCTAGTCCGTGACATTGGTCTTTTTGTTGGTGATACAAAAATAAAGTTGAGTGGTAGAGCAGGTCCTGTTTGCTGATGATTTGAAGGAGTGGGCGGAGGTAGATGTGGAATAGTACGGGCGACAGGTGTGATCCTTGAAGGACTCCACATGTGATGGTGCGCGCTTCCGAAGTGAATGCTCCTAGTTTCACTGTCTGCGATCGATTTTCTAGGAATGATGCGAACCAGGGTAGATCTGAGTCTGCCTAATTCTGTGAGACGAGTGAGCAGAATTTTGTGGTCTACTGTGTCGAAAGATGCACTGAGTTCCAGCAGCACCAGGAGACACGATTCCGCGTCGTCTGCTCCTTCAAAGGGCGTCACCCCATATTTTGAGAAGTGCCGTTTCTGTCCCGTAGCCTGGGCGGAAACCTGATTGTAGTGGTTCCAGGAGTTTGTGGGTGTCTAAATGGGGTTGTAGCTGTTGTACTACTGCTTTATCAATGATCTTGAAGATGTTGCTAAGGTTTGTTACCGGTCTATGGTAGTTTGGGTCTTTGGGGGTCGAGGTTGGGTTTCTTTAGGAGGGGTTTGATTATGCCTTGCTTGAGGGATCACGGAACAATACCTTCTTCGAACGATTGATTTACGAGATGTGTTATGGTAGGTGCCACGATTTCGGTACATTCTTTCAGGAGTTTTGTAAAAATAATGTCATTTGGTGATGTACTGTCTCGGAGATTAGTGATTGGGACCAGAGTAAATTTCGGTTGATTGTAGAATTTTTATATTGATGTTTTCTTCTTGCTTTGTCCGAGTGAGGTCGGTTGTTTTTTTCTGCTGAATTAGTTCAGGAATGTTTTCGATTTTGTCAATAAAAAAATCAGATAGTTCATTGCAGAATTCTTGTGTTTTGTTTGCTGGAGGCTCTAGGTGGGGTTCATAGTCTGAGCGACTGGTTTGAAAAGTTCACGGGGACAGTTTAGGGCTTTTGAGATGGTGTTTGAGAAGTGTTCTTTTTTTTGCTTTGAAGATTGCTTTGTGGTATTTCTTGGTGAGTCTTGCAGTTTGTGTGGTTTTCCTTTGTTGAGTTACTTCTCCAGGCTCCTTCAGCTTGTCTGCGTTCTTGCTTCAGTAATGTAAGAGCGTCATTGAACCAGCCCAAATTTTTTTTGCGGATGAGTGTTCTGCATCTTGATCAGACAACTACCATTTTTGGGTGCTTAGCAGAGTTGACTCCATATTTTTCCAGTAGAGGTTTCCTTTAAGGTTTGAATAAAAAATGTGGTTAAGTTGCCATGATCTGTTTACTGTCAGTAAGATATTAACATTGATTATGTAGCCATACTCTGCTATGTTTGACAAAGGCTTTTCCACTCCAGAATAATCTGAAAGATTTAGTGTCATGTATCAACTTTTCAATTATATTTTTGTATTAATTATCTTTGTTTTATTAGTACATTGACACATGATTATGTATAGTTCACACTGGTGCATTTTGACATGCGATTTGACATCAAATCGCATGTCAAATCGGCGGCATTTGCTGGCAATGGCACCATCCTAATCCATGCAACGCCGCATCTGCAGCGCTGCACTGATTTCAAAAAGTAGTTTCTGTACTACTTCTTGTGCTTTTGGCTCGCGATTTACATTGACAAACTGTCCCTTTGTTTGAAATGTTTGGAGACCCCTGTTCTAGGTGTACAGCAATCACATGCAGATGTTTGCAAACTTCCTTGGGTAGAAGGCAGTACTGTAGTTGCAGTGTCATTTTTAATCCTAGACCATTAAAAATGCTTTATTTAGATTCATCCTTTCAGTTTTCTGATATGATACTGACAAATCAAATGTGTATTGACCCTTAAAATGCATGCCAAGACTAACAATTTCTCTTATTTGCTCCCTTCTGGTTTGTTAAAAATACCATTGGAAGTTTTTTGTTATATCAGTGCAAAAAATACCTGTTCATCATTTCATAAATAAAGAGCTGTCCTGTATCAAGTTCACACTTCCTGTTATCTCAAGGGGAGCTATTGCCCCTCCCCCCATTCTTATCTTGGAACTACAGAATCATTAGATTTTATGTTGGAGATGGGAGAGTCTGAGTAGTTTGGGAAGAGAAAAATAGGCAACCCTTAAGCTGGCCATAGACAGTGTGAATCTCATCCAGTTGAACCGGCCGAGATTCAAACCATGTATGGGCAGGCTGAATGTACCCAAGTTGATTGATCGATCAACTTGGGTACAACCAGCCTGTCTGATTTTACATGCTATTATTGCTGGATGCTGTACCCGCTAGCAATACTCATTGTGTTCTCCAAGCAGGGATGGCTTTTCTCACCCTCCTGCCGGGAGAAGGCAATGGCTCCACGGGAAGAATTCCTCCATCAACACTTACTATGTTGATGGGGGAGCAGGGGGTTGATGGGGGAAATTCGTTCCGTCTATGGCTGGCCTTAGTCCACAAAAAATGCAGTGTGCTGTCAGCCCACAACAGGACCTAGAAGCTGAGGACATTTCTACCAGATCAGGTATTTTTCTGTACTTGCAGGGTCTTTAAAGGGATAAAACGTGGGTCTATGCGCATCTATTGCCAAGATGTATTGCATGCTTTTTTCTAAAAATGTCTGCCCTTACATGCAATTTAATTATGTTATCCCCTCAGTTCTAGAACATGCTGTGAACTGGCAGGCTCCTCGTAGTCTAGACCTACAACGGGACATGGCGGCACAGAGGCGGGACGCAGAACTGGAAGAGGCGAGGAGGGATCTGCAGAACGCTCAGCGCAGAGAAAAACAGCTGAAGGAGGATGTCCTGCGTCTAGAAGAAGCACTGAAACAACTACAAGAAGCCCGGGAGC
The DNA here is from genome assembly GCF_905171775.1 of Rana temporaria. Classification (NCBI taxonomy): domain Eukaryota; kingdom Metazoa; phylum Chordata; class Amphibia; order Anura; family Ranidae; genus Rana; species Rana temporaria. The sequence continues at coordinate 52,067,577 of NC_053500.1, read as the reverse complement.
AGGTTAGGAGAACCTGTAAAGAAATAACTCTTCGTGCCAAATGAGTCTAATTTAAAAAAAAAAAAAACCTCTGTGGTTTCTTCAGTTCTGGTGCAGGCTATAGCCACAATTTAAAAAATTTAGGATTTTTGTCCTTGGTAAATACTAGTCAATTCTTATTTATCAGCTCCAGTTCAGATAGTTTTCCACATTGCATTGGTAATGGAGTACAATATGTACCACCAAGGTGGCTATGAGCAGGACACATGAGAGAGCAGCCATCACTTAACAGAGATGGGGACCTTCAACACCATTTGTCACCCATATTTTATGCCATTTAAAATCACTACCCCAAGGATTCACTACCTCAGTTATGTAAGGCAGAGAATTAACACTTATCATAGACTTAGTGGCACCACTGAGGTGGGATTTTGTAATTTAAACATATGGTTTGACAGACTTTCACACTTTCCATCTCCTTCTTGGAAAATCAACATGAGCCCTAACACTTGACAACTAGATTAAAGCGCAAGTAAACCCATCCATTTAACTGTTTCAAATAAGTTACATTTTTGGCACGTGGCGGGAATGTAACCCTCCTATTGGTTGTGCTCTCAACCAGACTGTCAAACCATCCAATAGCTGGTGTCATAACTGATCACATGTGCAGCACCATGGAAGTTGTAGATTAAACAGAGGCCAAGATGGGAGCTTCCTTGGATGAAAACGACAGGAGGATTTACTTACACTTTAAGGTGATTGAATTACCAGTATGTTCTTGACCAGGGGTCTCCAAACTTTTTAAACAAAGGGCCAGTTTATTGTCCTTCAGAATTTAGGAGGGCCGGATTGTGGCCAGTGGGTGCAGAAAATGTCCCGAGCCCAGCATCAGTAAGAATCAATATGGCCTCAGGGTTGGTGGTCAGTAGGAGGAAGAGTAGTGCCCCTATCAGTAGGAGGAATAGTATCCCATCATTGGTATCAGTGGAAGAAATAGTGCCTCCTTGTTGGTGTCAGTGGGAGGAATAGTGCCTCATATCAGTGGGAGGAATAGTGCCCCAAGGGCCACATCTGGCCCTCGGGCCACAGTTTGGAGACCCCTGTTCTTGACAATCATTAGATCTGAGGAAGCTACAGTAGAACCTCGGATTGCGAGTAAGGCCCCTTTTACACGGGGCCAATCATTACTTGCTCAGCGGGGATCGCTCAGTTGATCCCCGCTGAGCCGGCGATGACAGGGCGGCCCCCGCACACTGTGCAGGGACCGCCCTGTCTTTTCTCCGCTCTCCCCTATGGGGGGATCGGATGAACACGGACTGTCTGTCCGTGTTCACCCGATCCGATTCGCCAGACAGATGGAAAAGTAGGTTTTTCCTCCTTCACACTTTGGCGGATCGGAGCGGGTCGGATGTCAGCGGGCATGTCACCGCTGACATCCGCGGCTCCATAGAGGAGCACGGAGCACCCGTTCAGGTCCACCTTAAAAACTGGCGGACCAGACTTTAAAAATTAGCTGTATTTATCAACAAAGGGATAAGATGAACAAACATATTTTTATGAGTTGCCTAAATATGGACGTTCTTTGGCACTTTGGTTATGGGTGAGAAGCACAGATTGGCATTTTCTCCACATGTTTATTGGTTTTGTTATTATCACAGATAAGTGCTGCAAGTATTAAACTGTGCATGTAATAACAACTTGACCTCCTGAAGATTTACCCCCCCTTTCATGACCAGACCATTTTTTGCAATACAGCACTGCGTTACTTTAACTGACAAATGCGCGGTCATGCGATGTTGTTCCCAAATAAAATGTATGTCCTTTTTTTCACACAAATAGCGCTTTATTTTGGTGGTATTTGATCGCTCTGCTGTTTTTATTTTTTGCACTATAAACTAAAAAAGATAGACAATTTTGAAAAATAAAAAAAACAATATTTTCCACTTTTTGCTCTAAAACATATCCAAATGTAAAAAAATAATTATTTCTTCATCAATTTAGGCCAATATGTATTCTGCTACATATTTTTGGTCCAAAAAAAATTCCAATAAGCGTATATATTGATTGTTTTGCACAAAAGTTGTAGCATCTACAAACTATGGGATAGATTTATGGAATTTTTATTTATTTATTTTTATAGTAATGGCAGCGATTTATAGCGGTAATGCGATAATGCGGCACACAAACTGACACTTTTTTGGGAACCAGTGACATTATTACAGTGATCAGTGCTAAAAATATGCACTGCCACTGTACTAATGACACTGGCTGTAAAAGGGTTAACATCAGGGGCGATCAAAGGGTTAACTGTGTGCCTAGCTGGTGAATCAGTGTAGTAGGGGAGGTGTTTTTACTAGTGGAAGGCATGGATTGCATCTCCTCCCTGCTCACTGGAGCTCTGAGCTGTGGAGGGGCGGGGAGCGGCCGTCTCAGGCTCTCAGCAGTTTACTGAGAGGCTGAGAGGGGTGTTAGTCCAGGCACCTGGCGGATCCAGACTTTATTGTCAGGATGACCCGGTGCCTGGACTGATCTTGGCGACATCAGCAGAGAGTGGACTTCAAACCGCTTTCTGCTGAAAACCGGTCACAGGAGTGCAAAACGAATTACACTTCTGTGACCCAAACAAGCTCGTGCTGGGCTTCTCCTTTAAGGCCCTAGCCCCTGTGCAATCTCTGCATTTTAGTGTGCTCAGGAGGCACAAGTGCAGCATCCAGCCCCTCTGCCTGCAGCTTGTCAAAATCTATGGCAGACTGAAACACACTGCAGCTTGACATGGCTGAACGCTGTACTGCATGGTACTCCCATTTAGGACCCTATGTGTTTAGGGATGATTGTCTAGAAATGCAGAATACCTGTGTTATGGGCATTTGTCTCTGAACACGTAGGAATCTAAATGCATGTACAACTTGATACAGTGTTTAGCCTAGTCCAGCCGCGGCATGTGTCAGCCTACCATATACTTTGACAGGCTATTGGCATTGGGGTTAAACTCTGCCTTGTTCCTTTCAGGCTCAGTATAATGCCAGGATTACACGCACAGGGGCTAGACGGCCTGTGTGCAAGGGGCTTTGGAGTAGTAATTAGAGTAGTACTATTTCCATTTTTCTTATTGATCTTTTGTGATCAGTGGTATTATAGGAAAGTAGGTGAAAATAGGAGTAGAGACTTCTTTGCAGGAGTGACAACCTTTGTGTTTTTTACAACTATTGTAATCATTTTGAATAATTATGTAGTTATAGACGTTTCTTTGAAATCTTAAGAAATCTTTTTTTCTGGTCATTAGCTTCAACCTACTTTTTTTGTACATAATAAACAGAACTGCTATACATATCCCTTTCACGCATTAGCCTAGTTCTGATCTTTGTTGCTTATAAGTTAAAATCCATATTTTTTCCTTTAAAATAACAAACATGTTGGGCCAGATCCACAAATAGCAGGCATAACTTAACTTTTCCCATTTAAATTACACTGCCGCAAATTGTCCAAGTCAGTGCCCGATCCACAAAGCACTTACCTGGAAATTTGCAGCGGTGTAACTTAAATCTGTCCGGCGCAAGGCGGGTCAAATAGAATGGGGCGAGTCCCATTTAAATAAGGCGCGCTCCCACGCCGGACGTACTGCGCATGCTCCGTCGGGTAAATTACCCGACGTGCATTGCGCTAACTGACGTCGCACCGACGTCATTTGCTTAGACGTTAACAGAAATGGCGTCCAGCGCCATTCACGGACGTCTTACGCAAATGACGTGGATGTTTAAATTTCGACGCGGGAACGACGGCCATACTTAACATGGCTTAGGAGAACTAGGGCTCAGCCCTAGTTTTACGCGGCGTAACCCGACGGAAACCACGTAGATTTAGATCGACGGGCCATTCGGGATGTTCGGGGATCGCCGTAAGTCTTCATTTGCATATTCTACGCCGGCCTCAATGGCCTCGCCACCTAGCGGCCGGCCTAGAATTGCATCCTTAAGATCCGACAGTGTAATTCAATTACACCTGTCGGATCTTAGGGCTAGCTATGCGTAACTGATTCTATGAATCAGTCGCATAGTTAGAAGCAGAGATACGACGGCGTATCAGTAGATACGCCGTCGTATCTTGTTTGTGGATCTGGCCCGTTATACTTACCTCCACTGTGCAGTTCGTTTTGCACAGAGTGGCCCCGGTCCACGTCTTCTGGGGTCCCTTGCGGCTGTCTCTGTCCTCCCCGCAATTACTCACCACAGTCATGCGAGAGCTCGCATCGTAGTCAGTAATTGCGGGGCGCGCTCCCGTGATCCAGCGAGCGGCCATAGCCGCTCACTGTATCACTCGGCCCCGCCACTCGGCGCGCCGCGTCACTGGATGTGATTGACAGCAGTGCCAGCCAATGGGTACACTGCTCTCAATCCATCCGCTCTAGCCAATCAGCGGCCAGGCTGAGCGGCGAAGAGGATATCGGGACCGCGTGGGACTTTCGACGGGTCAGGTAAGTAAAACGGGGGCTCGGAGGGGCCGGCAACACCGGATGTTTTTTCACCTTAATGCATAGATTGCATTAAGGTGAAAAAATGTTTTCATATACAACTCCTTTAAAACCCCCAAACATTATATATATCGGTCTTTCAAACGCACTTTTTGGGGGGAAAAAGACACCTGCACGAATAAAAAAAAAAAAAGTAAAGTTACCCCAATTTTTTTTATAATGTCAAAGATGATGTTACGCCGTGTAAAAAGATGCCTAACATGTCATGCTTTGAAATTGCGTACACTCGTCGAATGGGGACAAACTACGGTACCTAAAAATCTCCATAGGTGACGGTTTAAAAAATGCAATTACCAGGTTATAGTTACGGAGAAGTTTTTTTGCTAGAATTATTGCTCTCACTCTGAGGATTGCGGCGATACCTCACATGTGTGATTTGAACCCTGTTTACATTTGCAGGCGCGACTTACGTATGCATTTTCTTTGCCATGCGAGCACGCGGGGATGGGGGCGCTTTAAACTTTTTTTTTTTTTTACCTTGTCCCTTTTAAATAAAATAAGAATTCTGATCACTTTTATTGCTGTCACAAGGAATGTAAACATCATTTGTGACCGTAATAGGTGGTGACAGGTACTCTTTATGAAGGGATCGGGAGTCTAAAATACCCCAAATCCCTCCTTTGCACTTAAATGTATTCAGATCTGCAAAAACTGTGATTCTGAATACTCATTTTTTTTTTCAAATCGACGCTATTGACATCAGAGTAAACTGTAAGTGACGTTGTGACGTCGCTTCCGGGATTTTACATTGGAGACCCGATCAGAGCCGAATCCATTTTTTTCTGGGTCTCCGCCTAGGCAGAGGAGGGGCCGGCTAGTGGGTCGGGTCTCCCGGCGGGACGGGAGGCCTGGGAAAAGAGGCTGAAGAGCGGCGGAAGGCGGCGGGAATGGGAGGATATCCCCTCCTGCTACTTTAGGATAACAGCCAAGTGACTTTTAGCCGCATCAGTTGTTTTCACTAAAAAGCCAACCACTGCCTCTAACAAACGGTTGCAGGCATCACCCCGCTTTCACCCCTTCGAGCCATGAATGCAAATTTGCGTACGGCCGGCGCAAAGGGGATAATCTTTAATTATGTAGAGATCCTCCAGTGTCTACAAGGGCCGGCCTGTCTGCAAATCAATGATGAATAGGAAGAGGACTTAGTTTGGAGGAAGGCTGCACAAAGAAGTAGACTGCTCCAAATGGCTACAAGGCTAATATAAATAATTATAGGTTTAAGACTTTTGCATTATTTATCATTTTAATTTAGTGCCATCATATGTGCATTTACTTTCCTGTTCCAATATCACACTTGTGAGATGTAAATACTATCAGTATTAAGATTTGTGTACACGATTCATATGTATGTTGCATAATAATTTTATGCTTGCAATTACTTGTATGAACTTTTTTGCATGCAATTACCATGTGTCTACTGTCTCTTCATTACACCTAATTCATTTCTTTCTTTGTGTTTTTTTTTTTTTTTTTATTTTGTAACACTACCACATGTACATGGTGTGATTTAATAATTTTTGGACTATGTTGGAAAATCCTGCATTTGATAACATTTGTGTTAATTTTTTTCCCATTGCATGCTACTACATCATTAATTGTTAATCTATGAAAATGTTACATGTTTGTTCTGTGTGTAATGCTGCATGTTAAATGTCTACATTAAAGTTACATGTTTGTTTTGTGTGCTGCATGTTAACGGTTTCTCCTAAAAAAGGCAAAGGTGTCGTATTGGGAGTTGAACCAATAAATAAAATACTAAAAGGTTCTTTGTTGCATACAGGACATGGTTAGGGATGCGGTTCAGCTTTTTGGCTACCATGTATTTGTGGCACATCCAACGAGTTTGAAATTTGTGGTCCTAGAGAATTAATTTAGCTTTGTAACCATAATGCACTTTTTAGCTTTTGAATGTGAATAAGTGGCCTTAAAAGGGACAATAAGGGGGCTTTTGTATAGGCTCTCACTATAAAAGGTTAAGGTTACAGCAGTCATATGGACAATGTGCTTTATGTGTGATAGGGAAAGCAAAGAAAGTGCTGATGACAAACTGCATAGGGATAGATTAGTGTAGGGTTTGTAGGCACTGGCAAGCAGTGGCGGCTGGTGCTCAAATTTTCTTTGGGGGGGGGGGGGGCAAACAATACTAAACAAAAAAAAACCTGATCAATTGCAGCCTCGCTGTGCCATAAAATGCAGCCACTTGTGCCCATCATATGCAGCCACTTGTGCCCATCATATGCAGCCACTTGTGCCCATCATATGCAGCCACTTGTGCCCGTCAAATGCAGCCACTTGTGCCCCTCATATGCAGTGACTTGTGCCCATCAAATGCCACCACAGTGACCTCCACCCACCCGCTGTCTGCCCGGCACTTACCCCAACTTAGTGGCGGGTCAGGGAGTGGGTGACGGCGGCGAGCTGTGGGATGGCTCCTGTGTCCTCCATGCTTCCCCCTCCTCTTTTCTTCAGTCTGCTAGGCATTGCTTTCAGCCAATCAGGTGACGGTATTAGATCCGCACTACCTGATTGACGGAGAGGCGGTTCAGTGTTAGAAAGGCAAATATTAATTTGCTTTTCTAGCACATCTGGGTGGACTGCGAGCGCAATGCTCTGCACTCCAAGTCCACTTTTTTCGAAGCCAATTAGAGCCTATGGCTGTAATCAGGTGCTTAAAAAAACACCCCCGCTGCTGGAATTCAGGCAACCGGTGTCCGAAAAGGGGCTGGTCGCCTGAATAGGGGGTGGCAGCGGCGGCCATGGATAGATTCATGCTATGCATGAATCTATCCATTAGTCATAGAGGGGGTGGCTCGAGAGAGGGGTCATGTAGACAGTGCTGTTTATCTTTTCGGGGGCGGGGGGGATTTTTGGCCCTTCGTTTTTTCTTTATACAAATACTTTATATAACAAAACTGGGTCTTCCAAGACTTTCAGAAAACAATATAAGATTAGAGATATACCATAGTACAGGATACAACAGTAATCATCCAATAGATAAGACTACAGTACAAAATAGTAGTATAAAATCCAAAACACATGTAGGTTTGGCAGGCTGTCTGTAATAATACAAAACCAAATGAAAACCAGAGATGGATCCCATTTAATAAAGGAAGTATGCAGCATATGATTGTAGAGAAGGTGCATATGCAAAGCACAGAGGAGTACCACCCGGATTTTTGAATTTTATAGTAAAAGGGAGAAAAGAGGAAAAGGTTAAAGTGTAGCTATAGAAAGAAAAAGGGGCAAGAAGAAAATAAAAGGGGAGGAGCTGGGATGACCGGAGGGAGTGCGTCACCAGCACCCTCAATCAGTGGAGCCTGCCTCAAGGACGGCCTTACCCACCTCAGAGTAGACAAATATGTTTCACAACGCCCAGGTTTTGGTGTACACCTCTCGCTGTGTGGAAAGAACCAGGTCATCTATACGATTCAGCTCTTCAACCTTATTAAGTCAAAGACCAATGGTGGTGGCTAGGAGCCTTTCCAGGTAACAGGGATGCATGATTTAGCAGCATTAAGGAGGAGGTAAAGCACAAATCTATTGTAGATTTTGACAGGTATATTTAAAACATGGAGGAGAAAGAAAGCCGGATCCTCCAGGATATTATAATCGGTGAACTTTTGAACAATTCTCCAAACCTCTTCCCAGTAACGCTTGAGTCTAGGGCAGGTCCAGAAAATGTCCTCTGTTCCTTCTGGCACTACCAGCACTGATCACGAGTATTTGTAAAGTATTTATGTAAAAGCAATGGTGTGTGGTACCAATGGGTCAAAATTTTGAAGTTGGTTTCCTGGACCCTCGTACAAATCAAGGATTTTAAGGCAAACTTAAAGTGGAGGTTCACACTATAAAAAAATTCTAACACTACATCCAGCACCGTGCTGCATATAAAATGACACTGACCTTTATTTTTTTTCCCCCGTAGATATCGTTTAGCCGTGGAATTCACCGCGGCTTCCGGGAAGGGAATCCTGCGGGAGTGGGCATTCCTATTGACATGCCAATCAATTGGCATGCTAAACGACGGCGCACACAGCGCGTCACGACTTCCTGAAGGAAGATCGGGTCGGCTCTATTCGGCGCCTGCGCACCGGCGCCGATTAGACCCGAGCCGACCCGAGCTTCTTTCGGGAAGTACGTGACGCGCTGTGTGCGCCGTCGTTTAGCACGGTGCGGGAATATTCGCGATCGTCTCACGGTGAGGAAGAACGGGGAAATACTGATGCAAACAAGCATTTCCCCAGTCTTCCTAGTGACAGGACAGTGATCACAGCTTCCTGTAATCGGAAGCTATGATCACTGTTGTGTCACACATAGCCCATCCCCCCTACAGTTAGAAGCTCTCCCTAGGGCACACTTAACCCCTTCAGCACCACCTAGTGGTTAACCCCTTCACTGCCAGTGTCACTTTCACAGTAATCTGTGCATTTTTATAGCACTGATCACTGTAAAATGACAATAGTCCCAAAAATGTGTCCGCCATAAAGTTGCAGTCACGATAAAAATCGCAGATCGCCGCCATTACTAGTAAAAATAATAATAATAATAATAATAAAAAAAGACATAATTCTATCCCCTATTTTGTAGACGCTATAACTTTAACGCAAACCAATCAATATACACATATTGCAATTTTTTTTACAAAAAAATAGGTAGAAGAATACGTATCGGCCTAAACTGAGGAAAAAAAATGTTTTTTATATATTTTTTGGGGATATTTGTTATAGCAAAAAGTAGAAAATATGGCATTCTTTTCAAAATTGTCGCTTTATTTTTGTTTAGAACACAAAAACAAAAACTGCAGAGGTGATCAAATACCACCAAAGGAAAAAAAGGATGTCAATTCTGTTTGGGAGTTACGTTGCATGACCGCACAATTGTCAGTTAAAGCAGCGCAGTGCCGAATCGCAAAAAGTGGCCTGGTCTTTGGCCAGCAAAATGGTCCGGGGCTTAAGTGGTTAAAGGGTGAGCTTTGAGAGCGGGGAGTAAATCCCCAAAACTCTTTGTTGCTCTATGCAAGGGAACACAGGTTTAGGCCTGTTCTAGTTGTGGCCAGAGCATAAGGTCCGCATTTGGCACCAATCAATTAGTCTGCTAAGTGGGCCGCTTGGTAATATTTATATAAATATGGGATGGCTAGTCCCCCAAATTGCTTAGGCAATGTCAATGGTTGACGGCAGATTTGGGACTGTTTGTGGGCCCAGAGGAACTCAGTAAACTGAGAATTAACTTGTTGAAAGTATCGAGGGGGAATAACGATAGGCAGGGCCTGGAAAAGGTATAGAAATTCTGGCAAAATGCAAATTTTAATAATGTTGCATAGCCTGAACCACGAATGCAGTCTGCGATGCCACGTCTCCAATAAAGAGCGCACTTTGCCCCAAAATAGGGGGAAATTAAAACATAAGTCTACCTTTGTGAACATATTACATGTTCCACCCAATTTTAGGGTGGAACATGTAACATGTTCCCAAATGTTGCAGCCGTTGCCCGATCCCCCCCCTGCTCACTGTGACAGCAGTACGGGGAGACGAACCCTGTACTAGCTGTCACTTTCTGAAATTATCGTGGCCATGTGGGGCTCCGCCCACACGGCAACATCATTCATTCACACAGCTCTTTGTGTGATTGAACTACAAGCCCCAACATCCTTTGCAGCTGTCAGCTTGTAGTTTCTAACGAACTACCACATGCACATTTTTTTTTTACCTGCTAAAAAAAGTGCATTTATTATTCTTTTCTAGGGTTGTCCCGATACCGATACTAGTATTGGTATCGGGACCGATACAGAGCATTTGCGCGAGTACTTGTACTCGCACAAATGCTCCCGATGCCTGACCCGATACTTGGTCAGCGGGCGGAGGTTTTGAGCAGAGAGGGCAGGCAGAGTTTGTGAGCTACGAGGGCGGGTATATGCTGCCCCCCCCTCCGCGCGCCGCGTCCTCCTCCATGCTGTGTCCCGTGTCTCCTTCCATAATGCTGCTTTCCCCCCAAGTGATGCTGCTGTCCGCACTCCGACCGTGTCCCCCTCCGTGCTCCTGCTGTCCTCCTCCATGCTCTGTGTCCCGTGTGCCCTTTTCATGATGTTGCTCTCCCCCCGAGTGATTCTTCTGTCGGCGCTCCGCGTCCCCCTCTGTTTTCCTGCTGCGATGCTGCTCTCTTCCCCTCCATGCTGCGTGTCCCGTGTCCCCTTCCTGCTGCTGTCCCCCTCTGCTTTGTTTCCCCTCCATGTCCTCCTCCACTCCCTCTGTCCTTATCAGGATGGAGAGCGGAGGTAGGAGCCACTAAACTCGGCTCCTACCTGTTGTGAATGAACAGAATCAGTGTTTACGATGCTTCAGTTTATGAATAGAGAGGAGCCTCTCCTGTCCATTCATTTTAGCTGAGGCTGCAGAGAAAGGGACTGTGGAATCTGTGTCCTTAGTCCCTTTCTCTGTCTCAAAGGTGAGATGTCAGGGGTCTGTTAAGCTCAAGCCCCCCCCCCACAGTGCTAAAAAAAAAAAATTGCAATAATTATAAATAAAAAAATTAATTGTAAAAAATAATAAAAATAAAAAACACACCAACACCATCCACTCCCCCCCCCCCCCCTTAAAAAAAAAAGAAGAAAGCATCAGAAAAAATACTGACACATGTGCCACTGTCACATGACATTGAAAAAAAGTATCGGTAATCGGTATCGGCAAGTACTTGAAAAAAAGTATCGGTACTTGTACTCGGTCCTAAAAAAGTGGTATCGGGACAACCCTATTCTTTTGTAAAAAGTTAACTTCTTTTAAGGTCAAATGTAGGAGATATAAAGAGAGCCATGCATGAATCCATGATAAAAAAAACAAGCTTCCTTATCAACCATCTCGCAGACAACCAATTAAACCTGTCTAATAGTATGCGTTAAAAACAGGGGTTTAGTCCGCACGCATTTGCAAATGCATGCGTAAGCCACAGAGCCTCGCCACGGCACCCTGGTATCTGTGGTACCTAACTCTAACTTATGGGTGTCTCCACAGTGGAGGCACATGCATTCTAAAGGATGGTCAGGGCAGGTGGTCTGAAGGGGAGCCAACCCCTTCTTAAAGGTACAGGAGCACACCAAACACCCAGCAAGTTGCTCAATGGCTGCAAAGGTGTTAGTGTGGTGCCTGACCAATACACACAACAGTGATACAAAAAAGACGCCACTGCCCCATCTATAGCTGGCCATTGCAGTAAGGTGCAATAGAAGGCTACATGAGATATAAACAGGGCCATGGATGAATCCATGGGGAAAAAACAAGCTTACTTACCGACCAGTTCGCAGACAACCAATTAAACATGTCTAACAGTTACCTAACACTAACTTATGAGTGTCCACACAGTGGAGGCACGTGCATTCTGATAAACGGGAGGGTATATATGTACCAAGGTATTTCAGAGCCAAATCTGTCCATGGCTCTTAATTTTATCTTAATGCTGCTGATGTCCTGCAGCGTATGTATGGCCTGTCCCTCTCCACATGCACTCCAGAGATAACAGCAGTACTGTATTTAGGTTTTGTGCTGCCCTAGGCCTGACTAAACTTGTGCACCCCCTAATTTAAATATGACCCACCCTTTCCTTCAAGGCCACACCCCTTTCTGTTTAAGACCCACTCTGAAATTTTCGAGTGGGGACACTAGTTCTGAGGGCCTGGGAGGACATTGGCTTCCCTAATTTGCATAGATTTCCTCTCGCTTCCTGTTCGGCTATGGGGCAGGAAGTGAAGGGAAATCTCTGCAATGGGACAGGGATGGTAAAAAATAAACTGACAGGGGCTAAAACCCTCTCTTACTCTATCCAAAAGTGCCTATAGTTCTACTTTAAGCACAAATTTCTGATAATTTTATGGAGAGGACTAAGAAGATATAACTATGCCAATGGGGCAGTAGAAAACATATAGCACAGTGAGGAAGGTTTGTGGTCCAGGATGATAGGACAGTCAAAATTAGAAGCAGCTTGTGTTACACTAACAGTGTAGCGCAAGCCAGGGGGGCTCTTTCCGTGCTGCCCCCTGCAAAATGCTGCCCTAGGCCTGGGCCTTGTTGGCCTAGACCAGGATACAGCGTTGGATAACAGGATGCATTTGTTTTGTTTTTCAGAGAGCATATTTCCTGTTGCTGGCTACAATTATTTTTTTCCAAAGGCTTTTTTTTAAGGTAGCAACAGTGCAATATGCCTGGACAATAAGCATTGGCACAGAAGAGCATATAGTTTCCTTTGAGAGAGCAAGGTGATTTACTGGCAGAACAGAAGTTTGTATGAGACAGGGGCAGCCCGTTGTCACTCCATAACACCAAGCGTCCAAACAAGGACCTTTATATCATGAAAGCTAGCAACTAAAATGAAAATAGGCTTAAATTCTGAGTGATGTCATCATGTTAAAATTTATATCAGATGTTAGAGGTTGTGTTTACATCTACTTCCCTGCTCCAGTTGACCAGCTCCTTGCTCAGGGGGTTATTACCCTAGACCCAAAAAATGAATGCTTTCAGGGTTTCTATTCAAACCTTTTCACTGTTCCCATAGCAAAGGGAGGCATTTGGCCCATTCTAGATCTGAAAACCCTCTACTACAGGGGTGCCCAACCTTTTGAAGAGTGAGGGCCACTTAAGCAACTTGGTAACCAGCCGTGGGCCACAATTAACAGATCGCGCGGATGATAGGTCACAGCTATTCTATAGGCCCTCTGATCTGATCCACCCAGATGGAAGAAGGGGACAAATTCCCTTCTGTTTTTTTTTTGCGTATTGGAGATAGACGGGTATGAGCTGTCAAAAGTCTTTTTACATCTGTCGTTCTATAGAGGTGAATTGAGGATCCGATTGGGTTGGGCCGATCGTGTGAAAAGAGCCTAAGACTGTTTTCACACTGATGTGCTGCAGTTTGCCCAGGGCCGATCCTAGGGTCACAGACGCCTGGGTGCAGAAATATTTCTGGCGCTCCCACATGGGCATGGTCATCTTACTAACTCCTCCCCTTTACAAATGTTTTTATAGTTACAACTCAAACATAGAGATGCTCCCCTAAGAAGTCTTCATTAGTGTCCCCTATCAGAGTCCCCCCCAGCAGGTGTCCCCCATCAAAGCCCCCCACAGCAGGTGTCCCCCATCAGAGCCCCCCCAGCAGGTGTCCCCCATCAGGGCCACCCACAGCAGGTGTCCCCCATCAGAGCCCCCCCACAGCAGGTGTCACCATCAGAACCCCCACATCAGGTGTCCCCATAGATCAGTACTTGTCCAATAGATCCCTGTAGCTCAGGCGTGCTGGGAGCAGAAGCAGATTACAGGGGGTGGTGCATACGTGGCATCTTTGGTTACTTGGAGGGTGGCACTCAGAGAGCATTTCTGGGAGTGCACAGGATGATTGGAAGCAGCTCTCGCCAACCCAGAAGCCTCATCACACCGCCTATGGGAGAAGAGCCGACACACGCAGAGGGGGCGGGGCAGACAGGAGACTGCTCCATGCACACCGGACAGAATTAATTAGTGGAGCCTAGTGCCTAAACGTGTTCCAGTACTAGGCTCCGCTGTGGTACCCAGCCCGGATTCCGGGGACATCGGGAGTTATGCGCTCTTGTCAGTTGCCAGCGGAGAGAGCAAATGGGATGGGGAACCGCAGCACCCGTTATATACGCTCCGCCTCTGGACACAGACAAGGAGGAGGGAGGGGAGCACTTTGGAGCTTCAGCGCCCCCACCTCTGAGGCACCTGGGTGCGGAGCACATGTGCACCCTGCCTAGGGTCGGGCCTGAGTTTGCCCACACCGCGGGTGCAGCGTACTGCACCTGTGTCTATCCTGCGGGTTAGCTGAACTTTGCCATAGACTCTGCCTGTGGCAAAAGCCGGCGCTCTACAGGAAGCATTGGCTTATGGGGCTCTGCTCTGCAGACGCTTTCTTCCTCTACCACCAGCTTAATTCACAACACTAATGCTGTGGTATGGATGGTCGGCAACCTGCGATCTGGGCTTGCCAACCCCCATTCCAGAGCTGGAGGTCGCGGGCCACATCAGAGGGCTCCGCGGGCCACTGGTTGGCCACCCCTGCTCTACTAGTTCCTGCCTTCATTGCCTTCCCCCTTCTGGGGATCTTCTGGCCTCCATGGACATCAGGAATGCTTACTTGCACATTTTTTTTCCTCCCGACATATATCATCTGTGTTTCGGTGTAGGTGCTCAGCACTTTCAATTTGTTACCTTTCCCTTTGTTTGTCCACGGTCCCTCTGATCTTCATCAAAGTGCTTCTCTTGGTCCTAGCTCTTCACTGTTCTCCGGGTATACATGTTATGGGATACCTGAACGATTTCCTATTCAAATGGGAGGTGTTAGATCATCTGTCCTATTCTGTACTGTATTCCAAGAAACTAATTTTACTGCTAAGTCAAAAATCGTATTTTTTGTAGCCTTCTCTTCGCCTTTTGCCCATTAAGAAAGACTTATGCCACGTACACATGATCAGAATTTCTGATGGCCTAAAATCCGATGGAATTTTTTGTCGGAATTCCATTCAAGCTGTCTTGCATACACACTGTCAGACCAAATTCCGACCATCCAAAACGCGGTGACGTAAAACACTACGACGAGCCGAGAAAAATGAATTTCAATGCTTCCAAGCATGCGTCGACTTGATACTGAGCATGCGTGGGTTTTTTCTCAGTCGGAGTTGCACACAGACTATTGGAATTTCCTATAGTTTTTTTTCCCATCGGAAAAAAAATAAAACATGTTATATTTCTAAACACCAACGGAAAAACGTTCGATGGGGCCCGCACACGATTGGAATTTCCGATGAAAAAGTCCATCTGACTTTTTTCATCGAAAATTCTGATCGTGTTTACGCGGCATCACACAAAATTTCAGTTGGGTCGCTCTTGCAGCATCCTTCCCAGCTAGCAATCTTTTCATTTTATTGGGATTTCCTTCATTTCACTATAGCACGGAAGGGGTATTATTGTAGTATAAAAAATGCAACTGGCTGCCTGAGATACAAAAGATTATGGCCTGGATTCACAAAGCACTTACGCCGACGTATCTCGAGATATGCCGCGTAAGTGTAACTATGCGCCGTCGTATCTGTGCGCCGTGCCCACAATCTGAGATACGCCTAAAATTAGGCTTCCTACGACCGACATAACTTGCCTACGCCGTTGTCTCGTGGGCGCATATTTACGCTGGGCGCATTTGCCGCTCCCATTGATTTTCTATGCACATATGCAAATGAGGGAGATACGCCGATTCACAAACGTACTTGCGCCCGGCGCATAATATACGCGGTTTGCGTAAGTCGTACGTCCGGCGTTAAGTTATTTCCCATATAGGAGGCGCAACTCATGCAAAGGTATGGACCAGGGAACAGAGCCGTCGTATTTTACGTTGTTTACGTAGTACGTAAAGAGGGTTGGGCGTAGGTTACGTTCACGTCGTAGGCAGTGATCCGTCGTAACTTAGGGAGTAGTTCCGACGTGATTCTGCGCATGCGTACTGGGATGCGTCCACAGGACGGCGCATGCGCCGTTCGTTTTAAGTACTTCTGTGGCGCTTGGCCCATCATTTGCATGGGGTCACGCCTCATTAGCATGGCTCACGCCCACTTCCACCTACGCTGGCTTACGCCGAGGAAACCCAGCGTAGATTTGAGAGTGAGTGGGAGCACTGGCTTCCTGAATACTGTGCTTGCCTCTGTGCGCTGCGTCGGCATAGCGTATATTAGATACGCTACGCCCGCATAAATATGCGCCGATGTATGTGAATCCGGGCCTATGTTGGCAAAGCAGAGGGATTGCTGCTGTGCCTCTGCTGTGTACAACCAAACCACCTCATCAATACCAAAAAAAAAAAGTAAATACATATAAAAGTAAAAATGTAACTTAACTAAAAATAAACCAGAACAAAAGGTGGCTATTAATATTTTCCACTAAATAATATGGAAGGGGATGCAGCACAAAACTTGGACAGACTGAGTCTCAGACTGCCAGACTTTGGGGTGATTATAGTGAAGCTTGGTGATTTTTACCTACAGGTAAGCCTATAATAAGGCTTACCTGTAGGTAAAATTAATATCTCCTAAACCTGCACGGTTTAGGAGATATTCCCCCTGCATGCAGCCGCTGATGTCAGCAGCGCAATTGCACTCTGAAGGTCCGGCGTATGGTCCCCGAACTTTAAAGCTCCTTGCCAAAACGGAGGGCTCCCGCGCGAATGTGCCAGAGTGACGTCTTTGCGGCTCCGGCCACTCACATCGCCGGAGCCCGCAAACCTGAAGAAACGGATCCGGGCACCGCTGCGGGGGCTTCATTCTAAGGTAAGTATTGTATGCTAGTATGCGGTGCATACTAGCACATTATGCTATTGTCTTGCAGGTTTTTTTTTTCAGTGGTTTACTACCGCTTTAAGGGCAACTGATGCATGGAAAGCCACTGTAAATATGTGTGGCTATTGTCTTTCAAGTAATACATTCAATTTCTATTTCAAGATAAAAAACATGTCTTGTCTTTCCCTCATATGTTGCAGCCTAACCAGCCACTGTACAATATTTGTGGCTATTATCTCTAAAATGATAAACTCTAGTGCAGTGGTTCTCAACCTGGGGGTCGGGACCCCCTTGGGGGTCAAATGAGGGTTTGCCAGGGGGTCACCAAATCCTGGGCTGTTCCTGGAGCCCGCAGCCACCCATTTATTTCACGACATGGCTGGGGGGGGGCAGTGACTAGATGTCAGCTGACGTGAGGAATGTGAAGTGGGAGAGGCTGGAGGAGACCCTATCTCCTGATCTCAGCATAGATGTCACTTCTGGGAGACACCACAAAGTCTGAGACACCGTGAATGCGGAGTAACCCTACCTGTGATTATAGTTGCCATTAAAAGTCCCCACTACAGTTCTCAGATCAGCAGATGACCTTGATCAAGAGCACCTAAGTTCACTGATCAGAACTCCCCCCAGCACTGCCACTGATCCCAACTCCCCTCCAGCATTGCCATTGATCCTATTTACCCCCCCCCCCCCAAGAAATAAGAGAAGGAATAAAAATAGAGACTACATGGAAGGGAGAGAAAAAGAGCGGAAGGAACAAAGAAAAGGGGAGCAAAAGACGGCTAGAGAGGCATGGGGGGGGGGGGAAGGGAAATAAAGGAGAACAAAGAGAAAGAGGGGTACATCCTCAAATGTACCATACGGGGTTTTAATACTGTATGAGTGAAAGGGACTGAAGGAGCGCTAAATGTCCATGGGTTAGGGGCACAAATTACTTGCCTTGGATGCTGACGACCCACGCTACGAAAATAATTTTACTGTTAGGGGTCCCCGCAACTTGGGAAATTTTATCAAGGGGTCACGGCACTAGAAAGGTTGAGAACCACTGATCTAAGGGGATGTGATCAGGTAGAAGGGGCATTGATCTAAGGGGATGTGATCAGGTAGAAAGGGTATTGATCTAAGGGGATGTGATCAGGTAGAAAGGGTATTGATCTAAGGGGATGTGATCAGGTAGAAGGGGTATTGATCTAAGGGGATGTGATCAGGTAGAAGGAGTATTGATCTAAGGGGATGTGATCAGGTAGGAGGAGTATTGATCTAAGGGGATGTGATCAGGTAGGAGGAGTATTGATCTAAGGGGGTGTGATCAGGTAGGAGGAGTATTGATCTAAGGGGATGTGATCAGGTAGGAGGAGTATTGATCTAAGGGGAGGCCAGAACATAGAGCAGCTCCAAGCCCGGCGACGCCATGTTTGTTTATGGTGAATCCAGCACTTCCGGGATCACCGGCTGCTCCCGCACCAACGAAACAGAAGGGAAAGATTTGTTTTAGTGTAATTCCTTAGATTGGACACTAGGTGGCGACAGAGATCGCAGCACGTCTGCGGGACAGAACTCAGAGGGAGCGCTAAATGTCCATGGGTTAGGGGCACAAATTACTTGCCTTGGATGCTGACGACCCACGCTACGAAAATAATTTTACTGTTAGGGGTCCCCGCAACTTGGGAAATTTTATCAAGGGGTCACGGCACTAGAAAGGTTGAGAACCACTGCTCTAGTGTTTATTTCAAGATAAAACCTGCCTTGTCTCTTTCTATTTGCTGCCTATTCAAATGTTCAGGTTTTGTCCTGAAGATAGCCAATTTCTTTACATACCTGAGGTCTATATATTGAATATTTAGGGAATAATAGGGTATACAGGAGTAGGAGGGCGTTCTTGACATTTTACTAAACTTTTAAGACAATGCAATGTGGTATTGCAAAAAAACAAAAAAATAAGCTCCCAAAGTATAATGTTAAACTGTTTTGTCAGTGGACAGTTTGAATGAATTTAAGATCTTTAGCAATTTTTCATTTAAGAGTAAAATTTCCTGTCTGCTATTTCCATTGGTAAATTAAATTCTATTAGGTTTCACAGTGAAAATTGCCCAAAGATGCCTTTTTTTTAAATTGTAATTGTAATAATTGCAATGATTTTGTTTGGTGGGACCTCCACCCTTTATTTCTGGTCAGAAGCAAGACAGTGCCAGCCCGAGAAGCCCATCTCTGAGTGATACAACATAATAATCACCCAAAGGAAGAAACACACTGTGAATGTAACTTTTCTAGAACAAAATAAAATAAAAATTCTGCCTACGATTAGTCTCCCTTCCCTTTCTTGCAAACTCTCACGAGAGTTTGAGAGAGCTGTGCATGATGTCATAAGCCTAGGCGTTTTACCAGATGAAAGTGGGCTGTATAAGGTATTAACTGTCAAATGTTAAATTAAATGTTTTACTATCCAAAGTTAAAACAACAAGGGCAGAAGATTTAATAGATGGGAAGATGGAAAAATTACTGAAGTTCCGCTTTAAGGATTTGTGTATGGTAATTAAAATTATATTTTTTGTTGCTTTGTTAAATGTTCCTATGGAAGTGCCCAGCTCCCCATGTCTTTTTTTTATGGCAGCTTGCCTAGTAGCCTTGAAAATGGCTTACATTTAGAATCAAGAATAGCCCCCCATAGACTTTAATGGAATTTGCCACTAAGTTTAGGTTTCAAGAATTTAAAACAGAATATGAACAGAGGAAGATTTACCGATCTGTAATGGTGATGTATAAATGTCTTTGGAAAATAATTGTGCTACCTTTGCAGCCAGAGCCCAGCTGCTGCTCATAGAAATGATGACCACATCTAAATGCTTGGTATGGATACCAAGTTTTTTTTTTTACCTTTCTTTTTTCCTTCTTTTATTCAGCTTTTTTGTTTTAATTGAGGGTAAAATTCTATGAAAGCCATATGCCATGCCTTATTATACTGCATTGTGAAATGCTCATATATCTTTGCATTATGTTACAATCTTAAGCTCTCTCACAGAAATGTACTTTGCTGACATGTTCATGTGTTACTATGGCTCTAGGAACTTGCAAATGGACAGACGCAAAGGGAGATGGCATGGCTGAAGGAAGTGGGAGACGACCAGTAAGTGATCCGCTGTGCTCTTTATTACTTTAATATTAATAATGAAGATCGCAATACTGAAAATTGTTTTCAACAAGCATATGTTATTCTACAGCTATGTGAAAAAGTAAGTATCCCCATGGAAATTGTCTTTCCTGGTGCCTCCATGGCAGCATTTGTATGCTAGTAGCCCCGCCTACTTCCTCCCACAGGACCAGTGCATAGCTATAAAAAGTTAACACCCACACAACAGCCTATTCCTGGACTGCAACCACCAAAAGTAATTGCTGTACGTTCTTTCGGCAGCATCTGAACATCGTGGGCATCTTATGCAGAGATGTCAGCCAACATGACAGGCCGGGGGAGCCAATCCGGCTCTATTATGGCGCATTCTTTCAGCACTACTTATGGGCCTCACTACACTTGTCTTTGGCAGGGAGCCATTAGCTTACTCACTATCCTATGATATAATTTGCTGAAGCTTCCCAACCTGATAGCTAGTTATTGATCTATCATACGTATGCTGCCATGGAGGCACCTGGTGCGTACCAATGGCAGCATACCGAACCCACCCAGTTCGTTCCTAGCGATGTACAGGGAATGGGCCGTTGTGTGGGTGGTAACATTTTATAGCTATTCACTGGTCCCGTGGGCGGAATTAGGCGCATATGCTGCCATAGATAGGCACCAGGTAAAGAAAATTACAGTAAGTATGATACAGTTTTTGGTTTTAACATATTAGAACAGGCAAAAATTAGATCTTCATTTAAAGTGGTAGTTTCCCCTCAAAAAAAATTTAAGATTAGCTTCATGCTCATTTTGTCTAGGGGAACCGGCTAGTTTTTTTAAAAACGAAGCAGTACTTATTGTTTTAGAGATACATCTTCTCCGCCGCTTCCAGGTATGGTCTTCGGCACTGGGCGTTCTTGATTGACAGGCTTCCAACGGTCGCATCTATCGCATCCCGATTTTCCGAAAGTAGCCGAACGTCGGTGCGCAGGCGCCGTATAGAGCCGCGCCGACGTTCGGCTTCTTTCGGCTACTCGTGACACGATGGATGCGACCGTCGGAAGCCTGTCGGAAGACTGTCAATCAAAATAGGAACGCCCAGTCCCGAAGACCATACCCGGAAGCGGCGGAGAAGACAACGGTGAGTACAGCTTCGATTTTAAAACAACTAGCCGATTCCCCTAGACAAAATGAGCATCAATCTAAGGGTAAAACATTTTTTATGGGTGAACTCCCGCTTTAAACAGTGCCTGCAGGTAAAAGTGATATAATGACACAAAGAGAGGGCATGGTGGGGTTAAAGTAGAACTATAGGCAAAAATAGGATTTTTTTGTACTCACCGTCAAATCCTTTTTGTTTGAACGGACACAGCCTTCTCAAGTCTTGACAAGTGGGTTCTGTTCATGTAATTAAATACATGTTACTTTAACAGAGTTGAACAGCCCCACCCAGGGGGTGGCCCCTCCAGACATAAACCTCCTCCCTGCAGCATGCAGCCTCAGTTCATAACAAGCAGTACAAACCTAAAAAGGAGGGGTGGGTGCTGTGTCCGTCCATGGACGACAGAGAAAAGGATTTTACGATGAGAACAAAAAATCCTATTTTCTCTTATCGTCCATGGACGGACACAGCCTTCTCAAGTCTTGACAAGTGGGACGTCCCCAAGCAGTGTAAAAAAACGAGGGGTGGGAACAGTATCAGTAAAAAACACACAACTTCACCCCAAACAAGCAGAGCTCCTCAACTGAGGAGGTGCAACTTTAAACAGCCGCCTGCAAAACCTTGCGGCCGAATGAAGCATCAGAAGATGCACTTACATCAACCTTGTAAAATTTGGAAAAAGTGTGAACGGACGACCATGTCGCCACGTTACACACCTGTGAGACAGACGCTTGATGTCAGAAAGCCCAGCAAGCAATAATTGCCCTGGTTAAATGTGTCGTGACTGGAAAGGGGGGCGCCCACCCCTTAAGAGCATAAGCCTGTATGATGGTCTGCCTGATCCACCGAGAAATGGTGGCCGACGAGACCGCCAGGCCCTTTTGTGGACCAGATACCGACACAAAAAGTGAGTCAAACCTTCTAAACTGAGCCGTAGCAGACAGGTACACCTGCAAAGTCCGTACCAAGTATGTAGCGCAACCTCCTTAGGGTGTGCCGGCCGAGGACACAAGGATGGAAATACAATGTCCTCATTAAGGTGAAAGGCCGAAACCACCTTCGGAAGAAAGGAAGGTTGCGGGTGCAACACCGCCTTATCCTTATCTTTATGGAGGACCAAGTATGGTGACTTGCAAGCCAAGGCCGCCAACTCAGAAACACGCCTGACAGTAGTAATGGCCACCAAAAATGGCACCTTCTGAAATAGTGTCAAGAGAGGAATCTCTCTGATGTTTTCAAAGGGAGGTTTCTGAAGAACCGAGAGCACCAGATTCAAATCCCAAGGGGGAAGAGGTGGTTTAAGAGGGGGAAGTATATGACGAACCCACTGCACAAAGGTACCCACCAGAGAATTGGCCGCCAAAGACTGCTAGAAGAACACAGCCAGATGTGAGATCTGTCCCTTATTGGTGCTTAAGGCACGTTTCTGATCCACTCCACGCTATAAAAACAGCAGGATCCTAGAAACTGAATATGTCCGTGGACGCCACCCCATCTCTTCGCACAAAGAGATGTAGGCCTTCCAGGTGCGATGGTAGATCCTCCTGGAAGGAGACTTCCGTGCCCTCAGCATGGTTGAGATGACCGAGTCGGAACGACCTCTGTCCCTCAAAACCTGGCTTTCAACAGCCATGCCATTAAAGCCAGCGACTGTAAAGCAGGATGCAGTATGGGACCTTGAGACAGAAGGTCCTCCCGCATTGGCAGCCGCCAGGGTGCATCCACCACCAGGCACACGAGATCGGCGTACAAAGGATGCCGAGGCCAATCTGGAGCGATCAGTATCACTGGGATCCTCTCGGTCGAGGAAGCAACTTCAATGGGGGAAAGGCATAAATTAGCCGATACTGACCCCACAGGGCCACCAACGCGTCTGCCCAGGGATCTCTGGACCTGGCCATGAACCTAAACACCTTGCGGTTGAGACGAGAGGCCAGGAGATCCACGTCCAGTGTGCCCCACCTCCTGCAAAGGAGTTGAAACACCTCTGGATGCAATGACCATTCCC
Source organism: Rana temporaria (assembly GCF_905171775.1). Lineage (NCBI taxonomy): Eukaryota > Metazoa > Chordata > Amphibia > Anura > Ranidae > Rana > Rana temporaria. The sequence goes on along the minus strand of NC_053500.1, from coordinate 52,044,466 downwards.
CCTGGTCCAGCATCTGGCGACTCAGGTAGTCTGCCTGCCAGTTTTCTACGCCCGGAATGTAGACGGCCGACAGAGCTGGCCAGCTTCTTTGTGCCCACCTTAAGATGTGAGCGACCTCTGACGCTGCAGCCGAGCTCCGTGTTCCCCCTGATGGTTGACATAAGCCACCACCGTGGCGTTGTCCGACTGAATCCTGATCGGGCCACCTTGCGACCTCCTCGACCACGAGGAGAGGCATAGCCTGATCACCTGAGTTCCAGAACATTGATCGGTAGACGGGATTCCACTAGAGTCCAGCGACCCTGGGCCGACCGGACCCCCCAGACACCCCCACCCCTTTTTTCAAAAATAGAGAGACGACCATTTGCAGGATGCCAACACCTTCACTGCAGACTGAAGAGTCTGCAATTTCTCCAGGGGAAGAAAGACCTTCGCTTCTGAGGAGTGCAGAATCAACCCTAGGTACTACAAACGCTAAATCGGAACCAGGACCGACTTCTGAATGTTTAGCACCCACCCAAATTCTTGGTGGGTCTGGCTGGCTATAATAATGAGCCAGAAGCTGCTCTCAGAAGAAGTTTGTCTAAGTAGCCCACAATGGCAATGCCTCGCTGTAAAAACTCTTGGTGCTGACGCTAGTCCAAAAGGAAGGGCCACAAACTGATTGTGGTCCTCCCCTATCGCAAAGCCCAGAAACCTCTGGTGACTTGCGCAAATTGGGACATGCAAGTATGCGTCCTTGATGTCCAAGGACGTCAGAAAGTCCCCCAGATGGAGCGCAGCTACCACCGAGTGAATGGATTCCATGTGGAACTTCCCCACTCTCACGAAGGCATTTAGGGCTTTGAGGTCCCCATCCTTCTTCGGGACCACAAACAGATTAGAATAAAAACCCTGAAACCTCTCGTCCTGCGGAACGGGCAAAATTACACTACAACTTAGCAAGTCCTGCACTGCCCCAAGCAGGGCAGACCGACGAGCCGGAAGGAGAGGGAGACTTGAGGGAAAGCACAGTGGTGTAGTGAGTAGCACTTTCACCTAGCAGCAAAAGGGTTGCTGGTTCGAATCCCGACCACGACACCATCTGTCTGGAGTTTGCATGTTCTCCCTGTGCCTGCGTGGGTTTCCTCCGGGTACTCTGGTTTCCTCCCACACTCCAAAGACATGCTGGTAGGTAAATTGGATCTTGTCCAAATTGGCCCAGTATATATATGTATATCTGTGTGTATGACTGTGTGTCCCAAGCATGTCGAGATCCTAGGGGTAAAATGACCGCACCAGCCATGCAGACACTGGCTGGAAAAAGCGCCTAGAGGCAATTCAGTTTGCATATGTAGCGCTATACAAGTCATTCATTCATTCAAGGAATCTGTTCGGTGGATAGGAAAGAAACTCTATCTTGTACCCCGAAGAGACCACCTTGCAGACCCACTGGTCGGAGAGCAGGAAGGTCCACCCACCCATGAGTCGGGCGGGGGCAAGGCTTCATGCATTAACGGGTTTTGGTGCCGGCTTGTTTGGCTTACGCACCCAGGGACGTTTCTGTCCCTCAGCTGAGCCTTTGTCGGCCTGGGAGGGTTTACCCGCGGGCCCTGACTGACGAAAGTACTGCTTCTGAGTGGGGAACGAAGGACCCGGCTTACGGCGTGGCTCCTTTCCCTTGGTGGACTGAGGGAGGAGAGTGCTCTTACCCCCAGTGACATCCTTTATAATGTCATCCAGCGAGGTACCAAAAAGCCTCCCATCCTTGAAGAGTAAATCAGCCAGGGCTTTTTTGGATGCTTGGTTAGCAGACCAGCATTTCAGCCAAATCAGGCGGCCCAAAACCACCGCCGAAACAGAGGCTCTGGATATCAAGGATGCTGCATCCATTGTAGCATCACAGACATATACAAGTCCCTGTACCAATTAGTCAGTCAGTCTAACAAATTCAGGAGGGAGTTGGTGCTCCTCCACAGTCTGGTGCAAAACCTTTGCCCATTCAGTGAGTGTCTGAGATACCAGGGTTGCGTCCACAATAGGCTGCAATAAGTATGGTCCTTGAAGGCAGGGGTCCCTTCTATCGGGAGAGTGGTCACCTTATTTAAATCGGGCAACCGGGGGGTCCACTACTGGAGGAGAAGCCCATTTTTTCAAGAGGCTCTCCTCAACGGGGTACCGAACCGCCAGGCGGTGAGGAACCACAAAAGCGTTCTGCGGGTTTTCCCATTCCTTATCAATGAACTTGTCAAAGAAGGGCACATAAGGAAACACCTTCACAGAACGGTCTGATTTGTGGGACCCAAAAAATACTGAGCCCTCAGAGGATGCCTCAGCTGCACTATCCAGCTTAAGGGAGTCCCTCACAGCACTGATAAGCGCACTGACAAGTGCCCTGTCATGTACTGACCCAAGGGAGGATTCTTTCTCACAAGGAAGGTCCTGGTCCACATCTTCAGATAACAGAGCCTCGGACCTGGGCAGCAGTCAGGTCCTGGTCTGAGTCAGAGCATTCCCCAGGTGATGGCGGGGGGAGGGGGCGCTTTTTACCCCCCTTACGCCCGTACGCCGCTTCTACCCTGGCAACAAATGTTTCCAGGACTGCCGACAAAGTGTCTATGGGCACCGCAGGTGCAGGAGCACCAGCTGCCACCTCTGGCATGTTTGGGGAAGAAGAACCAGATATTGACTCCATCCAGACAGCTCTCAGGGACCTATCCAGACCTGAATAAAAGCCCTCTCTCCTGCTGCGCTGACCGGGGGGTTACCCAAGGGACTCACTAACCACAGGAGGAGACTGTTTAGCGCCGCTGCCTGCCCTCAGTACACAGTGTATGTGAAAGGAAAAAGCTGTGAGGTAAAGCTGTGAGGTAAACCGTGAGGAGACCTGTGGTGCGCACCATAGAAGCCAGCACTAGAGGCCAAAACCACATCCAAGATGGCCGCCAGACGCTTAAGGAGAGAGCAGGACACGGCCACAGTAAAATGGCCGACCGCAAAAGCAAGCTGCGCCATATCGCAGCCACAACAAAATGGCCGCCAATGGGATTTCCTAATGTAAACAAAAAGACTATAAAAAAAATGGCGGCGAAATGCCGCAACGAGGATGAGAAGGCCTAATAGGCCTTACAGTGGCAAAAAACACCCCCACAAAAAAAATGCAGGCTAAGACACCCCACAGTCCCCTGGTGAGGAGTCCCCCCACAGGTCCACGCCGGCAGCAGCAATAACAATGCAGCAGAGGGAAACATGACAGAGAGCAGGGAAGGGAGTGTAGCGCTACCCCCGAAGGAGCCGCTGGTTGAATTTGGGGATCGGCCTATTAAGTTACCCTGGCATTTTCTAGGGGTGTAATTGTAGAGACAAACAGTGAGCGAAGGTCCAGACAGTGAATAAAGGTTTTTTCCAATGCTTTATTTTCCAGGCCAACACGGCCAACATCAACATCAATTGGGAAGGACAAAGTTGATGAATAGAGAGAGAGGAAGAACCTTGCAGTATCAGGCCTGGATATTAAATAGAGCAGTCAGCCCCCGGACAGACCCTTTTTTACAGGCCTGGCAGCTGAGATGTCACATAGGATTTCTGGGAGGAACGGGCCACTCTCACAGACCCGACTCGGGCCTCTGCCACAGGCCAATTAAAATAACTGAGCTAGATAGATAGATGGAGCGAATCCTCCCAGTAGATTTCTGCATCGGTCACCAGATAACAGCAAACATACCTGTCAGTCAGGGATGGACTGGCCATTGGGACTACAGGGAGTTTCCCGGTGGGCCGATGGCTCAGTGGTCCGGCTTCAGTGACAGCGGACCGCCGCCCGCCTCCGCTCCTCTGTCTCTCCCTTCCCGCAGCGCTCATCACCTCTCCCTCCCCGCAGCACTCACCTGGGGGGAACAAAGAAGCAGGGGGGAGGACCAGAGGAGCAGGGGGGACGACAGAGGAGCATGGGGGAGGGAACAGACAGCTGACTCAACAGCTATGGCCTGGGAGTTTCTCACTTCTGCCTAATCTTGTCCCATAAGGTGGGGCACCGAACTGATTCTTAGTCCCAGGTGAAATAATGTCTAGCTTCCCCACTGGTACTGACTATAAGAGTACCAGTACCAGCCGTTCTACTCTAATAAAGTAGAATGGCTAGTGGCTAGGGGGAGAGGGGGAGAGGGGGAGAGGGGGCTTGGGTGGCTGGGGGGGGGTGCGGGAGTTGTCCGGCCGCCATGGGAGAGACCCGTCAAAGTGGGCCAGTCTGGATGAAGTCCAGGGCCAGATTTTTGTCCCAGTCCAGCCCTGCTGTCAGTACTCTGGTTACCGGATCCCCAATTGGTTTGTTCAGGCTTTGTTGGACGACCTGCCTCCGGGTCCTCCTTAAACCGACTCCCCAAGCGAACGGCACCCAGCCTGGGATCCTTTCAATAGAACCGGGAACCCAGCCAGTCACTGGGGTCCCCTTGTACCTCCGGATGAGGTCCCAAGTAGTCTGCGATTATGGCCAGGTGGGCCACGCCGGCGGGGTCCATGGATGCCATTGCATCCCTGGACCACAGACTGACCCAGTGGACATTTCTGGAATGACAGAAGTCCCGAAATTTAAACAAATAGTGAATGGGAGCAAAATAACTCTCCCATTCCCCACTAACTTTAGCGTAGTGCCCATACTGAAAGTAAGGGGGCGCTACAGGAGGATAGGAGGACCCCTGAACCCCAGGAATGCTCAGCTGTACCGACCCGCTGAGGTGGGAAGGACTGTACTTACCCGTCCATGCGAGGACCCACTGACGCATTCCTGACAGGCATACAAACATGTTGGAGTAGCTGTCGGCCCAGTCCACTGTGAGTGAGACAACACCACAGCCCAGTCATATGTGGACCCTGGAGCAAAAGCTTATGTCGTGGCAGACCCAGCCTCTTAGCAATGATGTGCTCACACTCGCTGGCCAGACTGAGGAGACTACAAGAATCTATATATCCAGCCTGTCTCTCAGCCGACAGTTGAAAGAAGATTCTTCAAAGAATAAAATAAAATAAAAATAAAAATGTCCTCAGTACGCTGTGCCCAAAGGGAGCCATACGTCCTTTTCCTTTGCTAGGGAGAAAAAAACTGAGGCTGCATGCTGCAGGGAAGAGGGTTATGTCTGGAGGGGCCGCCCCCTGGGCGGGGCTGTTCAACTCTGTTAACCACTTAAGCCCCGGACCAATATGCAGCCTAAAGACCCAAGGTGTTTTTACAGTTCGGGACTGCGTCGCTTTAACAGACAATTGCGCGGTCGTGCGACGTGGCTCCCAAACAAAATTGGCGTCCTTTTTTCCCCACAAATAGAGCTTTCTTTTGGTGGTATTTGATCACATCTGCGGTTTTTAGTTTTTGCGCTATAAACAAAAATAGAGCGACAATTTTGAAAAAAAAGCAATATTTTTTACTTTTTGCTGTAATAAATATCCCCCAAAAACATATATAAAAAATTTTTTTTCCTCAGTTTAGGCCGATACGTATTCTTCTACCTATTTTTAGTAAAAAAAATCGCAATAAGCGTTTATCGATTGGTTTGCGCAAAATTTATAGTGTTTACAAAATAGGGGATAGTTTTATTGCATTTTTATTTTTTATTTTTTTTTTACTACTAATGGCGGCGATCAGCAATTTTTTTCGTGACTGCGACATTATGGCGGACACTTCGGACAATTTTGACACATTTTTGGGACCATTGTCATTTTCACAGCAAAAAATGCATTTAAATTGCATTCTTTATTGTGAAAATGACAGTTGCAGTTTGGGAGTTAACCACAGGTGGCGCTGTAGGAGTTAGGGTGCACCTAGTATGTGTTTACAACTGTTTGGGGGTGTGGCTGTAGGAATGACGTCATCGATCGCGTCTTCCCTTTATAGGGAATGACGCGATCGATGCGCCGCCATAGTGAAGGACGGGGAAGCCGTGTTTACACACGGCTCTCCCCGTTCTTCAGCTCCGGGGAGCGATCGCGACGGAGCGGCTATAAACAAATAGCCGCGCCGTGGTCCCGGATCGCTCCCCGAGCGGACCCGACCTCCGCATCTAGCGGGGGGGGTCCCGATCGGACCCCCCACCCGCTAATAGGCGAGGACGTACGTGTACGCCCATGTGCCTGTACGTGCCATATTGTGGATGTATATGTACATGCGGGGGTCGGGAACTGGTTAAAGTAACATGTATTTAAATATCTAACATGTTTCTGCCTAGTCCTCTCCTGTGAACAGGAACAAAACCACTTGTCAAGACTTGAGAATGCTGTGTCCGTCCATGGACGATAAGAGAAACTTTTTTTTTCATTTTGGATAGAGTAAAGTACACACGATCTGATTGATGGCCAACCGAGCATCTGATTTTTATCAAAAGGGCGTGTGCCAGGATCTTGTCTTGCATAGTAACGATACACAATTGTCGTGCCATAAACATGAACGTAGTGACATACTACGAGGAATTTCAGTTCTTGAGCGCCACTCTGCTAATTTTGTGTTTGGTAAACATTTATTCTGAGCATGCGTGTTTGTACTTTTCGACTTTTGTGTGATGGATTTGTGTACTGAACATCAGAAAATCTGACAACAAACCGTTGTCCGCCGAAAATTTACTAGCCTGACATCCAACATTTGTTGGCTGAAAGTTGGACAATTGTCAGGAGGATCGTACTAACGGTAAGATTTTAGGACAACAGTTTGTCAACTGACAATCCCCTGCCAACAATGGAACCCTGTGTATGAGGCTTAAGGGAGGGTTATAACCCCCATCAGATTTTTTCGCCATCTGTGTCCCATTGTGGAGATTCCCCTTCACTTTCTGTCCCATAGCCAAACAGGAAGTGAGAGGAAATCCCTCCAAAGTGAGAGAATCCCAGGGCGTCACCAGGGTCACCAGAACTATTGCCTCTATTGGAAGATTACCCCTCCATGACTTTTCTGCTGACATTTTCTTTTACTTTAACTTTCAATGATAATGGTAAACAGGACAAATAAAGAGGGCAAGTCTCCTTAACGCGGGCACAGACAAAAATAAAAAATGACAATACCTCTCCACTCTATCCAAAACAACAAAAACGTTTTGCCTTTAGTTATCCTTTAATTTACTAAGGGAAAACGCTTATTCACTTTGTAAAAGGATAGTGAATGAGGTCAAGTTGTGCTGACTTCCATCATCCAATCATGTGCAAGCAAAAATGCAGTTTTCTTTTTTCCCTTTTTCCTTGCATGTGATTGGGTATTCACCAATTCACTAAGGTAAGGGAAAATTCCCTTGTATTGTAAACAGCCTATTTGCTTTAGTAAATAAATCCTGGTGCATTCATTCTCATAAAATAAACTTATGAAAATGCTGATCTGTCATAAGAAAACATTTAGGGCCAGATTCACAGAAGAGATACGACGGCGTATCTCTGAAACGCCGTCGTATCTCTCAGAGTATCTATGCGACTGATTCATAGAATCAGTTACGCATAGATAGCCCTTAGATCCGACAGGTGTAATTGTCTTACACCGTCGGATCTTAGGATGCAATACCTCGGCAGCCGCTGGGTGGAGTTTGCGTCGTATTCCAGCGTCGGGTATGCAAATTAGCAGTTACGGCGATCCACGAATGTTTTTCCTGTTGTTACGTCAGCGCAAGTCTTAGTTTCCCGTCGCAAAGTTAGGGGTGCTATTAACATGGTGTAAAATTACTCCACCATGTTAAAGTATGCCCGTCGTTCCCGCGTCGCTTTTGAATTTTTTTTCCCGGCGCAAGTACGTTACGCACGTCGCGATTCACAAACACGTCAGGCCGCCGTAAGTTCGTGCAAAGCACGTCGGGAAAATTGCGAACGGAGCATGCGCAGTATGTCCGGCGCGGGAGCGCGCCTAATTTAAATGGTACCCGCCCCATTTGAATTGGGCGGGCTTGCGCGGATGTGTTTACGATACACCGCCGCAAGTTTACAGGTAAGTGCTTTGTGGATCGGCCACTTACACTGAAAACTTGCGGCGGTGTAACGTAAACGGGTTACGTTACACGGCCGCAATTCTACGTGAATCTGGCCCTTAGTCTTTTTGCCGCCATAGCATTGTTGCATTTTTTTGCATACTTGTTTAAAAAATAATTTTAGGCCTGAAGATTACATAAAACTCTGAAGTATTCTATATTTTCTGAAAGCAGAGAATAAAATAGCATTAGCTCCAATTTTTTATGTCACACAATATTATTACAGCAATTTATGAAATGCTAAATTTCAGGAAAAAAATCGAATAAAAATGTAATACAGTATATTACCCAATTTTTTGTATAACATAAAAGATACTGGGCCGGATTCACAAAGAGATACGACGGCGCGGGAACGACGGCCATACTTAACATTAGCTACCCCTCATATAGCAGGGGTAACTATCTGCCGGAAAAAGCCGAACGCAAACAACGTAAAAAAAAAGCGACGGGCGGGCGTTCGTTTCTGAATCGGCGGAAATCGGAATTTGCATATTCCTCGCGTAAAAAAACCGAAGCGACACCTAGCGGCCGGCGGGATCTTGCAGCCTAAGATCCGACGATGTAAGTCACTTACACCAGTCAGATCTAAGGGAGATCTATGCGTAACTGATTCTTATGAATCAGTCGCATAGATCCGACCGTCGGATCTCAGAGATACGACGGCGTATCAGGAGATACGCCGTCGTATCTCTTTGTGAATCTGGCCCACTGTCTTTGAAATTGCCCCTGCCCCCTATTAAATCCAATCTGGGGACAAAACCAGGGACAGACTTGGTCCGGGGACAGTGTCCTCAATCAGGGGACTGTCCCCTGAAACTGGTGATGTCTGGTCACCCTATTCTAGAAGCGCATTTGTGAGGTCAGGCACTGATGTTGGACAAGAAGGCATGGCTCGAATTTTCCACTCTAATTCATCCCAAAGGTGTTCTATCGTGTTGAGGCCAGTCAAGTTCCTCCACCCCAAACTCGCTCATCCATGTCTTTATTGACCTTTTTGTGGACTGGTGCGCAGTCATTTTGGAACAGGAAGGGGCCTCACAATTTTAGGAGCATGAAATTGGCCAAAATGTCTTGGTATACTGACGCCTTAAGAGTTCCCTTCACTGGAACTAAGGGGTCAAGCCCAATGCGAAGATACCAATAGATCTCTGAGGTCATTTAGACATGAATATACACTCCGACCATGCTGAGTCACCAGTATGGAGCAGCATTCCTGGAACCATGAGTAGATAGCCGAGTATATATGTGAATGGAGAGGGGAGGAGTGAGGAGGAAAATGGCACGCACTGGTATACAATTTCAGTGCCACTTCATACAGTATGTAACAGTAGAGATGATTTTTGTTTTACCAGCCTGATTGATTTGTTCACTGTGAGATTAATGGACCGGCAGTTATGTGCAGTCCCCATAGACATGAAAAAAGCCGGAGGAGGTTATTTGTGGGTAACTGCAGGTCTTTGGCTGATGCCGTTTTTACCAGACGGAGGGCAATCCCCGAATAGACTTATGCTGAGCTGAACTAGATCATTGTTAGAATCTGACATTGGCCTTCCTGCCCTTTTATTTTCAAAAAAACTCACTAACATTATACTTAAAAATCATTTTTGCCTTGTCATTATTCTGTAGTTATAACAAGCATGCAGCTAGGCAACAAAATTCCTTTCATATGAGGAGGAAAACTTGCAGGGCGTCCCATTTTCACATGGAAACTCTCTACAGAATGTACCAAAATAAAACAAATTCATACAAATGTTCACATAGATCATTGTTACACATACCAGAAATCCTCACAAATGATTCTTCCGGTTGATTGATAATGTTATTCGGCAATTGAGCGCCATCTGCTGTCCAACATATCATGTCATTTTTTTTTATTTAGCAAAAAAGCACTGAAACTAAGTAAAAAAAAATAAAATAAAAATTCTGAGACAATATATCAGATTTCTTATATAGTATCTCTGAGCATTCCAAGATAATATATTTTAGAAGTATAATACAGTGAGGAAAATAAGTATTTGAACACCCTGCTATTTTGCAAGTTCTCCCACTTGGAAATCATGGAGGGGTCTGAAATTGTCATCGTAGGTGCATGTCCACTGTAAGAGACATAATCAAAATGTTTTTTTCCAGAAATCACAATTTATGATTTTTGAACTATTTATTTGTATGATACAGCTGCAAATAAGTATTTGAACACCTGTCTATCAGCTAGAATTCTGACCCTCAAAGACCTGTTAGTCTGCCTTTAAAATGTCCACCTCCACTCCATTTATTATCCTAAATTAGATGCACCTGTTTGAGGTCATTAGCTGCATAAAGACACCTGTCCACCCCATACAATCAGTAAGAATCGAACTACTAACATGGCCAAGACCAAAGAGCTGTCCAAAGACACTAGAGACAAAATTGTACACCTCCACAAGGCTGGAAAGGGCTACGGGGAAATTGCCAAGCAGCTTGGTGAAAAAGGGTCCACTGTTGGAGCAATCATTAGAAAATGGAAGAAGCTAAACATGACTGTCAATCTCCCTAGGACTGGGGCTCCATGCAAAATCTCACCTCGTGGGGTCTCAATGATCCTAAGAAAGGTGAGAAATCAGCCCAGGACTACACGGGAGGAGCTGGTCAATGACCTGAAAAGAGCTGGGACCACCGTTTCCAAGGTTACTGTTGGTAATACACTAAGACGTCATGGTTTGAAATCATGCATGGCACGGAAGGTTCCCCTGCTTAAACCAGCACATGTCAAGGCCCATCTTAAGTTTGCCAATGACCATTTGGATGATCCAGAGGAGTCATGGGAGAAAGTCATGTGGTCAGATGAGACCAAAATAGAACTTTTTGGTCATAATTCCACTAACCGTGTTCGGAGGAAGAATAATGATGAGTACCATCCCAAAAACACCACCCCTACTGTGAAGCATGGGGGTGGTAGCATCATGCTTTGGGGGTGTTTTTCTGCACATGGGACAGGGCGACTGCACTGTATTAAGGAGAGGATGACCGGGGGCATGTATTGCGAGATTTTGGGCAACAACCTCCTTCCCTCAGTTAGAGCCTTGAAGATGGGTCGAGGCTGGGTCTTCCAACATGACAATGACCCGAAGCACACAGCCAGGATAACCAAGGAGTGGCTCTGTAAGGAGCATATCAAGGTTCTGGCGTGGCCTAGCCAGTCTCCAGACCTAAACCCAATAGAGAATCTTTAGAGGGAGCTCAAACTCTGTGTTTCTCAGCGACAGCCCAGAAACCTGACTGATCTAGAGAAGATCTGTGTGGAGGAGTGGGCCAAAATCCCTCCTCCAGTGTGTGCAAACCTGGTGAAAAACTACAAGAAACGTTTGACCTCTGTAATTGCAAACAAAGGCTACTGTACCAAATATTAACATTGATTTTCTCAGGTGTTCAAATACTTATTTGCAGCTGTATCATACAAATAAATAGTTAAAAAAAATCATACATTGTGATTTCTGGATTTTTTTTTTGATTATGTCTCTCACAGTGGACATGCACCTACGATAACAATTTCAGACCCCTCCATGATTTCCAAGTGGGAGAACTTGCAAAATAGCAGGGTGTTCAAATACTTATTTTCATCACTGTATATGTCAGAATTTTTATATTTTATTTCAAAATTCAGAGATAATATCCCTGAGCATTCATTTTTTCAAAGTAGTACTAGTACTTCAGTTGATATATTACAATTCTCAGACATTATTTTTGAATTTTGAGCTATTCTTTTTGAAAAATAGTGATTTTCTATATTTCACATTTCTGACACATCTTAGTGAGAATATTCTGATATATTATTTCACAAATGTTAGTTATTTTTTTATTTATTTTGTATTTATTTTTTTACTTTAAACAACTACTATGTCCATGTTTGGGAGATTTACTCATGGCAAACAGGACAGGAAGTGAAGGAAAATTGTCCTGGTGGGAGGTCCAAATCCTTTCTCACAAAACGAATGGTGTCTCCATTGGTAACATTTAGGCTTCATTTCCATGGACGATTTTACAGCCACTTTCTTTAGCCTTTTTTACAGCTTAAAAACGCCTGTCCATGTTTATTTATTTATTTGAGGTTTTTTTTTGAGTTTTTGGGCGTTTTTGTGCGTTTTTGAGCGTTTTTAAACGTCTGGCGTTTTTACAGCTCTACTCTGGAGCTTCAGAACGCACTGGTCCTGTTTTTTTTTTTGCAGCTTAAAAACGGCTCAGCCATCTACAGCTCAAAATCGTCATGGTGGGCATGAGGCCATAGACTAACATGGAGAGCTGTTTTTAAGCTACAAAAAACGCTCAGAAAAGTGGCTGTAAAAACGTCCATGGAAATGAAGCCTAACTCTCACTTTCTTCATCAGTGCCAGCAGGACAAGAAGTAAGGGGAAATTTGTATACAGAGGTTGCAACCTATGTACGTTAAACTCCTATATAAACCATCAGCCTGTTGGTGGATAAAATACATGTTTACTTTAAAAGGGCAGCACCGTGGCTAGTGGTTAGCACTTCTGCCTTGCAGCACTGGGTTCCCTGATTTAAAACAAGGGCTGGACACTGAGCATGCAATTTTTTATGTTCTCCCTATGCTTGTTTGGGTTTTCTAAAAAAAATATAAAACACATACTGGTAAGTTAATTGGCTCCTGTCTAAACTAACTCCAGTACGTCTGTGTGTGTATATGTCTGAATGTGAGATATAGACCTTAGATTGTAAGCTCCTTGAGGGCAAATATTGATGTAGAGTATGTGAACTGTAAAATTGTGTATATTGTACAGGATGCCAAAGATGGATCTTGGATGGGTGCACCAATATTTAGGTTATGGTCCCTTTAAGGGAAATGTGTGTGTACTCAGGGGTCTCAGCCATAATGGGTGAGGAATACTGGGGTAGGCAAGTAAAGAAGAGGAATAATAGTCCCTTTAAAGGAAATGTGTGTGTACTCAGGGGTCTCGGCCATAATGGGTGAGGAATACTGGGCTAGTCAAGTAAAGAAGAGGAATATATATGAAGACTGCAGTCCACAAACGGTCACCATCAAATGTAACTGAACTTGAGCAGTTCTGCAAAGAAGTCTAATGCCTTGTACACACGATCGTTTTTTCCGTCGGAATAAACTCTGACAGGTTTTTCCGACGTAACTCCGCTCAAGCTGTCTTGCATACACACAGACACACCAAATTCTGACCGTCAAAAAACGCGGTGACATACAACACTACGACGAGCCTAGAAAAATTAAGTTCCATGCTTCCGAGCATGCGTCAAATTGTTTCGGAGCATGCGTGTTTTTTCAGAATTCCATACAGACAAACAGAATTTCCAATAGAGATGTTTTAGTCGGAAAAAAAGAGAACATGTTCTCTTTCTAACTCCAAAGGAAAAAGTCCAATGGGGCATACACACGGTGGGAATATCCAATGAAAAAATTTCATCTGACTTTTTCCATCAGAAATTCCGACCGTGTGTATGCGGCATAAATGTTAGTAGAGACATATCCTAACAGACTAAAGGCTGTAATTAAAGCAAAATGTGGTCCAACAAAATACTGACATAAGGGGGTGATCCTTTTTCCAACTCAGTGATTCTGTTTCTTATTTGTTTTCTATTTTTTTCTGACATGGTGTTATATATTTGAATGTTATACGTTGCACTAGTAAATCTCGATGGTTTATATCCATCTCCTTCTGCCTGCTGCAACTGAATTATGATGGATGTGGGCGAGATGATGGATGTGGAGGAGATGATGGATGTGGGCGAGATGATGGATGTGGAGGAGATGATGGATGTGGGCGAGATGATGGATGTGGAGGAGATGACAGATGCGGAGTGGGATGAGATCTTGGGAGTGTGAAAATCTGTTTGCCCCAAACTGTCTGATCGGCTCACGCATTAATACATGGACCTATCTTACTTCTATTCGCCTCTTAAAGTACAGACCGAGGGTAAAACCCGCAATGCCCTAAGTGTGGTGACCCCAATGGCACCTTTTATCATTTACTATGGTCTTGCCCTTCTCTTCAAGGATATTGGGCACAGGTGGTCAAATTTCTCCCCGACCAAATGGGTTCCCATCTGTCCCTATGCCCAAGACAGTGTATACTGGGCCTCCTCTCTACATCGGGGGAGGACAAATATCTGAACACCTTCTTACAGGAAACACTTTTTACAGCTAGACAGCAGGTTGCTTAGACCTGGATGGGGGGAGTCCTCTCCGACCCTCAATCAATGGTTAACATCACTATTCCCTACATAAAAGGTGCTATACATGCATAGTGGTTGTCCTAATAAATAAAAGATATGGGACAGATGGCTGGAAGAGGCCTCTACCTGTGTTGATGCATAATGAGTCTATATCAAGCAATTCTGCATGCTAATGTTGTTGTGGGATGCGGCCCTCCGATTGCGTTCCCAGTCTCTCATTTAAATACGTGTAAATTTGTCCGCATATGCGGAGGTGGTGTATTTTATTTTATTTCTTTATTATTTTATTTCTTTTTTGCACTGTTAAGTCTTTATTATGCCCTGTTGATTTCACAAGGTACAGGTACTGTTTTACAAATAAAGAAAGAAAAAAGAAGAGGTAAAATACTCACCTCCCCAATTGCATCCTACATTCCTGCAGTTCCAACTCTGCAGCTTCCGTTAGTCTTTATGACACTGTGGTTACTTCTTCCAACTCCTGTAGTGAGGTAGGGTTTGAAGAAGGAATCACAGAATGTATCAGATGATATGCAGACTCTCTACAGCTTCATTTAGGAGAAAAAAAAATACTGCATAGGTGAAATTTTTCAGTTAGTAGGTCACATTGATTTTTTTTTTTAACTGTATTTTTATTTTAATAAAGGTTAGGTACAATGCTGAGTAACATGTTGAACCAAATGGTACAGTCTTTCTGGAGTAGTTTCAAAAATGTCTATTATTTGCAAGCATTGATTAACCACTTAAGCCCCGGACCATTTGGCTGCCCAAAGACCAGGCCACTTTTTGCGATTCGGCACTGTGCCGCTTTAACTGACAATTGCGCGGTCGTACGACGTGGCTCCAAAACAAAATTGATGTCCTTTTTTCCCCCACAAATAGAGCTTTCTTTTGGTGGTATTTGATCACCTTTGCGGTTTGTGGGACTTTAGGTGAGGCAACCCCCATGTCAGGTACAGATAGAAACATAAAATTTACAAGACATGGTTTATTGTTACAGTGTAGAAAAATATTTTATCAATGAAATAGGTAGTCACATGACTTACACTAGATATGCTGCTACATAGCATGCAATACAAATGGAAATTCACATAATAATTGTACATAAGTGTAAGGGGTTAGCTCGGTAGCGGGGGTGTGTGACCTCCTGAGTGGGTTCACTACACACTGAATTATACAGAGAGGCAGCCATGGTTGGTCTTCCATATTGCTGGAAACAAGTGCAAGCATCCAAACAGCATAAACAAAACAAAACATAAAATAAACCCTGGTTACTTGGGCCATCTACCTTCACAACACAGGAACCTACCTATGGAGTCTGGCACAGCCTACTGCTGGGCAGACACTGCTGGTCTTCCAGCAGAAAACAATAGTCTTTTTGATTTTTTATCACACAGCAAAAATATCAACAACCACTTCACCTTCAGAAGTCTTCCTCAGCTCACTGCTCTGCTTAACTCAACAAGCCTCAGGATGCAGCATTCAGTAGTAATCCTCTGGACAACTTATAGAGGCCTTAATTTTTCCATTCTGAACAGCTGAAGCTATCCAACGTAAACCTTTCTGGCTACCTCTGCAGCCGTCACCTAATAGTAATTGGTGAATTTTCTAAACAAGGCAGAAATGTATCTCCCATCTGTGACAACACCCCCAGATTTACCTGACTTCCTGTCACATACCCCCCCCCTCTTGTTTCAACCCTAGGGTTGGGACACAGGTTGCCAGGCACGCATGTACTTGGGACAAACCATCTGCATTCCCCATTTTTACACCGGGGCGATGCGTTACCACAAAACTAAATTCCTGAAGGGCCAGGAACCACCTATTTATTCTCCTATTGGTCTCCTTGTTTTGTGCCATCCACTTCAATGGGGCATGGTCACCAGTTCAAACTGTCTACCCACGAGGTAGTACCGGAGAGAATCCAAAGCCCATTTCACCGCCAAACACTCTTTCTCAATGGTGGCATAATTCTCCTCATGGGCCTTCAACTTTCGGCTGAGGTACATAACAGGGTGTTCCTCCTCCTTGATAATCTGAGACAGTACAGCTCCTAACCCCACATTTGACGCATCTGTCTGAACGACAAAGTCCCGTGAAAAATCAGGCGAATTTAAAACTGGCTGACTACATAAGGCCTGTTTTAAAGCCTGAAAAGCTGTTTCTGCTTCGGGAGTCCATTTGGTCATGACAGACTCCTTCCCTTTGGTCAAATTGGTCAGGGGAGCAGCCTGTGAGGCAAAATGGGGGATAAAACAGCGATAATAACCCGCGATCCCCAAAAATGCATGAACCTGTTTCTTATTGGCGGGACGTGGCCAATCCTGAATAGCCTCAACTTTGTTTATCTGGGGCTTGATTAGACCTCTTCCAATGGTATACCCCAGATACTTCGCCTCTTCTAACCCAAGGGTACATTTGTTTGGATTGGCTGTAATACCGGCTTCCCAGATGGAATCTAACACAGCCTGATCTTTTGGTAAGTGTCAACAACAACCACTAAGTGTAAGAGTCCCAATCCTCACTGTGGATGACCACATCATCGAGGTATGCAGCAGCATAGGCTCGATGAGGCCGAAGGGTCTTATCCATGGTGCGTTGAAACGTGGCGGGAGCATTCTGTAACCCAAAATGGAATAAAAACACCAGCCAATTGGCTACTCACATAAAAAGTGCCCTTCTCCCGGCACTGGGGCTACAAGCTTTGATAAAAAAACACTGGCTCTCCCACCTCCGTGGCGGCGTGCTTTCCACCAGCTGCTGACACTATCCAGACGATCGGGAAGTGACGTAGGACATAGTACACGTGACCAGGTTCCGCCGCCGATGTACGTTTCATATAGTTACGTTTTTAAGGGGCTTACCTGGTCACCAAGCATCACGGTATATGTAGTCTAAATAAGGGGAGTGGTTTCAGGTCCACACCTAATTAGCAATAAACCATGTCTTGTAAATATTGTGTGCCAGATTCACATACCTTTGCGGCGGCGTAACGTATCCCGTTTACGTTACTTCGCCGCAAGTTTTCAGCGTAAGTGCTTGATTCACAAAGCACTTGCTTGTAAACTTGCGGCGGCATAGCGTAAAGCCGTCCGGCGCATAGCCCGCCTAATTCAAATGGGGCGTGAACCATTTAAATTAGGCGCGTTCCCACGCCAAACGTACTGCGCATGCTCCGTTTTGATTTCCCGCCGTGCTTTGCGCGAAATGACGTCGCCCCGGCGTAATGTTTTGAACGGCGACGTGCGTTACGTCCTTTCGTATTCCCGGACGACTTATGCAAAAAAAAAAAAATTGAAATTCGACGCGGGAACGACGACCATACTTTAACATGGGCTGTCTAATATTACACCACCTAAATAGCAATCGCAACTTTACGACGGGAAAAACCGACTAGCGCCGGCATAAGAGAATGCGACGAACGCGCGTACCTTCGTGGATCGCCGTAAACAGCTAATTTGCATACCCGACGCAGAAAACGACGCGAACTCCACCCAGCAGTCGCCAAAGTATTGCATCCTAAGATCCGAAGGCGTACGAAGCCGTACGCCTGTCGGATCTTAGCCAAATGCCGTTGTATCTTTGTTTGTGAATTACAAATAAAGATACGACGTGGCAAATTTGAAATTCCCCCGGAGTATCAGCAGATACTCCGGCGTACTTTTTCTGTGAATCTGGCCCTATGTTTCTGTCTGTACCTGACATGGCGGTTGCCTCACTTAAAGTCCCACAGCTCTCCTTTTCTATAAATTAATTTATAAATGGAGGTCACCATGTGTGCTATAGTGTGTGTGCCAGGTCACATCCAATTCTCTGTGGTTTGTATTTTTTGCGCTATAAACAAAAATAGAGCGACAATTTTGAAAAAAATTCAATATTTTTTACTTTTTGCTATAATAAATATCCCCAAAAAATGTATAAAAAAAACGAATTTTTTCCTCAGTTTAGGTCGATACGTATTCTTCTACATATTTGTGGTAAAAAAAATCACAATAAGCGTTTATTGATTGGTTTGTGCAAAGGTTATAGCGCCTACATAATAGGGGATAGTTTTATGGCATTTTTATTAATATATTTTTTTTTACCGGTAATGGCAGCGA
The DNA here is from genome assembly GCF_905171775.1 of Rana temporaria. Taxonomy (NCBI): domain Eukaryota; kingdom Metazoa; phylum Chordata; class Amphibia; order Anura; family Ranidae; genus Rana; species Rana temporaria. Next base: position 52,026,207 of record NC_053500.1, on the reverse strand, counting down.
TCAGCGATTTTTATCGTGACTGCGACAATATGGCGGACACATCGGACACTTTTGGCACATTTTTGGGACCATTGTAATTTTTACAGCTATCAGTTCTATAAAAATTATTACTGATTACTGTAAAAATGGCACTGGCAGTGAATGGGGTTAACCTTTAGGGGGCGCTGAAGGGGTTAGGTGTGTTCTAGGGAGTGACTCTAACTGTTAGGGGGTGTGGCTACGAGTGAGACGTCACTGATCGCTGTTCCCGATGAGAGGGAACAGACAATCAGTGACATGTCACTAGGAAGAACGGAGAGATGTTGTGTTTACACTGACATCTCCCCATTCTTCAGATCTGTGACCCGATTCATGTGGCTCCTGCTTGCAAGAGCCACATGAAACTCTGATCCATGGTTTATTCCTACCTACAGTCACGTGGTCGCCTTATGGTCTATGCAGCTGCTTCCAAGTAGTTGAGTTCATGAATACCTGAGGCTTGCCTCATACGTTGAGATACAATTTTTTCTGCCTTGTGGTTCAACATGTCTGATTCTGGGCATGGTGGGGAAGCCAGTACCGATGTATCGGGTACTTCCATCTCACACTTAACAGCTGCTGCCTTCCATGTGCCCACTGATGTTATTAATGCCTGTAGCCCTGGATTTTGTCCTCTGCTAAAGTCTATGTCATCTTTGAAGTCTTCCTTAGCTATAGCTCCCAACTGTCCCTGATTTCGAGGGACTGTCCCTGATTTGGAGCAATGTCCCTCTGTCCCTCTTTCCCCCTCATTTGTCCCTCATTTTGGTCTGATTTATATAGTTCTTCCTAGTGACATGTCACTGATTGTCTGTTCCCTCTCATCGGGAACAGCGATCAGTGACGTCTCACTCGTAGCCACACCCCCTAACAGCTTCTGATGCTTGTTTATTTTGACAGCAGAGTCCCCAAGCATCTAAAGCCCCAGGACTTCTTGACAACAAACTTCAAAATGAGCAAGTTTTAAAAAAAATCCTACCGTGTGTACGCTCCATCGGACAAACATTTTCAGTTTTCATTGCACAAAAGTTCGCTCTGCAAACGGACAAACTTTTCGCCAACAAAAGTCCTACGGTGCAAAGTCCTATTGTGTGTACAGAAATCCATCGGACTTTTGTCCGAAGTACAAATACGCATGCCCAGAACCAATGTAAAAATCAACCAACAATAGCAGAAGTTGACCAAAAAGTGGCGATAAAGAGAAAAAAAGAGCAGAAAAACCACGTGATGTTGGGAAAGTTCTAGGAAAGTTTGCAGAAAAGTCCTGCTGTGTGTATGCTATGGGTGTGCCCGGCCAACTCCGTTCGGACAAAAATCCACGGAAAAGTTTGTTTGAAGTCCTACCGTGTGTATGAGGCTTTGCCCTGAAAAATGTTTTGCATCAAGGCACCCTGTGATTATGAATTTACTACATCACACAGTTCCTTTTTTGGTGCATTGCCTTTCTGTGTAGTGACATCTATTGAGGTGTGATATGCACTGCACCTCCAGGCTGTGTTGCAGTGAGAACAGTGGTGACCAATGTTTTCCAGTGCAGAAATCATCAGTCAGTGCATTAGTGTGTACCAGTGCTGTCCCCATTCTAGAATCCCTTAAAGCTGCTAAGACTGCCACAACAAAAAGTGGACTGCCCCCTCTGTGAGCCTGGAAATATCTCATCTTAACAAAGCGTCTACTATTCCAATCGAGGACTCTCCCTTCTTTTATGACCCCACTGACAAGCAATTAAAGGCTCTTTCTAAAGCTCTGTTCTGCCTATACAGGCGGTGCAAACAAGACCGGGACTGTAGGTTTGTTTTTAAGTAGAATCTGTTTGTAATTTTGAACTGGTACTTTTTTTAAAGTGTAGCTCCAGCCAAAAAATCTATTTTTAAGCGTTTTGGAAAACATGGAGAAGGGTTATCACCCCTGTAACATTTGTTTTGCTGTCTATGCGCATCTGTTCAGAAGATTGCACCTCACTTTCTGTCCCAATGACCAATGAAACAAGTGAAACAAGGACTAATTGAACACCCCAACCCGTAACCCTTTGTTCGTCTCACTCCCTCGTACCTTAAATGACGACACAGACAACTTCTTAGCCTTGAATGGACGTAGGGGTCGGCCACAGCTTTATTTTGTTAAACATAACATAACTTGTTAACCTTTATTAACCTTCACATGGTTGATTACTAGGGGGAAGGCACCAGCCAGCCGCCGGCCTAAGCCGACAGGCATAAAAGCCTTCCACCCCTCCTTTCCATAATTATTCTCCTGTACCGCCAGCTGTGACTTAAATAGCCAATATAACCACTCGCACATAAATGCAAATAAATAAAACAGGGCCTGCAAGGCCAACGACATAGCCCCGTAAACATAAAATTACAGCAAAACAGTCCAACGTGTCCGTCCGCTTATCTTATTATTATTTTTCTTTTTTTTTTTTTTTTTTTGTTTATTATTTTATTTTATTTTTTTTTTGGGGGGGGGAACAAAACGTAAGTAAAAATTGCAGACAATTCCAGACAGTAAGGGGCGGGAGGGCGGGGAGCTGCTCTGCTGGCGCTGCACGGTAAGAGGAAGTGGGGAGGGGGGAGCATCCCTGCTTTATAGCCTCTGTCCCATCTCCAAGTACTCCCCCCTCCCCTACTCCTGCACTATTGGTTCCACGCTGGCCTATGGTAAGCCTCCATCCCCTATGAGAGAAGGGGGGGGGGAGTGAGGCTCGTTTAACCCCTTCCTGGCTGTCCTGCATCTCACTTAGTCCGTGGCACCTAGCCCTAATTGGGCCGGTGCCAACCAGATTGGTAATAAAGCATCAGTGGACAGATGCTTCTCTCTTCTCTTACAGAAGAGAATTTCCCTTCGCTTTGCTATCTTCTTATAGCCTTCTCCAGCTTTGTGAGCGTCAACTATTTTCAGTTTCAGTTTTCTAGACAACTGCTTAGAAGAATACATGGTGCTGATTGTTGGGGCAAGGTCATATGAGTCTGGGCATTTAAAACCTCTGAGATTGACATCACCTGGTCTTCCCAGATGATGATTGAGAACAATCCATGACACTGGCAGGTCTCAGCTTTGAAAAGGGGGAAGTGCATGCTATAAATACTGCAGGGTGCCCAAACTTTTGCAGACGCCAGTTTTCTGTAATTTTGAAAGTGTAAATGATGGAAATAAAATCTAACTTTTTTTTTACATATTATAAGAATGTCTAATCTGTAATTTGATGCCTTTTGGAGATTTTTCCATCTTTCCATGGCTTCGTTATGCACATTAATACAAATTTTTACCTGGGGTGCCCAAACTTTGATCCCCACTGTACTCTTGGTGGGCGCAGGAATGGGCCCTGCTGTGAAATATTAGATCAAGAATTGTGATTACATGCCCCTGTTGAACAAAATTGTGCCTTAGGCACTGGTACTGGTGCCACAACACTGCAACCCCTCACAGATACTCTAGTTGGAGCGCTGCATGAGCCCGCTGCAAAGTATTGCATCAAAAATTGTAATATCACGCCCCTGTTAAACAGGGGCAGAAAAATGAGGCCTTAGGCAATAGGCACTGGTGTTGGTGCCACAACACTGCAACCCCTCACAGATACTCTAGTTGGAGTGCAGTAATAAGCCCTGCTGCACAGTATTGCATTAAAAATTGTAATTACACGCCCCTCTTAAACAGGGGCAGAAAAATTGGGCCTTAGGGACTGGTGCCGGTGCCACAACACTGCAACCCCTCACAGATATTCTAGTTGGAGCGCAGTAATAAGCCTGGCTGCAAAGTATTGCATCGAAAATTGTAATTACATGCCCCTGTTAAACAGGGGCAGAAGAATTGGGCCTTAGGCACTGGTGCCGGTGCCACAACACTGCAACCCCTCACAGATACTCTAGTTGGAGAGCCGTAATAAGTCCTGCTGCAAAGTATTGCATAAAAAATTGTAATTACACGCCCCTGTTAAACAGGGGAAGAAATATTGGGCCTTAGCCACTGGTGGCGGTGCCCAGAACGAAAAATGTTCTTACAATCTATCAGCATGATCATTGAGGAGGAAAAGGATAGTCACTCAGCATAACAGGATAGTCACTCAGCATCAGCATAGGCAGTCTTGAAGGGATCAGACATTTAAAAAAAAAATATTCAGTTACATCAGCATCAGGTGCTTGGTAGCTGGTGGTGATCCAAGCCTGATTCATTTTTATGAAGGTCATTAGATCGACCGAGTCGTGGAGAGGCGCACCCTGTGATTGGTTACAAAGCCTCCAGCAGCACTGAATGTGCGTTCCGAAAGAACGCTGGATGTAGGACAGGCCAGTAGCTCAATTCCCAAATTGTTGGTGAACCATCACAGAAGTGATATTTCTTTGTCCGGACTGTCTGGGTCTTATTGTTGCATGTTTGTCGTTGTCTTGTTTGTATGTCTGATACTTGCATAACCGCTATCGCGGGAGCATTCTGTTCTACCAACTAGCTCTGCCACTTCTTCAATTTGTATCTATAGTTTTTTTTTGAAAAATATTTTTATTGGAGATTTTTAAACACATTAAACATCACATTTTAGACAAGACTAGACACAGACAGCTCAACATCGTACGACTCTCAAGGAGAGGCAGTTGGTACAACAGAGGGATAACATCATCTACCGTGCAAACAAGTTAATAGGCTGGTACCTGCAGTGAACGGCATACACATATGGGGGGAGGATGGGAGAAGGGAGGTGTCACATCTCAGAACCTTCAACCCGCAGTCTCGGATTCCTCCACCCAGACTCGCCATATCTTATCAAATTTCTGCGGGCAGCCACGATTGGCATACGTGTCTTTATATAAAGGAAGGCTGGCATTCACCAGTCGCCGCCACTGCACTAAGGATGGGGGCGAGGGTTTCTTCCAATGCATAGCTATGTTCTTGCGGGCGTAAAAAAGCAGCACGCTTACTAGGGTACGTCTAGCCGAGGTTCGGACAATATTCTCTATTATGCCCAGGAGGCATACCTCCATAGTGAAAGGTAGTAATGTTCCAGCAATCTTGTTGGTCAGTTCCAGCACAGCCTCCCAATAGTGCATCACCTCTGGGCATCGCCAGAAAATATGGGAGAAGTCACCCGGGGAGGCGCCGCAGCGCCAGCACTTCTGCGAGTGTGAAGGGTTCATCTTGTGTAACCTGTAGGGGGTGAAGTATGCCCTATGTACTATTTTGTATTGGACCAGTCTATCGCGAACAGACACCAACGTAGTGAAGGGAAGGTCCCATATGTCATCCCAGTCGTCTGTATCTAGCGTGGGGATGTCAATTTGCCACCTGGCTCGCAGCCCGTCAAGGGGGGGAGGGACACAAAGAGTAGGTAGGAGTATAGGTGTGATGTGGGCTTTACGCAACAATCGAATCTGAGTGTCCTCTCCAGCTCCGACTGGGCCACGATACAGGAGGACAAAGGAAACTGCGCCGAAAAAGCGTGTGATAGTTGGAGGTACCTGAAATAATAGTGGGTGGGCAGGTTGAACTCAGACGAGAGCTCGGCGAAGGACTTCAACGCGTTCCGCGACACAATATGGGAGACCAATTTCACGCCGTGCTTCGACCACGCGAGGGGATCTAACAACCTGTAAAGATGGGTCAAGGTAGGGTTTTTCCAGATCGGGGCGCTAGGTGAAATTTCAGTGGGCTTACATTTTTCGATGGCTAGGCCGGTCCGCCACGCCCTCAGGGTGGTAAGCATGGAAGGAGTGAGAGAGTATGGCGCACGGGGGCCCCGAAACAGCAAGAGCTGGAGGGCCTCCAACGAGCCAACCACCGATGCCTCGAGAGCAGTGGAAGTGTTGGTACCATCCGGCCGCAATCACCAGGCCGCCGTAACCAGCTGGGCGGCGATGTAGTACTTGTAGCAATCAGGAAATGCCATCCCACCCTGCGTCCGCGGCCTCATTAAGGTAGATAGTTTGTACCTCGGCGGAGAGGACCCCCAGATAAAGGAAGAAAAGAGTTGATTCAGTTTAGTAAAAAAGGACCTAGGCACCCACTGCGGCGAGTGACGGAAAAGATAAAGAAGTTTGGGAACTATTTTCATTTTAAGAAGGTTCTTCCTCCCCCAGACCGATAGAGGGAGGTTGCCCCAGGCTTTGAACTTGGATTGGCGTCCACCAGAACCGGAGAGAGATTAAGGGGAACAAAGTCAGAAGCCGAGGTAGAAATATATACTCCCAAATATTTAAACGTGTCCACCCAGCAAAGGGGGTTATCAGGGGGGGATGTGGATCTGGCCGCCTGGTCTATCGGGAACAGGAGAGATTTGGACCAGTTCACTTTAAGTCCAGTGACCGGGGCGAAGGTGTCCAGAACAGACAAAGCGCCCTGCAGAGAGGGGCCTGCATCATTCAGGAAAAGCAACATATCGTCGGCGTATAAGGCCACCCTCTCCTCTAGCATACCCACCCTGAGCCCCTTAATGTGGAGAGATGTACGAAGTGCCTCCGCCACTGGTTCAATGGCAAGGGCAAATAGGGCCGGGGAAAGGGGGCAGCCCTGCCTAGTGCCACGAGAAAGCTGAAAGGGGACGGAAACTCCACCACCCAGACGCACCGACGAAGTGGGGGCCTTGTAAATTACCTGTAGCCAAGTTATGAAAAGCATGGGGAATCCCATCCGACGCAGGGTCTCCCATAGGAAAGGCCACTCGACCGTGTCGAAGGCCTTTTCCACGTCCAATGAGGCCACAGTCCTCGTTCCGGTGTTAAGGTGTTGGGTGTGTATGTTTGTAAAAAGCCTCCTAAGATTAACGTCCGTAGACCTCTTGGGCATGAACCCCGTCTGGTCAGAGTCTATCACTGTGGGCAGCATGGGGTATAGTCGAAGGGCTAGTAACTTAGTAAGCACTTTAAAGTCAGTGTTCAGTAGGGCAATGGGCGGTAAGATGCACAGGAAGTAGGGTCTTTTGGAGGTTTGTAGATCAGTGTCAAGTGGGAATGGTACATAGAAGCGGGGAGGCTGCCCTCGGCCAGACATGTAGTGTAGAGCTGTGCCAATAAAGGGGCCAGGAGGCCCGCATGAGCTTTATAAAAGTCTAAAGGGAGACCATCCGGTCCGGGCGCTTTGCCCGGTGGGAAGGACTGGATGGCATTCTGAACCTCAAGAGCTGTGAATGGTTGCACTAGGGCTTCCCTCTCCTGGTCGGAGAGCCAGCCCAACGCCAGGGGATCAAGCAGGTCACCTAGTGTCTCAGGCCGGAAGCCCGCGGGCAACCCAGAAGAGTAGAGGGTCCTGTAGAAGTCATTAAAAGTCTGCAGTATGTCTCGAGGGGAGGACACAGTTCCCCCTCCCGGAGTCTGGAGGATAGATATGGTCGTGAGAGGCTGGTCGTGTTGGGCCATCATGGCCAGAAACCTGCCATTCCGGTCCCCCTGTTCAAAGGCCCTCTGTCTGCCCTTATGTAATTTCAGACGCGTCGCTTCAGCTGTGTGCAGGTGTAGGTCACGCTGGGCCGCCATCATCAGATCAAAATGATCCGAAGAGGGGTCAGAGTTATAGGTGGCAGTGCGGTCTGTAACCAGTTTCTCTAAGTCACCCAGCTGCGCCGAATGTTGTTTTTTGACACTAGCTATAGAGGAGATGTATTGCCCCCTTGTATATGCCTTAAAGGTGTCCCACACTACGTCTGGGGAGGCCGTACCAGCATTCTGCTCCCAAAATTCTGTCAGTAGGGGGGGTACAATAGTAGTCACGTCAGGTTGGGTAATCCACTGCGCGCCCAGCCTCCAAAGTGCGGCACATCGCGAGGCCGGAGAGCGGAGCACCACCAACAGCGGGCTATGGTCCGACAGACCGCTGGGAAGATAGTCCGTCTCCAACACATCCGCTAACAGTGCAGGGTTGGAGAAGGCCAAGTCTATCCTGGATGCGGTCTTGTAGGACGTTGAATAACAGGAATATGCGCGCACATCTGGGTGCTTCCACCTCCAGACCTCCTCCAGGCCCACCGCCTGAGCCCAGGCCAATAAATCTGAACATCGTGACTTTGGTGGGGTAGGTCTGTCTAACTCTTGGGACAAGATGGCATTGAAATCCCCCATCACCATAACCCTCCCAGGGCAGAAGGGTGTAATCTTGTCTAGACATCATATAGTAGGGCTGAGGAGAAGGGAGGGGGGATATACACATTAACAACAATGTACCTCTGCGACCACAGTGTGAAAACAAGTATCACATATTTACCCAGGGGATCCGTACGGACTTCTTCAATGACACAGGGAAAATTCTTATGAACAAGGATGTCACCCCCCTGGCATATGTAGAATACAGCATGTATCGCCCGCTGAACCCAGGGCTTTTTCAAGGTCAGGATCTTGCTGCCCATGAGGTGAGTTTCCTGGAGTAGGATGAGCTGTACAGGGCGTGACTTCAAATATTGGAAAGGGTGGCACGCTTAAACTTGGAATTAAGTCCCCTGACATTCCAGGAGAGGATAGAGAATGAGTCATCGGGCGATCAGCCATTAGGCTAAGGGGTGAAGGGAAGACAGGATACCCATATGAGAACAGCTCGGGACACCTCAGGAACAGCAAGACACCGAGTACACTGCTTGACACATAAGCCAACTTGCACATTATCATCCTTATAGAGTAAAAGACATTGAGCATAACACATACAGTAAACACAGAAAATAACAAATTTCCCAGGCACTGGGTGCCTATCCGACTATGTCCCATACCTCTAGCAACTGCCCGAGGGTGGGAATAGTTTTTCCCCAAAAAACAGTCAACCGTTAAGGGTGTAAATGGGCCCCTAAACTGGGGACCCTACACAGTATCCGCAGGGCTATCCTCTCACAGCGAGGGTCTGCGGTCAATGTTCATGCCCAGGGAGCCCAAATGGGACAGGGCGCAATATAGATCCAAAAACAAGAAACAAAAAATAAAAATAAAGAAGGGACAAAACAAGCACTGGGGGGGGGGGTAGCGGCTCCTGCTCGTCACAGTTCCGTGGAGTCTAGGTGATGCGCCGCCGTATCCACGCGCTGGGTAACCAGCTCTAAACACGGAATGGGCAGATTCCAGGCCTGAGCAGGGCACGGGGGCCAAGGTGCGGGGGGTAAAGACCCCCGTTTCGGAAGGCAGCGGAAGGAGGACAGTCCAGCAAAACGGGGGGAGAAAGTAAATAAATGAAATAATAAAGATGGAAATGGGGGGAATCGTATCTCAGTTCACAATGTAGAGAGAATCTCTGAGGGACACATGCACATTCGCCCCCCTGTAACAGCAGGATTTGGGATCAGGGACGGCATCAGCCATCTTGCAACGGATGGCAATGGTATAGTAAAATAAAGGAAAAACAAATGTAAAAATTAGTCAGCACTGACAAAAAAAAAAAAAAAAAGGGGGGGGGGGAGAGCTGGTCTCCATCTGAAACCCCGAAGCTGTAGCCCACCAACAAGGATACCATCAAGGCGGGAAGAAGAGGAAGGGGTGACCCAGGGACAATCAGAAAACTGGTCTTGATACTTGCCACGAGGTATGCTTCATCAGCGGGTCTCCAGCCAGGACATAGCCGCCTCCGGATCCGTAAAGAAGCGCGTGCGGTCCCCGTCTATCACCCGCAACTTACTGGGGTACAGCAGGCTGAACTTGAGGCCTTGGTCACGCAGGTTCCTTCTCACCTCAGTGAAAGAGCGGCGTTGGCGTTGCACCTCAGGAGAGTAATCCGGGAAAAGCATGATCCTGGCTCCCTCAAACATCAGATCCCTCTTCTCCCTGGCAGCCGCCAGGATTCGATCTCTGTCACGGTAATTAAGTAGGCGAAGCAGGAAAGGCCGCGGAGGGGCCCCGGGGACCGGAGGCTTGGGGGGAACCCTGTGTGCCCGTTCAACCACAAACGTAGGTGGCATAGCTGGTAGGCCCAAGAGGGAGATGAGAAAGGTTTCAGTGAACTCCGCAGGCTTGGGGCCTTCCGCCCGCTCCGGGAGGCCCAGGATCCTGATATTGTTCCTCCGGAGCCTATTCTCGGTGTCGATGGACTTCTCCTGAAGGGCTCTTACTTGTAGCTGCAGGGCATGAAGGTCTCTTGAGTCTACCCTGGTAGAATCCTCAAGCTGCGAAATGCGGCCCTCCGCCTCGGCGAACCGGGCCCTAAATTTGTCCATGTCATGCCTAATGAGGCTCACATCCGCCACTAGGTGATCAATCTTCACCATCACAGAATCCCGGCCCTCCTTGATGGCTGCCAGGAGTTCAGCATGAGAGCGGCTTGCGATGCCGACGGATTAGGCAGGCTGGGAAGTCGACGGACATCTCTGTAGCTGAAAGCCTCGTGGGCAAGATGGCCGCCGCTGCCCGTGCTCCAGGCGTCGAGGACGAACGGAGCTTACCCGGCGACAGCGGAGGGGCTCTCGGGGTAGCTGGTGCCTTCTTCCGCCCCAGGGTGCCTGTCAAGCGGGTATTGGAAGCAGGAATTTGCGCTGGAAGTCAGTCAGGATGAGGGTAAGAGCGGAGCCCAGCTAACGCACGTCTGCTCCCGTTCACATCCAATTTGTATCTATAGTTGATCGGTTTTTACCATGTTTTGTACCATTATTATTAAATATTCATATTTTTGCACATTTGAGTATAGTCCTTGTTTTGCCCACAGTAGCCTCTTACCCAGAGGTAGCCTAATTCTTTAGGGTTGCTACCTGGGTATCTTTGTATATATTCAGTAGCTCAATTGCATACTGTGCAAGCTCTGGCCAGTGATCCATCCTCAAGACCCAGTAAGCCAGAGGATTTTCGGTGGGAAAGGTGTCCAAGTCTGATCTTGCCCCTAGGTATTCCTGCACCATGTAAAACAGACGCTGGCGATGGTTGCTGGAACCGGTCATACCTTGGGGCTGTGGACTAAAAAATTGTCTGAACGCATCAGTTAGACGGCCACCTTCTCCACCGCTCCTTCTGTGACTGACTGAAGCCTCAGCAACACGTTGTCCAGGACCAGGATTTTGTAACCTCCCAGTCTCTGGGAATGCGTTGCACAGACCTTTCTGCAAGGCCTCTCCCGAAGATATTTCATCTTCTGCTCCCTCTGCGCCGGCAAGATAAGGTCCGCAACTTTACTCTTGTAACGTGGATCAAGGAGGGTTGCTCCTTGATAGTACGAATATGAGGATCCTTCTGCAGGCTTTGCAGGATCAGGGAGGTCATACAGAGTAGGTTTGCTGAGGCATTTGGTGCAGAGTCCTCTGTCTCACGGAGGACGACAGGATCTGCAGCCACCTCGTCCCAGCCACGTACAAGTCAATGGGTTTCTTGGGATTGTAATTGATCCCTTGAAGACTGCTGCTGATGCTGAGTGCTAGGCTCCACCTCCATGCTGACACAATCCTCCTCCTCCTTTCTCATCCTCTTCCTGTGTGATAGGCGGGCAAGCAGGAACACTGTCTGGATAAAGGGGGCCTTGAGAGGTAAGGAAGTCCTTCTCTTCCTCCCTCTGTTCTGCCTCAAGGGCCATGTCCATTATTCCAAGCAGTGTGTGCTTCCAACAGGTGGATAAGAGGGACAGTGTCACTGATGCATGCACTGTCACTGCTCACTATCCTCGTGGCCTCCTCAAATGGTGACAGGACAGTGCATGCATCCCTGATCATGGCCCACTGGCGTGGGGAAAAAAAACAAGCTCCCCTGACCCTGTCCTGCTGCCATATTGGCACAGACACTCATTGATGGCCCTCTGCTGCGTGTGCAGCCGCTGCAGCATGGCCAACGTAGAGTTCCACCTGGAGGGCATGTCACAGATTAGGCGGTTCTTGGGCAGGTTGTATTCCTTTTGAAGGTCTGCCAGCCGAGCACTGGCATTATATGACCATCGGAAATGCACACAGAGATTCCTGGACTGCTTCAGGACATCCTGTAAGCCTGGGTACCAGCCCAAGAACCGCTGCACCACCAAGTTAAGGACATGAGCAAAACAGGGCACATGGGTCAGTTGTCCCTGTCGCAGGGCGGACAGGAGGTTGGTGCCATTGTCGCAAACCACCATTCCTTGCTTATGCTGGCATGGCGGCAACCACCTCTGAGCCTGCCCCTGCAGAGTTGACAGAACCTCTGCCCCAGTTTGGCTCCTGTCCCCAAAGCACACCAGCTCAAGCACCGCATGGCATCTCTTTGCCTGCGTACCTGCATAGCCCCTTGAATGCTTAAGGAGCACCACTGGTTCAGAGGACACATCAGCACAGGAAGAGGCCACAGAGGAAGAAGAGGAGGGGGTGGAGGAGAGAGATGTGTCACAACCAGTAGTAGCATTTTGGGGGTGTGGTGGCGGAACAACCTCCAACACTACTGTACCTTGTCCTGCATCCTTCCCAGCTGCCAGCAGAGTCACCCGATGTGCCGTGAAAGATAGGTAACGTCCCTGTCCATGCCTGCTGGACCATGAGTCAGCGGTAATATGCACCTTACCACTGACCGGCATGGACATTGCCTTCCACATGCCGGTAGAGAGCCGGAATCGCCTTCTGTGAGAAAAAGTGATGTTTGGGAACTTGCCACTGAGGTACCGCACATTCCACAAACTCACGTAAGGGGGCAGAATCTACCAACTGAAAAGTCAGCAGTTGAAGTGCTAGCAATTTAGCTAAGCTAGCATTCAACCGCTGGGCATGTGGATGGCTGGGAGAGAACTTCTTTTGGCGCTGCAGCATCTGGGGCAGGGAAATTTGCCTGGTACAATCTGACGTCGGTGTACCGATAGTAGATTGCCCGCAAGTACTTGTCTGTGACACACCTAATTCTACACCTTCAGTCCTATCAGTGCAGGCTTCAGAGAGGACTGAGGGTATAGTGGGGTTGGAGATCCCAGATGATGAGGAGCAAGGAGAGGTCTGCTTTGTTCTTTGGTGTGGGTCTTTGAGGTACGCTTGCCAACGAACTGCATGGCAGGTCGATATATTTCTGGTCAAGCATGTGGTGCCCAAGCGGGTGATGTTTTGGCCACGCGAGATACGCTTGAGACATATGTTGCAAATAGCAGCGGTGCGATCTGATGTACTCGTCTCAAAAAAGGCCCACACCAAAGAACTTTTGAAATAACGCTGAGAGACAGCAGCGCCCTGCACATGTGGAGCTCTGCTTTGTTATGCCACTGGTGTGCTTCCCTTAAGCTGGCCCCTGGAGGGCATCCTGCCTCATTGGAGATGTGCCTCCTCCTCCTCCTCTCTCCTATCAGGCATCCACGTGGAGTCAGTGACTTCATTATCCCCTCCCTCCTCATCACTGTAGAAAACCTGGCAGTATGCTGCAGCTGGGGGAAGATGACTGCCAGATTGCTGTCCCTCTTGGGCACCCCCTCTCTCTGGGCTCACGTTACTGCCTTCCTCTAGCTGTGTACCATCATCAGAGCCTTCAAAACGCTGTGCATCCTCCTGCAGCATGTACCCAACATTGTGGTCAAACAGTTCGGGGGACTCCTCAGGAGGACATGGTGGGGTTGGGAAGGAGTGACTGATGCCATTGAGCAAAGGGAAGAGGCCATGTTGGCAGCTGATTTGCCAGACAAAATACCCTGAGCCTGGGTGAGAGAGGATGAGGAGGATGAGGACAGCTTGGTCATCCACTCTACCAAGTCTTCAGCATGTTGCGGCTCAACACGACCAGCTGTCGAAAAAAAGGACGAGCGTGTCCCACGGCCACGTGCTGATGAGGATCCACCGTGTCCATGACCAGCACTGTTGTCTCTAGACGCAGAGCCTGCTTGCCCTCTTTTATCGGCTCGTGACTCTCTGCCTCTCCTTGTAGCTGCACAAATACTGACAATACCTGCTGATCCCTGCCTGTGGTATTAATATGAGCAGATCTCTGCCTGTAGGAAGTAATATGAGAACACCAGCTTTTCGTAGCTTTAGGTGCACACTGTGCAGAGGACACAGACAGTACACACACCACGTAGCTTTAGGTACACACTGTACAGAGGTCACAGACAGTACACCACGTGAAAGTACTTGCAGAATGATCCCCTGCCTGTGGTATTAAAATGAGCAGATCCCTGCCTCTAATATGAGAAACACCAGCTTTACGTAGCTTTAGGTGCACACTGTACAGAGGACACAGACAGTACACCACGTGAAAGTACTTGCAGAATGATCCCCTGTCTGTGGTATTAATATGAGCAGACCCCTGCCTCTAATATGAAAAACACCAGCTTTACGTAGCTTTAGGTGCACACTGTACAGAGGACACAGACAGTAGACCACGTGAAAGTACTTGCAGAATGATCCCCTGCCTGTGGTATTAATATGAGCAGATCCCTGCTTCTAATATGAGAAACACCAGCTTTTACGTAGTCTTAGGTGCACACTGTACAGAGGACACAGACAGTACAACCACGTGGAAGTACTTGCAGAATGATCCCCTGCCTGTGGTATTAATATGAGCAGATCCCTGCCTCTAATATGAGAAACACCAGCTTTACCGTGGCTTTAGGTGCACACTGTACAGAGGACACAGACAGTATATCACTTGAAAATACTGTAGCTAGCACAATCACTCTGCCTGCCTGCCAGTATATTAGGAAGAGCGGATCTAGCTAAACTCAATACAGTGTATAAATATATATACAAACACCTGGGGATGCATATATATCCTCTACACACTGTAACTCTAACTCACTAGCCTGCCTGCTCTATCTAACTGCAAAAAATGACACACTCTCTCTCTGTCTCTCTCGTCTCTGTAAACCACCGCAACACACTACACAGCTGCCAGGGAAGGCGGCCTTATATATTGTAGGCGTGTACTAAACGCCCGTGAGCCATAATTGGCCAAAGCCACCTGGCTTTGGCCAATTATGTCTCTCTGTTTTTTGGCAAGCTGTGATTGGCCAAGCATGCGGGTCATAGTGCATGCTTGGCCATCATCAGCCAGCAATGCACTGCGATGCCGCAGTGAATTATGGTCGTGACAAGCCACTCGAAGTTGCGCGAACGGCCCATAACGTTCGTTATATGACGAACGGATCGAACATACAATGTTCAAGTCAGAACATGGGTTCGACTCGAACTCGAAGCTCATCCCTAATCCAGAAGTAGTGCAGTGTTAGAACTGCGGGCTCGTAGTCAAACCAGAAGTAACGGTTACGCCGGCCGGGAAGCAGTTGTGGTCAGAGGTAGAGGGGAAGCTGTCGCCACTAAGGGACCATCCCACCTTGCTACCGGAGAGACCATGCACTTCTGCTTTTAAAAAAAAAGGGAAAAGAAACAAGATGGACCTTTAAGGTGCCACAAGAACTTGTTGGCACCTTAAAAGCCCAACTTGTTATTTTCCCTTTTTTTGATTACAGTATAGGATGTTGGTGTCTTTTGGCAAGCTTTATTTTTTCACAAACCACTTCCGGTTTCATCACTCGGTTTTGGGTGCACTCCACTGATCTCAGCTTGCTGCTTCCTGGTTCCCCCTCTAGGCTGCCTGGTCTCCTAGGACACCAAGGAGGAGAGGGAGGGGTGGAAATCCCCCGCAGCTGCAGCTCTGCCTGTGTCCTTTCACAGAGAGCCTGTCAGCAATGGCTGATGGAGGTCGGCATCAGTATCAGTACAGCCTGTAGTGCTCACTATTTTCTCAATTTTTAGGTGCCACTTCATGCACAGATGTCTATTGAAGTTCTAGACAAAATCGGCAAAAGTAGTGCAGAAACTAGTTTTTCAAATCGATGCGGTGCCGCAGTCACATCGAATGGAAAATGCCATTACTCTCTGTCTGATCATTAGGCTGATTACCCATGCTGTTCCACTAGCAGCTGCTGCATAATTAATTGGCTTTAGAGGTTCTCCTATTGGACTGCTGTTTCTGTTTAACCATGTGACAATTATTCATTCATATAAATTATTTAATGCCCATTGTGTGAAACGAATCAGGTGAGTTATTAAGACTCACTTTGTGTGCAAGTATTCATTATTGTGTACATTTGAACTAGGGAGAGTTAGAGGAGCAGCATTAATTATTGTGTACATATAACATAGGGAGTGTGTGGATCAGTGTGCATATTTTGTGTACATATAAGCAAAGATTTCGAAACATTTCCAGTTGCCAGGGCCAGATTTTTTTTTACTGTGTTATGTCGCGTACACACGATCGGAAATTCCGACAACAAAACCATGGATTTTTTTTCCGACAGAATTTTGGCTCAAACTTGTTGCATACACATGGTCACACAAATGTCAGAAATTCCAACTGTCAAGAATGCGGTGACGTACAACACTACAATGAGCCAAGGAACATTAATTTCAAAGGATTTTTGTGCGTCAGTATTGCATACAGACGATCGGAAAATTTGAGAACCAGCTCTCAAATTTTTGTGGTCGGAAATTCCGGCAGTGTACATGGCATTAGACTTTCTTACAGGCATTCTGATCAGGTCCGCTTGTCAGTTTTTAAAGTGGATGTGATTGGAAGGTCCATGGAGACCTATGGAAACGGATTGTGTAAAAGCACTGCGTTCTCTTCCAATTTTGCAAACCAGATGGGGGCCGGCCCACATCCCCTGGGCATAAACTCAGAGGCCATATATGTGAGTTGACTTCACTCTGTGTGAGAGGAGCTTTAATTCTGTAGTTCCTAATATATGGAATACAAACCTCAATTTTTTTTAACATTTCTGCTGTGACAGACCCAACAGAGACAGGGGGTTTTGGAGGGGACTGCGGGATGACCTATTGCTTTCTGACTATGAGTCCTGGCTTGAGGGAGCACTACTCTTTGAGAGGTGTGTCTGGGGGACCCTTGGAGTGGTCTTGCTTCGGATTTGGGTCCATGTCTCCCCAAAACGCACAGATTTGGGTCCCTTGTGCCCAAACCAGCAATGACTGCTTTGGACTGTGAGACTCAGAGCAGATGTTAATAAAATGTCTTTAAGGTGTTATGTGTTAAGTGTCTTTGTCCATTGTGTGCCTCCTAGGTGTGAATTCCCATTGTTAATTTAGTTACCTATTGTTTCTGTATGTCTGCTCATCTCTTGAATGTGATTAACCAATACAGGCCCCACCCCCCCCGCTTCCTGCCCAGGCCAATCGCTGTATCCATATGACATTTTCCACCCCCCCCCCCCCCCCACAAATAGAGCTTTCTTTTGGTGGTATTTGATCACCATGGGCTTATTTATTTCTGGCGCAAAAAAATTGTAAAAAGGTACGTTTTCTCCTTCACTGATGGGCGCTGATGAGGCAACACTGACGAGCACTGATGAGGCGGTACTGATGAGGCAGCACAGATGGGCACTGATGAGGAGGCACTAATATGCTGCACTGATATGCAGCACTCATGGGCACTGATAGGTGGTACTGATGGTGCATTGATAGACAGCAATGATAGGCAATAATGGGCACTGATGTGTGGCACTAATAGATGGCACAGATGGGCAGCACTGATGAGGAGTCAATGACGGGCCCAACAGATAGGCACTGACTGGCATTTCCTAATGGGCACTGATTGGCATCCTTTATGAGCACTGATTGGCATACAATGTAGGTACAGGTGCACACTGATTGGCATAAAATGTGAGTACAGTTGGGCATCACTGGCGGGGCACTGATGGGCATTGCTGATA
The DNA here is from genome assembly GCF_905171775.1 of Rana temporaria. Taxonomy (NCBI): domain Eukaryota; kingdom Metazoa; phylum Chordata; class Amphibia; order Anura; family Ranidae; genus Rana; species Rana temporaria. Next base: position 52,008,660 of record NC_053500.1, on the reverse strand, counting down.
GGCACTAGTGGACATTGCTGATGGGTCTAGACTGATAATCAATGCACTGATTATCAGCACAGACCCCTGTGTCAGGAGAGCCATTGATTGGTTCTCCTCTACCCGTACCTTGTCACTGCTAATGGATGAAAGCTGATAAACAGCACTTCCTGTTACCTCTGTGATTGGACACAGCTGATCAGGTGGTAAAGAGCCTACGTCAGAGGCTGTAAGTTTGTTATAGGCTTATAGGGCGGGAAGTGGTTAATATTGTGTCCACCTTACCATGTTATCGAACCATTGTGGGATGTTATGTGTTTATACTTATGATAATGTGTAATGTACTTTGTGTATCAAGGGTAGTACACTGAGCTGGGGTGGGATCTCTGATTGATCAAAGCATTGTCTGGGTGGGCACTGAGTCACCTAGGCTTGTTTAGGTGAATAGTAGTTCAATTAGCTTGATGTTTATGTTCCTTAGCTATGTTAATGTTTAGCTATGTTAATTATATTTCTGTTTACATTTTGTATTGTTAGGGTAATATGCTCAGGCCCTACCTGATCTTGTGTGCTATATATTCTGTGTGAATTTTCAATAAAGAGTTCCAGTTTGCACTTAAGCCAGTGTTGTCTACATTTTGGTTGCTCAGCTGTAATACCTGGTTCCTGGGTCCAGAATGGAGGGAGCTATATCTTGACGCACCAAAGCTGGGTGCTGGACGTTCCATCACATCTGAAAGAAAAAAAGCTTCTTATTCTTAACCCATTTTTTCCCCTGAGCATGTAATCATATAATTTTTGGCATCTGTAAGAATGGAGCAAAAAACCCTAAGGTTGGCGCTGCGCTGAATTAATTAAGTGATTGAAAGTATAACAAAAAATTAATAATTGTGTTAGTGAAGAGCAGCTAGCATTAAATTGTGTACCACAATCTTACAAACATAAAAACAAAAAAAGGAATGCAGCGCTAATAAATGATGAATCAACAATATGAGTGAATAATTGATGATGTTGGCATAAAAAATGAAAAAAATATATATTATCTTCCCAAAGAGTAAACAAATTGAGAAGTAAAAAAGAGAAAATCACCAAGCTGTAAAAAATCCAAAAATTAGTGAATGATTGCACTTGATTTTCTCATAAATATCCCACAAGTGAAAAGTGTGAAAAAACTAAAAAAAGAAAAAAATGACACAGAAAGTCCAAAAAAAGTTCCATAAAGGTTTCCAAGACGGTGAAGATAGAGTGATGAGAGATGAAATTTCCACACTACACCCGTGCCTGTAAGAATGCCTGCTTACCGCAATTAAAGACTGTATCTCACCAGTCTCATAAAGCCTCTGGGAATTGAGGTATCCCACAACCCATCCGCCTGAATGATCAGAAGGCTCAGCATAGAATCCAAACGGAACCGTGGATAATGAAAGAGAAAAGGATTCTCATAGCGTATAACGTTTTAAAATCACAATACGTATTTATTAAAGGTTGCACTTACAATTAAGTAGTGTATATTGAGCAGTAACAAGCAATCACAAAAAGAAATCCTCCTCCGTTGCTTCAGTACTGCGATGCTTCCTCGCTACCAGGACTCACACACCGCTGGCGTTCAGAGCGAAAGCGCGATGACGTCACAGCAACCCGACGATCGTTTCGTCTCAATAGGACATCTACGGGGGTTTGGCCGGATGGCGACGTCAGCGCGTGCAGTGTATAAATAGCAGAGGACTCCATCTTTAAGATGGGAAAGACATGCAAAGGCCCTAGTATGCAACTAAGGGAAAAAATAATGTAATTGGTAGCGGGAAAGAAAGGTCATTCCGATCATTGCATATAGCTAATCGGTCAAAATAAATTCCTATAGTATAAATTCTTATAACATATAAGAAAAGGAACGCGGAGGTGTGTTTTTCAAATGGTAGGATAGCATCGGGTAGCAACAACTGAATCTGAACGGAGAGGATAAATGATATGTCTTAAATTAATACAATGTAAACAGTTAATATGCATTCTGGTTTACAATTTATATATGCTTTAATTACAGTTTAAATTAAATAAAAAATTATGTAGTTAATACAACGGTATATTAACAAGTCCATATAGGACTGTATATAGACATGCTTGCCAGTGCTTGATCACCGGAATGCATATATTACTCATTGGGGCATCAAATTTGCTTTTGCCGTACCAAAACAGAGTGTATCAGTGACTAGTGTGCCGGTGTTCAATCACCGAAAAGTATGCAACAATCAGTACGGCATCAAGTTAACTACAACCATACAGAAGTATATTGCACGCCAATATTTATCAACAACATACATCAGTATAATAAATTATTAATAATAAAACCATATAAAATTAACCCTAAATTAATCATGGGTCACATAATTTTTTAAGAAAATTAATTAGAAAAATTGTTAAAAAAATTATTAGATAAAAACATTTATATTAGGAATTATTAAGGAAACAATTAATATCCCAATCGACATTTAGTCCGAAGGGAACGAAGGATTTTAAACAAAAAATCCAGCGAGTTTCTAACCTCGATATGGCACGAACCATATTGGTACCTCTCCAATGAGGGCGGATGTTATCAATAGCAAAAAAGCTGGTCCCCTTCAGATCTCTCCCATGGTATTTGTCATAATGCTTAGAAAGATTATGTTTTGGGAACCCGCTCTTAATCCTACCTATATGTTCACCAAGGCGGATATGCAGTTCACGTTTAGTACGACCCACATATTGCTTCGAACATGGGCACTGTATCATATACACCACATACTTTGTCGAACAGGTGATAAATGATTCGATCTCATGTGTTTTCCCAGTGACTGTAGATTGAAAATTCGTACATTTTCTTTCCTTGAAGGAATTGACCTTACAAACACTACATTTCCGACATGGAAAGAAGCCCTTCAGAGATTGGAAGAAAACTAAATTTTTAGGGGGGTCAATGACGTTGGGTGCTAAGTTCTGCCTTAGTGAGGGTGCCCCTTTAAAAATCAGGAGTGGATTCTCAGGGATATGTGCCCCCAGGATCCTATCACTTCTAAGTATATCCCAATGCTTCCTCAGGATTTTTTTAATTGAAAAGTGCTGGTTGGAGTATCTCGTGGTCAACGACCAACTGAATTTGTCCGAGGGAATAGCATTTATTCTATTATTCCTTGTCAGGAGGGAATTTCGATCCATCTTTTCCACTGCAGTGATCGTCTCGTTAATCTTCTCCTCTTGATATCCTTTATTTAAAAATCTTGATTTTAAAACATTAGATTGTTCCTGGTAGTCAACAATTTCTGTACAGTTCCGTCTAATGCGCTGAAACTGACCCTTAGGTATTGCTGTAAGCCAGGAACTATGATGACAACTCGTGGTAGGGATAAAGGCATTCCGATCGGTCGCTTTAAAAAAAGTGTTGGTACTTAATTTTCCATTTTTTATAAATATATTTAAATCCAAAAAATTAATATGAGAGATACTGATGTCATGCTGTAGAGGAATCTCTCTACCACGAGAGGAGATGGTTAAGCATGTCCCAGGGCATAATTAGAGGAAGCAAGTGTTCCTGAGCCTAGGAGGTGAATTGACCCAATCACAACTTACTTGTTGTACCCAGCAGCTTTGCCTCCTGTAGAGGTTCTCAAGTACCCCCAACGGGCCATGTTTTGGGAATATCCCTTAGATTAGTGGTTCTCAACTTCTGTCCTCAAGACTCACTAACAGGCCAGATTTTAAGTATTACCTTGGGGAGATGCAGACTAGAAATCTGCAATCACTGAGCAGCAAATGATATCACCTGGCCTGTGATGCCACATACACACGATCCGAAAATCTGACGACAAATCGTCCGACTTTTTCCGTTTACTAGTCGCAAGTAGAAATTGAATAGGTTGCTAAAGTCAAGAAAATTCTCGTACGACAGAAAAAAAAATCGGAAGTGATGTCATGTGTTGTAATGTATTTGTGTTGTATTTTCGGACGACAACTGTACTGACCAAACAAAAATCGTACGATCTGGTATCGTACGAGGAAAATTGTTGTGCATGTCCGATAAAATAATATCGGATGGGAGGCGCATGCGCGGCAGCTCCCAAGATGGCCGCCGTCATCTAGAGCTCCGCTCCACCACGGCCTAACGAGTCCCACCGGAGCAGTCTGAGCGCCCCCGCAGCCGTACCGCTGGGATCACCGTGCAGGGGAATCACCCCCGAGTCCGCAGATGTCCTCGCCGTCCGTCCGGAGGGATCTGACAGGTCAGATGGCGGCGTCTCCGGGCCCCCTCAGTTATGCCAAGATGGCAGCGACACGAGGCCTGCCTGAAACGGAGCTGCAGGAGGACTCCATAGCGGACCAGGATCTGCACCCCCCGCAGTCCCCAGGTACAGAATTCCCCCCCTTGGCAGCAGCGGCATCCCCAGCATCCACCGAGTCACTGCTGGAGAGAGTGGGAGCTGGATTCCCCACTACCCCCATGATGGACCCCCATACAGGGATGCTGCTCTCTGTGTATGAGGTACAGGAGGAGGCCCCCATCCCCACAGACTTTCCTTCTATGATGTCTGCCTTCTCCCTAATGCTATCCAAAAGCCTAGCTGTAAACGCAGCACAAATCACATCATCCATTCATGCTGATTTACTGCAGTTGGGGATGAGGATGGACACTATTGAGCAGAAAGCTGATCAGGCAGTGGCAAGGATCAATCAGAACTCTGCCAGATTACAAGACGTGCAGGAGCAATTGGAAACAGCATTTGCAAAAATAGACGACCTCGAGAACCGTTCGAGACGCTATAACTTTAGGGTGAGGGGGCTCCCCGAAACCGATAAGGAGGTACAGGTCGCAGTGAAAACCCTCATTAAAAACCTCATCCCTGACATTGCTGAGCACCGTCTGGAGCTGGATAGAGCTCACAGAGCATTGCAAGCCCCCCGATCGGATGGTTTACCCAGAGACATCATTGTGAAACCACACTTTTATGCGGTCAAAGAGGAGGTGATGAAAAGGGCAAGGCGTTCGGACAATCTCATGTTGAACGGTCACAAGATTCAAATCTTTGCAGACCTGTCCCCCTACACAGTACAAAAGCGGCGAGCTCTGAAACCGTTGCTGCAGGTCCTTATGGAAAAGGAGGTCACATACAGATGGTCTTTCCCGATCCGTGTAAACTTCACCTACAGAAATAAAAGCTATGGCTTTTCAACTTTCGCGGAGGGGGAGCACCTGCTGGTTCAACTTGGACTGATTGCCCTGGAACCCCCGAGCTCACAGAACAACAGAGGACCTTCTGCTTCAACGAAAAGGCCTTCGCCTGGCAGCCCGCTACAGCAGACCTGGATGAAACAGACCCACAAGCGTTCCAAGGAGAACTTCCGTACCTGAGGATCGGGCTCTGATGTCCCACTTTGTCATTCAGGGGTCCTGACCCGAGAGGGTCTCCCCTTCCTAGAGGGGACTTGGGGATCCCCCGCGTTTTCCTTTTTCTTTCCCCAAGGGACAGCTCGGAGGGGGGAGGTACCCGGGGTGCAGGGACCTAACACCGTAAAAGTTTTACATAATGTTTTTTTTTTAGTTTCCTTGTTATTCTGGTGGTGTTACTTTCCCCTCCACCGGAACTGGGGGGTTAACCTGGACTCGGGGGAGGTGGGGGATTTGTTCGGAGCCACAGGGCTCCTGGGGGATGCATTTTTGCAAGGTTACACGGGGAATAGAGTTAATAGCAGGTATAGCCATGCTACTCAACGGTTACAATATTGGCATTACGGTAACATAGGATCACTTGGTTGGGGGGGGGGGGGGGTGCCAACCCCGGGGAGGTAGCATCCTTCACAGTATATGCACCGGTTTGCGCTTTGGATGGGCATCCTAGCTCCCAGGGGATCACCCCCGCTTAGGAGGGGCGTTTAGTTAATGGGCATCACGGGCTCCTGGTTAGCCCTCAGTTATCGTTTAGTGGTGGTAGGGCCGTGGTGGACCCAGTGCACCTCCGTTGGATCGAGAGCGCCATGGGTGCAATCGGATCCGTATCCGGTCTTCCGGCATTAGGGAAGCTTCAGTTCCCTAATAGGGCAGGGGTAGAGGCGGGCGTGCCCACTTCACCCCGGGGTGGGGAGGTGTCGGGGGACCCCCAGGTTCAAGTTATGTACTGTTTACTACTGATTTTTGCAGGTATGCATCGATGCAGACATACATGCATAATATTGTCTCTTCTCTCTTTCCTCTCCATTTCATCTCTGTCTTCTCTGCTTCCCTTTCCTAATCCCTGGAGTGCTCTTAGGTCCCACGGCAGGTTCCGGTCCTTCGTCCCGGGTCTCGTGACCAGTGTGCCCCGATGGTCCGTTCTCAACTGGAAGCTCTCGCTGCTGGCTCAAGGTAGGCTGCGTGTGTCTGGTATAGTTTCTGCACCTCTGATCCATGATTGACACACAACCCCCCCCACCAACCCTCAAACTCATCTCCCATAATGCGCAGGGACTAAATTCACCCGTTAAACGCAGGAAGCTCCTCCAACTCTACCACTCTATGCACGCAGATATCCTTATGATTCAGGAGACCCACTTCCCATCTTCCTACAAACCCACGTTCCTACATCAGCGTTACCCCCAATTTTTTCTATCATCAGCAGACAACAAAACAAAGGGGGTAGCCATCTGTTTCGCTAGACACATCAACCTCTCCCTGGTGGAATCGATTGTCGATCCTCTGGGTCGTTATCTCCTGGTATCAGGACACATAGATGGGGAACTTTACACGTTTGTGTCGTATTATACCCCTAATAAGGGCCAAAAATCCTTTTTTGACTCCTTGCTTCGGAAGCTACAACCGCACCTTAAGGGCACAGTCTTCATGGGAGGGGACTCTAACACAGCTTTTGACTTCTCACTAGATAAATCTGCGGACGGGAAATCCAAACCTAAACGCCCTTCCAAACAGAGCTCTAAAATAGCTAAACTCCTTCACTCAGCAGGGTTGATAGACGTCTGGCGAGAAGCCAACCCACGGACAAAGGACTACACACACTTCTCGGCACCACACAACTCTTACGCCAGGATTGACCACATTTTTACCCACGCCACGACTATACCACTGATACGTAACGCACGGATAGTAGACTCCCCCCTTTCAGACCACTCCATGGTGACGGTGACAACCCAGAGGCCCACAGGAGCTAGGAACCCACCTCGATGGCGCCTGAGGGAATCGCTGTTGAGCGACCCAATTCAGTGCTCCTTGCTGGAGGAGGACATCAAAGAATACTTTCTTATTAACGCGACAGGGGAGGTTTCTGCGTCCACGGTCTGGGCGGCGCACAAGACGGTGGTCAGGGGGAAATTGATTCAGCTAGCAGCGAAGCTTAGAGCGGAACATAGGGCGGACACGCTTAAACTCGAGGAGGAATTCCGCACATTAAAAAAGAACCACAAACGCCACCCCACGACTGAACTGCTCTCCCGACTGGACAAGGCACGGGCCCTACTTAATCTCTCCCTAACGACGGCGGCCGAACAACACCTTCGGTGGACCGGGGCGAAATTTTATTCCCAAACTGACAGGACGGGCTCCCGGCTGGCCACTAAATTGAGCCCCAAACAGCGATCATTAGCCTTCCCTAAAATCAAAACGGCCACGGGTGAATTGACGCAGAACCCGACCAAAATTATGGACACCTTCCTACGGTTCTACTCGGACCTTTATAAACCGGCCGGTTCTCCCCTCAGCCCGGCAGGGAAAGAGTTTCTGGCGGAACTACCTCTGCCTTCTCTTACTGAGGAGCATAGGGACCTTTTGGATTCCCCGTTCACGCAGGAGGAAGTATTAGCGACCATTAAGTCCCTGAAGTTAGGCTCCTCCCCGGGGCCGGATGGCTTCTCCACGGGGTACTATAGGAAATTCGGCACATGCTTGGCTCCCCACTTGACGCGACTGTTCAACTCTCTCAGGGATGGTGCCCGGCTGGGGGCTGATTTAAACTCGGCTTACATTTCGGTCATACCGAAACCAGATAAGGACCCTAGCGAAGTGTGTAATTACCGCCCCATATCCTTGATTAATAACGATATTAAAATTATGACAAAAATCTTAGCAAACAGACTATCGAGTTTCATCGCATCTTATATACACAAGGATCAGGTGGGCTTCATCCCTGGGAGACAGGGAACGGATCAGATCAGACGCGCCATTGATGTAATCTCCCTACTTAAATCACAATGGGATGGAGGTGCACCCCAAAAGGGTTTCCTGCTGTCCATAGACCTCCACAAGGCCTTCGACTCCATAGACTGGGAAGACTTAAATGGAATTCTGGGTAAATGGGGATTTGGCCCTAGCTTCCTTAGCCTCATACAGTCGCTTTACTCACGCCCCTCTGCACAGGTACGCCTCATGGGCAGATACTCGGAGACATTCGCCATAGGCAGGGGAACCAGACAGGGGTGTCCGCTTTCCCCGCTCCTTTTTGCGGTGGCCATAGAGACTTTGGCAGTGGCCCTGAGAGCAAATCCGGACGTCAAAGGGGTTACATGTGGTCCAAAGGAACACAAATGCGCCCTATACGCGGACGATCTCCTGCTCTTCGTCACATCACCCCTGCTGTCCACTCCAATCATTCTTAAAACACTACGGGTTTTCAGTGAGATTTCGGGTCTGCAAGTGAATTTGGGGAAATCCCTAGCGATGAATATCTCTGTCCCCCCCGATCTACTCAAACAGCTTTCTAGTAATTTTACCTTCACCTGGACCTCCACACACATCCCATATTTGGGTATCAAATTGACGCCCGACATCAACAACCTTTTCAAGGCCAACTACCCCCCTATGATCCTCCGATGTAAAGGGGATATCATACGTTGGGCTAAATGTGGGCTGTCATGGCTGGGCAGAGTGAACGCGGTTAAAATGACCCTGCTCCCACGTCTTCTGTACCTTTTCCGGGCCCTACCAATCCCGGTGAAGAAACAGTTCCTTAGCAAATTTCAATCGGAGATCGTCCGATTCGTCTGGGGGAAAAAGGGGTATAGATGTCCCTCGGGCATACTCTATCGGCTTCGGACGGAGGGGGGAATTGGGCTTCCCAACCTTTGGGGGTACTATAGAGCAGCCCAACTGGCACAAATATCGGCAGTTTTCGCGAACGGACCAAAACCCGACTGGATAGCCATGGAGCGACAAGCCATCCCATTACACACCATTGATTTCATCTTAGGGGGCGACCCCAGACGCAGACCAGCCATTCTAGCCCCAACACTGTCCCACTCTGTTGCCCTCTGCTCCAGACTCTACTCCCTTCACTCCCTGATTTCCCCCCTGAAACCACTGAGACATTTGTTTCATAATCCCGACTTTCCACCAGGGTTGGATATTAGGGCATTCCGGTGGTGGACAGACAAAGGTCTATACAGGATAGGACACTATCTCTCCCCAGCGGGACCGCTTTCCCTACCACACTGTAGGAAAAAAATAGATATGCCCGACAGCGAGCTCTTTCGGTTTACTCAAATCTCCCATTATCTCCACTCTATGTGGACGGAGAAGTCGGTCCCCCCCTCCATAACCCCCTATGAGCACTGGTGTGCAAACACAATGGATCAGAGGGGTGGGATATCCCTGATTTACGTAGCATTGATGTCTAAGACGGAGAAGCCATCGTATGCACGGGCCTGGGAGGAGGACTTGAACAATTCCTGGAGCACTGCGGTATGGTATCGCGCCTCCACAAGGGCGTACAAAGGTATTATGAATGTGGGCCTCATAGAGGCAAGCCTAAAACTTTTGGTGCGGTGGTATTATGTCCCCTCCAGGCTGGCAAGAATGTTCCCAGGGACCTCTCCACAATGTTTTAGGGGCTGTGAATTGGGGGGCTCCATGTATCACACGTGGTGGTCCTGCCCTCGCATTAGAGCCTTCTGGAAAAAGGTTTTCCGTGCCACCGGAGCCCTGCTGGGGACAGTGATTTCACCGCAGCCTAATGTTGCACTGTTGAACCAGTGTATCCCTGGACAACCTAAACTATCCCAGAGCTTAGCATTTTTCATACTGTTGGGGGCCAAAATGACCATAGCTAAGGCATGGAAGAAGCCTTCAGTCTCCTTCCTGGCGTTTAAGAGAAAAGTCTCCTGGATAATGTCACAGGAGCAGATAGTAGCGAAATGTGCGGACCAATCGGAGAAATTCAGGTCGGTGTGGGAGCCTTGGGCTACATACTGCGGGGTGTCCCTTCTACCAGGGATACAGCCTGGGGGTGGGAGCACTCCACTCCACACATAAAGACATCGCTCTGTCCAGTGGCGGCTGGTGCTCTATTTTTTTGGGGGGGCGCAAACAAAACCCCAGTCAACCCCCCCCCCCCCCGCCACTCGCAGACAATGGGACCTGCAGACAGACAGAGAGACAGATAGATAGATAGACAGACAGATAATAAAACAAATAGATAGATAGATAGATAGATAGATAGATAGATAGATAGATAGATAGATAGATAATTAGATAGATAAATAGATAATTAGGCAGATAGCTATAGATAGATAGATAGATAGATAGATAGATAGATAGATAGATAGAGGGAGGGGGAGGGAGCGAGAGATAGAGCTATATATAATTAGATAGATAATTAGATAGACAGACAGACAGATAGATAGATAGATAGAGAGACATAGCTAGATAGAGCTATAGATAAATAGATAATTAAACAGATAGATAGATGGAGGGAGGGGGAGAGAGATAGAGCTATAGATAATTAGATAGATAGATAATTAGACATACAGATAGATAATTAGATAGATAGATAGATAGATAGATATATAATTAGACAGACATATAGATATAGATAATTAGATAGATCGATAGATAGATAGATAGATAGATAGATAGATAGATAGATAGATAGATAGATAATCAGACAGACAGATATAGATAGATAATTAGATAGAGAGCGATAGATAGATAGATAGATAGATAGATAGATAGATAGATAGATAGATAGATAGATAGATAGATAGATAGATAGACAATTAAACAGATAGAGAGAGACAGAGAAAGAGAGAGGGAGAGCGATAGATAGATAGATAGATAGATAGATAGATAGATAGATAGATAGAGCTGTAGATAGATAATTAAACAGACAGATATATAGATATAGATAGATAATTAGATGGATATAGATAGATAGATAATCAGACAGACAGCTAGCTATAGATAATTAGATAGACAGACAAATAGATAGATAGATAGATAGATAGAGACATAGAGATATATAGATAGATAGATAGATAGATAGATAGATAGATAGATAATTAAACAGACAGACAGATAGATATAGATAGATAATTAGATAGATAAATAGATAATTAGGCAGATAGCTATAGATAGATAGATAGATAGATAGATAGATAGATAGATAGATAGATAGATAGATAGATAATTAAACAGACAGATAGATATAGATCGACAGACAGATAATTAGATAGATAAATAGATAGATAATTAGACAGAGGTAGCAGATAGATAGATAGATAGATAGATAGATAGATAGATAGATAGAGCTATAGATAGAGAGATAGATAGATCTATAGATTGAGAGATAGATAGATACAGCTATAGAGAGAGATAGATAGATCTATAGAAAGAGAGATAGATAGATAGATAGATAGATAGATAGATAGATAGATAGATAGATAGATAGATAGATCTATAGATAGAGAGATAGATAGATCTATAGATAGAGAGATAGATAGATAGATAGATAGATAGATAGATAGATAGATAGATAGATAGAGAGATCTATAGATAGAGAGATAGATAGATAGATAGAGCTATAGATAGAGAGATAGATAGATCTATAGATAGAGAGATAGATAGATCTATAGATAGAGAGATAGATAGATAGATAGATAGATAGATCTATAGATAGAGAGATAGAGAGATAGATAGATAGATAGATAGATAGATAGATAGATAGAGAGATCTATAGATAGAGAGATAGATAGATAGATAGATAGATAGATAGATAGATAGATAGATATATAGAGCTATAGATAGAGAGATAGATAGATCTATAGATAGAGAGATAGATAGATAGATAGATCTATAGATAGATAGATATGGCGATAGATAGATAGATAGATAGATAGATAGATAGATAGATAGATAGATAGATAGATAGAGCTATAGATAGAGAGATAGATAGATCTATAGATTGATAGAGAGATAGATAGATCTATAGATTGAGAGATAGATAGATACAGCTATAGAGAGAGATAGATAGATCTATAGAAAGAGAGATAGATAGATAGATAGATAGATCTATAGATAGAGAGATAGATAGATAGATAGATCTATAGATAGAGAGATAGATAGATAGATAGATAGATAGATAGAGAGATAGATAGAGAGATCTATAGATAGAGAGATAGATAGATAGATAGATAGATAGATAGATAGATAGATAGATAGATAGATAGATAGATAGAGAGATCTATAGATAGAGAGATAGATAGATAGATAGAGCTATAGATAGAGAGATAGATAGATCTATAGATAGAGAGATAGATAGATAGATAGATCTATAGATAGAGAGATAGATAGATAGATAGATAGATAGATAGATCTATAGATAGAGAGATAGATAGATAGATAGATAGATAGATAGATAGAGAGATCTATAGATAGAGAGATAGATAGATAGATAGATAGATAGATAGATAGATAGATAGATAGAGCTATAGATAGAGAGATAGATAGATCTATAGATAGAGAGATAGATCTATAGATAGATAGATATGGCGATAGATAGATAGATAGATAGATAGATATGGCGATAGATAGATAGATAGATAGATAGATAGATAGATAGATATGGCTATAGATAGATAGAGAGATAGATAGATAATTAAACAGATAGACAGATAGACAGAGAGAGAGAGAGAGAGAGAGAGAGAGAGAGAGAGAGAGAGAGAGAGAGAGAGAGAGAGGGGGACAGGCAGGACAGTCAGATAGATTAGATAGACAGATAAGAGATCTGTAAAGCACAGCTGCAGGACGCAGGCACTCTAAGCCCTCACACACATACAGGAGATGTGAAGCATGGCACCCTCCCCCTCCCTCCTGTCCTCTCTCAGTCCGATCACAGTACAGGCTGAGCATACAGCATAAGGTGCTGGACATGATGGGGTGGACAGGGACACTGGACAGGACAGACAATGAGACAAATAAAGTGTTTTTAATAAAGTTACTTACTTTCGCTTTTGACTCCAGGAGGACTAAGGTAACACTGCCCCGGGGAAAGCACCGCCCATTTCCTTCTGCAGTGAGGAAGCAGCAGGACCCAATTAGAGAGGAGAGTGGAGACACTGGAGAGTGATTGGCTCATGGCGCACAGCACATAGCCACAGAGCTTAAAAAAAAACTGCAAATGAAGCGTCTTGCCTGCTGCATTGGCATGACGCTTCAATGATGCTATAGCAGTGCTCTGAGTCTTTGACCGGCGCTCACCCTGAACATGCACCGTCTTAAAGGACCTTTTTTTTTTCTTAAAGGGCCCAAAAAAAAAAATTTTTTTTCATTTTTTTTTTTTTTTTTTTTTTACTGGCTTTGGGGAGAGGGGGGGCGGCGCCCATGCGCCCCCTATGGACGGGCCGCCACTGGCTCTGTCCCTCTTCCCCTTTCTTTCTTCTCTTTCCTCTTCTTTTTTCCCCTTTCCTCTTCATCCCACGTGTCTCTCTCTCTCTCTCCCTACTTCTGCACCTCTCTTGGTGTGCGGTTCAGTTAGCAGTGCATTTAGTCATTAAGTGATATTTACCCATATTGACTGCATGCGCAGTTGCAGGCAGACACCTTGAGTCACATAGGCCGTGCGCTACTATATGGGGCGGCGTGGGACTCCGGGGCCTTGGCTTCCAGGGCGCAGTGTGAACCCTAGAGGGGCGCCCGGGGAGATGAGTGTCACGGGGCCCGCGCAGCGGTAGTATACAAGCCTGGCTGCCTTACGGGCAGACACAAGGCCGACAGCACAACCACGGACACTATAGTCGGGCTGAGAGGCTATGATATGTTTGCCTTGTTTTTAGACGAATAATTACAGATCTCTGTTATAATATAAGCTATGTACTGTAATGTGCCATTGTCTTCTGGCATTTTGTTATGACAAAACCTTCAATAAAAATCATTAAATATAAAAAATAATATCGGATGAACTGTCATGATCGGCTCACAGAAGCCCTGTACCAACGATCCGATTATCGGACGATTCATCCTCGGACGACATTTTTCGTACAATATTCGGATCGTGTGTATGTGGCATGAGTCGGCCCTGCTTAGATAAAATAGCTCTTATCAATACCATGTCATTGATATTGATTTAAAGCAGCTATGCAAAGTAAAGGAAAACCTGAAAACGTGGCCTGTTGGGGGTACTTGAGGACTGAGGTTGAGAACCACTGCTATAAAGAATAAAGAATTTTACTTATTTGATAGTTTAACTTTATAAGCCTTACAGGATTTAAAAGATAGGATCTTATTTTATTAAATTATTGCATTTTAAGGGTAAGACGGACGAGTTTTACGTATGCATATTAGCAGCTCTATATTTAACCTTTTAATTTCTTGGATTTCATTTTTTTTTTAGATTAGTTGACACCTTCGGCCTCTTGACATTTGATTGGCTGCAGGTTGCTATAGCTATTCATTTCCTCTCATTGAAGTGTTTGAAATGCTGCGCTGCATATTATCTTGATCTTTGTAAAACAGAAAGACTTCTCAGTTGCATCCATTAAAATACGATTAACCTAAATAGTCACAAGGGTATTACTCAAATGAGTTTTACACCAGCCTGGATAATGAACACTTCCCTTTAAAAAAGACTTCTGTGGTGTTTCCTGTCATCTCTTTTTATTCAAAACTAAAACTTGATAAATTGGGGAGGGGAGTGTTAAAATAGGTGTGATAGTAAGCCTGGGTATTTTAGCAGCTTTTAGAGGATATACAAAAAAACATTGTGTTCAGCTTATGATCAAGGATGGACTTGCAACTTCTACTGCCCAGTGAGTATAACAGAATGGTCTGGGGCATCATGCTAATGAATGTATCTGTAAAACTTTAGAAGATGTAGCAGCAAAGTGGAATTGTTCAGTAGTCCTGTCACCAGGCTACTGTAGTTTTCCTGTCGTTGTTCTCTGTACTTGCTAATTAAAGCAGAGCTTTTTTTCTCAAAAAATAGGTGCAGGAACTCAACCACAACCCCATTCAAATTTCACAAACGGTAGAAGGGTCTTAAAGGGGCATTAAATACCAGGATTGCATTTCATACAGAGTGTAGAGTTCAGGGGGGTTACACACAGAGTGCAGAGCTGTCACTTGTAAACACAGAAACCAGACTTCTGTGTTTACAAGTGTTTGTGGTGAGCAGGCACCAAAGGGTCTGAGCCAGAGGTGGTGGAACTGAGTTCCCCCTGAAAAAAAGCCCTGAATTAAAGTGTATCTAAAGCCAATTTTTTCTTTCTTTTTATTAGAGTAGGGAGGGTTAGAACCTCTGACAGTTGTAAATTTCTGTCTGTGGCTCCACTGGGGAAGTTCACCCTCTTTAGGACTTACGTAAGGGAAAATCTGAAATGTTTCCATTTCCAATGTTCGGGTGTGGATTTTTTTTTTACGTATGGAGAGATTGTCATTTTCTGCTGGGACAGGAAACAATATAAAAATTTCCCAATGGGACAAAAACAGAAAAAAACAATAAAACATTTTGGATTTTTGTAACAGGTGAAGAAACAGTCTGTCTTTGGCTATTCCAGCGGTGTGTTTGAAGTCCATTAAATTGTTGTGGTGCTCAGTAGCACAGTGAAATCAATCTGGATGCATATTTAGAACAATCGTTTGTTTTAAGGTGTCAGTCTGAAAGTAATTCATATAATAGTGTATTCTGGGGATATACTCAACTCCTTTCCTGAGGACCCACTAACAGGCCACATATCATAGGCGATATCATTTGCTGCTCAGTGATTGCAGTATTCTAGTCTGCATCTCCCCAAGGTAATACTTAAAATCTGGCCTGTTAGTAAGTCCTAAGGACAGGAGTTGAAAACCACTGTCATATAGGGCAGTGGTCATCAACCCTGTCCTGCAGGGCCCACTAACAGGCCAGGTTTTATGTATTACCTTGGGGAGATGCAGTCTAGAATACTGCAATCACTGAGGAGCAAATGATATCAGCTGTGATGTATTTCAGTTATCTTGCAAACCTGGCCTGTTAGTGGGCCCTGCAGGACAAGGTTGATGACCACTGAATAGGGTATCAATTTGTGAGATCTCAGTTCTTTAGCTCCATGGTCTACACCACTGCTGTGGCCATTATGATTCCTACACTCCCTTTTAGGATTCCTACACTCCCCTTCGCATTTCTATTTTGTCTGTTTTATCCACTTTATTCTAAAGTGTTAGTCTGCCCAAACGTAATAATTGAATGTTGTATTCTTGGGATATACTGTATCTGACAGATTTTTATTCCATTTAGGGGCTCAGTTTGTGAGATCTTGGTTCTTGAGTTCCATGGTCTACACAACTGTTGAGGCCATTACGATTCCCACACTCCCCTCTGTTTTTCTATTTATTCTATTATATGGGGAATGCAACAGAAGGAACTGGATAGTTGGGGGTTACTCCAAAAAAAAACTCCTAGGTGGACAGGAACAGAGTCTGGAATTATAGTCTGAGATCTGTTTGTTGGAGTATTGGAGTATTATGCCGCGTACACACCATCACTTTATGTGATGAAAAAAAATGACGTTTTTAAAAACGTCACTTTAATTGACTGTGTGTGGGGGAAAACGTTGTTTTATGTCTTGTAAAAAACGACCAAAAAAAATTGAAGCATGCTTCAATTTTATGTGTCGTTTTTCAAAAGTGCACTTTTTACTTCACAGAAATTGACCGTGTGTAGCAAAAAACGTCGTTTTCTAAGACGTTTTTTCATCCGCGCATGCCCAGAAGCTACTTAAGAAGCAAGCTTCAATGGTAAAACGTGGTGGAACGTAACCTCACTTTGCTAGAACATTGTGAGAAAAACGATGGTGTGTATGCAACTTCATCTTTGAAAATTGAAGTTTCAAAAACGTCATTTTTTACTTCACAGAAAGTGTCGTTTTTTTTCATCACATAAAGTGATGGTGTGTATGCGGCATTAGATACATTTAAAAAGCCAGGCGCTGACTCAAACTACCAGGTTCAACTTAATGTTACTTTTGGACAGTGGTGGTGCGTCCATAGTGGGCACAGGAGCGCCACCCCCTCTCTCTCCTGCACCGTCACTGAAGTCAACAATACATAGATTCATGCATTGCATCGAATCCGGCCATCTGAATAACAGCAGTTGGTTGGTTTTTGGAAGAATAGTTAACCAGGGGACATGGTTAACGTTAGCGTTCCATGGTTATCACTGACACGCGTCTCAGCCAATCAGGTTCACCGGGTCTGGTTACCGGTAAACTGATTGGCTTAAGCGACATCAAGGGCAGGAGAAGACATCCAGGGATCGTGGAGGGAGAATAGGTGACCCGAGAAAGGTAAGTGCCGAGCGGGGGGGGGGGCTAATCTGGTGGTATTTGAGGGGGCAATCTGGCGGCATTTTACGGGACAAACTGGCAGTTTTTGAGGGGGCAAACTGGCGGAAAATGATGGGCACAGTGGCGAAAATTAATGGCATGGCACAGTGGCAACAATTGATGGGCACAGTGGCGACAATTGATGGCATGGCACAGTGGCGACAATTGATGGCCACAGTGTCGACAATTGATGTCACAGTGGCTGCGTTTGATGGCATGGCACAGTGGCGACAATTGATGGGCACAGTGGGGACAATTGATGGGCACAGTGGCGACAATTGATGGCATGGCAGAGTGACGACAATTGATGGGCACAGTGGCGGCAATTGATGGCACAGTGGCTGCGTTTGATGGCATGGCACAGTGGCGACAATTGATGGGCACAGTGGCGACAATTGATGGGCACAGTGGCTGCGTTTGATGGCATGGCACAGTGGTGACAATTAATGGGCACAGTGGCTGCATTTGATGGCATGGCAAAGTGGCGACAATTGGTGGGCCTAGTGGCTGCGTTTGATGGGCACAGTGGCTGCGTTTGATGGGTGCAGTGGCAGAAATTGATGGGCACAGTAGCATGCGTTTGATGGGCACAGTGAGGCTGCAATTGCCACTGCTTTTTAAAGTAATTACATATATATTATGGGGGTGGTCTTGACAGCACCAATCTAGAAGTTTAGTGACCCTTCACAAACCTGACTCACGGTTGCAAAAACTTCAATTCAGTTATATTGTTTAGCTGCTTACAGAATCATTACTGAATTCCCCATGGTTATATTTTTTTTAAAAAAGCTGGTGTTTAGTGTGAGCTCGTAGATGGCAATCTAATTTTAACTTGTTGGGTCGCATAGATTCGTGAATGTTGCAGATGCATAGCAAAATTTGCTAGCCCTAGTAGAAAATATTTTACACTTTCAATTTCTTGCGTTATTAAACACTGCAGTTTTGTGTGCTTTTTACATTATTATTTCAAAAGAAAATGCAGAGAATAGAAAAAGAGAAAAAAATAAATAAAAAAGGGGGGGATGTGGGGAAAGAAGTCCCATCTTACCACCAACCTGATAGAACTATGAGTTCCACCATGGCCCACGTCAAGCGGTGATGTTTAACCACTTCAATACAGGGCTTTTATACCACTTCCATACTGGGCCTTTTCTTTTTTTCGAAAATTACTCAGAACCCCCAAACATTATATATGTTTTTTTAGCAGACACCCTAGGGAATAAAATGACGGTCATTACAACTTTTTATCTCCAACAGTATTTGCGCAATCATTTTTCAAACGCCTTTTTTGGGGGAAAAAAACAGTTTCATGAATTAAAAAATTAAAAAACAGTAAAGTTAGCCCATTTTTTTTTTAATAATGTGAAAGATGATGTTACACTGAGTAAATACATACCTAACTTGTCATGCTTTAATATTGCACACACTCATGGAATCGCGCCAAAATTCGGTACTTAAAAATCCCCATAGGCGATGCTTTAAAAATGTTTACAGGTTACCAGTTTAGAGTTACAGAGGAGGTCTAGTGCTAGAATTGTTGCTCTCGCTCTAACGCATGCGGCGATACCTCACATATGTGGTTTGAACGCCGTTTACATATGTGGGCGGGACTTGCATGTGCGTTTGCTTCTGAGCGCTAGCTGCCGGGGACAGGGGCGTTTTTAATTTTTTTTTTTTATAATTATTTTTTATTTTACTTATTTTTACACTTTAAAAATGTGATCACTTTTATTCTTATTACAAGGAATGTAAACATCCCTTGTAATAGAAATGGCGTGTGACAGGTCCTCTTTATGGAGAGATGCGGGGTTAATAAGACCCCACATCTCTCCTCCAGGCTGGAAAGCATAAGATTGTGAAAAAAATCACCGATCTCATGCTTGCTAGCCGCAATCGCGGCTTTGTTTACTTCTGGGAACCCAGGCGTGACGTCATCACATCGCGCCCGGGACTCCGACGGTCATAGAGATGACTGGTGACCATCTGGTCACCAGTCATCTCTATGCTCGTCAGGTGACACCGGCGCAGGATGATTCTTTCTCGATGGCACGGGAGAGCCCGGAGAAGCACCGGATGGCGGCGGGAGGGGGGGGATGTGCATACCTTATAGAAATAAGGCTGGCCTTACATTATATAGTTTTCTTGTACAAATTTTCTTTGGATTTATAAAAATCAGACCTAAACGGATAAAATATGTATGCAATTAGGCAGCCCCTTGCACTACATAACTGAATGTAAATCTGAAGGAAATCGAACAAGAATATTGTATAATGTATGGCCAGCCTACATCAAGTGTGCACAGTTTTCATAAAAGAAAAGTGGAAGATATCTTAATTAGTAAAAAAAGCCTCAATGAATTGTTAGTAGAGGGATATTGTGCTATATGGATATTCTATTCATATTTTCTGTATTTTGTTTCACATGGTTTTAAAAAAAAAAATACTGGGTATGCACATTTAATGGTGCCCTTTATAGGAACTGAGGGCATAACATCAACATTATGCGGCGGTTCAAAACACACGGCAAACTAGGACTGCACTTGACATTTGTGTACGATCAGCTAGATAGGTTTATGGATTGTGTTTGCTCATGTGAGCAAAAATCAATACGCATTCACTTACACAGATGGACACAGAATTCATTGTACTCCCATGGTTTATTCCTCCGATTGTTTCATTTATACAGTATCTCACAAAAGTGAGTACACCCCTCACATTTTTGTAAATATTTTATTTTATTTTTTCATGTGACAACACTGAAGAAATGACACTTTGCTACAATGTAAAGTAGTGAGTGTACAGCTCGTATAACAGTGTCAATTTGCTGTCCCTCAAAATAACTCAACACACAGCCATTAATATCTAAATCGCTGGCAACAAAAGTGAGTCCACCCCTAAGTAAAAATGTCCAAATTGGGCCCAATTAGCAATTTTCCCTCTCTGGTGTCATGTGACTCGTTGGTTTTACAAGGTCTCAGGTGTGAATGGGGAGCAGGTGTGTTAAATTTGGTGTTATCGCTCTCACTCTCTCATACTGGTCACTGGAAGTTCAACATGTCACCTCATGGCAAAGAACTCTCTAAAGATCTGAAAAAAAGAATTATCGCTCTACACAAAGATGGTCTAGGCTATAAGAAGATTGCCAAGACACTGAAACTGAGCTGCAGACCATACAGCGGTTTAACAGGACAGGTTCCACTCAGAACAGGCCTTGCTATGGTCGACCAAGGAAGTTGAGCTCACGTGCTCAGCGTCATATCCAGAGTTTGTCTTTGGGAAATAGACGTATAAGTGCTGTCAGCATTGCTGCAGAGGTAGAAGGGGTGTGTGGGTCAGCCTGTCAGTGCTCAGACCATACACCGCACACTGCATCAAATTGGTCTGCATGGCTGTCGTCCCATAAGGAAGCCTCTTCTAAAGATGATGCACAAGAAAGCCTGCAAACAGTTTGCTGAAGACAAGCAGACTAAGGACAAGGATTACTGGAACCATATTCTGTGGTCTGATGAGACCAAAATAAATTTATTTGGTTCAGATGGTGTCAAGCGTGTGTGGCGGCAACCAGGTAAGGAGTACAAAGACAAGTGTGTCTTGCCTACAGTTAAGCATGGTGGTGGGAGTGTCATGGTCTGGGGCTGAATGAGTGCTTCCGGCACTGGAAAGCTACAGTTCATTGAGGGAACCATGAATGCCAACATGTACTGTGACATACTGAAGCAGAGCATGATCCCCTCCCTTCAGAGACTGGGCTGCAGGTCAGTATTCCAACATGATAACGAACCCATACACACCTCCAAGATGACCACTACCTTGCTAAAGAAGCTGAGAGTAAAGGTGATGTACTGGCCAAGCTTGTCTCCAGACCTAAACCCTATTGGGCATCTGTAGGACATCCTCAAATGGAAGGTGGAGGAGCGCAAGATCTCTAACATCCACCAGCTCTGTGATGTCATCATGGAGGAGTGGAAGAGGACTCAAGTGGCCACCTGTGAATCTCTGGTGAACTCCATGCCCAAGAGGGTTAAGGCAGTGCTGTAAAATAATGGTGGCCACTAAAAATATTGACACTTTGGGCCCAATTTGGACATTTTCACTTGGGGGTGTACTCACTTTTGTTGCCGGCAGTTTAGACATTAATGGCTGTGTGTTGAGTTACTTTGAGGGGACAGCAAATTTACACTGTTATACAAGCTGTACACTCACTACTTTACATTGTAACAAAGTGTCATTTATTCAGTGTTGTCACATGAAAAGATAGAATAAAATATTTACAAAAATGTGAGGGGTGTACTCATTTTTGTCAGATACTGTATATAAAATCAGGGTTTTGTTTCTATTTGACAACTGTAAGGGTCTTAGATTAAGAGTACCAGAAGCCCTAACCTTTAGAACTACAGCAGGAAACAACATGTAAAAGGCACAGAAATAAAAGGAATACGTTTTTATAGAATGTCTTCTTCTACAAATTCATCATCTTTCCCTTTTCTTGGTTTGTTATAATTACTATGGTGCAGCTTTAGGAAATCTGAAGATAACATAGCCAGCTGAGATATAGCAGATATACACAGAATTATTGCACTATTTGTAAATAGAGAGGAGGGGCCGCCGGGGGGCAAGGAGCACACATGCTTCCTGCGCTCTCTGCATGCTTTCTAAATCTCAATCTACCCGTCAGACGCCAGCTGTCGGCGATTGACGGGTAGATCGCTGCAGACCTCCGACCGGCCCACTGAGCCATCGGCCCATCGGGAATCTCCCGGTAGTCCCGATGGCCAGTCCATCCCTGCTTACCCACTGATCACAAATGTAAACTGACACTGTCCACTAATCACCAATGAAAGGATACACTTCTCAACTGGCCACCAATGTAACAAGCTCTTCGGCGTTCGGCGTTCGATGGGATATACCGGCGGTACTTGCATATCGCAGCTTGCCAGGGAAAAGGACGTCTCCAGCGGCTGAGACCCTCACACCAGTGGGTAGCCGTTACAGGTAGGTAAAAGGAGTGCCTGGTATCCAATTAGAAGTGAAGTAAAGGTGAATATGTAGTTGTTTTATTGAAAGTAGTAGAGCAAAGGGGGGGGGGAACAAAGACTCCCCTTCTTCTTCAGGACTATCAGAGACAAAAATAAAAGTGTACAGAAAAATATATATATATAGCGTGATATACATATATGGAAATAAAGATTAAGAGGATAAAAATTGTTTACTTGTTATATATACAGTGGGGATCGAAGGTTTGGGCACCCCAGGTAAAAATTTGTATTAATGTGCATAACAAAGCCAAGGAAAGATGGAAAAATCTCCAAAAGGCATCAAATTACAGATTAGACATTCTTATAATATGTCAAAAAAAGTTAGATTTTATTTCCATCATTTACACTTTCAAAATTACAGAAAACAAAAAAATGGCGTCTGCAAAAGTTTGGGCACCCTGCAGAGTTAATATCTTGTACTGCCCCCTTTGCAAAGCTGAGACCTGCCAGTGTCATGGATTGTTCTCAATCATCATCTGGGAAGACCAAGTGATGTCAATCTCAAAGGTTTTAAATGCCCAGACTCATCTGACCTTGCCCCAACAATCAGCACCATGGGTTCTTCTAAGCAGTTGTCTAGAAAACTGAAACTGAAAATAGGAATTGATCCGAATGTACGAATACTAACAAATTCGTACGAAAATCTATTCGTTACGAACGGAATTGCACATGTCTATTCATTTCATCACCTTTCATCACCTTCCACATATGTGTGGCCATTTTTTGCTATACGGCACTGCGTCCCTTTAACTGACAATTGCGCAGTCGTGCAAAAGTTATGTTCTTTTTTTTCCCTACAAATAGAGCTTTCTTTTAGTGGACTTTGATCACCTCTGCGTTTTTTTTTTTTAACCAAAAAAAACGTAAATTTTGAAAAAAATTTATGTTTTTTTTACTTTTTGCTATTATAAATATCCAAAAACCAAAACAAACAAAAATAATTTCTTCATCAGTTTATGCCAACATGTATTCTTCTACATATGTTTGGTAAAATTTTTTGCAATAAGCGTATATTGATTGGTTTTCCCAAAAGTTATCACGTCTACAAAATAGGGGATAGATTTATGTCATTTTTATTATTTATTTATTTTTTTACAAGTAATGGCGGTGATCTGCGATTTTTAGCGACATTTCGGACAGATCGAACACTTTTGATTTTTTTTTGGGATCAATGACATCTATACAGCGATCAGAGCTAATAATAGCCACTAATTACTGTATAAATGACACTGGCAGGGAAGGGGTTAACACTAAGGGGCGATCAAGGGATTAAGTGTGTTCCCTAGGGAGGTGTTTCTAACTTTAGGGGGAGTGTACTGACTGGAGGAGAGAGATTGCTGTTCTTGATCACTAGGAACAGCAGATCTCTCTCTACTCCCCTTTCAGAACGTTGATCTGTCTGTTTACTTTGACAGATCGCGGACACCGGCCACGCCCGCCGGCGTGGTGGGCGCGTGCCCCCTATCGCGACCAAATACACCTATGACGATTTATATTTATATATTAATCATAGTTTGATTATATACTGTGTGTATATGTAGCAAGTCTGTGGGCGTGATAATGTTAGGAATAGTCTACCGCACAGGTAAACAATGGGGGTTGGGGTGGTTTTGGGGAGGCAGGAGCAACAGGGATTGGTTTTGCGCTCGGAGGATCAGAGGATTAGGTAAGTATTTTTCCACTCTCCTCACCCCTAGACAAAAACAAGCAGCCAACCCATGCAATACGAACACAGCCCCATTGCATGGGAACAAAAAGAAATCCTCAGTTTTTTTTAAATAATTTGCACATTAAGAATAGACAAAATTATTCTAGTGCAAGGTAAAGGAGAAAAAAATATATATATTAATAATTTGCACATTAAGAATAGACAAAAGTATTCTAGTGCAAGGAAATGGAGCAAAAAAAATAAATATTAATCATTTGTGCATTAACCTCTTGCCGACGGCTGGATGTCTAAAGACGTCCTCGGCTTTGTGGGGCTATATCTCAATGTAGCCTGCAGTTACAGATTCTGCCAATTCAGCCGGCGATTTCCTACACCATAAGAACGATCATAGCGACTGTTCCAGCCTCTTGATCGTTCTTACGGGCGGCGAGAGTGCCCCCCCTCCCGCCACCCTCCGGTGCTTCTACAGACTCATCTGAGCTAACGGCGAGTTGGAGAACGGATCCGCCTGCCCTGGTTCTTGACCATAGAGATTTCCGGCGGAGCAGATGGTCGCCAGTGTCTCTATGATCGTCGGAGGCCGGGCGCGATGTTATGGCGTCACGCCCGACCTCTGCATTCAAAAAAGAGATGAGATGTGGGGTCTTGTTGACCCCATATCTCACTGTAAAGAGATCCGATCATGTCATATTCCTATTACAAGGGATGTTTACATTCCTTGTAATAGGAATAAAAGTGATACATTTTTTTTAAAGTGTCAAAATAAAAACAAGTAAAATTAACAATAAAACAAAATATATATTTTTTAAAGTGCCCCTGTCCCCGTGTGCTCACACGCAGAAGCGAACGCATACGTAAGTCCTGCCGACATATTAAAACCACACATGTGAGGTATCGCCACAAACGTTAGAGCGAGAGCAATCATTCTAGCTCTAGACCTCCTCTGTAAGGCTAGGTTCACACTGCTGCGAATTCTTTTGCGAATTTGAGCCGTTGCGATTGCTCAAATTTGCAAGTCATTAAAATAACATTGTTTTCCATTAGTGCTGTTCACATCAATGCGTTGCGAATGTAATCTGCGGGAAAAAGGGGTCCTGTGTGAGTTTGATCCGTGTGCAATGCAAATTCAGCTCTATAGACTGGCATTCCCTGAAATCGCAGCAAATTTGCGGCAAAAACACAGCGTTTCCAATGGGGATTTTTAAGTACCAAAGTTTGGCGCCATTCCACGAGCGTGTGCAATTTTGAAGCGTGACATGTTAGGTATCTATTTACTTGGCATAACTTAATCTTTCACATTATGCAAAAAAAAAAGTGGGCTAACTTTACTGTTTTTTTTTAAAGCATTCCAAAAAAAAACGTGTTTAAAAAATTGCTGCGCAAATACCGTGTGAGATAAAAAGTTGCAATGACCGCCATTGTATTATCTAGGGTCTCTGCTAAAAAAACATATATAATGTTTGGGGGTTCTGTGTAATTTTCTAGCAAAAAAATTATGAAAAAAAATATATATATATATATATATATATATATAAATAATTTGTGCATTAAGAATAGACAAAAATATTCTAGTGCAAAGAAATGGAGCAAAAAAATTATATATATATTTAAACCACCTGTGGGTAAATTGTGGGTAAATGTACTAAATGTATAGATTTACCCACATGACTACAAGTACAGTTTTTAATCATACTTCCTTTTACATGTACGTTTAAGCTTGTGTGGCAAAACATATGCATGCTGAACTATAACTAGAGTAATCTTGCTTGTCATCTACATATCTGCAACTACTAGGTTGTACAAAATAAAAATTCAGGTTTAGAGGTTGTATTTTAAAAATATGGTGAAAATTGTGTGGACTATCTTTGAATTTCTGTTAAAAAATATCTGTACACTTACATAGATATATATATATATATATATATATATATATATATATATATATATATATATATATATATATATATATATATATATATATATATATATATATATTTATCACAACTCTTTTTTTTTTTATATTTCTGTTATTACAACTTTTTCTTGTTTTGGAATATTTGTCAGTTGCTAAAAAGCCAGCAAGGATTACAGTGGTAGGAAATGTACCATCTGGGAGCTGTATACAAAACAAAAGCAATAACATACAATCACAAAATCACTGTAAAATAAAAAAAATGTATTATTATTATTTTATGAAAATAATATACAATAAGATTAATATAACCTCAAGGGCATTTTAAGCCCTAAATTAGTTGGCATGCTGGGAAAATATAATTTTATTGTGTAAAAATGTTTCTTTTTTTTCTTATAGAAGAGACATTAAACACGTATATCTCAAATGTATCTACCTTATCTAAATAAATAAATATCTAAATTATTAATATTAACTATTTTTGCAAAGGCAATACTTATGCTGTGTACACACGATAGGTTAGTCTGATGAAAACGGTCTGATGGACCGTTTTCATCAGACCAAACAGATCGTGTGTGGGCCCCATCAGTTATTTGTCCATAGGTTAAAAAAATAGGAACTCGTTTTAAAATGATCTAATGGATAAAAAAACGATAGAAAAAAAACGATCGTCTGTTGGTACGTCCATCGGTTAAAAATCCCTGCATGCTCAGAATCAAGTCGACGCATGCTTGGAAGCATTGAAATTTATTTTTTTCAGCACAAATCGTTGTGTTTTACGTAACCGCGTTCTGACACGATCAGTTTTTTAACTGATGGTGTGTAGGCACGACTGATCATCAGTCAGCTTCATCGGATATCTGATGGAAAAATCCATCAGACCGTTTTCATCAGACTAACCTATCGTGTGTACAGGGCATTAGATGTTGTCAATTTGCATTACCAGGAAGAAAGATCGACATGCTACACAGTGAGATAGCTGATCTACATGCTGCAGTGAGATGGTTATCTAAACCACACAACACTGAGCGTAAATACCACACGGGGTGATTATCTGAAGATATAGCTCCACTGACCCCGGGCACTATATTTATACGTGAGTCATAAGCAGCAAGAATATCCATCTGTTACGTAGAGCATTGCACATATGAAAATAAAATTATTACATTTTATTTTATATCATAAATTGCTTCCCACAGTATGTCTATTGTAAACTAGATAAAGACTTTATCTTATCTAACATCCAGTGAACAGAGAAAACTTTATTAAACTGCCCATAGACATGACATGGTTGTCTAGCAATAATCAATGTTGTTTGAAATAATAGCTACTGTAGTTTAATAAGATTGGACTTCCAAAGTAGAAACAAAGACTATGTAGTGCTGCTGTTCTTTGCTAGAGCTCATTCATATGGGTGTTGGCACCCATTGTCACGTACCTGGAAGGAGGCTGAAACTATGAGGTTGGCCTCTCTTGTATCTCCAACCCAGGCCCCATCAAAGGTGGAAAAGATGGTGCCAAGTGATAGGAGGAACACGAGTGTAGGCAGATGTTGATAGCAGAACTTGCAGCAGGAGATGTATACTCAAAAGGTAAGGCAGGGCATTATGGCAGGAGCTGAGACGATGCAGGGTAGAACAGCCGAGGTTAAAGGGGTATTCCACAGGAGTTTTGGATGTGTGGCTTGTCGGGGCTCCCAGCAAGCTTGAAGCAGGAACACGCAACTGGAGCTGAGGGACAGCCAGGGTAGACACTCAGGGATAATGTGGAGCCATAGTGGAGATGGAAGCATAGTCGGGGAACAGCCAGGGTCAGCAAAGAGGAGGCAACAAGGTACAGAAGCATCAGGCAGGGGCGAAGGTCAAGAAATAAAAAATAAAACACCCTGATTGGAATCCATGCATCCCATGCCCTGCATGTAGATCAGGGGGCCAGATGCATGGATGGGGCGCCCATGTGCCCCTAATGGATAGGCTGCCAATTTTTATTTTTATTTTCGTTTTTAAGAACAGTTTTATTTTTGACTTGCCTTTGCGGCTGATATGACCTTGAGAGAAAAAGGGCTTTTCATTTTAAAATGAATTATTAAATCATTTTTTTTATTAGGAGCCTGCAGATTTGCAGCACTGGTGGGCACAGATTGGCAGCACTGGTGGGCACTTTTGGGACTGATTATCAGTTACATGTCCCTTTTAGAGAAGCCGGTTATCGTCTCTCTTCTCCTCTCCTCACGCTGTCAGCAGGAGGAAAAGGGCACCAATAACTGGCTTTTATTTACTGTACATCTAAATCAGCTGTGATTGGACACAGCTGATCACATGGTAAAGCTGATTGGCTCTTTACCCTGATCTGTGATCAGCAGTATCTGGAGGACATATGCTACTATATCATGCATAAGGTCCCTCGTTTGGTTATGGTTGGTCCCTTTAAGGTCGCATTGCCTACCCGGGTGACGTCCCTAGGGGCGTTGCTCCGTGTTAGGTGGTTACCATCTAGCTTTAGCCGACTCAGCTGGTATACGTGGCGTCATTGCAGGGCGGGGCTCCATACTGCCCGGCTGCGGCTCCACCTACCACTGTGTCCAGCTTTTTAAACGTGACGCTGGCGGCAAACACACGCACATGCGGGACACTACACAGGTGTCTCCTCCAGTATCCAGTGTATTGCCTGGTACATATACACGCCACCCTTGGTCAGTGTTCCTTCCAGGACACCCACAAGGTAACCCTTGTCACCTACTAGCCAGTCCCTAGTGCTCTACCCTTTACTATGCAGCAATCCTGATGGATTTACCTATTCCTTACAGATTTTTCCATGGCAGCATTAGGGATGGTCTCTACTCGATGACATTCATGGCAATCTGGTTTCTTGGGGATGAGACCTTTGTGTACTGCTAGTTGCCTGTCTCTTTGCCGCCTCAGGTCCCGGGACGGACAACCTTTTGGTCCCACCTTTTCACACACATTATTACATGGCACACCTTGTAAGTAATCAGAACTCATTATTTTTTATATCTTTTTTTGTTAAAAGTTAGTTCATTATTTTGACTACCATTTACTTTGTTATCCTAGATATCCCAATTCATCTGCCCCTGAGGAGTGTTTTATATACACGAAACGCTGCGTTGGGCTTACTAAGATGTAGCCATATGCGCTAATGGGATTTTACTTTGATCAATGTGATGATTCGTTCATATTTCATAAGCTCTGTTATACTATCTATGGTGTGCTGCTCAGTGCTCAGTTCTCATGTGTCCACATTTATTGTTTGAATTGTACAAATCATTGTCATATGTGAAACATTGTATTTTAAGACGTAAAAAATACGTAAAAAACATTTGGTTTGCCATGTGTCACTGTACACGCTGCCTGTTTTTACTGTGTAGATACTCTATCTATTTAATACATGTATACTATTTTCAGTGGCTTGTTTCATTTCCTTCTTTAAATTCCCATTAACTTACTGTTTCATTTAAAGTCCCAATCTCCTCTTATTTTTCATATTGAACCCGGGATGGAGATACATTTTAGATGCTATCTCAGTTAAAGTCCCAAAACGCTAAACAGCGTTCCCCTTTCTTCCATCCCTTTAAGGACCAGCCACTGGGTCTCCTACGTTTGTGTCCTTTTAAGGTTCCTCTGTCTCTTTATGGTGCTCCATAGTGACAGGTATTATATAGTGCAAGCATCAAAAGAAAATGTGGAGGCCCCTCATAGTGTATTATTTTTTAAAAAAATCTCTTTAAACAGTAGTGCACTGTCTTACACAGATAAAATGATCTCAGGCCAAAATGAAACTGAAACCACCGTCATGCTCTCCAGCGTGCATTTCAGGAAGTGGAAGTGATGTCACCAGAAGCCCTTCCAACGCATCAGGAACCTCTTGATGACATTGCACATTGGTGACAAAATACGAAGAGGGGGGCTACAAGATTATCCTCAGAAACACTCCATAATCTTGAAGGAAGAGGAGTTGAAGTCGGAAGAATAGAGCCTTTTAGGCCCCGTACACACGACCGGAGCGGACCAATCCGGTCGTGTGTAGGCCCGAGCGGACAATTGTCCGGCGGATCGGACAGTTTCCAGCGGACCAGTGGTGGAACTACCGCCATAGCAACCCATGCGGGCGATATGGGGCCCGCAGCCGAGTGAGGATCAGGGGGGCCCGGTGAAGGGAAGAGAGAGGAGAGGAAGAGGCGAGCTGAGGGCCCCATGGCCACTAGGGGGCCCCATCAGGGTTGCCAGCCTTGGTAAAAGCAGGGACAGTTTGTTGGTATCAGTGTTTTTCTGACATCTATCACTGAATTGGCCACTACCGACATCATTTTGATGTACAAATCTCGAGATTGTAGCTGCCCCGCCTCTTCACTGCCTTCTCAGCCAATGGGAGCACAGTGTACACGCCCCCTTCTCCAGCGCGGCTTTTTTGACATACGAGCAGGAGATGCCGACTGCTGGAGAGATGAGAGGGAGGAGGGGACAGCCTGCAGTGTGAGGTGGATTGCTGCCTCATAAAAGGTAAGCTGGAAGAATTGTATCACTCACACTCAGTGCTTACCTATCCTGGTGAGGAGGGGGAGGGGGGAGGCTGTGTAGCAGCAGGGCTCCTCTTGCTGTTAGATCGTTTTTCTGTGTGTGAGAAGTGCCATGCTTCTGGGCTGAACTTCTCCAATCTCTGCTACATCTCCCTACTCATCACCTGCCCACCAATACACAGGCACAGCCTCCTCCTCTCCTGTATTACCACATGTGAGCTGCTGGGGCACTACAAGTACCAGCATGGCAGAAGGGGCAGGAGCAGTGTGTTCTATCAGGATGATTTGTGGAAAAAAAAGTGCTGGTGTGTGTATAGATAAATATATATCTATATATACACACACCAGCACTTTTTTTCCAAAAATCATCCTGATAGAACACACTGCTCCTGCCCCTTCTGCCATGCTGGTACTTGTAGTGCCCCAGCAGCTCACATGTGGTAATACAGGAGAGGAGGAGGCTGTGCCTGTGTATTGATGGGCAGGTGATGAGTAGGGAGATGTAGCAGAGATTGGAGAAGTTCAGCACATCCTTCTCCCAGAAGCATGGCACTTCTCACTATATATATATATATATACGGTCCATCCATTAAGGGCACCACCCCCTCTATGTAGAATGTATAGATTCATGCATTGCATGAATCTATCCATGGCCACCCCCAATTCAGGTGTCCATCCCCTTTTAGGACGCTGGGTGCCTAAATTGCGGGGGGGGGGTTTGAAGCATCTGATTAGAGCCCTAGGCTCTAATAGGCTTCACATTAGGGTGGGCTTGGAGCGCAGAGCACACAGAGCCCATCCAGGTGGGTTTAGAAAAGCAAATTGATGTTTGCTTTTCTAACAATGAACCGGCTCTCCACCAATCAGGAAGTGCGGGTCTGATACCCATCATGTGATTGGCTGAAAGGACAGGCGCTCCTATTGGACGCCTAGCAGGAGAAAAGAAGAGGTGCAGGGAGTAAGCAGCTCGCCGCTGCCCGTCCCACATCTCACCGCCGTCACCCACAGCCTGACCTGCCACCAAGATGGGGCAAGTGTTGGTCAGACAACAGGGGGGGGGGTGCTGAGGGTCACAGTGGCTGCATTTAATGGCATGGTGGCTGCATCTGTGCCCCATCAAATGCAGCCAACTGTGCCCCATGTGGGGGGGGGGCTGAGGGTCACAATGGCTGCATTTGATGGGGCACAGTTGGCTGCATTTGATGGGGCACAGTTGGCTGCATTTGATGGGGCACAGTTGGCTGCATTTGATGGGGCACAGTTGGCTGCATTTGATGGGGCACAGTGGTTGCATTTGATGGAGCACAGTGGCTGCATTTGATCGGGCACAGTGAGGCTGCAATTGTTTGCCCATGAGAGGCTTCTGGTGAATTTAGTGGGTCACCAACTCTAAGCCACTCAGCATGTCACGGAGCTTGGTGCCTCTTCGCATGGGTTTGCCCACATTCATGTTGCATAAAAAAAAAAGATGGTGGCCATCTCTAAGCCTGGGGGCCCCATAATCTCCTATTGCCCGGGGGCCCCATGAGTTGTCAGTCCGCCCCTGGCTGTCCGTATCAGCAGAGAGCGGAATTGCCCGCTGTAATAGCTTTCATTAGAACTTCCAGTGTTCCCGGGGCTCATGTCACATAGCTCCACCTCTTGGTCCGGCACCTTTGATCGACAGTCCAGTGTGGGACATGTGACGTCATCAAAGGCGTTGGGCTAAGAGGTGGGGCTATGTGACGATGAGCCCCGTGAAGTCAGGAAATTCAAATGAAAGCTCTTACAGCGGGCAATCCCGCTCTCTGCTGATCCGGCCGGCTTGCCTCTTCCTCTGCACAGGTGAGGCTGTATTGGGCACAGGCAGGCCAGGCTGTATTGGGCACAGGCAATGCTGTATTGGGCACAGGTCACGCTATATGGGGCACAGGCAGTTCAGACTGTATTGGGCACAGGCAGGCCAGGCTGTATTGGGCACAGGTCACGCTATATGGGGCACAGGTCACGCTATATGGGGCACAGGTCACGCTGTATAGGGCACAGGTCACGCTGTATGGGGCACAGGTCACGCTGCATTGACACTAGGGCGGCTCTGGGGGGCCCCATACAACATTTTGCTATGGGGCCCTGTGATTTCTAGTTACGCCCCTGCAGCGGACCAAAATTGCTTAGCATGCTAAGCAATCTGTCCGCTGGAAAACTGTCCGTTGGACGTGTTCGGTCGTCTATACAGACTCACCGGACACGTCCGACCGACCGCCATCCCCCTCATGCGTCGTACTGAATCGACGCATGCGTGGATGCTTTGAACTTCAAGGCCACCCACGTTGCCGCGTCATCGTCGCGGCGACGGCGCGGCCACGCCCCGCGTATTGTTTACGCGCGGATTTCTGTCTGATGGTGTGTACAACCATCAGACAGAAATCCGGCAGCCGGACGCAGCGGATCTGTCCGCTGAAAACGGTCCGGCGGACCGTTTTCAGCGGATAGATCCAATGGTGTGTACGGGGGCCTTAGTCTTGCGTGTGTTTTTTTCTTTTCTTGTTCTGTTCATGTGCTCACGTACTGTCCTGAAACTAGCACATTTCTACCAAACACATACCTGAAGTCTAGGTTTTGTATATTTTGGGAATTAGGGATACGGGTATGGGAGGTGGTTTCGGGGAAAGTGTGGTTGTGATTTTGAAGTGTTTTTATGCACTTTGTTTTGACGTATGCATCACATACCAGCCCATTATGTGACACTTACCTGCAAATGAATCAATACCGTACAGATTTAGGAGATATCCAGGATAGCTACAGGTAAGCCTTATTATAGGCTTACCTGTAGCAAAAAAGTGGTATGTAAGGGTTTACAACCACTTTAAACCTTTAAGACAATATAGTGTTCTGTACTTCTGCATACAGTTTTACTACTTCCCCACCACACGCAGTATATTTATTGTGAACAGGACTACTGGTTCAGGCTGGATCATGTACATGCTCTTGGTTAGAGGCACACAGCGTGCCGCTCGCTCCAGTGACTGCTGTGTCCACTGGTGACAGTATATATATATATAAAAAAAAACAATTGTGAAAGAAAACAAATTTAATAGAATTTTTTAATTTTCCAAAAATGTGGTCAAAAAATTTACAACTTGACATGCCTCTTACTAAATACCTTAGACTGCTTTCCAAAAAGGGGTCACTTGGGGGGTATTTGTACTGTCCTAGGATTTTAAGGGCCTCAAGAAATGAGCCATCAGTACATCAGGATTGCATACCTCCCTACATTTTGAGATGGGAATGAGGGACACCTACTAGCAAATGTATGTAGGCATAGGACACTCCCCCTGCCACACCCCCCAAAGGAGAATTAACCAAAAAAAGGTTTATTGAATCCACAAGGGATTTATTTTACCACTACTATTCCTTTATATTGGCCTTTAAAATTTACAAATGCAGCAATTTAGAAATTGGATGAAAGGTTTAGCGCTGGAAAACACTTTTTGAAAGATAAACAACTATATAGATCAGACCAAAATGAGGGACAAATGAGGGGGAAAGAGGGATAGAGGGACTTTGTTCCAAATGAGCGACTGTCCCTCGAAATCAGGGACAGTTGGGAGCTATGGGATTGATCAATAAAAATATATATATATATATACATAGGGCTAGATTCAGATAGAATGGTCTATCTATCCGCCTGGCCCTATTCGTGAACGACTTACGCAAACAACGTAACATTTTCAAAACTCGACGCGGGAACGACGGCCATACTTAACATAGGATACACCTCATATAGCAGGGATAACTATACGCCGAAAAAAGCCTGACGTAAAAAAATGCGCCGGCCGGACGTACGTTTCTGAATTGGCGTATCTAGCTCATTTGCATATTCCTCACGTAAATATACGGAAGCGCTACCTAGCGGCCAGCGTAAATATGCAGCCTAAGATACGACGGTGTAAGACACTTACGCCGGTCGGATCTTAGGGAAATCTATGCGTAACTGATTCTATGAATCAGGCGCATAGATACGACCCCGCACACTCAGAGATACGACGGCGTATCTGTAGATACGCCGTCGTATCTTGTCTGTGAATCTACCCCATAGTTTGTAGACACTATAACTTTCACACAAACCAATTAGGCCACTTTTCACACATTTGTGTGACTTGTCCTTGCGACTTTGGAGTGCAAAGTCGCATGACAAGTCATACCCCATGATAACCATTCATATCTGTGCGACTTCAAGTCGCACCAACTTCAAAGTAGTCCCTGCACTACTTTGGTCCGACTTTGATGCAAGTTGAGGTCCATAGACCTCAAGTTTACACAGACATTCCCTGAAGTTGCAGCAAAATCGCGTCAAAATCACTGTAAAGTCACGTCAAATCGCACCTGTAAAATCTCAGCACAATCGCATGACTTTCAAGTCACAGCAGTGTGAAAATGGCTTTAGCCCCTTTCTGCCTGGTCTATTGTAATATGATGGCCAGGCGGGAACCCTATCTTTCTGGTAGGGCGTCATATGACAGATCAGTGTACTGGCCCGCTGACAATCACAGCAGTCACATGACAATTGTACACAATGAAAGGCTTTGATTCATGTCTTTCATTGTGTACTATTGTGTACTATTGTGATGAACTCTTTCAATGGTCACACTGATCACATGGTACAGACAGGGCCAATCACAGCCCATCTGTACCATGTGATTATCTGTGGCCAATCACAATAGTAAACATTGAATGAATAGTTTTAATTCAGTGGATTTCACGCAGAATTCGAGGTTCAACTCAGAACAGGCCCTGCCATAGTCAACCAAAGAAGTTGAGTGCATGTGCTCGGCATCATATACAGAGGTTGTCTTTGGGAAATAGACGTATGAGTGCTGCCAGCATTGCTGCAGAGGTTGAAGGGGTGTTGGTGGAAGGGGGGGGTCATGCTGTCAGGGCTCAGACCATACGCCGCACACTGCATCAAATTCGTCTGCATGGCTGTCATCCCTGAAGAAAGTCGCTTCTAAAGATGATGTACAAGAAAGCCTGCAAACAGTTTGCTGAAGACAAGCAGACTAAAGGACATGGATTACTGGAACCAGGTCCTGTGGTCTAATGAGACTAAGATAAAAACTTATTTGGTTCAGATGGTGTCAAACGTGTGTGGCGACAACCAGGTGGAGGAGTACAAAGACAAGTGTGTCTTGCCTACAGTCAACCATGGTGGTGGAAGTGTCATGGTCTGGGGCTGCATGAGTGCTTCCAGCACTGGGGGGCTACAGTTCAATGAGGGAACCATGAATGCCAACATGTACTGCGACATACTGAAGCAGAGCATGATCCCTTCCCTTTGGAGACTGGGCCACAGGGGAGTATTCCAACATGATAACTACCCCAAACACACCTCCAAGACCACCACTGCCTTGCTAAAGAAGCTGAGGGTAAAAGGTGATGGGCTGGCCAAGCATGTCTCCAGACCTAAACACTACTGCGCATCTGTGGAAGGTGGAGGAGCGCAAGGTCTCTAACATCCACCAGCTCTGTGATGTCACCATGGAGGAGTGGAAGAGGACTCCAGTGGCAACCTGTGAAGCTCTGGTGAGCTCCATGCCCAAGAGGGTTAAGGCAGTGCTGGAAAATAATGGTGGCCACACAGAATATTGACACTTTGGGCCCAATTTGGAAATTTTCACTCAGGGGTGTACTCACTTTTGTTGCCAGCACTTTAGACAGTTGAGTTATTTTGAGTTATTTTGAGGGGACAGAAAATGTACACTGTTATACAAGCTGTACACTCACTACTTTACATTGTAGCAAAGTGTCATTTCTTCAGTGTTGTCACATGAAAAGTTAGAATAAAATATTTACCAAAAATGTGAGGGGTGTACTCACGTTTGTGAGATCCTGTATCTATATTGATTAATTGTAACTATTAAAAATCTATGTAGGGAAATATCAGCAAAGAATCCGTGTAATCAAATGTTTTAGTATGATTTTTTTTGTATTGCCAGATACAGTAATTTGATATATCATGTTCTGTTTTCATCTGCACACATTTTGTGATGACTAGAACTACAATGGTAGTTGTCGCTATGTTTGTGTATCGGATGATCTTTCTATAATGTCTATGTTTTGGGGTGATAGACGGGCAAGTTTCTGTTTCATAATAAGGGGAAATGAAAGATCTGTATTATCTCATTAATGATGACACACCATCCGGCTCAAATAATTAAAGAATCGTGTTTCTAGTTTTATTTTGGATACTGCAGGGAAATATTCGAACATCTGTCAAATTGTTATTGCTGTTTGTAACCCAACTTAGGGGCAATCCTCTCACTATTTCTTCCTTTGACAATTGATCAATATGAATATTTAATTTATTGTTGCTAAAATATCCCTCAACTAAACTAAAATTAGATCACTTGCGTAGGGGCTGACTGGAGAAAACAAGCAAACATCTGTGGTTGTTGCCCATAGCAACTAATCATAATTGGCCTTTCATTTTGTGGAAAAAAGTTAACAAGTATTTACTCATGTGCTGATTTTCTTCTCTCCATTTTTAATAAATCGACCTCATTGGCTCTTAATTTATAAAAATGCAACAAGGTTTTCAGGATACTTTTTCAACTTCACATTTGATATTCAGAATTTAGCACCATTATACTCCTTAAAACTCTGGGCCATATTCTCAGAAGAGTTACGACGGAGTATCTCAGGAAACTCCGTCGTATCTCTCTTTTTTGACCCGCGTATCTATGCGAGTGATTCTTAGAATCATTTTCGCGTAGATACGCTTAAGATCCGACATGTGTAAGTCACCTACACTGTCGGATCTTAAATATAATTCGCCGCCAGCCGCTTGGTGGCGTTTACGTTCAGGTCTCATTTGTTTATGCAAATTAGCCTGATACTCCGATTCCCGAACGAAATTGCGTCGCGTAACCGTCGCTTACGTCGTTTGCGTAAGCGTAAGGTTACCCCTGCTATATGGGGGGTAACCTTACGCCAGTCCCACGTATGCCATGTTAAGTATGGCGTCGGGTCCGCGTCGTCTTTTCCCGTCGGGTACGTCGTTTTCCTAAGTCGTTCTTGAATATGACTTTACGTCAATGACGCACACGTCGGCGTCATTGACGTTTTCCGCGGAGAACTGGAGCATGCGCACTGGGCTATTTTTAACCCGGCGCATGCGCAGTTCGATCGAAACGGGGGCGCGCTTAATTTAAATATAAGCCGCCCCCTTTGAAATACGCGGGGATACGCCGGGCCTTTTACACTACGCCTCCGCAAACTACGGAGCAAGTGCTTGAAGAATACGGCACTTGCTCCAGTAAGTTGCGGCGGCGTGGTGTAAAAAGCTTACGCGAGGCCGCTGCAGATTATTGGAGAATCTGGCCCTCTATGCTTACTGGAAGGTGGGGGGGATGAGGGGGCCTAAAGGGAAACCTATAAATGCATTTAACCTATACCAGTTTGGTGTATACCACCAGGGCCAATCCTAGGCGGGTGCACAGGGTGCTCCGCACACGGGCACCGCAGAGGTGGGGTGCCGAAGCTTCAGAGTGCTTCCCTCCCTCCTCTTGGTTTGTGTCCAGAGGCGGAGCGCATGTAGCGGCTGCTGCGGTTCCACATCCTGCTTGCCCTCTCTGCTGGCAACTGACGAGCGCATACCTCCCGCTGTCCCCGGAATCCGTGCTGCTGAGTACTGCAGCGGGTTGGCCGCAGCTGCTGCCAATC
Source organism: Rana temporaria (assembly GCF_905171775.1). Lineage (NCBI taxonomy): Eukaryota > Metazoa > Chordata > Amphibia > Anura > Ranidae > Rana > Rana temporaria. Next base: position 51,970,250 of record NC_053500.1, on the reverse strand, counting down.
ATCCCGTGCACTCTCAGAAATGCTCCGCCCCCCTGCAACATGCTTCTGCTCCCAGCACGCCCAAGTTACAGGGATCTATTTGACAGGTACGGTACTGATCTATGGGGATACCGGCTGTGGGGGGGCTTCTGATGGGGGCCGCCTGCTGTCTGGGTGACTCTGATGGGGGACACCTGCTGCGGCGTGCTCTGATGGGGGACTCCTGCTGTGTGTGGGGCTCTGATACCACAAATGTTTACTGTTATATTTCTATATACTGTAAGTAGGGTTACTTTTCTCCCAATCTAGAAATTGTCATCTTCACCTTTAGATCCATAGTTTGTATCAACTGTCCTTTTTGCTAAATCAGCCTAGGGGGGGAGGGATTTTAACAATCATTAAACACTATATTGTAAAAAGTATTGGGAAGCCTGCCTTTATACACACATGAACTTTAATGACATCCCAGTCTTAGTTTGTAGGGTTCAATATTGAGTTGGTCCACCCTTTGCAGTTATATCAGCTTCAACTCTTCTGGGAAGGCTGTCCACAAGGTTTAGGAGTGTGTCTATGGGAGTGTTTGATCATTCTTCCAGAAGAATATTTGTGTGGTCAGGCACTAATGTTGGACAAGAAGGCCTGGCTCACAGTCTCCGCTCGAATTCATCCTAAAGATGTTCTATCGGGCTGAGGTCAGGATGACTCTGTGCAGGCCAGTCAAGTTACTCCATACCAAGCTCGCTCATCCATGTCTTTATGGACCTTGCTTTGTGCACTGCTCCGAATCATTTGGAGGAGGGGGATTATGGTGTGGGCTTGGGCTTGTCCCCTTAGTTCCAGTGAAGGGAACACTTAAAGTGGTTGTAAACCCTTACAGACCACTTTTTACTACAGGTAAGACTATAATAAGGCTTACCTGTAGCTACCCCAGATATCTCCCAAACCTACACAGTTTAGGAGATATTCCCTGTATCAGCATGTGCTGATGTCATCGCCACATGCACACTGAATCACTGGCACATTCGTGCCGTTGCTTCAGCTAGTGTGATGTCATTGCGGCTCCGGCCAATTACAGTGCCGGAGCCCGTGATACCCAGAAGTTTACAAATTTACAACCACTTTAAGGCGTCAGCATTCCAAGACATTTTGGACAATTTCATGCTCCCAACTTTGTGGGAACAATTTGGGGATGGCCCCTTCCTGTTCCAACATGACTGTGCACCACTGCACAAAGTAAGATCAATAAAGGCATGAATGAGCGAGGGTGGAGGGGTGGAGGAACTTGACTGGCCTGCACAGAGTTCTGACCTCAACCCACACTAAGGATTGGGACTTGGGGCTCTTTGTGAGGTCTCAGTGCTGGAAGCATACTGTGCGGCACACTCCCCGCACAAAGATAGGTAAATGGCACCACGGAAAAAAAAACAGTACAGTGAGGTCGCATCGCATATCTGCGTACTGTCAACGTCAATGGGTTAAGTAACAGGGATTGGTTTATTAAACGCAAATAGGCTGGTCACTTTGCAAGGGATTTTGCCCCAGAGCTTAGTAAATGTGGTAAAGTTTCACTTTGCAAAGAATATCCAATCATTTGAAGGCAAAAAATAATAAAACAGCATTTTTGCCTGCAGGTGATGGAAGTTATCAGAGCTTTACCTCATTCACTAAGCTCTTGAGAAAACGTATTTTCAAGCCCAGTCTTAGGAGAGAAAACACAAATAGATGTGGCACTCTCCTAGAATAAGATGCTAGGCAATTTTGATTTTGGTTCCTTCTGTAATCAAGCGAGCAGTGATAATTTGTCCTGGTCTATTCAGGGTTTCACAGACTGGGAGTTTGATTGCTTCCTACTGCCTCTAGAAGAAGCTTCCAGAGCTTAGGTAGCCTGCATATGTATCATGCTCCAAACAAGTCCAAAAGGGAGCAGGATAGGTGATAAATAGTCTGAAGCACTGGAGAGTTGGGATTCTTCTCCCCCAGAGGGTTCCAAAGGCTGAGGGGCTGTTGCCCTTAGGCAGCCCATTGACTGTGTAGGTGTTTTTGAGGCCTCAGCAGAATCAGGCCCTGGGACCTGGGTGGATCTGCTTGAAAGGGAAATTGCAGGTACTCACCACAAGGGATCTGGCCTGGAGAAGGACTGTCACTCGCTGGACTGTGTCCAGGGGAAGCTGGAAGGTGGCAGCTGTCTTGGGGACTTGTGAGTAAGGACCCTAAATTGATCCCTGTGACAGTGCAGTCGTGTTCATGAAATCAAATTGGATATCAACAGTTAGGCACAAGGTAACCAGATGGCAAAGAAACTTGCCTCATGGTCTGTAACTGTGTGACATTAGCCTGTTCAGAAAGTTATCTCATGGTCTTTAGCTGTGGAGGTTTTGACTGATAATTACTGAAGGAGAAGATTGTCCTCTAATTGCTATGTGCTAATTGCTTTGGAGTGTCCCATTCCCTAAGAGCCGGTTCACACAGGGGCGACCTGTCAGGCGACTCAGTTGCCTGACAAGTCGCAGTCCGCAGTAGTCAATGGAACCGTTCTAATAGGAGCGATGCAAGTCGCTCCGACTTAGAAAAAGGTTCCTGTGCGACTTTGGGGGCCACTTGGGGCGACTTGCATCGACTTCAATACAGAAGTCATTTTGCAAGTTGCCTCTCAAGTCGCCTTGAGATCGCCTTGCCGAGTCGCCCCCAAAGTCGTGCCGCCTGTGTTTGAACCGGCTCTTACGGCTCTCCTGTTAAAGTGGAGGTTCACCCTATAAAAAATTTCTAACACTACATCCAGCCCAGTTCTGCAAATAAAATGACACTGACCTTTTTTTTTTTTTCGCCGTAGATAGCGTTTAGCCTTAGAATTCACTGCGGCTTCTGGGTAGGGAATCCTGCGGGAGCGGGCGTTCCTATTGACATGCCAATTGATTGACATGCTAAACGACGGCGCACACAGCGCGTCACGACTTCCCGAAAGAAGCTCGGGTCTGCTCGGCTCTATTCGGCGCCGGTGCGCAGGCGCTGAATAGAGCCGAGCCAACCCGAGCTTCCTTCGGGAAGTCGTGACGCGCTGTGTGCGGCCTCCTTTAGCATGTCAATCAATTGGCATGTCAATAGGAACGCCCACTCCCGCGGGATTCCCTACCCGGAAGCCGCGGTGAATTCTAAGGCTAAACGCTATCTACGGCAAAAAAAAAAAAAAGGTCAGTGTAATTTTATATGCAGAACTGGGCTGGGTGTAGTGTTAGAATTTTTTTATAGGGTGAACCTCCACTTTAAAGTTTCTTCAGGCAACAAATCTTAAAAAGACATCCCCTAGTGTTATTAGAGCCGGTGAAAATGGACTGGTGCTTGCGGGGGTTGGCAGCCTCTGTACTTTTAGAAAAGAACCAGTTAATACCAATGGTAGAGCTACATAAATAAATAAAACATTCTTGCTTTTGAGCGATTTCTTTTGTAAACTACTAATCCCATCAACTGCCATTCAGATGAACAAAGGCCGATATATTTAAAATCTAGCCTGAGTGGCAACCATGGAGCCATGGATTTATATAGGGACATGAAGTGTGTTATTCACAGGATTACCAGATGAGAAAAAAGGCAAAAATGACAGAAAAATTGTAGTACAATTTGTGCCCAATTAGTCAATATTCCAAATTATAGTTTACAGTGGGAATAAGACACATTTGCATGTTAGCAGCACATTACATCACATCAGAGGCTTTTTTTACTTGTAGCTCAGATGTGTAATTTCTTGGTGTTAGATAAAAAAAAGTATATTTTAATGATAAGATATCGAAAGAATAGATAGCTAGATAATGGAATTCATAATATTGTCAACTGTGGTTGAATTAAGATGTATATATGCTTGAACATTACAAAAAACATTACTAATCATCTTGTGCAAACCACAGGCCAGCTGATAATAAGCCCATAAGAAATATCTGTTTTTGCTAAATGATTGAACAAATGGTTTAACTGTAACATTTGTCACGAAAATATGAACTAACCAATAGGAGACAATTCACATTCAAATATGTTGATTTAGCCATGGATACACTGAAGCCCTGTACACACGATCGGTCCATCCGATGAAAACGGTCTGATGGACCATTTTCATCGGTTAACCGATGAAGCTGACTGATGGTCAGTCGTGCCTACACACCATCGGTTAAAAAAACGATCGTGTCAGAACGCGGTGACGTAAAACACGATGTGCTGAAAAAAACGAAGTTCAATGCTTCCAAGCATGCGTCGACTTGATTCTGAGCATGCGTGGATTTTTAACCGATGGACGTGCCTACAAACAATCGTTTTTTTTTCTATCGGTTAGGTATCCATCAGTTAAATTTAAAACAAGATTGCTTTTTTTAACCTATGGATAAATAAACGATGGGGCCCACACACGATCGGTTTGGACCGATGAAAACGGTCCATCAGACCGCTCTCATCGGTTTAACCGATCGTGTGTACGCGGCCTGACATTTGGAGGATATACATTTGAGGTCTTTTTTCAAAATACTTACAAGTCCCCAGAGTGGAAGAAAGAAGTGTATAAAACTCCTGTGTAGCGGAATACTTCATCAATCTTCAGTACACATTACTGTTGCCCAAAATATATGTGTCCTAGGCCCAAATTTTGCCTGGTCACCTGTTTTCCGGGACATCGGAATCTCTGCATCTTGTTTTTTGCCATTCGCCATATGCTTCCTGCACTGCCCCATACCCACAAAGGTGCACTGAAGGCATGCTCCTTTCACTTCACCAGCTTTGACTGTATTGCCATTCTGGCGTCTGAAGAAAGAGGATGAATCTTGGAGTTCACTCAACGACTAAGGCCATCCAGTCTACACAAGCAGTAAGCCTACTGGTAGGCTTACTTTTAATTTGGGTCTAATAAATTCCAGTGAAGCTAACAGAACAGCTCTTTTACATAACCCATGAGTTGTAAGTCATGTTTATTGCCCCCTCCAAAAGCCCGCCCCCCCAAAATTAAACACAATATCCATTACACAAACATATATACTGGCCATACACTCTACGAAAAATAGTCCGAACGAACTTTCAAAAAACGAACGTTCGGTCGTGAGCGCAAATGATAGTGCCATCGTGTAATGACCAATAAATCATTCAGTGGACATAAATAAAAAAAAATTGGTTCTTTTTTTTACATATACCTAGTGCAGAAAGTTCGGACGGAAAGCACATTAACCTTCCGATTTATCGTTCGTTCGGCAGAAAATTTCCAAACTTGTCCTTCGTTTTTTCGGCTCAAAAACGTCCCAACGATTATCGATTTTGTGCCCATTAACTGTTCGAACTGTCTGAACGACCAAATTTCGTTTTTTTGTATAGTGTATGGCCAGCATTACAAAGTAACATACACTAATATATTTATGATGTAGGTTGATACTGTCTGTCTCCTAGGCCAAATGTCATGTGCAGCCCACTTCTACCCTAGTTGTGGCTAAAGTGGCTAAAAGAGATAATTAGCTCACTCTGTTAACTGTTTTCTTTAAAAAAAAAAATGTCTAATAAAATGTGTGTTAGGCCCTATAGCAGGGCTCAAAATTTCAAGTCCTGAGCTACTAGCCAGGCCTCAAGAGTTACTCGCCACCAGTTGCCCCACCAAATTCATACACTGCCCTGCGCCTAATTGCACCCGTAAACACGCCCTCGTAGATTATCTCATGGAATGACAATGTTTTATGCAGAATCAAGTTACAAAATTAAATATTACCAACAACAAAAGAAGAAGGAAAATCACCGCTCAAGGTGGGTCTGCTATAGGGTCATACACAGGTGTAGGATTCCAAGGGTGCTGGCAGTGCACTAGGCAAGCATTGGCGTAAAATGAAGGATGGATGGCCGCACTCCAAACCAAACAGGTTGTCTTTATTTAAACGAACAGCAAAAACATACCAGATCACAGCAACAGAAACAGGAGGATAACCGACGTTTCGCACTGACTTAGTGCTTATTCATGGCTTCTGTTGCTGTGATCTGGTATGTTTTTGCTGTTCGTTTAAATAAAGACAACCTGTTTGGTTTGGAGCATTACCAACAACAACTTTAACAAAATGGGACAGGGCACTGGGGGCAGACCAGAGGGACAGGGCACTGGGGGCAGACCAGAGGGACAGGGCACTGGGGGAAGACCAGAGGGACAGGGCACTGGGGGCAGACCAGAGGGACAGGGCACTAGAACTGGGTCTCTTCCCCATTCTCTTGCTCTCTCCTCTGCAACTCCCATCCATCCTCTCTCCCTCTCTCCTATTCATCTCATCATCAGGAGCCTGTGTGTGTGGCTCCACGCTTGCATGTCCCCACTTCCCCCTTTTATTCAGGCTGGCAGTGAGGAGAGGAGCTGCAGCACAGCGGGAGGGAGTACAATCCAGCGCTGAGATCCACACAACTGCACAGCCATTGACACCATAGCACAGCGCACACTGACAGCGCACAGCACACATTGAGACCAGTCTTGGACACTTACATAGAGCACAAGGAGAAGAAAACTGCACAAACTAGAAGGCTGCCGCTCTCATGTCAGGGCAACTTTCAGTGAGCGCTGCACCGGAGTAGTCATTTTTGCAATCCTCCACCTCACTCATTACTTTCTGCTCTCCAGCTACATTGGTCGGGGGAGGGGGGCTGGCTCAGAGAGGTCATACTGTTGGGTCCCATGGCTTAATGAGAATTGTAAGGAGAGCACCTGTGTACTGCTCTGCCTGTGCGCGGCTCACCAGACTACTTTTCCCGAGCATGCACCTTTCCTCTTCGGCCGCCAATCTCATCGGGACTCTAAGTGTAGGCACAGATTGGAGGGAGATTGGTCATGTAGCCCTGTCATCACTCGCCCCCAGCTTATATCCACTCGCCAAATGCTAGTAGGCGAGTGGAAATTTTGAGGGCTGCCCTATAGGAACGGACCAGGTGGAGATGGGGTGGGAGAATGGTATTTGTAAAAGATGTACAGAAATAGTAGGTGCAGCTTATCTATGTACAGCTCTGCGCTTTAGGATATAACCACTCAGATTGTCCAACTTCAATAATGATATACCCCGGATAAAAAGAAGCTGCTAAAAAAAACAGTCCAAAAGTGCAAAAGGCAGAATAGTAAACAGTTGACTCCCAATGGGTCCAATACAGTCCTGCAGCAGCGCTGGCAAACTCAACGTTTGCTGTAATCCTATACAGTGTAGAGGTAGATAAGATGTGCTCCCAATCACCACTGTTGTTCACCACGTGGGGGATAGGAAACCCCTTCAGGGGATGCAATAAAGTCACAGATAAAATAATATCTAAAATATCTAAAATGTCTGTGCAAGTAAACCATCCCTATAAAATTAATCCTCATAAATATGACTATACAATTATGCAATGGATATCAAAGTAAACACAATTACATAAAAATCCTTATGCGCCATATATTGGTATCTTACTCATATGGTTGGTTCTCTGTATGTAAAATATAGTATGCTACAAAATACATAGAATATAAAATATAGCATCATACATACATAACCATCCTCCTATCGGGAAAAAATATATATATGTATAGTCCACCCTAGTTCAATTGAGATCGTAGATGTATTAATACAGTAATATCTGCCGGAGTGTCTGTATAGTTATGTGATGAATGTATTCATTTTGTAGAGCTATAAATATATCTAAAAGAACATATAAAATCTATATATATATATATATATATATATATAAAGATTTAAAAAATATAAAATATAAAAACACTGTGGACATGCAATATAGTTCTCACCACTTGGGGCAGATAAATACAGGGTCAGAGAACAAAGCAAAAGTGTCCCTGAATAATATAATTCTTGCTAACATCATAAGGTTGATTAAATCTCTTCGGAATGGAGGGTAAATATTAATAGTGGTAAGATTTAAATGAGGTCATTTGATTGAAAATCTTTATCTTACTATTATTGGAATGGCACCACTGAAGGAATAATGTGTGTCTATGTATCACTAATGAAACAATTAATATCAACTTCTACGTTGAGGCCTTTTGGCGTTAGTACATCGGCCAAATAGATCCATCTTGTTTCGCGCTTAGACAGTTCAAGTACTCTATGTGAGCCCCTCCAGTGTGCTGCCAGATGTTCTACCCCCCAAAATTCTAGACCTGAAGGATCCTGGTTATGTCTTAATTTAAAATGGAGAGACACATTGTGGTCTGTAAATCCATTTCTTATATTCTTGATGTGTTCGGCAATCCTGATTCTTAAGAGTCTTTTGGTTTGTCCGATTGTTCGAGGGAGATGAAAAATGATCCAGTCCTCTTTGTAGCTGTTTCACTTCCCTGCATGGTTTGCACTTCCTGCATGAAAAGAAGCCATTTCTGTCCCAAAATGTGGGGGGCTTGGTTGGTAAATCTAAGATTTTCTTTACAACTATATCACCATGATTGGGGGCTTTTCTGTAAATAAATTCTGGTTTTATTGGTATTACTGGGAGAATGGTATTAGTCACTTTAGTGACTTATGTAATTAAGCTTTAGCAATTAACATCTTCCCGCCTGGCCAGATTGACGAGCAGGTGGTGGGTTTACCGTTTTGGCTGGACGTCATATAATGTCCTTCGGAATGTACCACTCGTGCACAAGGCGATCGGTGGTGTGGTGTGTCATGGTGCAGTGTGAGCCTATGATGTAGGCTCTTTACCATGTGATCAACTGTGTCCAATCACAGCACAGCAGAGCACAGTGTAAATAGGAAATGCCGGTTATCGGCATTTCTTTCTTCACGTTGACAGCGCATGAGGAGAGGAGAGCCGATAAGCAGCTTTTCCTCAGTGGGGACATCTGCACTTATAATCAGTGCTCTGATTATCAGTACAGCACCATCAGTGATGCCTGTCAGTGCCCATCAGTGCTGCCTTTCAGTTCCCTTCAGTGATGCCTGTCAGTGCTGACCATCAGTGCCACCCATCAGTGCCGCCTATCAGTACACAACATTGCCATCAGTGCCGCCTATCAGTGCCCATAAGTACTGTCTATAATTGCCAATCAGTGCCCATCAGTGATGCCAATCAGTGCCCATCAGTGATGCCAATCAGTGCCTATCAGTGCTGCCTTTCAGTTCCCATCAGTGATGCCTGCCAGTGCCCATCAGTGCCGCCTATCAGTGCCACCCACAAGTGACACCTATTAGTGCACATCAGTGAGGCTATCAGTGCCACCTATTAGTGCCCACCAGTGCAACCTACCAGTGTCCCCACAGTGCCCACCAGTGCTGCCTTTCAATGCCCACCAGTGCCACTTATCAGTGCCCACCAGTGCCACCTAGCAGTGCCCACCAGTGCCACTTATCAGTGCTTTCAATCAGTGCCTCATCATCAGTGCTGCCTATCAGTTTTACCTACCAGAGCTTATTAGTGCCACCTATCAGTACCTATCAGTGCCACCTATTAGTGCCCTTTAGTGCCACCTATCAGTGCTGCCTCATCAGTGCCCATCCATGCCGCTTTATTAGTGCCTATCAATGCAGCCTATCTGTGCCCATCAGTGCAGCCTATTAGTGCCTTCTGGTGCCCATCAGTGCAGCCTCCTCAGTGCACATCAATGAAGAAGAAAAATTACCTGTTTGCTAAATTTTATATCAAACTATGAAAACCCCAGTAGTGATTAAATACCACCAAAAGAAATCTCTATTTGTGTGAAGAAGAATATATAAAAATTTTATTTGGGTACAGTGTTGCATGACCACGCAATTATCATTCAAAATGCAACAGCCCTGAAAGCTGAAAATTGGCCTGGGCCGAAAGGGAGTAAAAGTGCCCAGTAAGCAAGTGGTTAAATTACATAAAGTGCACAAAAAATAATGCAACCTTTTTTAGCTTTTGTAATTAATGTCACCTTGCTTTGTACCAGAAACATATTTTAACATTGATATAAATGGAACAAATCATAGAAAAAAGTTATCATGAATTAACCCAAGGTACCTAGAATAAAGAAAACATAGTTTTTCTCATAGTTAAAGTATAACTAAAGGCAAAAAGTTTTATTTCTTTTTGGAAAGATTGGAGAGGGATTAGAACCCCTGTCAGGTTTTTATGGCTGGATGCATTCTCTCTATTTGTTTTTTTACCATTATCATTAAAAGTAAAAGAAAATCCCAAATTTAGGATTGTCCCCAGAAAAGTAATCTTCCAATGGGGACACTAGTTCTGGTGCCCTGGGGGTCTTCAAGGGATTCCCTCAAAATGCAGGGATTTCCTCTCACTTCCTGTTTGGCTATGGGACAGGAAGTAAAGGGAAATCTCTCCACTGGGGCACAGATGACAAAAAAAATAAGCAACAGGGGTTATAACCTTCCCTTACTCTACTAGTAAAAAAAGTGTTTTGCATATAGTTCTACTTCAAGGGAATATTGTAACGGCACCCCAAATGGGACATGGGTCAAAGCCGTTTAGGATATTCCATTCCCCGAACACAAGGCAGCTACCGACACTCCACAATCCGGCGAACACGACCCATAAGAATTCCCCCATTAACGAGACACACAGCTCTGTTTGAGGTTCAACAGGAATGACCCTTTATTGAGAAATACAGCTCTTATATACACTTTAGGATACTGCAGTAATCAAATGAACAATGACCCAACTCCACCCACAACATCACGCAATGTTTACATAACGAGCCCCAATACGCATCCTCCTCAATACATCTTTTAACAGACATCCTGACTCCGGCTCCTGCCTAATTTACATGAGCTAATTAACTACAGCGGATGAATCATACACCTGACCTTTAGGCTGTCTGTTAACTCTCAATACACATTATCATCAATAGACATTCACACAATACAGGGTCAATTAGCACAAGCCACAATGAAAGATCCTCAGAAGCCATCCTAGATTCGTTTACATCACACCAGACAGACAGGTGGGCTGGAGTTGATGACATTAACACCTAACAGTATGTGTCCCCACATTATGAATGGAAAAGGAAACCCCCCCAAGGTGGGGCTTTAATGGTAACAACTCAAATACAAAAGAAGTAATAATGGTAAAAGTTTACTAAACAATTTATACAAAAATATTATTATATTAAAATCAAAATTGATACGTTGATGCGTGACATTATGAATGAGTCACTCTTTCAATTAACCTGTTGAGTTCAGAATCAACAAACAGCAACCAGTTCTCCACAGATATCCTGGAATATATTGTGGACAATAACCACACAACAGTCCCATCTCAGGTAGTATATTCTGAATGTCCATTATTTTCTGACTCATGCTTTCTAAGAGCTTCTGGATTCCACGGGCCCTCCTGTTACAAATATAATCCTCTTTATCAAGCTATGTATATTTTAGATAAGCCACATTGACATTTTGTTATTGCAAATTGGTCATTTGCAACCTGTCAATCCACAGCACTATGATGGGGAAACTCTCAAGATGCAGGAATGCTATTAAATTAGAAGCTTCAAAGATGCATCTGTCTCATACTTGTGACATCTGAACAACCAGCGAGGAAAATGGAGTTAAAATAAGAACATTATTTTATAAAAGGGATGTCTTTGGTTATATAAGATAGCTAGCTATCATACAGTATCAACCAGATCTCTGTTCTTCTGCAGCAGGTTTCAAACATTTAAGTGGAAGTAAACCCTCCTATTGTTTTCAGCCAAAGAAGCGGCCATCTTGGCCTATGTTTAATCTACAACTGCCATGATGCTGAACATGTGATCAGTTATGACACCAGACATTGGATGGTTTGGCAGTTTGGTTGAGAGCACAACCAATAGGAGTGTTACATTTCCAGCACAAATGACGGAAAGGTAACTGTTTTATGGATGGGTTTACTTCCGCGTTAAGGCTCATTATTTAAAATGGCTAAAAAGGATTGTCTGCAACAGGGGTGCCCAACCAGTGCCCCTGGGGTCACATGTGATGTGGCCCGTGACCTCCTGCTCTGGGACTGCGTGTTGGCAAGCCTAGATTGCCGGTTGCCGAACCGCCATCCCACAGCAATCAGTATTGTGAACAAAGCCGGTAGTAGAGGAAGCAAGCAGCTGCGGAGCAGATCCCCATTAGGCGATGCTTCCTTTACAGCGCCTGCTCTTGCCACAGACAGAGTCTATAGCAAAGTTCGGCTAACCTGTACCCATGGTTTTACCTACAGTGTGGGTAAACCGCAGTGCATCATTGTGAAAGCAGTCTTAGGCCTTTTTCACACGATTTGCCCAAACCAATCAGAGCGGCAGATGTAAACAGACTTTTGACCGTTTAAACCCGCCTACCTCCAATCTGATCCGCTAAAGAAAAACAGTTGTGCCCTTCCATCTGGGCATATCAGATCGGAGGCCTTATAGAGTAGCCGTGACCTTTCATCCGCCCGCTAATTGTGGCCCGCGACTGGTTACCAAGTCGCTTAAGTGGCCCTCGCTCTTCTAAAGATTGGGCACCCCTGGTCTACAATGAGCAGTCAATAATATGTATTGGATAAACAAGACTTGGAAGACTTTAGTTCAGGGATCCTCAAACTACGGCTCTCCATCTGTTGCGGAACTACACATCCCATGAGGCATTGTAAAACTCTGACATTCACAGACATGACTAGGCATTAGGGTTGTCCCGATACCACTTTTTTAGGACCGAGTACAAGTACCGATACTTTTTTTCAAGTAGTCGCCGATACCGAATACCGATACTTTTTTTAAATGTGTCCCCAAATGCAGCAATGTCCCCCCCATATGCAGCCATGTCCCCCACATATTCAGCCATGTCCCTCTAGCCATGTCCCTCACATATGCAGCCATGTCCCTCTAGCCATGTCCCTCTAGCCATGTCCCTCACATATGCAGCAATGTCCCTCTAGCCATGTCCCTCACATATGCAGCCATGTCCCTCTAGCCATGTCCCTCTAGCCATGTCCCTCACATATGCAGCAATGTCCCTCTAGCCATGTCCCTCACATATGCAGCCATGTCCCTCTAGCCATGTCCCTCACATATGCAGCAATGTCCCTCTAGCCATGTCCCTCGATGCGGCGGCGCAATGCGGCGGCGGCAGCGGCGGGGGGGAAAGGGGGGGGGAAAGTATTCTATTTAGGTATCGGGGGTATTTGCGCGAGTACGAGTACTCCCGCAAATACTCGGTATCTGTCCCGATACCGATACTGGTATCGGTATCTGGACAACCCTACTAGGCATGATGGGAATTGTAGTTCCTGAACAACTGGAGGGCCGTAGTTTGAAGACACCTGCTTTAGTTATTTGACCAGCACAAGACACTTTTCTCTATAGGGAGCATAATACGTGTAGTGATTCTTAAATAATAGCTATGTATGAATGAAAATGACTTCTGGGACATTGACAGTATAATAATGTAGTATTTTTATGTTTCTAGGGTGAACCTGGCCCTGGCGTACACTGAACTGACAGAGGAGCTTTACCGTTTGCGAGACCTTACTGCTTTACAAAGCCGGATTCTGAGGTCACTGCTGGAGGAGCAAGCAGGTGATAATATACCAATGCTTATCTACAAAAGGAAATTTAAAAAAAATAGGTGTGAAAATGGAAATACATACTATTTATTTAATGTTTAAAACCAAAGCCAACTCCCTATGGCACACAGTATAAAGGTACATCTAAAGCCATTACTTTTTTAAAGTTTTGGATTTGTTTCCATCTCTGCTGGGGAGATTCCCCCTCTATACGTGTCATAGTGACCATTATCATCATAGCAGATCAATGCCTAGTCTGAATGATATAATTGAGAAACAGTTTATATGCATTTAGAAATGTGCTCTGAATATATAGGTTTGGCACTACAAGTCTAAAAGGCCTCAAAGTTAGGGTAAATCCAAAATTTTGAGTTGTCATCAGAACAAGAGTGGATTATACAAGAACTACAGGTTCTACATTTTGGATACAGTATAAAGTTATAACTCTTGCCATCTTTTTCCCATTAGGGAGGTTAACCTTCACTTCCTGTCCCATAGCCAAAATGGCAAGTGAGAAGAAGTCCCTCCAAAGTGAGGGAATCAATGGTTGTCACCAGGGAAATTAAAGATTAATTCCTCAATTAATCTTTAATTATTTTGATTGATCAAAACTATTTTGATCGGTCAAAATTCTTGACGTCACCAGAGAGCCTGGACAGTGAGACTTACCCTGCTGGATGCGAGCAAACTGCACCCATTGGATTGAGGTACCTTTGCATCTGTGGAGCAGGAGGATGCATCAGGCTTTATCAGGGGAAGGGGGCAAAAATAACAATTGTTTTCCTGTCCTAAGCAGTTTTGTGCAGACAATTCTTTGTGTATTGGCAACATCTGTTCCGTGCGAAAGACTGTTCAGTTCTTCAGGGTAAATTGTCAATAAAATGTGATCATGTCTGCTTTCAGAAAATGTAAACACTCTGGTATGTCTGTGTGGCTGGCTAAAGTGATGCCTACTTGCCTGCTATAAAGTGACTGACAGTCAATATACTAGATACGTTTTATAATTAAAGTTAAACTAACTTTCTACGTTTTTGTTAAAGTTTAATGAGAAAAAATTACTTGCGTCAGTGCTACAATTTGAATTTAAAACGTATTTGTGTGAACTGTGAAGTTAATGGATTGTGGAAACTAACTAGTGTTGGGTGATTGTATATAGTCTATAACACATTTACCACTGACTAATGCAGAGTTGCAATGCAAGGAGATCAGCTAAAAGTAGTTGGGTCTGTATGTGCATTATAATTAATCGAAATTAGTGGATTAATCGATAAAAAAAAAAAGATTAATCGAACACAAAAATTTTAATCAGTAACAGCCCTAATTATTTATATACAGGATGTATGTAGCGCCAACAGTTTGTGCAGCGCGTTACAACACAAGGGACAGTACAGTTACAATACAATTCAATACAGGAGGAATCAGAGGGTCTTTCTCGTTAGAGCTTGCAATACATCAGAAAGAATATAACAATTTTTTTGAAATTCTAATTTTGGTAGAATAAATTTGAATTCAAACAGAATATAAAAGAATAGATTAGAATAGAAAATAAAAGACGTGACTAGAATAAAAAAAAATATATATATATAATATAATATTATTATTATACAGGATTTATATAGCGCCAGCAGTTTGTACAGCGCTTTACAACATGAGGGCAGACAGTACAGTCACAATACAATACAGGAGGAATCAGAGGACCCTGCTCATTAGAGCTCACAATAAAATAGAAAGAATATAACCATCTCCCGAAATTCGAATTTCAAATAGAAAAAATTTGAATTTATATAGAATAGAAAATAATTAAATGAAAAATAAAATATTATAATAGAAAAGCATAGAATAGAACAATAGAAAATATTAGAATTTTAAATAATTATATTAGAATAGAAAATAATAGAATAGAAAATAAAATATTAGAATAGAAAGGTATACATTCCTTGACAAAAGTCTTGTCGCTTGTGTACAAATTGACCTGAAGTGCCGCTAAAATATTTTCTAATCAAGATTTTGTTACAAGAAATGGGTAATTTTAATCCCAACAGCTTTTGTAATAATGTTTCAGTGCAAAACGAAACTGACAAAAAGTATTCTAATATTCCCAGCTTGGTAAAGCCCATTGAGTAAATTTTTGCCAAGACATAAGTGTTGTCGCCTTGTTATATGAGCTTCACCTGTGACTAATAATGGATCAATTAGGTCTCAGGTGTGTATAAAAAGAACATCAGTACACTAGACCTTCTCACCTGCAACTAGACCTCTGCAAACATGCCTAAGATTTACCCAGAGACTAAAGTGCTGATTATCTCTCCTTCTCAGAAAGTATCACACTTATTCCTATTGCATAGGGTCTACTACACCCCCAGGAGAATGTTTAATCTTGGATGGAGAAGTACTGATGAATGCCCAAGGTGCAGATCGACAGGCAACCTTATTCATATGCTATGGAAATGCCCAAAGCTATTTAGATATTGGGAGGAGGTGGTTGACATAATAAATAAATAAAACTTTTAAAATCAAGTTGGGAGTTGAGTCAAAGACATGCCTATTAGGCAGCATAGAGGAAGGTAGAGTGCCAGCCGTTTCCCTCGAGGTGGTACTGAGATGCCTCTTCCAGGCAAGGAAGTTAATTGCATGGAGGTGGCAGGCCCAGACGCCACCCACTGTCAAGTCTTGGGTTGAAACTATCAACACAATGGTTTGAAGTGAGAGAGTGAGGCCCCGTACACACGGCCGAGGAACTCGACGTGCCAAACACATCGAGTTCCTCGGCCAGTTCAGCCCTGAAGCCGCCGAGGACCTCGGCGGGCCGAGAGCTCCCATAGAACAACGAGGAAATAGAGAACATGTTCTCTATTTCCTCGCCGAGGTCCTCGTCGGCTTCCTCGGCCGAAAGTGTACACACGGCCGGGTTTCTCGGCAGAATTCAGCCAGAAACTCGGTCGGAAGCTGAATTCTGCCGAGGAAACTGGTCGTGTGTACGGGGCCTTACACTTACTAAACAGGGCAATTACAAAAAGTTTGTAAGGATGTGGAAACCGTGGCTGGATGAAATAGGTTGCCCTATATAATAAGATGACAGCTGGCTCTAAAAAAGGAAGGGGAAAGAGAAGGAAAGGGAAAGAGAAAATTAAAAGAAAAATAAACTTAATTTATATTCCAACCCACTATTGGGCATTCCTCTTTAGGGAAGTCTTAATTAATGAATAATACCAACCTCAAAAACTGGTTCACGGTGTGAGGAGAGGGCGGGTGGGTGGGAGGGGGAGGGATAGAGGGATGGGTAGGCAGTGTGGAAACACGGGAAGATAACATGGAACTAAGAGGGTTTTCACTTAATCACAACGCAATAGAGTAATAGAGGAAGATATGATAGGGGGAGAAAAAGGGGAAAAAAATGTGTGACGTGTATTTATTATGTCAAGACTATGCACGCTGGTGCACTGTGTTTTTTTTATACTTTTGTCACGCAAACAACAATAAAAACGATATGAATTAAAAAGTGTTGATTATCAAGAGGCTGAAGACCAGATCCACTGCTGATGTGGCAGACACCTTCAATGTGTCTCAGCGTCAAGTTCAGAGGATAAAAAAAAGATTTGAAGAGACTGGAGACGTTTTGGACAAGGCCAGGTCAGGCCGATCCCGCAAGACAACCACTCGAGAGGACCGTTTGTTGGCTCGAAAATCCAAGGCCAGCCCATTTTCCACTGCAGCAGAGCTCCACGAGACCTGGTCACCTGAAGTCCCTGTGTCAACCAGAACAGTTTGTCGGATTCTGTCTTGAAATTGCCTCCATGGTCGAATCAGTGCCCATAAGCCAGCACTAAACAAAAGTAAATTGAAAAAAGTGTGGCATTTGCCAAGGGCCACAGTCTGATAAAAGAATGGACTCTGAAAAGTGGCAGAAGGTGGATTTTTCAGATGAATCTTCTGTTGATTTACACCACAGTCGCCGCAAATATTGCAGGAGACCTACTGGAACCTGCATGGAGCCGAGATTTACCCAGAAAACAGTGAAGTTTGGTGGAGGCAAAATCATGGTCTGGGGTTAAATCCAGTATGGGGCTGTGCGAGGGATCTGCAGGGTGGAAGGCAACATCAATAGTATAAAATACCAAGAAATCTTAGCTACCTCTTATATTCCCAACCATAAAAAAGGCCAAATTTTGCAGCAGGATGGTGCTCCATTGCATACTTCCATCTCCACATCAAAGTTCCTTAAGGCGAAGAAGATCAAGATGCTCCAGGATTGGCCAGTCCAGTCACCAGACATGAACATCATTGAGCATATGTGGTGTAGGATGAAAGCTGGAAGACGAAACCAAAGAATATTGATGAACTCTGGGAGGCATGCAAGACTGTTTTCTTTGCTATTCCTGATGACTTCATCAATAAATTGTATGAATCCATGCCAAACCGCATGGATGCTGTCCTTCAAGCTCATGGAAGTCATACAAGATATTAAATTTGGATCTCACAGCACCACTACTTAATTTGCTGACATATTTTTGGATTTTCAGTAAAGTTACATTTCTGTATAAGCGACAAAACTTTTGTCTTGCCAAAATTTGACCTTTGTCTTGATTAAATGATAAATCTTTTTCAGTGAAACTAATTTATTTCAGTGTATTAAACATCATTTGGGAGGGCTTTAGCTTTTCATATGAGCTATTTCTAACACCAATTGATTAATTAAAAGTCAGGTTAATAGCAGGAGATTCTACAAAATAGAGAAGCGACAAGACTTTTGTCAGGGACTGTAGAATAGAATAAAACAAACAATAGAAAATATTAGAATTGTAAATAATTATATTAGAATAGAAAATAATAGAATAGAAAAAAGGGAATATAATATAACCGTTTTCCATTTAGAATAAAAAAATCTCACATTTGAATTATAAAAAAAAAAAAATTGAATTTAACAGAAAAGAATAGACTATAAAATCAAAGAATCGAATAAAAAAGAAAGAATACAATCATTTTTCCAAAATTAGAATATCGAATAGAATAAATTTGATTTCAAATGGAATTCGATTCAAATTCAAATACAATTTGAATGGAATTCGAATCGATTAGAATTTTCCAAATTCGGTTGGATTGAGTAGAATTCTGAAACCAAATAAAACAAATTTAACTAAATGAATTTATATAAATAACAAATCACAACCAAACCAAACACATTTTTTCATTCTTAAAAAATAAGAGATATAAGCCTCTCAAAAAGAAGATAAAATCCTACGGTATTTCAGTTCTAGGTTATATTTGAATGCAGGAGTATGAACTCCTTAACAAACCACATTTTTTTCCATGAATCATCTATAGGTATGATGTGACTGTTGTGCAGGTCTCTCCTCCGTACATGGTGTACTCATAGTACATACTGTCAGAACACAATGAGGTTGTTCAGCCTTTAGTGATGTGATGGTGTATGCGCATGTACTTTTGTAAATCAGTCCTACTCTGTAACTCCAATTTGTTGAGAAAAAAAAGATTCCTTACAACTGTCATGATTGTAAGTAGCTTAAAAAATAGAATTGCAGAAGAAATTGCTGCTCTCCTAATAATGACAGAGGCATTGCAGTCACTTCTTTGTCCTGTAGTGCTAAGAGCGAGGGTCTGCCTGCTTTGATCACATGATCCGTCGCAATATTGTAAATAGACAAACGCTTTTAGGAAAACAATTCCAATTACATAAAGAGCAAATTCCATATCTGGGGGATTACCTACACAATCAGTGTTCAAACAACCTCTGATGTTGCCATTGTGGAACTATACACTCACCGGCCATTTTATTAGGTACAGCTGTTCGATTGCTTGGTAGCAATAATTGCTAATCAGCCAATCACATGGCAGCAACTCAATGCATTTAGGCACACAGACGTGGTGAAGGTGACTTGCTGAAGTTCAAACCAAGCATCAGAATGGGGAAGAAATGGGATTTAAGCGACTTTGAATGTGGCATGGTTGTTGGTGCCAGACAGGCTGGTCTGAGTATTTAAAAAACTGCTGGTCTACTGGGATTTTCACACACAACCATCTCTAGGGTTTACAGAGAATGGTCCGAAAAAGAGAAAATATCCAGTGAGCGGCAGTTGTGTAGAGGAAAATGCCTTGTTGATGTTAGAGGTCAGAAGAGAATGGGACTCGTTTGAGATGATAGAAAAGCAACAGTAACTCAAATAATCACTTGTTAAAACCAAGGTATAAAGAATACCATCTTTGAGCACACAACACACTGAACCTTGAAGCAGATGGACTACAGCTGCAGAAGACCACACCGGGTGCCACTCCTGTCAGCTAAGAACAGAAAACTGAGGCTACAATTCATATAGGCTCAGCAAAATTGTACAATAGAAGATTGGAAAAACGTTGCCTGGTCTGATGAGTCTTGCTTTCAGCTGTGACATTCAGCTGGTAGGGTCAGATTTTGATGTAATCAACATAAAAGTATGGATCCATCCTGCCTTGTATCAACAGTTCAGGCTGGTGGTGGTGTAATGGTGTGGGGGATATTTTCTTGGCACACTTTGGGCCCCTTAGAACCAGATGAGCATCATTTAAACACCACGGCCTACCTGAGTATTGTTGCTGATGTCCATCCAGGGGCGGACTGACAACTCATGGGGCCCCTGGGCAATAGAAGATTATGGGGCCCCTCTGGCTTACAGATGACCACCACGCCAGGAGGTAGTGCAGAGGCGGGCAGCTAAAATCTTGGGATATTCAAATTAAAAGCATGTCATTTTCGGACATATCAGGGACAGATCAAAAAAAAACACAGATTTTTACATACTGTCCCTGGTTTTACTGAGCCTGGCAACCCGGATGGGGCCCCCTAGTGGCATGGGGCCCTCGGGCAGTGCCCGAGTGACTCAATGGTCAGTCCGCCCCTGTGTCCATCCCTTTATGACTACAGTGTCCCCATCTTCTAATGGCTCCTTCCAGCAGGATAATGTACCATGTCACAAAGATCAAATCATCTCACCACTAGTTTCTTTTTCTTTTTAAAGTGGATGTAAACCCGATTTTCACATTGTACAGTATAAGATTTTCATATCATCTGTGTCCAGTCTTGCCACACAGAGTTAATCCAGCTCTGAGCAATCCTCTTTTATTGTTCAGTGAGATAAATCGGACTTACAGAGAAAAACCATAGTCCGTTCCGCCCCCTTGCTGTGAGTGACAGGCTATTTACATATCTCATGCACTAGCCTGGAGACAGGCATTATTTTTTAATTCCCACCCCCGGTCCTTTTCTGAAGTCATGTGGTTACTTTTCTGGATTTTGACTGGATGTTAGTGATCATAGCAGAATTCAGTGTAAGGAATACACAGGACAAAATGCATGTTGACAAGGGGAGTGTAGAGGTGGGCGGGGAGTCTACTGACATCATGACTCCACCCACAGAGCTCCAGACAACAGATCTACCCACAGAATCTGCAGTTTTTCAGGTCTCATAACAGACAGAGGGGAGACATTTGACAGGAAAGGATACATGCAGGAGGCATCTATATCCTTATAGATCAGCACTATGGCAGTAGTTTAGAAAGGATGAGAGTGGGTTTACATCCACTTTAAAGGATTTTCATCAGTAACAAAAGAATACATAGCTATATAAACAAGTCTGACAGTTATTTTGAAACACTTGCAAGGCAGATTGACAGTTGAGAGTAAACAGTAAGGTCTCTGGGTGTTTAGGAAATGCTGCAAAATAGAAATCTGCATCTCGGAAACCCCAATAATCAAGTTATCTAGATCTATCAAAGTCAGATAGGGCTATAAGTGTTTTAAACTGAGCATATCCAGAAGTTTTTCTGTTAATACAGTATAGAGAAAGAAAAGGAAAACAAAAGAAATGGGGTGAGGTGGGGACCAAAAAAAAAAAAAGTGGGGGAGGGACAGGGGAAGGTCACCGCTGGGGGGGGGGGGGCAGAAGGAAAAATGTCAGAGTCATGACTTAGTGAAGATCGCAGGCCTAATAATTTTTTGGATCAGGCATATGTCAGGTATTCCCCTGAGAAGCGAAAGAGACTCCAATAGAACCATCTGGTCTTATGCTCCTCGGTTTTGTCACTGAGGGTTTAGGTAAGGTCTTCCAGTCGCTCAATATAATTCACCCTTGCGAACCACTGTGTAACTGTCGGGGCAGATTGTTGTTTCCACATACTGGGGATGCAAGCTCGAGCTGCGTTTAGTAGGTGCTTAAGCAGAGATTTGTGGTACATCTTCTTCGATAGCGGCGTGAGATTAAGCAGTACTGCAGCTGGGTTATCATGGAGGAAAATGTCTGTAAATTTGTGGATAAGTCGTAGCACAGGTTGCCAGAAAGTGCAGAGTTTAGGACACTCCCAGAAGATGTAGTGCCTTCGGATGAGCCACATCGCCAGCATTGATCGCTCTGTTGAGGAAACAATTGTTTCATTAACTTGTATGTGGTTTCCTGGTATCTGCTACACAGGGATGATTTGTAAGCGAAAAAGAGTATACGTTCCTTTTGTGGGCCAGAGAATGTCACCCCTAGATCCCTTTCCCATTTAGCAAGGAAGGGGGGATCGGAACAAGCATGAAGTTCCAGAAAGTATGAAGTAGAAAGAGATCCTCGAATCAGGTCCCTCCCTTGACATAGCTCTTCAAATGCATGTAAGTCTCTGGGGAACATTGTATGTTTTGGCAAAGATTGCAAAAAATGGGACAACTGGAGTGCCCTCCATTGAGGCAGCAGAGAGGTGATCGAGCTGGAGAATAATATCCTTGTCTCAATCCAGCCATTGGTACCCAGGAGTTGAGAGGCGTGCATTGGGCTTTCAGTTGATAGTGAGCTGAAGTAAGGATCAGTAATGCCCTGTACACACGATCGGTCCATCCGATGAAAACGGACTGATGGATTTTTTCATCAGTTATTCGATGAAGCTGACTGATGATCAGTCATGCCTACACACCATCGGTTAAAAAAACGATCGTGTCAGAACGCGGTCGCGTAAACCACGTACGACGGCACTATAAAGTGGAAGTTCAAATCCAATGGCGCCACCCTTGGGGCTGCTTTAGCTGATTTTGTGTTAGTAAAAGACGATTCGCGCTTTTCTGTCTGTTACAGCGTGATGAATGTGCTATCTCCATAACGAACGCTAGTTTTACCAGAACGAGCGCTCCCGTCCCCTAATTTAGTCTGAGCATGCATGGATTTTTAACCGATGGACGTGCCTACAGACGATCGTTTTTTTCCTGTCGGTTAGTTAACCATCAGGTAATTTTAAAACAAGTTCCTAGTTTTTTAACCGATGGATAAAAAACGATGGGGCCCACACACGATCGATTAGTCTGATGAAAACGGTCCATCAGACCGTTTTCATCAGACAAACTGATCGTGTGTACGCGGCATAAGTCTGGGTAAAAATCTTGGATTATTGGTTTCATAGGTGAGGGGAAGCTCTCCAATGAAGCCAGTTTAAAAAATCTACCCATTTCAGCCAAGACAGGGCCTATTAGTGGGTGACTGGTAAGGTGAGATACATATTGTTTACCTGCCCATGGCAGCCCTGCGAGTGGAGTGCCTGCTGCCTCCTGTTCCAACATGACCCAAAGTTTAATAGCCGGATTCAGTAAGACTTACGACGGCGTATCAGTAGATACGTCGTCGTAAGTCCGAATCCGCGCCGTCATATCTTTAAGTTTATTCTCAAAATGAGATACGCTTCTCAGTTGCTAAGATACGACCAGCGTAAGTCTCCTACGCCGTCGTATCTTAGCTGCCTATTTACGCTGGCCGCTAGGGGCGCGTGTATGTGGATTTATGCCTAGAATATGTAAATTAGCAAGATACGCCGATTCACGAACTTGCGCCGATACGCTGTTTACGTAAGGCGTTTTTTAGGCGTAAAGATAAACCACCAAAAAGATGGCGCAGCCCATGCAAGGTATGGACGACGGAACAGCCATCGTATTTTACGTCGTTTGCGTAAGAGTACGTGAATGGGGCTGGGCGTAGGTGACGTTCACGTAGAAAGCATTGAGAATTGAGCATCGTGATTCTGAGCATGCCCGCGCATGCGCCGTATGAACGGTCTTCATTTACATGGGGTCATGATTCATTAACATACAACACGCCCCCTACCTGCCTATTTTGAATTAGGAGGGGTTACGCCGGGCCATTTGCGCTACCCCGACGTAACTTAGGAGGCAAGTGCTTTGTGAATACAGTACTTGCCTCACTATCTTACGTCGGCGTAGTGCAAATGGGATGCGCTACGCCGACCTAAAGAAGCGCCGCTCTACCTGAATCCGGCTATAAGAGTTTGGTGTCTGCACCAGTCCACTACTTTGGTCATCTGAACTGCTGTATAGTATAGCACTGGGTCTGGAAATCCTATACCACCTTTTAGTTTAGGTCGCAGTAACAGATTTCTGTTAAGGCGGGGTGTTTACTATGCCAAACAAACTGTATGAAGGCTGAACGTACAGAGTGAAAAAAAGCTTGAGGCAGCTTAAGTGGTAAGGCCTGTAGCAAGAAAAGCAACCTAGGCATAGCATTCATCTTCAGCACATTACATCGGCCAAACCATGATAAGGCTAGGGGCTCCCATTTCTTCAGGTCACTCGGTAGAGCATTGAGGAAAGGTTGGAAGTTCAGGGAAAAGAACGCTGGAATTTTAGTCACTAGATATTGTATAGACTGTGTGGCCCATTTGAAGGGAAAATAAGGACGTAGGCTATCAACGATAGTAGCTGGAAGGGAAACATTTAAGGCCTCTGACTTTTGTAGGTTAATCCTAAAGTTAGATATCAGACCGTATTGTTTCAGTTCTAGTAAAAGGGAAGGTAGAAAAATAAGGGGGTTAGTGACATAAAACAAAAGGTCATCAGCATAAGCTGCAACCTTGTGGTGGTAGGTCCCCGATAACACACCCTGAATGGAACTATTATGTCTGACGGGCTGGAGAAACGGTTCCAGTGTAAGTACAAAGAGTAATGGCGACAGGGGACAGCCCTGCCTGGTGACGTTCGATATTGTAAACGGTTCAGAGTCGAGCCCATTTACATGGACAATAGTGTTGGGTTAGGAATAACCACTGTTTTTTTGAGCATGACAATGAGGTCATTGAACTCCAATGGCCTCCACAGTCACCAGATCTCATCCAATAGAGCACCTTTGGGATGTGGTGGAATGGGAGATTCCCATCATGAATGTGCAGCCGACAAATCTACAGCAACTGTGTGATACTATCATGTCACTATGGACCAAAATCTCTGAGGAATGTCTCCAACACCTTATTGAAACTATTCCACAAAGAATTAAGGTATTTCTAAAGGCAAAGGGCAACCCCATACTAGCAAGGTGTACCTAATAAAGTGACCGGTGAGTGTACATGCTATCCAGGAACACTCCTGGCATCCTGAACATCATGGCTACAAAAATACAAGAAGAGGGGCGTCTCTGAGTATGTATCATAAGAATAATTCAATAAACAACAACATCCACTCACATGGAGAATGTTGTTGTTTATTAAATTATTCTTATGATACAGACTCAGAGGCGTCCCTCTTCTTGTTTTTTTCCTAGTATACCGGAACCGGCTTTTGGTTTTCTTGGTGGCTGCCCTGACTGATACCCTGCCATATAGTTCTATGTGTGAATATATATGTGTATATACACACCTTCTTACCTTTGCCCTTGGACTATTGGGTACCACTACTTGAGGTACCTGTGCTTTGCGCCTTTTTTACTTGTTTAATGGCTACAAAAATGCTGCCTAAAATTTTTGACAAAAACAGTCATTTTATTAACAACAGAATTACAAAAAGGCTTGTGTATCGGTTGAATATGTTGGGCCAGATTCACATAGGTTAGCGGATCTTTAGATCCGCGTAACCTATGTGATTTAAGATCCGCCGCCGCAAGTTTTTGAGGCAAGTGGGTAATTCACAAAACACTTACCTCAAAACTTGCAGCGGCGTATCGTAAATCCCCCAGCGGAATTCAAATTCCGTGGCTAGGGGAGTGTACTATTCAAATCAGGTGCCTTCCCGCGCCGATCGAATAGCGCATGCGCCGTCCGGAAATTTTCCCAGCGTGCATTGCTCCAAATAACGTCGCAAGGACGTCATTGGTTTTGACGTTTACGTAAATTACGTCCATTCGTATGCGCGAACGACTTACGCAAACGACGTAAAAAATTCTAATTTTGTCGCGGGAACGACGGCCATACTTAACATTGGCTGCGCCTCATAGAAGCAGGGTTAACTATACGCCGGAAAAAGCCGAACGCAAACGACGTAAAAAAAAGCGCCGGGCGGTCGTTCGGTATCGGTGTATCTCCTCATTTGCATAATCGTCGCGTAAATAAAGCGAAACGCCATCTAGCGGCCGGCCTGGAATTGCAGCCTAAGATCCGACGGTGTAACACAGTTACACCTGTCGGATCTTAGGCATATCTATGCGTAACTGATTCTATGAATCAGTCGCATAGATACGACCGGCACAACTCAGAGATACGACGGTGTATCAGGAGATACACCGTCATATCTCTATGTGAATCTGGCCCGTTATGTCAACAAAGGGTCTACTTTTGCTGGTCTCCTTTTGAAAATGTTGGCTGTTTGGCTGTCATGCTGATTATATGATTGTAATACAATGGCTAAGGCTGCTTACAGACTGATGCAGTGCGGTTTGACCACACTACGGTTTTGGAGCGAGTTAGCTGCCCTTTTCCATAGAGTTATGTTATGTCCTATATGTGTTTGGTGCGCTTTCTGAAAGCGCACCATAGATGTAGCATGCAGGAGTTTTGGTGTACCTTGGGAAAGCGCACCAAAATCGCGGAACACAATATAACTATGGGAAAGCACAGCTAACTCGCTCCAAACACGTGAGTGAGCTGCGTTGCATCTAGGGCTGAAACAACTGATCGATTAACCGACAATCGATTTATTAAATGAATTGATTGCCATTTTCATAATCGATTGATTGGCCAGTAACTTAATTGGGTTAAAAAAATGATCCCTATAGGCTCCATGCACACTGAAGCTGATAAAAGCTATAAAAAAACGCCAGTAGCTTTGCAGGGAGCCTTTCAAAGTTTTTTTGCGTTTTTGCAATAGCTTTAATCAGTGTTTTTCAGTGTAGCTTTTCTTTTTTTTTTTTTTCAATTAATAAAAAAACTCAAAAAACGCTGGCGCCAACGTTTTTGAGCGTTTTAGAGCGTTTTTCAGCATTTCGCGTTTTTTTCCTTAAAAAAAAACGGCACTTTGAACGCCAATTTCGGGCGTTCAGAAAAAAGCCAATAAACTCCAAAGCTCATTAACACTAAAAAACGCCCAGGTGTGCATGGGCACATAGGCTAACATAGAGTTCAGTTTATGGGCTTTAAAAAAAAAAGCCAAAACGCCAATAAACTGCAGTTTATCAGCTTCAGTGCGCATGGAGCCTTATAGTACGAAAACAGCAAATCGCTACTGTCCAACAGTAAAAAAAATTAACCCCTTACAGTAGCGATTATTTGCTCTTTTTGTACTTTTTTTTTTTTTTTAACCCCCATTATGTTACTAAACATCTTAGGCCTTGGTCACACCTCTGTGTTTTTTGGTGCTTTTTGCAGAAACACACTACAGTTCATTTACATGGTTTTCTATGTGACACGGTCACATCCCATGATTTTTTTCAGCTGCTGCGTATATTTGGAAAGGGCAAGGACTTTTTTTAACGCAAAACGGTAGTATTTTGTTTTTTTGGTTCGATATACTTCAATAGAGGAGCTGCGGAAAAGCATGTAATGTGTTTTTGAGGCAATTTTTTTTTATCTGCCCAACAACAAATTGGGCAAAAAAAAAAAATGCAAATCGCCGCAAAAATTACCTATTTTTTTAAGGTTATTAACCAATTAATCTAAACAATAATCAGCCAACTAATCGATTATGAAAATAATTGTTCGTTGCAGCCCTAGTTGCATCGCATCAGCCTGAAAGCAGTGTGACGGCTGAAGATCAGGAATGCAACAAGTGAGATCAGAACACCTGATGTTCTTAATTAAAATAATAAAGCAATAAATTTATCGGTTTTTCAAAGGTCGGTAGAGACTACCACTCATGCAAACGAGGCCTAAAAGTTCTAACGAACTAAAAATATCTGATTTGTTTTTGACTTTGAATAAGGCATGAAGTACAGTAAAACCTTGGATTGCGAGCATAATTCGTTCCAGAAACATGTTTGTAATCCAAAGCACTCTTATATCAGAGAAAATTTCCCCATAAGAAATAATGGAAACTCAAATGATTTGTTGTACAACCATTTAATCATAGGTGCTTCAGTCTATAGTGCATATAAAAAGATTAT
Organism: Rana temporaria; assembly: GCF_905171775.1. Taxonomy (NCBI): domain Eukaryota; kingdom Metazoa; phylum Chordata; class Amphibia; order Anura; family Ranidae; genus Rana; species Rana temporaria. The sequence goes on along the minus strand of NC_053500.1, from coordinate 51,942,483 downwards.
AGCAATGTGACAGGTTGTGTAACCATAAGATGTCCATCCACAAATGGAAGCCTCGACAAGGGGATTAGAAGCAAAATCCAGCATGAGCTACAGAGTATAAAAGAGAAGAGAGGCGTCTCTAAGGCCTCGTACACATGACCGAGGAACTTGTCGTAAAAGAAACATTGTTTTCCTCGACGAGTTCCTTGTCAGTCTTGACAAGCTTTCTTTGCGTACACACTGTCAAGACCAAATCTCGTCGTTCTCAAACGCGGTGACGTACAACACGTACGACGGCACTATAAAGGGGAAGTTTGATTCCACTGGCACAACCCTTGGGACTGCTTTTGCTAATCTCATGTTACTGCGTGTTAAGTAAATGTTTGGTAAGAGACGATTCGCACTTTTCAGTCTGTTACAGTGTGACGAATGTGCTATCTCCATTACAAACGCTACTTTTACCGAAGGTGCGCTCCCATCGCATACTTTATTCTGAGCATGCGCAGGTTTCTAAGCATACACACAAATGTGTTTCTTGTTGTAAATCAGCCAGACGAGGAACACGATGAGGAAATTGAGACTCCCGACGAGGAAAAAGAGAACTTTCTCATCGAGTTCCACGACAGTTTTCTCTATGAAAAACATACACACGACCGTTTTCCTCGGCAAAAAAGCTCTGCCACCAAGTTTTTTGATGGATTCTGTCGAGGAAAACAGTCGTGTGTACGAGGCCTTAGTGTATCAATATGTTACTAAATGTTGAACCTTCATTAAATGTAACCATATTTCTACACTTAGAGGCACCTCTCTTCTCTTTTATACTCAGTTGTGATGTGACACTACTACTATATCAAGACCTCGCTTGTATATCAAGTCAAAATGTATTTAAAAAAACGTTGTTTGTCGCTCTCAAACCAAGTTAATCTCAAACCAAGGTTTTACTGTAGCATAAAGATTTAACTTTTTTTAATCCAAGTTTTTCCTCTTTTCCAGGACAGAGACGTTCTCCTCCACTTCGACACTCTCCTTGCCATCTCCGTCACTCTCCTTCATCTCTCCGTCATTCACCATCCTCACAGCGCCGCTCCCCTGTTCCACAATGCCCATCTCCCATCTTACAAAGAAGATCTCCTGTCCCACAGTCTCCAGCACATCAACGCCGCTCCCCGGTGCCACCTTCTTCACCCTCACGTAGATCACCTGTACCCTCACCCTGTCCGTCCCCTGTGGGAACGGATGTTCCTTATCCAAAACCTCCAGCTCATCAAGCTAAAGCATCTTTCCAGGCACGCCGTAGCTATTCTGAAATTAGTGAGCCTGCTCTGTATCCAAGAGCACCACGTTCCTTATGGATGCCAGCAGGGACATCTACCTTACCAAAACAGCGATCCTACAATGAGGGATACGGAGGAAGTCCACCTACTATACCCTGCTTCCGGGAGCACCAACAGCAGTCCTCTGATGAGGACGAGTGGAGTCCTCCATCCCCACCAAGTCCAGAGCCTGGAGCAATACGTTGTGCTTCCTTTTGTGCTGGGTTCCCTATACCTGATGCAGCAAGTAGAAGAATGTCAGCATCCTACTCCCGTGCGGAACATGCACAGTCTTGGCCCTCCATCAATGTAAGTGTGTAAGAAGAAAACAAACAAGAGCGAAATTAGAAGATGCAGTGGAACCTCAGATTGCGAGTAACGCAGTTAAAGAGCGTTTCGCAATGCACTGTACACTGTATTTAAAAAAATCCTAACTCGGGTTGCGAGTGCTGTCTCGCAAAACAAGCAGGATTCAGGCCAAAGCGGTGTGCAGTACCGTGTTTGGCCTGAGGTGGGGACGAGCGAAGCCGAATGGCACCGATCGCAGCCGATCAGCGCCATTCGGAAATCACGGAAAGGCCAGAGGACAGCTCGGCTGACCTCGGCAAACCTCGGGAATGGAGTCTTTCCAAGGTTTGCCAAGATCAGCCGAGGTGTCCTCGGGCCTATCCGGTCGTTTCCTAGGCTCTCTGGTGCCCCCCACCTCTGGCCGCATGCGGTATTGCATGCCATTGAAGTCAATGCAGAACAAATTATTTCAACGGGGAAACTCGCTTTCATATGCGAGTACTTTGGATCTCCTTGAACGGATTATGCTCGGAATCCGAGGTTCCACTGTATACCTCATTCTGTCACATTGGGGCTGGTATGTAACATGACATTCTCATAAACTACAGCTCAGTTTCTCAGACAGCAGAAAACTTCTGTATATCACTTGGCACACCAGTCCTAATGGGGAAACACTCTCCAGATTCCAGGTGTTTCCGGTACACAACCCAGGTCATGGTCTGCTAGCAACCACGTAAGCCTTGCTGCCCACCTCTGGCTGGGAGATCCAATCACACTGTACATAAAAGAACAAAAGAGAGCGCCTTGTGCATGAACCATGACACCTTTTATTTAAAGATAAAATATACTCACATAACAAAAATGATGTCCCTGAGTTCTGTAGAGGTTTACACATTTTGAGGGTGCCACCTCTTCTTTTTCTTATATACACTATATTGTCAAAAGTATTGGGACACCTGCCTTTACACTCCCATGAACTTTAATGGCATCCCAGTCTTAGTCCATAGGGTTCAATATTGAGTTGTCCCACCCATTGCAGCTATAACAGCTTCAACTCTTCTGGGAAGGAATCTTTAGATCCGCGTAATCTATCTGATTTACGATCCGCCGCTGCAAATTTGAGAGGCTAGTGCAGTATTCAGAAAGCACTTACCTCGAAACTTGCGCCGGCGGATCGTAATTTCCCCGGCGGAATTCAAATTCCGCGGCTAGGGGGAGTGTAGTATTTAAATCAGGCGTGTCCCCGCTCCGATTTAAATGCGCATGCACCGTCCGCGAATTTTCCCAGCATGCATTGCTCCCAATGACGTCGCTAGGACTTCATTGGTTTCGGCGTGAACGTAAATTACGTCCATCCGTATTCGCCACCGACTTACGCAAACGACGTTAAAAATTCAAAACTCGGCGCGGGAACGACGGCCATACTTAACATAACATAACATACTTAACATAGGATACGCCGCACTTACCCCTGCTATAGCAGGGGTAACTTTCCGCCGGAAAAAGCCGAACGCAAACGACGTAAAAAAAAGCGACGGGCGGGCGTTCGTTTCTGAATCGGCGGATCTCCTCATTTGCATATTCGTTGCGTATACAAAGGGAAGCGCCACCTAGCGGCCGGCGGGAGATTGCAGCCTAAGATCCGACGGTGTAAGTCACTTACACCTGTCGGATCTAAGGGAGATCTATTCGTAACTGATTCTTATGAATCAGTCGCATAGATCCGACCGTCGGATCTCAGAGATACGACGGCGTATCAGGAGATACGCCGTCGTATCTTGTTTCTGAATCCGGGCCATTGTGTTTTTTTTCAAAATTGTCCCTCTTCTTTTGTTTATATAGCGCAAGAAATAAAAACCGCAGAGGTGATCAAATACCACCAAAATAAAGCTCTATCTGTGGGGAAAAAAATGATAAATATTTGGGAATAGTGTTGCATGACTGCGCAATTGTCATTCAAAGTGTGACAGCGCTGAAAGCTAAAAAATGTCTTGGGCAGGAAGGGGGTGAAAGTGCCCTATAGGCAAGTGGTTAAAGTGACATTTTCATTTGTGCACGTACTCCCCACTGCTTTTATTATCTGAATGAAGATCATGAGTGGCTAAGAAAGTGGACCTCTGTATCATGATGCATTGCTTTTCACTATTTCTTTTTGTTCCTTCCAGTTACTGATGGAGACGGTGGATTCAGAGGTAAGGAGTTGTCCTCTCTGCCAACTGGCCTTTCCTGTCGGCTACCCAGATGATGTCCTAATAAAACATATTGACTCTCATCTAGAGAACAGCAAGATCTAACAGCATTCCAACACTCACTTTGGTGTCCATGACACAGAGGCTCCAAGCAATGGGGTGCCAAGCAGTCGCCTATAATAACCACCCATTTGACTTATACATTAGTAATGATTACCTATATTATATACTGAATATCTGTATACTGACCCAAGAAGTGCAGTATAATGATAATATGCTAAGAATGTGAAGACATTGCATTGTAAAGTCAGACTCGCTCATGGTGAGCAGGATGATGTGGAGTTTAATCACTTCAGTTAACACACTGCGCACTATATGATGCTGAGTACTAGACACCTAATGTACACAATAATGAAGGGTGGGTATACATATGCACACTAAAATGAACACATTGCACTTTATAATGAATAGTTCTGAGTATATTTATGCATCTTTACCACTGCAGCTGCTGTGGAATTGTAAGTCTAACGTGCTCTACAAACTTGTGGGTAATACCATGCTCAGATATTGACGTTCACAACCGCTGTACTACCGCAGGGTTCTTGTATTTGTAAAATGTGCCCATTATCATCTGTTTTTGGGGTTCTAATAATTGAAAAGTAAAAAAAACAATAGGGCTTGTAATCTAAAGTATATGTAGATGACCTCTACCACATTAAACTCAACGGTTAGATAGCTTGTCAGTGCAGTGGGCCATTGAAGAAAGTTTTGGATTGGAATACTGTATGTAAGACATGGACCTGTTAATTGCTGTATGGTGTCTGCCATGAGGACATTCCCCTAGGGTTGATTGAACCCTACACGTATCTCCTAAATGCAATGATGGCAGAACACAACATATACCTAAGAGAGGATTCATCTCTGTTGTATTAAAACTGCACAGACAAACAAGCTTTTGGAGGAACATCACATGATAGCAAAGGTGTGCACCCCAAAGCTCAAACACATATGCATGTGTGTTTGTGTATATATACTGATGGTGTCAGTAGAGAAATGGACAGTGTCAAGAGGGCAGAGATTGGTGTCAGTAAGGCAGTGGCTGGTGTCAATCGTTTTTATTATGTTTTACAATTTTATTTATTTTTGTGTTTTTTTTTTTACAATTTTTTGTTAGGAGCCCTATTAAGGGGCTTTGGTGAAATACCAGGAGTCTAAACAGGAGGAATATGCGCCACACTGGGTGATTAGGGTGTGCCTGGGCACACCTTGTACACCTTGTGCGCATGCCTATGCATGATATACAGCAACATACACATAGGTATCACTCTCGTAGGTAATGTTTTAGTCAATATGTGAGTACAGTTCTTACTTTATTCTAGTGACACCTCCTACTTCATGGCACCATGAAAACTGAGAATGAAAAAAGGATGGATGATTTAGCATAGAATAGCACAAATTGTTCAAAACTGTAAAATTGTTAACATCTGCAAAGCATTAATAATTCACCATCAGTATGTATAATTATTAGAAGACATGTGCACACTGAAATATTTTGTTTCGGAATTTCGTTTTCTTCCGAAAAATACATTTATTTAGTTACTCCCGAAATTCGTTTTTTATTTATTTAGTTTCGTTAAAAAATGCATTCGTCCGAAAATCCGAATTAATTAAGGTCGAATCTGTCATTGAAGGCTTATGGTGTCTGTCGAATGTTCTAAGAAGATTCGACTGAGCAGCTAAACTGTACATTGAATATTCCGTCTACAATCTATAGAAGAATTCTAATGTTGTATGGCTAGTAATAATTATATTTAGACATTATTATTACTAGTCAACCAACATTAGAATTCTTCTATAACTTATGAGCCGAACATTTGACCGGAAATGTACGATTGCAGCGTCGTACAGTTTAGCTGCTTGTCAAATCCTCTTAGAACTTTCAACAGACACCATAAGCTTTCAATGACAGATTCGACGTTTGTATGTTTTTCGCTGCTTCGTCGAATTTTCGTCGTTCATGTCGAATGGTCTACCCCAACACTGTCTCTATGTCGAATCTTTCCTCTCTATGTAGAATAATCTTGGACTAATAGAGTTAAGGTTAGGCACATTCGACCGCAGGTTCGATAGACACTGATTGCTAATGTTGTCAGCATCATGTCGAATCTCCTATCTATATCGAACTGTTGTAGCAACGAAAATGAAAATAAAGCACTTTTTTTTATGTCGGATCTTTCTGATTTCGGATTCTACACGTTCGTTTTCGTTTGTTAAAACCATAACGAAAATACCCAAAATTCGGACGAAAATGCATTCGGACGAAAACGAATGCACATATCTAATTATTAGTGTCTCTCTTTTCAACCAACACACTTGTTTCAGTACTGTCTATCTATGTGCTCACAGTTCTGTGTTGGGGCCTGGCACAACTGTGTAGAAGACAGTTTCAGCTCAATGATTTAGAGAAAAAATCAGTCATACTGCTACTTTAAGACCCTTTCTACTGATAACATTTTTCATTTGCAGTTGGTTCACTTTATCCAGCAAACAATTCTTTAATGCAATAAATCAGTAGGTGGCTAATACTCCTTTCCTGATCAGTGGACTAGTTACGTAGCTGGCACTATCTCTAAGGCCTCGTACACACGACCGAGTTTCTCTGCAAAAAAAACAAACTTGCTGTTTTTTTTTTTTGCTGAGGAAACCGGTCGTGTGTACATTTTTCGTCGAGGAAACTGTTGAGGAACTCGACGAGCCAAAAAGAGAGCATTTTCTCTTTTTGCTCGACGGGAATGGAGAAAATTGTCTCATCGAGTTCCTCGACAGCCTAACAAGGAACTCGACGAGCAAAACGATGTGTTTCGCCCGTTGAGATCCTCGGTCGTGTGTACGAGGCCTCACACTTAAGCTGGCCATCCAAGAGGGAATTTGACAGAAGTGATTGAGATTTCAATTCCATTTTGTGGCAAAGCAGTCAAAATCATAAAATGGTGATTTTGATTGAGTCCACTAATTCCGTGCTGCAGTAGTAGTCAGCAGAAGTTTTTGGGCATGTGTAGTAGAGTAGGACATGTTTCGGTTACGGTTGCAATAGTTTTAATGGGGGTTTTGTATCGAGATCATGTGTTGGTCCTTAGCTGCACAACATCTAGTCAGAATGAAGGGTTGTCAAACAAGTTTTATCTGTGTATGTAGGGTGTGGATCACCTTGAATGGAGTGTCTCAAAATTAGCAAGAACACCACCACTTACATGCACATTCATCATGTTGCTCAATACTTTCTAATGATTTTTAAATCTTTTATACATTCTTTATATAATATAGATGTTTTTTATTTGAGGCCCCTCAAATCCACCAAAACGCATTGACTGTATGATTTTGGGAATACCAAGTAAGAATTAAGGTGTGAATCAAATCACTGAACTTGATGACTCTCTGTAGACAGAGTTCTTCACCCTACATGCACAGTGGTAGGCAAGACCTAGCTAAATCAACTCCTGTGCTTTTCCAGAGAGCTCTTACTGAGAGTTCTATAGCGGGTTTGTTTGGTCCACAGGTAACATATTGCGCATGATCAGTGCTAACAGAAGAAAAATAAAATCTACAATGCAACTTGTAACCGCTATTCATCAGTTAGCTTTAGTTTAGCCCTATTTACCTATTACTAATATTTTATTGTCTTTAGTTCACTGCTAGAATTTTGTATAGATTATATTGTCTTTCAGGCCTCAAAAATGGTAGGAAAGTATATAGATTAATGTACTCTTGTATATCATTTGGCCTTGCGAAGAGGAAAATGTCCCAGCTGTTCTATCTATGCAATTTCAGTAAATCGAGGTGGATCCTTTCTTAAACTCAAGTTCTTTTCTGCCATCTTTTCTATTTCATGTTTGCATGTGGCTGTCTAGTGGACTGCCAGTAGCAAGATAACGCATCTTGCATCAATTTTCATCTTGCATCAATTTTCTTCCTGTTTATGAGCTACTTCCCTACATACCTGGGAAAGCTGTCTCTGCTCACTTTCCAACAGGTATGGCTGAATGCAGAAGAAGACAAGGGGCACATGCCTGTGTACACAACACTTAAAGGTGCCAAAATGCATGCAGATTATCTGCAATAAATGGTCATTCAAGCCATCTGGTGATGACTAGATTTTACCAAGGCTGCCCCCAGTTTTCTAGCCCTCTTGGATATGGCATACCTGGAATGGATGATGTAACTATTATTGTTAACCAAATTACATGATTGTTGGGCACCAAGTCTATCAGAATTGGCCATCAACATGAATAGGCCACAATCTGATTGGAAACAGAAGCTTTAGTCACACCCCTCTGCATATATACAGTATATACTTTAAATAGTAAATATAGGCATGTGGATTTGGCATTAAGACCTCACTCCCAAAACTGAAATGCACTCCTAGTGTGTGGCTTGCCATGGTAAGAAAAGAAAGGGGCTGCATTTCTAAGCACTTTTGACCAAGAGTTTTGAGTTACATAGCAGGAGTCAGGCACATGTTTTATGTATATATTGTCACAAAAGCAAATGTTGTCTACTAAACAGTATTTGTACAGAATTATTTTGGGTTTATTCATTAAGGCATTGAAAAGCATAAACGGACCAAACTGGAATAGTATTGCTTGCTATGCATTACTGCAGATTTCACAACAATCTCGCTCTATGCATTGCACACTGCCCTACTGAATTTGCCTAAAGATTCTGAAGAAATGCTTCAACAGAAGCTGATCCTATAGGAACTAATCCAGAACCCAGGTATCTCTTTTAAATATGCAAAAACATAATATAATTGATTCATATAGGCTTCCAGATAAATTTGACCTTCTGCAACTGACTGAGAAAAAGCTAGAGAAAAAATATCACCTAATTCAGGTTTAATCTTTGAAATGAAATAGGAATTCAAAATGTATGCTATGCACAGTCCCGTCACATTTTGATCTCTCCATGTTTCAGTGATGTCACTGGGCCTTAAAGTAAACTTCTCTTGTCTAAACTTGTGGAAAATTCAAGTTAAGCATTTGGTGAAAAAAATGCCTAAGTAGAGGCCACTTTCACTTTGACTTCCAATTGTTCAGTGGGGTGAGCCTCCCATAAAATTAACGGAAGGCTTGTGAAGTGGGAGGTGTTGGGCCAAGCTGAACTTTAATAGGAAAAGTTAAGTTCTGCATATATCTTGCATGTATATTGAGTATCCATATTTCTGGATCTACTGATCATATTGATATTTTTTTTTTGGTGAAGGCAGGTCTCTGCTTGTGCATGTTTTTCATGTAGAAAGTTTGGAGTTTTAGTTAAGCCATTTATTGACTAACTTTAGTTATGAAAGATGCAACCATTCAGGGTACCTTAGACCCTTTCTTTAGGCTGTATACAATTCTGAAAATGGCTTTTCTTTTTCTTTTTTTAATAATTGTAAATCTATAAAGGCTCATCATTCTTTGGCAGAGGGTTTGACTTGTCTCCGAAAACCATTTAGGGCATTTTGAACATAATACCAGGCATAAAACATTTAAGATCTTATATGTAGAAGGTCCCTCTGGGTACTCCTTCCTCCCACCCACTACTTTCTAAATTTTGAATAACACATTTAAGATCTTATATGTAGAAGGTCCCTCTGGGTACTTCTTCCTCCCACCCATTACTTTCTAAATTTTGCATAGCACATTTAAGACTTTGCAGCAAAAAGTTTTGGGCTGTTAGAAGTTCTCACAATTAGCTTTCTTAGATTGGGTAGTTGTTGATATGCTAGTAAAAATGGTTCTAGGAATATTTCCCAAAGTCTTTAGTTTTTATGCAAAGGAGGCTGGAACCCTTTTGTGACCTTTCTTAAAACTTCTAGGTGTGAGTTGTAGATACTCTCTTGGTGTGAGGTGTAGATGACCACCATTGGAACCTGATTCTTCTTTTCAGTCTGTTTATAGTGCAAAAGACTAATTCTGGGGATGTTAATTGCTTTCCTGATCTGTGTGTTGGCTGCGACTGGCTTATACAGTAATCCTATTTTATGAAATAAGGCTTAAGGTGTTCAAGTTGGGCACCTCTGTCTGTGGTGTCTGGTGTCTGAACAGATCCAATTGTATATTATGACCTGACTATAGATGAGAAATTCTGATATGCACCTGCAAAGAAACTGTCACGTCTTAGGTATGTGGGACAGCTTGTGGGTTTTCTGTCAATGGATGTCTGCAAAGGTCCTTTAATACATTGTAGTTTGGTTTCATTGTTATGTGGAAGTTGTAGTTCCTGTGAAATTGGTAAATCATCAGACATCAGCCTTTAGCCCGCTGTCGGCTAAAAATGGCTCACAGGAGTGCAGAATGAAGTGCACTCCTGTGATCCATATGAGAGGTAGAGCCAAAAGAGCATTGGCCTTCTTCTCCTTTAAGTTAGCCAATAAAAGGTATCACTTAAACTCCAGACTTTCTGCAATAGTCAGTGGCTAACTTAATACACTAATCTAGTACAGTAAAGTTATATGCACAGTTTGCATTGGCCAGGATAGTGTCATGATTTCTTTAATTCAAGGGAACTAATAAGTTGATTACTCCAATAAATAATTTCACTTCACCTTTATAAGTGCCTCCCTGACTATCTAGTGCTTTTAGTGGATTCATACTTTAGAAATATCCTTGTCATCAGTTAGATGCAAGCTTTTACATTTTCTATTATGTATTATTTACCCAAAAGTGCTGTTGTCAGAGCTACCTCTTTCCACTTTCCTAGGCTGCCATGTACATTTTAGAACATCCTTTATACATCAGTGTCCCTGTTAACCTTTCTCTTCTCTTGGCAGAATTCCTTCCCTCAAAACTTCACTTCAAATTAATCATTTTGGGATGCATATGTAGCACTAAAGTTGGCCATACATGATTTCGTTTTTTTTTTCCAGCCAGCCGGCTGAACAAAGACAAACTGAACCAATTCCCCCATCCACACAACTGAGGTGGATGCAGGAATCTGACCGCTCTGTCATTATATTCTGACAGCATGAATCCCCCACCATCAGAATATACTGATTGGCTGCATGCAATTTTCCAACAAGCTGGTTCATGAGAAGTTGATTAATAGATTGACTTCTTGTGAACAGGAATGTCCATACTTGGATTGAAATGTGTCTGGTTCTTGCTGAACGGCCAAAATTCGATCCATGTATGTTCAGCTTAACCCTTTTTGGTACAGCTGCAACAAAACATGGACTGATCCACTGATAGTAACAGGCAACCAGACTCCCAGGCCTCCAATCTTCATTTGCAATTTTATTGGCTCAGTTGTCTAGGAATAAAGTGTTTTGGGTGCAGGATATCCAGTAACAGTAGCAAAAATAAAAATAAACAAAAACCAAAAGTAGCAAAAATAAGGCAGGCCCTCTTCTGTCAGCAACAACAAAGGCTGGTTGCTCCAATTTCTCTAGGAGAAACCTACCAGGGATAGTACGGTTGCTGGGTGCTCTAATGCTTCAGTGGCAGCCTCCCAGTTACAAAAGAATCTTTTAAGAGAAAATTATTTGTTGGCTCTAAATTCTTCAGTATCAATCTCTCAATGACAGTGGATCCCTATAGTACTTGTATTGGTGGCAATAGATACTGCAGTAGCAACCTCCCAATAAGAACTGGTTTGCGGGCCCCAAATACCTTGAAGAGCGGGGTATTGAACCTGAAAGCAAGCTGCATTCACTTGTTGACCCAAGCCTAAAGCCCTTTTAACACAGGCCTTAATACTGCTGGGTGATATGGAAAATAGACATATCAGTAACCTTAATATTCCAATTGCAGAAATAAAACCATGCTGAAAAAATGGTTGATATTTAGTTGAAGAGGATCCCCACACATTATATATCATTGCTCTCTTGTACGTATACCTGAATGCATTTTAAAATATGCTAATTAGTCTTCCCTACATTAAACATCATTTATTTGTAATCTGCAGCCTAGTATCCCAGTGTAGAACCCCTTTTCATTTCTTCGCTTTATGGATGTGACATGTTGTCTTACCCTCACTACATTTCCCTGCATGTCCTTCTCCAGCCATGTGGCTGTCCCTGACAACTAGTTATTTCTATACATACCTGCCCACAGCATGGACAGCTCTTCATTAAAGGTTGCCCAGCTTTCTTTGCCTTCCTCTTATGGTGTCATTAGGAGCAAAATATCATATTGTGGTTTGAAACCGGGTGTTTGGCAGCAGGGTTCCTATAAACTATGTGATAGACTCACCTGGGACAGAGGCTTTTGGAGGGGACTGAGTGCTAGCCTCTTGTCAACTGACTATGGGTTGACTTAGACATAAGAGGGCATGGAGAACTGAAACAGAGGTTAACAAACCATGACCCATAGTCAGTTGGCAAGAGGCTAGCACTCAGTCCCCTCCAAAAGCCTCTGTCCAGGTGAGTCTATCATAAACTAGTCTTGAAATAGTCTATTCACACAACTGATAATATATTTTTATAGACAAATGCCAGATGGACCAACCACTTGATTCCTATTTATCTCGTAGTGACTATGAGATTTCTGTATCTAAGAATATAATAGATTCACCAAAATGCAGTGGCCATTATGAATGGATCCAACCCTCCGTTGGTCTTGTTACATCATGAAGACTAAAGCACAAGACATTAGGTCTTATGGTTTTGACACATTTGTAGAGGGACAATTGTAGAGATCTTGCTTCATGAACTTGCGATGTGTCAATCTACTAGTGTCTAACTGTCTACCATCAATCAGTTTTGATGGGAATGGTCATTTAAGAAATTATACAGGGATGTGTTTCCTACTAACCCTTCAAATAACCTACTGTAGAAGGGACAGGTACACTGTACATTGTAGGGCCCTAAGTGTCCGTTGTGGCATATGAACAGGTATTATCAAAAGTGAAGGTGAAAATAGAGACAACACTCATGCTAAAGGCTGTGATGGGCACAGATGCCTCCCAAGATGTCTTTTTTTTTTACTCCACTGTGGTAAAGATGGCCGTCTTGGATGTCCATAGCACTGCTTTTGTGCATGTGTCTGCGTGCCTGCACAAATACACACAAAGGCAAGCAGCTCGGAGACATGGAGCCTTTTAAATGTGCAGACTCAGCACCACTAAGTACAATCCTGTCACACATGCAGGCGTAGTGGCCAGCAGCCCGGTGCTCAGTGACGCAGTGTCTACACTGTTAAAAGGCTACATATAACTAAAGAAGCACTGCAGCTGTGCCTGCCTTTGTGACAGGTGCAGCGGCCGGGCAGGGAGCTTAGTAATGTTAAGTCTGTGATCTTATCAGCCGGTATGCCACCCCCCATCATTCCTTCATGGTGGCTACCTCAATTGGCCTCATTGGCGGCATGGCCCTGCTTGTACTGTGTAACAAGCATGTTTACCAATTTGTATTTGAAATCTGATGCAAAAATCTCTTACCAATCTGATTAAAGTACACCTAATTTCTATGTTTTAAAGTAGACCTTTAACTAACTATATCTTTTAAATAGAAGGGGAATCGACAGTTATGAGTCAACTTTTTTCATATACTAGGAAGAGTTTGAACCAGGAGGACAGTGGCGGGTTGGGAATTTGACTGGGGCGGCACACCTGTCAAATGGTTACGCATATTTACAATTTCGCAGTTGTTATGGAGAGGATTTGATTTTCACTTATATTTAATTCTTACTTACTATTATTAGTCCTTACTGATTTTATTTGGAGGATTTGTTCAGAATGTTTTTTTAAAAGCTACTTCTTCCGGGAACTGTCAATGAATTTTATGGAGTGAGTCTGCCCTAAACTGATATTTTGATTTATACAAATGCTGTAGAGTGGAATCGCATTCTACCTTGCTATAGTACTATAAAGTAAGTCGGTTCCTGAGTTATCTTTTGCACCTCTTACCATAACTGTTGAATTGCTTGCTATTACTGCAATTGCTATCACTGTAAAGTTTCCTTCTTTGTTTATGAGGGGAAACAGGAGACACATGTAGCTATGTCTCCTTATGAACTCAAATATTTTTTTTATTTATTGGGTACTAAAAGGATTTATACAGTACCAAAATCCTATAAATCCTCTTTTCTCTTTTAATTCATTGGGGGATATGGGCATGTGGACGTATGCATCCCAATAAACTCAATAAGAAAAGGACTTTATAAGGCCGGCTATACATTAGTTGAATTCCGAAAATAAAATCTTAAGAATTTACGTTAGAATTTCGCACCATTAGTGGTCATTGAGTTTGAGTGATCTTGCATGTTGGAATTTTTTGGGAAAAACAAACGATTTTCTAATCGATGATGGGAGAATCACGTGAGAAATATAATCAAAAAATACATTTGCATGAGTGCAAGAAAAGAAAATTCCCGTAAATGATCGAAAATTCCCGGAATGAGGAATGAGAATTACCCGGAAAGAAAATAAAAGATTCCTGGGCATCAAAAAATATTTTATGTAGCAACATGAGGTGAAATTTAAGGTTTGGTTGGTTTCGAAATAAATGGTGGCACCATCGGTTTGCGAAATGCACTAAATTCAGATTCTTGAAAAGAAAATGAGTTCAGAGTTTGACCCATGTATGGCCTGCATAGGTATCAAGTAAAAAGAAACCCCCTTTCTTCAAAGCTTGGTGGGACATAGCTCCAAAGTTATCCTATGTCCCCAACCCTGAACTTGAGAAAGAGATTTTACAGTGAGTGCAAAAAGTCCCTTTTTCTTATCAAAATGATTTCTACACAAGTACTGATACTCCAGAAAAATCCCAACTAGTTCTAAAGATCCATAAGAAGACAGTTGAACCAGGATCTACTTATTATCTCAAACATCAGTTTTGGGCAAGCTGACCTATTAGGAAAAAAAGGTCCATTTCGGATGCGGCGGGTTGTGGGGGGGAGGGGGCTTGGGAGTTGTAATATTGTGCCTACACATCTATTCCTCCTCTTACACTTTTAATGCACATTTCAGGGTGGAACGTTTATGCCATTAATTAAGTGAGTCTGAAATATTTCTATGGTTGTTTGTGTGCATGATAAAAAAACTTCTGCAAGCTAATCTCTAAATTGGACTTAATAAACACTGCAGAGTCTGTCCACCCGTGAGTGTTGCTGCTGATCCAATCCTTGCAGAAGTCAACCTGTAGAAGTCTTTAGAGGAGACACAAGGCTGAAAGACATTACAGGACTATAATAAACGTGCCATTTAAAGGACTACTTCACTTCAAAGGACTACTAACTCTCTGCACTTCTTTACCCTCTCACTGCCAGATCAGCCTGCAAAACATCGACGAGAGATGTCTCCATCGCATGCAGATTCGTGTCTTTGGTCAGGCCCTGGCATGCAGGGAGTTAAACAAAAAAAAAAGCTTCCTGATGGGAGTCACTGCTCCCTGATGTGTTATACCTCAACCCCTAACTTATATGTAATGTATACATTTACATACCTATATGTTCAGATATGTGTGTATATACACTGAGCCTGCACAACGGTGTCTGTATTTCTGGATGTGCTGGTCTACTGTCTTCCTTCAATGTCTGGTCCAGTGATACTGTGAGCTGCAGCGGTCTGCAGGACATGACTGTGTGTTGTATGCAGTATGGTGTGCTGCAATGCAGTACGCTGCTCGCTTTGTCCTGTAATGTGACATGACAGTTTATTATACACTGTGCATATGGCATTATGGTGCCAGAAATGGAACAAACCACTGCAGTAGTGGAAGCAAATCTAAGTTCTGCAATGCAAAGGGTGAGCAGTTGTGTTTCAAGTACAAGTGTCTTAAGAGATAACTGGGGAATACCATTGTTGTCCTCTTTACGAAGATGCTAGCTGTGTGGCCTCAATACTTAACTCTACATTCTTTTATTTAAATGGGCTGCCGCGTCCACGCAAACAGGGCACGCATAGATCAGGGATATTTGAATCTAGGGTAAAAGTCACAGGCCTACGAGCTTTTTGCAAATATCAAATTGGAGTAAAGACTTTATTTCTTATCTTTATGCCTGTTTTTGCCCAGCAACTAATAGTATTAAAGTTATTTGATAGGCAAGGTAGCCAGTGAAGTTGCATTTTCAGAAAGAAAGGTCAGAAAATCTGTGTAAAGCCTTGGGAGAGCTTTGCCGTGAAAACCGTGCGTGTGTATGCTTTCTCGTCGAGAAAACTGTCGGGAACCTTGATGAGAAAAAAAGAGAACCTGCTCTCTATTTTCTCGTCTGGATTCTCGGCAGAGTGTTTCCTGCCGAGAAAACCGTTCATCAGTATGCTTACCTGTCCCCAGGTAAACCCGCGCATGCTCGATGAGACTGTGACACATGCGCGGTAGCATACAAGGGTAGTGTAGGGTGTAGCAAGATGGCGGCGACGGCATCAAATGTAACGAGCGCCGGCTCGTCGTAGTCGATGATGTCACCACGTTCTTGCCATTCAAAAGAATGGCGCTTCTTTTGAATAGCCGTCTGTATGCACAAGAAAAAGATTGCCAGGAATCCCGTCAGGAAAAGTTTTTTCCTGACGGGATTCCCTGCCGTGTGTACAGTTCTTTACAACTAGGATAAAATCAAGAAACCTATACTGAGAGAGATGTAGAGACTCCTATTGCTGGCCTATTTGGAATACTAATACAAAATCTGCATGCAGGTTAGGAAGTCAGGATTTCTAATCTGCCTACTAATTCTAGGTTGTCCACATCAGCATAACAACCCAGGCACCTAGCATTTTCAGAAAAGGAACTCAACAGAAGCATGCTCTATATTCTTATAATACAGGAGTTCCTTTAAAATGTATGTAAATCCAAGAACAAACTTGAAATATATAGTATTGCAGATCACCAATGCATGTATTTGTTTTTTAAAAGAGAAGTACAGCTTTCTGAAAAAAAAAAGTATACAGACCTAGGAGTATGCAGCATCAATCCGATGCTCCATCTGTCCCCCGCTGGCTCTGTAGTAAAAACTAAGCAATTAAACACCACTGATCGCCCAGTTCTCCCTGTGACTGTCAGTCAGTGGCTCTCTGCTCTGCCCCGCTAGCGCTCAATGAAGCTCTGGGCTGTGGAGGGGGCAGGAGGGGCTGGGTCAGGATCTTTCCATAGCCTGGACCCGCTCTGTGATGTCAGCCGACAGCAGGCTTCAGCCCACTGTTGGCTGAAAACTGGTCCCAGATATATATATATTTTTTTGGCTATATTTCTCCTTTAACCCCTTAAGGACCTCACGCCGATATATGTCGGCAGAATGGCATGCTTGGGCAGAATCACGTACAGGTTCGTTGCCCTTTAAGTTCCCAGCCGTGGGGGGGTACGCTCGCGCCCCTGTCCTGAGCTCCGCGCCCGCGGGACCCACGGACCCGATCGCTGCCTGTGTCCCACGATCGGGTCACAGAGCTGAAGAACGGGGAGAGGTGTGTGTAAACACACCTCTCCCCGTGCTTCCTAGTGAGCCTGTCACTGACCGTCTGTTCCCTGTCATAGTGACATCCCATGCCCAGCCATGCCCCCCTACAGTAAGAATCACACACTAGGGCACACTTAACCCTTACAGCGTCCCCTAGAGGTTAACCCCTTCACTGCAAGTGTCATTTTCACAGTAACGGTGCATTTTTATAGCACTGATCGCTGTAAAATCTACAATGGTCCCAAAATAGTGTCCGATGTGTCCACCATAATGTCACAGTCACGATAATAATCGCTGTTCACCGCCATTACTAGTAAAACAAATTAATTTTAAAATGTGAAAATGAGACTGGCATTGAAAGGGTTAACCACTAGGTGGTGCTGAAGGGGTTAAGTGTGTCCTAGGGAGTGCTTCTAACTGTAGGGGGGGTGGGCTGTGTGTGACACGACAGCTTCTGATTACAGGAAGCTGTGATCGCTGTCCGGTTACTAGGAAGACTGGGGAAATGTTTGTTTACATCAGTATTTCCCCGTTCTTCCTCACCGTGACACGATCGCAGGTATGCCCGCAGACATCGAGTCTGCGGGACCCGAGGTCGTAGCCACGGAGCTTGCCGGCGGCGCGCACACGTTCAAAATGCCGCTTCTTAAAGGGGACGTATATATATACGTCCTTTTGCTTGTCCGTGTCATGCTGCAGGCATATATCTGCGTGCTGCGGTCGGCAAGCAGTTAAGGAGCAGCGTGTGGATCAGCCTTTAATACTGAATACCATTGACCTGATTCCTGTTATTTCAGTATAAACCTCGTACACACGATCAGATTATCCGACGGGAATTGTGTGATGAATAGGATGTTGTTGGAAAATCTGAGGCCCCGTACACACGACCGAGTTTCTCGGCAGAATTTAGCCAGAAACTCGATCGGAGCTGGATTCTGCCGAGAAACTCGGTCGTGTGTACACTTTTCACCGAGGAAGCCGACGAGGAACTCGTCGGGCCAAATAGAGAACATGTTCTCTATTTCCTCGTTGTTCAATGAGGAAAGTTGGCCCGCCAAGATCCTCGGCGGCTTCAACACAGAACTCGACGAGGAACTCGATGTGTTTGGCACGTCGAGTTCCTTGGACGTGTGTACGGGGCCTGACTGTTTGTATGCTCCATCGGACAATTGTTGTAGAATTTTCCACGAACAAATGTTGGATAGCATGAAAACTCCAAAGTACAAACACGCATTAGCGGAAGCAATGCTCACCATAACACAACATTAGCAGAAGTAGCCCAAAAGGTGGCGCTAAAGAGCTGAAAAAACACATAGTTTCGTGTTTGTTGGCCGATAATTATTTTCAGTTTGTATGCAATACAAGATCACGGCCAACGCCCTTCGGACAAAAGTCCTACGATTTGTCCGCAGAAAATCTGATCGTGTGTACCAGGCTTAAGTGTGCCTAAAAATACACAGCCTATAAATGGTGCTGAACTGATTTCTCGCGAGTACCAATTACGTGGTCAGCTTTGAAAAAAAATACATTGATCCATTCTGAACTGCACTAAGCCACCAACCATTCTCTTAGTGGAAAAATATGTTTGTGTATCATCTAAAATTATTTCTGAATATTTTCAATTTATTTTTTATTTCCAAAAAAAAAGTGAGGAAGATCAAAAACAAATAATTAAAAATGGAAAATGTATTTCCAAAAATTGGTCAGGGTAAGAAAACTAACAATAGGTCGGTGAGGGCGTTTGACATTTTGCTGTGGCAAACCAAACATTGTAGAGGTATTATTCATAAGTGAAAAGGAAAGGATTATAGATAACCTGTCATGACTCATACTGTAAGTGTACAAGTCAGAACCAGCCTGCACGTTCTAACGGAGGACAGCAATAGCAGCCCCATATATCTGTCATGACAGGTGTACATTAAATAAAAGGAATACGTAAGTAGAAGAAAAAAGTAGCAGCGTAACAAAACCAAGAACATCGGCCATCTCATGTATTGCAGAAAAATGTAGGTCATTAAAAAGGATGACCTGGAAACGAGTTAAGCCTTAAAGTGTACAGTATTTGGATAAAAAAGTGAACCCCTGTCAGTTTTTTACTGCTGTGTCCTTGTAGGGGGGAGAGGAGATTCACCCTGTTTTTGTTCTGTAAGCATTTTCAGTGTGACAAAAAGGTAAAAGAAATCCAAAATGTCTAAAGGGGAAAAAAAGTTTTGCTCTACGCAGTAAAAAACTGACAGGGGTTCCCTTTTTTATTCAAACACTGTACACTTTAAGGCTTAACTCGTTTCCAGGTCATCCTTTTTAATGACCTACATTTTTCTGCAATACATGAGATGGCTGATGTTCTTGGTTTTGTTACGCTGCTACTTTTTTCTTCTACTTACGTATTCCTTTTCTTTAATGTACACCTGTCATGACAGATATATGGGGCTGCTATTGCTGTCCTCCGTTAGAACGTGCAGGCTGGTTCTGACTTGTACACTTACAGTAAAATGTGTAACATTTAGTTTGCGAAAAGTACAGCTGTCATTAACAAAAAAAAAAAAATATATATATATATATATATATATATATATATATATATATATATACAGAGCTTTTTTTTCTCAGAAAATAGGTACAGGAACTCAACCACGACCCCGTTCAGATTTCTCAAACAGTAGAGGGGTCTTAAAGGGGCATTAAATACCAGGATTGCATTACATACAGAATGCAGAGTTCAGGGGGGTTACACACAGAGTGCAGAGCTGTCACTTGTAAACACAGAAATCAGACTTCTGTGTTTACAGGTGATTGTGGTGAGCGGGCACCAAAGGGTCTGAGCCAGAGGTTGTGGAACTGAGTTCCCCCAAGTTCCCCCTGAAAAAAAGCCCTGTATATATATAAAACCAGGAATGGTTCACTGTTGTCACTATCAGGAAACCAGCCTTAAAGTGGTTGTAAACCCACTATTTGGACTTTTACCTACAGGTAAGCCTATAATAAGGCTTACCTGTAGGTAAGGAGAATATCTCCTAAACCTGCACGGTTTAGGAGATATTCCCCCCGCAATGCTGGCGGCGCATGCGCAGGGGGGAATCCACGGCTGAAGGACCGGCATCCGCCGGACCCTGCCGCTTTTAAATCTCCCGCGCGCACGCGCAGGAGTGACGTCATCGCCGCTCCAGCCAATCACAGCGCTGGAATCGGCGATACCCGGAAGACACGCCGGAGCAAGATGACATCCTGCTCGGCGTGGACCAGGTAAGTAGTACACACCTCGTTCCGAGGTAAGTATTTCATAATAGGCTAGTATGCGGTGCATACTAGCCTATTATGCCTTTTGCATTGCAGGTTTGGGGGAAAAAAAAAAAAAGTTTATGCGGTTTACAACCGCTTTAAGAAATGCCATCAAGCCATCCTTGGAGTGCATGTAGACAGAACATGGCTACAGGAGATCAGCAGTATGGAGATGCAACAAATATATATACTGTATACACACTATATTGCCAAAAGTATTGGGACACCTGCCTTTACACGCACATGAAGTTTAATGGCATTCCAGTCTTAGTCCGTAAGGTTCAATATTGAGTTGGCCCACCCTTTAGCAGCTATAACAGCTTCAACTCTTCTGTAAAGGCTGTCCACAAGGTTTAGGGCTGATCTCCTGTAGCCATGTTCTGTCTACATGCACTCCAAGGATGCCATTTCTTAAGGCTGGTTTCCTGATAGTGACAACAGTGAACCATGCCTGCATAACATGTGTTGAAACTGCCACTTGCAGAAGCCTGAGTGACAGGACAATAAACCCTGGAGCACAAAAGGGAGATATAGTGGAACCTCGGATTGCGAGTAACGCAGTTAACGAGCATTTCGTAATACGAGCACTGTATTTTTAAAAATCCTGACTCGGTTTGCGAGTGTTGTCTCGCAAAACAAGCAGGATTCAAGCCAGAGTGGTGTGCAGTACCGCGTTTGGCCTGAAGTGGGGGGCGCCAGAGCCGAGCGGCGCCGATCTGCGCCGTTCGGAAACTCCGTTCCCGAGCCTTTCCGAGGTTTGCCGAGGTCAGCCGAGTTGTCCTCGGGCCTTTTTGTGTGTTTCTAAAGGCTCTCCGGCACCCCCCACCTCTGACCACATGTGGTATTGCATGCCATTGAAGTCATTGCGGAACAAATTATTTTAGTTTCCATTGGCGTTAATGGGGAAACTCGCTTTGATATCAAGTACTTTGGATTACGAGCATTCTCCTTGAACGGATTATGCTCGTAATCCGAGGTTCCACTGCAGGTGCAGAGTGTTGCCATCCTGTAACTGGAAGTGCTTGAAACAACGACCAAATGGCAGAACTACCAGATATTACTTTAAAGCTGAATTCTGGGTATGGCATTAGTTGCATTGGTCCAGCTTGGACCAATCTAAGTAGGTATGTGCCATTCTTGTGAAAATTATTTTGTTACTTTTTGTGATTGTGGCTAGCTTCTGGTCCTGTGCTGAGCGGTTGCACCTTACTGGACACACGAGGTTGCGCATCTGATATGGGCGCCATTCAGAGAACATTAATAATTTTTACAATGGATGCAAAGCGTTCTCTGATTGGATGATGTGGAGACGGCGTGAGGTCACAACCCTGCCTCTCCACTTCCAATCAGAGAACTGCATTCATTGAAATAAATATAATGTGATCCATGAATGTCGCCCATGCTGAGCGAGTAATCTCTTGTGTTCACATTGCAGTAGAGATTCATGTAGTAGAGGTGACTACTACAGTGATTTCCAGCTTCCACAGGTATCCCACCATAGGTGTGTGCAAGGTATGTGCCCGGGCACACCCTAATCCTGAGGTTGGCAACCGGTCAATGGTGGGCAGGTGACAGGTAAACCACAATCCTTCCTTGCCGATCCTCAGAACCTGGACAGGAGAGGCGGCGGGGGTGGAGTTTAGTGGAACCGATTTGTATTTTCCTCCCGCAGCAGCTGAAAGTAGGCTTCTCCTCCTCTCCCTTTTGTCAACATTCAGTATAAACTTAGACTGATCCAAGCCTGACCATTGTTACTATGTAAAATGACTATACCAGGAATTATTTTTGTAATGAAAGCTGAGGTTTTATGGATTGGGTTTACATTTACTTTAGGTGATCCAAATCTTGTGCTCTTTCATACACATGATAAAATAAATGTTATCTGGCCATTTGCTATTTGACAGAATTGTCTTATGGTTCCAATGAAATGAAAATGCATGTTCTAATTCCATTATCCACAATATTTTTATATGTGAACTTTCTATCAGGATCTTTATCTTTCTCACAGTGACTACTGCCAGTTTAATGACTACTTTCCTCCAATGGATAGGAGTAGCACAATTGTGTTACAGTGCTAGGATGCCAATCCTCAGAAGTGGTAATACAGCTACACAGCACTTCTACATCACATGCTACCCTGTGATATTTAATGTGATATCTTTTCCTGTAGTGTGTGATGTGGCTTTACAATGTGACAACATGTTCTACTCTACTACTAGGAATGTAATACTTGTTCAAGCATATTTAATGAGGCAATGAGTAGCGTGCAATAACCCAAACCAACCAATCTACAACTACTTTCAAATGTTCTGACTGCATTAAACTTAAGAAAATATAAATATGTTGGTTGGTCGGGTCATTGCACCTTTCCTCTAATTATTGCTCATTGCAGTGTCTACTAGATAGACCTGCATGTGGCCTACAGTCGAAACGAAAACCATCAAACCCAACCATATAGTTCCTTCCTTTTTCTGACTTGCACAAAAAGTAATATCTGGAATATGATTGGTCGCTGACAGCTGTAGACAGCACAAGCACTTTCTCTGAGATTTCCTACATCCAGCTATATTGCTTTGCAGTAATGCCCCGTCTACACGACCGGGATTCCCGACGGGAAAAGATCCGTCACAAATCTCGGGGGGAAAACCAAGAACCTGCTCGGTAACTTTTTCCCCGTACACACGAGAGGTTTTCCCGTCGGGAAAACTCAGATGAGAGTTTTGGTCGGGAATCACAACTGTGTGTAGGCTCCATCGCAGTTTTTCCCATAGGAAAACTGCCAGGAAAAAGTCCACTGGGAATCCATGCAGGAAAAAAAGAGAGCAGGCTCTGTCCGGCGGTTTTTGGGCAGTTTTCCCGTCGGAAAAACTGCGAGGAGCATACACATGGCCGGGATTCCCAGCCAAAAGCTCTCTTCACAGTTTTCCCGTTATGAAACCCGGCCGTGTGTACGAGGCTTAAGACTTAAATACTTATCTGGCCAATGGAATTAACTAACAAACAAGTATAATAATCTTTCAATAATATGACTACATTATTCGGGGTATACTTTAAAGGCAAAAATTGTTTTTTATTTTTATTTGGAGAAAGTGGAGAAAGATTAGACCTGTCAATCTATAACAGTAATAGAGGGGAAATCTTACAATGGGGACACTAGTCTTGGTGATTTCCTCTCACTTCCTATTGTGGTTTTGGGACAGGAAGTGATGGTAAATCTCCTAAATGGCACATAGATGGTAAAAAAAAAAATACTAACCCCTCTTTTTCAAATATTTTATTTCTTAGCCCTTAAAGGCGAGTCTAGGTTCTCACAACAGACATAAATACACAATAACGTTAACACATATATTTAAGGAAATAGAACAATAGTCCAAAAATAGAAATCAGATCATTCATAGCACCCAATAGACATCCAGTGAGAAATAACGCCAATATTTCACCACAGGGAACACCCCGAGTCCCTATACCCAGGGCCATCTTTTCCATTGGGCACGCCGGGCAGTTGCCCGGGGGCCCCGCTTGCCTGGGGGGCCCCACCGGCTGCCCAGCAACTCCAGTAAAAAATTGTGGAGAGTGAGGGGTTAGAACTGCCCATGCCCAGTTTGCGGAAATCACAGAGAAGATCCGGTCCTCCACGAGTGCGGGGAGTTGCTGATGTAAAAAAATGTAAGGGGGCACTGATATAAAGGTTCCCCCTCCTATATTAGTGACCCCCCTTACCTTAGTGTATTTACTCACCAGAGTGCCCCCCACATCAGAGTTCCCCTTTTCATCAGAGTCTGCAGGATTCCCCCTTACAATGCAAGGGGGAACTCAGTCTGCGGACCCTGATGTAAGTGGGAAAGAGAAAATGGTCACCAGAGCCCCCCTCCACATCAGAGTTCCCTCCTTAGATCATGATCTGCAGCGTTTCCCTTTACATAAGAGTTCCCTTTCACTGTTAGGGGGAATCCTGCAGATTCTGATGTAAGAGGAAACTCCGTGCTGGCTGGGTTATAGTAACCTGACCTTCATGTCAATGAAGACATTTTTTTTTTACTTTTGTTTAACTTAAACACATTGCTAATAGCACTAGCTACTGTATATGTTTATAGTTTAAATACTGACATTTGCATTGTTCAGCACTGAAAACTGTAATTTTAGGTACTTTTTTTGCACTGGCAGTAAAAAATGTGGTTCTGCCAGTAAATTTTATGATTTTTGTCAGTAAATTCTCGTGCGTGATTGTGTAGACAGGGCCCCTGTGCACTGTATTGCCCGGGGGCCTATAATGCTCTTAAGATGACACTGCCTATACCCGGGGTCGCCCTATCTGTTTCCCATTTTCTAAATTACAAAAAAAAAAAAAAGGGGGGGGGGGGGGAAAGGGTAGGGAAGGGGAAGGAGATAGGGAAGGGGGGAGCCCTGGATAGATAATGAATAGCCTCTCTTACTCGATTTAAAATAAAAAAATAAAATTGCATTTAATTCCACAAGAAGTGAAAGGAAATCTCCTCAATGGGACACAGATGGCAGAAAAAAATCTCTTTTGCTCTATCCAAAATGAAAAAAAAAAAAAAAAAGTTTGGCCTACTCTACTTTAATTAAAATTGCGATGGGAAAAAATGCAACAATTGGTAGAATGGATCAGTGTATTGAAATGATCAGATGAATCAATGTATAGCTCACATGAGCACATAACTGCTCCTTGCACTGCCTTATTGAATGTGTATGTGACATAGTACTCTGCAGTGGATGATGTCATAGGTTCTGTTGCAGTGAGCAGAACTTTAGGTTAACGTGGTGCTCTGCAGACCAATCCGCTGCTCTCACAGTTCTTTGCCTATTCCTGTCCTGCAAATAAAAAATGTTTTACTTTTTTTATAAATAACACTGCTTGTCGCTTGCTTTTTATGATTGTTTATTTCTGAACTGGGATTCTGATCAACCCTGCCTTTTGCCACTTCATGTGGGCTGAGAGTTTGAATTTGGCGTCACCATCTGATAGTAATCAAGGTTGTCTACTAGTAAGAAGAGGTGTATTTCAAAAATAAACCAGTACCGAGAAAAGTGCGGACGTACGAAAGGAGCACTCAGACCAGCGTGGGGGGGGGGGGGGAGGGGTCAAAGAAGATGAACGAGGATTTGGTGGTTTCATACTGCAGAGCTTCGTGTTCATCTCTACACGGGGGTGTTGTTTGGTATATAGAGAAGAGGAGAGTGCAGGGAGTGACTTAAGAAGCGATGGTGTGGTGCATTTAGGGGGGTTACAAGCAGAAGCTGTGGTAATGTGGTTTTACATTGCTTCACATTCAGATGTTCAAATATGAAGTTATCATGTATACTCTGTGTTTAACTATTTCCTGATAGGACATAGGTAGGTTGAAAAAAAAAAAAGGCACACAAAGTTCATCTACAACTCCGATTCCAAAAAAAGTTGGGTACGTTGTGTAAAAAAAAAAAAAAATCGACATAAAAACAGAATGCAATGATCTGCAAATCTCATAAACCCATATTTTATTCACAATAGAAAGAAGAAAGCATATCAAATGTTTAACCACTTCAATACTGGGCATTTTCACCCCCTTCCTGCCCAGGCCAATTTTAAGCTTTAAGAGCTGTAACATTTTAAATGACAATTGCGCGGTCATGTAACACTGTACCCAAATGAAATTTATCATTTTTTTTCCTCACAAATAGAGCTTTCCTTTGGTGGTAATTGATCACCTCTGGGTTTTTGTGCTATGAACAAAAAAAGACAGACAATTTTGAAAAAAAAAAATATTTTTAACTTTTTGGTATAATAAATATCCCATTTAAAGTGCATATTGATTGGTTTGCGCAAAAGTTATAGCGTCAACAAAATAGGGGATAGATTTATGTCATTTTTATTATTATTTTTATGGTGACTGCGATATTGCAGTGGACACATCGGACACTTTTGACACTATTTTGGGACCATTGTCATTTATACAGTGATCAGTGCTATAAAAATGCATTGGATTACTGTGTAAATGTCACTGGCAGGGAAAGGGTTAACCACTAGGGGACGAGGAAGGGTTAAGTGTGTCCTAGGGAGTGATTCTAGCTGCGAGGGGGCTGGGCTACATGTGACATGACATTGATCACTGCTCCCGCTGACAGGGAGCAGTAGATCACTGTCCTGTCACTAGGCAGAACAGGGAAATGCCTTGTTTACATAGTCATCTCCCCGTTCTGCTGCTCCGTGTCACGATCGCGGGACACAGGTGGACATAGAGTCTGTGGGTCCCACGGGCACAGTCACAGAGCTCGTGGCGGGGGTGCGTGCGCCCACTAGGCGGCAGATTAAAAGCAACGTAGCTGCACGTTGCTTTGTCTGCCCATGCCATTCTGCCAACCTATATCTATGTGAGGCAGTCGGTAAGTGGTTAACCACTTCAATACCGGGCATTTTCACCCCCTTCCTGTCCAGGCCAATTTTCAGATTTAAGTGCTGTAACAGTTTGAATGACAATTGCACGGTCATGCGACATTGCACCCAAATGACATTTTTTATTATTTTTCCCCCACAAATAGAGCTTTCTTTTGGTGGTATTTGATTACCTTTGCGGTTTTTATTTTTTGCGCTATAAACAAAAAAAGACTGACAATTTTGAAAAAAAAACACAATGGGCCGGATTCACGTAGCTCGGCGCATCTTTATACCGGCGTATCTTTATACCGGCGTAGCGCATCTCATATGCGCTACGCCGACATAACTCAGTGAGGCAAGAACAGTATTCACAAAGCACTCGCTCCTAACGTTGCGGCCGGGTAACGTAAATTGGCCGGCATAAGCCCGCCTAATTCAAAGTAGGAAGGAAGTGGGCGTGATCCATTTAAATGAAACGTGACCCCATGTAAATGAATGGCCGAACGAACGGCGATGCGCCGTCCCGTGGACGCTTCCCAGTGCGCATGCTCAGAATCACGTCGGACCTAATGCCTAAGATACGTCGAATCACTTAACGTAACCTACGCCCAGCCCTACTCACGTAGTCCTACGTAAACAACGTAAAATACGACGGCTGTTCCGTCGTCCATACCTTTGCATGGGATGCGCCTCCTATAGGTGGAATAACTTTACGCTGGACGTACGCCTTACGTAAACTGCGTATATTACAGTGACGGGCGCAAGTACGTTCGTGAATCGGCGTATCTAGGTCATTTACATATTCGACGCGTAAATCAATGGAAGCGCCCCTTGCGGCCAGCTTAAATATGCGCCCAAGATACGACGGTGTAGGAGACTTACGTCGGTCGGATCAAGCCAAATTTCAGGCGTATCTTGTATTAAGAGTCAGGCGCATAGATACGATGTGCACTTACGCTGCGTATCTCAAGATGCGTAAGTGTTTCCTGAATCCGGGCCAATATTTTTTACTTTTTGCTATAATAAATATCCCAACTCTTTTAAAAAAAAAGCATTTTTTTCCCCTCAATTTAGGCCGATATGTATTCTTCTATATATTTTTGGTAAAAAAAAAAAAAAAAAAAAAAAGCATATATTAATTGGTTTGCGCAAAAGTTATATTGTCTACAAAATAGGGGATAGATTTATGGCATTTTTATTATTAGTAGTTTTTTACTAGTAATGGCAGTGATCTGCGATTTTTATTGGGACTGCGACTTAGCAGAGGACAGTTTTGACACTATTTTGGGACCATTGACATTTATACAGTGATCAGTGCTATAAAAATGCACTGATTACTGTGTAAATGTCACTGGCAGTAAGGGGTTAACACTAGAGGGCGATCAAGGAGTTAAATGTGTTACCTAGGGAGTGATTCCCTCTGTGGGGGGAGTGACTAGGGGAGGAGACCGATCTGTGTGCCTATATACTAGGAACACACGATCTGTCTCTCCTCTGACAGGACTGGGATCTGTCTGTTTACACACACAGATCCACGTTCCTGTTCTGTCACCAGCAATCGTGGGTGCCCAGTGGACATTGAGGCCGCTGGGCACATGCATTGGCTCCCGAGTAACGTGGCGCACGCACACCACCCTATACCACCAGGAAGCCGAGGACATCATAGGACAGGATGGGAGATCCCACTTGCGGAAATCATATGACTATGTGCGGGTAAAAAAGTGGTTAAATATTTAGGATATTTGGCAACAGGTCAGTAACATGATGAGTATCTAAAAATTGTCAAACAATTTATGATTAATGCTCCTCAGCGTAAAATTGCAAAGACTTTAACGGCTAGTTTACGCTTGCTTCAAAAAAAGGCTTTGGACAGGCTTTGTTAAAGCTCTCTGAACGCCAGTCAAAGCTCCTGTCACTAAATAAAATGGTTAGCTTACAGTCCTGTTTACACCTTGCTTTTGCTTGGTGCTTCGATGAAGCTTCGGTGGGGCTTCAAGTGAGCTTTGCCATAGACTTCTATGGAGGCTTTGAAGACCCTTTGAAGCACCACTGAAGCTACATGGGGCATAATTTTTGAAGCAAAGCAAGATGTAAACAGGACTGTAAGCTAACCATTTTATTTAGTGACAGGAGCTTTGACTGCCATTCAGAGAGCTTTAACAAAGCCTGTCCAAAGCCATGTTTTAAAGCAAGTGTAAACTAGCCGTTAATGTGTGTTGAAGACTAAGCAAGTGTAAATAAGCCCTTAAAATATCATCATCTACAGTACATAATAATATCAAAAAATTTACAGAATCTGGAGGAATCTCTGTGCATAAGGGACAAGGCCGATACGCAATATTGGATTTCCGTGATCCTCAGGCCCTCAGATGACACTGCATTAAAAACAGGCATGATTCTGTGATGGACATCACTGCATGGGCTCAGGAATCATTTTATGAACATAGTTTACCCTGCCACCCAAAAGTGTAAGGTAAAGCTCTATCATGCAAAGAATATGTTTCAGAAATGCCACCATCTTCTCTGGGCCAAATATCATTTAAAATGGTCTGTTGCAAAGTGGAAAACTGTTCTGTGGTCAGAGGAAGTGAAACTTGACATTCTTTTTTGGCAACCGTGGGCACCATTGGACTAAAGAGGATGGGGATGTTCAGATGTGTTATCAACACTCATTTCAAAAGCCTGCATCTCTGATGGGGCCTTATATAGAATGGCTAGAAAAGAATGCAGAATGTGTAGCCGATCAAAGCTCATCTTTCTATGGTGCACATGCACTAAACCATTGTATTCCTGTGTAAAGGCAGCAATATTTAAAACAGATTTTTAAAAATGATCTTTTTTTATTTTTATTTTAGGGCTGTTACTGATTAAAAAAAATTGATTAATCGAGCATGAAAATTTTAATCGATTAATCGACTAATTTTGATTAATTATAACGCACATACAGATCCAACTTTTAGCTGATCTCCTTGCAGGCTGATTCTCAGTGCAGCTTCCAACCACTGGAAAAATGGATAGCAGGATACAAAAAACACACAAAGTCAGCGCTCGATGGGAATAGCATTAAAACTTTTTTAGTCTTTAAGTAACAAAATAAATATTGCATGGAGATAAAATCGATGTAGCTACATAAACTGTAAAAATGGTGCGAGTAATACCAAACGGTAGCAAAAGCAGTCCTAAAAACATGTCGCTAAGTATGATACTGGTATAAAAATGTGTACAACGATACCACTGCTAAATCCAGATGAAGAGGGGTTAACATCAGTCTGTCGGCATGTAGATGTCCCATGAAGGGAACTATCACAACTCCCAGTGGATGGCTGTAGAATCCCAGGTTGATAGAGGAAAGTGATAGAGGGAAGTGTAACAGCCCTTGCGTGTGGCAGATAGATAGTAAGGTCCCGCCGGCATGCAGATATGAAGGCACAGCAAAGGAGCCCTTCTGATGGACACGGCAATCGCCGCCGGTGTCTGTGACGTCACCGAATCTCCGACGGAACTCCCTGAAGACCCGGAAGACGGCGGAGAGGTCAGTAAAGATCAAAAGAATTTTGATCAATCAACAAAAATTTACAATTAATCGAGGAATTAATGGTTAATTTCCACAGCCATATTTTATTTACATTGGCCCAGCTTAGTTAGATATAGTACTTAAAGCGGAGGTTCACCCCTAAATTACACTTTTTCCCCTTAGATGGATGCTCGTTTTGTCTAGGGGAATCCGCTAGTTGTGTTAAAATATGATCCGTACTTACCGTTTACGCGATGCATCTTCTCCGCCACTTCCGTGTATGGGCTGCGGGAGTGGGCGTTCCTTCTTGATTGACAGTCTTCCGAGAGGCTTCCGACGGTCGCATCCAACGCGCATATTTTTGGTAAAAAAAAATTAAATAAATCGCAATAAGCGTTTATTGATTGGTTTGCGCAAAATTTATAGCGTTTACAAAATAGGGGATAGTTTTATGGCATTTTTATTAATAATTATTTTTTTCAGCGATTTTTTTCGTGACTGCGACATTATGCCGGACACATCGGACACCTTTGACACATTTATGGGACCATTGTCATTTTCACAGCGAAAAGTGCTATAATAATGCACTGATTACTGTGAAAATGACACTGGCAGTGAAGGGGTTAACCAGGAGAGGGCGCTGTAGGGATTAAGTGTGTACTAAGGGAGTGTTCCTCATGTGGGGGGCGTGGCTGGGCATGTGACGTCACCGATTGTCGTTCCCTAACACAGGGAACAGACGATCACTGACAGCCACACTAGGAAGAACAGGGAAAGTTTGTTTCCACTTACCTCTCCCCGTTCTTCAGCTCTGTGACCTAATCGCGGGACACCGGCGGCGATTGGGTCCGCGCGCGCGGTCACGGAGGACAGAACCGGGTCGCGAGCGCGCCAGCGACCCATGGCTGGGCATCTTAAAGGGGACGTACCTGTATGTCCATGTGCCCAGCCATGCCATTCTGCCAACGTAAATAGTCGTGCGGCGGTCCTTAACCGGTTAATATCTCACATCTAGAGGTCTGCTGGAGATGCAGAAATTCACTGTAGTAGCCTGTTCTACATATAATATATTGGAAAAATGAATGTGGAATGGAGTCCAGACCTACAATTACTCCAATGATTAAGTGACTCAGGATATCATCCTGATATATATGGCAAAAGAGGGATTATCGAGAGACTGGGGGGCAGATCCACATACAGCGGCGCATTTATGCGCCGGGCGTAGCGTACCTAAGATACGCTACGCCGCCGTAACTTACTTTTTTTTTTTCAAATCCACAAAGAATCCGCGCCGTAAGTTACGGCGGCGTAGTGTATCTTTGGCGGCGTAATGGCGCAGCATTCAAATCTCTGTGATGGGGGCGTGTTTTATGTAAATATGTCGTGACCCGACGTAAACAAAGTTTTTTTTTTTAACTGCGCATGCGCCGTCCGTGGGGGTATCCCAGTGCGCATGCTCGAAATTAACCTGGAACAAGCCAATGCTTTCGACGGTGACGTCATTCTACGCAAATCCCTACGATTTACGCAAACGACATTAAAATTTCAAATTTCTACGCGGGAACGACGGCCATACTTAACATTGAGTACGCCTCATAACAGTAGCTTTAACGATACGCCGGAAAAAGGCAAACGCAAACGACGTTAAAAAATGCGCCGGCCGGACGTACATTCGTGGATCGCCGTAACTAGCTAATTTGCATACTCGATGCGGAATTCGACGGAAACGACACCTAGCGGCCGCCGAAAAATTGCATCTTAGATCCGACGGCGTACTAAGACGTACGCCTGTCGGTTCGACCCGAGATGCCGTCGTATCTTGTTTTGAAGATACAAAACAAAGATACGACGCAGGAAATTAAAAATTACGCCGACGTATCAATAGATACGCCGGCGTAATTCTTTTGTGGATCTGCCCCTGGGACTTTAAATATAATAAGGCTTACCTATAGGTACAATAAATATCTCCTAAACGTGCACTGTTTAGGAGATATTTAGTTGCAAAGCCGCCATTGACGTCACCGGTGCATGTGTTCTGAAGCTGTGCCGTGAACAGTGGCTCTCGTGTGCATAAGTGATGCCATTACGGCTCAGTCAATCATGCCAGCCTGCAAGGAAGACCGGGTGAAGATAGAAGATAGAAGCCGTGTCAGTGGAGACAGCATGTTGCTGGAGAGCTTTGTTTTAAGGTAAGTTTCACATAATGTGCTAGAATGCGATGCATACTAGCACAATATAACTTTGCCTTGCAGGTTTAAAGAAAAATAAATAAAGCCAGCAGTTTACTACCGCTTTAAGACTTATTAAAAATCCCCTAGAAAATGTTAATATGAGGGCTGCTCCAAAAGATAGGCATAATGCTGTACCAAAAGTAATGCAATAGTAGGCATGAACAGGTTGTTCAAAATTTTTCTTAATTTTCTTAATTGAGGGTTAATAATGGATTCCAAGCAGAAGCAACATGCAGTCATTGGCCCAGATTCAAGAAGCACTTGCGCCCGCGCAACCATAGGTTGCGCGGCGAAAGGGCTTACTTGCTCCGGTGTAACGAGTGCTCCTGATTCAGGAACCTCGTTACACCGACTGCAGCCTAGGATGTGACAGACGAAAGCCTCCTTATGCCTTCACATCCCAGGCTGCATTCTTGCGTTGGCCGCTAGGGGGCGCGGCCATTGTGATCGGCGTATAGTATGCAAATTGCATACTACCACCGATTCACAAAAGTTGCGCGGGCCCTGCGCACGCAAGGTACGGAGTTTCCGTACGGCCACTTTAGCATAAGGCTGCTCCTGCTAATAAGAAAAAAAACAAGATGCGCTACACATAAAAAATGAAAATACCCAAAAACGAATAAAATCAATTGTCCGTGAGTAATGTGAAGAATAAAAATGAACGACAAGATATCAAAAAAAGTCCTTGATAAAAGCAATAAGTCCTTTCACCAGTGAATAAGAAAAGAAAAGTCCATGATGATAAAGTGACAATCCAATAAGAAGGAACCTCCACCAAACGAGTAATGAATCTGCTTACCAGATTCCCGGTGGTCTCTTAGTTAAAAGAAGACCCCAGGTAGCATGAAAACTGATACTTTGGAGAGTAAAGGCCTGTGTGGACAATCCGGATGTCGATCTCCGTTACACTCCCGTGTTTGGAGGATACGATGACCATACCACATAAAAAACATAGGGGGCCACAATAGTGTAAATCCGTATAGAAATTATTTTATTTAAAAGTAAAGACAAAAACACACTTACAGATTAGCAGTGTTTGAAAGGCTTGTCAAGCTGGAGCTCCGGCCGGAAGCAGACCAGACAACCCATCAATGGTGTGGAATAAGTGCAGTCAACGGTGGGTGATACCGATGTAGATGCACGTTCCGCCCGACCTGGTTTCGCGACAAATCGCTTCCTCTGGGGCACGGGCAACACACCGAATCACCCCCCTTAAAATAACAAAGCGCCATATGGGAGGGACTGACGTCATCAGCCGCGCCTGCGCATGCTTGAGTAAACCAAGCCTCGTCCTGAAAACAGAACCAGTGGTAGTGCGCATGCGCTAGCGGGACGGATGCCAAAAAACGCTATTAAAATAGCATTAATGTCGTCCTATGTTCCTCCCAGGCCGGCGTACTATAAAAACAAATGGAA
The DNA here is from genome assembly GCF_905171775.1 of Rana temporaria. Classification (NCBI taxonomy): domain Eukaryota; kingdom Metazoa; phylum Chordata; class Amphibia; order Anura; family Ranidae; genus Rana; species Rana temporaria. Next base: position 51,908,534 of record NC_053500.1, on the reverse strand, counting down.
TCCCGCAGCGCAAGGCAAAACTGCTGCGGGAAACATATCCAATAGCATCGCACCTGGAGCGCAGGGATCACTTCCGCGTCACATGGTCACTCGCGATCACGTGACACGTCAGCGGCGTAACGCTGTGACCATACGGGGGAGCCCTAGGTGGCAATGCAGGTTAAAACCAAGCATTCTGTATGTGAATGCTGGTCAAGCCTCGTTTTGGTACAAACTAGGCCCAGGCGTGCTGGTCAATTGGTCAAATTACAACCAATTACACGGCTCCGTTGGGAGAAGGCTGGATCAACACTCCAGAAACGGAACACAGCATAACAGCTGAGTGTTGCGGAGTAATCCAATAGCGATACTCATCTGTTTGCAACTGGCATAGGTAATGCTCATTAAATTAAAATTAAAAATCAAAATGGGCATAAAATCCACACTAATAAAAATGGAATTAAAAAACACCAGCAACCCCCAAGTTATAAAAATGGAGAATGGAAACTGGAACAATCAAAGAGCTGCGTCCCAATGTAGATGATACACTGGGATACATATCTTGTTCACAGCAGATTAATATCTAACATACTGCAATTAGACAATAAATTTATTGTCTAATTGCAGTATGTTAGATATTAATCTGCTGTGAACAAGATATGTATCCCAGAAGTGATCCCTGCGCTCCAGGTGCGATGCAATTGGATATGTTTCCCGCAGCAGTTTTGCCTTGCGCTGCGGGATTCCATTTGTTTTTATAGTACGCCGGCCTGGGAGGAACATAGGACGACAGTAATGCTATTTTAATAGCGTTTTTTGGCATCCGTCCCGCTAGCGCATGCGCACTACCACTGGTTCTGTTTTCAGGACGAGGCTTGGTTTACTCAAGCATGCGCAGGCGCGGCTGATGACGTCAGTCCCTCCCATATGGCGTTTTGTTATTTTAAGGGGGGTGATTCGGTGTGTTGCCCGTGCCCCAGAGGAAGCGATTTGTCGCGAAACCAGGTCGGGCGGAACGTGCATCTACATCGGTATCACCCACCGTTGACTGCACTTATTCCACACCATTGATGGGTTGTCTGGTCTGCTTCCGGCCGGAGCTCCAGCTTGACAAGCCTTTCAAACACTGCTAATCTGTAAGTGTGTTTTTGTCTTTACTTTTAAATAAAATAATTTTTATACGGATTTACACTATTGTGGCCCCCTATGTTTTTTATGTGGTATGGTCATCGTATCCTCCAAACACGGGAGTGTAACGGAGATCGACATCCGGATTGTCCACACAGGCCTTTACTCTCCAAAGTATCAGTTTTCATGCTACCTGGGGTCTTCTTTTAACTAAGAGACCACCGGGAATCTGGTAAGCAGATTCATTACTCGTTTGGTGGAGGTTCCTTCTTATTGGATTGTCACTTTATCATCATGGACTTTTCTTTTCTTATTCACTGGTGAAAGGACTTATTGCTTTTATCAAGGACTTTTTTTGATATCTTGTCGTTCATTTTTATTCTTCACATTACTCACGGACAATTGATTTTATTCGTTTTTGGGTATTTTCATTTTTTATGTGTAGCGCATCTTGTTTTTTTCTTATGTTACCACTGTTTTTATATATCCAGTAAGGTGCAGCTTCACTTTATCACATTTGAGTATCACTTTAGTAGTATTTATTTTTCTACCACTTATTATATTAGCGCAGTTGCTCTCCCATTTTTTCCTGCTCCTGCTAATAGCAGGCGCAGCCAATGCTAAAGTATAGCTGCGCTTCCCGCTCGTGAAATTTAAATTTCACGTCGTTTACGTAAGTGAACCGTGAATGGCGCTGGACGCCATTCACGTTCACTTAGAAGCAAATGACGTCCTTGCGACGTCATTTGCCGCAATGCACGTCGGGAAAGTTTCCCGACGGAGCATGCGCTGTTCGCTCGGCGCGGGAGCGCGCCTAATTTAAATGATTCCTGCCCCCGGCGGGATCACTTACATTAGGCGCCCTTACGCAGGGCTATTTAGCATATCGCCCGCGCAATTTACGGAGCAACTGCTCCGTGAATCGCGGGCAAAGCGCAATATTTGCGTGGGCGCAGAGAAAAATTTTTGCTCTTTGCCCACGCAAATATTGCGCGAATCTCCCTGAATCTGGGCCATTGAGTTCTTAACAAATAAGGGGTGCAGGCTGTCTGACATCCACAGAATATTTGCAGAGAGGACACAGACAACACCAATGTGCACAGGTAGATGAAAACTTTTAAAGAAGGGAAAAACAGCACTGAAGACAAACCACGCAGTGGGAGACAATTATGCCGCGTACACACGATCGTTTTTCGGCATGAAAAAAAACGAAGTTTTTAAAAAAGGTAATTTAAAATGATCGTGTGAGGGCTTCACATCGTTTTTCGGCTTCGGAAAAACGACAATTTTTTTTTCGAACATGCTGCATTTTTTCACGTCGTTTTTAAAATGTCGTTTTTCGTGTTGTTAAAAATGATCGTGTGTGGGCTTTAACCCGCGCATGCCCAGAAGCAAGTTATGAGACGGGAGCGCTCGTTCAGGTAAAACTACCATTCATAATGGAGTAAGCACATTCATCACGCTGTAACAGACAAAAAAGTGTGAATCGTCTTTTACTAACAAGGAATCAGCTAAAATCAGCCCCAAGGCGAATAGAACTTCCCCTTTAGAGTACCGTCGTACGTGGTCTACGTCACCGCGCTTTGTTCATCATTTTTCAAAAACGATGGTGTGTGGGCAACATCGTTTTTAAAAAACGATCGTGTGTACGCGGCATTAGTATCAAACCCTCCATCAAGAACTCAATGACGGCACGTTGCTTCTGTTTGGATTCCATTATTTACCTGCAATGAAAAAGAAGAGGAAGAGTTACTATAGAGGAAGAATTAATTTACTAAAATTAGAAATGTTATCAACCTATGTAAGCTAATAAAATAGTTAGGCCTCTTTCACACAGGTGCCTCTGTTGGACGGATTCTGCTTGCTCAGTGGGGGAATCGATTTGTTGATCTATGCCAAGCAGGCGGATGACAGGTCCATCTACACTCACTGTACAGAGCGGAGATAAACAAAATAAATCGGCATGGGCATCCTCAGAACTTTTTTCAGGGGGGCATCATTTTAAGGTAACCCATGCAATATAAAAAGATGTATACTCTCCAGGCCACGTCCACATGGGCATGGCACGCCTAGCCCGAGCAACCCCCCAAAACAAAGTGACACCGAACCATCTCCCACACAAGATAAATCCTTCCAGTGGAAAGATATATATGTGTTATATATGAGATAATTCAGCTCCACCCTGCACCGGAAGCCACCCAGGCCAGGTGCACCATGCCCATACAAACACAGCCCAGAGAATGCACATCCCCCTATCCTGCATTGCAATACATCTGTTGTGGCCATATTTTGACTACTGTTACCTGTGGTTCTTCTTCTGTTGCTTGCAACTGTATATGCCACTCACTTCAGGTCAGGATTTACTGTGATGTCATGATTAGTAGGCACTGGTAGCGTATCACTCGGCAGCTCGGCCACTGCCTCCACTGAGTAGGCGGCGCAGACACCAGCCGGATCTACACAACATGTACACAGGCAGGCAGCAAATCACTGAAGAGGAGCGGCGAAATAGCCGAGCCATCTCATCCGATGATCGGGTCGGGGGTGAGGAAGGGACATCAGATGTGTCAGGGCAGAGAACAACCAACTGACTCAGAAAAAAAGTCAGTAGCGGCCGCGGCGGACACTGCAGCTGGTAACTACAACGCCTTCTTGACAATTCCAGGGGGGGGGGGGCAATTTCCCCCCCTGCCCCTACCTGCAGACACCCATGAATATCGCTCACCTCTATGGAGAGATCGGGTGAAAACAGACCACCTGTCCATTTTTAGCTGATCCGATCTGCCAGACGGGTGGAAAATAGGACCACCATCTGTCTGGATTTGGCAGAGAGGATCGGATATCAGCCACTCCATAGGAGTGTGCACAGCCTATTGCATTAGGGTGTGCACTCAAAGCTCAAACACACATGCCTTTCTCTGCAGCTTCAGCTGCACTGGACAGTAAATGAATGGGAAGTGCTCTGTGCTGATCGGCTTTCTGTTCATTCACAAACTGAAGCATAGTAAACACATTTAACTATGCTTCAGTTATGAATGAACACAGTGTTCATTTAGAAAAGGAAGGGGCCAATAAATTACATATCTACTTGTCCCTTCCCCCACTCTCCATTCTGGGAGAGCAAGGCAAGGGGAAGCCCAGGCAATAGGGGGAAATCGGCATTGCACTAAGTGATTAGGGTGTGCCCAGGCACACCCCCTGCACACGCCTATGATGGAAAGTCCGGTCAGGTCCACCTGGAAAAACTAACAGGTTCATCTGATCAAACAGTCCATGTGAAAGGGACCATATGCGCACTTTTGCATTACTTTCGGTAAGGCCCATGTACTTATAAAAGGAGACCATGATCATGGCAACAATGAAATGAACTATACTGTATTTCTATATACTTTATACTGCTAACTATTCAACACTTGCTGGCTTTTTCTCATCCACCCATACATAGTATATATAAATATAACATATTTGTGTAGGTGTAGTGCAGAACGATCGTTAGATTTTCCTCGTATCTCCCCCTCTGCCAGTTCCAGCTGTGTTGGCAGTAGTGGGATCTTCGCCATATGACATCAGCTCTCTCCTATTTACTGTGCCTGCTGTTGAAATCACGTGATAATCATGAAATGTGGCTCGGACCTCTTACTCATCTTGGGGGGCCGTGTGGTTTTTTACTTCCACTGTGGGAGGTGATGTCATCAAGTATCGACTGTTTCCAGGCTTCGCTTCTCCCCACACCAAAGAGCGTGAGTAAGAGGGGGAGGGGGACTTTGTAGATCTTTGAATTGCATGGTAAAGTTCACATTAAAATAAAATAAACAGTCATTGTATTCTTATACGTGATAGTGATAAGCATTTTGAACGGATTGTGAAAACATTGTATAACGGTAAATTTAGCATTATAACTGATTTTAGCATGCAGTGAACAGACACTGCTTCATAAATTTGGAACCAGCGTTAAAACAACTTTGTCACATGCAAAACTTTGAGAATTTTTTTTGTTAAAAAAAATAATAATAATAATAGTTTCATTTATTTATTTTTTAACCAATTCAACTTTTTTTAACCAATTTTCTGGATTTGCCCCCTTCCTGACCAGGCCATTTTTTGTGATTCGGCACTGCGTCGCTTTAACTGACAATTGCGCGGTCGTGCGATGTTGTACCCAAACAAAATTGACATCCTTTTTTCCCCCCAAATAGAGCTTTTTTTGGTGGTATTTAATCACCTCTGCGGTTTTTATTTTTTGAGCTATAAAAAGGCAATAAAAAAAAAAAGACGATATTTTATACTTTTTGCTATAATAAACATCCCCCAAATTAAAAAAAAAATCCTCAGTTTAGGCCGATATGTATTCTTCTCCATATTTAAAAAAAAAAATCACAATAAGCGCATATTGATTGGTTTGCGCAAAAGTTATAGCATCTACAACATAGGGGATAGATTTATGGCATTTGTATTATTATTATTATTATTTTTTTATCAGGACTGCAACATTTTGGGCGGACAGATTGGACACTTGAAACTTTTTTGGGACCAGTGACATTTATACAGCGATCAGAGCTAAAAATAGCCACTGATTACTGTATAAATGTCACTGTCAGGGAAGGGGTTAACACTAAATGGCAATCAAGGGGTTAACTGTGTTCCCTAGGTGTGTTCTAACTGTGCAGGGATGGGACTGACTAGGGGAGGAGACCGATCGCTGTTCCTCTGTACTGGGAACACACGATCTGTCTCTACTCCCCAGGGCGTGGATTTGTATGTCTACACACACAGATCCACATTCCTGCTCTGTCATGAGCGATCGTGGGTGCCCGGCGGACATCGTGCCTGCCAGGGCACGTGCATTGGCTCCGGGGACACACTGCAGGCGTGCCTGCTAGATTGTCTTTAAGGAGCCGTAGGTCTACGTCGCGATTTTCGCAGCCGTGCCAACCTGCCGTGGTATAACTGCGGCAGCTGGTCGGCTAGCGGTTAATTCAAATGAATTCTTACATCTTCGCCTGTTGAGTGCTAGAGCTTTAATGGCTGAAGAATTTTTCAGAATCAATTACACTTCAGGGTGTGTCATATGCTTGGTCTCCCATGGGTTTTTACATCACTACGGGAGACAAGAAAAAAGTTTAAAATGAATAAAGCTACAAATAATAAAAATGTTATGAATAACTAACCAGCTGACCTTTTATAACCTAAGTGTTTTAGACACAATGAAATACTTAATTATTGTTAGGTCCATTATTTTGTTAAAGGTGTAGTACAGATAAGCTGTACTTGTCCTATGGATCATAGAAGTGCAGTTCGTTCTGCACTCCTGTGACCTGTTTTCAGCAGACAGCGGGGTGAAGCTCGATGTCTGATGATGTCACAGAGCCGGTCCAGGCTCGGGCAAGAACGTGACCATATGGTCGCGTTTCGCCCACATGCCTGGATCGACACCCAGCTCAGCCTCTCAGCGAGCCGCTCCCGCCACAGCCCATCGCTCCAGTGAGTGCTGAAGGGGCAAAGCAGATGGCAATGACTGACAGTCACCCGCTGTCTGCTCAGTGAACTCGGAGAACCAAGTGGTCGGCGGTGTTTGATAGCACATTTCTTAGTCTTTGAGCCCATGCTGCATCCAGCTAGGTAAAAATGATTCTTACAAAAATAAATAAAACCCATACCTCTTAAATTTTTTTCAAATCATAATGTATTACCCATATTTAACTGAGAGCTTTGTCTTGCATGCATTATACAGTGCCTTGAAAAAGTATTCACACCCCCTGAAATTCTCCACATTTTGTCATGTTACAACCAAAAGCGTAAATGTATTTTATTGGGATTTCATGTGATAGACCAACATAAAGTGGCACATAATTGTAAAATGGAAGGAAAATGATAAATGATTTTCAATGTATTTTACAAATAAATATGTGAAAAGTGTGGTGTGCATTTGTATGGCGCCCCCCTGAGTCAATACTTTGTAGAACCCCCTTTCACTGCAATTACAGCTGTAATTTTTTTTGGGGATGTCTCTACCAGCTTTGCACATCTAGAGAGTGACATTTTTGCCCATTCTTCTTTGCAAAATAGCTCAAGCTCTGTCAGATTGGATGGAGAGAGTCTGTAAACAGCAATTTTCAAGTCTTGCCACAGATTCGCATTTGGAATTAGGTCTGGACTGTGACTGGGCCATTCTAACACACAGGGGCTAAATCCAGAGTCTAGTCTCGGGAGGGGCACTGCCAGAAAATACGTTTTTTTTTTGGCAGTGTTTGGCTGGTGTTTTTGGCTGGTGTTGGTGCTTCAATCATCACGGCACCATGGTTGTTATGGTGTCAGGGTGATTGAAGCGTATTATTTTTATTATTACATTGTTATATAAAATGAAATAGTTCAACTTCAACCATAATGCAGAATCAGTGGGAGCCCCGAGTGTGTCACCTGCCACCAAATGCAGATTTGTCACTTGCCACGTCACCTGCCACACGTTGCGGATTGTCACGTCGCCTGTCACCAGATGCAGATTGTCACTTGCCACGTCGCCTGCCACCAGATGCAGATTGTCACTTGCCACGTCGCCTGTCACCAGATGCAGATTATCACTTGCCACACGTTGCGGATTGTCACTTGCCACGTCGCCTGTCACTAGATGCAGGTTGTCACTTGCCACATCACCTGCCACCAGATGCAGATTTTCACTTGCCACCAGATGCAGATTGTCACTTGCCACGTCGCCTGTCACCAGATGCAGATTGTCACTTGCCACATCTCCTGCCACACATTGCGGATTGTCGCTTGCCACGTCACCTGTCACCAGATGCAGATTGTAACTTGCCATGTTACCTGCCACCAGATGTAAATTGTTACTTGCCACGTCGCCTATCACCAGATGCAGATTGTTACTTGCCACATCTTCTGCCACACATTGCGGATTGTCACTTGCCTGCTACAATTGTCACTTGCTGTGTCACTTTCCTGCTAAGGTGGTCTCTTGCTGTGTCCCAGAGTCAGGGACAGATTACCAGTCAGGCAGCAGAGAGATGATGTAATCTCTCTGCTGCCGCGGCTGCCTGCACAGTGAGGGCAGAACTGCAGGGATGCAGGGCAGGTGCCGGGCGGTGAGAGATGATGTCATCTCTCTGCTCCCCCGCCCGCCGCACAGCTGCTCACCCACTCTCTCACCCGCCCGCTCACCAACTGAGCTGCCGGGCCTGTCCGCGGAGCCGCCTGCAGGCTCTCACCAACGGAGCCACCTGCGCTCTCAACCGCGGAGCCAGCCGCCCGCCCACTCACTCACCCGCATTCTCAGAGGGGGCAATTGCCTCAATGGCCCTCCTGCTTTGATCCAAACCATTCCATTGTAGCTCTGGCTGAATGTTTAGGGCCGTTGTCCTGCTGGAAAGTGAACCTTTGTGCCTGTCTCAAGTCTTTTGAAGGCTCTAACAGGTTTTCTTCTAAGATTGTCCTCTTTTTGGCTCCATCCATCTTCCCATCAACTCTGACCAGCTTCCCTGTCCCTGCTGAAGAAAAGCATTCCCACAACATGATGCTGCCACCACCATGTTTCATGGTGGGGACGGTGTGTTCAGGGTGATGTGCAGTGTTAGTTTTCTGCCGCACTTAGCGTTTTGCTTTTAGGACAAACCGTTCAATTTTGGTCTCATCTGACCAGAACACCTTCTTCCACATATTTGCTGTGTTCTCCACATGGCTTCTCGCAAACTGCAAACAGAGCTTTTTTTTATTAAAAAAAAGTGTATTTTTTCCCAAAAAAGTGCACTTGTAAGACCACTGCACAAATACAGTGTGACAAAGTATTGCAACGACCGCCATTTTATTCTCTATGGTGTTAGAATTTTTTTTTTATAATGTTTGGGGTTCTAAGTAATTTGCTAGCAAAAAAAAATGTAAAAACAAATCTCAGAAAGAGGCTCTGTCCTTGTCAGATAGCATTGTCATCTGTAGACTTCTCATCCATCGGACAGGTCAGTATTCAACTTCAACACATTTCTTTTTTTATCCTCGAGACAGGGTTGCTATAAGCATGCAGTGTAGAATTGTAAAATGAGATCTTCTGCACAATACTAAATGCTATTTGTTTCAAAATGTTCCAGAAGAAAAAAAAATTCTATCTGCTGACATTCTCATACTTTTCGCAGAAAGAAGGAAAAGGGTAGCTGAGTAACACATGAGTCAATTTATTTTTAGTTTCACATATGGCCATAAAGTGTTCTGTATGTTTAGTAGGTGTGTTATATTTCCATGTAAAACTCATTTCACTGCCAACAAAAGGACCCTCTTAGTAACGTGCTATGAAAACTTTTTCCATTTTGTTGGTTTATAGGGGCACTGTGTATTACCAAGCCCAAAGTTCCCATCAAGTCAATCACTACTTCATACCTCCTCTTCTCAGGTTCCCCGTCGGTGTTTTGGGCTCCTCCCCCCAGCCGAGTGCCCCCATAGCAAGTTGCTTGCTATGGGGGCACTTGAACATGCTCGCTTTCGAGCTGCCTCTGTGTGTCTCTCTCCCTCTTCCCTGGCTATGATTGACAGCAGTGGGAGCCAGCCAGTGGGTCTTGTGCACGTCACCAGATTGCGATCGCTGGCATGTTAAAGGGATACTAAAGATCGTTTTTTTTTGTTTTTTGTTTTTAAACAAACATGTCATACTTACCTTCACTGTGCAGTTTGTTTTGCACAGAGTGGTCCTGATCGTCCTCTTATGGGGTCCAACGATGGCTCTCGCAGCTCCTCCCTTCAAGAGCTAACCCCTCTGGGAAGCTCTCTCCCAAATGGGTTACCTTGCGGCCGCGCTCCCGTGCGATACACTCGGCAGTCTTATGATTCAGCCCCGCCGCCGGCGCGCCGCGTCATTGATTTGATTGATAGCAGCGGGAGCCAATGGCTGCTCTGTTATCAATCATCCAATGAAGAGCCAACAAGTGCTGGGAGAAAAGCACTTTGCAGTCATAACATAACACAAAGGTTTACAACCCCTTTAAGCAAGCACATCCGCGCCGGCGCTGTTTGTCTTCTGGAGGGGGTCCGAAGAGGCCTGTCGGTAGGAAGTTCCTCGGTCATGTCCACTCTCCTCGATCCAGGGCCGACCCAGGGAGGTCAGCAAGTGTCGGACAGAGCATTGTGCCCCGAGCCCACCCAGTTGTGTGACAATAGCGAATAAATATTCGCTATTGTCTTCCTGAGTCTCCTCCCGGTGAATCCCGACTCAGGAATCAGGTCCTGAGACCTGATTGTCCGAGAGGAGAATCGATCGTATTGGCCGCCGAGGAGGCGGAGGGAGGAGACGCAGGGGAAGCCGTGCCACGCGGAAGCTGAGGAAAAGGTGAGACGCAGGGTGACCGACCGGGGGGGGGGGGGGGCGGACAAATATACCACACACCACCACTGCCTGGCAGTATTAGAAAGAGAAAGAAGAAGGGCAGCCTGGACAGGATAAAACATGTGGCAAGCACAAAAAGTGTGTGAGGCTAAATTGCACACGATATTGGGCGAGGCCTGAAAGGGATGAATGGGAGAATAAATGTTGATGCTCAGTGTGAGAAAAAAAGGCTAATGTTGGAACAAATGCCTGCCATTAATGGCTAAGAGGATTAAAAATGCCCCAGTGGAGGGGTGAGGGGACATTGGTGCTTTGTAGGGGAAAAGGGGGATACAATAATTTGTGGGGTAAGGGAAGCATTCCAGCATATGGGAACAGATTTTTTTTGGAGGCAATGAGGATGGGTTAGACCTTATAATTACTATTCTAAAAATATCAACTTCTGACACCTGCTGTAGCCTGTATACCGAAATACCTGTCCCAATAAGTATGGAAGAATTCCCACCACTGAGTTAAAATACAGATACACTTAATGTTTAGGCAGGGCTGCTATTAAATTTAGTTGCCAGGCGATAGTTGCTTTGGTCAATTGATTCTGCCCTAATTCTGGAATTGCTGCACTTCTCTCTTCTGTCACTAGGTGGTCGGGTATCTGGTGACATTAGATAAGACAAGGGCATGCAAGGACAGATTAGGAATGAATGGGGTGTCTCAGCCATTGGGCAGGGATATTCTTGGATCCCTTGGCCTGCTGGGAGAGCCTATTTATTTGGGTGGAGTCAGGTCATTGGGGGTTCTGTGCCACCTGGACGGCTGTCTGGGTGGACGTGCTGCCCTGGGCTATTGGCCGGAAGCCTTGAGGCCTATCCCAGGGACATCTGGCTGCTAGGATGTTTGAGGGCCTATCCAGAAGCTTGAAAAGCAGCGTAGGGTTGGGACTGCGGGCTTGTAGTCCAACCAAAAGTAACAGTTCTGCCGGCTGGAAAACCTGTCAGGGACCCAGCCAGTGGAGGTGACGCTTGCAGAGCATTATTGTGTGCCAAGCCAGGGACCAAGCAGGCCAGTGGGGTGATGCTTAAGGAGTATCTGTGAGTGCCAAGCAAGGGACCCAGATTGGAAGAGCTTAGGGGATCGAGTGGCAAGTGAAAGACTGGGAAATCAGTTGAGTGAAGTTCTATAATAGGAGACTGTAGAAGAAGTGAAGGAGTTCAGTGCAACCTTTGTTAGAAACTGTTACAAGATTTTTTGCCATAGGAGATAGCGTCCTACTCATGCAGACGTGGTGTCTGGTTGAATGCCTTTCCCTGCGAGACTATCTGCCTGTAGAAGTCTCAGAGTTTGCCAATTAACATTGCATCTACTTAAGGGTGTCCTGGCCCAATCCCTCTCTCCCACAGTTCTGTTTAACAGAATTCTTTGCATTCAAGAAGTGTCTGGCACCCATCAATCCACATTGCATTACACCCACCATGCCTTGTAACCCACTCTACACAGAAGGATGCCAACCGTCCCTAACTCTAGCGATCACCATTAGGCCTAAAGGTACCCAGGACTTTGCTACAAATAATTTCCAAGCTTTTTTCTGCCTTCTTTTGCCATTGCATATGTGTTATGGGGGGGGGGGGGGGGGGTGTGCAAAGGGGTTAACCACTTAAGGCCCGCCCCACGTGCATTTACTGCGGCCCTTAAAGGAGTTGTAGTTGTACATTAAACATTTTTTTTGCTGAAATTACTGTATACTGAACTGATTCCTTTTAAAAACGATTAAAAATAGATAAAAATGAATCATATAATGTATCTGTAGTTTCTAGTTTCGTTTTTGCATGTTTCCTGCTTCTCTGCTGTACAGAGCCACAGAGCCAATACAGGGCAGCGATGGTTTGGAAAACGAAACTGATTGGTGCTGTGGGGTTTTAGACACACAGAAATTACACCTCATTGATTAGTGACCACAGAGAGAAAGCTCCCAGTACCGTGGTTATCAGGAAACAGACAAACAGGAAGTGTGGAGATCAGAGAAGAATTACAGCAACTTGAGAGCAAAAACGAACAATGGGGACATGAAAACAGCACTGCATTAAGGTAAAGAAGCTATTAAGATAAAAACAATTTTTCCTTTATAAATCCTTTAAGTGCGAAATCACGCACTTTTTTGTCATCGCTGTTGTCGGCTCTGGGGCGCGCATGCGCGCCGCTGGATCCATGCTTCTGCTGTTATTGGACACAGCAAGATCCAATCAGTGGGGCTGGCAGCCACAGTGGCTGCCAGCCACACGCGATCGTTCAAATGAGAGGCAGAACGGTGGTCTGCCTTTGTAAACAAGGCAGACCGCTGTTCTGTGAGGGAGGTAAATGGAGATCTTGGGCCGGATTCAGAAAGAAATGCCTATCTTTAGGCGGGCGTAGCGTATCTCAGATACACTATGCCGCCGTAACTTAGAGCGGCAGGTCCTGTATTCACAAAGAACTTGCGCTCTAAGTTACGGCGGCATAGTGTAAATGGGCCAGCGTAAGCCCGCCTAATTCAAACTAGGCTGGTAGTGGGCGTGTTGTATGTTAATGACTCGTGACCCCACGTAAATGACGCGCTTAACGAATGGCGCATGTGCGCGCATGCTCAGTATCACGTCGAATTGTCTCCGTAAATTCTGCCCGCTCAATGCTTAGTCGACGTGAATGTAACCTACGCACATCCCCATTCACGGACGACTTACACAAACGACGTAAAACGTGTAAAATTCTACGCTGTTCCGACGTCCATACTTAACATTGGCTGCACCTCATATAGCAGGGGTAACTTTACGCCGGTCAGACAACTTACGTAAACAACGTATATTGATATGCCGGGCGCAACTACGTTCGAATGCATCCAGCGTAACTATAAGACCACAATACGCCGGCGTAGGCAAGTTACGTCGGTCGGCTGAAGCCATGTTTTCTAGCTTTGTGAATCGGCGTAAAGATGCGACGGCGCACATTTTAAATTACCTCCTTTCTGAATCCGGCCCTGTGTGTTTCTGTTAAGAAACACAGATCCCAGTTTTCCTCCAGTGTCAGCATTTCCCCCAAAGTTAGTAAGCATTCCCTGGGAGCACACTTAACCCTTTGATCACCCCTGATGTTAACCTTGCCCCTGACAGTATCATTTATACAGTGACAATGCATTTTTTTATTTATTGGATATGTATTATAGCAGTAAAACAATTGTCAGCCTTTTTTGTTTATAACGCAAAAAATAGGTGATCAAATACCACCAAAAGAAATCTCTATTTGTGGGGGAAAAAAGGACATCAATTGTATTCGTGTACAGCGTCGCACAACCACACAATTGTCAGTTAGAGTAACGCAGTGCCGAATCGCAAAAAGTGGCCTGGTCTTTGACCAGCGAAATGGTCCGGGGATTAAGTGGTAAAAGTAACGCAGTGCCGTATCAAAAAAAAAAATGGCCTGGTCAGGAAGGGGGTAAAACCTTCCAGGGCTGAAGTGGTTAATGAAAGTTGTAGACTTTAGGATTTTAGTGATTGAGTTAGAATCACTTTACCACTTAAGGACCGCCTCCTGCACATATACGTCGGCAGAATGGCACGGCTGGGCACAAGCACGTACAGGTACGTCCTCTTTAAGTGCCCAGCCGTGGGTCGCGGGCGTGCGCCCGCGGCGCGCTCCCGCGACACGGTCCGAAGCTCCGTGACCGCGGGACCGGCGGACCCGATCGCCGCTGGAGTCCCGCGATTGGTCCCCGGAGCTGTAAACACAGCTTCCCCGTTCTTCACTGTGGCGCCGTCATCGATCATGTGATCCCTTATATAGGGAACCACAATCAATGACGTCACACCTACAGCCACACCCCCCTACAGTTAGAAACACAGATAAGGTCATACATAACCCCATCAGCGCCCCCTTGTGGTTAACTCCCAAACTGCAATTGCCATTTTCACAGTAAACAATGCATTTTTTGCTGTGAAAATGACAATGGTCCCAAAAATGTGTCAAAATTGTCCGAAGTGTCCGCCATAATGTCGCAGTCACGAAAACAAATTGCTGATCACCACCATTAGTAGTAAAAAAAAAAAAATTTGATAAAAATGCAATAAAACTATCCCCTATTTTGTAAACGATATAAATTTTGCGCAAACCAACGGATAAACGCTTATTGCGTTTTTTTTTACCAAAAATAGGTAGAAGAATACGTATCGGCCTAAACTGAGGACATTTTTTTATATATATATATATATATATATATATATATATATATATATATATATATATATATATATATATATTTTTTTGGGGGGGGGGATATTTATTGTAGCAAAAAGTATTGAATTTTTTTCAAAATTGTCGCTCTATTTTTGTTTATAGCGCAAAAAATAAAAACCGTAGAGGTGATCAAATACCACCAAAAGAAAGCTCTATTTGTGGGAAAAAAAGGACCCCAATTTTGTTTTGGGAGCCACGTCGCACGACCGCGCAATTGTCTGTTAAAGCGGAAACTGGCCGGGTCCTTTAGCTGCCTAAAGGTCCGGGTCTTAAGTGGTTAAAAAGAATATCATAAAAAAAAAAAAAAAAAAGCAGCAGCGTTTAAAACCCTAGCTCACTGTTAAAAAAAGAAAAAGCTTCCACTCTTGCTGTACATGTCAGTGAAAAAAAAAAAGAGATGGCAGAAATTTTCATTCCACTTATAAATTCTTGAGTGCATTTGGGAAATAAAGCTAGATTCTGCTTATTATGGGAACACTTCCTCTATTCCTTGTAATGCATTGTGTAGGTGAGCCCCAGTGTTAAATGATACGTTATAAGGCTCACGAGTTGCTAGGTTAATGGGGTTAATTGTGCGTGGCCTGTGGTCTGATGCATGCGGCTCTCTCTATGAGTCAAAGAAACTCTCAGGTTGATCTCCATGGGGGCGGTGAGATGATTGTGGGGGTGGAATGCCGCTCACTTACAGCGCAAAGCTTTTTTTCTTTAATAGGACAATCTTATTTTATTTTTTGTACACAAAAGAAAAAAAAACATCAGTATGTGTAGGGTAAGAAAAAACTAACATATTCAAATGTATTTTATAATGTTTAATTATATTTATGAACTATTTTATGTATTATTTCATGTATTGTAAGGTTAGTTGTTATTATTACTACTGATACTATTATAATTATTATTATCTATTAAATATTAATAAGATTATAACTTTATAGTGTTACCTTCTACTACCAGCAGCCATAGGTGTGCGCAGACCATGGCATTATGGTGTGCACACAAATCTCAATATAGATATCAGTAGAGCAGTGGATAGGGTCAGTAGGGAGAGATTGATGTCAGTAGTTTATTTTTCACAATTTAATTTAATTTTATATTATTATTAAAAAATGTTATACAATTTTTTAGGAGCTCCACTGGGGGGCTTTGGCGAGATATCAGAGGTCTAAACAGACCCCTGATGTCTCACTTTTATGACAGAGATTCCCCAGTCCCTTTTGCAGCCAAGCAGCAGAGGGAATCTGTGCAGCACAGCATGATTAGGGTGTGCCCAGACACACCTGGCACACCCTGCTGCGCACGCCTATGCCAGGAGCTATGAATTCCATCATTATCAATTAACTACTAGCCGACCGGGCACCGTCATTATACGGCGGCATTTTGGCTCTCCTGGGCTCTTTGAGCCGCCACTAGGGGCCCCCGACTCCCGTGCGTGTGCCCGGCGGGCTCGATCGCCGCCGGGCACACGCGATCGATCGTTACAGAGCGGGGACCGGGTGCTGTGTGTGTAAACACACAGCTCTCGGTCGTGTCAGCGGGGGAAATGCTGATCTTCTGTTCATACAATGTATGAACAGAGGATCAGTGTTTCCCCTAGTGAGGCCACCCCCCCCCCCCACAGTAAGAACACACAAGGGACTTACTTAACCCCTTCCCCGCCCCCTAGTGTTAACCCCTTCACTGCCAGTGGCATTTTTATAGTAATCCAATGCATTTTTATAGCACTAATCGCTATAAAAATGCCAATGGTCCCAAAAATGTGTCAAAAGTGTCCGAAGTGTCCGCCATAATGTCGCAGTACCGAAAAAAAATCGCTGATCGCCGCCATTACTAGTAAAAAAATATATTAATAAAAATGCCATAAAAATACCCCCTATTTTGTAAACGCTATAACTTTTGCGCAAACCAATCAATAAACGCTTATTGCGATTTTTTTTTACGAAAAATATGTAGAAGAATACGTATCGGCCTAAACTGAGGAAAGCAGACCGCCACCCCCCCTCCGCTCCTCTGTCTCTTCCTCCCCGCAGAGCTCACCTCCTCTCCCTCCCCGCAGCGCTCACCTGGGGGGGAACAGAGAATCAGGGGGAGGAGCAGAGGAGCATGGGGGAGGGGAAAGACAGCTGACAACAGCGTCCTGGCACGCGAAACATGTCAGTCACGGCTCACCAGTACAATCTTTGATGCCCCTATATGTTTGCAGCAAGCACACTGCAGCTGATGTGTAGTGCCGACACTCGGGAAATCCTCTCAGTGACACTAGCGCCAGCATCTCTACTGCTCGTTTTCTGCCCACACTGATTGGTGCTTTGAGTCACCTGACGCTGGATCGAAGGTGTCCGGACACCTCCTGCTCTCTGTGTGACTCCATCAGGCTACCATCCCCCTTTCCTCGCTCCCGTGTGACGCGGCTGCGTCACTGAACCGGCTTGGTGGCTCCCCTCCAGGACTTCCCCTGCCGCTGGAGATCTCTGTTTGCGAGGAAGGTTTCCTTTCCATCAGCCCCTGAGCTAGTGGTCTTTAAACGGCAGTATCCATCTCTGCATGGATATAACTTCTACATCTGCTCCCAGTGTGGCTGTCATCATCCCACCAACGGATTCCATCTCCCTGCATTGAGACGTAGAAGCGGCTGCTTTTGTTGAGGTATTGTTTTACCTCTGCATACAAGTGTATGCACACTACTTGGATTCATTCCTAACATCTCCCCCGAAGTGTATGTGTTTTCACTCTACCATCTCCACGTGAACTGCTGCTTATGTTATGCGGACTATTGTTATTAGTTTTTTTTAAAAAAAATTAAAAAATTTTAATGTGCTATTTTCCTGTGTGCTATTTGTGGCTACTTCAATTTTTTTAATTTTTTCAACTTTTCAATTTTTCATGCATATATGTTTTTCCACACATTACAGACTATAAAGTGACATTCACTTAACCCTTGTGCGCTGTATGTTTTTGTTCTTTTGACTCAACAGCTATGGACTGGGAGTTTCTCACTTCTGCCTAAACTTGTCCCATAAGGGGGGGCACGGAACTGATACTTTGCCCGGGGTGAAATAATGTCTAGCTTCCCCACTGGTACTGCCTATAAAAGTACCAGTACCAACCGTTCTACTCTAATAAAGTAGAACGGCTAGTGGCTAGTGAAGGGGGAGAGGGGGCTTGGGGAGTTGTCTGGCCGCCATAGGAGAGACATGTCAAAGTGGGCCAGTCTGGATGAAGTCCAGGGCCAAATTTTTGTCCCAGTCCAGCCCTGCCTGCAAACTACCTGAAGGAGATCCAGGCCAAAGTCTGTCAAGGAGGATCACCTCTGCTACCTCAATCCTAAGGAGGGTCTGTGGCAGAGACTTTTCCTCTAAGTTCCGAGTGATACTCTGGCTGCCAGGTCAGTGAGAGAGGCCTGTCCAGGTACGTTATACCCACTCCAGCTGGAGTGGCGAAGAAGACTTATGCCGCGTACACACGGTCATTTTTTGTCTTGTAAAAAACGTTTTTTCTCATAAAAAATAAAACAACTTTTTTCAAACTTCATTTTAAAAAACGACGTTGCCTACACACCATCGTTTTTCAAAATGCTCTAGCAAAGCGCGGTTACGTTCAGCACGTACGGCGCCACTCTGTTCCATGCAAGCTTGCGTCATAACTTGCTTCTGAGCATGCACGGGTTTAAAAACGTTGTTTTAAACGTCGTTTTAGCCTACACACGATAATTTTTTATGACACAAAAAACAACGTTTTAAAAAAACGACATCAAAAATTGAAGCATGTTCGAAATTTTTTTTGTTGTTTTTCAGAAGACATAAAACAACGTTTTCCCCACACACAGTCATTTTAAATGATGTTTTTAAAAATGTTGTGTTTTTTCATCACAAAAAACTACCGTGTGTACGCGGCATAAGTGTTGTTGGGAGCAGGACTGTTTCCCTATTGTTACGCCTGAGTCTGCTGTTTCTTCTTCTACTGCATCTTTACTCTTCACCACAAGTTTTATTGTTTTTACCCGGCTGGGTAATAAAGAGCACAGCAAAAGACATCTGTCGTGGACATCTGTCGTGGACATTCCGTTACTGCTGCATTCACCATACACCCCTAGATGGCGGTAACATGCCACCCAAAACAAACCAGCAGCTCCTTTGGGGGTAGTGCTACACAGCAAAACCTTGGATTGTGAGCATAATTAATTCCAGAAGCATGCTTGTAATCCAAAGCACTTGTATATCAAAGCAAATTTGCCCATAAGAAATAATGGAAACTCAAATGATTCGTTCCACAACCATTTATTCATAAGTCTTTCAGTTTATAGTCCATATAAAAAGATTATAGCAATGTGACAGGTTGTGTAACTATGAAATGTCCATCCACAAATGGAAGACTCCACAAGGGGATTAGAAGTAAAATCCAGCAGGAGCTCCAGAGTATAAAAGAGAAGAGAGGTGCCTCTAAGTGTAGCGATATGGTTACTAAATGTTGTACCTTCATTAAATGTAACCATATTTATACACTTAGAGGTGTCTCTCTTCTCTTTTATACTCAGTTGTGACATCGCTTGTATATCAAGTCAAAAACTATTAAACATTTTTGCTTGTCTTGCAAAACGCTCTCAAACCAAGGTTTTACTGTATCTGTACATCAAATTGACCATTTGTCAAGTCCTAGATTCCACCATTGCATACATTCACTCAATAGACATATGTGGCAAATGTGATTCCTAATGTATGTTTTGAATATATGCCCATAGGTTAAAGTGGTTGTAAAGGCTCAAGGTGTTTCACCTCCGATCACCAGAGACCACCTAATATCAGAGTACACTGTGTTCCCCTTTACATCAGACTTCCCACTTACATCAGGGTCTGTCACATTGTTCTTTACATCAGAGTTCCCCCTTCACATCAGGGTTCGCAGAGTTCTCACTTGCACTGTAAGGGGGAATCCTGCAGACTCTGATGTAAAGGGGAATACCGGGAACTCAGATGTGGGGAGGACTCTGGTGACCAGAGACCACCTTCCGCAGAGCGAATACACTAAGGTAAGGGGGAACCTTTATATCAGTGACCCCTTACATTATTGTATTCACTCCCCCCTTACATCAGTGACCTCCCCGCCCCCCCCCCCCCCCCTCAGACTGGCCTGGCGGCGCTGTCACTGACCTCTTCTCAGGTGCACCAAGCAGGGCTTGATTCCTCTCCAGACCCCCTCAGAGACTGCATACATCATAAAAGACAGGAGATGGTCGGTCAGAGATTGCAGACATGATACAGAAGGCGGGCAGAGGATGCGCACATTATACAAGAGGAGGTCACAGGATGCGCACAGGATACAAGATGAGGTCACAGGATGCGCACAGGATACAAGATGAGGTCACAGGATGCGCACAGGATACAAGAGGCGGTCACAGGATGCGCACAGGATACAGGAGGAGGTCGCATGATGCGCACAGGATACAGGAGGAGGTATCAGGATGCGCAAAGGATACAAGAGGAGGTCACAGGATGCACACAGGATACAAGAGGAGGTCACAGGATGCGCACAGGATATAAGAGTAGGTCACAGGATGCACACAGGATACAAGAGGAGGTCACAGGATGCGCACAGGATACAAGAGGAGGTCACAGGATGCGCACAGGATACAAGAGGAGGTCACAGGACGCGCACAGGATACAAGAGGAGGTCACAGGACGCGCACAGGATACAAGAGGAGGTCACAGGATGCGCACAGGATACAAGAGGAGGTCACAGGATGCGCACAGGATACAAGAGAAGATCACAGGATGCGCACAGGATACAGGAGGAGGTCACAGGATACAATAGGAGGTCACAGGTTGCGCACAGGATACAAGAGGAGGTCACAGGATGCACTCAGGATACAGGAGGAGGTCACAGGATGCGCACAAGATACAGGAGGAGGTCACAGAATGCGCACAGGATACAGGAGGAGGTCACAGAATGCGCACAGGATACAGGAGGAGGTCACAGGATGCGCACAGGATACAGGAGGAGGTCACAGGATGCACACAGGATACAGGAGGAGGTCACAGGATGCGCACAGGATACAGGAGGAGGTCACAGGATGCGCACAGGATCCGCAGAGCGAATACACTAAGGTAAGGGGGAACCTTTATATCAGTGACCCCTTACATTATTGTATTCACTCCCCCCTTACATCAGTGACCTCCCCGCCCCCCCCCCCCCTCAGACTGGCCTGGCGGCGCTGTCACTGACCTCTTCTCAGGTGCACCAAGCAGGGCTTGATTCCTCTCCAGACCCCCTCAGAGACTGCATACATCATAAAAGACAGGAGATGGTCGGTCAGAGATTGCAGACATGATACAGAAGGCGGGCAGAGGATGCGCACATTATACAAGAGGAGGTCACAGGATGCGCACAGGATACAAGATGAGGTCACAGGATGCGCACAGGATACAAGAGGCGGTCACAGGATGCGCACAGGATACAGGAGGAGGTCACAGGATGCGCACAGGATACAGGAGGAGGTCACAGGATGCGCACAGGATACAGGAGGAGGTCACAGGATGCGCACAGGATACAGGAGGAGGTCACAGGATGCGCACAGGATACAGGAGGAGGTCATAGGATGCGCACAGTATACGCACAGGATACAGGAGGAGGTCACAGGATGCGCACAGGATACAGAAGGTGGTCACAGGATGCGCACAGGATACAAGAGGAGGTCACAGGATGCGCACAGGATACAAGAGGAGGTCACAGGATGCGCACAGGATACAAGAGAAGATCACAGGATGCGCACAGGATACAGGAGGAGGTCACAGGATACAAGAGGAGGTCACAGGTTGCGCACAGGATACAAGAGGAGGTCACAGGATGCACTCAGGATACAGGAGGAGGTCACAGGATGCGCACAAGATACAGGAGGAGGTCACAGAATGCGCACAGGATACAGGAGGAGGTCACAGAATGCGCACAGGATACAGGAGGAGGTCACAGGATGCGCACAGGATACAGGAGGAGGTCACAGGATGCGCACAGGATACAGGAGGAGGTCACAGAATGCGCACAGGATACAGGAGGAGGTCACAGGATGCACACAGGATACAGGAGGAGGTCACAGGATGCGCACAGGATACAGGAGGAGGTCACAGGATGCGCACAGGATACAGGAGGAGGTCACAGGATGCGCACAGGATACAGGAGGAGGTCACAGGATGCGCACAGGATACAGGAGGAGGTCACAGGATGCGCACAGTATACGCACAGGATACAGGAGGAGGTCACAGGATGCGCACAGGATACAGAAGGTGGTCACAGGATGCGCACAGGATACAGAAGGTGGTCACAGGATGCGCACAGGATGCGCACAGGATACAGGAGGAGGTCACAGGATGGGCACAGGATCCAGAAGGCAGTCAGAGAATGTGCACAGAATACAGGAGATGGTCAAAGCATGCGCACAGGATACAGGAGGCGGTCAGAGCATGCGCACAGGATACATGAGATGTCAGAGCATGCTCACAGGATACAGGAGGAGGCGCACAGGATACAGGAGGAGGTCAGAGGAGGCGCACAGTATACAGGAGGAGGTCAGAGGAGGCGGTCAGAGGATGCGGACAGGATACAGGAGGCGGTCAGAGGATGCTGACAGGATACAGGAGGCAGTCAGAGGATGCGGACAGGATACAGGAGACGTTCAGAGCATGTGCACAGGATACAGAAGACGTTCAGAGCATGTGCACAGGATACAGGAGAGAAAGTACCCTGTTTTTACAGGCAGTTGGCAACTAAGGCTATACATATACATAGCAAGGATGATTCTGTGCTAAGGGCATACTCACTGTGCACTCCCAGCACACAGACAGAGCTATCAAAGACATCTCTTGATCCGGACTATCAGTAGCCGGCAAGACAGCCAATCCCAATGGTCACATGATTGCTGACTCGGCTTTTTCATTGGTGCTACATATTTGTGAATCTCACCTTGTGCTGGGAGCACGCCGCACGGCCAGCACAGAGATCGGGGTCTCACAGAGAACCCTGGGCCTCAGACTCATAATCGGGACCCAGAACTCCAGGTCACCTGATCGCTGTGAAAGCCTCTGATTGGCTATAACAGTGATCAGTCACTGCAAAGCCCGCCCCTGTTTTTTTTTTTTCTGTGAATGGATGAGAGAGAGGCATTGTAAAAAAAAATGTGAGTAAAAAAATAAAATAAATAACAATAATTATAAAAAATAAATAAAAAAAAACACCTAGACCAAGGTTTGATCTAGGTCAGTGCCAGGGTTAGTGTTCAGGTCATGGTCACTGGTCGGGGTCAAAGGTCAGGGTCAGTTATTTTTTGGACAGGCTTTTTTGTATCAGTGTCAATGTCAGTGTGTTTTAGTTAGGATAAAAAAATCGAAATGTGCACTGTTGTTTTTGGGCTGTACTGCGGGTACAAGCAACAACTAACATATACATATGTGGTATAGCCGTGATCGTCAGGAGCAAGAGAATTTAATTTGGGTTGTTTTTTGGTGGAAGGTTATGGTAGTAACAAGAAATATACAGATACATTTAATTTTTTTATTTTTTTTTACTATTTTGGGCCAGTTTTCCTTTGATAATATAAAAAAAACAATAAAAAAACAGGAGATACCCATTACCGTTTACCACCAACAGAAAGACAGAAGGTGTACGTTTATCAGAGATAATTTATCTAATTTCAGTTCTCAGAGAAAAATCTTCTCCTCTGGCACCCTGTTTATGAAGTGGAGAACATTTGTTCTTAGAAGGAGACAAGAGGAGAAGAATTTCCTCTCAGAACACCTGAGATCTGAGTAGAGGGGGGAGGGGCTGCCTGTGATCTCCTGAGACACCTGTGTGATTACAGAGCAGCTGAGTTCTAAAAGTGAAACCAACGTTAAAAAGGTAGTGTAATTACATGAAAATAATAAGCACTGGCGCTTTTCTAAGACCCCTTTCACACTGGAGGCGTTTTTCAGGCTTTTTTTTACTGCAAAAAACAGAGCCTGAAAAAAGCCTCATCTGCTCTGGCAGGGCGTCAAAAAAAGCCCTGCAAGCAGCTTCTTTGCAGCGCTTTAGGAGCGGTGAATACACCACTCCTAAAGGGTCCCCTGCCTACTGAAATCAATGGGCAGCGCCACCAAAGCGCCTGCAAAGCGTCACGGGCACAGCGATTTGCAGGTGCTTTTAACCTTTTATTCAGCGGCCAGCAGGGGTTAAAAGCACACCGCTAGGGCCCAAAAAGCGCAACAAAAACTACAGTAAAACAGTTTTACCGCTGACGCCCAGGCACTTTCAATGTGAAAGGGCTCTAACTCACCGTTTTTTTTACACACATTTTGGCACATTCTTTAAATGTGTATTTTGGCCTTTTTTTTTTTGCTCTTTTTGGCATTATTGTCCGGGATTTTTAAGTATTTTTTTATTGCGCATCTAGCCGTGTTTTTTTTTAATTGTGTATTTTGGCGCTTTTTTAACCACTAAAGCCCCGGACCATTTTGTTGCTAAAGGACCAGCAGAAGTGATCAAATACCACCAAACGAAAGCTCTATTTGTGGGGGGAAAAAACATAAAGATTTCATTTGGGTACAGTGTTGCATGACCGCGCAAGCGGCTAGCAGGGGTTAAAAGCACACCGCTAGGGCCCGGGGTCATTCAAAGTGCAACCGCGCTGAAAACTAAGAAATTGGTCTGGGCAGGAAGGGGGTGAAAATGCCCTGTATGTAAGGGGTTAAAGCAAAATGTAAATATTGCTTTTTTTCCAAATTTTCGCTCTATTTTTGTTTATAGCGCAAAAAATAAAAAACGCAGAGGTGATCAAATACCACCAAAAGAAAGGTCTTTTTGTAGGAAAAAAAGAACGCCAATTTTGTCTGGGAGCCATGGCGCACGACCACGCAATTATCAGTTAAAGCGACGCAGTGCCGAATCGCAAAAAGTGGCCTGGTCCTTTAGCTTAAGTGGTTAAGTAGTATATATATCTAGGGTAATAAAAAACGTTGATTAAAACAAAAATTGTGATAAATGAAAATTTGAAGAATAGAATATTCCTAAATAAGGGAGACATGGTATAGCTAGGGGGAAATCGATAATTTTTCCAGGTCCAAGTTCCGGCAACTGCCATTCACCTTTACACAGATGACCAGTTTATGAAGTTGAGATCTGAAGATCCTATTGGTCATCTCTGTAAAATATCTCCTCCCAGATTCTCCAGATCAGAGGTGGAGAATATGAGTGAGAAGCCGCCGTGATCTTCCTAATATCAGCAATAGCAAGCTTAAAGATTGATATAAATTATAATTATACATGTTTATGTGTGTATATATGTGTTAGTACAAACATACACAGTATAGTTATAGTGTATTTTCTTTTAGGACTTATTCACATCTGAGCAATGCAGAATTGCGCACACAATATAAACATCCCTTGTAATAGGAATGGTGTGTGACAGGTCCTCTTTATGGAGAGTTGCGGGGTCAATAAGACCCCACCTCTCTCCTCCAGGCTGGAAAGCATAAGATTGTGAAAAAAAATCACCGATCTCATGCTTACTAGCCGCAATCGCAGCTTTGTTTACTTTTGGGAACCCGGGCGTGACATCATCACATCACGCCCGGGCCTCCAACGGTCATAGCGATGACTGGTGACCATGACCATCTGGTCACCAGTCATTTCTATGCTTCCCATCCGGCGCCGGACGATTCTTTCTCTGGGCTCCCGATGGCACAGGAGAGCCTGGAGAAGCGCCGGCGGAAGGGGGGGATGTCCCCTCCCTCCGCCTATAAGAACGATCAATCGGTGGAAACGCCGCTATGAGCATTCTTATGGTGCAAGGGAATCGCCGCCGGGAAATAATAATATCTGAATGATGCCTCTAGCTGCAGGTATCATTCAGATATTCCCTCACAAAGCCCAGAACTTCATAGGACGTCCACCCAGGATGGGAGATCCCATCTGTGGACGTCATATGACTATGGGCCGGTATTAAAGTGGTTAAGCTAGTGCATTGTTGGTTCACTTACCTTTTCCTTCGATTTCCTTTCTAAATGTTTTTTTTCTTTGTCTGAATTTCTCATTTCCTGTTTCTCCTCAGTAAGCTTGCCCCCATCATCTGAGCGGTGGTTATTCAGCCAGAACAGCTTACTGAGGAGGAACAGAAAGTGAGAAATTCAGACAAAGAAAAAAAAACATTTAGAAGGGAAGTCGAAGGAAAAGGTAAGTGAACCAACAATGCACTAGCTTAAAGGAACCTATTTAGAAAATAAAAAACAAACCTTTACAACCCCTTTAACCACTTAAGGACCGCCTCCTGCACATATACGTCGGCAGAATGGCACGGCTGGGCACATGTACGTCCTGTACTAGTACCCAGCCGTGGGTCGTGGCGTAGGGTTGCCACCTCATCCCTTTAAAACAGAACACATATGAATTACACAGGTTCTGTGGCTGATTTAATTTAGATAAGGCTCCACTTGAGTTCAATTACCACCTTAATCAGCCACAGAACCTGTGTAATTCATATGTGTTCTGTTTTAAATGGATGAGGTGGCAACCCTAGTCGTGGGCGCGTGCCCGCGACCCGGCCTGAAGCTCCGGGACCGCGGGACCCGCGGACCCGATCGCCCCCCGGAGCTGAAGAACGGGGAGAGACGTTTGTAAACACGGCTTCCCCGTTCTTCATTGTGGCGGCAGCATCGATCGTGTCATCCCTTTTATAGGGGGACACAATCGATGACGTCACACCTACAGCCACACCCCCCTACAGTTGTAAACACACTTCAGGTCTAACATAACACCATCATTTTTTGCTGTGAAAATGACAATGGTCCCAAAAATGTGTCAAAATTGTCCGAAGTGTCCGCCATAATGTCGCAGACACGAAAAAAATCGCTGGTCGCCGCCATTAGTACTAAAAAAAAAAAATTTATAAAAATGCAATAAAACTATCCCCTATTTTGTAAACGCTATACATTTTGCGCAAACCAACCGATAAACGCTTATTGCGATTTTTTTTTTACCAAAAATAGGTATCGGCCTAAACTGAGGAAAAAATGTATTTTTATATATATTTTTGGGGGATATTTATTATAGCAAAAAGTAAAAAATATTGATTTTTTTTCAAAATTGTCTCTCTATTTTTGTTTATAGCGCAAAAAATAAAAACCGCAGAGGTGATCAAATACCACCAAAAGAAAGCTCTATTTGTGGGGAAAAAAGGACGCCAATTTTGTTTGGGAGCCACGTCGCACGACCGGGCAATTGTCAGTTAAATCGACGCAGTGCCGAATCGCAAAAAGGGGCAAGGTCCTTTAGCTGCATTTTGGTCCGGGTCTTAAGTGATTAAGGAAGGGAACAAATGTATAAGGCTGCATTCACACTATAGCGTACTGAATCGTGGCGTTTTGTCCCGCGAATTGCGGCGGCAAATAGCGGCGTTTTGTACCGCGATTCGCTGCGACAAAACGCCGCGATTGTGAATGCAGCCTGTGACCCCCTCTATGGAGATGGTTCACATCTCCTAGCCGAACGCCGAAAGACGCCTGAAAAAAAGGTCCGGGACCTTTTTTCAGGCGGCAGGCGGCAGGCGTCCGGCGTGGAGATGTGAACCATCTCCATAGAAGGCAATGCTAAAGCATCCGTCTGGCGTGTCGGGGCGGCAGCGGCGTTCGCACTACAGGCGTATATACGCCTAGGTGTGAACGGGGCCTTAGTGTTGTGGTTGTGATGAAATGATTATTAATGTAATTTTATGGAAGATTCTGAGAGAGTAGACAAATGTAAGTTGTGAAATGTATATTTGGATATGGAAAAACAATTAGTAAAGAAATAATAAAAAAAAAACTTGTGCATTGAAAAAATTCACAATGCTCCATGGCCAAAAAAAAATTATTTGGCTTTTTGGCCCTTTTTTATGTGCATTTTGGTACTGTTTTTGATGCACTGTTGCTGCTTTTTTCAACAAACATTTTCTCTTGTTTTTTTAAATACATTTTAGCACATTTTTATGTGCATTTTGGTGCTTTTATAACATGTATTTTTTACTTGCGTTTTAGCGTGCATTCCAGAAACACATGCAAAATGTATGATATGCTTGCGGTGCAATTGATTGTTAATGCCATCCCAAAATGCGTGTTAAAATAACCTGTGCCAAAGTGTGCGCTAAAGGGCCAAAATGTGTGTTTAAAAAAAGCTCCAAAATGCACAATAAAAAAAAAACACATCCAGATGCGCATTAAAAAACTGCAAAATGCTCATAAATAATGCCAAAATTAGGAATTAAAAAGGGCCAAGATGCACATTTAAAGAATGTGCCAAAATGTGTGTAAAAAAACTGTGAGTTAAAAAAATGCACTTATTATTTTCATGTAATTACACGCTCTTTTTAACTTTGGTTTCACTTTTAGAACTTAGCTGCTCTGTAATCACACAGGTGTCTCAGGAGATCACAGGCACCCCTCCCCCTTCTACTCAGATCTCAGGTGTTCTCAGAGGAAAATCTTCTCCTCTTGTCTCCTTCTGAGAACAAACGTTCTCCACTTCATAAACAGGGTGCCAGAGGAGAAGATTTTTCTCTGAGAACTAAAATGAGATAAATTATCTCTGTTTGATAAACGTAAAACAAAATGCGGTATAATTCACCTGGGTACACAAAGTAGTAGTGATGATGTACACAGTTTTACTAACACATGTTAAAGTTTCACAGTCATTTAGATTTGCTTTGCCCTTAGGTGTGAAGGGGTTAAAGCATCGGTCTCAAACTGCTGGAAGGCCGCCAGTTTGAGACCCCTGGGTTAAAGGAACTTACAACTTTAAAAACTCACCATGCCTCTTACTAAATACCTTGGACTGTCTACTTTCCAAAAAAGGGGGTCATTTGGGGGGTATGTGTACTGTCCTGGCATTTTTGGGCCAGTCGGTACATCAGGATTGATACATTTTCAGATATAATCACAATTTTCAGATATAATTACTCCATAGTTTGTGGACTGTATACCTTTCCTACAGACTAAAAAAAAGGAAAATTTATTATCATACTTACCGTAATTTTCCTTTCCTGATGGACTCCATGGCAGCCTACGTGTGGGTTAATCCCGCCTCCTCTCCATTGTGATAGGACCCCATACCCATAAAAGTTGACTCACCGCCCAGTACTGGTGTTCCGTAACTATCCCGACTCCATAATTTCAGGGTGGGAACTCCGTCTGCCATGGAGTCCATCAGGAAAGGAAAATTACGGTAAGTATGATAATAAATTTTCCTTTTTCCTGACTGACTCCATGGCAGCCTACGTGTGGGAAATAACTAGCCAGACCACACGGGTGGGTATGCTGAACAAAAATAAATTTTAATTTGTCCCGTCAACTGACAAAACTGATAAACCGAAATTCACAGAGGAAAGAGATGCAGGCTCAACACAGTATTGGGACATAAAGGTATTTATAGAAGACCAAGAGGCCGCTCTGCAGATGACATCTGGAGCCACGTGACGAGCTGCCGCCCAGGAGGCTGCCATCCCTCTGGTAGAGTGAGCTGTCACCGCCTGCGGAGGAGCCAAGCCCTTCGCCCTATAAGCCTGCTGTATTGTCTGAACGATCCAGGCCGCGATTGTTCTGGCAGAAGCCTTTTTCCCTCTGTTACTGCCTGAGTGCAGGATAAACAAATGATCGGAACGTCTAAAGGGGGACGTCATCTGGATGTATTCAGAAAGGATCTTGCCCATGTCTAGAGGGTGAGTCTCGTTGGAATCCGAAGACCTGAAAGTAGGGAGGACAACTTCTTGATTCTCATGAAAGACAGACGAAACCTTCGGATTTGAACCCAGCATGGGTATCAAAACCACTCGATCCGGGAAGAACGTAAGGAATGGCTCTTTGTGACCAAGAGACCCGATCTCCGATACTCTTTTGGCCGAGGTGATGGCGACCAAGAATGCCACTTTGGCTGAGAAGTCCTTTATAGAGGACGGGGAAGGCCCCGATGTACTGAGCCCACTCAGAAAATCCAGGACTAGTGGGAGATCCCACTTGGGAAATCTTGGCTTCCTTTGAGGTCTCAACCTTGACGCCCCTCGAAAGAACTGTTTGACTAGTGGGTGTACTGCCCACGAAATTCCAGAGAAGGCCGACAGGGCCGAGATTTGAACTCTCAATGAACTTACGGATAGGGGAAGATCTAACCCCGTTTGGAGAAAACTCAATACATCTTGGATTTCTGGATTCCTAAAGGACCTGCCTGAGGTCGTAGAGAATTCTACAAATTTAGCCCAAATTCTTCCGTAGACTCTGTTCGTGCTTGCCCTTCTCGAGCTCATCAGCGTGGAGATCACCCCAGAGGCGCAACCAAGGGACTCCAGCCTCTCCCTCTCAAGAACCAGACCGTTAGTTTCATCAGAGCCGGACAGGGGTGTAGGAGTGAACCCTGAGAGAGAAGGTCCGGTCTGACTGGTAGAGGTACTGGGTCCCGATAGCTCAGTTGGACCAGGAGAGGGAACCATGGCCTGTTCGGCCAGTAGGGAGCCACTAGCGTCACTTCGACCTCTTCTGCTTGAAGTCTCCGTAGAAATTTCAGTATTACTGGGATCGGGGGAAAAGCATACGCCCTCTGAAAACTCCACCGATCCGTCAAGGCATCCATCCCGATCGCCTGACTGCAATGACCTCTCAAATAGAACTTCTCCATCTTGGCATTGTGCTGGGAAGCAAAAAGATCTACTTGGGGACTGACTCCCAGAGACAGGATCCATTGGAATGATTGAATGTGGAGAGACCACTCGTTGATAGCCACCTGAGTGCGTGAAAGAAAGTCTGCCTGGGAGTTCTGTACTCCGGGAATAAAGACTGCTGTCAGGTTGACCAGGTTTTCCTGTGCCCACTTCATGATGGGTTCGACTTCCCGTAGAAGAGATGAACTCCGTGTCCCTCCTTGTCTCTTGACATAGGACACCGCTGTGGTGTTGTCCATCCTCAACAGTACCGACTCTCCCTTCAGGAGTTGGGAGAAGGACTGGAGGGCACACCAGGCTGCTCGAAGCTCTAGGATGTTCGAGCCCGGATTGCGGAGGCGAGCATCCCATCTGCCTTGCGCCATGTTTGTACCACACAGGGCCCCCCAGCCGTAGCCACTGGCATCGGTCGTCACTGTGACCCAGGAGACTGGGGCGATAGAATGGCACTTCCGTAGGTTTTTTGGCTGAAGCCACCAGAAGAGGCTGTTCCTCATAGAAGTTGAGATGCGAATCTGCTGATTCTTGTTGCCTGACTTCCACTGCCTGAGGAAGCCGGACTGGAAGGGACGTAGTCTCCACAATGCCCATTTCACCATGGGGGTTGTGGAGACCATTGTTCTGATGATCTTTAGACATTGGAACGCCTTCAGATGGCGGGTGTCTAGAGCCCGAGAAATCCTCTCCTGAACCACAGGGATCTTTTCCAGCGGAAGAGAGATGGTTTTCTTCACTGTGTCGAACTGGGCCCCCAGATATACTAGGCATTGAGTTGGTTCCAAATGGCTTTTCGTTAGGTTCAGGAGCCAACCGAATTCGGACAGGATCGAGATTACCTGATCTCTTTGCGCTAAGAGCTGAGTTTTGTCCTGGGCTAGGACAAGGAGGTCGTCTAGATAATGATAAAGTCTTATCCTTTTCAATCTGATGAAGGCCACCACTGCCAACAGGGTTTTGGTGAAGACTCGCGGTGAGGTTGTCAGCCCAAAGGGTAGGCACACAAATTGAAGGTGTTCTTGTCCAACGTGGAACCTGAGATATTTCTGGAGCTCGATTGCCACCGGAACGTGGAAATAAGCGTCCTTCAAATCTATCGAGATCATCCAGTCGCCTGGCTGTATGGCTTGCTGGATTGTCGACAGAGTTTCCATCTTGAACCTTCTGTGTTTTATAAATTTGTTTAGATAGGTCAAATCTATGACTGGACGCCAAGCACCGCTTTTCTTCTGCACCAAGAAGAGGGGGGAGTATACTCCATGAAACTGTTCGTCCTTTGGGACGCATACTACCGCTCCTTGGGATTTGAGTAGATCCACGTAGGTTAGAAGAACCTGTCTCTGTTCCGCTGATCTTGGGAGAAGGGTGGAAATGAACCTGGGAAGAGGAATGCTGGAGAACGACCATGCGTGGCCTGATGTTACTGTCTTGATGACCCAAAAGTCCGTGATCGAGGCTGCCCAAACGTGCCGAAAGAGGAGCAGACGAGCTCCCACCCGATCCGCCTGGGCGGGCGTTGTTTCAAAAGGACTTCGCCTGATCGCGTCCACTTGACGCTTGGTTAGATGATGCTGGTTTGCGAAAAGATGCTCGACCTCTACCCCAGTTTCTTCTGAAGTTCCCGCCAGGTCTGTAGGCGCGAGCTTCCCTAGTGCGGTCCGGGCTATACCTTCGGAATTGTGGTTTCTTCTTACCGGACTGACGCCTATCCTGGGGGAGAAAACCCGATTTACCACCTGTAGCCTTAGCAATGGCGTCATCCAGCTTGTTGCCAAACAAGGATGATCCCTCAAAGGGAATCTTACACCAATTTTGTTTGGACGATGGGTCAGCGACCCAAGGGCGCAACCACAAGGCCCTCTTGGCTGTAACAGAGGACAGCATAATTCTTGCCAATAGGCGAATTAAATCGACGGATGCCTCCCCCAGAAAGGCAACTGCTAGTTTAAGTTCTGACGTAGCAGAACTTCTGGCCAGATCTTCAGAGACACCCTTAAGGAAGGAGTCCACGTTCTCCGTCCAGGCCTCCATTGCTTTGGATAAAGCTGCCAAGGCCAAAGCAGGTTTGCAGGCTGTACCAGCAAGACCGTAGATTCTTTTGAGGTCTTGATCCATCCTCCTATCAAGACCATCCTTGAAGGACACTGAATCAGCCAGTGGCAGTGTAACGTGCTTGGCCAGTCGTGTTACTGCTGCGTCTACCACAGGAATATTCTCCAGGTGCTTAACGTCATCTGCTTTGAAGGGATACAGTCTGGAGGCCTTGTTGGCCATAGAGGACCTCTTGTCTACTCTACTCCATTCTTCTTCAAAGATGCCCTTTAGTTCGGTTAACAACGGGAAACTTGGGCGCTCCTTCCCCAGGCGTTTAAAATATTTTTTCTGCTTAGCTGGGGAAGTAGATTGCTCTTCCCACAGGAGAGCCTCTTTAACCGCTTTGATGAGCGGTGTTACTTGGGAGAAATCAAACTCTAGACTCTCTTCATCGCTTTCCAGTTCACCCTCCTGGGAATCTGGTGAAGCAGCGCGAGGCTGGGAAGGACCAGGATCCTCATGGACCTCAATGGCTGGAGAACCAGACCTGATGGTACCGGTTTGACTTTGTGTGTGGGAGACATTTTCTCTCAAAGATTTTTGCACCACACGTTCCACAAGAGACTCGATACGACGATCTTCTGTCTCCTTTTCCCCAACCGCCAGGGCGTAGCATCGGTCACATAATGATTTGCCCTCCGGGACATGAGTGTCACATCCCCAGCAGGCTCTGCGATCAGAGCGACTTTCGTAGCGGTGGGAGCAGTGTCTGGAGGAGGAATGGGAACTTCTCCTCTGATGGGAAGATGTAGATGGAGATCTTCGCTTACTCTTTGATTTAGAAGAAGAGGAATGTTGATGCGGCCTGGCAAGGTCTCTGGACTGGATAGCGGCATTAGGATCAGGACCGAAAGGGCTAAAAAAGAGATATATAGGGGGAATAAGTCAGACAAGACATACACAGTGTGACTTCCACCCCTATGCCCCCCCTCACCCGCACATACCTTGTGCGTGAGGGCTGGCCACCTGTAGACGGTGACTGGTCCATAGCTTCTTGGACCTACGAAGCACTGTGACACTTATATCCAAACAAAGGTAATGGAATCCTATGATGCCAGATAAAACAAAAAGTAAAACACTGCCCCTTTAAGAAGAAAAAATGTTTTCAAAATAATACACAGTAAAGCAATCATGTAACTTTCTGAAAGAAAAACTAAGAATTAATCAATTTGCAGACTAATAATCATTATGCTTTGTAAAATAAATAGAGTGCAGGCATAACAAAAGAGGATCTATGCCTATAGTATAGGCAGATCCCCCACACTAACCTGGCCACAGATATTATCACAGGGTCAGCTGCTTGCCTGTCAGGAGAATCCCAATGTACACAGGCGAGCAGCTGATTTTTAAATCACCCGCCGGTGACGTAGGACGCTGTCCGCGTAAGCGCCTGCGCAGTGGCGAATGACTCAACGTCAACGAGTGTGGGCATTGCGCATGAGCGAGGGGCTCTGGCACTCACACCAGGAAGGGAAAAGACGGCGAGCTGGAACGCAGGAGCGCTCCAGCCGCCATACAGGCAAAAACAAACATACATATAACACAGAGGTAACTGCCATGAAAGGGATAAGACCTTGCCAGCCGGGATCCGGTGTCTTCAGCACACACAGCAACGACCGCACAGCGGAGGGGAAGTTGCTGCAAAGCTCTCCACCCGCCCATGGCTGGGATCCGAGCTGCACCGCTTAAAGTGTGCCATCCATCCAAACTTGTCTTTCGTTTGAACAACTCGTTTTCCTAGATCCATGGAGGAGGACAAAAAAGGAACACCAGTACTGGGCGGTGAGTCAACTTTTATGGGTATGGGGTCCTATCACAATGGAGAGGAGGCGGGATTAACCCACACGTAGGCTGCCATGGAGTCAGTCAGGAAATATGGTTATTTTCAGCAAAGAAATGTAGAAGAATACATTTTGGCCAACATTTATGAAGAACAATTTATTTGCAAAATTTTATAATAGAAAAAATCTTTTTCAAAATCTTTGGTCTTTTTTTGTTTATTTAACAAAAATAGTACCGTATTTTCCGGCGTATAAGACAACTTTTCAACCCCTAAAATTCTTCTTAAAAGTCGGGGGTCGTCTTATACGCCGGTAACCTAACATGCGGACCGCGGCCGTCCATTATTATTAGCCCGCGCCTCCTCCTTCTGCTGTTCCTTGATAGGCGGAACACTCAGCTTCCCAGCAGAGCCTCTGTTTAGTGTTCCGCCTATCACGGATGCCCTCTCTTCTCGGACGAGAGGACATCCGTGATAGGCGGAACACTGAACACAGTGTCTCCTGGGAAGCTGAGTGTTCCGCCTATCACGGAACAGCACGAGGAGGAGGCGCGAAGTTTTGAAAAATGGACGGCCGCGGTCTGACAGATTCTGCATGTCAGGGATAAGGTAAGGGATCGTCGAGACATGCAATGGCACAGTGAGGTATGCAGTGACACAGTGAGGCATGTAATGGAGGCACAGTGAGGCATGTAATGGAGGCACAGTGAGGCATGTAATGGAGGCACAGTGAGGCATGTAATGGTGGTACAGTGAGGCATGTAATGGTGGCACAGTCTGGCATGTAATGGTGGCACAGTGAGGTGAGGCGAGGCATGACTAGTAGGAAGGGGGTCGTCTTATAAGGTGAGTATATCCCAAAATCAACATTTTAGCTGGAAAATTAGGGGGCGTCTTATACACCGTACCAAATCTCTGCTACGCAAAGTCGGTTTTCAATAACTAGGACCTACAGTAACTGATACACTTGTTCTGATTGTGAGGAATGGCGCAACTTGTGCATTGCTCCTATTCAAGAAATAGAACTTGCATATGTCATGAAAAAACATAATTTTCCCTATGTACATATATTATAACAAATTAAATTGAGACCACTTTCACATTTCTATGTAAAAAAAATCTTAAAAATTCTCCAGATTCCACTTTATGACGGAAGTGGCTGAGCTTATAAAAATTACTTTGCATTCAGTTTTGTGTTAAGAAGTGCTTTTGGTTTCAGTGGTACTTTCATTTCCCATTCAAGTCATACTAACTGATTTCCTCTTGCAGACTGACGGTCACAGAACTGCTGTCCCTATCTGATTATCAAAATAATATTTTTACATAAATGGAATTCCCCATTCAAACTTCAACTCATATTATAACAAAATAGGAGTATTCTGTGTGTTTAAAGAATACAATGTATCCAAACATTTACAGGTTTTCATTTACACTGCATGACATTTGGAAAGAGTGGCGGAATAGGATGTACGTTTTTAAATAGTGCCATAAAATTCCAGATTACTAAAGCATTTAACATTTTTTTTTCTTTTTATGCATTAATCCCCTTTAAAGTGCTCCTTTTCCCAGACTATGGACAATAAAGTATTTGCATGTTCTACCAAACAGTAAAGAGTTTTTAAGGGCCCTTTCACGCGATCGGATCCCGCAAGGATCCGTTCCTTATATATCCGCTCCATTGATCCCCGCTGAGCCGGCAGATGACGGAAAACTGTGCAGGGACCGCCCTGTCAGATCTCTGCTCTCCCCTATGGGGGGGATCGGATGAAAACGGACCGGACGTCCGTGTTCACCCGATCTGATCTGCAGACGGATGGAAAAAATAGGATTTTCCTCCGTCTGCAGAATCAGACCATAGCGGACACCGATGAGATAGGGTGTCAGCAAGTAGAGTAATAATGTGGTGTGCATAGCATGCCGTAGCGAACAGTGGGTGTGGCCAAATTGTTCCTGTTGACATCATCACCCTGCCCCCCAGTGATGCTGAACCTGCCCCCAGATAACCGCCCACAGTGTGACTATTTTGGTTACTTGGGAAGCCACAGGCCAGTCAGGATAATTGTGTCCAGTCTGCCTGAAACCCGGACACATGGGTCAAAACCTGGACTGTCCGAGTGAATCCCAAACAGGTGGCAACCCTAGCCCAAACTCCGGCCTAGCAACTCGGGCAATACAACACATGTCCAACCAGACAGCCGTTCAGGTGGCACAGACCCCCGATCACCTGACTCCACCCAAATATATAAAAAGCCCCCCGCCCGCAGACCCCCACAACCACCGGGCAAGGGTTGTGGGGATGAGGTCCTTGTCCCCATCAACATGGGGACATGGTGCTTTGAGGGGTCACAGACCCCCAAAGCATCCTCCCAATGTTGAGGGCATGTAGCCTGGTACGGTTCAGGAGGGGGGGCGCTCTCTCGTCCCCCCCTCTTCTCCTGCGGCCTGCCAGCTTGTGTGCTCGGATAAGGGGTCTGGTGTGTATTTTTGGGGGAACTCCACGCTTTTTTTTTTTTTTTTGGAGTGGAGTTCCCTTAAAATGGATATTTGGGGTGAACTCCACGTCATTTTTTTGTTAATTAGACGCAGGGTTCCCCTTGATATCCATACCAGACCTGAAGGGCCTGGTAATTGAATTTGGGGGGACCCCCACGCATTTTTTTTATTTTTTATTGAATGACTTTTCCCTGAATTGCCGGGAGCCGACAATTCATTATAGCCGCGAGTGATTTCAAATAACTTTTTTTCCTTCAGAAATTACACTTTGTGCAGAAATCGTTCTAAGCATGGGAAGCATGCACTACTTCACAGGCATACTATACACCCCCCCCCCCCCCCCCCAGGTATGAAATTTAAAGGAATATTTCACTTTTATTGTTTCACTTTTAGCATTATTAAAATCACTGCTCCCGAAAAAAATGCAGTTTTTAAAACTTTTTTTTTGCATTGATACATGTCCCCTGGGGCAGGACCCAGGTCCCCAAACACTTTTTAGGACAATAACTTGCATATTAGCCTTTAAAATTAGCACTTTAGATGTCTCCCACAGACTTTTACAGGGTGTTCCATGGCTTTTCGAATTTGCCGCGAACACCCCAAATTGTTCGCTGTTCGCCGAACATGAGTTCGACCCGAACTCGAAGCTCATCCCTAATATGCAGTAATAAAGAAAAAGTAAAAAAAAATATTTTAATAATCCGAACAGATCCCATCCAGTCATGCAGTCTGGGTTGACAGAAAAAGGAAGTTTGCACCTCCCCCTTGCACTGGGGTAAAACTTACAAAGTATCCTTGTCTCAGTGTTGAGGGACAAGGGCCTCTTTCCTACCTCATCGTGCCCCAAAAAGGAGACAGGGTAAATCTGAAAGCCCCTTTTTGATAAAGGAGCAACCAGATACAGTATTTGCCCCCTCCTAGGAGAATGAGTACAAGGGTACATTGGCACCCTTACCTATTCACATAAAGTGTTAAAAGTAAACCAACACACCTTTAAAAACATCTTTAAAGTGTTACTTAACCCAGAACCATGCATTCACTATGTCTGATCTCCCACAGTACACAGAACAAGGACATGCAATTAATTTAGTAAATATAAACTGATAAGTACCTTTTCTCATCAGCAGTGGCGGCTGGTGCTCAAAATTTTTGGGGGGGCGCAAAGGAAAAAAAAAATTGCAGTCTCACTGTGCCCAAACGCAGCCACTG
This sequence comes from Rana temporaria, assembly GCF_905171775.1. Taxonomy (NCBI): domain Eukaryota; kingdom Metazoa; phylum Chordata; class Amphibia; order Anura; family Ranidae; genus Rana; species Rana temporaria. The sequence continues at coordinate 51,870,581 of NC_053500.1, read as the reverse complement.
TTACATGCCATCAAACGCAGCCACTGTTACATGCCATCAAACGCAGCCACTGTGCCATCAATTTTCACCACTGTGCTATGCCATCAAATGCAGCCACTGTGCCATCAATTCGTACCACTGTGCCATGCCATTAAACGCAGTCACTGTGCCATCCATTGTCACCACTGTGCCATGCCATTAAACGCAGTCACTGTGCCATCCATTGTCACCACTGTGCCATGCCATTAAACGCAGCTACTGTGCCATCCATTGTCACCACTGTGCCATGCATTGTCACCACTGTGCCATGCCATTAAACGCAGCCACTGTGCCATACATTGTCACCACTGTGCCATGCCATTAAACGCAGCCACTGTGCCATACATTGTCACCACTGTGCCATGCCATTAAACACAGTCACTGTGCCATCCATTGTCACCACTGTGCCATGCCATTAAACGCAGCTACTGTGCCATCCATTGTCACCACTGTGCCATGCATTGTCACCACTGTGCCATGCCATTAAACGCAGCCACTGTGCCATGCCATTAAACGCAGCCACTGTGCCATACATTGTCACCACTGTGCCCTTTAATGGTCACCACTGTGCCAATTGTCCCCACTGTGCCCTGTAAATTGCTTTCTTCCCCCTCCGCCCGGCACTTACCTTACTGGTTTTAGGCATCCACGTCCCACGATGTCTTCTCCCGCCCTCGATGACTGACAGGCTGTCAGGGCACTAACTCTTACCTGCCTTCCAGAACGGTGCAATCGCGGCTGTTTGCGCCGCGCGCGCGCGCGTGCGTGGTGTTGGCGCGCGCGTGCGTGGTGTTGGCGCGCGCGGGCGCCTGCAGGTGCGCGCGCACGGGCGCGCAAGATCTGTAGCTCCGTCCAGCCAATCAGAGCCCTGAGCGGGCTATTTAAACCTCTCCCTTTCCTGTGGCTAGTTGCTGGTTTGTCACAGCGCTTGTTTGGAGTGTTTCCTGGATCCTGGAAAAACCTTATCTGATCTTGTTCCTGTTTACCTGACCTTGGCTATACTCTACCGGATTGCTGCCTTCTCCTACCTTGACCTCGGCTTGCCTATTGGACTATTCTGATCTCACCTGCCCTTGACCTTTTTGGCTTGAACTTTGGACTACCCTGTTTATCTGAACTTCCTTGACCACAGCCTGTTTTCTGGATTTCCCTGTTTCCTATCAATCCTGCTTCCCGGACCTCCTGGAATTCCCTGCCATATCTTCAGCCATTCCCAAGTGGACTACTGCCTGGTTGTTCCTGTTTCACGCACCGAACCTTCACCTTCCCATCGGTACCGGTGCCTCCTGGTGCGTCTGCTCCCCTGTCCCCAATTCAGGGGGCGGACCGCGCCGGGTCGCAAAGGGAGCCACCCTCAGCATCTTGGCCTTGGTAAGTGTACTTTTGTTACTTCCTGATAGTACAAACCAGCCAGATGTCCGAGGCCGACAGGGTGCGCTCGCCTTTTGAGACGCTATGCCAACAAGTCTCAGCCCTCACCGAAGCGGTACAGAAACTTCAGGAAGGCTATCTGCATATAGACGGTCGCTTACAACAGATGAATGTCACCCCCGGATCCTCGACTGCCTCCGCAGCATTAGCTACAGGCCCTACTTCTTCTCAACCCTCTTCTGCTTCTCCAGTGCTGGTAACTCATCCTGAACCACGTGTGCCTACCCCGGAGCGATTCGCTGGCGACCGAAAGAAGTTTCGGGCATTTAAGAACGCTTGCTCCCTATATCTGACTCTTCAACCTAGGACCTTTTGTTCAGAAGCTGTAAAGGTTGGTTTCGTGATCTCCCTCCTTGCAGATGAACCACAAGCTTTGGCCCATAGTTTGTTGGAACAAGGGAGCCCGATATTAGACACCATGGACACTTTCTTTGAACACTTATCCAAGTTATACGATGATCCTCTCCGTTCAGCTACCGCAGAACTTACTCTCCATCAACTAACCCAGGGGAGGAGACCCGTAGAAGACTACGTCGCCGACTTCCGTAAATGGTCTGCTGATACAGGGTGGAATGAAACTGCCCTAAAATACCAGTTTCGCCAAGGATTGTCGCAATCCCTCAAGGACGAGCTAGCCAGAGGTGACCCACCTGCCACTCTGGAAGCCTTAATCCAATCAGCCACCCAGCTTGATCGACGTCTTCGAGAACGCCGGCAGGAACGCTTCCAGACATCCCGTCCTAATTGGGTTCCGCCTAGATTCTCACCGGCTCCTCCACCTGCTCCAGTTCCACCTGTTGCTTCGTCTTCAGATCCAGAACCAATGCAGCTCGGTCTACTCCGGGCACCTCTCACCCCTGAAGAGAGACAACGTAGACGGCAGTCCAACCTCTGCCTGTATTGTGGCGCTGCAGGACATTTTCTTCGCACCTGTCCCATAAGACCCAGTAAGTCAAGACTACCATCTTTTTTCAATTGCCATATTTCCAACTTACCACAGACTTACGTTGTACTTTTTCTTTCCCTACAGCTCCCGCAGGGGGCGGTCCGGCTGCCAGCCATCGTTGACTCCGGGGCTTGCAGCTGCTTCCTTGATTCTGCCCTAGCCCAGAAGCTGCATGTCCCATACCGGCCAAAAAACTTTCAGTTACAGATCCATCTGGCAGACGGCTCTCTACCCCGCTCTGGATTAGTTACCATGGAAACTCTGCCCATCCACGCCATCTCCGACACCGGCCATCGAGAGTATCTGTGCCTTGATCTCATTCCTTCCCCTTTATTCCCTATTATTTTGGGCTTACCCTGGCTACAAGTGCATCAACCCTCTATAGACTGGCTCAAAAAAGACATCACATTCCCTTCTGTTTTCTGTTCTCAGCATTGTCTTCCTCCCGTTAAAGCCTCCTGCTCCGCCTTGATGTCTGCACCATCGGATCTTCAACACGTTCCTGCTGCATACTCGGACTTTAAGGATGTGTTCGATAAGCAACAGGCTGACCGCCTTCCCCCACATCGGCCATACGATTGCCCCGTTGATTTACTCCCCGGTTCTAAAATCCCTTTTGGTCGAATTTTCCCACTCTCAGAGACTGAATTGGTGGCTCTAAAGGCCTATATCGATGAAAATTTAGGAAAGAAATTCATCCGCCCTTCATCTTCCCCAGCCGGGGCTGGAATCTTTTTTGTTGAGAAAAAAGATGGTTCCCTCAGGCCCTGTATCGATTACAGGGAGCTAAATAAAATCACCGTCAAAAATAGGTATCCTTTGCCCCTCATTCCGGAACTTTTTCAACGCTTCCGATCAGCCCGGATTTTCTCTAAGCTCGATCTCCGTGGGGCCTACAACCTTATCCGGATCAGGCATGGGGACGAATGGAAGACCGCTTTTAGATCAAGGTTCGGGCACTTTGAATACCTGGTAATGCCATTCGGCCTCTGCAACGCCCCTGCCACTTTCCAACATCTGGTAAATGACATCTTTCGTCAATATCTGGATGATTTTCTAGTCGTCTACTTGGACGACATCCTCATTTTTTCGGTATCACTCGAACTACATCGAACCCACGTTAAGAAGGTCCTGACAATCCTCAGAGAACACAAGCTTTATCTTAAAGCGGAAAAATGCGAATTTGAGAAGACTACAATTCAGTTTTTGGGGTTCATCATTTCAACTGACGGTATATCCATGGATCCGCAAAAGGTCAAAGCAGTTCAGGATTGGCCAGCGCCAGTTGACAAAAAAGGGGTACAGCGTTTTATTGGCTTTGCCAACTTTTACCGAAGATTCATTGTTGGTTTTTCATCCATTGTGGCCCCTATCACTCGTCTAACTCACCAAGGTTTTCGCTTTCATTGGTCCCGGGAAGCTCAAGAAGCATTCAAAAAGTTAAAAATCTTGTTTTCTTCAGCCCCTATCCTTAGGCATCCAGATCCAAGCTTGCCCTTTATCCTGGAAGTCGACGCTTCGGAGACAGCCATCGGTGCTATCCTGTCACAAAGGCAAGGACCGAAATCCTTACTACACCCCGTAGCTTACGCCTCACGAAAACTAAATCTCTCGGAAAGAAATTACGATGTTGGGGACCGGGAACTATTGGCCATTAAGTTCGCTCTAGAAGAGTGGAGGTACCTCTTGGAGGGTGCTCTTCACCCCATCTTGATCTTCACAGACCATAAGAATTTGGAATACCTGCGATCTGCCAAACGTCTGAGACCTAGGCAAGCCCGTTGGGCCTTGTTCTTTGCCCGCTTTAACTTTCACATAACCTTCAGACCAGGATCTAAGAATGGAAAAGCTGACGCCCTATCCAGAATGTTCACTGAAACCCCTGATCAGTCAGAACCCAGTACCATCTTGACGTCCCAAAATTTCTTTCTGATTTCTCAGTTGGATCTACTTTCCTCTTTAAAGACGGCTTCCACTCAAATTACCAACATACCCTCACTCTCTCTTGAAAGACGGGACGGTTTACTATGGTCTCGAGGCAAAATTTTTGTACCTGAACAAACGAGACAATTAGTACTGAGTATATTCCATGACCATAAACTAGCAGGCCATTTTGGAGCTCGGAAAACCGCAGAACTAGTTAGCCGCTCCTTCTGGTGGCCAAAGTGGAGGTCGGACTGTAAAGACTATGTAACTTCGTGCTCTCGGTGTCAGCGTTACAAGGGCCCAAACGCCAAATCCTGGGGTTTACTCAGACCTCTTCCTGTTCCTGAACGCCCCTGGGCGGACATCTCTATGGATTTTATTGTAGACTTACCACCTTCTGGAGGCTTTACTACAATCCTAGTAGTGGTCGACCGGCTGTCCAAATTTGCACATTTTCTACCCATGATTGGCACACCCTCTGCAGCAGAAACCGCTAAAGTTTTCTTCAAAGAGATCGTGAAGCTCCACGGAACACCCAAAAGCATTGTTTCGGATAGAGGTGTGCAGTTTACATCTAAGTTTTGGAAGGAACTTTGTAAATCTCTGGAGATTAAAATCTGCCTTTCATCAGCTTACCACCCGCAGTCCAATGGTCAGACAGAGAGGACCAACCAAACGTTGGAACAGTATCTCCGTTGCTTCTGCTCCTCGTCGCAAGATGACTGGTCGTCTTTGCTACCATCCGCAGAATTTGCGTATAACAATTCTCTACATTCATCCACTAACCAAACTCCATTTTGGGCTAACTATGGTTACCATCCAACTTTTCTTCCAAATTCAATTCCCGAGATTCCTGTACCTGCTGTCCAAGAACATATAGTTGCTTTACAACAAAATTTTCAAAGACTTCAAAAAAACATGCAACAGGCCCAGGAAAATTACAAAAGATCCTATGATAAGGGAAAGAAGGAGTGTCCAGTTTTTAAAGTCGGGGAGAAGGTATGGCTATCAGCCACGAACCTTAGGTTACCCATTCCTTCTCGGAAATTAGGTCCCAGATTCATAGGCCCATTCGAAATTAAAAGAGTGATCAATCCTGTGGCTTTTGAACTAACATTACCAGGGTCATACAAGATCCACCCCGTATTCCACGCATCTCTGCTCAAACCCGTTATTCCAGACTCTTTTCCAGGAAGCGAGGAACTTCCACCTCCTCCAGTGGAGATTGAAGGTGAAAAAGAATTTGAGGTCGAATCTATTTTAGGTTGCCGGAAGAGAGGGAGACAACTCCAGTACCTTGTCAAGTGGAAGGGTTACCCGCCTGAAGACACCTCATGGGAACCTTCCAGAAATTTACATGCTCCTCGCCTGATCCGAATTTTTCACCGGGACCATCCAGAACTGATGGACAGTTTAGGCGTCCGGAGTCCGCCCCTAGGGAGGGGGCACTGTCAGGGCACTAACTCTTACCTGCCTTCCAGAACGGTGCAATCGCGGCTGTTTGCGCCGCGCGCGCGCGTGCGTGGTGTTGGCGCGCGCGTGCGTGGTGTTGGCGCGCGCGGGCGCGTGCAGGTGCGCGCGCACGGGCGCGCAAGATCTGTAGCTCCGTCCAGCCAATCAGAGCCCTGAGCGGGCTATTTAAACCTCTCCCTTTCCTGTGGCTAGTTGCTGGTTTGTCACAGCGCTTGTTTGGAGTGTTTCCTGGATCCTGGAAAAACCTTATCTGATCTTGTTCCTGTTTACCTGACCTTGGCTATACTCTACCGGATTGCTGCCTTCTCCTACCTTGACCTCGGCTTGCCTATTGGACTATTCTGATCTCACCTGCCCTTGACCTTTTTGGCTTGAACTTTGGACTACCCTGTTTATCTGAACTTCCTTGACCACAGCCTGTTTTCTGGATTTCCCTGTTTCCTATCAATCCTGCTTCCCGGACCTCCTGGAATTCCCTGCCATATCTTCAGCCATTCCCAAGTGGACTACTGCCTGGTTGTTCCTGTTTCACGCACCGAACCTTCACCTTCCCATCGGTACCGGTGCCTCCTGGTGCGTCTGCTCCCCTGTCCCCAATTCAGGGGGCGGACCGCGCCGGGTCGCAAAGGGAGCCACCCTCAGCATCTTGGCCTTGGTAAGTGTACTTTTGTTACTTCCTGATACAGGCGTCTCAGCCAATCAGGTTACTGGTAGCCAGAACCGGCCAACCTGATTGGCTGAGACGCCTGTCATCTTATTCAAGGGGCGTACAGTCTGTGCGCTCCGAGAATAAGCTTCCGGGCTGTATTGGGAAAGCCTATCAGAGCCGCTGGCTTTGATAGACATTTCCCTACAGCCAACCAGCTGGCGTTATTCAGATGGCCGGAAATTTGAGCGCCGACCATCTGAATAACAGCTGCAGCGGCGAAAATAACATAGATTCGTGCAATGCATGAATCTATGTTATTTGACTCAGTGGCGGTGAGAGCCAGAGGGGGCGGCGCTCCAGCGCCCTCTATGGACGAACCGCCACTGCTCATCAGCAGTATATAGCAGTCTTGTGACTTCTATCAGTGGCTGGTTAAAGCTTATAGGAGGAGTTTTCATTCTACTTTGACTGTCCCATGAAGCTGCCTGACCCCTGACCCTCTGTCTGGACAGTACTGATTGCCCCTGTGCTGATCACATGCACCCTCCCAAGAAAAAAAAAATCTTGCTATGCCTCATGGGACTTGCAGTTCTGCAACAGCTGGAGGTCCGCTAATTGAATATCCCTGATATACAGGCTCAAATGGGCCTTATTTAGGAGCATATAAGTATAGAGTGAGGCCCAGATTCACAAAGCAGCTACGACGGAGTATCTCAGATACTCCGTCGTATCTCTCAGAGTATCTATGCGACTGATTCATAGAATCATTTACGCATAGATATCCCTAAGATCCGACAGGTGTAATTGTTTTACACTATCGGATCTTAGGATGCAGTACCGCGGCCGCCGCTGGGGGGAGTTTGCGTCGTAAACCAGCGTCGGGTATGCAAATTAGGAGTTACGGCGATCCAAGACGGTTTTTCGCGTTCGCTACGTCGCCGCTAGTCTAGTTTCCTGTCGCAAAGTTAGTCGTCGTTTTGGGTGCCTTAACTTTAGTCAGCAAACCTATTGCTGTCTAAAGTATGGCTGTCGTTCCCGCGTCGAAATTTAAAATTTCACGTCATTTGCGTAACACGTCCGGGAATACGTAAGTACGCTACGCGCGTCGCCGTTCGAAAAAATTACGTCACTTCGCGCAAAGCACGGAGGGAGTTACGAAACGGAGCATGCGCAGAAGGTCCGGCGCGGGAGCCTTAAAGCGGTTGTATACTCTCATATACTACTTGCACCTACAGGTAAGCCTACATTAAGGCTTACCTGTAGGTGCTTGCAATATCTCCTTAAAGGGTCACTAAAGGAAAAAAATATTTTAGCTGAAATTACTGTTTACAGGGTATAGAGACGTAATAGTTAACTGATTCCCTTTAAAAATGATTAAAAATAGATAAAAACCAATCATATAATGTACCTACAGTTTAGTTTCATTTTTGTTGTTGTTTCCTAGTTCTCTGATGTACAGAGACAAAGAGCCAAAAGAGGGCAGTGATGCTTTGCAAAACGAAACTAAATTGGTGCTGACACACAGTAATCACACCTCCTTGATTAGTCACCACAGTGAGAAATCACCCAGTACTGTGGTGATCAGGAAACAGACAACCAGGAAGTGTCCAGAACAGAGAGGAATTACAGCAACATCAAAGCAAAAACGAGCAATGAGGACATGAAACCAGGACTGCAGTAAGGTAAAGGAAGCTATTTAGCTAAAAAAAAAAAAATTCCTTTAGTGACCCTTTAACCTACATGGTTAAGGAGATATTTGCAGAAAATCGGGCACCGATGTCTACGGCGCATGCGCGCCGTAGACACCGGCGCAGGTGCACTGAGCGCACCGGGTCTTGAATGAGAGCCTGCCGGAAAGTGTCAGAAATGCGCAGGGATCGTGCCGGTTCCACGTGCATGCGCGGGAGTGACGTCATCGCCGCTCTGGCCAGTCACAGCGCCGGAGTGTCGATACCCGGAAGTCACTCCAGGTATCATGGCGGCGGCGGAGGAGAGGAACGCGGGTCAGTGTGGGTTCTTCGATCTAAGGTAAGTAATTGATAATGAGCTAGTATGCTAGTCATACTAGCTCATTATGCCTTTGCCTTGCAGGTTTTTTTATTTTTTTATTTTGGGTATACAACCGCTTTAAACAATTTTATGAAAGTGATACAAAAACAAACCAGAGAGGCACATAGAAACTGCACGTTCATTATGAAATAAAAGAAGAGAAATGACTAATACATGATAGCAATGCAGTAAATTGTGTCATCAGAATTTTTGTTTCTTTTCTTATTTTATGGAGATTTTGCTAAATCCTTGGAGGTAATATGATGAATAGCACTGTGTGAACCTTTGCTGGTGTATACTGCATTTCATACATGTGTGTAATGTGGGTTAAAACTGGGTCATGCCTAAAAGCTGAGGTGTAAGTGTCACACCGCAACATTTACTATGAGTCCAGGAGAGAACGCGGGTCGCAAAGGGCTGCTTTGTACAGAGCTAGGCAGTGCTATGCATGTCATTGCTGGGAAAGTGAAAACAAGCTGTTTGGAGCTACTAGTTATACTAAAAAGCAGAAATTTTCTGGAAAGTTCACGATAGGCGTGCACTTCACGTAAATACGCTCTGCTTTAATCACCTAAAATATGTATGGACAAAAATTATATATGTATGAATATATATATACAGTGGGGAGAACAAGTATTTGATACAGTGCCGATTTTGCAGATTTTCCTACTTACAAACCATGTATTGATTGATTTAATAGATTTATAATGCGCCAAATACTGACCCGTCAGGGCAGTGTCTAAGCGCAGAAAACATAACTGGAAATAGATAAATCAAGTCAGGGAGGGAAAGAAATAGAAGGAAAATAAAAAAGGAGAGCAAAAAAAAACAAACTAAAAAAAACAGATCACCAGGGAACAACAGGGAGAACTAACATGACTCGGCCTGCTTTTTCTCCAAAAAACACGTTTTTAGCCTTTTACGAAAGGCCATAATAGAGGGGAGAGACCGAATGGAAACAGGGAGACTATTCCATAGAGCCGTTGCTCTCACAGAAAAGAGTCTGCCCCCAAAGGTAAGCAAACGGGCAGATGGGCAAGTGACAAGACCAGCTGTTAGTGATCTGAGTGCTCGTGCAGGAGCATATCGCGTTATCAAGGAATTCAGATATTGCGGGCCCGTCCCATGATAAGCGCGATAGGCAAGACAAAGAGCCTTAAACTCAACGCGATCTACCACATTGAGCAAGTGCAGTGATCGCAGGGTAGGGGTAATATGCTCCCGCCTATTTAGGCCAGAGATTAGTCTAGCGGCCTGGTTCTGGACGAGCTGGATTTTCCTCAGCCATTTTAGAGGCATACCCAAATACACAATGTTGTTAAAGGCAATCCGGGAGTTGACGAGAGATTGAACCAAGACTTTCCGGTGGTACTGAGAAAACAGATTTTTGACCTTTCTCAGACACCTGATGTAATACAGTGCGTTGCGGATACATTGATTGACTTGGGGTAGCCAATTCAGATTACAGTCAAAAATTGTCCCCAGGACGCGGACTTGATTCACTGGAACAGGACACGGCCCAAGGCTCGTGGGCCATTTTCCCAGAAAGACAGCTGGATCAATACGTCCAGAGATGAGAATTTCTGTCGTCTTAGCATTTAGACTAAGGGAATTGTAATCCATCCACTGTTTGATGTCTAATAGGCAGGAAGCAAGCTGCAGACCAGGAGCAGGGTCGGATAGGCTGTCGACGACCAACTGGACATCATCTGCATACAACCGACTAAACACTGCATGGGTGTCCAGCAGACTCGCAAGCGGCCGAAGATACACATTAAACAGCCATGGCGACAGGGCCGAGCCCTGAGGCACCCCACAACTCAGGGTGCTGATGGCAGATAGGAAAGGACCGGTTTTAACCTGAAAGGTCCTGTGGGTGAGGAAGTCTGAAAGCCAGTGTGAAGCAGAGCCGGTAATGTGAAACTCGTCCCGAAGCCTGGCAATCAACATAGCGTGGTCTACAGTGTCAAAGGCCGCGGAGAGGTCAAGGAGCACCAAGGCAGCCACTCCCCCCGCGTCCCTGACTCCGAGCAGCTTCTCTCTGGTAGAAAGGACCGTGAGCTCAATCCCATGGCCCGGACGGAAACCGCACTGCGAGTCGTGAAACAGACCTGTTGTCTCTGAGTACGATTGAAGTTGGAGAAAAATTTCGTATTCCACCAGTTTGGCCAGGAAACCTATAGCAGAAATGGGTCTGTAGTTAGAAAGACAGCCAGGGTCCAAGTTTGGCTTTTTTAAAATAGGTGTAATAATAGCATGTTTCCAGCAGGCCGGAAACACGCCATGAGTTAGGGAAAGATTGACAAGTATCAGGAGGTCGTTCACAACCAGCTCTGCATTCTTCTTCAAGAGCCAGGCTGGACAGATGTCACCATGGAAGTAGGAGGCCTTAATTTTTGCCATAGATTTCAGAAGATGTTCCCGGCTGACCTTACTAAAGGATGACAGGGAATGAGGCGCAGAAGAATTTGGTTTGGGGGGGCATGGCCCAAAAGTGATTGATTTCTGTGAGTCAGTCCCTGAGAGTGGCAGGGGGTCGGTCGAGGGTTGGGGATATTCCAAGGGAGTTAGTTGTCCTATGCCTAAGCGTATGTCGGCTACTTTAGTAACGAAAGTATTAAGTAGATTGTCGCACAGAGCTTGCAAATGAGGTATATTCACCTGGCTCTGCGTAGGGGAGAATAAGGTTTTAACTATTTTAAAAAGTGCCGAAGCACTGTTGTCGGCATTATCAATAAGATCGCCATAATGTGACCTTTTTTGCCGTTTTAAGGCCTGTGTATAAGCTCGGCATTGAATTCTATACTGCCTCTTGTCAGCCGAGTTTTTGGTCTTATACCAATGGCGTTCTAGTGCCCGACATTTCCTTTTAATGGTAGACAGGGAGGGACAGTACCAGGGTTGGTTTTTGCCAGCCCTGTGGCGATTTTTAAACATTGTTAAAGGAGCAACAATGTCCAAAATTGTATTTAATTTAACCACTTGCCGACCGCCCACCGCCGTTATACGTCGACAAGTTGGCTCGGCTGGGCGAGAGCACGTAGTATGAGGTCCTCTCTCCCAGTCGCCACTAGGGGCGCGCGCGCGCCCCCCGCTCGCCCCCGACTCCCGTGCGTGTGCCCGGCGGGCGCGATCGCTGCCGGGCACACGCGATCGCTCGGTACAGAGCGGGGACCGGGAGCTGTACAATGTATGAACCGAGGATCAGTGTTTCCCCTAGTGAGGCCACCCCCCCCCCCCCACAGTAAGAACACACCCAGGCATACTTAACCCCTTCCCCGCCCCCTAGTGTTAACCCCTTCACTGCCAGTGGCATTTTTATAGTAATCCAATGCATTTTTATAGCACTGATCGCTATAAAAATGCCAATGGTCCCAAAAATGTGTCAAAAGTGTCCGAAGTGTCCGCCATAATGTCGCAGTACCAAAAAAAAAATCGCTGATCGCCGCCATTACTAGTAAAAAAAATATAATAAAAATGACATAAAAATACCCCCTATTTTGTAAACGCTATAACTTTTGCGCAAACCAATCAATAAACGCTTATTGCGATTTTTTTTTACGAAAAATATGTAGAAGAAAACGTATCGGCCTAAACTGAGGAAAAAAAATGTTTTTTTATATATTTTTGGGGGATATTTATTATAGCAAAATGTAAAAAATATAATTTTTTTTCAAAATTGTCGCTCTATTTTTGTTTATAGCGCAAAAACTAAAAACCGCAGAGGTGATCAAATACCACCAAAAGAAAGCTCTATTTGTGGGAAAAAAAGGACGCCAATTTTGTTTGGGAGCCACGTCGCACGACCGCGCAATTGTCTGTTAAAGCGACGCAGTCCCGAATCGCAAAAAGTACTCTGGTCTTTGGGCAGCAATATGGTCCGGGGGGTAAGTGGTTAGGTTCCCACGCGTCTAATTTGGCTTCGAGGGCAAAAAGACTATTTTCAAAGGAGCCTAGATCTACATCCTCGGGATCGATATTTACACATGAATGAAAAGCTTCTGTAAATGCCAGGGTTTTGATGTCATGTAACTTCCTATAAGGTTCAGTTACCGCCATTGGTGGGCCAGGGGGATTACCTTTTGGTATTTCATAGTTAAGATTGGCTGACAAGAAAAAGTGGTCGGACCAAATTTACCTGTTTTGAAAGAGTATTACATATCAGATTATTAGTACAAAATATGGCATCCAGCTGATGTCCCTTATCATGAGTTGGCCCAGAAACGGTTTGCAGAAGACCCAGGGATTCCATGTCCGCCAATACTTAGAGGTCTGTAATTTTTTATGATAGGTACTCTTCAACCGTGAGAGACAGAATCTAAAACAAAAATCTAGAAAATCACATTGTATGATTTTTAAGTAATTAATTTGCATTTTATTGCATGACATAATTATTTGATACGTCAGAAAAGCAGAACCTAATATTTGGTACAGAAACCTTTGTTTGCAATTACAGAGATCATACGTTTCCTGTAGTTCTTCACCAGGTTTGCATACACTGCAGCAGGGATTTTGGCCACTTCTCCATACAGAGCTTCTCCAGATCCTTCAGGTTTTGGGGCTGTCGCTGGGCGATACGGACTTTCAGCTCCCTCCAAAGATTTTCGATTGGGTTCAGGTCTGGAGACTGGCTAGGCCACTCCAGGGCCTTGAGATGCTTCTTATGGCGCCACACAGTTGCCTTGGTGTGTGTTTCGGGTCGTTTTCATGCTGGAAGACCCAGCCACGACCCATCTTCAATGCTCTTACTGAGAGAAGGAGATTGTTGGCCAAGATCTCGCGATACATGGCCCCATCCATCCTCCCCTCAATACGTCCTGTCCCCTTTGCAGAAAAGCATCCCCAAAGAATGATGTTTCTACCTCCATGCTTCACGGTTGGGATGGTGTTCTTGGGGTTGTACTCATCCTTCTTCTTCCTCCAAACACGGCGAATGGAGTTTAGACCAAAAAGCTCTATTTTTGTCTCATCAGACCACATGACCTTCTCCCATTCCTCCTCTGGATCATCCAGATGGTCATTGGCAAACTTCAGACTGGCCTGGACATACGCTGGCTTGAGCAGGGGGACCTTGCGTGTGCTGCAGGATTTTAATCCATGACGGCGTAGTGTGTTACTAATGGGTTTTTTTGAGACTGTGTTCCCAGCTCTCTTCAGGTCATTGACCAAGTCCTGCCATGTAGTTCTGGGCTGATCCCTCACCTTCCTCATGATCATTGATGCCCCACGAGGTGAGATCTTGCATGGTGCCCCAGACCGAGGGAGATTGACCGTCATCTTGAACTTCTTCCATTTTCTAATAATTTTCCAAGAGTTGTTGCCTTCTCACCAAGCTCCCTGCCTATTGTTCTGTAGCCCATCCCAGCCTTGTGCAGGTCTACAATTTTATCCTTGATGTCCTTACACAGCTCTTTGGTCTTGGACATTGTGGAGAGGTTGGAGTCTGTTTGTTTGATGGAGTGTGTGGACTAGTGTCTTTATTACAGGTAACGAGTTCAAACAGGTGCAGTTAATACAGGTAATAAGTGAAAAACAGGATGGCTTCTTAACCGCTTAAGGACCGGCTCACAAGGATATACGTCGGCAGAATGGCACGGACAGGCAAATCGACATATATTTATGTCACTTTGAATTTGCCGCCGTGTGCCCGCGCCTGCCGTGAGCTCCGTCACCGCGCCCGCGGGACCCGCGGACTCGATGTCCGCTGGGTGCCCGCGATCGTGTCACAGAGCTGAAGAACGGGGAGATGCCAGTGTAATCACAGCATCTCCCCGTTCTGCCTAGAGACATTGTATGCTCCCTCTCATGGGGAGCAGTGTTCAGTGACGTGTCACTCATAGCCACACCCCCTAACAGTTAGAATCGCTCCCTAGGACACACTTAACCCCTTTCTAGCCCCCTACTGGTTAACCCCTTCACTGCCAGTGTCATTTACACAGTAATTAGTGCATTTTTATAGCACTGATCGCTGTATAAATGTGAATGGTCCCAAAATAGCGCCAACAGTGTCCGATGTGTCTGCCATAACGACTCAATCATGATAAAAATCGCTGATCGCTGCCATTTCTAGTAAAAAATTATAAAAATGCCATAAAATTATCCCCTATTTTGTAGATGCTATAACTTTTGAGCAAAGCAATCAATAAACGCTTATTGGGACTTTTTTACCAAAAATATGTAGAAGAATACGTATCGACGTAAACTGAGGAAAGAATTAGTTTTTTTATAGATTTTTTGGGGATATTTATTATAGCAAAAAGTAAAAAATATAGCTTTTTTTCAAAATTTACGCTTTTTTTTGTAAAAACCGCAGAGGTAATCAAATACCACCAAAAGAAAACTCTATTTGTGCAGGTAAGTATAACATGTTTGTTATTTTTATTTTACATTTTTTACCTTTACAACCCCTTTAAGAACTCTTTCTTACGTTCTTCCCGGACATGGTAGTATTCATGCCAATTGCTTGAAATTTGTGCCTAAAGTGGCCTTCAGAGCCCATATCGAACAAGAAGTGGTTCTTCCTACGTCCCTCTTGGGGAGTACCAAAGAAGTTAGCCCATCGGATGTGGGCCAAGCTTTAAAATGTCACATCAAGGCAAGTTCTGGCATTAGAAAGTCGGAGCACCTGTTTGTCATTGCAGTTGGAGTGCATAATGATTTTAGTGAAGCTCATCTCCTTGACCTACAAAGTCAAGGGTTGGCTGTGCCAGGGTGATCACAGCACTCTTCACTAGAAGTGTCTCGACCTTGTGAGTGGCAGTAGGCCCAGCCGAGTGTTCCCTGAGCTGATGTGCAAGGCAGCTACGTGGGCATCAATATATACCTTCATGGCTCATTACTGTATAGAAGCAGCCTTAGACCCCATTCACACCTGAGCGTTTTGTAGCTGGAACCTTCAAGCTACAAAACGCTGGAGGGGAAAAAATCTATTATTTTCTATGGAGGTGGTTCACATCTCCACTCCAAAACGCCTGAAGCCAGAAGCTCCAAAACGCCTGAAGCTCAAACAAGTTCTGGGACTTTTTTTTAGGCAGATTTTTCTGCTTTTTATATGACCTTTTGACCTGTACAAAATCGCGGCAAAAACGCTGCAAAAATCGTGGTAAAATTGCGCGATTTTCTGCCTGAAAACGCTATGCACAGGTGTGAATGGGGCCTTAATGACAGTTGAGTTTGGCATACAAATTTTGTTTTTAGCCAGCATTAAGGAGTGTGTAGCATTATCTGTCCCCTGTGTGGCTAGTTAGTTTCCAGCTGTACTGACCTGGAGCTGTCGGGGGAAATGGAAAATTGAATGACAGATATTTGACAGATATTTACCGTCATTTTCCTTTTCTGACGAGCTCCATGTCAGCACAAGTCCCACCCAGCTTGGTAGGACTAGTTACAGAACTTTTGGACCAACACAATGGCATTTGTGTTAATCATATCTCCCAAAAGTCCCCAAAAGTCCCAGATTGTGCAGGACTGTATCAAAGTTTCACCCTAATCCTACTGTCCAGTGTACAGCAGCTGAGTCTCACTATTAGAGGGGGGGGGGGTCTGTATTGGTGGAGAGCGAAGGGTCTGAACTGGAGGGGTGATATATACTGACGGGGCTGCTGATAGAAATTACGGGGGCCCCCGTACAGGCTACCTGACAGCCCCCCCCAAGAGAACATTAAAGCTATATTTCGCTATAAATACAATAAAACTATTAGCAGACACAAATACAACATAACTCATAGAATTCCTGCTAAATCTAAAAGATAAAACTGAGTTAATAAATAAAAATTAAGATGAGATAAAAATATATATACAGGCTCCGGGATCAGAGGGACAGAGGGAGAGAACCAAAGTTAGGCTCCATGCACACTGGGCTTAAAAAAACTCCAGTTTCCTTGGCAGAAAAAAACGCTCATATAGAACTTTCCTGACGCATTCATGGCAGCACACACTGGGGTTCTGACTCCGCCCCCACAACCTGACAGGATTGGTTATCTATAAATTTTAAGGGGAGACACCCCGCACCATTCTCTTTTTTTATCCTCACCTGACAGGTTGGACGGACAAGCAGCATGCCTCTTACCGCAAATCGCCCCAGCAGGTTCAAGCCTCTCCTGTTTGGAAGTCCCTCCTGTACAGTCTCTAAAGGAGCTCCTATGGAGGGAACCCCGTTCTGGTGGGCTCAGGGGCAAATATGACAAGCTTTAAAGAAGCTTAAAAACATTGCAGTGGCCTCCACCTTTTTCCTGTTCTCACTTCCTGCCCTTTTCTCCCTGCAAGGCTGTGTTAATATATCTTTCCTATGTTTAAACAGCAATGTTTTGGTATTTAGGCTCTTACTGTCTTCCACATATTTGCCATCATCTGTGTGGACGCGGACCCGTCGTCTTTTCGCCGCCTTGCGCATGCGCGCAGCAGGGTGATGACGCCGACAGTTCCCTCTGCCCTCGTCCAAAATGGCGTCGGCACGGGCGGACCGCTTCTGCGCATGCGCGTGCCTGTCATCGGCGCAAATTTTAGAAACACGGCAGCACAGAAATAGGCTGTCAGGCCGCTGCTCTGCAAATAACAAAGCACAGGGTAGGTTTTTTTATCTCTTCCTCGTCCTGCCTCTTCTCCCTGACCAGTCTCTACTGGCATTTACCCCATATTGCTGTACTGCTTCCTATTTATTTATTAATTTATTTTTTGCTTCAGACTGTATCCCTGCACCTTCATGGAGACCACTGCCCTCGCAGACCACCACCAGCATAGGTAAGGAGGCCGTCCGAACAGAGGTAAGTAGAGAAGAGACAAAAAAGAGAGCCTGACCATTAACGCTACGTACTTGGCAGCCCTACCAGGTCAAGAGATGCAGGATCGCGGCATAGAGGGAGATCAAGCTATGCGTCAACCAGAAGGTCACGCAGAAGTCGCTCAAGATCATCCTCCCGCTATCATCGCAAAGCGTAGCCGCTCGCGTCACAGCCGCTTCCGTCGTAGTCGGTCTCACCGCAGACGATCACCATCATCTCACCATGATCGGAGCTACCATACCCGTCCCACAGCAAACGCTTGCTGGGTATGCGGGGCTCTAGCCTTGCCAGGAAAATTGGCTTGCCGTGCTTGCTTCAACGAAGCAACCAAGGAGAAGGAGCCGGACGCCAGAGTAGCGACAGAGCTCATAAGAAGATCACCACAAGAGTCAATTTTGGGGACTACGGCTCCGCTGGTAAACGATCCTACCCCAAGCACATCACCAGGTCCCTGTCACTACACGCAGGTTTCGGAAAACCTTTCTGAAGACGAAGGCGTGAGGCGGCGTCAGGGTTCCACTTCAGCTTAGTCGAGCCGTTTGCTCGTTCAGTCAAAGAAACAATTGGCTGGGAGAAAGATGAAACGGAACCTCAGAAGGTTCGGAAATACTTCCCAGAACTAAAGAGGGATCCTCATAAAAGATGAGTGGGAGAGAGCGGATAAGCGGCCTAGTCTTAGCAACAAGCTTGCAAAATGGTATCCTTTAAAGGAGTCTAAAATCAATTCCCTGATTAATGCACCTACAGTCGATTCATCTCTAATGCGGCTTGCCAGACACTTCACTCTGCCGATCGAAGATGCAGTTACCTTCCGGGACGTACTTGATCGCAAAATCGATCTTGAATTTGAAAAAGGCTTAATCCACGGCAGGAGGCGCTTGTAGACCGGCTATTACCACCGCTGTAGTAGCCAAAGCTATCTCTGCATGGGCGGCTAACATTGAAAAGTTCCTCCTAGATGGAACTGACCAGGAGAAAATAATTTCCTCCCTACAGGAGATTAGCTTGGCAGACGACTTCATGGCCGGAGCATCAGTTGACATTATTAGATCCTCAGCAAGGACTATAATAGCCTCAGTTATGGCCAGAAGGGCCTTATGGCTGAACCCCTGGATAGCTGATGCAGCATCAAAGTCGAATTGGTGCAAGATTCCATATGACGGCTCAAATTTGTTTGGCACAAGACTAAATTCAGCCATCTCCAAGGTGACGGGAGGAAAGTCGGGGCTAATACCCTCCGATAGGAGACCTAAAACCCAGAAAGGTCCCGCCTATAGGCGTAATCTTCCAGACAAGTACAGGGATGCTACATCCTATCGTCCCGGCAGGGAGTTCAGGAGGGTCTTGAAAAATTCTCGACCCTCCGTTACAAAGGCGAGTCAGTGAGTGAGTGAAAAACTTATATAGCGCTACACATGCGAACTGAATCGCCTCTGGGCGCTTGTTTGACCACTTCTCCCTTGAGCTCAGAAGAGGTGGGTTTTGATCTTTCTCCTAAAGGCCAAGTGGTTCTCCTCCAACCGAATGGAAGTTGGTAAAGTGTTCCAAACTCGAGGGCTTTGGACAGCAAATCTTCTTTCTCTTTTGGACTTGTATCTGGTTTTGGGGATTTGGAGCAAATTTTGGTTGGAGGATCGCAGAGCGCGATTGGGTTTTTAGGCTTTTATTTTGTCGCATAGGTATTGGGGGGCATTTCCCCAAATACATTTATGCGTTAGACAGAGTGCTTTGAAAGTGATTCTGTCTTTCACTGGTAGCCAGTGAAGGCTTCTCAGTGATGGGGAGATTGATTCCCATGGTTTTTTTCCAGTCACCAGACACGCGGCCGTGTTCTGAACGACCTGCAGGCGCATGATTTGGTACTTTGGGAGTCCGAGATAAAGGGCATTTGCATAGTCCAGCCTGGAGTTAAGAATTGTTCCCACCACGACTGCTATGTCTTCTTTAGGAATAAATGGCATTAGTCTGCGTAATAAGCGTAGCAGATGGTGCGATCCGCTGACTACTGACCCTATTTGTGCATCCATTGTCATGTAGGTGTCAAAGAAGACCCCGAGACTTTTGACTTTGGTGCTAGGGGTGATGATTTTTCCTAGAATGGGCGGAGGTGTCCAGGTTGTTGCCAGTTGATTCTTCTGATTGGCGAGAAACAGGAGAAGTTCTGTTTTTGAGCCGTTGAGTTTAAGATAACTCTTTGTCATCCAGCTCTCTATCAAAGAGAGACATTTCTCTAGATTGAGATGGTGATCCTTTTTGTTGCAGATACGAAAATACAATTGTGTGTCATCCGCATAGGAATGGTAGAGCAGCTTTTGGCTGCTGATAATTTCAAAAAGAGGGCAAAGATATATATTAAACAGCACCGGCGACAGAGGTGATCCTTGAGGAACTCCGCATGACACCGTGCATTTTTCAGAAGTGAATGGTCCCAGTTTCACTACTTGTGATTGGTCTTCCAAAAAGGAGGAGAACCGGGGTAAGTCACATTCCGCGATTTTGGCTACTTCAGCTAGCCGAATTAGCAATAGTTTGTGGTCAACCATATCAAAAGCCGCGCTAAGGTCCAACAGTACTAGAAGACAAGGTTCTCCTTCCTCTGCGGCCTCAAGAGCATCATCCCATATTTTGAGCAATGCTGTTTCCGTCCCGTATCCTGGACGGAAACCCGATTGATAAGGATCGAGCAAATTATGGGTGTCTAAATGCTGTTGCAGCTGTTGTACCACCACTTTCTCCATTACCTTGGAGAAAACGTTCAGGCCTGTTATGGGATGACGATATCAGGGTCTTTGGGGTCAAGGGTGGGTTTCTTTAAGATGGGTTTGATTATCCCTTGTTTCAACAGGGAGGGCACTATGCCTTCCCTGAATGACTGGTTAATCAGCTGCTTGATGGGTGGTGCCAAAATATCGGCACATTCCTTCAGCAGTTTGGTGGGGATAATATCGTTAGGCGCTGTGCTATTTCGCAGAGTGCAGATGATATTTTTAGTGGCATCCAGGGAGACGGGTTTTAGAGTAAACATTGTTACTTGGGCCTGATTCCTGTGGTGATTGGGCGGGGGACTGCTGAGAGGGTTGAGGGGGATACTGTTTTGCTGAATGCTTACACGGATCCTTTCAATTTTGTTCACAAAATGGTCCGATAATTCATTGCAAAATTCGTGGGTATCAGAATTGGGGGTTTCAAGACAGGCTGGGTTCATGGTCTGATTAACCAACTTGAAGAGTTCGCGAGGACGGTTTAGGGCATTGGTGATGATCTTGGAGAAATTATTTTTTTTGGCTCGGAAAATTTCTTTGTGGTATTTCTTTGTTGTTTCGTTGTAGATGTTGCGGTTTTCGTCTGTAGTGCTTCTTTTGCAAGCTGCTTCCGCTCTTCTACATTCTTGCTTAAGGGACGATAGTTGGTCGTTAAACCAGCTGGAGTTGTATCTACAGATACAGGTTTTACGTTTAGGCGCTACCAAGTCGGCTGACTGCAGTAGAGCTGTGTTTATGGCATCCAGGGTTTCAGTGGCTGATTGATGTGAAGGGATCGTTTTTATTTTTTTTCCTTGTATTGTTTTGAAGAGCTCTGAATGGAGCTTTTTCTGAGATCTGGTCCAGTGCATTGTCACTGGTTTGGGCGTTTTTGTTAAAGGGGTATTTTTGGTAATCATAAATTTGATTACATGGTGGTCTGTCCATGGTAACGACTAATTTTCCAGAATTTTTACTTCCAGATTTTGTCTGAAAAAAGGGTCGAGGGTGTGCCCAGAAGCATGTGTGGGCCCACATACTAGTTGCTGCAGACCTAGTCCTTCCAAGTGGTCAATGCAGGCGACGGCCACGGGATCCTGTGAGGATTGGCCCAAAGGTTGACATCCCCAAGCAGCAAAAAATGTTTGCTGTTTAGTGTATAAGTGGACAGAAATTCTGTCAAAGATGTGAGCAACTGCGATTTTGGACCCAGTGGTCTATAGCAGAGTAGGATATGGACGGTCTCCTGTGGATTTGTTTGAAGTTGTAGGGAGAGAGATTCCATTAACGGAAGTGTGTTCTGAAGGACTGGTTTAGTGATCGAGAGGGAACTCTTATGGATCACTGCCAGGCCTCTTCCTCTTTGTCCTATTCTGTTTTCTGTTATTATGCGATAGTTCTTTGGCACCAGTTCGTCGAGAATGGTATTACAGTCAGCTGTGAGCCAGCTTTCTGTAATAAAGAGACAGTCCAAATCGCATTGTAGAATGAGATCATGAATTTCTATTCTTCGGTGTCTTACTGCTGATCTTGTATTGACCAGAGCGCATGATATGATATTTGGCTAGGCAGGTGTAGTGTTTGACTGTCGATCGTCGATCGATTCTCCACAGTCGTTCAGTCCTTAAGACTTTTTTGGTGTTGGCCGGCAATTTTGAGGCCAAAGGCTTTAGTCCCCAAATAGTTGCTGTCATAGACACTGACACACTGGGGGAAGAATGCCTATAAGGGGGGGGGGGCTTTGCAGTAGTGCTGGGAGTGATGATTCACAGAATCCCAGCCCCCTGTTTTTTTGATCCAGAGGAAGACGAAAAAAACCCTGTCCGTGCTAAGCCAATGTGCTGTGGCAGGGGAAAAAAAATTCCTTCCTGACCCCCACGGGGCGATCGGACGTGGCCCTTGATCAAATGCTGCAAAGAGCCAAGGTGGTGACCTCGAGGTGGGGGGCGCAAGGGGGGGAAGGGGGGGTTAACCAACTGGTAGTTATTGCGTTATGGCTTGAGTCCGGAGAGAGCGGTAGGTGACCCAATTACAGGGGGGTAGCAGGCTGGTTCCTGGTGGGGAGGTGCAGGGGGCCACTCGGCCGCGGCAACGTAGGCAGGGGGGGGCCCTACCTATCTACACTCCATGGGCCACACGTCCTACTCCTAGGTACAGAAGGTCAAAGCCATCGCGGCTGGGGACCAACAGAAATCCTTTTTGAAAATTCGCCCGCCCACCTAGCTCAGGTGGGCAAATGCGTGCGGACTGAACCCCTGTTTTTAACGCATACTGTAGACAGGTTAATTGGTTTTCTGCAAGCTGGTCGGTAAATAGGCTTGGTTTTTCCCTGGGCATTCCCCAGGTTTTTGTTGTTATCTGCTTTAGCCTTCCAATGCTACTTACTGTTATGGCCAGCTATAGACGGGGGCAGTGGACATGTTTATGCTTCACCTGTGGTGTTTATATTGGTCCATCAGTGCACCAACACCTTTGCAGCCATTGTGCTATATGCTGGGTGCCTGGTGTGCTCTTGTACCTTTAAAGGAGGGGTGGCTTCCCTTCAGTTCACCTGCCCCTGTCTATCCATTAAAATGCATGTGCCTCCACTGTGAGGACGCTCATTGTTTAGTGTTAGGACCACAGATATTACAGGGTGCCTTGGCGCGGCTCTGTGGCTCACGCATGCGTTTGCAAATGCGTGCGGACTGAACCCCTGTTTTTAACGCATACTGTAGACAGGTTAATTGGTTTTCTGCAAGCTGGTCGGTAAGTAGTTGGTTTTTCCCTGGGCATTCCCCAGGTTTTTGTTGTTACCAGGCTCAAGAACTTTACTCAGATATGGTCAAGTCACATAATAGATCCATGGACATTATCCACTATCAAGATCGGACACAAAGGGAAATCCATGGGTTGCCGGAGAACACATTCCAGCCTACCAAAATACCAACTTCTCCAGACAAAAGAAGGTCACTGCTGCAATATGTAACAGAATTGTTACAAAAGGAGGCAATTGTAGAAGTACGTCCGCACCAAAGAGGGACGGGGTTCTATACCCCTTTATTTTTGGTACGAAAAAAAAAATGGAAAGCCTTCAGTCCATGCTATTGGCGGTGAACCTGGGAGACTGGATGTTATCGGTAGATTTATCGGACGCCTTCCAAAAGTTTATTCGGTTCTCATTCAGTCAGTGTCATTCCAATTCCATTCGGCATCTCCTCAGCACCCAGGACATTCACCAAAGTTCTCCTGATCGCATTTCTCAGGGAGCAGGGGTTGCGAGTCCATCATTATTTGGACGATATTCTGCTCCTGGCAGAGAATCGGGAAACCTTGACTCATCACCGGAAGTTATTGCTCACAACCTTGCAAGACTTCGAGTGGCTAATCAACTGGAAAAAGAGCAGTCTCCAGCCCATGCAAGTCATGGTGTTTCTAGGGGCAGAATTGGATAACAGGCTGAACCGTGTACTACTTCCTCAGGAGAAGCTAAAGCCCTTAGTCCAGAAGATGCAGAACCCGTTATCATCCAGACGCCTACCAGCCAGAGCCTGCCTCAGTATCCTGGGGCCCATGTCCGCAGAACCGCAACCATACCCGTGGTACAGTGGTCCCAGTGGCACATGCAAGTCTTACAGAATTCCTTTCTCAGACAGTGGAACGGAACATCAATGCTCCAAACCATTCACATCCCCAGCTGGGTAAAACAATCAATATGGTGGTGGACGCACCCATTCAACCTCAGGAAGTTCAGACAGATGACTATCTGTAGTAACATCGGATGCCAGCCAGAGGAGATGGGGAGCACATTTTCGGGGAAAATAGCCCAAGGCCAGTGGCACTTTCAAGCTCAGGGCATAGTATCAAATGTATTAGAACTCAGGGCAGCCCTCCAGGCTCCCATGACCTTTGCGCCTCTTCTGGAAGGAAAAAGTGTCCTTATCCGAATGGACAACAAGGTGGCAGTGTCGTATATCCAGAGACAGGGAGGGACCAGGAGCCACACGCTTCTGGAGGAAGTTCGCCCCATATTGGAATGGGCCCAAGTCCACCTGTTAGACCTCAGGGCAGTGATGTCCCGGCAGCACAAAATTTGTTGGCCGACTACCTAAGCCGAGAGACACTGTCAAACAACGAATGGTCTCTGAACCACCACGCATTCTCCCTTCTTACGAAGACCTGGGGAGTACCAGAGGTCGTCCTAGCAGCCACGCCAACAAACACCAAATGTCAGAGGCTCCTGTCCAGAGCCCCCTTTCCATCAGCCCAAGGAACAGACTGCCTATTCCACCCATGGAACTTCGAGCTGGGGTACATTTTCCCTCCAACTCCTCTGATTGCGGGATTCCTGTCCCGGCTTTGGAACCTGTTACAACTCAGTACACAGCCTCCAATTCATCTACCAGTAACCAGGGATCTCCTATATCAGGAGCAATTCTTCCTCCAGCCCCAGAGAAGCTGCATCTGACAGCATGGAAGTTGAGAGAGTTAGGTTAAGGGAACAAGGATGCTCCCAGGAAATAATATCGACCCTAATGCAATTTAGAAAGAGCTCCACTAATACCACCTACACTAAAATCTGGGAGAAGTTTGTGTCGATGTCACAGCAAAGAGATTGGAATCCTAGCTCACCAGAACATCTCAAATTCTTGAATTTCTTCAGTCAGGGCTTAACAAAGGCCTGAGCTTGTGTACCCTGAAGGTTCAAGTATCCGCCCTTTCTGCCAAGACGGGTACTAGATAGGCTCTTCAACCTCTGGTCACTCAATTTCTGAAGGCCTGCATGAAGATCAGACCACCTAGGAAGCCAGTCTTTCCAACATGGGACCTCTCAGTAGTACTCGAGGCCTTGTCCAATCCATCATTTTTTTTTCCGTTTAACTTCACTGTGGAACCTAACTCTGAAGCTGGCTTTCCTTATTGCAATTACATCAGCTAGGAGGGTGTCAGAGATACAAGCACTTATGGCTACGGAACCCTATTTAGTGTTCTTCCCTGTCAAGAGTGGTTCTGGACCAATTTAGACCGAAGGTAGCCTCCTCCTTTCATTATAACCAGGACTTCGTCCTTCCGTCTTTTTCTAATGCCTTCGATGTCAAGTCAACCATTTCCAATTACCTTACAGCTTCATCTCGCTTGAGGAAGACGGATTGCCTCTTGATTATTCCACACGGGAGCAGTCGAGGCCAAGCAGCCACCTCTCGTACCATCGCCTCCTGGCTATTGAGAGCTATCAAGGAAGCTTATTCCATTCAGCAACTTACGGTTCCTGAGGGCATAAGGGCTCATTCGACCAAAGCAGTGGCTACCTCATGGGCAGCATATTGCGGGATTTCACCAGAGACCATATGCCGAGCAGCAACTTGGTCTTCCTGACATACCTTCATTTTACACTACAGAGTGGATTCTGCTCACTTGGCTACTGCCGACTTCGGCAGATCTGTTGTTAGAGCCAATTCCTCAGCGCTATAAAATAGATATTATTGTTTTCTTGCATCCTCCCGACTGGTGAGTTATTTCCCAGTGTGTGCTGCCATGAATGCGTCAGGAAAATGGAAAATTGTATACTCACCTTTCCGTAACTTTCCTTTCCTGACGCATCTTCATGGCAGCACACAGTTGCCCACCCTGCTGTTTTATGATGATATATATACAGAGAATGGTGCTGGGGGGCGTCTACCCTTCAAATTTATAGCTAACCAATCCTGTCAGGTTGTGGGGGCGGAGTCACAACCCCAGTGTTTGCTGCCATGAATATGCGTCAGGAAAGGAAAATTACGGAAAGGTGAGTATACAGTTTTCCGTTTTGTGGGCGATTTATTAAAACTGGAGCACCAAGAATCTGGTACACCTGTGCATGGTAGCCAATCGGCTTTTAACTTCAGCTTGCTCAATTAAGCTTTGACAATAAAACCTGGAAGCTGATTGGTTTCCATGCAAAGCTGTATCAGATTTTGCACTCTCCAGTTTTACTAAATCTCTCCCATTGTTTGGACAAAGTTTAGACAAGTTTAGGAGAGTTTTAATTTTTTTCTGCCAGTGAGCTCCAATCAGAAACGCAAACCAGAAGGTTTTTTTTACTCCTGCCCGTAAACGTTGAGCTCAAAATATGCCTCTAATCGTCCTAATGTGCATGGACACATAGGATAACATTGAGTTGCTTCTCCAGGCAGAACACAAAACTTTTTTTAAGCCAATGTGCATGAAGCCTAAAGCCCCATACACACGACCGGTTTTCCCAGCAGGAAAACTGCCAGAAAGAGCATTTGGCCGGGAATCAGGAAAACAGCTGGGAATCCTGACGGGAAAATAGAGAACCCTGCTCTCTATTTTCCCGTCGGGATTCCCGGCAGAATGTTTCCTGCCGAGAAAACCGATCATCTGTATGCTTACCTGAGTGTAGAAAAACCGCGCATGCTCGATAACACTTCGAAGCATGCACGGTAGCATACAAAGTTAGTGTGGGGTGTAGCAAGATGGCGGCGACGGAATCGAATATGACGAGACGCCGGCTCGTCGTATTCGATGATGTCGATGATGATGTCACCGCGTTCTTGCCATTCTTTTGAGTAGCCATCTGTATACATGGCTTTGCAAGGCAAGCTTGCCAGGAATCCCGTCAGAATTTTATTTAATTTTTTTCCTGACGGGATTCCTGGCCGTGTGTACAGGGCTTTAGAGAGATAAACTCAGAAGCAGAGCTAACCTTAGAGCCAGCGCTAAGAAGGGGGGGATTCGGCACACATGGAAGGGGATTACTGAGGGATGACTGTCTCTTTCTTAGCAGATAAAAGCTGGCAGCAGGGAGAGGGGGTAAGACCAGATTTCAGCTGCTGGAGGAAAAGAGACACAATTGTCACCTGTCACTAATCCCCCTCCCTGTGTGGGCCCCCATACAAGAGGGCTGGTGGCCCCCCCCCCCCCCATCAGCCGCCCTGCATACTGATGTGGGAGGAGGGGTCTGTACTAAAAAAGGGGCTGGGATGGGGGTTGTGCTGAGGGGGGTTTAGAGCTGTGGGGGGGAAATCTGTACAGTGTGAATTTGGAGTTGAGTGGGGAGATCTGTACTGGGGGATATGAGCTTGGAGGGATAACTTGTACTGGGGAGGGGGGTAATATTTGGTTGTACATTATGCACTCCCAAAGCCCTGCACGATAAACAGGCTGTTGGGTTTCCGCACTATAAATTAACTGTACTAAAAGATGTAGCCAAACAAACACATAAATCATTTTATTAATGAACAATACCTTCTTGGATGTCTTTTCATTTTTATTATGAAAAATCTTCCAGTGTCAGGTGGGATTCTTATCAAAGCTGCTGCAGGATGACCTGTAAACTACACCCAATTTTCCCTGGGCAAACCCACGTTTTGCTGTGGTGCGTTCTGCGCACCACATTCTGCCTCAATTTTCCCCAATTGCCCCCGCACCAGTCACAGTGTCTCTGATCACTGCCACACCAGTCACAGTATTCCTGATCACTGCCATAACAGTCCCAGTGTCCCTGATCACTGCCACACCAGTCCCAGTTTGCCTGATCACTTCCATAACAGTCCCAGTGTCCCTGATTACCGCCACACCAGTCCCAGTGTCCCTGATCACTGCCATAACAGTATCAGTGTCCCTGATCACTGGGGTTGCCACCTCATCCCTTTAACCACTTAACCCCCGGACCATATTGCTGCCCAAAGACCAGAGCACTTTTTGCGATTCGGGACTGCGTCGCTTTAACTGACAATTGCGCGGTCGTTCGACGGGGCTCCCAAACAAAATTGGCGTCCTTTTTTTCCCACAAATAGAGCTTTCTTTTGGTGGTATTTGATCACCTCTGCGGGTATTTTTTTTGCGCTATAAACAAAGATAGAGCGACAATTTTGAAAAAAATGAATATTTTTTACTTTTTGCTATAATAAATATCCCCACAAATATATAAAAAAACTTTTTTGTTCCTCAGTTTAGGACGATACGTATTCTTCTACATATTTTTCGTAAAAAAAATCGCAATAAGCGTTTATTGATTGGTTTGTGCAAAAGTTATAGCGTTTACAAAATAGGGGGTATTTTTATGGCATTTTTATTAATATCGTTTTTTTACTAGTAATGGCGGCGATCAGCGATTTTTTTTCGGTACTGCGACATTATGGCGGACACTTCGGACACTTTTGACACATTTTTGGGACCATTGGCATTTTTATAGCGATCAGTGCTATAAAAATGCATTGGATTACTATAAAAATGCCACTGGCAGTGAAGGGGTTAACACTAGGGGGGGAAATGGGTTAAGTCTGTCCCTGGGTGTGTTCTTACTGTGGGGAGGGGGGTGGCCTCACTAGGGGAAATCACTGATCTTCTGTTCATACATTGTATGAACAGAGGATCAGCATTCCCCCCCCCCCCCCCCTGACTGGACCGGGAGCTTACACACACAGCTCCCAGTCCCCGCTGTAACAAGCAATCGCGGGTGCCCGGCGGGCACCGCTGGGCACCCGCACGGGAGTCCCCCTAGTGGCTGCAAAGAGAGCCGACGTAGAGCTACGGGCTCTCGCCCAAGAGAGCCGACCTGCCGCCGTAGAATGACGGCGGCTGGTCTGCAAGTAGTTAAACCCGAACAGATATGAATTACACACGTTCTGAGGATAATTACCACCTTAATCAGCCACAGAACAGTGTAATTAATATGTGTTCGGGTTAAAAGGGATGAGGTGGCAACCCTACTGATCACTGCCATAACAGTCCTAGTGTCCCTGATTACTGCCACACCAGTCCCAGTGTCCCTGATCACTGCCATAACAGTACCAGTGTCCCTGAGATCACTGCCTTAACAGTCCCAGTGTCCCTGATCACTTTCATAACAGTCCCAGTGTCCCTGATTACCACCACACCAGTTATAGTGTCACCATAAAGACTTGTTCACATGTGCGATGTTCTCTGAAGAGTGATCAGATCAGGGAGCATTTACCGGCAATAAGGAGGCGTTGTATCACCACCTGCTTTAACGCCTTGGACCTTCCCCACCCCAATTCACTTGAATGGGTCATGATTGGTGGGCGTACAGAGTAGGGTTGTCCAGATACCGATACCAGTATCGGTATCGGGACCGATACCGAGTATTTGCGCTAGTACTCGTACTCGCGCAAATACTCCCGATACCAAAATAGAATACTTTTTTTTTTTTTTTTGTGACATCGAACACAAATTGGATGGCACCATTGGATGGCACTGATAGGTGGCACTGGCATTGATTGAATGGCACTCATAAATGGATGGCACTGATAGGTGGCACTGGCATTGATTGGGTGGCACTGATGAGATGCACTAATAAGCTGCCTCCCTGCACTGATGCACTAATGGGCACTGATCTGCACTGATAGGTGGCACTGGCTAGCTGCACTTTTGGGCACTGGCACCGATGAGCTGCACTGACAGTGATCACTCCTTCAATGATATGTAGTTTTCCAGTACCGTATGCTAAAAAACAGCCCCACACCATGATGTACCAGTTCTTCATAATTCTAAAGAAAATATCTTTGGTCTGTATTGTGGTTTGAAAACGGTCACATGACATAAAAAAAAAGTATCGGTATTCGGTATCGGCGACTACTTGAAAAAAAGTATCGGTACTTGTACTCGGTCCTAAAAAAGTGGTATCGGGACAACCCTAGTACAGAGGGTATAATTCCTGCCACAGCTGCAAAGCAAATCAAAAGCATTACAGCTGCAGCCTGTGTACACCCCCTGGCCACTGCCTCTGCAGCTAAATCAGGTAGCAGTTGAGAGGTGGTAAAACTGAGGCTCAACTGCAAATTTTTTTGCCCACAATCTTACATGTAAACGAGCCCTAATTGGGTAGCAGGTCAGTGTCTCTAATCACTACTACACCAGTGACAGTGTCCAAAAAAGAGAGGGGAAGAAGATTCTTCAAGGAGGAACTACCGGTATTATGAAGTAAAAATCTTTGAAGAAAATTACACATGACACTGACAACTAATAGATAAATAAATACCAACCTCCACCACAAACATGTAAAATAGACAATTGTCTTAGGGACACAGGTGGCCACCACAACCATACATACAGGCCTCTCAAGAATCATGCATAACTAGTTCTCATTATTCAGTCCTGGTTTGAACATGATGGAGAGCAACACACTCAATATACCAGACTGGGTAAATGTTGATGTAAACAATTCATGCATTTTGCTCTAATGGGATAGACTTGAAATTAGTAATGCACACCTGACACATGAGAAATAGTTTCCTAATGATACAGTCCGTTGTGAAATAAACACGGAATTAGTATTAGTGGTTCCCCAAGAGTATAGGGATATGAGGTAAATGCTCTGAAGAAACTTGGGCCACGAGTGAAACGAACCGGTACCGGTCCCCACAGTAACCAGAGAAATTACCATTTATAATGTGAGTCTATTGAAGGGGTGCCCGGCTTTAAAAAATTGTTGCTCCCCGGCCGTAGGTCCCGCGGACAACAAACTTTGCACACTTGGGATGCAGGGGACCTACAGCCGGCCGGTAACGGGTCCCCAAAATCCGGGAGGTCAGGCGCAAAAGGTGACTCGAGTATAAGCCGAGGGGGGCATTTTCAGCACAAAAAAAATGTGCTGAAAAACTCGGCTTATACTCAAGTATATACGGTAGTTATGCATGATTCTTGAGAGGCCTGTATGTCTGGTTGTGGTGGCCACCTGTCTCCCTAAGACAATTGTCTATTTTAGATGTTTGTGGTGGAGGTTGGTATTTAAAGCGGGAGTTCACCCATTTATTTAATTGTTCCTCTTTTCCCCTTAGATTCCTGCTCGTTTGGTCTAGGGGAATCGGCTATTTGTTTTAAAATATGAGCAGTACTTACCCGTTTTCGAGATGCATCTTCTTCCGTCGCTTCCGGGTATGGGTCTTCGGGAGCGGGCGTTCCTTCTTGATTGACAGTTTTCCGAGAGGCTTCCGACGGTCGCATCCATCGCGTCACTCGTAGCCGAAAGAAGCCGAACGTCGGTGCGGCTCTATAACTGCGCCTGCGCACCGACGTTCGGCTTCTTTCGGAAAATCGTGACGCGATGGATGCGACCGTCGGAAGCCTCTCGGAAGACTGTCAATCAAGAAGGAACGCCCATACCCGGAAGCGACGGAGAGGATGCATCTCGTAAACGGTAAGTACGGATCATATTTTAAAACAACTAGCCGATTCCCCTAGGAAAAACGAGCATTAATCTAAGGGGAAAATGTGCTCTCTAAGGGTGAACCTCCGCTTAAATTTATCTATTAGTTGTCAGTGTCATGTGTAATTTTCAATAAAAAATGTTACTTCATAATACCGGTAGTTCTTTCTTGAAGAATTATTTTGGGAATCTTCTTCCCCTCTCTTTTTTGTAAGCTTACTGCTAATTAGAGGAACTCTAAACCCCGGGGGTGACGGTATGCAATGACTAAAACAGGGATTATTTAAACTCCTAATCCCCTCTTTAGTTTTGCTAATTTGGATGTCGCCGTTGTGTCGTTTTTTTATCTTTTTGTTTTGTTGGACCAGTGACAGTGTCGCCAGACCAGTGTAGGTAGAATCTGTGGGGCAGATCCACGTACATCGGCGCATATATAGACCGGCGTAGTGCATCTCATTTACGTTACGCCGGCTTAACTTAGAGACGCAAGTACCGTATCCTCATAGTATTTGCACTCAAATTTGCGCCGAAGAGGCGTTAGCCGGCGTAATTGAAAGTGGGAAGGACGTGGGCGTGTGCCATTGAAATGAGCCGTGACCCTATGCAAATGAAGGGCCGGCCGGACTGCGCATGTGCATGACGCTGACTATGGTCAGAGCCTCTCTGCGCATGCTCAGAACTCGGCCCGGCGCAATCAGTGAGATAGGAACTAGGCCCGGCGTACTTAGTGAGATACGCCCAGTGCATAAATAGGCCCAGACATACGCCCTAACATTGCAAAAGTACATCCATTTGTTTCCCCCCCTGAAGCAAGGTGCTTTTGTTCCGTTGTGTGTTGCTGTTTGTTGGTTTGTGTCGTGTCGGTGTGGTTTTTGGAGAGTGTTTTGGAGAGTATTTTGGAGAGTGTTTTGTAAAGATGACTGAGAGGAAGAGGAAGTTAAACTACTCCTCGCGGGAGAAGGAGATCATTGTGAGGGCCATTACCCGCTTTGGTCGTTTGCTGCATGGCCCTGAGAGTGCCAACACCACCCCGGCCAGGAGGAGGCAGATACTGCAAGACATCACAGACGATGTCAATGCGTTGGGTGGTGAGACCCGGACCCGCAATGGGATCCAAAAAAAGATCAATGATCTCAGGCGTGTGGTCCGTGGGAAGCTGGCCAATATTGCAGCACATGCCAGGGGCACTGGAGGGGGACCTGCATGCACTATTAGGCTGAGTGCTGAGGAGCGTGCGGTGGCCCAGTGCTTCCACAGGCAGCAAGTGGAGGGCCTGAGTAGCAGGTGTGGGGGGGGGGATAAGGGAATATGTGACAAGTGTGTGGATCCTCCAACCTGTGTATGTTTTGTGTCATCCACAGATGTGCAGGAGGGTGCTGGGCCATCTGGCCAGTCCGCAGCCTCCACCGGACATGAGTCTGAGGAAGACCCCCAGGCAAGCCCGGAGTCCTCTGAGGAGGTTGAGGAGGAGGTTGAGGAGGTTGAGGAGGAGGAGGTGATGTCAGGGAATGATGTCACGCTCCATTTGGAGGAGTCTCCCCCTAGGGCTGGCAGCAGTCAGGCCTCCATCAGGGGTAGCCCCTCCCACTCCTCCCCAACAGGGCTTCCCCCCCAGGGGTCTCCCCTTCTCCCAGGCCACAAGCCTCATCTGGAGGCAGGAAGGCGACCCGCAAGACCAGGGGTGTGGCAGAGATTCTGCCTGCAAACCTAAGAAGGGACCAGGCCCGTCAGACCCGCCATCTGGGTCAGGTCACCCAGACTTTGGGCGGGATGGAGGAGAGCCTGGCCTTCATCAAGGAGTCAGTTGTGGACATGTCTTGCTACTCACTGGCTCTCATAACATGTCTCAACGACCTGCAGACTGCCACAGCAGGCGTTGGTCAGGATGTGCGTGCCCTGACCCAGGCTGTCCAGGCCAACACGGCAGCCCTCAATGTGGGCCTCACCAAAATAGCCGTGGCCTTGGAGAGCAGGCTGCCAGGTGGGCAGAGACCAGGGGATGCTCCTCCTTCCCCTGATTCTCCCCCCCATGAGTCTCCCCTGCGGAGGCGGGGCCGTGGCTGTGGCCGTCCCAGGCGTGGGTCACGCCAGCGGCGTTAAGTTTTTGTCTTTTTTTGTTTTCAGTGTTTTAATTTCTTTTTTTTTTGTTTACTGTGATTATAATTTGTTTTATGTTTGTGAATGATGTTTGATTATGGGGGTGACATTCCTGCCGGAAAAGGGGTGTCACCCTCAATTGTGGTGGAGAAGGGATCCCCAGGACCAGGGAGAAGTGATCCCCAGGTCTGTGTGAATGGTGTATGAATGTACAGTGACATAATTGGAGCCTTGGCGTGGCGTTGCTGCTCCCAAGTCCTGCATGGTGGGCTTGTGCTAATCCAATTTGATGAGGATGTGATGTGTGTGTGCTAGGGACCACAGTGGTGTGCATGCATGCATTCTCATTGTGCCATGATTAATGTGTGGGTTTAACGTGCAAAGATGCCTAATGCGAGGCGTCTCCTGGCTGCTCTTCCCTCAGAAGACGGGTTTCCCTCGGTCAGGGGGGGACTGGGTGGTTGGGGGGTCAGGTCATCACGTATGTCAATCTCCAGGCCCCTTCTCACGGCGAAGTTGTGTAGCATGCAACATGCTCCGATGATCTGGCACACAAAGTTTGGGGAATACAACAGGGTCCCCCTAGACTTATCCAGGCATCGTGGGAATTCTGTAGAAATCATGCATTGCCTTCATCCGCAGGTCCTCCTGGGTGGGTCTGATGATTTGGTTGGCCATGCGTCTGAGGATTGCGGGTATAACCTGGTGCACACATCTGCTAATGGAGGATTGTGCCATCCCAGCCACCACTCCACTTGTACGCTGAAAAGAGCCACTGGCAAGGAAATGGAGTGTTGCTAGTACCTTGACCAGTGGCTGCACTGCATGTGAGCGGTGTGTTGGGCTGGTGATGTCATCTTTCAGGGTTGTGGTTAATTCCATGATGGCAGTAGGGGTGAATCTGAACATGCGATACACCCAGGGATGGACTGGCCATAGGGACTACAGGGAGTTTCCCGGTGGGCCGATGGCTCAGTGGGCCGTTTTTTAAAACAGAGGTGCTGCTTGGAGGACTTTTTTTAATGCCCTGGCAGCGCCCCAGTGTGAAAGCACTCAGGCTTTTACACTGGGACTGCAGCGGAAGGTTTTTTTCAGTCGCTTTACAGGCGCTATTTTTAGCCCAAAAGCGCCTAAAAAACACCTCAGTGTAAAAAGGGGTCCTACACTCACCCCCTCTCTTTTACACTCACTCTCTTTTTCTTTCACTCACCCCCCCTCTCTCTCTCTCATTCCCCTCTCTTTCACCCTCTCATGATATACAATAATAGATGTAGGGGCCTTTTGGTGGGCGTGATTTTTCGGGGGGGTGGGGGCAGCATATTATTGAATTAAACTGGGCCGGTCTGGATGAAGTCCAGGGCCAAATTTTTGTCCCAGTCCAGCCCTGGATACACCTCAGAATCACACATGCCAAAGACGTCTATGCGTGTGCGGTATATCCTCTCCCGTGCCCTCCTCCTCCGTTCCCTCCTCCTTCTGCGCGCATCTAAAGCCAGTAGTATAGCTATGACCATGGATGCCCCTGGCATGTTAGCATACAGATTGTTGTCCTGCAAGTGTGGCTGCTTAGCTCGTCCCTAATGGTGTTGCTTTAGCTGACATGCACACGTCTGGTGCAAAGTTAAAGCTGCTTTTATGAGCGGTAACTTTAGACCGGACATACAGCTGATGCGCACAGCGCGTAGCCTGCGCCGGACAAACGTACTTTTGTGGATCGCCGTATCTCCCTCATTTGCATATTTGCATAGCAAAACAATGGTGCGTCCAGCGTATTTTTGCGCCCACGTTGCGCCGGTGTAGAAAGATTACGTCGGTCGGAAAAATAACAAACATTTTGCACAAAGTGGCCCTGATCCTCATATTCTGGGGTCCCTCGGCGGCTGTCTCGGCTCCTCCCCACAATAGCTAACCCCCCTCTGGGAAGCACTATCCCAATGGGGTTAGCTTGCAGGCTCGCTCCCGTGATACAGTCGGTGGCCATAGCCACCAACTGTATCACTCGGCCCTGCCCCTGGCGTGCCGCGTTATTGATTTGATTAACAGCAGTGGGAGCCAATGGCTGCGTTGCTATCAATCATCCAATGAAGAACCGAGAAGAGCCGAGAAGCCCGGGCCGAGAAGCCAGTGCGTTCACGACACAGGACTTTCGAGGGCTCAGGTAAGTAAATGGGGGGCTGAGGGGGCCTGTAAGCATCGGATGTTTTTTCACCTTAATGCGTAGGATGCATTAAGGTGAAAAAAAAAAGCGCAAAGCATTACAACCCCTTAAAGTGTTTGTTAACCCCCCCAAAAAAAGGATCCTGCTCCTTTAACGCATGTTATATGACAAAGTGCTTGTCCTGTGTCATTTGGCAGCCTGTAACAGCTAAAAAAAACCTGGCTGATCCTGCCAGTTTCTCCCTACCCCTCTGTAAACTGACCATGTTGTATCATGGCTGCTGAGACCAGACACTGTGGTCAGTTTACGTGCCTCCATCATCAGCAATCTGCTATCTGCTCCTGTGTCCTCCTCCCCCTGCCCTCTGTCTGTGTGTGAGCCACCCCTTCCCCGTTCTACTGCTCTCATAACACTAACCTGTATACACCATCAGCACTGCCTCCTATTGCAGTGTCCCCCTCTGTGAATGATTTATGAATATAAATGCTGCAAATATTTCACAGCCGAGACTGCGATCACATGACCAGCCAGCCAGCTCTCTGACTGGCTATGTTCTTACACAACACCAGTCCCAGCCATCCCCCGTGGACAACTGCGCTCATGGAACCACAGGAACTCTTTTGTTATTCCTTTCTTTAGCCTCCTGCACTTCCTGGAAGGTGAACATGGCATTTCTGGTGGCAGACATCTACCAGTAGGCTAGACTTGCATGGTTTATAGGAATGGGACTGCTGTAGGTGATGCTAGACTGAGCTACACGTATGGAATTACCATACTCTGGAGCAGTAGTGGAATGTGTTTTGTGTTTGGTATTTCTAAGTATGCTCATGTCCACTTTGTGTAAAAAAAATCAGGGTTCTGTGCCACCTGGACAGCTGTCTGGGTGGACGTGTGTTGTGTTGCCCCGGGCTGATAGGCCTATCCCGGGGACATCTGGCTGCTAGGCTGTCTGAGGGTCTATCCAGAAGCAAGAGAGCAGCGTAGGGTTGGGACTGCAGCTTGTAGTCCAACCAGAAGCAACGGTTCTGCCGACCTGTCGTGGTCGAAAGGTTGAGGGGAAGCTGTCGCCACTAAGGGACCAAACACCTTATTACCAGGGACCACAGTGAATAGCTGAAACAAGTACCAGAGCAGTATTCTCACCAACCAGGGACGGTGAAGAATTGGGAGACTTCAGCAAGTGCCAAGCCATGGACCCAGCCAGTGGAGGTGACGCTTGCAGAGCAGTCTTGTATGCCAGGCCAGGGACCAAGCAGGGAAGCAGGGGTGACGCTTGAGGACGATACTGAGCGAGAAGGTTGGAAGAGCTCAGGAGATCCAGTGGCAGTGGATCAGCAAGTCTAGTGAAAGACTTGGAGCTCAGTTGAGTGAAGATCTACAAGAGGAGATTGTAGAGGAAGTAAAGAAGTTTGTTACAACTTGTGTGTCTTGCTGTATGCCTTTCCCTTCTTGGCTGTCTGCCTATATAAGTCTCAGAGTCTGCCAATTAACATTGCAACTACTCTCTCCCACAGTTCTATTCAAGAGACAATAAATCTTTTTGCATTCAAAAAGTGTCTGGCACCTATTAATCTAGATTGCCTTATATCCACCATGCCTTGTAACCCACTCTACACAGAAGGATGTCAGCTTTCTCTAACTCTGGAGGTCAACATTAAGCCTCTGGGAACCCGGGACCTTGCTACACTACATTTTACAAAAACTTATGGCAAACATATGACAAACAATGACATTTAAAAAGACTTTCTATTCATAAAGTACTTTGAAGTGTTTGCTTTCCAAAATGTGGTAATTTTGTAGGTGTTTCTCTTGTCCTGGCACTTCAGGGACTCAAGAAATATGATGGATACTCAGAAAATAATTGATACTCTTGGAAAGCCCATGCCCCTTAAAAAATACCTTGTGGTGTTTACTCTCCAAAATATGATATTTTTGTTGGGTGTTTCTACTGTCCTGGTGCTCCAGGGCCTCCAAAAATGTGATAGGTAGTTGTCAGGGACTTGAACCGGATGGCTGGCTAGCTCTCACTCAGGGCCCCGGGAATACAGAATGACACACACATACGATGAGGTCAAAAACATGTTAGTTTATTAAGGGAAATATCCCTTGACTTTATACAAAATAAAAGGTAGGATGGATTTCAATACTTTTGGGTTTGGTTACAGAGAAAAAGGATGGCAAGTCCAAGAAAAGGTGTTTACCTCCATATGACATGTAATCTCATATTAATTTTGGTAAAAACTACAGTCAGAATGTTCTCATGAGAAAACCAGCCCCACTTCTCTACTAGCCTAAACATTTCTAGACATTAAACACATGGCAAATCGAACTTAGATAATAGAAATAACAAGGGAAATATACAGAATAGAAACAGCATTGAAACATCATTAATCCTTCAGTAGTCAGAAAATTTGATAATTTATGCCCCTGGAATGCCTGAAGGTGGTCCTTGGATTTTGGGCCCCTTTATGCATCTAGGCCTCTGAAAAAGTCTCAACCATGTGGTATCCTCATACTCAGAAGGCATAGCATAATGTGTTTTGGGGTTTATTTGTAAGTATGCCTATGCTGTGTGTAAGAAATAAGTGGCTACATTAGTTTTCTTTTTTGCAGGCTTTTGTTCTTTAATTTCACCTGGTGATTGTGCCAGCAACACACTACTTGTCCTTGGGTGTCTCACTGTACTGTATCTATGGAGGAGCAGTGCCAATTACCCTTTGTAGAAGGGCACCTCCTGCATCCTGTCAGTAGTGGCCTAATGCACACATTCAGTTTCACACTCTCTGCTTTCCTTGTTCACACCTTGCAGCACTTCCTGATAAGACCCTAATGAGGGTTTGTTCAACAAAATGTTGCCTGTATTGATAGCTGGAACAAACAAGCAGACTCACCAATTGCAGTAAACAATTCCACTTTCGGGGTTTCCATCACCTCTGTTACTCATTCTGAACATCCTGGGTGTCTGAACTCTGGGGCCTCTAGTGGAGAATTCAAGCCCAACCCTCAGAAGCAAGTTGGGCAGGAGTCGAATCAGACTCAGGTGATGCAATTCCTCCAGGATCTGGCTTCCTGCTATGAGCAGCTTCAGGCCTCCTTGGGAACCCCGAATCAGCAACCTCAAGTACAATCAGCGGCTGCACCTATTGCACCAGTCGCAGCCACACATTCACTACAACGGCCAGCTCCGTCCCGTTTCTCTGGGGACTCCAAGGCCTGCAGCCAATGCACTATTCATTTTGAGCCCCAGCCTCAAAACTTCCTGTCTAAGCCTGGGCTCTCCCCCCCATGGGAGAAGAACGACTCTGTGATTTCCAGCCTGTCCGACTTCTTGATGCTCTTTCGTAACTTATTCGAGGAGGCGGCTAGTGTTTCTTCGGCGGCTAGTGCCCTTTT
The DNA here is from genome assembly GCF_905171775.1 of Rana temporaria. Classification (NCBI taxonomy): domain Eukaryota; kingdom Metazoa; phylum Chordata; class Amphibia; order Anura; family Ranidae; genus Rana; species Rana temporaria. Next base: position 51,831,771 of record NC_053500.1, on the reverse strand, counting down.
ACGTCTTCGCCAAGAATCTTGTTCAGTGGGACAATATGCTCTTCAGTTCCGTATTCTCACAGCTGAATTGAGCTGGAACAATGAGGCCCTGGTTGCAACCTTTTTACATGGCCTCTCTGACCGAGTGAAAGATGAATTAGTGGGGAGAGCCATCCCCGCCGGTCTGGACCATGTAAATACCTTGTGCAATCAGATCGACATTCGTTTTCAGGAGAGGTCCCTAGAAAAAAGACGCCAGCACTCCCTTGGCCCTAGCCAGTCTGAGCTCCCCTCCCTTCATCCCATGGAGCATCTTTTGCCTGTTGAGGAACCTATGCAGCTGGGCTGGACCAGACTAACCCCCGAAGAACGTGCTAGGCGCAGAACTAGGGTAATTTTCGTGACTCCTGCTCGCTTCGTCCTGGAAACGGTCGGGTCTAATACATTTGGAAGGTGGAGTATAGGACCCAGAAACATCACCTTCTCGTCTTCTTATTCCGGTGTTCCTTCATGTATGCACTTCTCAATTGAATCTTGCATATCTGGATTCTGGGGCTGCCGGCAATTTTATGGACTGGAGAACTGCTTCTTCTATGAAGCTTACCCTTTCACCCCTCACTACGCCATTGGTAGTCTCGGCAATTGATGGCACTGTTCTCCCAGGGGGTCCTATTCGCTCCCAGACGCTCCACATGTAGACTGGGTCTCTGGGCAGATCCTGGCTTGGGGTCCCTCATGTTTCTCGTCCTGTCTTCTCAAGGTGGCCCCCAAGGAGAGACTTCCGGTTGCTACCACATCTGTATCTTCTGATCTTCCCACTGCATACAGCGATTACCAGGATGTGTTCTGTAAAAAATCAGCTGAGGTGCTTCCTCCCCATAGATCTTTTGACTATGCTATTGACCTTGTCCCCAGAGCAACTCTGCCCAGGGGTCGTACCTACCCTCTGTCTATCCCAGAGACCCAGGCCATGTCTGAGTATGTTGCAGAGAATCTAGAGATAGGGATGAGCTTTGTGTTCGACTCGAACATCGTATGATCACCGAAAAACTTTTTTTTGCATTGATACATGTTCCCTGGGGCAAGACCCGGGTCCCCAAACCCGTTTTAGGACAATAACTTGCATATTAGCTTTTAGAATTAGCACTTTTGAATTCGAACGCTCGAGTCCCATAGACTTCAATGGGGTTCTAAAGGTTTCGGGAACGTTCGGTCTGTTCGAAGGTTCTGGTGCGAACCGAACGGGGGGGGGTGTTCAGCTCATCCCTATCTAGAGAGAGGTTTCATCCGGAAATCCTCATCGCCTGCAGGAGCAGGGTTCTTTTTTGTTGCCAAAAAGGATGGTACCTTGAGACCCTGCATTGACTATCAAGGTTTAAATGCGGTGACTATCAAAAATCGATACCCCTTACCCCTAATATCTGAGCTATTCGACGGGTTGAAGGGTCCATTTTCCCCAAGTTGGATCTCAGAGGTGCATACAATCTCATTTGAACACGGGAAGGTGACGAATGTAAAACTGCGTATAACACTAGAGATGGGCATTACGAATACCTGGTTATGCCTTTTGGTTTGTGTAATGCCCCAGCTGTGTTTCAAAACTTTGTCAATGCAATCTTCAGGGATCTTCTGTACCAGTTTGTTGTCATCTACCTGGATGACATTCTTATCTTTTCGGAAAATCTGCTTGTTCGTAGAAACCATGTCCGCACTGTACTTCAGCACCTTAGAGAGAATAATCTCTATGCCAAGCTGTAGAAATGTTCCTTTGAATGTTCTGAGGTCCTGTTTCTGGGATCCTTTGTCTCAAGTTTGGGTCTTCGTATGGATCCCAGAAAGGCCTCTTCCTGCTAGCGTCAAGGCCACACAGTGCTTTCTTGGTTTCACAAATTATTATAGGCAGTTCATAAGGAATTACTCTTCCATTGCCGTGCCTATTATCGCTTTGACCAAGAAGGGTGCGAATGCCAAAGACTGGCCTCCCCAAGCTGTCTCTGCGTTTCATGAAACGAAACAGGCCATTGTTTTTGGACCTCTCTTGAGGAGACCAAATCCTGGGAACCCATTTTTTATTGAAATAGACGCTTCTTCAGGGGGGTGGGAGCTGTGCTTCTTCAATTCTTTGAGAAGAGACGTCAACCATGTGCGTTCTTCTCCAAAAAAATTATCAGGCAGAGAGAAATTATGCCATCAGTGATCGGGAACTTCTCGCAATTTGGTGTTAGAGGAGTGTCGTCATCTCTTGGAGGGTTCCCCTCACTCCATAAGGATCTTTACTGATCACAAGAATCTACAGTACTTACAGAATGCTAAACGTCTGAATCCCAGACAGGCCAGATGGAGTCTCTTCTTTTCCCATTTAAATTTCAAAATTACGTACAAACCTGGTTCCTGCAACGGTCGGGCTGATGTGCTCTCTAGGTCATTTGGCACTTTGGATGAGTAGTCAACCCCTAAACCTGAGCCGATCGTTCCAACCTCATGCATTGTTGCCCATTTTACCACCCTGGAGTCAAAAATTCCTCCTGGCAGGGAACTTTGTCCCCACTGAGCCAAGAGCTAAGATCCTTCATTGGAGACATGCTTCCAAGGTGGCAGGTCATGCTGGGTTCCTCCGATCCTTCTTGCTCATCAGTCGTCACTACTGGCGGCCTAATCTCTGCTCAGATGTCAAAGACTACGTTAAGGCTTGTCATGTCTGTGCTCAGTCTAAATCCTCCACACAAGCTCCTGCTGGTCTTCTCATGCTCTTGCCCATTCCTAAGGAGCCCTGGTCTCACATTGCCATTGATTTTATCACCGATCTCCCACTGTCAGAAAATAAAACGGTCATTTAGGTGGTAATCGATCGGTTCTACAAGATGGCTCATTTTGTTCCTCTTCCTGGCCTTCCTTCTGCTCCTGCCTTGGTTCCCATTTTTGTTCGAGAAATTTTCCGCCACCATGGGGTTCCTTCCCATATTTTTTCCGACAGGGGTGTTCAATTTACATCTCGTTTTTGGAGAGCCTTTTGCCAATCCCACAAAATTGTCTTGGATTTTTCCTCTTATTACCATACTCAATCCAATGGACAGACTGAGAGAGTTAATCAGGAGTTAGAGGTCTTTCTCGCACCTTAGTCTCTGCTCATCATGACAATTGGTCCTCTCTACTCCCGTGGGCAGAATTCTCTCGTAACAATCATGTAAATACCAGTTCGCAGAGGACACCTTTTTTCACAGTTTATGGAAAGCACCCTCAACTTCCTCTTCCCATGACCTGTTCTCCAGATATTCCAGCTTTGGCTACAGCTCAGGGGTCTTTCAATTCTATTTGGGGTGACGTTCATGATTCCCTCCGGGCAGCTGCTGACAAATTCAAAGGCTTTGCTGACTGCCCCAGGCGTAAACAGCCTTCTCTTCAGCCAGGGGACAAAGTCTGGCTCTCCACCAGGAACACCAGAAAAAGCTCCGAGTTCCTTCTCTGAAGTTTGCTCCAAGATTCATTGGTCTGTGCTCTATAACTTCTAAACTGAATCTGGTTTGTTTCAAACTCCAGATTCCCAAAAGCCTCAAAATCACTAACTCTTTACATGTTGCCCTTCTGAAGCCTTTAGTCCTTAATAGGTTCTCCCGTCCTCTTCCTACCAGTCTCTGAGAATAATCAGGAGTACGAGGTCAGTCAAATTCTGGACTCCCGACTCTGTCCAAATCAGTACCTCCTGCATTGGAAAGGGTTTGGTCCCGAGTAGAGGTCTTGGATCACTGCATCTGAGGTCTTTGCACCTCGTCTGTTGAAGAAGTTTCATCTAAAGTTCCCCTCTAACCCCGAGCCCAGGCGGGGAAGGGGGAGGCCTCGTAAGAGGGAGGGTACTGTCATGGATATCCAGTAATGTTTGTCTGTCAGCTTACCTCTCCTCCATGTGTTCACCTTAAGTGGCAAGCCACTCTCACCTGTTTGCTTAAGTAATCTATCCTCTAGCATGGCTCCACCCCAGGCCCTTTTAGAGAACTATATATTAACTTGTGCACTACAAGCCAGCCCTGCTGATCAACATTGTGTGTTAGCTTTCGAGTGTGACTTGCTGTGTCTTCTACATCTGATTCCAGTTACAGATCTTGGCTTGTTCTCGACTATCCCTGCCTGTTTGTGACCCTGACCTTTGGCATGTCCTATGTTTATCCTTGTCTGCTAGTCGCCCCGACGTTTGGCTTATCCCCTTACTATCCTCCTGTAGCCTACTGTGAGCATGAGCTGGGAAACTCTGGGGGCCACGACCTGGAGCCAGTTGCAGCCCAGTCCAACCTTACCACTAGAGGCTCTGGTGAACACCTGCTGGCTCTTAGACTCCGCGCCCTGGGGAATCTTATGCTCTAACTCCCTATGGGATCCGTGTTGGTTCTCCAGTAGACCTGCCTAACTTGACCACCCAGAGTTCCATCCGCAGCAGTCAGCCGTAGGGTCCACTACCGTAGCGGTGCACTCCTGACCCCATCGGTGTGCATCTGTCATCTGGCCTCAGGTGACCTGACAATCTGTTAAAGGCAGTTGAAAAATACCGGACTTACTGACAGGATGAACAGGCGAAAATAAAGGAAAAAGGGCTAATAAGGAAAATGAAGGGCTAAATTCACCTCTTTTCAGTAAATAGTACAGTCCAATATCAGATTCAGAATCAGAATACTTTATTAATTCAAAAGGTAAATTATTATTAGATATTAGATATTAGTAGATGTGCAAAAAAAATTGTGCAGTTTTGTAGAACGTTCATTAACCACTACCTATCTAGCGACATACCTGTATGTTGCTGGACTTTCGGTGGTTATACCGGGATGATACCTGATGACGCCCATCACCCCAGTACCATTTTTTAGAGTCAGCTCTCTTGTAATAGCAATCGGAAAGGCTCACCAGTCGCTTGATTGCAATTACAAGCAGAGGGGGGATTTGATCGGCTGTTTGTAATAGTAACCGGGAGGCATTTGGGGTCTTATAGACCCCAGATCGCTCCACAAAGAGGACCTGTCACATGCCTATTGCTGTTACAAGGGATTTGTAAATTCCTCATGGCAGTAATAAATAAAAAAATTTTTTTAAAGTGCCTCTGTCCTCCCATGCTTGCGCACAAAGGCGAACACATGCTTTGGTCCTGCCCTGCATTGTAAAACAATCATAGTGGCTGTACAGCCGAGCAGAGCTTCCCCTCATTTCAGATATACCCCTCAAAAAATATATAATGTTTGGGGGTTCTAAATAATTTTTTAGCCCAAAAAATACTGGTTGTTACATGTAAACAAAAAGTGCCAGAAAAGTTCTGCACTGGAAGTGGTTATTTTTCTCATACCTGTAGGCAATTTGGACCGCCCTGGAAACCTAGAAACAACCACTACGTATTGCCTTGTTGCTTTATTCTTGTGTGCAAACATTTTTAAACTGTTGTCAGCACTCTTTGTAACAGTATAAGGATGAATGGCGAACTTCACCTAGGGTGACCTCAGGTTTTTTCTGTGCTTTATTATGGTGTAAAGTGTAAAACTGCGATATCAAGTGATAAATAGTGTGTAGCGCTTAAAAAGGAAAAGCAACTTATAAATATGCCCACAACTGTGTACCACTTAAAATAAGACACAAAATATATCTATAGATATATCAAAATATATATATACAGTATATCTATCTATCTATCTATCTATATATATATATATATATATATATATATATATATATATATATATACATATATACACACACACTGTTCATACACTCCCTATTTAATTTCCGTTCTTAATATGTCTATATATTTATATAGTGACCCTGTATAGCTCCTCTTGTTTCTCCTCATATTACCGGCGAATTGCCTGGAGCTGCCGGTAACCTGAGCAGTTACTTCCTGCACATGTTGCACACTACACCACAAACACACACTTCAAAATAAATATGCTCAAAGCACAAAATGCCTTCCAGCAGAGACACATGCTCGGGGATATAAACATGAATGACATTTTATATCTGCACGCCGGTGCTGCCTGTGGCATGCTGGCTGACGAGGGGCTGCCCTGTCACCATCCGTATGCTATAGGTTTGTAGAGCTGTTTGCATTAGCTGTTGGCATGTGTTCATACATTTATATATATATATTTTTTTACATGCCTGTTATAAGCTGAGGAATACAAAGGTGGTGCCCAGCAAATGTGACGAAGAAACTTTTTAGGCTCTGCTACCTCTGTAGGGAGTTTTAAGGGGTGACCTAAACCAATCAGTGAAGAGTTAATTTCCCTGTGATAAAAGGCTCAGAGGTGACAGAGCGAGAGACTCACAGAAAGCAAGCTGTGGCAGACCGAGTGACATAAAAAAGATAGTGACAAGTGACACCTGCAGAGGATCTATAGTTATGTGTGTAATGGATACACATAGAAATAAGGTGACAAGGTTACGGTAGGGAGCTAGAATGGTATGAGCAGAGAAAAAATTAAGGACTGAGCATTTCCAGGTTCTAGAAGTTGAAATTGTGTCAGGGAATGAGTGACATGTGCCAAAGTAATGGGGAGATAATGACAGGTGCATAGGTGGAGGAAGGACATCCTCGCACGTGACTCTTGTGTGACATCCACCTGGTGTCACAGTGACACCGGAGGGGTAACTCTGAGACACTTCCATGGGTGCAGAGGAGCATTACGCATCAGAATGCACAGAGGGACTCAAATGCACAGCTTACCAGAAGAGCAGCACATGCAGGGCACAGCTGAACCACAGAGCACGCCGAGGGTGCCAGGCATGATAAAATTGCAGAGTACAGGACTGCAGAGCATAACAGGAGTTCGGAGCAAAACAGAATTGCAGAGCACAGAAGAGATAAGCAGCGGAACACCGATGCAGAGCGAAACAGATGCGCAGAGTAAGAAGAGTATGATGGGGATCCAAAGGGACAAACTTATGCAGAGAACTGAAGAACTGCAGAGAGGCATAACTGAGCAGAGCCTTTCCACCCAACTGCAACATAAATTTGATCACCTTGATTCTGGGGATAAAAGCTTACCTGCTAATTATACCTATCTCCATGGAGCCCGTCACCCCTCCACCGCTATCTGCCCCTACAGACAGGACTGTGACCCCGAGGTTGAAGAAACTGAAAGTTACCCCCAATGTGATGGACATCTCTCTTTCCCCATAACCCTAACCCACTCCTTTACTCGTACCCCTAGCCCAGGAGGAGGCCAGGGTTCCGAGAAGATACAGGTCACCCTAGCTAACCACCCCCTATGGAGTAAATTTCACAAGCATCACACAGAGATGATCATCACCAAACAAGGCAGGTAAGTAATTGCTCTTCTGTTTTTTTTTAAATAAATTTGTTATTTTAGATTTAATGTATATTTAGTATTTTCTATATAGTTGCAGTTTTCCTAAAAAAAACATACCAGTAGGCTGTTTTAGGCAAACCTTCCTTTAACCTAATTTACCCCACAGCTACAAATTGTAGTAAATTGATTTGACAATATATGAATGCGTTCATGAAAATTGCCTTATTTATTCAAATGAGTAATTATGGTCTGTGCCTAACTAATATCTATACACTGACTTAACTGCTGCCAATGGCATAAACAAGATGTTTTACGGTTTAGACCAATTACTGCCACACATACGAAACTTTATGCAACAACCACAGAAACACACTGACAAAAGATTGGATGCCACAATTTTTTTTATTTTTTTATTACAAAACAACAACAAAATCAAAGTTATAATACAAAAAGGCTTCATGCACACTGAGCTTTTTTTTTTTTACAGCAGAATTGTTTGGCTTCAGATGTTTTTTTCTGCAACCAATACATTTTTGGCAAGGGGTTTTCTGGCTAGAACCCCCCCAGAACTAGTGGGTTTTGAGAGTTTTTTTTTTAGCTGTAAAACTCTGAAAATAGCAAAAAATTGCTGAAAAACGCAGAAAAATCAGCTTTTGTGGGAGTATAATTTTATTTAAAAAAAAAGCTAAAAACGCTACAGCTAAAAGTTGCTGAAAATATAGCTAAGTTATAGCTAAAAAACATTGAAAAACCCATTCTACAGCTACAGCTTTCTACAGCTAACACTACTAGCATTTTTATAATGTCCAATGTGCATGAGGCCTAATGGTGATGACCAAGTCCATGCCTGTGTACCAATTATTTGTAAACGACAGTTATTCAGTAACTATATCGTTTTATACTTATTCTGGTGTGTGTGTATATATATATATATATATATATATATATATATATATATTTAAAAAAATTATACATATTTGCATATATTCATTTTTGGAAATTTAGATAAATCTTTAAGTCATACAGCAACTCCTTGTCATCATATTGATGCATATCTGCATATTAGGCCTAATATAATATAGCAGGTGCTGTTCACCTATCAATTGGTGTGTATACTATATGTATATATATATATATCAAGTGACCACATATGGCGTAGTGTTTTACACAAGAATGCTCCAGCTGAGATTGGTTGAAGTTAGTTGTCAAAATTACCTTGATTAATTTCTACTTCATATCACTATTAGATTTATTTTCATATGTGTGCAAGCTATTTATTGAAAAAAATAAATAAAATTCCAACACAATTTTTAAAAGTTGAGTTTTGTTCATTATAGCTAATCCATTATGCAGTGATCACAAACCAGAAGAAATAAAATCTACATAGGCTAAATTAGGGGAACATAAATAACCTCCTTTCGAATTGCTGGTAGGTTTCAGTAAACATGAGTCATAGTGGGCCGTTCACTGTAAAATTCCATGAAAGATCTGTGGTATTTTTTTTTTTCTATGAATGTTTGCAAATTTACTGAAAACAAGGTCATTTTAGGTTACGTGAATCCTAATGGTGGTCAAATGTATAAAGTAAAAAAAAAAAATTATTCAAGAAGGCCCATACCAAACGTGGCCATTAATAGTATGGCTATTTGTATATTTCTTTAACAATATGATTGAAAAAAATGGTATTAATGGTGGGTAGATTTTGTATGTACATTTGAATAGGCTGGAGTGAACCCACATGATGAAGAAAAATAATTAAAAGGTGTAATAATGTTTAGTACTCCAATCTGCAAGAGGCTATAACTATTGGTGCCAACACACAGACCAGACTAAGCCATTAGTTATAGGCTTTTTATAAAGAGTCTCATAAGATATCCATAGCTCAGAACTGACCCGTTAGGATAGACTTCCCCTCTTATGAACCCAAACCCATCTTCCCCGTCTCTCCTGCTCATCTGTCCCACTTTTAGGCCTTATGCACAAATTTGTATTATTATTTCTGTGCAGCATTAAAAGTCATGTTCATTTTGCTCTCAACTTTAGGTAAATTATTGTTGCTTTTCTTGGAATATTATTATAAAGGAAAAGTCATTTTTAATAGCAACTTGCCAGAAAATATATATTTTTTTAACACTGGTTGATATGGGCAGTACATTTTTTTTTTTGTTACGAGTACCAGCATGTTTCGAGGGATTTGTGTTTTGGTTTTTGCTGTTGTCTAATACAAGAGTTTTTTAAGACTTACGCAGGCAGATGCTTTAAGGGTGTTCAAGCTCTACTTACTTTTGCCCTGGGTTTTTTCTTAAAGACCTTTGGTGCTTCAAAATGTCCCTCTTTCCCATCATAGGAGTTCAAGAAGTATGCCCATGCTACCCATAACTTCTTCAAAGGGCTGCATTGTTTTCTTAGGTCAAAAAAATTAATGGCTGGATGACAACGTAGAGTACACCAGCTGTTCTAATATATGTTATATATAAGTTATAATATGTAAGTTATATATAATAACTTATAATATATAAGTTATAAATAAAAACGTATAATATATAAGTTATATATAATCACAATAGTAGCTATATTTACATATTAGTAGTTAGTTATTGTAATGTCTGTGGTTTTAAAATGACCATGATTAAATAGAAGCAACAGCTATTACAATTCTGAAATGTGTATTCGGAACTACAATAGTAAGCAGAGGACAGAAAACAAAAGACAAACAAATACGGAGTAGCTGCTAGGACAGGGCAGAGAATCAGAAGCAGACCTGGTAGGCAGGCCCCAGATACAAAGCACTAGATAACCTTTGTCTGCAGTACTGGGTGGAAACAGTATGCTCATAGTGACAACTATTAACTATTTCATTTTTTATATAATAGCAGAGGTGTATTTATCATACACAGGCATTCACATAGGTGCTTATCTGACAAAATCAAAGACCTTTGTGTGGAGCTCTTGCTATATTTGTGACACCTACACCCTCACCTGAGATACATGCATCACTGTTTCACATAAACTGTCACTAAATCAATCATAATTTTTTTTTTAAATATATTTATCCACTGTAGACAACAAGGACGTACAAAGATTCTTCATACAGGCATACCCCATGTTTAAGTACACAATGGGGTTTATTTACTAAAGCTGGAAAGTGCAAAACCAGGCTCATTTCTGCATAGAAACCAATGAGCTTCTATCCCCAGCTTGCTTAATTAAGCTTTGGTAATAAAACCTGGGAGCTCATTGGTCTCCAAACAGAAGTGAGACTGATTTTGCACTTTCCAGCTTTAGTATATAAACCCCATTGTGTACTTAAAAGTGGGGTATGCCTATATATATATAAATAGCACAATAAAGATTTTAGGGCAACATCACAGTCTATATGAAACATTGAATATTGTTGGATCAGAGAGTTGAAAATGGAATATAACGATCATTCGTTTCTTTATGCCTATATATCATTATTAAACCTGCCCTTTCTAATTAGGTTTGGCGCTGTCTCAATTTTCATTTTTAAGGATCAAGGGACTGGGGAGGGAGACCTGTGGGAAAATAGGGGAAGGGAGGAGAAATGACGGAGGAAAGAAGAAGAGAAACCAGGCTCACAACATCTGTCAGGTTACCAAATCATTTGTGATTAGTATATAGTTTAGAGTTATCTTGAGGTATTCAAGTTGCCAGAGGTGAGTATCTGTAGTAAATATAAATTAATTTCAGTAAAACCATTTCCTTCGTGGGACTCTTCTTTACCATTAATAGTGGGTGATAGATCTCCCATAGATTTGCTACAATTTATTTGAGCAAACCACTGATTCAGGGATGAGAGTTCTTGCCTACTCTGATTCTCCAGAATACTGGTTCTTGTCGACTTTACCAAGGTGCTAATGAGTAGACACGTGCATTCGTTTTCTTCCGAATGCATTTTCGTCCAAATTTCTGGGAATAAAAATGCTTTATTTTAATTTTGTTGCGACAACAGTTCGATATAGATAGAAGATTCAACATGACAGTGACAATAGTGATCTGTGTCTATCGAACCTTGCGTCAAATGTGCCTAACCTAACTCTATTAGTCCAAGATTATTCGACATATAGAGAAAAGATTTGACATTATAGTGACATGAAGATTCAACGAAGCAGCTAAAAACATACGCTCTCCACACATCGACATTAATGGTCAAATGCTCCGCCCATAGGCTATAGAAGAATTCTAATGTAGGTTGACTAGTAATAATAATTAATAAATATAATTATTACTAGTCATACAACAATAGAATTCGACTATAGCTTGTGGGCAGAGCATTCGATCAGAAATGTACGATTGCGGCATCATACAGTTTAGCTGCTTCGTCAAATCTTTTTAGAAGATTCGACGGACACCATAAGCCTTCAATGACAGATTTGGCCTTAATTAATTTGGATTTTCAGACAAATGCGTTTTTAACGAAACAACATAAATAAAAACGAATTTCGGGAGTAACTAAATAAATTTATTTTTCGGACGAAAACGAAATTCCAAAACAAAATATTTCAGTGTGCACATGTCTACTAATGAGGCAGTGTTTGTATGTTTTTTAACCTCCCTGGCGGTATTTCCGAGTCTGTCTCGGGTGAATTTTTCATACCAAAAGCGTAGACCCGGGGTCGCATTGCAGGATACAGGGGAAGTTACTTACCTTGTCCCTGGATCCTGCGATGTCTCACCGCTGTGTGTGCAATCTGTGTGTCCTCCGCACAATTCACACAGTGCCCGAGTGCCGAGCTCCATTTCCTGCGAGCGGCGTGACTGTTCTTCAGATACGGTTCTTTCTGCCTGGAAACTGGAGATTGTCCATAGCAACCAAAAAGTGTCAGTTTACGTCAAAAGTGGTTTTAGAGCAGCTAGAAAAAAGCGATAATAAATTAGAATCACTTGCAGAATTGAGAGATAGCGATTTGTGGGGAAATTCGTCATCAATTACATTATTGAATCATTTTTATTATAATTACATTATTATTTTTTATAATTATTCATAGTTATTTATTATATTATAATTTATGATTTTGTGTTTCAAACTTTATCATACCCGGGATGTCTACTAGACTCTTGTTTGAACAGATTTAAGTGAGTTATTCCTAAGAATTACAGGCCTTCAATATAAAACGCCAAATTTCCATGCAAAATAATGGTACCGCTTTCAGCACCAAAAATCTGAAAGAATCATACTGCCAGGGAGGTTACGCATAGTATTGAGGATATTCTTATTTTTTAACCTAAAATAAACACACACAAGAATTGCACATGTTCTAATTTGGCATAGCTTGTCTTTTGACCAGCAGAGGAGGTGAACTGTATAAAACTAGAATCTCACAATGAGATACATTTCTTTAAGATTTCGTTTTTTTTGTAGGCCAAATGTTATAAATCTTCTTGGCATATGTTAGATACTATCTTAGAAATATAAAAGTGCATGTTATTATTCATAGTGTTACTTTATTGGATTTTGTTTGGACACAAATTGCTATAATTTGGGACATTAGATTGGTGGTTCATTGGTATACTCTTCCTGTATATATTTTTCTGAAGTCACTATATATGAAAACAAGAAGTTAAGCTGGGTTGTAGTTGGTTAACATGTTACTGTAAATGTGTTTAAAAGTTCCACAGAATTAGAATGCAAATAGGAAACATGAAAAAAGTTTTTCTTGTTTAGCCTTTTATCTGACTTCCTGATGGTCTGGTGGTTTGGACAAGCTGTGCCCTCAAAAACAGTCTTTGCTCTTTGCTATGTCCATTGGTAAATGTCATGCTTACAAAAGAAGCTTTCCAAATAGTATGTTAAGTTCATAATACAATATTAATCTTTTTGTTTTAAATCCTGCAAGCAGAAGCATATTATGTCCAAATTTGGTCTTTTGTCAAAGTTCAACTGTAATAGAAGGGCATTACTAATATAATTAATAATAGTATTAATAAATGCATCATAAGTATTCAGCCATGTTTTAGCTCCCGTCTTGATTCTTTGGCTTGTCCTTTGTGGAATGCCACTTCAATTCTAAAACTCCTAAGACTTTACAAAAATATATATATATTTTTTTACATAATTAACTAATCCAAATGGGCATTTACTATCATTTGGTTGTCAAAAGTGAATCTTGTTGCTGTGATTCTCATATAAGGTTCCAAGTTTTGAAATCCTGTGAGCCACATAAAGATATATACTGTATAGTGTTGGTGAGTCACTAGGCATATATAAAAAAAAAATTCATACAAATGATTATAAATATTTAATTGGTAAATTCTGCTTGAATGCATGCCTATCAAAAACACAATCAAGCAGGTTTCCAGACAAGCTTGCTGCAAACCACATCAAAGAAGATAAGGGCCGTTGGGTTCATGAGCGACTACCTCATGGTCTACATATATGTACTGTATATGTATGGATATGAATCGTTAAGAATATTCTAGGTAGACTATGAGATACACAATTTCTTTTTTTTAAATCATTAATTAAATTATTTAGGATTTTTTTGCCCTATTTATTAACCTATGTATTATTGAAAAGCATTCAAAAGAACGTGTCCTGCAGTAGACAGCTGGAACTATAATCAACCTATTATGTTCATACTAAATTTAGTATCTCACATACGGAATTACAAAACTTTGCTGGGACCTACTTCATATTACAGCTGCAAAGAGCTCAAGTGTAACTAACTAATGACGGCCAAATTTGTTTTAACTAGTCTAAAACGGGAATCGCAGGAAAAAATTGAGCAATAAACCATCAAGCTGTCCAGCGTGTCATGATATACTGTGTAAGTGATACTAATGAGCCAGTCATACACAATTACCAACACTTCCAAGAAAAATTATAGCCAAAGAAATTTAAATGGGGCACAACAGAAGATGTGGGTCACTATCTGAAAGAATAAGAACACTTTATACACAGCTCAAATACTTTCTATCTATCAGATTGCGATGAACATAGTATGCACCACATCCAGGTTGGCCAAAGATAAGTAGATTTCTCATACAAATGTGATTGTCTAAACCTTTGTGTATCTGTACTGCTTGGAATGAGAAGAAAGGGGTGGTAGATCCCTAAAAGCTTATTCTAAAAATTGAACTGTTATGCCGTGTATAGACAATCGGATATTCCGACAACAACACTGTGGATTTTTTTTTTTTAGACGGATGTTGGCTCAAACTTGTCTTGCATACACGGTCGCACAAATGTTGTCAGAAATTCCGAACTCCAAGAACGCGGTCGCGTACAACACTTACAACGGCACTATTAAAAGAAAGTTCAATACCAGTTGTGTTAGTAAAAGTTTGGTAAAAGACAATTTGCGCTTTTCAGCCTTGTGCTTTTCAGTCCGTTACAGCGTGACGAATGTGCTATATCCATTACGAACGCTAGTTTTACCAGACTGAGCGCTTAGGCCTTCTACTTGATTCAGAGCTTGCATGGAATTTTGTATGTCGGAATTGGCTACACACGATCAGAATTTTTGAGAACGGATTTTGTTGTCCAAAAATTTGAGAACCAGCTCTCAAATTTTTGTTGTCAGAAATTCCGACAGAAAATGTCCAATGGAGCCTACACGCGGTCGGAATTTCCAACAACAAGCTCCCATCGAACATTTGTTGTTGGAAATTCTGGCCGTGTGTAAGCGGCATAAGTACAAAGTAAGAGATTCTCATGGAGAGTACCCAACGATCATATGAATGGCAAGCCCTTCTCTGCCTAAATTGTGCTTTGTTAAAAATGTTGCAGTCCAATGCCCCGTACACACGATCTGACTTTTTCCATCGGATTTTCCGATCATGTGTAGCCCCATCTGAGTTTTTTCATCGGAAATTCCGATGAATTCCATCAGAGTTTAGATATAGAACATGTTCTATGTTTTTCAGATGGAGTTCTGAAGGAATTCCGATGTCATTTGGCCAGGGCCGCCATCAGGGGGCTACAGGCAGTACACCTGTAAGGGGGCCGGAGCTCAACAGGGGCCCGGATGGCAACCCCCTTTTTATATATTTTTTTATTTCTTTTATTTATATATATATATATATATATATATATATATATATATATATATATATATATATATATATATATATATATAAACCCCCCTTTTTTATAAAAAAAACATGTTTATATTTTATTTCTTTTTTTTTCTTTTTAGTTCTTTTTATATATATATATATATATATATATATATATATATATATATATATATATATATATTTTTTTTTTTATTAAAGGGCTCAGAGGTCCCCAGGGCCCCATGTGACAAACCCCCTTTTTAATTTTTTTTTATAAATGCTTATTTTTTTAATTTTTTTTATATATTTTTTTATTTTTTTTTAAAGGGCCCAGAGGTCCCCAGGGCCCTGGGTGGAAACTTTCCCCCTTTTTTTATGTTTATTTTATTTGTTTATATATTTGTTTTTATTTATTTTTTATTAAAGGGCCCAGAGGTTTCTTTTTTTCATTTTTTTATTAAAGGGCCCAGAGGTCCCGGATGGCAACCCCCCTTTTTTTGTAATTTATTTTTATAAAAAATAATAATAATTTGTGTGTATGTATATATATATATATATATATATATATATATATATATATATATATATATAGGGCCCAGGGGTCCACAGGGCCCCAGATGGCAACCCCCCTTTTTAAATAAAGTATATATTTTTTTATATATATTTTTTATTTTTATTAAAGGGCCCAGAGGTCCCCAAGGCCCCGGATGCCCCCCCCCCCTCTTTTTATATATATTTTTCTTTATTTCTTCTTTTTTTGTAAAGGGCCCCCCGCTTCTCAATTTCAGGGGGCCCATGCCTGAAGCTGTGTAAGGGGCCCCATAATTCCTGATGGCGGCCCTGCATTTGGCCGGGCAATAGCCCGATCTTGTGTACGCGCCATTATTCCTCACTAGGTGACTTTTTGACATCCTTTTTCTATTTGAAAGAATGATTGATGTTCAAATTATAAAAAAAAATGTTCTACATGCCGTAAAATCTCTTTGAGAAACAAGGAGCACTAGAAAATTTTGGAAGCACGTGCTATCTCTTGACAATTGCTACTTGGAATTGCTACTGTTTAATAATTTAAAGGGACATTCCACTCCCAGCAAGAAAGTGGAAACTCCCAAAACATTTAGGTCTAGGTTTACCTGTGGTTTACCTTCAGTAAGTATCTTAATGACAACAGTGTTACGTAAAAAATATTAGGTAGCTCCTAGTGAGCTAATATCCCATGTCTAAGGTTTCTATTTGGATGGAGCTAGGAAAATGAATTTCAAGGTGTTTGGTTGCTATTAAACACTTTATAACAATAATATATATTTGTTCACCTTGTATAATAATGGTACATTATTAAAGTGGAGCTCAATAGCTTCTTTCTAGAAAGCTTTTTGGCTTTCAGTATGAAAATTAATTTGGACATTGACAGGCTCTTTGGTAATTTTGGAGGTGTTCGTTACCAAAATTAATTTAGCATCTAAAAAAAAAAAACAGATGCAGATGCAGAAAATTGATTTTCGTTCAACATCATATACCTAAATATGTTACGCTAACAATGCTCAGTTATATGTAGTTATTTCGTTAATAAGGTTAATCGTTTTCAATGGTTTCTAAATTGGTGCGCTCTAGCAATTTTTTGGACTACAAGCACTGTACTGTAACTCCATAATAATGTATTATTGTGTTTACATTTTTAAAACATTTTTTAAGAATTGCTTTGGCTACACAGGAAAACCAGTGCAATCTGCTGAGAAAAATAAAGAATTATGAATAACTTTTGCAAAATAAAAAAAGTGGGGTACATCAGGGGGTCCTGTCCCGGTACCAATTTTTTTTTTACTTTTAATTCTCCAAGTGTTTGCTCATGATACAAAGCTAAGCAGGGCAGTACCTTTACAACAGGATATAGAAACTGTATCTATTTAAAATAGAGAAGTGGGCAGCTAAATGGCACATGAGGTTTATTATTGAAAAGATGTAAAGTAATGCACTTTGGAGCTAAAAATACGCATTCAAGTTACTCATCAAGGGGGAGAACCTATGAGGGAATCAAGGATGGAGAAAAATTGGGGGGTCCTAGCAGACCTCAGACTGAGCAATAGCATGCAATGCCAGGATGCAGCAAGCAAGGCCATCAGACTATTAGCATTAATAGGGTATTTAGTTTAGAGATAAACCTAAAATTCAACTACTTTACAAAACTCTGGTTCGGCCACATCTTGGGAATGCTGTCCAGTTCTGGTCTCCGGTCTCCGGTCCCCAGGAAGAACGTGTTTGAACTGGAGAGAGTCCAGAGAAGGGCAACAAAGCTGATAGGGGGACTGGAGGACCTCAGTTATAAGGAAAGACTACAAACATTAAATGTATTCTCCCTGGACTAGGGGTGTTATGATAGCAGTATACCAATTAGTAAACAAATTAGTGTAGCGCTCAAAATGGTGAATATAAAAGTAAATAAATAAGCGTAAAAGGTTAATGTAAATTCAACAGTGAACATGACTGAATGAACAACCCATATATATAAGTGCAAAAAATGATATGAAAAAAACATTCAAAAGTCCAAATTCATATGGAGACACCAGGAGGAGGCTAATCCGAAGAATAAACGACCATAGAAAGTCTCTCTTGACGTGTACAGGGAAATTGATAAATAATAAGAGAGAGATTTGTAACGGTCACCACCGTTTACGATATTCCCATCAACCACGACAGCTTATCTGACACTCCACAATCCAACAGACACGATCCATATGGATTTTCCCAGAATAAACAAGACAAGCTCCGTTCTCTGAGTCAAAATGTATTAATGAACTTTAATGGTTAGCTCTTTATGCAGTACAGGCATGTTACATGGACAATGAAACTCTCCACCCACACATCACACAATGGAGGGCTTCAATACACCTTCTCTTAGACAATGACATTCAGTTGAGTTAATTATTCCCCCAGACATTCCGTCTCCGACAATAAGTGATTCACCTGCATAATACACATTTCTATGTCAGACGTTTTGACACCGATTTAACATGACCTAATTACTACAGCTGAGAAGTCAGACGTTATGACTTTCCCCTGCTATTTCTATCACATAGTATCATCAATAGACTTTTCACACAAACACATTCCTTTACTAAACATAATTGACATGCTAATTCCCTACCCTTGAAAGGAGACATCTGACCTTTAGACTGCTAACTCACAACACATATCTATCATCAATAGCATCTTCCCACAAACAGTGTTATTAGCATACATAATGAAAGGTCTTGGAGCAGACCCAATTAACACCTCAAAAGTATGTGTCCTCAAATTGAATGAAAACACTCCACTGACCTGGTGTGGGTCAGAATAACCACTTGAATATCTCAAGATATCCTGCAATATGAATTATCAGTTATCAGTCACATCTCATGTAATTTATAATTAAAGTGGAGTTCCACCCATAAATATAACATTACATCAGTAGTTTTTAAAAAAATGTCATTAGTCCTTTAAGATTTTTTTTTTAAGGATGCCTTCAAAGTGTTGTTGCTAGGCAGAATAGTTAATCTTCCCACTTCCTGCACCTAGGTGCTTAAGCTTCCTAACCTACACCGCACAGACTCCTGGGAATGTAGTGGGTGTAACTTTCCAGGAGTCTGTGCACTCCCCAGTCTCGAAGAATCATGTGACTTGGACAGTACAGGTGCTGAAACCTGATCTGAAACCTATTACACTGCTTGTGCAGCACTGAGCATGTGCGAGATCTGCAAGGCTGAAATCCAGGAAGTCATACAGTCTGGCTTCATGATGCCCACACTTAAGATGGCCCCAGTCAATTTCTATTTTATAAAGTGTCTAAATGCTGTAACAACCTAACAAAACGGACCTTAGTTTACAGACTAACTTTACTAGAATACATTAAGCTTGTGTATTACAGGGGTATTTATATTTAAAAAGTGAAATTGTGGCCGGAAATCCGCTTTAATATTTCTCAGTCCCCCTATGCCCAAAAGGGGCACAGGGTGAACCTAGACCCAAGAGTTATTAGTGACTTATTTAAGGATTTGGTCACCGTGGAGAAGTTTTATAGCCTCGGAAAAAGGGAGGGGATGGGTGGATAGAGAGTAGGGTGGGAGAGAGGGGGGGAGTTGGGGAGGAGGGGTGGGGTTTTTTTTTTGTTTGTAAGCAGGCGGTGGGGGGGGGGGGGGGGGAGTACAGGGAGTGGAAATGGAATAATTTAAAAGGAGGGGAGGGATCATTTTGGGACGACAGTCTTTAAGAAGGGCTAAGGGATAGCGTCGTCTCTAGCCCAGATATGGAGTGAAAATATAAGGGGGGAGACAAGAGGGGTGGGATATCTTATTTTCAGCTATTCTGTTTAATTGTTTTTTTGGTAGACCCCCCTCAGCCTTTACCCCATGGATAATACTATGGAAAGAGGGAGTTAGTAGGCTGAGTGCAAATTTAAGGTACTAATCTATATTTAGTGATAGAATATGAGGAAATGTTAATTATAAGTTGTGGATTTACTCTCTAGGACCACTATAGGAGGTTGTTATTTGGCTCCCTGTATAAATGTATTAATGTATAGATGATAAAGTGAAAAATAAAGAAATTGAAAAAAAAAAAATCAACAGTGAACATGAGTGAATGAACAACCCATATATATATATAAGTGCAAAAAATTATATGAAAAAAAAAAACATTCAAAAGTCCAAATTCATATGGAGACACCAAGAGGAGGTTAATCCGAAGAATAAACAACCATAGAAAGTCTCTCTTGACGTGTACAGGAAAATTGATAAATAATGGATCCCAAAAAGTGCAGTAAAAAGTGATAAGGTTGGCATGCTTACCAGGGACGGTGGGCACACGTACTATATAGCAGGTGTGTCAAACAGGCATTGGTGAGGATGAACCTCAACGAAATCCACCACAGGAGGGCACTGTAAGCAGGATCGCATCTGATATACCCCAAAGGTTCCCGGTAGCAAGACACAGACTCCAAAACTGTTTTACTGTGGCAGGTCGGCTCTGATGGGCGAGAGCACGTAGCAATACGTCACCTCGCCCAGCAGTCCCTGACTCCCGTGCGTGTGCCCGGCGGTCTCGATTGCCGCCGGGCACCCGCGATTGCTCGTTACAGAGCGAGGACCGGGAGTAAACACACAGCTCCCGGTCCTGTCAGGGGAGAAATGCCTGACCGTCTGTTCATACAATGTCTGAACAGCGATCAGTAATTTCCCCTAGTGAGGCCACCCCCCCTACAGTTAGAACACACCCAGGGAACATACTTAACCCCGCCCCCTAGTGTTAACCCCTTCCCTGCCAGTGGCATTTTTATAGTAATCAATGCATTTTTATAGCACCGATCGCTATAAAAATGCCAATGGTCCCAAAGATGTGTCAAAAGAGTCCGAAGTGTCTGCCATAATGTCGCAGTACCGAAAATAAATCGCTGATGGCCGCCATTTCTAGTAAAAAAAATATATTAATAAAAATGCCATAAAACTACCCCCTATTTTGTAAACGCTATAACTTTTGCGCAAACCAATCAATAAACACTTATTGCGATTTTCTTTTACGAAAAATATGTAGAAGAATACGTATCGGCCTAAACTGAGGAAAAAAATCGTTTTTTTATATATTTTTGGGGGATATTCATTATCCGACGGAGGCTCTTTACCATGTGATCAGCTGTGTCCAATCAAGGCGAATCACAATGTAAACAGGAAGAGCCGTTAATCGGTAGACGCGAGTAGAGGAGAGCCGATTGGCGGATCTCCTGACAGGGGGTGTCGTGCTGATTGTTTATCAGCGCAGCCCCCCTCGGATGCCCACACTGGACCACCAGGGAAGCCGCCAGGACCACCAGGTAAGCCTTCAACATGTGGATGGCCAGGTACATCCCCCATGGCCATCCACATGTTCTAAAACATGCCCAACATATGCCAATCAGTGCCTTACAAATGGGCACCGACTGGCACCATAATAGTACTAATAAAAACAGTGATGCCCAGCAATGCCACCCACCAGAGTAATCAGTACCACTCATCAGTGTCCCTCAGTGCCAACTATCAGTGCCCATCCATGCCCATCTGTGCCCATCAGTGCCCACCTATCAGTGCCCATCTTTGCCACCTATCAGTGCCACTCATGAGTACCCATCAGTGCCGCCTATGAGTGCCCATCAGTGCCACCTATGAGTGCCCATCAGTGCCGCATACCAGTGCCACCTATCAGTGCCCATCAGTGCCGTCTATAAGTGCAACCTCATCAGTGCCACCTCATCGGTGCCCATTGGTGCCTCCTCATCAGTGCCTCCCCATCAGTGCAGCCATATCAGTGCCCTTCAATGAAAAAGAAAAATTACTTATTTACAAAGAAATTAACAGAAACAAATAAAATCTTTATATTTTTCTAAATGTTCGGTCTTATTTTATTCGTTGTGGAAAAAATCGCAGAGGTGATCAAATACCACCAAAAGAAAGCTCTATTTGTGGGAACAAAATTATAAAAAAATTGTTTGGGTACAGTGTAGCATGACCGCGCAATTGTCATTCAAATTGCGACAGCGCTGAAAGCTGAAAATTGGCTTGGGCGGGAAGGTGCGTAAGTGCCCGGTATTGAAGTGGTTAAAGAAGAAGTACAGTCAAAACTCGTTTGGCTATACTCCTTATATGGGTCACAGAAATGCAGTTCGTTTTACACTCCTGTGACCCTTTTTTAGCAGAAAGCGGGCTGAAGTGCTAAATAAAAAAGAAAAACATACTTCTCTTTTAAAAGTAATCTTACTGGTAAAAAAAACCCCAATATTTAAGCAATTTAAACATCTAATGCACAAATAATGTTCTTCCCATTGAAGTCTCTGGAGTGGATTTATCACTAATACTTTCTCCTATCAGTGTAAATTGGCTCATGTGTAGCTCTCTTCCATAGTTCCCATGATAGATAATAGGAGAGAAATATTGAAGCTGATCACAAGAAATTGTAGGACAGTGATACTAAATATTAGTGGTGCAATTGACAGATTTCAAATTTGCCATTTAAGCGTCACAGAATTGAATTAAAGAAAAAAATGAGTTGCTCTGTAATTTCTCCCATATGAGACGGATGGGCAACTTTAGTTCCTGTGAGATTAATCTCTTGCATCTAATCTTAGCAATCACGCAGAAATTGACAACCTTAGAATGAGTGACAGACTTAGTTAATATTTTTCAGAGTTAATTTTTAAAAGCAGTAACCCAAAGCAATCAATCATTTTGGAATGGGCTTCATTCAGCGCAACTGAATTATGATTGCTTTGGGTTGGGTGCACTTAAGAATGATGATCTCTTTAAATAAAAAACATTTTATTGGATAGGCCACTTAAATTTAAAAACGTGTTTTCATATTTAGTAGTATAATTGCTTCATGGGCCAAGACCCTTTTAAAGTGACCCCTTCAGTAGCATACAAAATACTCTATTGATAAATGTCTCTTTATCGATCTATTGTCAGGTCACCTGTGGCCAGGTGACAAATGCACCCCGATGGAGACAGGGGTGCACCGCAAGGTAGTGAACCCAATAGCAGACTGCTGCAGATGGACAGGAAACGTGAACCCAAGATTCCTCAGGGCACGGAGTCTAAGGTCCAGCAGGTGTTCACCAAAGCCTCTAGTGGTGAGCATGGCCTTCGCTGCAACTGAACCCAGGTCGCGGCCCCTGGGGTCCCACAGGTCACGCTCCATAGGGAGAGAGGGGAAGCAGTCACTGAGGACACAAGGGATGGTGATGGGTAAGCCGAGGTCGGGGCAACAGGCAGACAAGGGAAACCAAGGGACAGGCCAAAGGGTCAGGGGCACAGGCAAACAGGAGTAGTCAGAGACAAGTTAAATCGGTACACAGAAAGGTGAACGTAGTACACGGCAGACAGGAACAAGCTAACAAACAAAGTTGAACAGCAAAGCAGACCTGCAGTGCAACAGTTAATATAGACTTCCTGGGATGGCCTGGGGTGGGGCCATGCAGGGAGAAGAGATGATAAAGCCAGCCAGATAAGGGAGTCTGGCCTCTAATGAGCACATGGAGAGAAGGTAAGCTGCCAGACATGCTACATATCCATGACATCTATCTATCTTATATATAGCCATTATGAGCAATTTTCAAGGAACCAATCAAAACACAAATATCAGAACTGCTATTACTAAGGCAATTGAAAAGGCAGAGGTCAATAGATGTTTGAAAGCTGCTCCTGCCAACTGTCTAACCACACACTCTCACATTTCCTTTGTGTGCACTGTGTGAAATCAGGCAATTACCAATCAGCAAATATCCCTAAGACTCCAGCTAAGTACCTGCGTCCAAAGGATTACTCAGCAATTTTTATAACGTTGGTATGTTTATTGAATTATCAAGGAAAGGCAACATGTCTCATTGATCCGGGTCCTCTTCATTGGGGCTAATAATAGTTATAATAGGTGTAAATTAAAGAAGTAAAGCCAAAGCTCGTTTGGCTGTACTTCTCCTGTGGATAAGGTGGTTGTTTTTATTTTAGTTTTATTTATTCCAATAAAAAAAAATCATATTTATATATCTTTTTTATATTTATACTTTTATACAATTTTTTTCATGCCATTCCTGTAGGTGTATTGTGCAATAATTATGTATTGTTTACGTACCAGTTAATATATTACGTGAACCTCAAGTGGATCCTGAAGAAGCCCAATTTGGGCAAAGCGCGTCGATCCCACCACCATCCTGGGTTCTGTTGATTGTATGGCACTTTTTCTATGGATTAACAGGTTAAGACCCGGACCATTATGCAGGTTAAGGACCTTGCCCCTTTTTGTGATTAACTGACAATTGCGCGGTCTAGCGACATGGCTCCCAAACAAAATTGGCGTCCTTTTTTTCCCACAAATAGAGCTTTCTTTCGGTGGTATTTGATCACCTCTGCGGTTTTTAATTTTTGCGCTATAAACAAAAATAGAGCCACAATTTTGAAAAAAAAACAATATTTTTTACTTTTTGCTATAATAAATATCCCCAAACAAGATATAAAAAAACATATTTTTTTCCTCAGTTTAGGCCGATACGTATTCTTCTACATATATTTGGAAAAAAATAAGCGTTTATCGATTGGTTTGAGCATAATTTATAGCGTTTACAAAATAGGGGATAGTTGTTTTACTACTAATGGCGGAGATCAGCGATTTATTTTGTGACTGCAACATTATGGCGGCACATCGGACACTCTTGACACATTTTTGGGACCATTGTAATTTTCACAGCGAAAAGTGCTATAAAAAAGCACGGCCGCGGTCACGAAGCTTTGGACCGGCAGCGGCGCGCTCGCAACCCACAGCTGGGCTCTTAAAGGGGACAAATATATAAGTCCATGTGCCCAGCCGTGCCATTCTGTCGACGTATATAGTCGTGCGGCGGTCCTTAAGTGGTTAATGAATTCTGTTTTTTTAACATATCTTTATCTTGTTCACTATTGGTTGTGGCACACTTAAAAATCTCTTATACTCCTGTGTCTATCCTTGTGGGAAACTCAGGAATACCCTGTGCTCCCTAAATTCTGCATTCCTGTGACCCATTTTCAGCAGACAGCGTGCTGAAGCCCATTGTCGGCTGAAATCACAGAACCGGTGTAGGCTCGGCAAAGATTGCAGCAATGAAGTCGTGATCCACCCACATGCCTGGACCGGCACCCAGGTCAGCCTCTCAGCTTTTCCTTATAGCTCAGCACTCCAGTGAACGAGGGAGGGGCAGGGCAGACAGCGGTGACTGACAGTGACCAGATCTCTGCACACAGAGCCCTGAGAACCGAGTGATCGCCAGTGTTTTATTGCTCGGTTCTCAGTCTTAGAGCCGGCGGGGGGACAGTTGCAACATCAGACTGATGCTGTATCTACCTGGGTAAATAAGACTCAAAAAAATACAAAAAAACATACCTCTTTTAAATATAAACCTATACGTTTACAAAAAAAAGACAAAGATAAAAATGTTAGGAATAGATAATGCTTCCCAGTGGCGGCCCGTCCACAAAGGGTGCAGGGGCGCCACCCCTAATCCATGCGCCCAGCCCCTAATCTACATGCAGGGCGCTGGACGCATTGATTCCAACAGTTTTTTTAAAGCACATGATTAGAGCCTGAGGGTGCGCTCGGGGTGCAGAGCACTATGCCCTGAGCCTACCCACTTGTGTGACAATAGCAAATTACTATTCACTATTGTCTTCCTGATTCTCCTCCTGGCCAATCAGGAAGCAGGTACTGAGAATGGATTGGTCAGGGAGTCTTAGGACTCCCAATCGTGTCTCAGGACACACTTCCCGTTCAGCCCAGGGGAGACTCAATGACTTGGCTCTGATTTTAAATAGGATGCCAGATGAGGCCTCTGCCACAGGCTCGATGCTGACAATGGTGAACAGCAGAGCAAATCTTCCCAGTCTTTCTCTTTGGGGTCACCGACTGACAGTACTGAGGTTATCTGTCAGTGTCCGGTTACCCAGATCCCCGATGGTTCGTTCAAGCCCTTTTGGATCACCTGCCTCCGGGTTCTCCTCAAGCCGATCCCCCACCGAGCGGCATACAGCCTGGGATCTCCTTAGTAGAGGGGGACCCAGTCAGTCACTGGGGCCCATTTGACAGCATCAATCACTCCAGGCCAAGAGAGCCCAGAGTATGGAACTCCGCGTTGCGCGCACAAAGCAAATCTAGATTTGGCGACAGCCAAATTTAACACAATTCAGAATGAGAGCCAATTATCTCTCTCATTCCCCCACTAACTTTAGCGTAGTGCATTTACTGAAAGTAAGGGGGCGCTACACATACAAAGAAGAAAGAAACATTTCACTACGTACACGCTGTATTGTAACAATCACCAGGCAGTAGCCTAGACAGGGAGAAGACTTCAGCTTTTTCAACAGTTTACAATTTTAGTCAAGGAAGGCTTTGTCATTGGCAAGAGAATTCTGCTTGTGTTTTGTTAACCTATATGTACAGTATAGTACTTGTTTTCATAGCAATCTGCTAGAGGAAGCTGAGCTGTGTATGCAGGCATTTACCATGCATACCATCTACCTTGACCTACTTCACCTATAAACTACAGAATGCTCTGAACCTAAACCTCCCTTTTGATCACATGTGTGAACCCAGTTTAAACTTTTCCAAAGGCTTTGTTTAAAGAAAATCCATCATGGCAAGATTTATAGTATTATATATTCTTGTCTCCAAACTTCTGAAGTTGAGAATGAGGTATAGTTCAGGAGGACAGTGGCTCACAGCGCATGTAGAACGCCGCAGTGAAAAGTGGGTGTGGTTAAATTATGAGGTCTGGGAGCGGACATTCTGGTACTCCCTTTAGCTGCAGAGGCAGTGCCTGGGGCTGTACACATAGAGCATCTGCAATGCTTTGCATCACAGCCATGGCATGAATTATACCCTGTGTCAAGCGTGACTCGGTCAACCAAATTGTGCTGCTCTGCAAGCACCCTGCAGCTGTGTGCAATGCACACAGTTGCGGCATGCTAGGGCTAGGTTGAAGGGCTTAAAGCAGGCGGGGAGGAGGCGGTATAATGCCTACTTACCGCCTGTCAAATGTCATCTAAAGAAAACTCTGAATGTTGATTGCTATTTAGAGGCCAAAGCATGTGTGAACAACAAACCCTTAGGCCGAGTTCACACCTATGCGAATTGGCTGCAGCTTAAACCGCATCCAATTTGCATAAAATTATAAAATACATTGATTTTAAGGAGGCTGGTTCACATACAGTATGTGCGATGCATTCGCACTGCGCATTGCCCAAAAAACGTGTGCGTTTTCTAGGCATTGCGGTGCGGCTCAGGTGCGAATCTTCTATGAGCACGCATCTGATTCGCACATGTGTTGCGTTCTGAACAGGGATCATGAGGGGGAACTCCACGACAAATTTTAAATAAAAAACTAACATGGGTTCCCCTCCATGAGCATACCAGGCCCTTAGGTCTGGTATGGATTTTAACAGGAACCCCCTGCGCCGAAAAAACGGTGTGAGGGTCCCCCCATAATCCATACCAGACCCTTATCCGAGCACGCAGCCTGGCCGGTCAGGAAAGGGGATGGAGGACGAGTGAGTGCCCCCCTTCCTGAACCATACCTGGCAGCATTACCTCAACATGGGGGTGTGGGTGCTTAGGGGCATTGCGGCCCCCCACCCCAAAGCACCCTGTCCCGTGTTGATGAGGACGGGGCCTCTTCCCGACAACCCTGGCCATTGGTTTTAGGGGTCTGCGGGTGGGGGGCTTATCGGAATCCGGGAGCCCCCCACCCTATGTGAATGAGTATGGGGTACATCGTACCCCTACCCATTCACCTGGTGGAAAAAAAATGTCAATAAAAAAACACTACACAGGTTTTTAAAGTAATTTATTAGGCAGCTCCGGGGTCTTCTTCCAACTTCGGGGGTCTTCTTCTGACTTCAGGGGTCTCTTTTGAGTCTCCGGCCTATTCTCCCGCTCTCCGGTGCCTTCTCCGCGATATCCGGTTCTCCTCCCGCTCTCCGGTGCTTTCTTCCTGCTGCCGGGCACCACCGCTATCTTCTTCCAGCGGGGGCTTTTACTAGCGGGGGCCCGGTCTTTATTCATCGCCTTCTTCCCTCTTCTCTTCTTGAGATGTTGACTCGACGCTCTGTCCCACTGTAATGCCGGTTGCACGGTGCGCAACGACTTATATAGGCATGGGGCGTGGTCACCGGGTGATGTCACCCGTGACCCCACCCCTTTATGGCATCACAGTCCCGGGGCATGATGGGACTGTGACGCCATAAAGGGGTGGGGTCACTGGATGACATCACCCGATGACCACGCCCCATGCCTCAAAGCACCCACCCCCCATGTTGAGGGCATGCGGCCTGGTACGGTTCAGCGGGGGACGCTCGCTCGTCCCCACCCACTTTTCAGACCGTCCAGCTGCGCGCTCGGATAAGGGTCTGGTATAGATTTTGGGGGGACCCCCACGCCGTATTTTTCCACGTAGGAGTGCCCGTTAAAATCCATACCAGACCTAAGGGCCTGGTATGCTCACGGTTTTTTATTTAATATTTGGCGTGGAGTTCCCCCTCCTGATAACAGCGGTGAGACTTCCCTCCCTTCTCCAAGGTCATCAAATCCGCAGCTAAAGCGCAAAGGAACCGCTGAACAGCTGATTGAGAACTTGGCAAAGAAAACAGATCTCAAAAACCCAACACACTAGTGTGAATCCGGCCTTAAAGGAGAAGTACAGCCAAAGTTTGCATGGCTGTACTTCTCCTCTGGATCACAGGAGTGAAGTTTGTTTTGCACTTCTGTGACCCCGCTTTCAGCAGAGAGCGGACTTCTGCCTGCTCTCTGCTGATGTCACAGAGTCAGTCCAGGCTTCATGTCATCACGACCACTAAGTCAGGGTGGCCCAACACCCAGCTCAGGTTCTCAGCGAGCCTGAGCAGCCCTCCCCTGCCCCGACACAACCCAAGATTCCATTGAGCGAGGAGGGGGTACAGCAGACAGCAGTGACTAAGAGTGAGCAGCTCTCTGCTCTCTGCTCATGGAGCTCTGAGAACCAATCGATCAGCAGTGTTTGAACGCACAGTTTTCAGTGTAGAGGCCCCCAAGGGACAGATGCTGCATCCACCTAGGTAAGTATAAATTTAAAAAGAAAACGGAAACCCATACTTCTCTTTTAAATTTTTTTTTTCCTGTAATTTATTTCTTTACAATTTATTTACAATTTCATATTTTTTTAAATGTATTTTTTACATTTTAAACAGCCCTGTTGGGGTGCATTTGTGATATATTGGGGTCTAAAGTCTCACATTTGAGAAAGAGAAAAGGGGCTGAGGACATAGATTTCTCAGCCCCTTTCTCTGCAGCCTCAGCACTCTGTACAGAGCGACTTCCTGTTCATTCACAAACTGAAGCTTAATAAAAAACAGTGTTTGTGGTGTGCTACTTGCGGCTTGTGGACATCGCCAAATGGTGGACAGTCAGTAAAGTGGGTGATCCTTCACAGTTTATGCCTTGTACTGTGCCTTCTTCTCCTCCTTCTTTTGCAATGTTTTAGACACAATAGGGCCTGGGGGCACACTGAAAAGATTGAGGGAATAAAATATCATATAATAAAATGTCAGTGCCAGCAATGATAACTTTCAGCATGTGCCAGGACCAGCAATAACCCCAGCAATATCTCCAACACATGTCAGGGCCAGCAATAATGCCCAGCAAGTGTCAGGGCCAGCAATAATGACCAGCAAGTGTCAGGGCCAGCAATAATACCACCTAGCAAGTGTCAGGGCCAGCAATAATACCACCCAGAAAGTTTTAGGGCCAGCAATAATAAAGCCCAGCAAGTGTCAGGGCCAGCAATAATAAAGCCCAGCAAGTGTCAGGGCCAGCAATAATACTGCCCAGCAAGTGTCAGGGCCAGCAATAATACTGCCCAGCAAGTGTCAGGGCCAGCAACTGCCCAGCAAGTGACAGGGCCAGCAATACTACCACCCAGCAAGTTTTAGGGCCAGCAATAATACCGCCCAGCAAGTGTCAGGGCCAGCATTAATAAAGCCCAGCAAGTGTCAGGGCCAGCAATAATACTGCCCAGCAAGTGTCAGGGCCAGTAACAATACTGCCCAGCAAGTGTCAGGGCCAGCAATAATACCACCCAGCAAGTTTTAGGGCCAGCAATAATACCGCCCAGCAAGTGTCAGGGCCAGCATTAATAAAGCCCAGCAAGTGTCAGGGCCAGCAATAATACTGCCCAGAAAGTGTCAGGGCATCAGTGGGAGTAGAAAATACCTTAGCATCAATGGGAGTAAACAATGTCTCAGGCTTGGTAGTTAATGGGAGTAAAAAGAATTACATAGCACCTGTGATCAGTAGGATAGCACCTCATTAGTATTAGTTGGAGGAATAGTGTCCCATAGTTGGTTTCAGAAGAAAGAATAGTGCCCCATTGTTAGTAAAGTGGAAGGAATGATGCCCTACTGTTTATATCAGTGGGAGGAATAGTGCCCCATAATTGGTATTAGTTGGAAGAATAGTACCCCATTGTTAATAAAGTGGAAGGAATAGTGCCCTACTGTTTATATCAGTGGGAGGAATAGTGCCTCTTATCAGTGGGAGGAATAGTGCCCCAAGGGCCAGAAAAGGCAAGCAAAAGGCCCCATCTGGCCCACGGGCCACAGTTTAGAGACTGCTGCCTTAGACTGTAGTTTCAGCATCTGCCTGAGGGCTGTCAGGGCTCAGGGCTGTCCCTGGTGGATATGGTTATTTATCTGGTGGGCTATGCAAGGGAAAGTGAGGGGTCTATTGGAGCGGACAGGAGACTGAGCATTAAGAAAACAATGAGTGTACAGTATAGCAAGGGAAAGGGATAACAGGTTGCGTAACAGTGCAGGGGAGTAGTGTGTTGTCTGGGAAAAGGGCAGTAGCAGTGGAGCTTACAAGGTGGGAAAAGTTTTGGGGTGTGAAGTCACGGCGCACTGAACTGTAAAGCAGAAGTTGAAGGAAGAGCTTGCAGCGTGATATGAAGTCTGGCTCTGACTGCTGAGCTATGTTTTTATTTTCAGGGTGGGAGCCCGACTTGAGTCAAATTTGCCTATTGTTCCCTTAGGTGTATCTTTGTCTGAACAAACAAATATATCACATTTATTGTGGCTGTTATTTTGAGAGATTTGGCATCATGTGATCGTCAGAATTGAGAACAAAGAGTTTTGTGACCCAATAGTATTGTGACCCCAGGGTAATGACTTAAATCTTACCAATGCTTCTACAGGGAGTGCATTTGATAAAGAATCTCTGTTGTATAATCTTTGCCCCATACATGTGTATTTGGGATGAATCACTACAACATAGTTGAGTATTCTGCAACTGAAAAAAGATATCTTGTAGATATCAATATACCTATTGGGGGGGGGGGGGGGGGGTGGATGACTTGTATATTTATTTATCTAAAGGATAAAAACTGATCCTAGCGCTCTATGGACGTGGTGGAATATGTGTAATAATCAATAGTTTTGCAGACAAGCAGCTGTTATAATAGGGTAAGAAATGAAAAGCAATGTGTCTCTGAATAGAAGCACTAACAGCGCTAAGGTGACTAATTAAACCTGTAATTAACCTTCTGCTAAATTAGTCTCACTGAGTGAGGATGGATGCAATGTGTATGACCACAAAATGAAATAGGTTTAAAATATAAAATCATGTAAACCAAAAGGAATAAAAATGCATAAAGTCCATTCACAGAAAAAACTGTAAAAAGTCTCTTAAACCGATGTATTTCATAAAATCCTTGAAACTTCCAATTGTAAAATAATCTTCATACCGGGTCTCCCTTAGGAGTTCTACTCACCAGATGCCTATGGTGTGTTCAGCATTAAGAACTCCTTGCTCATACTGGGATTCCTTTCAATGGATTGCCTTAAAAGTCTCCTCAATCTTCCAAAAATATCTCCTTCCTCCTGTTGTCACCGTATCTCAGTAGGTTTGGTATAGGTCATAAATGAGGGAGTGTTTCATGTAAGGCAAGTGAAAAGACATATAGTGTAATACTGTTTTTTATTGAGAACCATGCCCCATAAAAATATATATATGCTTACAAATGTTGAAGATAAAATACAGCACATCAAACGTAGTGAACTGCAGCTCTCGTCCGCTCTAGGTGCACAGTCAGCTCAGCTCCAGCTGACAGGCTCCCAGTTCAGTGTAAACGCTGTGTGTAGTGGAAGAAGCACGTCGTGTAGCCACGCCCTGACACGTTTCGTGATTGGCTCACGTCTTCAGATGTGCTGTATTTTATCTTCAACATTTGTAAGCATATATATATTTTTATGGGGCATGGTTCTCAATAAAAAACAGTATTACACTATATGTCTTTTCACTTGCCTTACATGAAACACTCCCTCATTTATGACCTATACCAAACCTACTGAGATACGGTGACAACAGGAGGAAGGAGATATTTTTGGAAGATTGAGGAGACTTTTAAGGCAATCCATTGAAAGGAATCCCAGTATGAGCAAGGAGTTCTTAATGCTGAACACACCATAGGCATCTGGTGAGTAGAACTCCTAAGGGAGACCCGGTATGAAGATTATTTTACAATTGGAAGTTTCAAGGATTTTATGAAATACATCGGTTTAAGAGACTTTTTACAGTTTTTTCTGTGAATGGACTTTATGCATTTTTATTCCTTTTGGTTTACATGATTTTATATTTTAAACCTATTTCATTTTGTGGTCATACACATTGCATCCATCCTCACTCAGTGAGACTAATTTAGCAGAAGGTTAATTACAGGTTTAATTAGTCACCTTAGCGCTGTTAGTGCTTCTACTCAGAGACACATTGCTTTTCATATTTATTTATCTGTTATACTTAGTGATACATTATCACTTTTGTTATTATGGTTGGGTTACTATTGCTTGCCCTAACACTTTCTGGGGGTTATTGTGTTGAGGATAATTGTGCTAGGGATTATTGCTTGCCCTGACACTCACTGAAGGTTATTGCTGGCCCTCACACTTGCTGGGTGGTATTATTGATGGCCCTGACACTTGCTTGGTGGTAATATTGCTGGCCCTGACACTTGCTGGGTGGTATTATTGCTGGCCCTGTCACTTGCTGGGCGGTATTATTGCTGGCCCTGACACTTGCTGGGCGGTATAATTGCTGGCCCTGACACTTGCTGGGCGGTATAATTGCTGGCGCTGACACTTGCTTGGTGGTATTATTGCTGGCCCTGACACTTGCTGGGCATTATTATTGCTGGCCCTGACACTTGCTGGGCGGTATTATTGCTGGCCCTGACACTTGCTGGGTGGTATTATTGCTGGCCCTAAAACTTGCTGGACGGTATTATTGCTGGCCTAAAACTTGCTGGGTGGTATTATTGCTGGCCCTGACACTTGCTGGGTGGTATTATTGCTGGCCCTGACACTTGCTGGGTGGTATTATTGCTGGCCCTGACACTTGCTGGGCGTTATTGCTGGCCCTGACGTGTTGGAGATATTGCTGGGGTTATCATTGCTGGATTTGATAATTGCTGGGGGTTATTGCTGGTCCTGGCACATGCTGAGAGTTATCATTGCTGGCACTGACACTAACAAACAGGCTTATTTTATTCCCTCAATCTCTTCAGTGTGCCCCCAGGCCCTATTTTGTCTAAAACATTGCAAAAGAAGGAGGAGAAGAAGGCACACTACAAGGCATAAACTGTGACGGATCACACACTTTACTGACTGTCCACCATTTGGCGATGTCCACAAGCCGCAAGTAGCAAACCACAAACACTGTTTTTTATTAAGCTTCAGTTTGTGAATGAACAGGAAGTCGCTCAGTCAGCTTCCAGCAGTCACACTTCAGTGTTCTCACAGGACCAGCTTTCTGCGAATCTGCCAAAAATAATTCTTCATTGACAGCCATGTGTGATAAACTTGCAGTTTATTATATATACAATATATGTGTTTGTTTTATTTGGAAGAAAACAATTGCATTCATCAGAAATCATATGATGCACATTGCTAATGAGGCAACATCCTGGATGATGGTGATAACGGGCACCATGTTTTTTGTATGTTCACTGCAGGGCTCAAGTCCTGCGGGAAAGCATGGGAACGGAGTCCCTGCACTTTTTTTCACAGCAGGAACGCAGTTACCTTTGCAGGACTAGAGCAGCCGAGCCGCCCGAGCCAATCCTTCACTAAGCGGCGATGCCCAGCTCGAGTCACTGTCAGGGGCAGGCGAACCTTAGTAATCCTTTATGTTACTGGCCGCTTCCTGTATATGGATTCATCGGGTATTCTGTCACTTCCTTGATGCCGCAATGTCTCCTGGGAGCTTTTCTCATTGTTCCCAGGAGACATTGCGGAGGTCTGCCGCGAGTTATCGTGGGATTTAGAAAGCACTTGCTTATAGACCTCCGCAATGTCTCCTGGGAACAATGAAAAAAGCTCCCAGGAGACATTGCGGCATCGAGGAAGTGACGGAATACCTGCACACTACCCGATGAATCCATATACAGGAAGCGGCCAGTAACATAAAGGATTACTAAGGTACAGTGGATCGGGAAAAAAAACAAACATGCGGTTTAGTAATTATGCATATGAGCGTATCATTTTTTTTTTTTTTTTTGGGGGAGTAGATCTTGGGTGGGAGTTCCCACACTTTTTCCCCCAGGACTTGACCCCTGGTTCACTGCTTCATTTCCTTAGTTCTCCATTTTTCTAGGTGGCGTTAACAAAGTTATTTCTAAAATATATCTAAAGTCAAAACCTTATTAGGAAATGGTTAAAGCCTGTCAGATTTGTTTTCCCCATCTGTGACTTTATTTCCTGCCCTTTAGACACAACAGGAAATGAGAGAAAAACTGATGTGAGGGAATTCGCCTGCTAGACAGCTGTCACCATAACAACGATTTCACGTCTATTGCTGTTTTGGTGACAATTCTAAATTTTAGATTTTTCCCTTGTCTTTAGTCTTGGTGATAGTGGTCACCAGGACAAACGGAGACATACAAAGACCAATGCAAGACCTGGACAGTAATCCTGCAGCTCCTACGGAAGTAGTGCTACAAAAGTATGCATCTTCTGGAATAAAAAGCCTGCCTGCAAATTTTTCTTTTAAGTAAAGTTCTACTTTAATAATAGACAGAGCCGAAAAACACATTGTTTTTGGACAAATGATGAGGGTTTCTGAACCCTCATCATTTGTCCAAAAACAATCCTCTCATAGGAGTTGCAGGATTACTGTTCAGTTCTTCCCCACAGGCTTTGCCCTGAAGCCAGGCCAAAACAGGCTCATTCACACATATCTTCAATGACCAGTCTACGGGTGTTGATTTATTTATTTATTTATTTTTGGAGAACTTGAATAGGGTCCAGGGTACAGTGGCGTCTCCAGCTTTCATATTTAGGGGGGGCACATGGGGGGACAGGGACAAAAGTAGGGGGGCCAACTATAAAATGCAATTATATATATATATATATATATATATATATATATATATATATATATATATATCCTGGGGCCCTTTACTACGATCCCACTATGGGCCCTTTCACATGTTCTGCAGTGAGCTCCCTTCCTACTATACTGGGGCCCCAAGAGATATATGTCACCAGCACACCAAGAAAATATAAGGGTCCAAAGCAGTGGGAGAACTATCAGGGTTGCAAAGGATGTCTTGCCACCGGGCCCTGGTGTTCTGCCACAGTGGGGATCCCCAGCTGTCCTGTCCCTGCTATTTACAGCGCTGGTCTGGCGTCTGTCTCCTTGGCAGCGGTGGCAGTCTATTAGGACCTAGTGCTGGTGACATTATGGGTGCATGCAGGGGAAGGCTGGCACTATTGGTTATAGAGAGCCGAGCCCCCAGCTGGTCACCTAGCAGCAGTAATGCTGTATAACCTTCTCTGTTGACATGCTGATCGGCATGTGATCCAGGTGATGCTCCCAGTCAGATCTAATAAACACAGTATTTATTAGCATCAAGAGTACAACCACATAAATATAATCAACCGTATGATCAGCAGCCATGTGGGCTCTATGCCTGTAAAGTGTGGGCTTTGATCAATAAAATCACTAGGGCTGTGCAAATTAACTTTTAATTAATCGATTAATCTTGAATTTTTTTGATTGATCAAAATCTTTTTGATCGATTAAAATTATTTTGATTGGTACTCACCTCTCCGCCGGCTTCTGGGCCTTCAGGGAGTTCCGTTGGAGATCCAGTAACGTCACGGACACCGGCGGGACTTGCCGTGTCCATCTGAAGGGCTTCTTTGCTGTGCCTTCATATCTGCATGCCAGCGGGACCTTACTATCTGCCACACGCAAGGGCTGTTACACTTCCCTCTATCACTTCCCTCTATCAACCTGGGATTCTACAACCATCCACTGGGAGTTGTGATAGTTCCCTTCATGGGACATCTACATGCCGATGGACTGATGTTAACCTCTCCTCATCTGGATTCAGCAGTGGTATCGTTGTACACAGCTACATGTTTTTATGACTGCTTTTGGTACCGTTTGGTATTACTCGCACCATTTTTACAGTTTATGTAGCTACATCGATTTTATCTCCAGTGCAATATTTATTTGGTTACCTACTTGATGACTGTAAAAGTTTTAATGCTATTCCCATCAAGCGCTGCCTTTGTGTGTTTTTTGTATCCTGCTATCCATTTTTCTAGTGGTTGGTAGCTGCACTGGGAATCAGCCTGCAAGGAGATCAGCTAAAAGTAGTTGAATCTGTATGTGCGTTATTAATCGAAATTAGTCGATTAATCGATTAAAAAAAAACCGATTAATCGAACAGAAACATTTTGATCAGTAACAGCCCTAAAAATCACTGATATTTATGACTAGGATTTGACTGGGAGCATCACCTGGATTGCATCCAGATCAGCATGTCAGAGAAGGGTCCACTGCTGCTAAGCAACCTGCAGGGAGCTCAACTGTCTACAACCAATAGAGATGGGCTCAGGTGTGTTTGAAATCCCACATGCCGATCCCGCCAGGAAGCCAACACTCCACAGTGCTAATCAATGTATTTGCTGCCTATGAGCTAAGACCAGCCATAGATAGTTTAAATCTCAGCTGGTTCAGCAGAAACTGGCTGAGATTTGAACCATTAATGAGCAGATTCTCTTATAATTATCACTAGTGGTTGCTGTATAGTCACTAGTGATAATCACTGTTTGTCAGGAGAATATAATTGCTGGGCAGGAGGGATATTACCCTGTCACCACTGTCTGTTGATGGGGGAATCATGCAAGTTTCTTTCCTGCAATCTGTGGATGCAGGAAAGAAATTTGCACCGTATATTATCTGCCTAACTGAAAGTGAAAGTAAATTGTGAATGTTTTGAAAGAACAGGAACAGGAGAGGGGGAGGGAGACAGATGGGGGGGGGGAGAGAAGGGATGGAGATAATGTAGTTCAGTGATTACAGTGTACTGCAGTGCACACACTTAAACACGGCCCAGGCTAGAATATCTGGTTGTGTGAGCGCTCGCATTATGCAGTGTCGGCGAGCACAGGGAGGGGGAGGAATCCCCAGCAGAGCTGACTGGGGACGCTCTCCCTCTCGGGGAGCAAAATACAAAAATTGCAAAAAAAAAAAATATTTTTTTTTGGGGGGGCACATGGTGGGGCACAGCATGATGTTGGGGGGGTCAGGGCCCCCTCTGGCCCCCCCCTAGGGACGCCTCTGCCAGGGTAGTGGTGGGATACTCCAAAAACAATAACTATATACAACTTGAGAACCTTTTGTATTCTTTCTGAACAAGCTATAGTTAAGTCTGGCTTGAAACAAACAGGAGACTTCGGCTTCAGAGTAGTAGTTCGAGCTACAAGAAGAAGATACAATATGGACAAGCTCTTCAGTTAGAGCAGTGGTCCTCAACCTTTCTAATGCCATGACCCCTTGATAACATTTCCCAAGTTGTGGGGACCCCTAACAGTGAAATTATTTTCATAGCAACCAAGGCAAGACAAGTAATTTGCGCCCCTAACCCACGGACATTTAGCGCTCCCTGAGTCCCTTCCACTCGTACAATATTAAAACTCCTTATGGTACATTTTAGGATTACCACTCTTTCTCTTTGTTCTCCTTTCTTTCCATTTTATCTCTCTCTATCCTAATTTCTTGTTTTTTCCCCCCCCTATCCCTCTCTCTAGCCGTCTTTTTTGTTCTTTCCCTTATTCTTTCTCTCCCTTTTTCTTTGTTCCTCCCCCTCTTTTCCTCTCCCTTCCACGTACTCTCTATTTTTATTCCTTCTATTACCCCTTGGTGGGGAGAATGGGATGAGTGGCAGTTCTGGTGGGGAGTTGGGATCAGTGGCAGTGCTGGTGGGGAGTTGGGATCAGTGGCAGTGATGGTGGGGAGTGGGATGAGGGGCAGTGCTGGCGGGAAGTTCTGATCAGCCAACTTAGGTGCTCTGGATCAAGGTCATCTGATGATCTGAGAACTGTAGTGGGGACTTTTAATGGCAACTATAATGACAGGTAGTGTTACTCACTGTCTCTCCATCTTCACTTTGTCTCCGACTTTGTGGTGTTGCACAGCAGTGACACCTATGCTGAAATCAGGAGATAGGGTCTAATTCAGTCCCTCCCACTTCACATTCCTCACCAGTCAGCTGACCTCTAGTCTCTGCCCCCCAGCCAACTGAATGGGTGGCTGCAAAGAGGCTGAGTGGGCGGCCGCGGGCTCCAGGAACAGCCCCAGCTGGGTGGCCGAGAAAAGGCTGGGAGAGCGGTGCAGGCTTCAGGAACAGCCCAGAATTTGGTAACCCCTGGCAAATCATCATTTGACCCCCAGGTTGAGAACCACTGAGTTAGAGCTACAAGAAGAAGATATGGACAAGCTCTTCAGTTAGATCTACAAGAAGATGATATGGACAAGCTCTTCAGTTAGAGCTACAAGAAGAAGATATGGACAAGCTCTTCAGTTAGAGCTACAAGAAGAAGATATGGACAAGCTCTTTAGTTAGAGCTACAAGAAGAAGATATGGACAAGCTCTTCAGTTAGAGCTACAAGAAATAGAAATGGACAAGCTCTTCAGTTAGAGCTACAAGAAAAAGAAATGGACAAGCTCTTCAGTTAGAGCTACAAGAAGAAGAAATGGACAAGCTCTTCAGTTAGAGCTACAAGAAGAAGATATGGACAAGCTCTTCAGTTAGAGCTACAAGAAGAAGATATGGACAAGCTCTTCAGTTAGAGCTACAAGAAGAAGATATGGACAAGCTCTTCAGTTAGAGCTACAAGAAATAGAAATGGACAAGCTCTTCAGTTAGAGCTACAAGAAAAAGAAATGGACAAGCTCTTCAGTTAGAGCTACAAGAAGAAGAAATGGACAAGCTCTTCAGTTAGAGCTTCAGTTAGAGCTACAAGAAGAAGAAATGGACAAGCTCTTCGGTATGCCAGCTGGCATTCCCTATAAATAGACCAACAGCTGACTTGTCCTAGCACCAGAGGGTTGGCAAAAGCATAAAGGTCCCCAAGATCTTTCAAAATGTCTGTACTCATACAAGGCCCAAGGACCAGCTGGTTGCCATCTTTCGACTTCAAGCGCCACCTTACTCCGGTGATACCAGACTATATCTTCTGCGGATGATCAGTCAGCTTTTATTAGTGCTAGAGTATCAGCATCCAGGCCCTTAGGTCACCCACCTGAGGCCTCATGATGGCAGAAATTACAGCAGTACCTTGGGACGGGCAGCGTGCCCTTCTTTAGGAAAAAGACCCTAAGCTCAGTGTGCTCGCAGATTATATATATCGTTTCCCAGCATGCCATCAGAGCCTGCCTCTCTGGGGTAGGCCAGGGCTTTATCAATATTCATGCTGTCATCTGCATAGCTTCACACCTATCATACAGAAACCTCTCAAGTTCTTTAGATGCAGAGGGAGCTTTTAGACCAGACTGGCAGCAGCTGAGTACACTGAACAGACATAACTAATCAATCACAGCTTCACTGAGTACAGTGAGTGAGTAAACTATGCTTTTACTTAACAAACATTACAGCCACACTGACCACAGTGTGGCAACTATAATTACCTATCAAACACACACTAGTTCTATCAAATTTCTAGCATCTATCTCACTATGTACAATATATTCTGCAATAAAAGTGTAAGTGTAAGCTGAGCCATAGATGGCCAAAAACACTGGAAGTTTACTACAAGGCAGTTTAGAGACATCACATTGCTGAAGCAGAGGTAAGATTCATTCCACGTTAACTTTGCAAAGCAATTATATATTTTTATTATTTACATATGTTAAAGACCTCAAAACAATGAACAAAATAAGCTATGTTTTAGGCTGCATTTTCATAGGCATATGTACAAAAGAAAAGTGGCAAATTATTTATGCATAATAAAATTATACTTTGCATTCTGCTTGACTTGTAAAATGAAGGGTAACACTGAGGGGTCACATTCTTGTTTTTATGAGAAATCATTAGTCAGGCTACCATGATCCTTTGCATAACTTGGCCTTTATGCTTCCTGGTGGATTAAATGATGATTTGTGATTACACCTGCCAGTAGAGTCTTCCGCTATGTAAAATAAGATCAGCTGGTAATTCCTTTCTCAAGGCAACGTTGCCTCGTACTTGAAGGGATAACTTTGATCATGATTCTGCAACATAAGAGCCTGATGGAAAGGGTATTTCACTCAGCCAAGAAAAAAAAAAGACACACATGCACATATATATATATATATATAAAATGTATATACACATTAGTAGTATTATGATTATTTTTTCAGTCCTTTTTTTATTAAGATGCAAAGGCAATGATAATCTTTAAAATGTAGAATGTAGAAGATGAGATTTCAGATTTTAATCAGTTAAGGACTGCTTAATTAAATATGCCAGGCTACTTAAATGTGTTGTTATTTATGATTCCAACATTAGTTATCCCATAGTTCTTATGCTTGAATTTTTTTTAGGTGACTTTTAATATGGGCCTGCACCAAGTTATCAAATTTCATTAATACAAGCCACCAAGTAATTTGCCTTTCCTCTACTCTCATATACTACATACCAAAATAGATATCTATCATTTTCTTACTAGAAAGTTTCTAATAATAACCTATATGGCCTGACATGAGACCACGTAATATATTTTTTATTGTGTCACATAACATTTTATACTCACTGCTTAAATATCAAGTAACCTCACAGAATATTGGTGGATTGATTTTACAACTATCACTGCTGGTAGATGGTTCACAGTATCTACATATTCTAAAAATAAAAAATAAACCTTTGCTAAAAGACAGAATACCTAAGCCTAAGTTTACCTAAAACCAAAAACAATTAAAAAATAAACACAAGGGACATTACTTACCTTGAGTGGGATGTGTCCCTTGTGCTGCTGTGTCCTCCTTTCGCCCAAATGTTCCTCCTACCTCACCCTCATCACTGTAATCTTCCAGTGCAGAAGGGGTTAATAGCACCCTTGTTGAGAATGGCTGAGCTAGGGGATGATGTTGGCATAGAATTGACTAATTAAGCAGATCAGCGATTCTTGGAATACTAAAGAACAATATCTTTTTTAATAGATTTGAAAGACTATGTAGTTTCAGAAAGATCATGCAATAGAAATAAAATCCTCACTGTATATAAATACACAGCTTCCAATAGACTCAGTGCTATGCAAAGTAAAAGTTT
This sequence comes from Rana temporaria, assembly GCF_905171775.1. Lineage (NCBI taxonomy): Eukaryota > Metazoa > Chordata > Amphibia > Anura > Ranidae > Rana > Rana temporaria. The sequence goes on along the minus strand of NC_053500.1, from coordinate 51,790,355 downwards.
TTTTTTTTTTTTTAATTAGTTTGCCTTCCTCTGGGTCAACTGTGGGTATAGGATGTTGTACATGGAGGTTTTCTAGTTAACTGGTTCCCGACCGGCTCACGCAGATATACTGCGGAAGAATGGCTCTCCTGGGTGAAATCCCATATATATATATATATACTGTTTCGCCCAGGAGAGCGACCAGAGACAAGGAAAACGATGCACGTGGCCAGCAGGCGTGATCACTGCCGGCCACGTGCGATCGTGTGCACGAGCAGGAGGGCGAGGGTTTGTGTGTGTAAACACACAAATCCCTGTGCCGTCTAAGGAGAGGACAGATTGTGTCTTTCCACAAAGTAAAAAAACACGATCTGTCATCTCCTATAGTGAGACCCCCATCCCCACACAGTTAGAACACACAATAGGGAACACAGTTAACCCCTTGATCGCCTCCCCTATGTGTTAAGCCCTTCCCTGCCAGTGACATTTACGGCGCAATTGTCAGTTAAAGTGATGCAAAAAATGGCTGCCCCCATGTTGTAAAACGCTGTGCAAATAATAATTCTATAAACAAAACAAAAGATTTCTCTCTAAATGAAACATTCATATTAAAGCAGAGCTCCACCCTAAAGTGGAACTCCTGCTGATCGGAAACCACCCCCCCTCCGGTGTCACATTCGACACCTTTCAGGGGTGAGGGGGGTGCAGATACCTGTCTAAAGACAGGTATTTGCACCCACTTCTGGCCACACAGTCTCGGGCAGACTGCGGGCATGACGCCACCTCCTGTCCCCCGTCCCCCCGTCGTGTTCTGGGAACACTCGGCTCCCAGTACACAGCGGGAGCCAATTGGCAGGCGTATCGCGACTCGCACATGCGCCGTAGGGAACCGGGCAGTGAAGCCGGAGCACTTCACTTCCTGGTTCCCTCACCGAGGATGGCGGGGAGGGGCAGCAGAGTGACGAGCGATCGCTCATCCTCTGCTGCGGACGGCGCTGGACTCCAGGACAGGTAAGTGTCCTAATATTAAAAGTCAGCAGCTGCAGTATTTGTAGCTGCTGGCTTTTAATATTTTTTTTTCAGCGGAGCTCAGCTTTAAACACCCACGTAGGAGAGCGTTATGTCATTCAGAATTTTAGTAGCTGCGGGTGGGCTGATTAGGTTAGGAAACATTAAGTTTCACATCTTGTTGGTTAAAAGAGGTTTCACAGAAAAAGAAATGAGGCATCTGTGTTGCTCGGTACATCTTACTGCCGCAACTGACATCTCCAGCTCACAGCTGTCATTTCAGGTGTTCCCGTACCTACAGTTGCCATAAAAAGTATGTGAACCCTTTTGGACTGATATGGATTTCTGCACAAATTGGTCATAAAATGTGATCTGATCTTCATCTAAGTCACAACAATAGACAATCACCGTCTGCTTAAACTAATAACACACAAATAATTAAATGTTATCATGTTTTTATTGAACACACCATTTAAATATTCACAGTGCAGGTGGAAAAAGTATGTGAACTGCACAGTGGAGGTAAGTATGATATGTTTGTTATTTAAAAAATAAATAAAAAACAAGGGTTTACAACCCCTTTAAAGCGGAGTTCCACCCAAAAGTGCTGCTAAGGCGAATAGTCTAATCGCCTTTTGGCAGCCCCTCCCTGTAGGCGATTGCCTGGGACACGTGACAGGTCCCAGGTGATCGCCTGTCCAATCGGATGGCGCAGCGCCGCTCGCGCATGCGCAGTGGGTGCCTGGCCGTGAAGCCGAAAACTGTCACGGCCGGGTGCCCACACTTAGAATGAAGACGCCGGCCGGAGAGGGGGGAGAGGAGCGGAGCCCCGGCCGGCGCGTCGCTGGAACGTGGAGCAGGTGAGTGTATGTTTATTAAAAGCCAGCAGCTACACTTTTTGTAGCTGCTGACTTTTAATAAACATTAAAAATGACTGGAACACCCCTTTAAGGTGAAAAAATCCCAGCTTGTGGAATAGTGAGGCATGGTAAGGAGGCTCATTTGGTGAAGTTACAGTGTGCTCCCCTCTGGTCACTGAAGTCACAACTAGATGCCAAACAATTCACTCATCAAACTGGCTCAGATTATTGGCATCTGCATTTCCTGCAAAAGGTAAAAGACATTTCCAGATACATAGCTCCCAACTGTCCCTGATAAAGGGGGGGTTGTTTGCACTGAGGGGGTGTTTCCACTGAGGGGGGTGTTTTGCACTAAGGGGAGATTTGCACTGGGGGATGTTTGCACTGAGGGGGTGTTTGCACTAAGGGGGGGTGTTTGCACTGGGGGGGGGGGGGTGTTTTGCACTAAGGGGGGGGGGGGTTTGCACTAGAGGGTGTTTGCATTCAGGGTGTCTGCACTGAAGGTGTCTGCACTGAAAGTGGGTCTGCACTGAAGGGGGGTGTGAACTGAAGGGGGGTCTGCACTGAAGGGGGTCTGTGTAACATGCAGGGGGTCCAGAGCTGTGGGGGCTGTATAATGTAAAGGGGTCCAGAGGTGCAGGGGGCTGTGTAATGTAAAAGGGGTGCAGTGATGCAGGGTGCTGTGTAATGTAAAGGGGTCCAGTGATGCAGGGTGCTATGTAATGTAAAGGGGTGCAGAGTTCTGTGTAATGTAAAGGGGTGCAGAGTTCTGTGTAATGTAAAGGGGTGCAGAGGTGCTGTGTAATGTAAAGGGGTGCAGAGGTGCTGTGTAATGTAAACAGGGGCAGGGTGCTGTGTAATGTAAAGGGGTGCTGTGTAATGTAAAGAGGTGCAGGGGGCTGTGTAATGTAAAAGGGTCCAGAGGTGCAGGGGGCTGTGTAATGTAAAGGGGTCCAGTGATGCAGGGTGCTGTGTAATGTAAAGTGGTGCAGGGGGCTGTGTAATGTAAAGGGGTCCAGAGGTGCAGGGTGCTGTGTAATGTAAAGGGGTGCAGGGGGCTGTGTAATGTAAAAGGGTGCTGGGTGCTGTGTAATGTAAAGAGGTTTTGAGGGCTGTGTGATGTAAAGGGGTTGCAAAGTTCTGTGTAATGTAAAGGGGTGCAGAGGTGCTGTGTAATGTAAAGGGGTGCAGGGGGCTGTGTAATGTAAAGGGGTGCAGAAGTGCAGGGGGCTGTGTAATGTAAAAGGGTGCTGGGTGCTGTGTAATGTAAAGAGGTGCAGAGGTGCTGTGTAATGTAAAGGGGTGCAGAGGTGCTGTGTAATGTAAAGGGGTGCAGAAGTGCAGGGGGCTGTGTAATGTAAAAGGGTGCTGGGTGCTGTGTAATGTAAAGAGGTGCAGAGGTGCTGTGTAATGTAAAGGGGTGCAGGGGGCTGTGTAATGTAAAGAGGTGCAGAGGTGCTGTGTAATGTAAAGGGGTGCAGAGGTGCTCTGTAATGTAAAGGGGTGCAGGGGGCTGTGTAATGTAAAGGGGTCCAGTGATGCAGGGTGCTGTGTAATGTAAAGTGGTGCAGGGGGCTGTGTAATGTAAAGGGGGCCAGAGGTGCAGGGTGCTGTGTAATGTAAAAGGGGGGGCAGGGGGCTGTGTAATGTAAAGGGGTGCAGAAGTGCAGGGGGCTGTGTAATGTAAAAGGGTGCTGGGTGCTGTGTAATGTAAAGAGGTGCAGGGGGCTGTGTAATGTAAAGGGGTCCAGAGGGCTGTGTGATGTAAAGGGGTGCAAAGTGCTGTGTGATGTAAAGGGGTCCAGAGGGCTGTGTAATGTAAAGGGGTCCAGAGGGCTGTGTAATGTAAAGGGGTCCAGAGGGCTGTGTAATGTAAAGGGGTCCAGAGGGATGTGTGATGTAAAGGGGTGCAGAATGCTGTGTGATGTAAAGGGGAACAGAGGTGCAGTTGTGGAGAGGGGGTACACAGTAGTAACAAAGAGATATTGAAGTATGCAGGGGGCACAGTGGGGTGTTTTTACATTTTAACGTGGGGGGGCAGATATTGGATCCGCCCCGGGTGCAAAATGCTCTAGGTACGCCCCTGGCCTCTATCCCTCTTTCCTCTTCATTTGTCCCTCATTTTTGTCTGATCTATATAGCTGTATATAAAATGCACCATTTATCTATCAAAACTATGATTCCCAGTGCTAAACCTTTCATCTGATTTCTAAATTGCTGCATTTGTAAATTCCAAAAGCCAATATAAAGGAATAGTAGTGGTAAAAAAGCACTTGTGGGTTTAACCAATCTTGTTTTTTTTGTACAATTCTCCTTTAAGGGGGTGTGGCAGGAGGAGTGTCCTATGCCTGCATACTTTTGCTGATAGGTGTCCCTCATTCCCATCTCAGAAAGTTGGGACGTATGCAGATACCAGTTCCCTCCATGAAGTGTATGCTTCCATGCCATTTCAAGAAAGATACTTGAAATGTATGCTATTACTATAAGCCATAATGATGTCTGACACCATGTTACATATTTATAAAGCTATCTATCATATCTGCTGGCATTTGTAACATAGACGTATGTTCTCTCTTACAGGCGCATGTTCCCATTCCTTAGTTACCGCGTGTTAGGTCTGGATCCTCTTGCCCAATACACGTTACATGTGGAAGTGGTTCTGGCAGATCAAAATCACTGGAGATTCCAAGGAGGAAAATGGATCCAATGTGGCAAAGCTGAGGGTAACATGCCAGGTGAGAAAAAAAAAAGGCACTTTTGCTGGCACAGGATTGGATGATGGAAGTCAGCAGAGCTTCTGCTCATTAACCACTTCAGCCCGGGAAGATTTTACTCCCTTTCTGACCAGAGCACTTTTTACAATTTGGCACTGCGTCGCTTTAACTGACAATTGCGTGGTCGTGGGACATGGCTCCCAAACAAAATTGATGTCTTTTTTTCCCCACAAATACAGCTTTCTTTTGGTGGTATTTGATCACCTCTGCGGTTTTTATTTTTTGCGCTATAAACAAAAGAACAGGGACAATTTTGAAAACAAAATATTTTTGACTTTTTGCTATAATAAATATCCCCACATTTAAAAAAACGTTATTTCCTCAGTTTAGGCCGATACGTATTCTTCTACATATTTTTGGTAAAAAAAAAAATAGCATTAAGGTATATTGATTGGTTTGCGCAAAAGTTATAGCATCTACAAAATAGGGGATAGTTTTAAAGCATTTTTATTATATTTTTTTACTAGTTATGGCGGCTATCTGCGATTTTTATCGGGACTGCGTCATTATGGCGGACAAATCGGACACTTTTGACACATTTTTGGGACCATTGTCATTTTTACAAGATTACTGTAAAAATGTCACTGGCAGGGAAATGATTAACACTAGGGGGCGATCAAGGGGTTAACTGTGTTCCCTCTGCATGTTCTAACTGAAGGGGGAGAGGACTTACTAGGGGAAATGACAGATCGCTGTTTATACTTTGTATGAACACACGATCAGTCATTTCTCCCTTGAAAGAATCGGGATCTGTGTGTGTACACACACACAGATCCTGGTTCTCGCTGTGTCACGAGTGATCGCAGGTGCCTGGCGGTCATCGCGCCTGCCGGGCCCTCGTTTCGGCTCCGGATGCGAGCAGCGCGTGCCTCCGGCGGTGTAAAGCTCGGTTTAACGGAAAAAAAACTGACAGATCCCCACATCCACACAACAATATATGTTGCAGGGATCTCTCCCACTGCACTATTGTATTCTGACAGCGGGGACTCCCCCAATCACCAGAAAACACTGATCAGTGCTTGCAGCCATTTGCTGTGAGCACTGATCGAATGTTTTCCAGCAAGACCGTTCGACAGAAGCTGGTCATTAAATCACCTTCTGTTGAACAGAAAGTGGTTCACATGTCGTGAAAGTTGGCCGATTCTGTGCTTTCTGTAACTGAAGGAAGTGAAACTTGTGATGACAGTTCCCCCGCTTATCCACATCCTCCAATCAGAGAAGGCCTTCTATTCATGAAAAAAATAAAAGGCATTCTGTAAATGTTGAATGGGCACACGCACTAGGGATCGCTGAAATCACATTATTAACCACTTGCCGACCACCGCACGCACTTTTACTTTGGCAGAATGGCATGGACAAGCAAATGGGCATACATGTACATACCTGCCACGAGCTCCATGACCACGCCCACGGGACCCGTGGACTCGATGTCCGCCGGTGTCCTGCGATCGTGTCACGGAGCTACAGAACAGGGAGATGCACTGATCGTCTGCTCCCTGTCATCAGGAGCAGTGATCAGTGTCATGTCACAGTAAGCCCAGCCCCCACACAGTTAGAATCACTCCCTAGGACACACTAACCCCTTCCTCGCCCCCTAGTGGTTAACCCCTTCCCTGCCAGTGTCATTTACGTGTCATAATCAGTGCATTTTTATAGCACCGATCGCTGTATAAATGACAATAGTCCCAAAATAACGTCAAAAGTGTCCGACGTGTGCGCCATAATGTTGCAGTCACGATAAAAATCGCAGATCGCCGCCATTACTAGTAAAAAAATTATTATTAATAAAAATGCCATAAAACTATCCCCTATATTGTAGCCGCTATAACTTTTGCGCAAACCAATCAATAAACGCTTATTGCGATTTTTGCTTTACCAAAAATATGTAGAAGAATACGTATCGGCCTAAACTGAGGGAACAAATAGTTGTTTATATATTTTTGGGGGATATTTATTATAGCAAAAAGTACAAAATATATATTATTTTTAAATTGTTGCTCTTCTTTTGTGTATAGCGCAAAAAATAAAAACCACAGAGGTGATCAAAATACCACCAAAAGAAAGCTTTATTTGTGGGGAAAAAATTAAAAAAATCTCATTTGGGTACAGCGTTGCATGACCGCGCAATTGTCATTCAAAATGTGACAGCGCTGAAAGCTGAAAAATGGCTTGGGCAGGAATGGGGTGAAAGTGCCTGGTATTGAGGTGGTTAACCACTTAAGGACCGACTAACGCCGATATACGTCGGCAGAATGGCACGGCTGGGCGCAATCACGTAAGGGTACGTCCCCTTAAGTGCCCAGCCGTGGGTCGTGCTGGGGACGACCCACGGGGTCCAAAGCTCCGTGACCGCGGGGCCCGTGGACCCGATCGCCGCTGGTGTCCCGCGATTGGTCACAGGAGCTGAAGAACGGGGAGAGGTGTGTGTGTAAACACACCTTCCCCGTTCTTCACAGTGGCAGTGTCACTGATCGTCTGTTCCCTGATATAGGGAAAGACGATCAATAATGTCACAAGTCCAGCCACGCCCCCTACAGTTAGAAACACATATAAGGTCACACTTAACCTGTACAGCTCCCCCTAGTGGTTAACTCCTAAACTGCAATTGCCATTTTCACAGTAATCAATGCATTTTTATAGCACTTTTTGCTGTGAAAATGGTCCCAAAAATGTGTCAAAATTGTCCGATGTGTCAGCCATAATGTTGCAGTCACGATAAAAATCGCTGATCGCCGCCATTAGTAGTAAAAAATAAATTATTAATAAAAATGCCATAAAACTATCCCCTATTTTGTAAACGCTATAACTTTTGCGCAAACCAATTGTTAAACGCTTATTGCGATTTTTTTAACCAAAAATAGGTAGAAGAATACGTATCGGCCAAAACTGAGGAAATTTTTTTTTTTTATATACATATATGTTTTGGGGGATATTTATTATAGCAAAAAGTTAAAAATATAGATTTTTTTTCAAAATTGTCGCTCTATTTTTGTTTATAGCACAAAAAATAAAAACCGCAGAGGTGATCAAATACCACCAAAAGAAAGCTCTATTTGTGGGGAAAAAAGGACACAAATTTTGTTTTGGAGCCATGTCGCACGACCGCGCAATCGTCAGTTAAAGCGACGCAGTGCGGAATCGCAAAAAGGGGCAAGGTCCTTTAGCTGCATATTGGTCCGGGTCTTAAGTGGTTAAACCACACATGAGACCACGATCATTAGTGTGAGAGCAATAATTCTAGCCCTAGAACTCCTCTGTAACTCAAAACATGCAACCTGTAGAATTTTTTAAATGTTGCATATGGAGATTTTTAAGGGTAAAAGTTTGTCGCCATTCCACAAGCGGGCATAACTTTGCAGTGTGACATTGTTGGGTATCAATTTACTCGGCATAACATTGTCTTTCACATATCAAAAATAAATTGGGCTAACCGTACTGTTGTCTTATTTTTTTTTTTTAAAAAGGTGTATTTTTCCCCAGAAAAGTGCGCTTGTAAGACCGCTGAGCAAATACGGTGTGACAAAAAGTATTGCAATGACCGCCATTTTATTCTCTAGGGTGTTAGAAAAAAAACATGCATAATGTTTGGGGGTTATAAGTAATTTTCTAGCAAAAAAAAAAATATTTTTTAACTTGTAAACAAGTTTGAAAAATAGGCCCGGTCCTTAAGTGGTTAAAATCAATGAATGCTTTCACAATGGGGCAGTGTGCTGGCAGGGAAGTGAAAAAATGTCCGTCTCCATTGAAATGAATGGAAAGCTCTTCAAAAGCACTCAGTGTTTTACTGGAAATTTAGAAGCGCCTCAGTGTGAAAGGGGCCCAGACAATTCGAGATTTTCCTAGCTTGTGACGGAAAATATTGATTATATGAAGACAGGAGGCGAGTATCTTATGCATTATCTTTCTTTAATAATGCCCATAGCAGAAATACAGTAAACATTTATTGTAACTTAAAAGAAAAAATTCAAAGAACTACCCTTCCCAGCAGTCCCTGGGCCAGTGTAGCCCCTCCCAGACCGTAATCTATATAAGGGACTGTCTGAGGTAACCTATTCCTCTTTCTTCATGCGAATTAGTGTAAACAGGAACCGAAAGTCCAATTAGACATCTCCGCGGCTGCCGGGAACCTTCCGACCGGAACACAACATCTGAATCTGGAGGAAACGAAAGGACAAGGCCAACACGGACCAACTTCATCCGGACCAGCTTCATCCCAACGGGGACTATAGGAAAACCAAAACCATTCGGAGCCGACCGGTCAGTCGTCTTCAGAAACATGGACCAACGGATTCAGTCAACGGCATCCCGACTCCGGATCTGGAACGTAGTAGGAGCCTCCATCTGCGGTGAACTAAACCCATGGATCGAAACGGAACAGCAATCCCGACGGGGTTAGTGAAACGAACTCCCGGGGCGTACCAGCCTCCGACTTGCAGGGTGTGTGGTTCATCAGTCTAGAATGAGAGAGAGACAACCTCGTGACAGGGTTGGGTCGGGAGGGAAGATACTCGCCTCCTGTCTTCATATAATCAATATTTTCCGTCACAAGCTAGGAAAATCTCGAATTATACCTCAGACAGGAGGCTCATATCTTATGCAAGTTCAAAGCTATAACAATGCATATATAGATGATAACAAATGAAACAACTACAAAATTGATATAGATATGTGTTCCTCCGATCCAAGCAGAATTGGCGGAAAGCAATCGTGGTTACCAGTCCGCCGCTAGCCGTAAATCCTATAGGGAGCCGCCCGGGTGATGACCTAGGAGCCACCGCTCCTCTGGAGGGGTGGGCGCCCAACGGGGTTACGTAAGACCCTGCAATTTCCATGATTGATCGTACCCCTCTGGCTAGCGTAGCTGAGGAAACCGGAAACTGAGGTTTAGCGTAGGAATGAGGAGTAGGAAGAGATGCGAAGATCGCAGTAGGACCGCGAAGGACTAAGAAATCCGTAGACAACGGAGTACGATGTGCGGGGAAGAACGGGTAGAATAAAAACTATGAAGTCCCGCCGCTGTCCTACGCACGACGGAAAAACCCAGACTCTCCGAGGCGGGATCCGACGCCTGGAATGGCCAACGTCGTGACACCCGATATGCGTCTGACGGAATCAGACACGAGGGGGCAGTAGCTCAAACGACAATAACCTCCGACAGAGTGAGATTGTCCCCCCAGTCCTGGCGGGGAGTCAAGGGCCACAGAAACGTGGCAGCGTTTTGGAACGCCCAGCCCTTCTCAGGGGCGGTAGACCGTTGCCGGATGGTCCGGGCATATGGTGTGCAGGCGGGGGTAACCGACGCCATGGTCGTAAAGATTGGTCTACCGATCAGTTTTGGCAACTGTGTAACACTGTTGAGATTTGGCCTCCTAGGACTGTGTCCACCATATCCGGGGTACCGGCATGAACAATGCCATGATACTCATTAAATTGTAGAATCTTTGTACAATTCAATACAATTTTTTATACATATTTGTATAATTTATTTATATAATGAATATATAATTTGTATAATCCATCTATAATTTATTATTTGTAAAATTGAATAATGGATTTAGTTATATATTATAAGTAATAATATATATTAATAATAATATCATTAATAATAAATGTATTTATTCATTCAATCCTTAGATAGTTATTTAATACATTATTTATTAGGAGTATGTTGTAGGGAATAAATTCCCCGGAGATAAACATGCTATAATTTCTTTATTTAATTTATTGATTTATTGATCTATCTACATATTGATTATTTATTTATTAGGATAAATAAGGTATATGTTCTAGGGAATAAATTCCCCAGAAATATAATTTGAGTATATATTGAATTATTTATTGTAGCTTCGGTTATTTAGATTATTTAATTTAATTTATTTATTAATTTATTTATTAGATATTGATTCATTGGAATGAAATATATATATTTATATATATATATCTGAAAAGATGTACTGCCATCTAGTGGTTGAAAGCATGGTGAAACAGCAGCAGGTTCCTGGCTACGACACCGCTGGGAAGGACATCCTGCGGTGTGAGGGGAGCCTGACGAGATTCTAACTCCAGAGGCGAAGTCTCGCGAGACTACGGCCTCTGGAGTTCTTATTGGCCCGAGGTTGTGAGGGACGGAACGGTCGATGTGAACCGTTCTCCCCCGTCTCGCTCTCGATACCGAGAGAGGCACCGAAAGAGAGGAGCGGCCGCGGCGGAGACCCCGCCCCCCACCTGAGCGCGCGAAGGGGAGCGTGGGGAGGGAGGGGGGGGGGACAGTTGCCCAGGCATGGCGCCCGCCGAGGGAGCGAATGAAAAACAGTGCGGATCCCGCACGGACGCCGTAGTGCTCCGGCGTCAAAGAAAGGGAAAAAACCCGAGCAAAGAATCAAAGAATTGGAAACAAACAAACGTGGCCTCTCAAACATATCTGCCTGACACCGCTCCGGTGTCAGGCAGACAGAAATAAAGCGCAGAAACGGGGGATAGCAGGGAGAACCCCCAGTATTCCACATCTTCCAAAAACTACGGAACAATCAATTCCGACAAAATACCTGACACCGGGGCATTCGGTATCAGGGAGGAATTCCAGGGAAACTCCCCATGTTCCACAATACCTCAAACATATCAGTCAAGACTGAACAAAATCACCCGACACCGGGGCACTCGGTATCAGAGACCATATATACAATCAAACAATAAAGGTACATGAAACACCTATCTTGTAAATAATAAAGATACAAGAAGTACCTATCCTGTAAATAATAAAGGTACATGAAATACCTATCTTGTAAATAATAAAGGTACATGAAATACTTATCTTGTGTGCTCTGCCATGAGCAGAAAGAAAGAGGAATAGGTTACCTCAGACAGTCCCTTATATAGATTACGGTCTGGGAGGGGCTACACTGGCCCAGGGACTGCTGGGAAGGGTAGTTCTTTGAATTTTATCTTTTAAATTACAATAAATGTTTACTGTATTTCTGCTATGGGCAGGGCCGGACTTACCATTGGCCTTGACTGGGCTCAAGCCCAGGGGCCCCACCCAATAGGGGGCCCCCTTTAAAAAAAAAAAAAAAAAAAAATAATTTTTTTTTTTTTTTTTTTTTTTTTTTAGGGGTCCGGATGTCCCCGGGGGCCCCCAGGGCCCTGGACGGCAACCCCCCCTTTTTTTATTTATTTTTTGTAAAAAAATGTTTTTTTTTATATATTTTTTATTTTTATATATATATAATATATATAATATATACATCTGTTATGTGTATATGATGTACAGGTCTGTCATATGTGGACGGGTTGGATAGGGGTGTACCTGCTGTCTGGGGGAGGGACTATCTCTGGCAGGTTTGGAGTGTACAGAATATTTGCCCCATAGGATCTCTATTGCGATTCATGTACATGCGTGTTTTAGGGGATAAGAAGTTATTTGGAATTTTCACATTTCTGTCCCTGTGTGTGTGTGAGTGTTTGAGTGTTTACATTAAAACCTTGGTGACCCATTAGCAGATGATGTGTGTTGGTTGGGTGGGTGCCGGTCGCTCTCCCGTTGTCAATACTCTTAGGGCTACAAGGCAATTCTAATCCCTGGTCACTAAATATACAATCCCGGAATGTAAGGTATTGTAGTGTAGCAGTCCTTGGGCTGAAGTCAGATGGGCAATTCTACTACTAGAGTCACATTGCCAGCTGTAGGAACACCAAGTGCTAGTTCCCACCAGTCGCAGTTCCGTGTGCTTTTTTTTCCTGCACAAAATGCATGTACAGTGTTTTCCATGCATTCCAATGGCTCTAGTTCACACCATGCATTCCGTTTCTGCATTGGAATACATGGAAAACCCTGTGCATGCGTTTTGAGGCCCGGTTCACACTTGTGCGATGCCGGACATCGCATGTAATTCACAGCGCACTGCTGTTCGGATCAGAATCGGATCGCATGTGTGTTCACACCTATGCAATCCGATTCATGTCTGAACTGAACTTTAAAAAAAAAAAAAAGTTTTTAGGGGTCCGGAGGTCCCCGGGGGCCCCCAGGGCCCTGGACGGCAACCCCCCTTTTTTTTATTTATTTTTTGTAAAAAAATGTTTTTTTTTATATACTTTTTATTTTTATATATATATAATATATATAATATATATATATATATATATATATATATATATATATATATATATATATATATATATTTATTTTTTTATTATTATTATTAAAGGGCCCAGGGGTCTCCAGGGCCCCCGGATGGCAACCCACCATTTTTTTTTATATATATATATATATATATTTTTATTAAAGGGCTCAGAGGTCCCCAGGGCCCCATGTGGCAACCCCCCCTTTTTTATTTTTTTTATAAATGTTTATTTTTTTATTTTTGTTTATTTTTTATTTTTTATTAAAAGGCCCAGAGGTCCCCAGGGCCCCGGATGGCTACATATATTTATATATATTTGTTTTCTTCTTTATTTCTTCTTTTTTTTGTAAAGGCCCCCCCGCTTCTCAATTTGCGGCAGCCCCCACGCTTCTCAATTTCAGGCGGCAGCACCCCCACCCCCCCTAGGTTCTCTGCTTCAGGGGGCCCATGCCTTAAGCTGTGCAAGGGGCCCCAAAATTCCTGATGGCGGCCCTGCGCATACCTCCCAACACGCACGGATTCTGTGGGACTTTCCCGCACAGACAGCTTCTTCCCACAGTCCCGCAAAAGGGTTAAATTTCCCGCACTGCAAGAGGAGGCAGCACGGAAGCAGGAGGAACCGGAGTGGTGTGTGGAGGACTGTGGCTGCTGAAGGGAAGAAAGCCGACAGCCGGGCTAATGACAGTCTGTGGCCCCGGCTGTTGGCACAGGTGAGAGGCACTCCCCCCTCAACAACTGCAAAATCCCCCCCGCTCAACAACTTTAATGCGCTCCCCCCCGCTCAACAACTTCAATTCGCCCCCCCGCTCAACAACTTCGATCCCCCCCAATTCTTGGCTCCAGGGGGCCCCTTCAACACTCAAGCCCAGGGGCCCCCACCACCCTAAGTCCTGCCCTGGCTATGGGCATTATTAAAGAAAGATAATGCATAAGAAATGAGCCTCCTGTCTGAGGTATAATTGTAAATTTTTTCAGTGGAATAAAGAAAAGAAAGATTTCTGTCAGTAGGTAGATTTCATTTCTCAGAATTTTACATTTATTTATCTATTCTGATAAACTATGGAAACTGCAACATATTGTGCTGATCCCTAATCCCTTATTCTTGTTCTTTATTATTTTTGGTCCAATAATCATTCTAGCTTGATTTAGTGCGTTTCAGCCATATACAGCGCCTTGAAAAAGTATTCATACCCCTTGATATTTTCCACATTTTGTCATGTTACAGCCAAAAATGTAAATGTATTTTATTGGGATTTTATGTGATAGACCAACATAAAGTGGCACATAATTGTGAAGTGGAAGGAAAATAAATGGTTTTCAACATTTTTTACAAATAAATATGTGAAAAGTGTGGTGTACATTTGTATTCATCCCCCCCTGAGTCAATACTTTGTAGAACCTCCTTTCTCTGCAATTACAGCTGCAAGTCTTTTTGGGGGATGTCTCTACCAGCTTTGCACATCTAGGGAGTGACATTTTTGCCCATTCTTTGCAAAATATCTCAAGCTCTGTCAGATTGGATGGAGACTTTCAAGTCTTGCCACAGATTCTCAATTGGATTTAGGTCTGGACTTTGCCTGGGCCATTCTAACACATGAATAAGCTTTGATCTAAACCAGGGGTGCCCAACCTTTTGAAGAGAGAGGGCCACTTAAGGGACTTGGTAACCGGTCGTGGGCCACAATGAGCGGAGCAGGTGGATGGCATGTCCTTGTCTGCTCTGCATATGCAGAGCAGACAAGGACACAGCCCACTATACTTTTTAGCAGATCGGATTGGAGGTAGGACACAAGTCGGTTTATGTCTGCCGCTACTTAGAGGTGAATGAAGGGCCCAATTGGTCAGACTGATGGACTGACCGTTTGAAAGGGGCCCAAGGCTGCTTTCACACTGATGCGCTGCGATTTACCCGCACCCGCACTTTGCAATAGAATTCTATTATATATCTGCAGGTTTGGTGCACTTTCAGAAATCCCACCAAACTCGCAGGTAATAACAGAAGTCTATGGTTCAGTGCAGATAACAGGTAAACTGCTCTGCACCTGCGGATCAGTTTGAAAACAGCCCAGTAACCACTGCAGAACAGATATGCCCAGATATACATTGTGATTTTAGTAATAAAATGACCTTTAATAACAGAGCAGGAGGTTGCGGACCACATCAGAGAGCTCCGTGGGCCACATGTGGCCCCCGGGCCGCTGGTTGGGCACCCCTGATCTAAACCATTCCCTTGTAGCTCTGGCTGTATGTTTAGGGTTGTTGTCCTGCTGGAAGGTGAACCTCCACCCCAGTCTCAAGTATTTTGCAGACTATAACAGGCTTTCTTCTAAGATTGCCCTGTATTTGGCTCCATCCATCTTACCATCAACTCTGACCATCTTCCCTGTTCCTGCTGAAGAAAAGCATCCCCACAATATGATGCTGCCACCACCATGTTTCACAGTGGGGATGGTGTGTTCAGGGTGATGTGCAGTGTTAGTTTTCAACCACACATAGCGTTTTGCTTTTAGGCGAAAAAGTTCAATTTTGGTCTCATCTGAGCAGAGCATTTTCTTCCACATGTTTGCTGTCCCCCCCCCCCCCCCACATGGCTTCTCACAAACTGCAAACAGGACTTCTTATGGCTTTCTTTCACCAATGGCTTTCTTCTTGTCACTCTTCTATAAATGCTAGTTGTCCTGTGGACAGATTCTCCCACCTGAGCTGTAGATCTCTGCAGCTCCTCCAGAGTTACCATGGGCCTCTTGGCTGCTTCTCTGATTAATACTCTCCTTGCCCGGCCTGTCAATTTAGGTGGACGGCCATGTCTTGGTAGGTTTGCAGTTGTCATACTCTTTCCATTTTCAGATGATGGATTGAACAGTGCTTCGTGAGATGTTCAAAGCTTGGGATATCTTTTTATAACCTAACACTGCTTTACAATTCTCCACAACTTTATCCCTGACCTGTCTGGTGGGTTCATTGGCCTTAAAAATACTGTTTGTTCACTAAAGTTCTCTAAAAGACCTCTGAGGGCTTCACCAGTAGTGTATTTAGGTTTTGTGCTGCCCTAGGCCTGACTAAACTCGTGCACCCTAAATTTAAATATTACCCACCCCTTCCTGTCAAGGCCACACCCCTTTCTGTTTAAGACCCACCCTGAAAATTTTGAGTGGGAACACTAGTTCTTAGGGCTTGGGGGGTGGACAATGGATTTCCTTAATTTGCATAATTTCCTCTCACTTCCTGTTTGGCTGTGGGGCAGGAAGTGAAGGTAAATCTCTGCAATGGGACAGGGATGGTAAAAAATAAACTGACAGGGGCTATAACCCTCCCCTTTAAGCACACATTTCTGATAATTTTATGGAGAAGACTAAGAAGATATAACCTTGTCAATGGTGCAGCATAAAACACATAGCACAGTGAGGAAGGTTTGTGGTCCAGGATGATAGGACAGTCAAAATTAGAAGCAGCTTGTGTTACACTAACAGTAGCGCAAGCCAGCGGGGACTCTTTCGGTGCTGCCCCCCTGCAAAGTGCTGCCCTAAGCCTGGGCCTTGTTGGCCTAGGCCAGGATACAGCGTTGGTCTTCACAGAACCGCTATATTTATACTGAGAATAAATTACACACAGGTGGACTCTATTTACTAATTAGGTGACTTCTGAAGGCAATTGGTTTCACTAGATTTTAGTTAGGGGTATCAGAGTAAAGGGGGCCGAATACAAATGCACACCACAGTTTTCACATATTTATTAGTAAAAAAAAAATTAAAACCTTTTATCATTTTCCTTCTACTTCACAATTATGTGTCACTTTGTGTTGGTCTATCACAGGGGTCTCCAAACTTTTCAAACAAAGGGCCACTTTATTGCCCTTCAGACTTTAGGAGGGCCGGATTGGGGCCAGCAAGGGAAGAAAATGTCATGGACCCGGCATCAGTGAGAACAAATATGGCCTCAGGGTTGGTGGTCAATTGGAAGAGGAGTATTCCCTCTGTCATGTCAAAGTTGCACATTGACATGACCATATGACCATATACTGTAAGACAGGGTTTGACAAATTTGCTTGGAATCTAGGCCTTCACATCACGATGGTCTGGGACCTCTTGCAGCAGGGTTCGACAAAATCCGGGCGCCCGGTCACAATTGCGACTAGAATTAGTAGCCTGGCGCCCGGGGGAAGCTTAGGCCTGCAGAAGGCCGCAAAGCCGCAGCCTTCAATTACCGATGGGGTATCCTGTGTCTCCGTGCACCCCCACCTCCCCCGGCGCGCGATTGCATCGGGCCGCGCCATCCGGTAATTGAAGGCTGCGGCTTTGCGGCCTTCTGCAGGCCTAAGCTTCCCCGGGCGCCAGGCCGCTAATTCTAGCCGCAATTGTGACTGGGCGCCCGGATTTTGTCGAACCCTGCTGCAAGAGGTCCCAGACCATCGTGATGTGAAGACGGAGTCTCAGGGCCACACCCAAAATTACTATGTAAGCTTCCCTTGCTGACCTCTCCTGATAATGCTAGTTTCGTGGCTCTCATGCTGATACCTTGGAGTGGGTATTGAGGAGGGCCCAGTACAAAAGTTCATACACCTCAGAGGTGTAATAGAAATGTTTATTAGTTAACCACTTAAAGCGGAGGTCCGGTAAAAAAAAAAAAAAATAATTAAAAGTCAGCAGCTACTAACACTGTAGCTGCTGACTTTTAAAAAGGACACTTACCTGTCCTAGTCGCCAGCGATGTCGGCCCCCGCTGAGGCCGATCCTCGATCCTGGCAGCTCCAGGCGCCGCCATCCACAGTAAGGGAAACAGGCAGTGAAGCTGTGCGGCTTCTCATTTCCTACTGCGCATGCGCGAGCAGCGCGGCGCTTTGTGAATGGGCCGGCTGCTTTCTGGGATACACACAGTTCCCAGAATGCAGTGCACCCCATTCACAAGAAGAAACCAAGTGAAGGAGGAGGAAAAGGATCCACCGGAGGATGAAGAGGCAGATTCGGGACATCCGCATAGCAACAGCTATTTTGGGTAAGTAAAACATTTTTTTTTTGGGGGGATTTTTGGAGTAAAACATTTTTCAGGGTGGAACTCCACTTTAAAGCGGATGTGCCATGGGAAAAAAATATTAAAAGCCAGCAGCTACAAATACTGCAGCTGCTGACTTTTAATATTAGGACACTTACCTGTCCTGGAGTCCAGCGCCGATCGCAGCAGAGGACGAGCGATCGCTCGTCTCTCTGCTGCTCCCCCCGCCATCCACGCTGAGGGAACCAGGAAGTAAAGCGCTGCGGCTTCACTGCCCGGTTCCCTACGGCGCATGAGCGAGTCGCGCCGCGCCCGCCGATTGGCTCCCGCTGTGTGCTGGGAGCCGAGTGTTCCCAGCACACAACGGGGGGGGGCGACGGGATGTGACGGAATGCCCGTCTTTTGCCCGTGAATGCCGGGCCGGAAGTGGGTGCAAATACCTGTCTTTAGACAGGTATCTGCACCCCCCTGAAAGGTGTCAAATGTGACACCGGAGGGGGGGAGGGTTCCGATCAGCGGGACTCCACTTTAGGGTGGAGAACCGCTTTAAGGACCAAGCCTCTTTCTGAGATTTGTTGTTTACAAGTTAAAGCGGTGGTTCCCCCTTAAAAACAAATTTTTTTTATTCCACTGCCCCCCACATTCCATCACGATTAAGGCTCTTATTTTTTTCCTGCTGTACATACCTTTGTACATACCATTGACGTTTTGCCCAAAAACTAGCTCCCCCCTGTCGCGTAAGCCGCGTCACGGTTGGCGAAAGGAGCCGAACGGCGAGTCGGCGCTATACTGCGCATGCGCATCGCCGTTCGGCTCCTTTCGCCAATCGTGACGCGGCTTACGCGACGGGGGGAGAGCTCGTTTTTGGGCAAAATGTCAATCAACAGCATGTGAGGAACGCCCACTCCCGCGGGACTCGCAACCCGGATGCACGGGTGAATATGCTGTACTAAGGTATGTACAGCAGGAAAAAAATAATAAGAGCATTAATCGTGATGGAATGTGGGGGGGCAGTGGAATAAAAAAATGTTGTTTTTAAGGGGGAACCACCGCTTTAAAAACATTTCTTTTTGCTAGAAAATGACTTAGAACCCCCAAACATTATAAACCAAAAATCTAACACCCTAGAGAATAAAATGTCCGTTGTTGCAATACTTTATGTCACATCATATTTGCGTAGCGGTCTTACAAGCGCACTTTTTTTAATTAAAAAATAAGACAATGGTAAAGTTAGCCCAATTTATTTTTTATATTGTGAAAGATAATGTTGAGTAAATTGATACCCAACATGTCACACTTCAAAATTGTGCTTGCTCGTGGAATGGCGACAAAAATCTTCATACAGGTTGCATGTTTTGAGTTACAGAGGAGATCTAGGGCTAGAATTAATGCTCTCGCTCTACTGATGGCGGTGATACGTCACATGTGTGGTTTGAACACCATTTTCACGTATGCGTATTTTTTTCTTATTTATTTTACATTTAATTGGTATTTTTTACACTGTTCTTTTTAAAAAAAAAATGGTGTTACTTTTATTCTTTTTACAAGGAATGTAAACATCCCTTGTAATAGAAAAAAGCATGACAGAACGTCTTAAATATGAGATCTGGGGTCAAAAAGACCTGGGGCCATATTCCCGTAGATTGTAGGCGGGCGGTGCGTAAGCCATTTACACTACGCCGCCCCAACCTACAGGAGCAAGTGCTGTATTCCCCAAACACTTGCTCCGTAGTTTGGGGCGGCGTAGTGTATTTGGCCCGGCGTATCCCCGCATAAATCCAAGGGGGCGGCTTCTATTTAAATTAAGCGCGCCCCCGATTCTAACGAACTGCGCATGCGCCGGGCTTAAAATAGCCCAGTGCGCATGGTCCAGTTCTCGGTGTAAAACGTCAATGACGCCGACGTGTGCGTCATTGACGTAAAGTCGTATTTGCGGACGACTTAGTAAAACGACGTACCCGACGAGAAAACACAACGCGGACCCGACGCCATACTTAACATGGCCTACGTGGGACTGGCGTAAGGTTACCCCTCATATAGCAGGGGTAACCTTACGCCTACGCAAACGACGTTAGCGACGGTTACGCAACGCGATTTCGTTCGGGAATCGGCGTATCAGGCTCATTTGCATAAACAAATGAGACCTGAACGTAAACGCCACCTAGCGGCCGGCGGAGTAATTACATTTAAGATCCGACAGTGTAAGTGACTTACACATGGCGGATCTTAAGCGTATCTATGCGAAAATGATTCTAAGAATCACTCGCATAGATACGCGGGCCAAAAAAGAGAGATACGATGGAGTATCCTGAGATACTCCATCGTAACTATACTCAGAATATGGCCCCTCAGATCTCATATTTACAGAAAAATGCAATAAAAAAAATGTTGTCTTTTAAGTTTAAATTATTTTTATTATTTTCACATAGAAAGAAAAAACTTTACAAACTTTCTTAAAATTTTTTAAAATCAACAACCGTTATAAAATTCATAAGTTCTTCATACATGTAACATATACAAACTACATACTACAAAAATACAAAAAACATTTGTGTGGGTACAGAGCTAGGTCCATCCTTATAGTACTATCTCTATGATGATGTTCTTTATACTAGGGCACATTCCCTTCTCCTCTCCCCTCTCTCTCCCCCCTCCATTGAGCCTAAAAAACAAACAAAAAAAAAACCCTAGTGAAAAAGAGGGAGCAGGAGCGAGGGGGTTTTATCCAAGTACTTCCATATAGTCCGTACCTGCTCCCCCCTCCCCCTGCGCCCAACATATTCCTTTATATATATACCCATGTGTCTCTTGTCATCAGACCAAGAGAGGAGAGAAAAAAAAGGGGGGGGGGAATTTCCCTTTCCTTCTCTCCTCTCCCCCTCCTCCTCCCTGCAAAACCCTGGGGAAATTACCCCTTTTATAGTGTAACCCATACCTATCCCCGTGTCCATATATGTGTCTTTACTTTTTACGGAAGTGAAGTGGTGGACCTTCTATCCTCCTTATCACTTCATATTATGTGAAAAAAATAAATAAAAAAAATCTTTTGAAAAATAAAATAAAAAAATAGCCCTTTAAGAGCTATGGGCGGAAGTAACGTTTTTATGCCACTTCCGCCGTGCTATGGTATGGAGACGGGTGAGGGCCATCTTCCCCCTCACTCAGCTCCATACCCAGCCACAGGAAGGACCTGATTGCCTCCGCTGCTGCCGACGGCTCCGGTAAGCAATGTAGGGGACGGGAGAGCGGCAGGAGGGGGGCACTCTCCCGCCGCCGATAACAGTGATCTTGCGGCGAATCCACTGCAGAGACCACTATTATCGTTGACCGGACTTGCGCCTGAAGACGAGGATACCTGGGTTATGGCAGATAGCTGCTGCCATAACAGAGATATTACTCTTCAAAGTGTGGACGTATGTAGTCGTGCGGGGGTCCGGAAGTGGTTAAGGACATCAAGTGATGCCAACGCGTTTCGGGGGAAAAGGCCTTTCCCTCTTCCTCAGGGACGGAGCAGTAGATCGTGATGAGATGCAATAGAAGACCCATATTAGAGCTTGATAGAGACTGTCAAATTGTATCATATTATGAACTGCAAGCATGGTTACTGATTCTCAGGGCCGTTTGAAGGAATTTGGGGGCCCCAAGCAAAATGGGGGCCCCCAAGCACCCCCCCTCGCATGCAAAGCCTACGTTAGCGATACACTAATTTTTTTCTATTCTTACCTCCCCTTCTTCCCTGTAGGCTGCCGCTGTAGCGTGGCCGAGCTCCTCTTCCCTACTGCCTCTTTCCCAGTCCCCTATCAGATAGTGCACTTCCTGTCAGTCCGGCTGGGAACAGGAAACTGAATCTCCTGTACCACGCACGGTACCCGGCCGGACTGACAGGACTCCAGGTGGAAGGAAGAGGAGCTCAGCTACATCCTGGGAAGGGGAAGTTGGGGGCCCCAGGCCAGCTCGGGGCCCCAAGCAATTGTTTGTTTTGCCTGTCCTGTAGCGACGGGCCTGCTGATTCTGATATCTTGACTCCTTTATTTTGAACCACTGGCCCTAAACAAGTACAGAGATAAGGATCTTCAACTTTTCTTTGGCATTTCCTTACAACATACCTGTTTCCAGTCAGTGACACAAAATCGCTGAAGCCACAGTCAGGTGACTCTTATTTTTAGGAGATCAGCAATGAGAGGCCCCCTATTTCTATCAAGACAGGGGACCTTTAACCGCTTGCCGACCGCCGCATGCACATTTACGTCGGCAGAATGGCATGGCTGTGCAAAAGGATGTACCCCCTCTGTGACCGTCGGTGTCCCGCGATCGTGTTGCGAAGCGGCAGTAAACAAGGCATTTCCCTGTTCTTCATAGTGATAGGACACTGATCTTCTGTTCCCTGTCATCAGGAGCAGTGATCACTGTCGTGTCACATATTTCCCAGTCCCCACACAGTTAGAATCACTCCCTAGGACACACTTAACCCCTTCATCACCCCCTAGTGTTAACCCCTTTCTTGCCAGTGCCATTTATACA
Source organism: Rana temporaria (assembly GCF_905171775.1). NCBI lineage: Eukaryota > Metazoa > Chordata > Amphibia > Anura > Ranidae > Rana > Rana temporaria. Next base: position 51,768,107 of record NC_053500.1, on the reverse strand, counting down.
GTAATCAGTGCATTTTTATAGCACTGATGCTGTATAAATGACAATGGTCCCAAAATAGCGTTAAAAGTGACCGATGTGTCCGTCATAATGTCGCAGTCACGATAAAAATCTCAGATCACCGCAGTTACTAATAAAAAAAAAAATTAGGCTTCATTTCCACTGACGTTTTTACAGCCACTTTTCTGAGCGTTTTTTACAGCTTAAAAACGCCCGTCCATGTTATTCTATGGCATCATGCCCACATAGGCGTTTTTGAGCTGCAAATGGCATAGGCGTTTTTGAGCTGTTAAAAAAACACAGGACCAGGGCGTTCTGAAGCTCCAGAGTAGAGCTGTAAAAACGCCAGACGTTAAAAAACACTAAAAAACTTGCGAAAACGCTCAAAAACGTTACCGCTGCATTTTTAAAGCCCCAGCTCACAAAAAAAAATTTATTTTATTTTTTTACAAAATAAACATGGACAGGCGTTTTTAAGCTGTAAAAAAGGCTAACAACAGTGGCTGTAAAAACGCCAGTGGAAATGAAGCCTCAATAATAAAAATGCCATAAAACGATCCCCTATTTTGTAGATGCTATAACTTTTGCGCAAACCAATCAATAAACGCTTATTGCAATTTTTTTTTACCAAAAATATGTAGAAGAATATGTATCGGCCTAAACTGAGGGAAAAAAATGTTGTTTTTTTTATATATATATTTGGGGTATATTAAAGTGGTTGTAAACCCACTATTTGGACTTTTACCTACAGGTAAGCCTATAATAAGGCTTACCTGTAGGTAAGGAGAATATCTCCTAAACCTGCACGGTTTAGGAGATATTCCCCCCGCAATGCGGGCGGCGCATGCGCAGGGGGGAATCCACGGCTGAAGGACCGGCATCCGCCGGACCCTGCCGATTTTAAATCTCCCGCGCGCACGCGCGGGAGTGACGTCATCGCCGCTCCAGCGAATCACAGCGCTGGAGCGGCGATACCCGGAAGACACGCCGGAGCAAGATGACATCCTGCTCGGCGTGGACCAGGTAAGTGGTACACACCCCGTTCCGAGGTAAGTATTTCATAATAGGCTAGTATGCGGTGCATACTAGCCTATTATGCCTTTTGCATTGCAGGTTTGGGGGGAAAAAAAAACTTTATGCGGTTTACAACCGCTTTAATTATAGCAAAAAGTATTGCTTTCTTTTCAAAATTGTCGCTCTTTTTTTGTTTATAGTGCAAACTGATGTGATCAAATACCACCAAAAGAAAGCTCTATTTGTGGGGAAAAAAGGACGCCAATTTTGTTTGGGTGCCACGTCGCACGACCGCGCAATTGTCAGTTAAAGCGATGCAGTGCCGAATCGCAAAAAATTGCTCTGGTCAGGAAGGGGGTAAATTCTTCTGGGGCTGAAGTGGTTAAAGAAGAAAAATTTAATATATTGCACCTTACCAATCCAGATATAGTGGCTACACTCAGGGTAGCAAGTATATCTGTTGATCCTGCCAGGATGCTGAAATCTCTGAGAATTTTATCAGCTATTATCTGGTCTATTCTGTAAAAATACAGACCACCCCATTCTCACCCCACCTGTACCCCAATATTATAAATATGAGAAGAGGGGGAGGTGTTTGTAGCACAGTGCTTCATTGACTATCGCCCTAGGTCAAGAAATGTGTCACTGGCAAGATCAGCAGATGGAAATTAAGAGAAGAAATCCTGGGGAAAAAAAGGATAAGTAATGCAGCCATGACATCCAAGGACTAATACACTGCAATAGACAGTATACATTCTTAGTATTTGAGTTTAGATAGAATAAAAAACGCTGCATAAGCGTGCTCATAGGATGAACCATTATTAATATTAGATCTAGTGAAATTTCCATTTTTTTTTTCTAGGGAACAGAATTTACCAACATCCTGATTCTCCTAACACAGGTGCCCATTGGATGCGGCAAGAGGTGGCATTCAGTAAACTCAAACTGACCAACAACAAAGGTGCCTCCAATAATATGACTCAGGTATGTATCTGTTCATGTAACAGACATAGGAGTAATACGATTACATGTCATGGAGCAGAGACCCATCCTGTGTATCTTAGGCCTTGTACACACGACCGAGTTTCTCGGCAAAAACCAGCAAGAAACTTTCTGGGATTTTTTTTTTGCCAAGGAAACCGGTCGTGTGTACATTTTTCGACGAGGAAACTGTCGAGGATCCCGTCGAGCCAAAAATAGAGCATGTCTTCTTTTTCCTCGACGGGAATGGAGAAACTTGCCTTGTCGAGTTCCTCGACAGCCTAACAAGGAACTCGACAAGGAAAACAATGTGTTTCGCCCGTCGAGTTCCTCTGTCGTGTGTACGAGGCTTCAGGGATAATGCCCCGTACACACGATCGGAATTTCTGATGGAAAAAATTCCGACCAGGTGTATGCCCCATCGGAAATTCCAACCGTGTGTATGCCCCATCGGAAATTCCGACCGCGTGTATGCCCCATCGGAAATTCCGACCGCGTGTATGCCCCATCGGAAATTCCGACCGCGTGTATGCCCCATCGGAAATTCCAACCGTGTGTATGCCCCATCGGAAATTCCAACCGTGTGTATGCCCCATCGGAAATTCCAACCGTGGGTATGCCCCATCGGAGTAATTCCATCGGAAATTTCGATGAATTCCATCGGAGTTTAGATAGAGAACATGTTCTCTTTTACTCCGATGGAATTCCATCGGAATTCCGATTTGATTTTGGTCGGACAAAGGGCCAATCGTGTGTAAGGGGCTTTAAGCTCGGTCACATACTGTGGAGAAAAAATGTAGCGCTGTGGTAACATAGAGAAAATGATTTCTCTGAGTGAATAATAAATTAATAGTCACTGTACTGAAACAGTGATGAAGTGACAAAAACAAAAACAAATGTGAGGTGAATGAATAAACTGGTGCTATAAACAAACACAACCAAAAAATAACAGTGTAAAGTCCATCAAAAAACTTGTGAATGAATGGATGGTAAAATGACCACGTAGACCCTCAAAGGCAAACAATCATTTCATAGGCCTCGTACACACGACCGAACATGTCTGCTGAAACTGGTCCGCAGACCAGTTTCAGCGGACATGTTCGGTCATCTGTACGTCCGACCGGACTATTTTCCGGCGGATCGGACAGGTTTCCAGCGGACAAATGTTTCTTAGCATGCTAAGAAACATGTCCGCTGGAAGCATGTCCGTCGGACATGTTCGGTCGTCTGTACGACTTACCGGACATGTCCGCTCGGCCGAAAGCCCTCGCATGCGTCAAAGTGATTTGACGGCGCGGCCATGTCACTGCGTATCCTGTACGCGGGGATTTTGGTTTGATGGTGTGTACAACCACCAGACCAAAATCCGGCAGATGACATGTCCGATGAAAACGGTTCGGCAGACCGTTTTCATCGGACAGTCCGTCTGTGTGTACGAGGCCTTAAACTCAATGAACATATGAATGCGCTTAAAGCGGTAGTTCACCCACAATCCCATGATGTTACCATCGAGACAGGCATTGTAGCGCGAGCTACAGTATGCCTGTCCCGATTTTTTTAACCCCGTACTCACCTTGTAGTCGTCCATCGTAGATTTCGGCTCCCGCGGGGAATGGGCGTGCCTATGGAGAGGGAGGCTGATTGACGGCCGGCCCTGGCACGTCACTCTCCCCGAAGACAGCCGGAGTAGGTCTCGGCTCTTCACGGCGCCTGCGCACAGGCTATGCGCACGCGTCGTGAAGACCAAGCCTATTTCGGCTATTTCCGGAGAAGCGTGACGCGCCAGAGCCGGCCGTCAATCATCCTCCGTCTCCAGAGGCACGCCCATTCCCCGGTATCTTCGATGGACGACTACAAGGTGAGTACGGGGGTAAAAAATTCGGGACAGGCATACTGTAGCTCGCGCTACAATGCCTGATTTTAAGGTAAAATAATTTTTTTTTTTTTTTTCCCGTCGATAGGGTGAACCCCCGCTTTAACAGAAGGCGTGGATCTGCCTGTCAGCGCCAGCAGATCAATAAGGCATGAAAACTCTCAGGGCACAATCTGCTCGGCTTCCTCAAACTGGATCAACGAGTGAGATCTTAAATATGAGATCTGGGGTCAAAAAGACCTCACATATTATATTTGGACTAAAATGCAATAAGAAAGAAAATTATGCCACAGTTCTCATTGGCTTTCTTATGACTCACCCCCTCCCTTCCTTTCAAACTCTCACGAGAGTGAGAGAGCTGTGCATGATGTCATAAGCCCAGGCTAAAGACCAGACAGGAAACAGGAAGTGGGCTGTATAAGCTAGTTACTGGCAGAAAATAAATGTTTTACTATCCAAAGTTAAAACAACAAGGGCAGAAGATTTAATAGATGGAAAGATGAAAAAATTATTGAAGGTCCGCTTTAAAAATATAGGTGGAATGTCTTGGTCTCCCATTGGCTTCCTTTGTGTATTGGTGGTGATACTGTTAATCCTATCTGCATTTTTTCCTGTCCGCCATTGGCTGTTTGGATGATCCCACCCACTTTGGGGTGTGCCCACTCTTCTTGTTACATTTCCAGTAATAAAAGATAAAATGATAAAAGGAGTGTAATAGTATAATAATATAGTATATAATATTACACGATACATAAAATATAATATAATGTAATATAGAGAATGTAATATCTGTGACAGGTGTACATACTTAAAAATAGTCAACCATAAAAATCTCCACAACAACAGCCATGAACCCAGAAACATTTTTCTCTGTCAGGTCTGAGAGTCCAAAAGGGTGTCTAATTGGATTTCAGTAGAAAGACATCCAACGCGTTTCAGGCTTGGACACTCCCCTTTCATCAGGGCTTGTTTATTTTAGATTCCCTAAATGTGGCTGGATCTTTAAATGAGGCCGGTCTCTGCACTGTACAGATTACCAGGGGTAGAAATTTGTTACATAATATATAACATGTGTTACTTTTCAATCAAGTCTAGCCACATAGAGATTATACAATACAAAAGAATGAAATATTATACTGCAGACCGTTGCTAATGTTTGTCTTTATGGGTTTCAGGTCACTACATAATATTGTCTATCTCTGGTGGTTTTGTCCTAATTAAAATGTATATTTCAGATGTGGCCCTTTGCTAGCCTTTATCCTACGGCCCTTGGGGCACTACTCCTCCCACTGACACCAGCAATGGGCCACTATGTCTTCCACTGATACCAATGATGGGATACTATTCCTCCCACTGATACCAATGATGGGACACTATTCCTCCCACTGACACCAATGATGGGACACTATTCCTCCCACTGATACCAATGATGGGACACTATTCCTCCCACTGACACCAATGATGGGACACTATTCCTCCCACTGATACCAATGATGGGATACTATTCCTCTCGATGGTACCAATGATGGGACACTATTCCTCTCACTGATACCAATGATGGGACACCTTTTCTCCCACTGATACCAATGATGGGACACTATTCCTCCCACTGACACCAATGATGGGACACTATTCCTCTCACTGATACCAATGATGGGACACTTTTTCTCCCACTGATACCAATGATGGGACACTATTCCTCCCACTGACACCAATGATGGGATACTATTCCTCCCACTGACACCAATGATGGGATACTATTCCTCCCACTGACACAATGGGGCACTATGTCTACCACTGATACCATTCCTCCTACTAGGGATGAGCCGAACACCCCCCCCACTCGGTTCGCACCAGAACCGTCTAACGGACCGAAGGTTCGCGCAAACATTTAGAACCCCATTGACGTCTATGGGACTCGAACGTTCGAATTCAAAAGTGCTCATTTTAAAGCCTAATATGCAAGTTATTGTTGTAAAACGTCTTTGAGAACCCGGGTCTTGCCCCAGGGAATATGTATTGATGGAAAAAAAAGTTTTAAAAACGGTCGTTTTTTTCAGGAGTCCTGAAAAAATGCTCAAGGACACCTCGGCTGACCTTGGAAACCCTCGAAAAGGCTCGGAAACACCCGGGAACAGAGTATTTCTGAACGGCTCCAAACTGTTCCGAGTGTCACCGGCGCCCCGCACCTCTGGCCAAATGCGGTACTGCACACCCCATTAGCTTGAATTCTGCTCGTTTTGCGAGACAACACTCGCTTGTTAACCGCGTTACTCGTAAACCAAGGTTCCACTGTACATTGGTTGGTCATTTAAGCATCTGCATTCTTTTTTTGTAAAACCCCCATACCCTAATATTAACAGACAGCTAGGTGAATTGTTTTTATCTTTGAACAATTTCAGCAAGGCATAAAAAGTTGGGAATCTTTGGTTTTGCATTTTATATATATTGTCACTTTCTACTTAAAGCAGTGTTCCGCCCAAAAAAAAAGGGATTTTTAATACAGCTTACCTGTAAAATCCTTTTCTTGGAGTACATCACGGGACACAGAGCGGCATATTCATTACTAGTGGGTTATATGGAGTACCTTCAGGTGATGGACACTGGCAATCTCAAACAGGAAGTGCCCCTCCCTATATAACCCCCTCCCATAGGAGGAGTACCTCAGTTTTGTAGCAAGCAGTATGCCTCCCAAAATGGTCCCCATAAGAGGGGTGGGAGCTCTGTGTCCCGTGATGTACTCCAAGAAAAGGATTTTACAGGTAAGCTGTATTAAAAATCCCTTTTTCTTTCTCGTACATCACGGGACACAGAGCGGCATATTCATTACTAGTGGGATGTCCCAAAGCAATGCTTACAATGAGGGGAGGGAGACATCTTCCCAAGACAAAAGGATTTAATTTAGAGATATACTCAAATCATAATAAATCCAACTTCGTTGAGAAAAATAAATTTAAATTTTAAATTTTACTCAAAAGGGAGCCCCCGGAATCCGAGGGTCTCAAACTGCAGCCTGCAGCACTGCCTGCCCAAAGGCTGTATCAGTATTCCTTCTTACGTCCAACTGGTAGAATTTTGTAAACGTGTGGACAGAAGACCAGGTTGCCGCCTTGCAAACTTGAGCCATAGAGATCTGGTGATGTGCTGCCCAGGAGGCGCCCATGGCCCTAGTAGAATGAGCCTTTAATGATACTGGAGGAGGCAACCCTTTCAAGCCGTAGGCCTGAGTGATTAACTGTTTAATCCACCTCGAGATGGTGGATTTTGCAGTTGCCTGCCCCTTCTTGGGCCCATCCGGTAAAATGAACAACACATCTGTTTTCCGGATCTTCTCTGTAGCTTTAAGATAGGCCTTCATGGCCCTGACAATATCCAAGGTATGCAGCAACCCTTCCTTTCTGGAAGTAGGTTTAGGGAAGAAGGATGGTAATACCAAATCCTGGTTTAGATGAAAACTGGATATAACCTTTGGTAGGAAGGAAGGATGAGGGCGGAGAACGACCTTGTCCTTATGTAAAATAAGATATGGTTCCTTACAGGATAAGGCTGCCAGTTCCGATACTCTTCTGGCGGAAACTATGGCAACCAAAAATACTAACTTCCTTGTCAGTAAAACCAAAGGAATTTCAGCCAACGGCTCAAAAGGTTGTTTCTGTAAACTTGACAGAACAAGATTTAAATCCCACGGACAAAGCGGGGATTTAACTGGAGGATTAATACGTAAGACCCCTTGAATGGAGGTCTTAACCAGCGAGTGGGTGGCCAGCGGCCGCTGAAACCATACTGACAAAGCTGAAATCTGTCCTTTGATTGTGCTTAATGCCAGTCCTCTACCCACTCCTAGCTGGAGAAAACTTAATACTCTATCGATGGTAAACTTACGAGAAAGCCATAACTTGGACTCACACCAGCCTACATAGGCCTTCCAGACCCTGTAATAAATCACCCTAGAGACCGGTTTCCTGGCTCTGATTAGGGTAGAGATTACTTTCTGAGACAGACCTCTACCCCTGAGAATCAGGGATTCAGCTTCCAGGCCGTCAAATTTAGATGCCGTAAGGCAGGGTGGAGGATCGGACCTTGCGATAGCAGTACTGGCCGTAGAGGAAGAGTCCAAGGGTCTCCCACTACCATCCTTAGGATTAGTGAATACCATGCCCTTCTGGGCCATGCTGGAGCTACCAGGAAGACTGGTATGTGCTCCACCCTGATCCTGCGCAGCAGGCGGGGTAGTAACTGGAGCGGGGGAAATGCATAAAGAAGTTTGAACTGATGCCAAGGGCAAACTAACGCATCGGTTCCGCAGGCCCTGGGATCCCTTGTGCGGGACATGAACCCGTCTAGCTTCTTGTTCAGTCTTGATGCCATGATATCCACGTCCGGCACTCCCCATTTCTGGCAGAGTGTCTGAAAGACCTGTGGATGCAGAGACCACTCCCCCGGCAACAGAGTCTGGCGACTTAAGAAGTCCGCCTGTAGGTTGTCGACTCCGGGAATGAATATAGCCGATATGCAGGGCACATGGGCTTCTGCCCACAAGAAAATCAAGCTCCCTTCTTTCTGAGCGGCTTGACTCTTGGTTCCCCCTTGGTGATTTATATATATGCCACCGCCGTGGCATTGTCCGATGTATTTTCACCGGGAACCCTTGTAGTTTGGACGTCCAAGCCCTGAGGGCTAGTCGAGCAGCTCTGAGCTCCAAGATATTGATGGGCAACTGCTTCTCTGCCCAAGAGCCCTGGCGAGTGCAACCATCCAAAATTGCTCCCCAGCCCATCAGGCTGGCGTCTGTGGTTACTATCTTCCAGGTCACAGGACTGAAAGTCTTTCCCTTCAGGAGATTCTGAGGGTTTAACCACCAAGCTAGACTTTGCCGCACTCTTGGTGAGAGTGGCCAAGGAATTTCTAAGGCCTGAGGCCTCTTGCTCCAGGCTGACAGGATGGCTGCCTGCAGGATGCGAGTGTGGCTCTGAGCGTACGGAACCGCCTCGAATGTGGCCACCATCTTGCCTAGTAGCCGCATACATAGGCGAACAGTTGGCCTTCTCTTGCTTAGAACCATTTGTATTAGCTCTTTGATGGCCTTTAATAGGGGTAGGAACACCTTTTGTTGTTCTGTATCCAATCTCATGCCGAGATAATCCAGCTGCCTTGTGGGCAGGAATGCTGACTTGTCTCGATTTAGGACCCAGCCGAACCTCTCGAGGTACTGAACCGTGAGGGCCACTGCTCTTTCCAGGCCAGGAGACGAATGGTCTACGACCAAGAGGTCGTCCAGGTAAGCCAGGACCGTGACCCCCTGGATCCTTAGATTGGCTAGGATTGGGGCTAGGACCTTCGTGAATACCCGGGGGGCCGTAGCCAACCCGAAGGGGAACGCCACAAATTGGAAATGACGCTGAGCCACCGAGAAGCATAGAAATACTTGATGTGGCTGAAAATTGGCACATGAAGGTAAGCATCCTTTATGTCTATGGACGCCATGAAGTCGTCCTTCTGGAGCACGGCGACAGCTGACCGAATAGTTTCCATCCGGAATGAGCGGACCTTTAGATACGCATTTACTCCCTTTAAGTCCAAAATTGGCCTGACATCGCCGTTGGGCTTTGGGATGATAAACAGGTTGGAGTAGAACCCCAATCCCTGTTCCCGGACTGGTACTTCTACTATCATTTTCTGGCATAGCAGATGATTCAATGCCGCCATCAATGCGGCTCCTTTCACAGGGTCGCCTGGTACTCTTCACTCCTGGTAATGAGGAGGAGGGAATTTTAGAAATTCTAGCTTGTAGCCCGTGGTCACGGAAGACCGTACCCAGCAGTCGGGAATGGTGGCCTCCCAAACCTCTGCAAAGAGACGCAGCCTTCCCCCCACCATCGTGGGTGGGGGCGCCCCTTCATAGGGCCGACTTGGGGGCTGGCTTCGCAGGCTTGCGGTACCACTGCTTCTTGCCCCCAGTGGCCTGGCCCTGCGGCTTATTGTTAATGCCTGATCTTGCAGGAGGCCGTCGATACTGTTTGGTATTAGAGGGCCCCTGCCCCGGGGAGGGCTGGCGCCTAAATGCGGACCCTCGGGCCTTCTTCTTGACTGGCAAGAGAGTGCTTTTGCCGCTTGATATAGTCTGAATATATCTATCCAAGTCTTCTCTGAAGAGACGTCCTCCATGGAAGGGAACCCTACCAGGAGTTTTTTGCCCGGGGGCTCAGCCTCCCAATTCTTCAACCATAAGAGCCTTCTCATATGGATTAGAAATAAGGATAAACGTGACGCCTGCTGGATGGAGTCCTTGATAGCATCCACCGTAAAGCGTATAGCCCTGGGTATATCCAAAATTCCTCTGCCTGCTGAGCAGGGATAAGTTTAAGCATTTGCTTAGTCTTATCTGATAATGCTTGGGCCACTCCAATAGCAGCCACAGCGGGCTGAACTATCGCCCCTGCTGAAGTAAAGGAGGCCTTAAGTAATGTTTCTAAGCGTTTATCAACCGGATCCTTAAACATCTGCAAGTTTTCTACAGGACAAGTTAAAGATCTGTTCACACATGAGATGGCTGCGTCCACAGTAGGGACAGCCCATCTCTTTGAAAACTCTTCCTCTAAGGGTTACCTGTCTGGCTTAGCCCAGTCCTGAAAAATCAGGTCCTTTAACAAAGGATGTACCGGGAATACCAAATTGGCTTGGGGCGCTTTCAGGGAGCCCAATGAGGATACCGCGGAGGCCAGAGGCTGAGGCACAGGTATCTTAAAAGCCAACCGCACCATATCCGCTAGGGACTGAACCCACAGTCTTTCTGTGTGAGAAGCTGAAAAAGGTTCCTCTATTGTAGAATCCTCAGAACCTAAATGGTCAAGGTGATCCTGACCTCCCTCTGTCTGGTCTCCTTCCTCCAGAGACTCAGACCTGGGAGACGGGGATCTAACCCGCTTCTTCCCTGCCAAAGATGCCGTAATTAGAGCGGCCATCCTCCTTTCCAATCCACCCAAGGTGGAGGCTAACATCTCTTCCGTTACATAGGAAGGAGCTGGTTGAGTAGGGCCAGCCATAGCACCTAGCAACCCTGATGGCTCACCTAGGACAACAACTTCCGGGCATTCCGGAGTAGTAGGGGCCACTAGATTTTGGATATCCTTAGAGCCCGATGGAGAACCTTTTGGTTTTTTAACCGTTTTAGCGTTCTTAGCGCTACCTGCACCCTTAGGAGCCATAATAAACAAATTCTGAGGCACTCCGCTAGTATACAACTGACTGTAATAGCTGGAGAAAATACACATATAATCAAATAAATGTGAAACAATAGGATAGGGTAATGTTAGAGGGACTCCAAACCTCCCATAACCTATAAAAAGGGAAAATCAATACTGAGCCCCAAGGGCTTCAACCAGAAAAAAATCTTTTTTTTTTTTTTCTGGTATTGACCCCCTAATGCTGGGCTAGGTGAGCACCCTAAGTGTTCAAAGGCGCTGCTTAGTACACAGGCTTGAATGTAAACTTTTAAGCCAGAGGCTCCTTAGTAAGGTGTACTTCCCACAACTGCCACCGGGTGTCACTGTGCCAGAAAGCTCTGTCAAACCTTCCTATGCTGTAGCCAGCATCGCTGCTCCGTGTCCCCTCACAGCCCTTACAGACTGAACAGCCCTCCAGGATTTATCCTCCCTGTGTGCAGGGGGGAGGAGCCGTCCGGCGTCAACCGCCCCCTCCCCGCGGCGTCGCCGCAAGCGCGCGCACAGATAAGTAAAAGCGCGCGCACGCGCGCGCGTCAAACGCCGCTAGGGGAAGCAGGAAGCCATGTGGAGAGGAGACACCAGGACCTTAGACGCTGGAGCAGCAGACACAGGTAAAAGGGAAGCTTTAAACTGTCTCCCTAATGGTATGGTTCCTTCTCTGTGGAACACCCTGCCCAAAAAAAGGCCCTCCTTGTGACAGAAGCAGCAGCAGCCTACTAGCCCAGCCAGGGGAACCATACCTGGGTGTTTTGAGCCATCCCGTTTGAAAACTTTGTGGTTCTCCTTTGCCCATGCACAGAGGCATAAATAGGCTGCCCAAGAATCCCCTGTAGGAAGCCTACTGTCAAACCAAGTTCCGTAGGCCCCCTGCTTACCTTTCCACGCCGCAGGGTATTGCTCTGCAAGAGGCCCAATCTTCACCCTTCACCGTGGGTATGGTCATAGACCTTCAGGGACTGGGGTCTTAAAAGAACACCACAACCTGGACCTATACAGCACCACTGGCAACAGGTATTCTCTAGGTTAGAAACCAGACCTGGAACCCAGGGTCCAGCCCTCCAAGGAGAGGCATTATAGGCAAAACCCCATCCACGAATTGGGGCCCGGGTACCGTCCACTTTGGCTATGAAGCACCTTGGACGGATCCGGTCAGCTGGCCCTGGTCCCAAGGACTACTACAGGCACAGCCTCAACGTGCACCAACACCTAAGACACTGGCGAAAAAACTGAGGTACTCCTCCTATGGGAGGGGGTTATATAGGGAGGGGCACTTCCTGTTTGAGATTGCCAGTGTCCATCACCTGAAGGTACTCCATATAACCCACTAGTAATGAATATGCCGCTCTGTGTCCCGTGATGTACGAGAAAGAAAAAAAAAAAAACATAAAAGCCAGCAGCTACACATACTGCAGCTGCTGGCTTTTAATAATCGGACACTTACCTGTCCTGGAGTCCAGCAATGTCGGCACCACAGCTGGTGTTCCCATCAGCTGTCGAATGCTGCCGCCGGAACCCGGCCATGTAACGAGGCATGCGCGAGACCCCGGCTCCTCTCTCCTATTGGACCCGCGCCCGGGGGAGGGAGCCCCGCCGTGACGTCACAGCTCTGCATCATGGACTCCAGGAAGTGGGGAAGGATACCTGTCCTCCCCCACTTCCGGGAGCCTGGCTCCTCTCTCCTATTGGCCGGTGCCTGGGGGAGGGAGCCCCGTGGTGACGTCACAGCTCCGCATCATTGACTCCCGGAAGTGGGGAAGGATAGCCTGTCGTCCCCCCCCCACCTCCCAAAAGGTTGGAGGAATCAGATGAGCGGAAGTACCACTTTTGGGTGGAACTCCGCTTTAAGACCTTCTTAAACTTGTTTTATTTCAATTCCTATTCTTTAGTATTTTTATATACAAAAGCTCATATTTATTTTAATCCATGATTATTATACAATCTTATTCTCCATTATTTATCGTAGGCTAGATTAATACTTTTTCAATCCTTTACATTGCATTGTGTAATAATGTGCATTGTGTTAAGGCAGTAAAGGATTAAGAGTACTTTGGGCCCTCAGCTGTTTTTCTTCTAAGTTTAATTCCCAGCTGATTAGGAGCCCACATACATTTCTGAATCATGGAATTATCTAAGAATTAAAAAAATGTAAAATAATAATGATCAAATGATAAATGATTGAAATAAAATAAGATGTTCAGTCTTCCTCTCCACCCTGTGTCATGTGAATATCATGCCATATGTGAAAGCTGAGATAAGGCCTGCAGGGATTTATCTCCAACCAGGGACTGTTGCTGGCCATGATATCTAATAGGGATGGGGCTAGCATGTATGTATACACAAGAACTATTATTGCTGTGATTATAATGAGGTCTTACGAGCCCCATACTTTGTGGCATATGGCGTCATACTGAACACGTGCCACCCTAATTTTTCCCAAAATGCACAGGTTGGGAAGGGGGACAGTTAGATTTAAAACTCATGTCTGTGGTGGGCAACCAGAGAATGTGACAGAACACAGCCAACATAAAAAACAATTTGACACAAAGGGGCAGATCCACATACCTCCGCTGCGCCCGGCGCAGATGTGAGATACGCTACGCCGCTGTAACTTACCTGGCTTTGGTTTGAATCCTCAATAAATTCGCGCCGTAAGTTACGGTGGCGTAGTATATCTCTCGCGGCGGATTTCAAATTGGGCGGGTAGGGGGCGTGTTTCATTTAAATGAAGCGCGTCCCCGCGCCGAATGAACTGAGCATGCGCCGTCCGTAAAAACTCCCAGGGTGCATTGCTTCAAATGACGTCGCAAGGACATCATTGTTTTCAACGTGAACGTAAATGACGTCCAGCCCCATTCACGGACGACTTACGCAAACAACGTAAAATTTAGAAAATTAGATTATACTTAACATTGAGTACGCCACCATATAGCAGCTTTAACTATACGCCGGAAAAAGCCGAACGGAAACAACGTAAAAAAATGCGACGGCCGCTCGTACGTTCGTGGATCGTCGGAAATAGCTAATTTGCATACTCGACGCGCATTACGACGTGAACGCCACCTAGCTGACGCCGAAAAATTGCATCTAAGATCCGACGGCGTAAGAAGACGTGCGCCTGTCGGATCTAACACAGATGCCGTCGTATCTTGTTTTGGGGATACCAAAACAAAGATACGACGCGCAAAATGTGAAATTACGCGGTGTATCAAGAGATACGCCACGTAATTTCTTTGAGGATCTGCCCCAAAGTAGATAAAGTTAGATTGAATGCTAGAAGAGCATGCAAATGTCATGCTTACCGCGTTGGGCCCCTGCCGTGAGTTGCTAAAGGTAGGGGAGTCAGACAAAAAAAACCGGAAATAAATAAATAAATAATAATATAACAATAATAATAATAATAATATAACAATAATAATATCGGGCCCCTTACAGGTGTAATGCCTGTACCCCCTGATGGCGGCCCTGACTATAGCTAGCGTCTGTGTTCTACACCTATGGAAAGCAGGCCTACTGGTACTTGGTTGCCCCCAGGACTTATACACAATGCTATAGTGCCTGGCCATCATACAGGGGCAGATGTGAACTGAGCAAAGCAAACAGCTCTTTGCAGACAGGTAGAGTGGTTCAATGACCGTCCAGGTAAAAGGCAGGCAAAGTTCAGGGAATAGTCGAAAAGTAGCTACACTGATGTATGGAAGATGCCGGGCTGCTCCGGCGAGGTCACAAGCATTTTCCTTCCAGACAATTATTAGAACCCAGAAGTGTGTCCTGAAACATGATTGGCCAGGGAGTCAAAAGATTCCCTGGTCAATAGGGGCTTCCTGATTGGCCGGAAGGAGAATGTGGCAGAATTGCAAAAATGTATTCGCTAGTGTCACACAACTGGGTGGGATCAGGGCGCACGCTCTGCTCTCCAGGCACATCCTGTTTTTAAGCCTATTAGAGCCTCTGGGTCTAATCAGGTGCTTCAAAACACCCCCCCCCGCTTACCCCCGCAATTGTAATTCATGTGTCCTGAAAGGGACTGGGTACATGGATAGGGAGGGTGGCGGCAGTGCGCCCACAATGCACGCCCACCACTCGTATCTATTTTAAATTACATGCGGAGATCAAGAACAAGTGTTAAGGGGCACTTGTAGAACTGCAACGGCTGCATGCTTGGTTCCAAAGCAGGGGATGGCACCCATAGCTCCTTGCCTTGCTCTGAACCACTTGCTTCAGCTACTGTCCTTATTCACTCCAGGACAGTTTGCTGGGACTTGTAGTGCTGCCTTTGAGCAAGCAGTGCAAACGTACCATGTCTGGAGAAACTCAGAAGCCACCTGCGGAAGGAGACAAACAAAAGGTTTATTAGGACAATGAAATACTATGCATAGAGAATCTGATTATTGAAGGCAGTGGGGCCGAAATGACCAAAAGGCAGCTGTTTTTGCCCAACAGATTTGGAGGATACTTGTTAAAGGTGGTCAGGGCCGTCTTTACCGCAGGGTGAACGGGGCATCTGCCCAGGGCCCAGCCATGCCCAGCCATTGTAGGGGGGCCCCAAAGCAGCTGAGTTGCCCCTGGAGCCCATGCTGCCTGTCACTTGCTAGCTCAGCTGCTTGCTACTGTCACTTGTTAATACGCTGCTTCACTATTTACACGTGAGAGCACTCCTCTCCTTGCTGCCATTCACATCCCTCTCTGCTCTACACACATTGAGCTGTATACGAGAACAGAAAAGAAAGGGGGCGGGGGATAAGAAGCTCCTCCACGGAAACGCAAATTGCAGCTTTTCTTGTGCAGCCCGGTGTCTTTCTGAAAAAGTTCCCCCGGCGGGTTAAGAACCCCCCACCTGTACCGCGCAGGCGTGAACTGAGCTCCGAAAATAGCCGAACGTAGAGCTGAGAGTCAGCTCTAGATGGCGCCTGCGCACACCAACAATTGAGGACACATAGTATGCAGTTCCTTTCTCTATAGCCTCAGCTGCACTGAAGATGAATGGACAAGAGACAGGGGCTCCTCCCCATTCATAAATTGAAGCACAGTTTACTATGCTCAGTTATCAAAAGACACGGGAGTGATCAGTACAGATCACTCACCGTGTCCAATTCAGAAAAGGAAGGGGCTGGAAAAGTACATATTTACTGGCCCCTTTCCCCACTCTCCATCCGTCTGTGCACCTGTAGCAGCTGGTGGGAGAGGAAAGCCAACAACGCTGCGGGGGAGACGCAGGCACACAGGGGGAATCAGATGTGGGCCGTACAGGTAGGGAGATCGGTGTGGCAGGACAGGGGGACAATTATAGAATGATGTCCTGTGTCTGTGTCTTTCTCTCCAGCAGCTGAAAGCCGATGAGGGAGAGGGGGAGAAACTGACTTTCAGCTGCTAGAGGGAGAGACACAGACACCGTGCATTGTTCTATAATTGTCTTCCTGTCCTGCCACACCGACCCCCTGCTGTCTGGGCCCCCCTGTGTGCCCGGGCCTCCTACGGGAGGCCCGTTGGTACCCCCTATCGGCGGCCCTGCCCAGGGTGACAAGGTACTTGATGGAAATATTTATAAGCATAGGAAACCCTGCTCTTCAGTGAACAGTTAATATTGACCTGATACAAGTTTTTGTCAGGAAAATACAGATGAAACATATCAAGGCTAGTCCTTGCCGCGCCGCCCACAAGTGACCAGCATGTACAAGCGTATCAAAGAGATTTTGAAATGCTGGGGACATTTGTGGCTTTGCAGGGAAAGGGCTATGAATAATATTTGCTCACCTGCTTTCTGCCTACAGAGAAGTAACCTAGGAGTTTACAGGTTTTTCCCCTTTTGAAAACCTATAAGGAAAGTGAGCATGACAATTAGCACTAACCTGAGAGACCTGGAAGGGCAAGGTTGTTGACATTGAGGTTTCTGTGGTAGATTTTGTATTAAAGGAGTTCTCTGACCTAAAACTTTTAACCCCCGCTGTGCCCGGGCTGTAAAAATATACAAAATAAACTTTCACTTACCTGCCTACGATCCCCCGTTGTTCCGATATCGCCGTCCCGTTCTCCGGTCCCGGGCCCCTTCCGCTTCCTGTGTGTCGGTGACTCATAGTGCGCTCAGCCTATCAGCGGCCTCAGCAATGTCCCGTCGCGGCCGCTGATAGGCTGAGCGCACTATGAGTCACCGACACACAGGAAGCGGAAGGGGCCCGGGACCGGAGAACGGGACGGCGATATCGGAACAACGGGGGATCGTAGGCAGGTAAGTGACAGTTTATTTTGTATATTTTTACAGCCCGGGCACAGCGGGGGTTAAAAGTTTTAGGTCAGAGAACTCCTTTAAGGTTCTGGGATAAAATGGAGAAAGTAGTTGGGATGATATAGGAGAACATGACACAGGCCTAGGCCATTCAAAAACACTGGTATGAGTGCAATGCCAGAGAGAGATTCTGCTCCCTATGTGGCAGGATAATCTAGGGAGGAGGAAGAAGAAAAGGAGGACACACACCAGGCGCGGCCGCGGCGCTGGAGGTGTTTATCAGCGAGTGTAAAAAAAATTACCAGGGCTTTGACTTTTCTCGGGAGAGTAGGGAGGGTGTCACCCCGCTAGTGGGTTTCACCCGCGTGCGGACCGCACCCCCCGCAACGCCTCTGATCTATGGGCGGCATTAGAGAAACCATATCCAATCACAAAGTGCCTGAACAATGTAACTTATATGATATGTTTGGAGAAGAATGTAGAAGACAGAATACATTCAATATAAACATCCTTAAAACACACCATGAAAGAACATGTAATGGCATTTTGTAGCCAACCTAAACAGGACAAGACATACCCATTGTTAGACTTGTTAGCTGCCATTTAGGAGTTATAAACAGACCTCAAGATCAATTCACACCTTTTATCCACACAGGAAATCAGCTACTGGAGGTGTTTGTGGCACACTGTGACCCTTTGACAGGCAAACCTTGCTTTTCACAAGGTAGTCACAAAGGTTATTCTCCAGTAGAACAGTCTGCCTATTGTATCTCACTGGAAGTGTAGACAGATATGAAGACAGAGATTGAGGGGATGCTGCAGTTAGGGGTGATTCAATAGTATCAAAGTGCCTGGGCACTACTAGTAGTGCTGGTCCCCAAAAAGGATTAGACGACCAGGTTCTGCACGGATTACATAAAGCTGAACTCCATTACTACTGCTGATACCTACCACATGTCCAGGGTTAAGCTGGCAGTGTCCTGCTATCTAACAATCATGGACCTGAGCAGAGGTACTGGCTAATTTCCTTAGATGAACTTCCAGCCGGCTACGTTGGGGCCCTTTAAAACCACTGGTGCGCGATGATGGAGATGAGTCAATAGGTGGCATTCAACAGCAGTATATTATACAGGTTGGGCTCAGCAGATATGTAAATTCCTTTATGGTGCAAATAATAGGGCAAGCCCAGATGTACCAGCTGTTTTATGGCAATAGCAGTCAGCTAGGGAGCAAGAACAAAGTCAGCAGTCTAGAAGATGGGCTTATGCTCTGTCAGCCATAGAATAGCGATGAATGTAGCAACAGGTTTTATATGTCTCTGAATATAGAATGGCAGTGGGTGGGAATGGCTCGTTAATGGGCTGAAAGGAGTTAACGAGCGGTAGTAACTGAAATGTGGGTGAGAAACCCTCTCACCAGATTCCTTTTTTTGGTCTTCTGGTAGCAGAAGGTGTACTGTACAGCAGGGAGGGAAAGCGACAGCTGATTTGACGACTCTTACAGCGATTTTGGATGCAGGAATCCCGAGTCACTGATGCTGCTGCAGTCCCTCTACAGTTCAGCCTCCGGGTTCTGGAGTCCAGCAAATCCAGCACAGCAGCCCACAATCTGGGCACAGCACAGCTCCCATCAAACATCTCCATTGGGCACGCTTCCTCAACTGCCTTGACTCTTTCCCGGGCTTCTGCCAGCACCCAGGTGTCTATGGGCATTGTAGTTGTGGCCCAGTGATGGTTAGGCCTCATTCACATTGTAACGCAGCGTATGCGGCGTATTTTGCCGCGATTTGTTTAACTTTTTTTTTCCACAAATAATTTCCATTGATGTCTATGGCCGAATACCAATGACGCCTGAAAAAAGGGTCCGGGACTTGTTTTCAGGCGGCAGGCGTACGACGTTTCGGCGTTCGGCGTGAGATGTGAACCATCTTATAGACATCAATGAAAATTATCCCCTCCAGCGGCACGAGCGTCGCGCTTCAGGCGTTTTGTCGCCTAGGTGTGAATGCAGCCTTATAGTTGAAATCTTTCTCCAAGACTACATCTGCCAGACTGCTTCTGTGTAAAGTAAGTCATAGCTAGATAAGGCATAACTGGCATCGCCATCTTGTGGACAAAGAAAGTTCTGCAATCAGTAACATTGCCCAGTGTTACAGCTGCATTAATTTGTTTCCCTTTATTTTCCTTTGGTAATCCAGGCAGTAACACGCTTCCTGTCTTTGGGTGCCCCCACTCTGGATGGAGGAGCAACAAAGACACATTTGGACAGCAGCATTGGCAATCTGGGGAGAGGGTAGCGTTAGATGCATTAGCAGATTTTGTTGGACTTGTGTAGCCATGTCCCTATAGGAGTTGCTGATTACTGTGGTTCACCTGACACCCTGCCCAGCCAGACATCCATCTCTCAATCACTCAGAGACATAGAACAGTCCATAAGCTTTGTTTTTTTGTTAATTTATTGAGAGGTATTAACTTAGATGGGTAAAGCATGGTTATGGGATGATCAGAATGATTTAACTTGGGACTTCTATATACACTCCAGTATATATATACCCTCAGTCTTCTCTCCAGCACAGCTCTTGCTTAAAGCGGGGGTTCACTGAAATATGGGTGAGAAACCCTCTCACCAGATTCCTTTTTTTGGTCTTCTGGTAGCAGAAGGTGTACTGTACAGCAGGGAGGGAAAGCGACAGCTGATTTGAGGACCCTTACAGCGATTTTGGATGCGGGAATCCCGAGTCACCGATGCTGCTGCAGTCCCTCTTTGGCAACTCGTGACGCGCTGTATGCGCCGGTCGGAAGGATGTCAATCAATTCGGAACGCCCAGTCCCGCAGATTACATACCCGGAAGCGGCGGTGAAAATATGGTATGTACGGCAATGAAATAAAAAAAAAAAAAACAGCCTAATGTCATTCTGACAACTCGGCTGAATGTAATGTTAAACATTTTTTTGGGGGGTGAACCCCCCGCTTTAAGACCTTTTTTCCTTCACTCCTCCAGCACTTCACTTGCTGCATAACGTTACTCCTCCAACACTTCATATGCTGCAGACTGTTACTCCTCTAGACTAGCTAGCACCGCATGGTTAGGCCTGACACTAACTCAGCCAGGCCTTGGTGAATTGCCTTTTGCGGGCAGAGGCTTTGGGCTCCTATGGTGTAGAAATGATCCAGTGCTAACTGTCCTCTATCCTGCTACCACTCTCAGATAGCTCTCTTCAGGCCCTGCCAGCCAGCCTGGCTGCAATGACCTCTCTCCACTGCCCTTCCCACAGTCCTCTCTTCTGGTTCTGCACCCATCTCTCAAACTGAAAACTCCCATGTCTCCCAAGGCCTCCCGACTGTGCTCACTAACCAGCACTTCAATCGCTGCGACCAGTTGTCCTCCCTTGAGTCTCTTAGCAGTGTTCTCTCCCACTGTCTTCTACTTGCTCTCTCATGTGCTTCTTCTCCAGGATCTCTTCTCTCCTCCCGGATGCACCCGAGCCCCAGCCCAAGGTCACCCCCCCCCCCCCCAGACTGGGGAGCTCCCTGTAGGCCCCAACAGCCTCCACACCTCTCTCACTTCAGCTCTTCCACCCAACAACTCCTCCCCCAGCTGATCCTGGGTTTTTGAGGAGGCCTGCCCCCTGCCAATCCAGATTGGGGATTGGTCAGGGCTCCCCAAGATACCCCAGACAGCTCCTCCTCTCCTCCTCTCTTTTCAGATCTTTCTAGCAGACTCTAGAAAGAAGAGGGAGGTCCCACGTCCCAGTGATACCTGTGAGTCACCAGCTGCTATCTTGAGCCACTCCCAGCCCAGAATGAAAACAAACAGGCAACCAGCTAGGCCTGCCTAAATTTTCCTACTCTTCCTCCAGAAAATCCTTACTTAAGCACCTACCTAACAAGGGGGTGCTACACTTGATTAACAAATTAAATCAGAATTTCAGCTAAAACTTTAGAAGCAGAAACAACAACAGTTTTTTTTCCTTTAAGGATAAATTAATAAAAGCTGAACATTATAACCACCCCTGTCAGTGATAAATGGTTTGTCTCAACTAGGGATGTCCCGATACCGATACTAGTACCAGTCTTCTCCCCCCTGTCCGTGCAGTCTTCTCCCCCCGTCCGTGCAGTCTTCTCCCCCCTCAATTTGTCAGGATGGAGAGCGGAGGTAGGAGCCGCTAAATCCGGCTTCTACCT
The DNA here is from genome assembly GCF_905171775.1 of Rana temporaria. Classification (NCBI taxonomy): domain Eukaryota; kingdom Metazoa; phylum Chordata; class Amphibia; order Anura; family Ranidae; genus Rana; species Rana temporaria. Next base: position 51,746,614 of record NC_053500.1, on the reverse strand, counting down.
TTTCCGAATGAACAGAGTCAGTAATCACTGAAGCTTCAGTTTATGAATGGAGAGGAGCTTCTCTCCATTCTTTTTTTTTTTACAGAAAGAGGTTTTTATTAACAAAACAGCATTACAAGATATGCATTATTCGACAATCAGATTTGCATAGCAACGATGACAGTCAGATACAAGTGATTTCAGTATTTGCAGATCATAAAACAAAGGAAAATCAAAAAAGGAAAAGGGAAAATAATACAAGTAAAATAAGCAACGAGGTGCTAGTCCCTAGCCCTCCCTCCCCAGTCCACCCCAACCGTAAGCCACCAGGCGCAGACCCAACCGGAGTGCTCCTCAGAGTACACGCGGGCAAAAAGACCGTCGCCCCTGCGCCAAGTCCCTAGATAACCAGCCAAAACGTGTAAGGACCCCAGCAGCCGATCGAAGTGGGCAGCGCCCCGAGAGAGGGGGGGGGCAACGGCCCCCATGCCGGGCGGGGGGGGGGGAGTCCATCTCAGTCCCCCACCCCCCCGGCCCCCCATCCCGGTGCGTCCACCCAGGCCGACCAGACCTTATCGTACTTAGCAGGGCACTGCCTACTCTCATACGTGAGTTTGTAAAGGGGCAAAGCCGAGTCCACCGCCTTCCTCCGGGATCCAAGGGTGGGAGGTCCTACCGACTTCCACCGTAGCAGTATCTCCCTCCTAGCATAAAACAATGAGAACGTAATACATAGCTTAGTGTACCTGTCTCCCTCGACCTCGCCCAAATGACTCAGAAGGAGCACCAAGGGATCCAACGGCACTCTGGTCCCTCCTATGTCGCTAAGCCTCTCTGCTACCCCCGCCCAATACGGCCGAAGCTTCGGGCAGTCCCACACCATGTGCCAGAAGGTCCCCACCTCGACCCCACACCTGGGACAGTTCGGGTCAAGATGCGGGTATATGTTGGCCATTCTATGAGGGGTGAAGTAGGCCCTATGTAGGAACTTGAGCTGGAGGAACCTGTCCTTAGCTGCTATCATGGATGGGATGTATGTGGAGACACACTCTTCCCATTCCTCCTCCCCCAAAGCTGGAATGTCCCCCCTCCATTTATCCATTACCCGGGTGAGTTTAACATCGTGGCCCACCGTCAGGTACATGTACAGAGTGGAAAGGGGCTTCCCCATTGCGCTCGACGTCAACAGTCGCTCAATTGAGTCAGGTTCCAGGGTCAGTGCGTCCGGGAATTGGGCCCTCATTGCATGTCTCAGCTGAAAGTATTTAAACTCGAGGGATTTAGGGAGGGAATACTGTCGTCTCAGGTCTTGAAAGGGCTTGATCCTACCATCTGCTATAACGTGTTTAAGGGTGGTGATCCCGCGTCTAGCCCACTGTGAGGGTTCGGGCAGATCGCAGAGATGAGGTAGGGTGGGGTTACCCCACAGTGGGGTGTGTGGAGAGATACAATTCGGTTTAGCGTAAATAGCTCTGGCCGCCCGCCACACCCTAACAGTCGTCTTCATGGACTTCTCTCCATTCTTAGCTGAGGCTGCTGAGAAAGGGACTGGGGAACCTGTGTCCTTAGTTCCTTTCTCTGTCTTAAAGGGGAGATGTCAGGGGTCTCTTAAGACCCCTGATATCTCTCCAAAGACCCCCAACAGGGCTGATAAAATAAAAATAAAAAATTGCAATAAATAATAAAATACAAATAAAAAAGTAAAAAAAAATTGTAATAAAAAAAAATACTGCCACTGTCACATGACATTAAAAAAAAGTATCGGTATCGGCGAGTACTTGAAAAAAAGTATCGGTACTTGTACTCGGTCTCAAAAAACTGGTATCGGGACAACCCTAGTCTCAACCCTTGAACTGCCACTTTAAATCAAATCCGGTGAACTGCAAAGGATTTTATGAGACCTGTCCTGTGTGCACAAAAAACAAAATGTATTTTAAAAATAATAATGTGAAAATTGTAGGTTTCATAAGCATTTGCATAAATATTGCACAACATACAAAACGGAGACATTTTAATTGTTTAGGTCCTATGCTTTTCTAAAATTCCTCTGTCAGCTTTCTCTTCTTTTAAGTAGAACATTTTTGGGCAGCTATGAAAGTGACACTAAACTCTGGTTGAAAAAAGATCTATTAAATTATGCATTCTCATAAAAGTCCCTTTTTTAATTTTTTATTTTTTTGCTGCTGTGATGTGACTTCCTGTTAGAGGGTGGCTACATTAATTCTCCATGACACCACTGTATGTAGGAATGTAGTCCCTTTAAGTCCCTTTAATGTCGTGCAACGTTGTACCCAAACAAAATTGACATCCTTTCTTTCCCACAAATAGAGCTTTTGAAAAAAAAATATATATATATATATATATTTTACTTTCTGCTATAATACATATCAAAAAAAATATATATATTAAAAAATGTATTCATCAGTTTAGGTTAATATGTATTCTGCTACATGTTTTTGTTTTAAAAAAAACCCGCAATAAGCGTATATTGTTTGGTTTGCGCAAAAGTTATCGCGTCTATAAACTATGGGAAAGATTTATGAACTTTGTTTTATGTTTTTACTAGTAATGGTGGCGATCTGCAATTTTTACCGGGACTGCAACATTGCGGTGGACAAATCTGACCCTAAGTGACACGTTTTGGTTACCATTGACATTATTACATTGATCAGTGCTAAAAAAATGCACTGATCAATGTATAAATGACACTGGCAGGGAAGGGGTTGACACTAGGGGGCGATCAAGGGGTTAACTGTGTTCCCTGGGTGTGTTCTAACTGTGTGGGGGTTGGGCTTGATGGAACACCACAGAGATCGCTGTTCCCGATCACTGGGAACAGCAGATCTCCATGATGTCATGCTATCAGAACAGGAATATGCCTTATTTACATAGGCAGATCCCCATTCTGCCTCCGTGTACCACAATCGCGGGTCGCTGGAGGACATCAAGTCCGTGGGACCCGCGCACCCACAGTGTCACATGCACGCCGGACCACCGTATGGGTATGGTGGTTTGCGCAATTGAGCCAACCTGCCACTGTATATGCATACAAAGAAAGGAGAATGTACCGTATATACTCGAGTATAAGTCGACCCGAATATAAGCCGAGGCACCTAATTTTACCACAAAAAAACTGGGAAAACGTATTGACTCGAGTATAAGCCTAGGGTGAGAATGCAGAAGCTACTGTAAGTGGAAAAGAGGGTCAACAATGCCCATTTTCAGCTTCACTGTGCCCATTTGCACGCCTCACTGTGCCCATTGCATGCCTCACCTCACAGTGCTCATTCCATGCCTCACCTCACTGTGACCATTGCATGCCTCACCTCACTTTGCCCATGCCGATCTCCATACCTGATTATCCGTGACATTCAGAGTCAGACTGCGGGCATCCAGTGTAAAAAAGCCGCACCTCCTTCTCGTCCTGTTCCATGATAGGAAGACTGTGTTCAGTGTTCCATCTATCACAGACATCCTCTCGTCCTCAAAAAAAAAATCCCAATAAGCGTATATATTGATTGGTTTACGCAGACACTATAGCTTCTACAAGCTATGGTATATATACTGGCGGTGATCATCGACATATATATCGGGACTGCGATATTGCAGCGGACAGTTGGACACTGACACTTTGTAAGAATCAATGACACAAATACAGTGATCAGTGCTAAAATTATGCACTGTCACTGTACTGACACTGGCTGAGAAGGGGTTAAACATCTAGGGCGATCAAAGGGTTAAATGTGTGCCTAGCCAGTGATTGTGTTTACCATGTGTGCTGCTTTAACTAGGGGAAGTGATTTGCATACCTGCTTTGCAGAAACACAGAATCAACCCCCCCCCCCCCCCCAGGTCAGAATGGGATTCTGCCTTATTTACACAGGCAGAGATCCGTTCTGAGTCTCTGCCCAACAATTGACAGACATCGAGTGCCCAACACCCACAGATCAGCTTCTGCTGTGAACAATCACAGCTGAAGTGGACAAGGTGCTTAATGGGGGGGGGGGGGGGGGGGGGGAGTCTTGATTGTCCCCTCCCTTTTCTGACCTGCTGGGCTGCATGCTCAGATAAGGGTCTGGTATGAATTTTGGGGTGGCCCAAGCCATTTAATTTGTTACCCTCAAAATCCATACTAGCCCTAAAGGGCCGTTTGTTTGCCAATTCTGTTTTATTACATTCAGCTGTCAGGGGGGAAGCCTGACAGCTGATGATTCATCGGTTGTTAGGGACGAGGCAGCTGGCTTCTCGGCCCCGCTCCCTAACAGCTAACACGGTTTGTTAAAGAGTGAAAAAAGCAAAAATGCATGTTCAAAAATGCAAAAAATACCTGAAACCTGCATCAACTGCAACCGCATAGATGTGAACCTGGGGCTAAAGGGGGTAGACAACGTTGGCTTTATTTCAGTTACACAGTGGTCCAAGAGTGTCCATGCTGCTTTTAGTATTGTGCGCTTCAATAAACTTTTTGTGATTTTGAAATGTATTCATTGTTGTTATTTTTGTTCTGGTCCCTCCCCCCACTAACAGCAGTGACATGCAGAAGAAGAGTTTGCACGCACAGCTCTTCATTTGTTTTATTCTTCGACACAATAATCACTGTCTTCCCTCAAGAGAGTTAATAATTGGATAAAAAATGACATTTATTCTCTCATTTGGCAGATGGTGGTACTGCAGTCCCTTCACAAGTATCAACCACGTCTGAATGTGACACGAGTGACGGAATCTGGAGTTGTGGAGAACCACAGTCACACCTTCACCTTCCCAGAGACCCAGTTCATAGCCGTCACAGCTTATCAAAATGCTGAAGTGAGTACAGATCTAATGTTGGGACACGTGTAACAGAATGTCTTAAAGTGGTTGTAAACCCTAATTGTTTTTTTTCCCCCTAAAAGAAAAAATATGTTGTACTTACCTGCTATGTATTGTACCATGGTTTTGCACAAAGCGGCTCCTTACATCCTGATCTGGGGTCCCCCTTTTGGCTCTCTTTCTCCTCCTCCCCTTCTCCGAGTACCCCTGTAGCAAGCCGCTTGCTATGGGTGCACTCATGCAGGCGAAGTCCCAATCCAGGCTGGGTGCATCCATAGACACACACCGTGCGGCTCAGCCTTGCCCCTGATTAATCCTCACAGCATTTCATTGACACCAGCAGGAGCCAATGCCCACTTCTTCCATCAGAACCTCCTGTGAATACTGAGAGGCACTGCTGCAGACAGGACAGTGCTGCCGATCAATAGAAGGCTCAGCCGCAGTGGTGTCGCTGGGGGGCGACTACTGGGGCTATAGCCCAGAATCTGGCGCCCATAGCCCCGAGTCTCTTAACTAGGATTGGCTCTGGGCTCCATCTCTATATACAGTTGTGCTCATAAGTTTACATACCCTGGCATCATTTATGATTTCTTGGCCATTTTTCAGAGAATATGAATAATAACACAAAAACTTTTCTTTCACTCATGGTTTGGCTGAAGCCATTTATTATCAATCAACTGTGTTTACAGTTTTTAAATCATAATGGCAACAGAAACTACCCAAATGACCCAGATCAAAAGTTTACATACCCTGGTAATTTTGGCCTGATAACATGCACACAAGTTGACACAAAAGGAGTTTAGGGTAACCATCCTCCCCTTTGATCTGTTTGATGGGAATTAGTGTGTGTGTGTGTGTTTGTGTATAAAGGGTCAATGAGTTTCTGGACTTTTGACAGTCTCTTGCATCTTTCATCCAGTGCTGCACTGACATTTCTGGATTCTGAGTCATGGGGGGAAAGCAAAAGAATTGTCAAAGGATCTGCGGGAAAAGGTAGTTGAACTGTATAAAACAGGAAAGGGATATAAAAAGATATCCAAGGAATTGAAAATGCCAATCAGCAGTGATCAAACTGTAATCAAGAAGTGGAAAATTAGGGGTTCTGTTGAACTCAAACCACGGTCAGGTAGACCAACTAAAATTTCAGCCACAACTACCAGGAAAATAATTTGGGATGCAAAGAAAAAAGCCTACAAATAACTTCAGGTGAAGTACAGGTCTCTCTGAAAACATGTGGAGTGGCTTTTTCAAGATGCACAATAAGGAGGCACTTGAAGAAAGATGGGCTGCATGGTCGAGTCATCGGAAGAAAGCCATTACTGCGCAAATGCCACAAAGTATCCCGCTTCCAATACACCGAACAGCACAGAGACAAGCCTCAACCCTTCTGGCACAAAATCATTTGGAGTGATGTGACCAAAATTTAGCTTTTGGTCACAACCATAAACACTACACGTTTGGAGAGTCAACAAGGCCTGTGATGAAAAGTACACCATTCCTACTGTGAAACACGAAGGTGGATCGCTGATGTTTTAGGGATGTGTGAGCTACAAAAGCACAGGAAATTTGGTCAAAATTTATGGCAAGATGAATGCAGTATGTTATCAAAAAATACTGGCGAAACATTTGCATTCATCAGCCAGGAAGCTACGCATGGGACGTACTTGGCCTTGTGTTTTGGATCATTGTCATGTTGGAAAGTCCAAGTCGACCCGTCATTGGCTACAGCAGAATAAAGTAAAGGTTCAGGAGTGGCCATCTCAGTCTCTTGACCTCAATATCATTGAGCCACTCTGGGGAGATCTCAAACGTGCAGTTAATGCGAGACAGCCCAAGAATTTACAGGAACTGGAGGCTATTTGCCAAGAGGAATCGGCAGCTTTACCATCTGAGAAGATAAAGAGCCTCATCCACAAATACTACAAAAGACTTCAAGCTGTCATTGATGTTAAAGGGGGCAATACACAGTATTCAGAACTGGGGCATGTAAACTTTCGATCAGGGTCATTTGGGTAGTTTCTGTTGTCATTATGATTTAAAAAGAGTAAATACAGTTGATTGATACTTAATGGCTTCAGCCAAACACTAACCATGAGTGAAAGAAAAGTTTTTGTGTTCATCATTCATATTCTCTGAAAAATGGCCAAGAATTCATACATTCTGCCAGGGTACGCCCAAGCGTATGACTTTCTTTACTTCACTGCTATGGGCTCTAGCTCCATATCTTTTGTAGATCTAGCAATGCCCCTGCTCAGCCGACAAGCCCATAGTAAAAATACGTTGTTTGTTTGACATTAAATACCAGCATTTTTTTTTTATTTTCTTTACTATGACCGATTCTCTTTTGGATAAAAGCAGTCCCACAAGTGGATTCACCACAGGATCACTTTTAGAAGCAGCGGGAGGGGTGCCCCTTCCTCCCACCACTTTCCAGTCATTCCCGGGCTTACCTGACCCATCAGTGAAGCCTGGGAGCGATCCGATGCTGGCAGTAGCTGGGTATGGAGAAGAGTAAGGCCAAGACGGCTATAAAAATGCACTGATTACTGTGTAAATGTCATTGGCAGGGAAGGGGTTAACACTAGGGCACGATCAAGGGGTTAAATGTGTTCCCTAGGGAGTGTTTCAAACTGTGGGGGAATGAGACTGACTGGAGGAGGAGACAGATCGCAGTTACTAATCACTAGGAACAGTAGATCTGTCTCTCCTTCCCTGTCAAAACTGGAATCTGTCTGTTTACTTTGACAGATCCCTGTTCTGGCCCTATGTGGAGCGATTGCGGGTGGCCGGCAGACATCGGCTCTGGCAACGCGCCGCGGGTGTGCACGTGCTCCCTAGAGCTCTTAAAGTGGCCGACGTACAATGACGGTGATTCACCCAGGAGAGCCAACCTGCCGCAGTACAACTGCTGGTCTTTAAGCGGTTAAAGTATAACTAAAGGTCAAACTTTTTTTTTCTTTCTTTTAGATTTGGATAGAGTGGAGAGGGAATAGAACACCAATCAGGTTTCTATTGCTGTCTGTGCCCCCGTTAGAAAGAGTCACCCTCTCTAGTTGTCCTGTTTACCATTATCATTGGAAGTGAAAGTGAAAGAAAATCACAAATTTGGGTTGTCCCCAGAAAAGTAATAAAGGATGAATCTCCCAATTGGGACACTAGTTCTGGTGACCTGAAGGTCCCCAAAGAATTCTCTTAATTTGTAGGGATTTCCTCTCACTTCCTGTTTGACTATGGGTCAGGAAATGAAGGGAAATCTCCCCAATAGGAAACAGATGGCAAAAAATATTAATAATATAACAAAATAGGGGATAGATTTATGGCATTTTTATTACTAGTAATGGTGGCGATCTGCGATTTTTATCAAGACTGCAACACTTTTTTGAAACCATTGCTATAAATAGTCACAGATTACTGTATAAATGTCACTGGCAGGGAAGAGGTTAACACCAGGGGGCGATCAAGGGGTTAAATGTGTTCCCTCACTGTGTGCTGTAACTGTGGGGGATTGGACTGACTGGGGGAGGAGACCGATCAATGTTCCTATATACTTGGAACACATGATCTGTCTACTCTCTCCCCTGACAGAACGTGGATTTGTGTGTTTACACACACAGATCCACGTTCCTGCTCTGTCAGGAGTGATTGCGGGTACTGGCGGTCGCGATGACCTCTGGCCATGAGCGATCATGGGCACAAGAGGCAGAACAGGGATGTGTGTGTGTGTGTAAACACACACATCCCTGTTCTGTGAGGAGAGGAGATGCAGACCATGAGTTCCTGTAAGCTGGGAACCACGATCTGCTATCTCCTATAGTAAGTCCCATCCCCCTCAGTTAGAACACACAATAGGGAACACAATTAACCCCTTGATCGCCCCCTAGTGTTAACCCCTTCCCTGCCAGTGACATTTACACAGTAATCAGGGCATTTTTATAGCACTAATCGCTGTATAAATGCCAATGGTCCCAAAAATGTGTCAAAAGTGTCCGATGTGTCCGCCATAATGTTGCAGTACTGATGAAAAAAAAAAAAAAAAAAATCGCAGATCGCCGCAATTACTAGTAAAAAAAATAAAATAAAAAAATAAATAAATAAATCTATCCCCTTTTTTTTACATGCTATAACTTTTGCGCAAAAAAAAAAATCAATACATTTTCACTTTTTTTTTTGTTTATAGCACAAAAAATAAAAACCACAGAGATGATCAAATACCATCAAAAGAAAGCTCTATTTGTGGGGAAAAAAGGACATCAATTTTGTTTGGGTACAATGTTGCACGACCGCGCAATTGTCAGTTAAATCGACACGGTGCCGTATCGCAAAAAATAGCCCGGTCATTGAGCAGCCAAATCTTCCAGGGCTGAAGTGGTTAAAATACTGTCATCAGAGCTGTACAGTGTCACCATACGGCTGATGTGGCGGTGATCAGTGACCGATATGCGATCACAGCGAATACAGGTACCAGGGTCGGCATGCCCCTGGTGGGGCATACGAGTGGCAAGAGTGACAGGACATCATATGACATCCACCCGGGATAAGGAAGCTTGGGCGGGGCCATATTATTATAATAGGCTAGACAAGATGTGGTTAAAAAAAGAGCCAGATGTATTCCTGAATGCACACAATAACTGGATATTAACATTTATAGGTGATTACATCAGTGGTAGTTAATCCAGGAAATATTCGAATGCAAATTGGATCATGCTTTTTTTTTTTGCCTTCCTCTGGATTAACTGTGTATTTGCATGTTTTCTTTTTGCTTTTTTTTCTATTGCTTGAACTAGATGGACTTTTTTGTTCAACCTATGTAATAAAAAGCATGCCAACCTCTTAAATAAGACTGACGTTCATTCCATTCTAATCTTGCTGCAGATCACACAGCTGAAAATCGATCACAATCCGTTCGCTAAAGGATTCCGGGACCACTGTGAAACACAATCCGGCAGTGAAATGATGGGGTCAGTAAAAATAATAAAACTCTTGTTTGTAGCCATGTCCACAAAAATAAAATTCGAGTGTGACTTTTCAAAACCGTGGGGCAGATCCACAAAGAAGTTACGCTGGCGTATCTATTGATACGCCGCGTAACTTCTAGTTTGCTCCGGCGTATCTTTGTTTTGTATCCACAAAACAAGATACGCCTGAAGCTGTGCTGGATCCGACTGGCGTACGTCTTAGTACGCCGTCAGATCTAAGGTGCATATTTATGCTGGCCGCTAGGTGGCGTTTGTCGATTTCCGCGTCGAGTATGCAAATTAGCTAGATTTTTTCGGCGTATAGTTACCCCTGCTATATGAGGCGTATGCTATGTTAAGTATGGCCGTCGTTCCCGCGTCAAATTTAGAATTTTTTAGGTCATTTGCGTAAGTCGTTCGCGAATAGGGCTTTGCGTAGAATGACGTTCACGTCGTGAGCATTGGCTTGTTGCGGGATAATTTCGAGCATGCGCACTGGGATACCCCCACGGACGGCGCATGCGCAGTACAAAAAAACCCTGTCATTTACGTTGGGTCAAGACGTATTTACATAAAACACGCCCCCATCACATCCATTTGAATTGCGCGCACTTACGCCGCCAAAGTTACACCACGCCACCGTAACTTACGGCGCAAATTCTTTCAGGATACCAAAAATAAGTTGTAAGTTACGGCGGCGTAGTGTATCATAGATACGCTACGCCGGACGGAAAGATGCGCCAGGGTACGTAGATCTGGCCCCAAGAGTCTAGTGTAGGGCATTCTGTCAACCTACTAGTGTCCCAGAGAGTTCTCCGAATCATAGTGTACAAATTCTATGTGGTTTTGTGGACCATATGATGAAAATTATTCTTTTTTTTTTTTTTAGGTTGTGTGTCTCATCTGCTGAACGCCAAACACCATCACCACCTCTCTGCTATTCGAATCCTTTCTTGCACAACCCTCTGCAGACCACACGTCTCTACTCCGTAGAACAGAAAGAACTGCCACCTTGGTACTTATCGTCTCAAGGTATTGCTCCACCCCGGGACTACGCACCTTACGAAACCACAGGCAAAATGGCCGCAGCCTACGCCATGAAGTGTTATTCCCAGCCACCTCCTCTGGGCTATTATGGAGATACCTTGGGTTCAGCTTGGGCAGGACCAGCTCAATACCATCCGAAACCCAATCCTACACCATCTAGCTGGGTTTTTCCCTTTCTAGATAACAGAGAAAAAGAAGAGCAATCTAGTCTTTGGGGAGATCACACAACGTATGCAGAAGACAGCAAAAGGCGGAGACTGTCACCATATAAAGCAGATGGATCCCCCCATATGTATGACAGGGACACAGACTTGCCTTTCTGTGGATTCTACAGCCAATGACATTAACAAGTTACCACCAAACTACAGAATGGAGCAGTGCCTTGTGCAAGAGCATTGCTAATTATGTATGGGCCCTAGTGCAAATATTGGACTAAGTACCCTCCTATAATGGGTGGTTTTGATGTCACATGACCAAGAGCAGGGAAGGTATAGGGGTACTACCTGAGCACCACTCCTCAACAGCTCTGCCTTGGAGACCTGATGTCAGCACCTGTCTGCTCAATGTGCTCTGCAAAGTGAGAAGGGCCCTGTCGGCCTCATAAGTGTACATTGACAATGGCTTCCATCTATTTTGCCACCTCTTTTTCTCAATGTGTAGTATACAAATGTAGACAACTATAGGGGCCTGGCCATATTTCAAGGCAGTAGAGCATATTCAGGTTCATAGACCCGGATGCCACCAACTCAAAACCAGCATGTTGCCTATTTTATTTTTGCCCATATACACAGTTGGTAGAAATAGGTTATACCCTTGCCTGGTCATTGACAAAAAGAAATCCCACAATATGGTCCATTCTTTAATGAAGTCAGCAGATCATATTTTGTATTACTAACACACAAACATTTGTACTCTCTCACAAGGACTTTCAATTCACTGGTGTTTCTGTGTTATTTCTTACATGAAAAGCTCTCTTTGGCTTATCATCCCAAATGAGATAAGGGTCTGGTCCCTAACTTCACAATTACAGAATATCTGGTGAAACTCACACTAAGCATCACTAGAGAACTCACATATGTATCAGGGTTTTCTATGGTAAACAATGGCCAATCTGGGAAAACATTTATGGCCGAAGTTCTGGGCCACGGCCTTGACCTTTTCCTCTGGGATAGGAAACCAGCCCAAAACTATGATGCTCCTACAATGCTTCATGGCTGCAGTAAGGGTCTGGTGTTTGGTTGTTTAACCCTGTTTGCATCAAACTGTCCACAAAACAATTATCCAGAAGCTTTGTGGAACATCTAGGTCAGTGGTAGTCAACTGGGAAATTAAGTGTGTTCCCCAACACCTCCACAATAGCAGCACTGGTGTCAGTGAGTGCAATAATTAATAACCCCTTAAATTGGTGGCAGAGGACACACAAGCATTGGTGGCATGGAACGAAATAACCCCCGGCATTGGTGTCTGTGGATGCAATAACTCACACCATCTGTGTCAATCGATGAAATTATAACCCCCAGCACTAGTGTCAGTACTATTACCCCCCCCTTACGATGATGGTCACTGGCAAACTATCGTTTTCAGCCAATGAAGCTGCCATCTTTGCCTCTGTTTAATCTACAACTGCCATGATGCTGCACATGTGATCAGTTATGGCACCAGCCATTGGATGGTTTGACAGCTTGGTTGAGAGCACAACCAAAGGGAGTGTTAAATTTCCGACACGTGCCGGAAATGAAACAGTTTTATAGATAGGTTTACTTCTGCTTTAATCCCCTCCACCTGCATTGATGTTAACGGACGCAATATTAACCCCTTCACATTGGTGGTCATTGCTGGTGAAATTTCATTTTTGTTACCCCAACATTTCATATTCCTGATATGTGTCAGTCCCTCTGGTTCTCGAATAAAAACTGACCACACTAAAAAGGAGAACACACTGTGGTCAGTTCTCTAGCTCTGCTGGGAACTCAGCCTGCTCTCATCCAATTATCAGACTTGTCCTGACCCCCCACCCCCCCTTCCAGTGTGATCACTTAGAAAAAATATATATATTTATAATATTTTTATTTTATATCTATACACAAATGTTTTGCCTTTAACTTTTATTTTAAACTAAATGGGTTGTGTTACAAAGTGACAATTTACAATCACTTTAAATTCCTCTTACTGCATTTGTGGCCACTGGCAATGACATGTACCCCCACCACCACTGATGGTCAGTATCAGTAAAAATTTACTGCCCCCTCCCTCCAAATTTGGTGGTCAGTGGCAGTGAGAACAACACCCCCCTCCCCAATTTGGTGGTCAGTGGCAGTGAGAATTAACCCTCTCCCCCCAAATCCCACTCCTGCATTGGTGATTGATCAGTGGTGATTACCCCCTCCCATTGGTGATCACTTACCCATCACAGGCGCTCTTATGCCTCTCTCTCTCTAGGCCGGGACTTTACTTTACTCTTTCAGTGGACAATCCAGCACCTGTCACCCTTTGGCTACTCTGCCCAACACTCCATGAACTGCGTATTGGGCATCAGGGAACTAGGTGGACTTTTGCAGAATTATTTACTCCTGAAGTGTAGTGGTCCCCCTTGTGGAGTCCTTTCACGTATATTCTTTTTCAGCATTTGAACACTGGATTCATTAAACGGAGGCTTTCACAAGCTCAGGGATTTCTGTGGCGGCTTTCCTGTTCTGTTGTTTCACCTTCATCATTGCATGCTGCACTACTGACAGAATGCCCACTGAAAGGGACAGAAGCGAATGCACTATAATTTTCTTTTTTTTTTGTGGCCCAATGAACACCCAGGTTTTTGTGTGTACCCTTTATCACAATTAAAAAGTGGAACTCCACCCGTAAAGAGCAAGTTACGCTTTTTCTCCTCCCCCATATTTGGAATGTTTTTTTGGTGGGGGTGAGCAGGTACCCGATTTTGACAGGTACCCACTCCTACTTCTGCTCAGATCGCCGCGGCCATCCAAGTGGAAGTTCGGCCCCCACTTCAGTCACTTTACAGGTCCCAGGAGACTGCAAGACCATTCACAGGGCACAGCGTGGCTCAGGTATGTACAGTGGGCAGCTGGCTGTGACGCCCCAAGGAGTCACAGTCGGCTGCCCACAGTTAAGATGCCGGTGCCTGGTCCCAAAGACCGGGGTCGGGTGAGCACACTGCTGGATCCTGGGACAGGTACATGTGTGTTTTTTTAAAAGTCAGCAACTACAGCTTTTGTAACTGCTGACTTTTACATTTTTGTTTACAGGGTAAAGATCCCCCAAGTAATATCCTTGAATCCGGGCCAGATTCACAGTATCAGATATTTCTTGAGATGACCAGACTATCAGTAACCAAACAAGGTGTACTTCCAGGCTATTTTTAGTTTATTAAAAGTATAGCTGCCAAATCTTAATAAACAGCCACTCGCCTGTCTCATGGCCCAGCGATGCGGCCGCACTGAGGCCCACTCCTCTCCTCGGAGCCTCTATTGTTACTGTGGGCATCCGGCTATGACAGCTTGTGGCTTCTCGGGAGGGTGCACATGCACGAGTCGCGCTGCGCTCTCGGAGTGGATAGGCGATCTTCTGGGACCTGACACGTGTCCCAGGAGATCACCTAGAGGGAGGGGCCACCTAGGGGGAGAGGGAGGAATCCCCCCCCCCCCAAAAAAAAAATGACATGCCAAATGTGGCATGTAAGGGGGAGAGGAGTGCTTAAAGCGGAAGTTCCACTTTTGGGTGGAACTCCGTTTTAAAGCAAAGTTGCACCCAAAAGTGGAACTTCCGCTTATGTTTCCTCCCCCCCTCCGGTGTCACATTTGTCACCTTTCAGAGGGGAGAACGGGGACCCGTTTATGAAAAGTCCCCTTCCCCACTTTCAGGCGATGGGCCGTGGGCCGATCTCCCAGAAGTCCAGCCCCCTCCTCCTTCTCCCACCACGCCAATTGGAAATGGCAGCATGCTTCGCGCAGTAGGGGACCAGCAGTGAAGCCAAAAGGCTTCACTGCCAGGTTCCCTTACCAGGAATGGCGGCGGCAGCAGCCCCTGGGAGTCGATCTGAATATCGGCTGGGGTGCTGACATCGCAGGCTCCCTGGACAGATAAGTGTCCTAATATTAAAAGTCAGCAGCTGCAGTATTTGTAGCTGCTGACTTTTTTTTTTTTGAGCTGGACCTCCTCTTTAAATCAGGGTAGGGTGCCATTACCACACCTCTGGAAGCTTACTGATTGGAATACTAATGTGCCTTATTTTTTGAATGTCATTATCCTAAATTAGGGGTAGGCAACCTGGGGTCCTCCAGCTGTTGTGGAACTACATTTCCCATGAGGCATTGCAAGGCTGGCAGTTACAATTACTCCCAGAGGCATGATGGGACTTGTAGTTCTGCAACAGCTGGAGGGCCACAGGTTGGCGACCCCTGTTCTAAATGGTAAATTTTCATTCAAAGAACTTGATTTTAAACTATTTGTTCAATAAAGATATGACAATGTGAAATAGTGTATGTTGCTTGTTAAATATGACTGTCTTATGAATTGGATGAGGGCGAGGAGCAATTTCTACAGTGATGCAGGTAAAGATCGTTCACAAACATTTTTTTTCCTGCAAGCGTACAACGCACTAGGTGCTGTATGGTAAAGTTAGGAACGAACAGGCCGTCTATTAAAGTGCTAAGACATTAAACTACAATTGCTGTGCATTACAACTTATAACCGTTCTCAGGGCAGATGGACTGCTTCTAGTCCAATATGGATGTTACAAACTGAACAGGTGTGCCATTCTATATCATATGTATAATATAGATCATCTGTTCTGACTGATCATGTTAATAAAAGCATTTTATAGACACTGTGTTCACTACATGCACTTTTATTAAAAAGTCTTATCAATAATATACAGGGGTTCCTCAATCAGTCTTGACATCCTCCTTGCTGTGTTGCTCCAGCAGGCTGGACAGATGTGATGAATGATGTGTCAACAAACTTGACGTTTGGAAAGGCATTGTTGCCAGCGTACTCACAAGCTGGCCATGCAGCGTCTCCTTGGTAGGTAGCTTGGAATAATTCACCATCCCTTGTGGGCTCATCAGTTTGTTTTCAACATAGGCACCTAAAATAAAATAAAAATACACAAAATATTCAGAAGGTCTGTGTGTTAGGGCATCCCTCCTCTTGGCTACACCTGTTTGCCTACTCTGCCTGGGTAAGCACTACAGTATTCAATACCTTCCATTTTTTTACAGGACAGTCTGCCACGTTGAAATGATATTGTACTGCTTTATCATAGCTGATTTGTATGCAATTCCTCCTGAGGAAGCGGTTCTTGTCGCGAAACAAGTAGAGGACTCAGCATACTGTCAAGTTCTTCCAAGAGCATGGATATCCTCAAGCCCTACATAAGGATACTGTCTTCCCAGCAACACCAGCTCGGAATAGTGATGATTTTGGAAATGCGGCTATAGCCAATGCTTTGTACTTTTATGCACATATGTCGTGAATCAATTTATTCTTGGATAAATAAATCTGTATCTTTTTTAAAACATGTTTGTAATTCTTGGGCACAGAGATAGTCAATTCAGCTCTTCTTGGTGGGCACATGAGGGAGTCCCCTAAATATTTTCTTGAGCAGAAGGTTTTGCAACTGTAAGTCTGTACATAACAAAAAAAAGGTGTGTGTTTGGAGGGAACCCTAAAGTGCATCTGTGCCTGGACTATGGTTAAAAAAAGCTAATTTTCCAAGGGTGAGGGCTGCTCTCCAAGACAGACTGGGAGGGAACATAGAATAGAAATTGGAAGAAAAATTCTACTTTGAGACTCTCTAACCACTTCAACCCCGGAAGGATTTGCCCCTTCCCTCCCTGACCAGGCCATTTTTTGCGATACGGCACTGTGTCATTTTAACTGAAAATTGCATGGTTGTGCAATGTTGTACCCAAACAAAATTGGTGTCCTTTTTTCCCCACAAATAGAGTTTACTTTTGGTGGTATTTGATCACCTTTGCAGTTTTAATTTTTTGCACTATAAACAAAAAAAGAGAGACAAAAAAAAAACACAATATTTTGTACTTTTTGCCATAATAAATACCTCCAAAAAATGGAAAAACGAATTTCAGTTTTGGCCGATATGTATTCTAATATTTTTGGTAATAAAAAATATCGCAATAAATGTATATTAATTGGTTTGCGCAAAAGTTATAGCTTCTACAAAATAGGGGATAGATTTATGGCATTTTTATTATAATTTTTTTTACTAGTAATGGCGGCAATCTGCGATTTTTATCAGAACTTGCGGTGACGCATCGGACGCTTTTTGGGAGCATTGAAATCTAAAAATAGCCACCGATTACTGTATAAATGTCACTGTCAGGAAAGGGGTTAACACTAGGGGGCGATCTAGGGGTTAAATGTGTTCCCTACATGTGTTCTAATTGTGGAGGATTGTGGCTGACTAGGAGGAAAGAGATCGTTGATCCTACTTGGTTGGAACACACGATCCCTCTCCTCTCCCCTGACAGAACTGGGAATTGTGTGTTTACACACACACACAGATGCCGGTTCTCACTCTGTCACGAGTAATTGCGGGTGCCTGCCGCTCATCGCGCCCGCCGGGCACATGCATCAGCTCTGCCGGAGATGCACACATCTGCTACAGCTTCTTAAAGAGCTGACGTACAGCTGCGGCAGCAGTGCCAACCGGCTGCAGTATAACTGCGGCAGCTGGTCGGGAAGGCGTTAATACCATTAGATGCAGGTGTAAGGCTGATGTGGCGTCTTTAAAAAAAGGATCAAAGTCTTTACCTAGTAACTAAAGGTTGGTTAGGTTAACTTCTATATTTGGGAAGATACTTGAGAGTTTAATAAAATATCACAGAGTTGCCTAGAAAATACAGTATTTTTTTTTTTTTAAAGAATGTAGTTGTATTTTTCTTGTTACTATCGTAACCTACCACCAAACAAACAAACCAAATTAACTCTTGCTCCTGATGATCGCAGTGATACATAGTCGTATGTTATTTGTATCGCTAGTACGGGCCCAGAAACATATTTAGCTTTTTTATATCTTACCTAAAAACACACTGACATTGATACCAATTTAACCATTTCCCAACCGCCTATCACAGATACACTGAGGCAAAGCGGTACTCCTGTGCCGGATCAAGTATATGTACGTGATCTGGCTCTCCTGGGTAGAGGGCACGTGATATTGCCTGTCACACTATCACAGTCCCACTATAAGTCACTGATTACTAGTATAAAAAAATAAAAAATTACAGTATATATCCCATAGTTTGTAGATGCTACAACTTCCATGCAAACCAATGAATATACACTTATTGGGATTTTTTTTATACCAAAGACATGTAGCAGAATACATTTTGACCTACATTTGAAGAAACTAGATTAAAATATATATATATATATATATATATATATATATATATATATATATGATATGTTTTATAGCAGAAAGTAATTATTATTATTTATTTTTTTTATAAAAAAAACTGTGGTGATCAAATACCACCAAAAGAAAGCTCTATTTGTGTGAAGTAAATTATATACATTTTATTTGGGTAAAAGCTGAGGCTTAAAGTGATTGTAAAGGGAGACGTAATATTTTTTTCTCTTAATGCATTAAAAAGCCTTCTGTGTGCAGCAGCCTCCCTAATACTCTAGGTCTATTTGTCTATTTAGATCCAGCGACTCTGCATGAGAGACTCTGCTTTCCAGGACTCCCCTGCTCATTGGATGAGACAGCAGTGTGGTGTGGGTCAGGGCTCTGTGTCTGAATGGACACAGGGAGTTGTGGCTCAGCTCGGGTGCCCCCGTAGCAAGCTGCTTGCTGTGGGGGCACTCAACAGGATGGAGGGGCCAGGAGCACCTTTTGAGGAACCAGAAAAGAGGAGGATCTGGGCTGCTCTGTGCAAATCCATTACACATAACAGGTAAGTAGAATGTTTATTTTTTAATGAAAAAAATAATAATAGACTTTAGTTAGTATCATGTTAGTTTAAAATGCTTTTTATAAAAGTCCTACCTAAAATATACTAACCTTGGCCTTTGACCCTGACACCACCCCTAACTCTAGCCATTTATTTTTCTTTTAATATTTTTTTTTTTACACACTTTTGTTTATTTACATTTTTCTCTGGCAGTTTTCTTCATTCAGGCTCTGTTCACACCTAGGCGTATATACGCCTGAAGCGCGACGCCGCAGCATCCCCTAAGACGCTGGAGGGATGATTTTACATTGCCCTCTATGGAGATGGTTCACATCTCCACGTCGAACGCCGTACGCCTGCCGCCTGAAAACAAGTCCCGGACCTTTTTTTTCAGGCGGCTTTCGGCATAGGAGATGTGGACCTGGGGGTAAGCTGCCTTCACAATCGCAGCGTTTTGTCGCCGCAAATCGCGGTACAAAACTCCGCAATTTGACGCCGCAATTCGCGGGACAAAACACTGCGATTAGGTACGCCGAGGTGTGAATGGAGCCTCAGGAGGAGAAAGCACACATGGGGTGGGCTTTACAGTGATTAATCACTTTGATAGCCAATTAGAGGCTATCGCAGCAATCAGGTGGCCAGGAGCCGGGCTTTCCTCATCCCAATTGTTAGCACAGGGCCCAGAACTCTCGGTGAGATACGGTCCCTGTGCTGGGAGAGCGCTGTGCAGCACGCTTCTAGCATAAACACAGGCACGCATGTATGCGTACATCCCTTGTAATAGGAATAGGGCATGACAGGTCTTCTTTACAAAGAGATGTGGGGTCTCCAAGACCCCACACATCTCTCCTCTAGCCTGGAAAGCCCGAGTTTAAAAAACAGGGTTCAAACCACATGTGTGGTATCGTCGTGAACATTGGAGCAAGAGCAATAGTTCTAGCCCTAGATCTCCTCCGTAACTCTAAACAGGTAACCTGTAAAAAAATTCAAGCATCGCCTATGAAGATTTTTAGGTACCAAAGTTTGGCGCCATTCCACAAGTGTGCGCAATTTTAAAAGTGTGACATGTTAGGTACCCATTTACTCAATATAACATCTTTCACTACATATACAAAGTAATCATGCCAAGTTTAGTATTTTTTTTTTTTTTAATTCATGAAACAAGTTGTTTATTTTTTTTTCTCAAAAAATAGCTGCGCAAATACCGTGCGAGATAAAAAGTTGCTATGACCGCATTTTATTCCCTAGGGTCTCTGCTAAACAAAGGATTTATGGCTTCAGAGGTTTGTATATTTCTCCAAACTCTTAACTTATATTTTCAATATATCAGAATTCATTAAATATCCCTCTGACCCTTTTATTAATGCTCAAAGTCCTGAGAAGCCCGCGGAAAGGTTTATTTTTGTAAAGCAGCCGTATGGACATTGAAATACATAGCACGGCTCTATAAATACATCCCTTAGAATTTAATGAACATATGTTATAAAAGGGATTATATATAAAGGACTAGAAGTTAATGGGGTCAGCCTTTAGAAATTAACTCAGCTTCGTGGGCTTCTTTGATGTATTGTGGTCTTCTGTACTGACCAATGTCCAGTTTGAACCCGACTGGTTTTCACTAGGAGTCATTACCTACATCTTGGCCACAAAGCATTTGTCATTTAGGAGCAGGACCTTTGTTCAATACAAAAGAGGTCAAATTCAAACATCCTCATTACCCCCCCCCCCCCCCCCCCCCGACATGGACCCGGACGACTTCATAGGAGTAAGTAGGAGACCATTTTTTAACTCTAAATAGCCGCAAGAAAGGCTTCTGGGCCTACTACTGCTGCTCTAAGAGTATAATGTAGGGTTGCTGACAAGTCTGTTCATCAGCAGAATTTCTTGCCTGTAGCTGCAGTGTTTTTATACTGGAACCACTAAGCTTTTCTCTGTATGTACAGAAAATAAAAACCGGCTAACATACACCCTCATCTTTACCTCCCAGGGTGCTGAGCTGAATGAATGAATGAATGAAAAACTTATATAGCGCGGCACATGCGAACTGAATCGCCTCTGGGCGCTTGTTGTTCCTGTCTCTTGACATCAAAAGAGCAGAGTTTTAATCCATCTTCTGAAAGTCAGGTGGTTTTCCTCCAACCGAATGCTGGTCAGTAAAGCATTCCATAGTCTAGGACCTTGAAAAGCAAACCTTCTTTCTCCTTTGGACTTGTATTTGGTTTTGGGTACCTTGACCAGATTTTGGTCGGTGGATCGCAGAACGCGATTGGAATTGTGGGGTTCTATCTTGTCGCAAAGATATTGCGGAGCCTTCCCATGGATGCACTTATGTGTCAGGCAGAGTGCTTTAAAAGCAATTCTGTCTTTTACTGGCAACCAGTGAAGGGTTCTCAACGAAGGTGAGATTGATTCCCATGTCTTTTTCCCAGTCACAAGTCTGGCGGCCGTGTTCTGAACGACTTGCAGACGAGAGATTTGGTACTTTGGGAGTCCGAGGTAAAGGGCATTTGCATAGTCCAGTCTGGAATTCATGATTGTTCCCACCACAACTGCTACGTCTTCTTTGGGGATAAATGGAATAAGTCTGCGTAGTAGGCGCAACAGATGGTGCGATCCGCTGGCTACTGACCCTATTTGTGCGTCCATTGTCATGAAGGTGTCGAAGATAACTCCGAGACTTTTGACTTTGGAGCTAGGGGTGATGATTTGGCCCAGAATGGGCGGAGGTGTCCAGGTTGTTGCCTGTTGACTCTTTCGGCTGGCATGAAACATGAGAAGTTCTGTTTTGGAACTGTTGAGTTTAAGATAACTCTTAGTCATCCAGTTTTCTATCAAAGAGAGACATTTCTCTAAACTGAGATGATGATCCTTTTTGTTGCAGATACGAAAATACAGTTGCGTATCGTCTGCATTGGAGTGATAGAGTAGTTCTTGGCTACTGATGATTTCAAAGAGAGGGCGAAGATAGATGTTGAAAAGCACCGGTGACAGGGGGGATCCTTGGGGGACTCCACATGACACCGTGCGCTTTTCCGACGTGAAAGATCCTAGTTTCACTGTTTGTGATCGGTTTTCAAGAAAGGAGGAAAACCATGGTAAATCACCTTCTGCGACTCTGACTACCTCAGCCAGTCGCATCAGTAACAGTTTGTGGTCTACCGTGTCAAAGGCTGCGCTTAGGTCCAGCAGAACCAGGAGACAGGATTCTCCTTCGTCTGAGGCCTCGAGGGCGTCGTCCCATATTTTGAGTAAGGCCGTTTCTGTCCCGTGTCCGGGACGGAAACCTGATTGAAATGGATCAAGTAGATTGTGGGTATCTAGATGCTGTTGCAGCTGTTGTACCACTATTTTCTCCATTACCTTGGAGAGAACATTTAGGCCTGTTATGGGGCGGAGGTGAGCTGGGTCCTTGGGATCCAGGTTAGGCTTTTTCAAGATGGGCTGGATTGTGCCCTCTTTCAGCAGGGAGGGCACTATGCCTTCCTTAAATGACTGGTTTATAAGCTGCGTGATAGGTGGTGCCAGGATGTCGGCACATTCCTTCAGCAGTTTAGTGGGGATGAGATCATTGGGCGCTGTGCTGTTCCGCAAAGTACCAATGGTATTCTTTGTGGCATCGATGGAGATGGGTTCCAGAGTGAACTTTGTTTATTGTAGAAAGTTTCTGTGGGTATTTTGTGGTTGATTGAGGAGGGGGTTGAGGGGGGTATTGTTTTGCAGAATGCTTTCCCGGATTCTTTCAATTTTATTGATGAAGAAATCCGATAATTCATTACAGAATTCTTGGGTGTCTGAGTTGGGGACTTCAAGACATCCTGGATTCATGGTCTGGGTGACCATCTTGAAGAGTTCGCAGGGGCGGTTTAGGGCGCTGTTAATCGCCATAGAAAAATTATGTTTCTTGGCTTTGAAGATTTCTTTATGATATTGTGTTGTTATTTCCTTGTAGATGATGAGGTTATCCTCTGAAGGGCTTCTTTTCCAGGCTGCTTCCGCCCTTCTGCGCTCTTGCTTCAGTAGTGACAGCTGGTTGTTGAACCAGCCGGACTTTTTTTTCCGGATGCGGGCTTTGCGTTTCGGTGCTACTAAATCGGCTGACTGTAACAGGGCTGCATTTATGGCCTCCAGTGTATCTGAGGCTGTTTGATGTGGATGTATTGTTTTGATTTTATTTCCCAAGGTAGATTTGAAGAGTTCCGAATGGAGCTTCTTTTGAGATCTAGCCCAGTGTATTGTCACCGGCTTGGGTGCTTTTATCAATGGGGGAATTTTGGAAATTGTGAAATTAATTGCATGGTGGTCTGTCCATGGCAGTGGTTCATTTTCCAAAATGCTTATTTTCAGATTTTGTCTGAAAATTAGGTCGAGTGTGTGACCTGAAGCATGTGTTGGCCCACATGGCAGTGGTTCATTTTCCAAAATGCTTATTTTCAGATTTTGTCTGAAAATTAGGTCGAGTGTGTGACCTGAAGCATGTGTAGGCCCACATATAAGTTGCTGTAGCCCTAAACCTTCCAGGTGATCAATACAGGCGTCCGCAACGGGATCCTGTGAGGAGTTGGCCCAGAGATTGAAGTCCCCGAGCAGCAAAAGGTGTTTGCTGTTTAGGGTATAAGTGGATACAAACTCCGTTAAAGATGGCAAAAACTGCGATTTTGGCCCAGGTGGCCTATAGCAGAGAAGAATGTGGACAGTCTCCTGGGGGTTAGTTTGAAGTTGAAGAGTAAGGGTTTCCATAAATGGAAGAGGATTTTGAAGGGCTGGCTTAGTGATTGCAATGTGAATCTTGTGGATCACCGCCAAGCCTCCTCCTCTTTGCCCTATTCTGTTTTCTGTTATAATACGATAGTTTTCTGGCACCAATTCTCCGAGAATGGTGTTGCAGTCGTCTGAGAGCCAGCTTTCTGTAATAAAGAGGCAGTCTAGATCGTATTGTAGTAAGAAATCGTGGATTTCTAATCAGTGTTTTACTGCCAATCTTGTGTTGATCAAAGCACATGATATGTGCTTAAGCTGGGTTGAATGGCTGAAATTTTTGATGGTCGATCGATCGATTCTCAAAAGTTGCTCTATTTTTAAGGCCTTTTTGTGGTGATGGCTGGTAATACTGTTGCGAATCGTCTCAGACCCCAAATAGTCTCTGCAGAGTATCGCAGACTAGCCATAGTCGCCAGTCACCGGGGGGGGGGGGGGGGGGGGGCGCTGATGTTTAATTTGTTTCGATGGGGGGAGGATTCACTGAATCCTCTCTCTAGGCTTGGTCCAGAGGAAGGCAAAAAAAACCCTGGCAGTGCTAAGCCAATGTGCCGCCGCAGGGAAAATAAATTCCTTCCTGATCCCTGAGAGGCGATCGGAGAAAACCCTGGATCAAGTGCTATTGGTTTTTGAAGGAGGAAGGGGGGATGAGAGGTGTCACTGTTGCTGGGGTGTACCAAGATGGCCGCCGACCGAGACACAGGCCTCAGGTTTGGGGGCTGTCAGGTGGATTTGAACTAGGGTTGATAATCCGGGGGAGGATGTGGTCCTCCAGGGGTGGGGGGGGATATTCTAGACAATTCCGGGTGATTTCCGGGCTGTTACTAGGCCTATATGCGGCGCGCCGCTAGGCCGCGGTTTTTCCTAAGTGCGGCGGCCGCGAATGTGGTCTAGTCTGGCGCGGATGCGGAGAAGAGCCGCAAATCGCTACTATGAGCGACGGGGGGCCGGGAGGGGTGCCTCAGATTGTGGATGGCAGTGTGGAGGAACGGTGCGGTTTAAAGAAGAGGTAGAGAGCCGCAATATAGGTCGATGGAATGGCTGTCCTGAAAAGGACGGCCATCAGCGATTCCTAGGGGGTGGATGGCCCTGAAAGACAGGGTCTTACCTGAGAAGATGGGGCCCAAGGGAAGGAAGGAGCCGGTCCTATGAGCTGAAGTTGACTCGTGCAGCAAGGGGTGTAGGAGGCTGCCTGCCTGCCGTCTAGCTGACTGTCTGTCTGGTCCCTGGGTGAGAGCAGACTCGAAGCGGAAGGTCCGGAGTGCCCTACTCCACCACTGACTGACACTAGCTGTCAGTGTTCCAGTTCCCACGGAGCCAGATAAATACAGTAAGAAAAGATTTCATGAAAAATAGATCATAGGGCTATTAGAATGTTTTTGGATGTTCTGGGAGGACGTCATATGATGTCCTAAAACTCTCCCTGCGGGGGCGTGGCGAGCTCTGACCCTGGGACACGGCGCATTACCAATCTTGGTAAAAAGCCCATGGCGAGGCTCTTTACCCATGTGAACAGTTGTGTCCAATCACAGCTGATCACATGTAAACAAGGAAATACCAGTTATCGGCATTCCTCTCCTCATACCGAGAGTGTGAGAAAAGGAGGGCCAAATCCCCGGCATTTCCACACAGGGGAGATCTGCACAAATAATCAGGGCACTGATTAACAGTGATGCCAATCTGTGCCCAACAGTGATGCCAATCTGTGCCCAACAGTGATGCCAATCTGTGCCACCCACCAGTTCCTCCTCATCATTGCCCTTTAGTGCAGTGACTATCAGTGAAGGAGAACAATTACCTATTTACAAAATGTTATAACAAAAAAGAAGAAATTGACCTGGACAGGAAGTGGGTAAAAGTGCACAGTAGGCAAATGGTTAATGAAAAAAGACTTGTAATCTACTGTACATAATATATAAATCAAAAAACCTCTTGCTAGCAGTCACCATATAACACTGAGTAAAAGTGGCTCTTCAATTTCAGCAGGAATAATGTAGCACTTTGCAGTAGCCACTACTATCCACTTATAAAGAATCAAGAAAACAAAAAGTTCATCCAAATGTCTGGATAGGTTTTTTTCATAGGTAGCTAAACACTCCTAAATACTGTTTAAAAGGTTTAACTATACTGTATATGATACAAAACCCGAGTATGACTTCTCCACAAGCATCAAAGACAGCATTTCATCTGCCACCACCGCTATTCGTCAATCTACTGAAGCGTTCTTCTCCTACTGAAAATCCCTGGGGCAGCCACGCGCACATCAAAAAATCAAAGTTTAAAAGCAGAAAAAAACAGAGGGACTGATGGCGGAAAAAAATAAAATAAATAAAACGTTCATTAGAATGCTTCATAAAAACAAATGCTTGCTTCTCTCATGAGAATTTCAAAGCGCTGAGATATGTGTGGCACACGAGAGCAATCTCAGATAAGAGATTCTAAATGTCCTGAATAATTTCACCTCACTGTTGTACAGATGAACTAAATTAGTTCCAGGACTTCACAGGATTTACTATGGAACATATCAGCATTTCTAGAACTAAATGCCTATTGAGGTCTTTCAGATATCTGGCAGTAGCGGTCTTTAGGGGTTGATGGATTTGTGTTGTAAAGGTGAAGCGCTGATATTTACACATATACAGTGCCCTAAAAAAGTATTCATACCCCTAGAACTTTTCCACATTTTGTCACGTTACAGCCAAAAACTTAAATGTATTTTATTGGGATTTTATGTGATAGACCAACACAAAGTGGCACAAAATTGTGAAGTGGAAGGAAAATTATAAATGGTTTTCCAAAATTTTTACAAATATGTGAAAAGTGTGGTGTGCATTTGTATTTACCCCCCTAATTCCACACGTGTGTTTTTTATTCTCAGTATAAATACAGCTGTTCTGTGAAGCCCTCTGAGGTTTATTAGTTTATTAGGCCAAGGAACACACCAGACAGGTCAGGGATAAAGTTGTGGGAAAGTTTAAAGTAGGGTTAGGTTATAAAAAAAATATCCCGAGCTTTGAACATCTCAGGGAGCACTGTTCAATCCATCATCCGAAAATGGAAAGAGTATGACAACTGCAAAACTACCAAGACATGGCTGTCCACCTAAACTGACAGGCTGGGCAAGGAGAGTATTAATAAGAGAAGCAGCCAAGAGGTCCATGGTAACTCTGCAGAGATCCACAGCTCAGGTGGGAGAATCTGTCCACAGGACAACTATAGCCATTCATTGTGTACTATTGTGTTGATCTTTGCGATTGGTCACAGTGATCACATGTTACAGACAGGGCCAAACACAGTGCATCTTCACTATGTGATAGCCAATCAAAGAGATCAACACAATGGTACTTTTTTTTTTTTTTTAAATACTGTCACCAGTCAGTGTCCCTGACCACTGGCACAAAAATTGTGAAAGAAAAAACATTGTATTTAATTTCCTAATTTCCAAATAATTGTGACAAAAAATGTCAACGTCAAAAAACTCACCATGCCTCTTACTAAATACTAAATATCACTTTTTTAAGACCGAGTACAAGTACCGATACTTTGTCAGTAGTTTTTTTTTTTTTTATTGAATTTATTATTATTTTTAGAATTTAACCTTTTTATTATTTACTCATTACAATTCTTTTTTTTTTTTTTTTTTTTTTTAGCCCTGTTGGAGTGGGGCTTTGCTGAGATATCGGGGGGGGGGGGGGCTTAAACAACCTCTGACATCTCCCTTTTGAGACAGAGAAAGAAAGTGTGGACACAGATTCCCCTGTTCGTTTCTCTGTAGCCTCAGCTGCACTAAAGATGAATGGAGTGGAGACAGAGGCTCCTCTCCATTCATAAACTGAAGCATTCGTTTACGATGCTCAGTGACAGTTATGAATGAACAGAGTCAGTGGATCAGTGACTCTGTGCAAATTAGAAAATAAAGGAGTCAGTAAATGACATATTCACCAGCTCCTTCCCAACAGATCGAGGACAGGGGGCGGAGGAGCACGGAGGGGGACCGATGAGCACAGAGGGAGACTGGAGGAGGATATGGGGGACAGTCAGATGATCGGTGCAGCGCTGGGGGGGGGGGGGGGGGGGGAGTTACAATAATCGATCTCCCTGTATAGATTTCAATAAAGCAGCTGAAAGCCACAGGAGGGAGAGGAGAAGCGGCTGGCTGATGCTTTATTGAAATCTATACTGGGAGATCCTGATGGTAACTCCCCCCCAGCGCTGCACCGATCGTCCCTGACTGTCAAGGTATCGGATTAAGCATCGGAGCATTTGCCCGAGTACTCGGGAAAATACTCGGTATTAGTGCAACCCTACTAATACTTTGGAAAGTACCTTGTCTACTTTCCAAAAAGGGGCAATTTGTACTGCTCTGATAGTCAGTAAATCAGGATTGATCAATTTTCAAATATATATATATATATATATATATATATATATATATGTCATAGTTTGTAGACGCTTGCAATGCTGTACATAAATGAAATTTATAGATTTTTTTCCCCACAAATAGAGCTTTCTTTTGGAGGTATTTGATTAGGACTCTGTTTTTTATTTTTTGTGCTATAAACAAACAAAAAAAAAGTAAATTTTTTATGCCTAGCATAAATCTCCTGGCGCTTTCCCGCACCCAGGGAGTCGCGCACAGCCTGCCACCCAAGTGAATGACTATCACGACCATACGCTGGGAAACACTATTGCTTAGATGTATCAGTGTTTTACCATCCTTGCACTGAGATCACCAGATAGAATCATCTTGCCAGATGTTGATCGAATCAAACAAAGATGGCGAACTTTGGCCTACAGATGTGAGCACATGGCTTGCTGCTGCCATCTTTGTTTGATTCAATTAAAATCTGTAAAGGTGATTCTATCTGGTGATCTCAGTCTTGGTGGATTTTAAGGAGCGTCATGCCTATATGGTCAATAAAGCTGTTTTGACTACTTTATCTGGGTAGTCCAACGCTTAGGGTAAGGGTCAGTGTGTGTCTTCCCCATCAGTGGGGATATTCATTGTAACACCTATTGTTTTGGATTACTGGAATCTTTGCTATATGGACTTTATATTTATATTCAATTAACAGGCTATTCACGTTTACAAGAGTACGGCCATACCCTTGTGTGTGGCTCCCTTAGTGCGGCAAAGCAGCTGAAGATTTAGGCTAGACATAAAAAATGCCTATAATCATCCGTGTGCATGAACCCTTAATGGTGCATGCAGCCAGTTTTTCAGGATATCTCTAAAAACTGTGTTGCTTCCTCTGGAGCGGTGCAGACCAGCCTCAAAAAACCTGTTTGAGAAACCATGGATTTCTGAGA
Organism: Rana temporaria; assembly: GCF_905171775.1. Classification (NCBI taxonomy): domain Eukaryota; kingdom Metazoa; phylum Chordata; class Amphibia; order Anura; family Ranidae; genus Rana; species Rana temporaria. The sequence continues at coordinate 51,717,825 of NC_053500.1, read as the reverse complement.
CAAGGCATGCATTACGTTGCAGAAAGACAGAAGCTCCCCCAGTGGGGACAACCTTAGAGCTGCTCAACAGCTGTCAAAAGAGCAAGCTTAAAATTTCTGAAATGTAAATATTTTTCAGAGGAGCTCTCAAGAACAAGTATGTGTTATCATTAACCTCACACGCTCTCAAATGCACAAAAAGTGTTATTTCATCACATATTATTTGGACACTCACCCAAAAGCACTATTTGTGGCACTGTTCGTGCAGCCTGTAACATCTCCTTCACCTTTGGTTGGGGATTCACCACTAGAAAGGTATGTCCAATAAATAATGGTAGCATGGCTTGGAGTTGGAACTGTCCCAGAACCTTTCTAACGACCTGGAGACAGGAAAAAGTAAAATAAATCCATGTTCTTGATCTTCCACAATGCATGTATAATATTTTTTTTTCCATCAGTACCTGATTAGGAAAAATTTTAATACGAGCGCCATTTTTGAATAGTCTATGTCGAAAAAGTAAGAAGTCCTCTGCTCCGATTGAATTGCGCTGGAATACTGCAAATATCTTACTGTCCTGGAGAACCGCATGTAGCTGGTTACATAGAAATCGCTCATATAAGTTCTCCTAAAAAAAAAAAGACACATCACGTTTATCACACAAATATCTGCAATTAGGCCAATTTTTGATTTTTATATCTATACATTAAAGAGAACATTAAACCTTTCTCTCCTTTCAGAGAATGCTGCCAGGCCTTGTTCACAGCTTATATGAGTGGAGTGTGTACAGCAAGCTTTTTCAATACATATCCAAAGTATTCAACAAGCTCTATGCAGCTTGTTAAAGCCTTCCAGTTCCAATTTGGGAATGTGAAACAGATTATTCTGTATTTGGAGTGCTGTAGATCATACTGTATTTGGACTGCTGTCACTTTAAACAAACTGTTAGCAGGCTTAAACAGGCTTCAAGTAAAGCCAAAGTATTTTTAAAATTGTGTTCTGATTGCACATAGCACTTTGTCCTATGTGGTCTTCAAGCCGAGCTAGTGTGGTTGGCAGCACATCCCCTCCCCCCACCGCTCTCAGACCACAAAGCTAGCAAGAAGACAAATAACTACTGAGTCTTGTTTGAGGGCGCTTGTTTGTTGTCACGGGGAGGAGCTGTGTCAGTTCCCCTGTAGTACCTTATTTTTTCATTGGCGTCAGGACACTGGCGGCAATAACCTTGGTTGCTAGCACACAGGCAGCCGGGCTGCACAGCTTCCTCCGTTGCTAGGAGGCAGGCAGCCGGGCCACAAAATTGTTTAGAAAACATACTACTGTCAATTTACAACCTCCTAATACTTTAAATTCTGTGGATTGCTGCTTACACACCAAAATGCTTATTATTTAGTAAGCACATTAGCGATTTGTTAATGCACTGATTTTTATTGCATGCATGCATTCTGCATTCTAGTGTACATATGTTTATTAGGTTGCCAAGCATGTTTGATGGGTATATATGTATTCGTTTTTTTACAGTACTGAAATATTGCGCTCAATTACTACTTTTTACACTGCATATGTAAACCACTTTAATACAAGGGCAGCTCCACAATACATTTTATTTATATCTGCCCATACAATATCATTGGTTGGTATGGTGCAGGCAGCCATCTGCAGCATAACAACCAATAACGTTGTGTAGCCTGGCATCCTGCATCCTAACAACCAATGACACTGTGTGCCCCAGACCAGCTTCCTATGTCCTTGCAAACAATGAAAACGCAGCAAGCGAGCAGACAAATAACTAATCTTGATTGATGACACTTGTCTCTGGCTCCATACACTGCCATAAGCAATGTCACAAAAAAAATGCAGGGGGGCTTGCCAGTTTCCCTGTTCCACCCTCTCTGTCTCTTTATAAGTGTCAGGATGCTAGAGGCCAGGGTGCACAGTGTCATTGGTTGCTAGGATGCAGGTGGCTGGGCTGCACAATTATCGGTTACTTGGATGCAGGCAGCTGGGCAACATAGGTTGGCTGGTAGCATGTAGCCTGCAGCATGTTGTATGGTATATGTGGCTGCCTACAACATAACCAATGACGCTGTGTGGCCCAACTGCCTAGGTCTTAATGAACAATGAAAAGGAGAAGGGGTGGTGCACAGGAGCCCTCTAGCTTAAATCCCCCCCCCCCCTTACACTCCCAGGTGCGCTAACTGAACACGAGGTGATGGCAACTGAGCTCAAGGTTAGTAACATTAACAAATAGGCTTCTATTCAGAAAGCAGCAGAGAAGATGGAACATAAGCAAGCATTGAATAAAAAAAAGGGAGAAGATGAAAATTGTTACATAGTAGGTGAGGTTGAAAAAAAGACACAAGTCCATCAAGTCCAACCTATGTGTGTGATATGTCAATATTACATTGTATATCCCTGTATATTGTGGACGCTCATGGGGTTAACTAATCGTGTTTTTTTTAACTATTGATGCTCCCCGCTGAGACCACCGCCTGTGGAAGGGAATTCCACATCCACAAAATAAGCAAGCATGGAATACAAGAGGGAGAAGATGGAAAACAAGCAAGCATGGAATAAAAGATATATATGGAAAGGTTTAGGACTTTGAGTGAGGTGTGTAAAACGTGGGTCGATGCAGCAAACACAATCTTGGTATAAATATAAAAACAAGATGATGCACATAAAAAACGATCTTTATTATAGTCGGTCGGTATTGGTAACCATATTGCGACATGATGTGACTATTACTCAATAAAATTATCACAGCAAAATTACAACAAAAAATACACATTAAAATCAAGACATATATAAAGTACATGATAGAATGCTAGAGGGATTGCCACACCATGCTCAATGTCCCAAATCTCTCCTATGTGCATGGAATAAAAGAGGGAGAAGTTGGGAAAATAAGCAAATATGTAAGCATGGAATAAAAGAGGGAGAAGATGAAAAATATGTAAGCATGGAATAAAAGAGGGATTTTCTTCACATTTCAATGGCATTTCATTTGAGGGGCTAATACATATAGACATGAGTGTATGGACCTGTATGTATTTTTTTTTAATGCTCATGGGAGTTCTTCTTAAAGTTTAAAGCTGGATTGGCAGCTTGTTTAAAGTTACTCCATTTAAGATCTGTGTTTATAAATAAAGCTTGCCAAAAGCTCTGCATAAAAAAAGTAAAAAACATAGACATTGCATGTTGATTTAATTTAGAATGAGGTTATAAACCTCTTATGTAAGATTTTAGAACCTTTATGGAAATACTCCTGAGCCTCTTTGCAATTTTTAGTAATTCCATAAACTTTTCACTTTAGTGGTAGAATATAGAGCCCCACACTTCCAGATGGTGAATAATAATTTACATAATGTGATACCATTTAGAAGACAGTGTTAGAATTTGACCATATTTACCTCTTTAACCTGAATATTTTTAAATGTTAATTGTGCCCGAGATTTTGTTCTGAGACAGTAAAGCCACTTGAAGGTTGCAGTGATCACAGAAGGGGCATCATCATTGAGGCATACACTGGATATTTTAAAGCTCATCTTAGAGTTCAGAAAAAAAGGGGGCAGGGAGCTGAAGTTACACTCTGCAGAGCTCAGTGGGGAGAGCGCTGGGAGCTGACTGGAGGGAAGGAACACACCCCCATCACACAGTGCACAAGAACAGATCTAAGGCTGTCACTCTGCTGGAGATCCCTCCTGTCACCATTTTTCTCTTGGTGTCAGGAAAACTTGTCAGTAGTGTTTCAAGCTGATAGAGGGATGAAGCACCAGACAGAAATTGCACTTGGCTTCCTGGATTAAGACAAGTATACACTGTAGAACGGGAGCCAGCAACCTGTAGATCACGATCTACTGGTAGATGTTTGACAGGTGACTTGCTGACCTGCCATTCCAGAGCATCACACAGAATGCAATGCAGAGGGACTACTTGTAAAGTTGGAGCTGTAGTAGGGAGCAAGAACCGCAAAATGCAATGCCTCCTCTGTAGTGCCTGTACGGCTCCTGTCCCATGCGGAGTGATACCAACTGCACTCCACCTCTTATCCCTGCTAGAGATCTCCAGAGTGGTGCCAGCAGCAGGAAAGAAGAGATCTTCAGGTCAGTGTGAAGCAATACACTGGGCATATTAATATAAGGCTGCTTTTTACACCAATGTGCTAAAGTTTACCCACACCAGGTGCAGTGCTTTGTACCTGCAGCTTTGCTGCGCTTAGCCATAGACTTCTATTATATTCTGCAGGCTTGGTGCACTTTCTGAATGCAGGGATTTTGGTGCAATTTAAAAAAGTACACTACACCTGCATGATATAATAGAAGTCTATGGCAAAGCGCAGCTAGCCCAGGAAAGTTGCAGATGTACTGCGCTGCAACCGCGATGTAGTTAACACGCAGCACATCAGTGTGAAAGCAGCCCTATACTACTATGCCCAATGTATTGCTTCACACTGACCTGTAGATCTCCTTTTTTACATTTGCAGTTGGGGGGGGTGGGGGGGGGGAACCCCATAGTTAAGACATGTTTTTATCACCCCCGCCCCAACCGCACCCCCTTTAGCCGCAGTGGCCAGGGGTATACACATGTCGCAACAGTAGTTGTACGTCATGGTTGGTGAATGTAGCAACTGTCAAGCATGACCCATTTAAGTGAACGAGGCTGCTCTACAACCTTGTGCAGTACAGCAAACAAGGGGTTAAAGCAGGCAGCACTGTGTTGCTTTCTCACCACCTGCTTTAACCCCTTGGACCGCGCAGAAGTATGCAGTTTCAGGGCACTTGCACAGTGGCCCCATTTACTTAAATGGATCTCAATTGGCAGATGGTAGCACCCACCAAAAGCAACAAGGGGCTTTATTCCTGCTGCGGCATGTGTACATCTTTGGAAGCTGCCTCAGCAGCCAAAGGGGGTTTTACCACCCCCCCCCCCAACTTTACGTCTGAACGAGCCCTAAGGGTGCCAATACTGAATGCAACTAGGGCTCATTCACAAATGCGGCAGGCACTGCTGCTCCTCCGAAAATTAATCATAGTGTGTTTGACAGGTGGTGAGGAAGAGATATACTGCCTCCTCACCATTTGATTTAAACCCATGATTCACTTGTAATGCACACGATTGAGACACGGCAGTACGGCAATTAGAGGCTCAAATCAGGTGTGAAGAAGCGAAACTGTGCCCGGTGGTCTCTGACTTCTCCCATGTTCTTCAGGTAGATCTCCACCTCTTTATGGTTGCCTACCCCTGATCTACAACGATACGCTTTGTTCATATTTCATGTCTGAGGTTTACAACCACTTTAAAAGTGGAGGTTCACCCTAAAACAATTATCTAACATTACATCCAGCATACTAACGACATGTACAGTATGCAGGTATTTTTTTTTTTTCGCCGTACATACCGTTATATTGTTATTTTCCCCCCGGCTTCTGATTCCCGCGGGACTAGGCGTTCCTATCCCTGGGTTAGATGATTGACGTCTGGTGAAAAACTTCCCATGGCGCACAAGGCTATTTACGGAAAACTGGTGACCAGTTTTCCGTAAATAGCCGACCTGCGAGTCGGCTCTATATGACGCCTGCACAGTCAGCTCTACACGGCGGGCGCAGGCGCCGTATAGCTGGGGGGAAACTAACAATATATTGGCACACTGACTCAAAGTCCATTCACTTGTAGTGGACTTACATTTAGCCCCCCTCCTCTCCAGCAATTTTTACAATAGGTCATACTTATCTAACACTTACATCATCTTCCCTGTGTGGCCTTCCTGGCACTACACAGCTTCAGAAAAATCTTCCCAATTGGCACGAGGCTATTTCATTTAGGATCTTAAGACTTAAAGGCAGCAGCCCCCCTAATACTTACCGGAGTCTGTCCATCTTTATCCAGGGATGTTGCAGGAGTGTCTAAGCTGCCCGGGACTCCCATCATTGGCTAAGATGGCAGCGTAGGGTGATTGGCTCCTGCAGTTATCAATCAAAATCATTCAGCCTAATCAGTAGAGAGAGGGGGCGGTGTGTGAATGGACACAGGGAGCTGTGACTCGGCTCGGGTGCCCGCATAGCAAGCTGCTTGCTGTGGGGGCACTCAACAGATGGGAGGGGCCAGGAGCAACGAAGAGGGACCAAACAAGAGGAGGATCTGGGCTGTTCTATGCAAAACCACTGCAACTGAGCAGGTAAGTATAACATGTTTGTTATAAAAAAAAAAAAAGAAAAAAAAAAAAAGGACTTTACAATCACTTCAAAGTAGAACTATAGGCAAAACAATCATTGGGGAGATTTCCCTTCCCTTCCTGTCCCATAGCCAAACAGGAAGTGAGAGGAAATGTCTGCAAATTAAGGGAATCTCTTCCCCTGGTCACCAAAACTAGTGTACCCATTGGAATATTTACTTTCTTTCTCGTACATCACGGGACACAGAGCGGCATATTCATTACTATGTGGGTTATATGGAGTACCTTCAGGTGATGGACACTGGCAATCTCAAACAGGAAGTGCCCCTCCCTATATAACCCCCTCCCATAGGAGGAGTACCTCAGTTTTTTCGCCAGTGTCTTAGGTGTTGGTCATGGTTTAGCTTTGCCTCCACATCCTTGGGATCAAGGCAGGCTAACCGGATCTGTCCAACGGCCTCAGTGCTAAAGTGGACAGTATCCGGACCCCAAAGCCATGGGGTTTGCCCATAACGCTTCTCTTTTTAGAGAGCTGGACCCTGGGCCCAGGACTTAGAACCTTGGGTATCTAAAGCTCCTGTTTGCCAGGGTGCTATATGGGCCCAGGACAGTGGCTCCTTCATAGGAACCCAGGGCCTGAAGGTCTAGACGCCACCCACGGAGATGGGGGAAGATTGGACCTCTTGCTGTGCAAAAGTCCTGCGGCATGGAGCAGGTAAGTATTGGGGATCCTGCGGAACTTGGTTCTTAGCAGATTCCCTGTAGGGGGGTGCACAGGGGGTCATGCCTGGGTATGCTCTGCATTGGCAAGGAATCACTATGTCTATGATCAGAGACAGGATGATTCAATCTTTTTCCCCCAGTGATAGGTGTCCTCCCTGGTAAGTGTTGTTTAGCTGGGTCTGCTGGCGCTAGGTGTGGGATCTCTGTAAAAAGGGGAGCCGTTTTTCCCATGCTAAGAGGAGGTCTGTGACCTACCTGAGGGCTTACCTGCCTGGGTGCTGCGCCGCTCCGTCCTCCTCCATGTGCGATGGCCCCCGCCGACGGGCGCGCGCGCGTGCCCGAGATATGAACGATTTTCGTGCCATTGGCTGGGGTGGGGGCACGTCCCTGTGGGCGGCGAATTACATAAAGGAAGGGGAGGCCCTTCCATTAGCTGCCAAAAGCTCAGTGTCTTCCTGAGTTAGAGGAGAGGAGGACGCAGAGCGGAGCTCGCTGAGGACACCCAGTGGCGGAAGGAAAGATTGCAGTCTTTTTCTAAAGAATAGACTGTCAAACCTACAGATAGGTTTTCTTTTTCCTTTTTTTCAGCAGATGGCTATTGGCAATACTTATTAGGAGACAGAGTGTTTTCTTTTCCTCTTAAAAAAAAAAGAAAAAAAAAAAAAAAAGAAAAAGACAGAAGAAGGGAAAGAACTTCTGATCTCCCTTCTCAGTTTGGGCGTTAGTCACTATCGCTCCCAAACCGACAGATCCCCTTAGCTGGGCGATAGCAGGTGTACCTCGGTAGTGTACCATGGCTTCTGGGTTAGAGGGTACAAAGGGTGGGGATTCCCCCCGCAAAATCCGAGGGCTCAGACACGGCTATGCCGCTGCTTTCCCCACAGGACATATCAGGGCACGCCTTGATGGGACCTGGGGGATCTGGTGCTGGGGCTGGTCCAGGTCAGTCCAACCCCGGGTTTGTCACTGAGAGGGTGCTTGCTGTTTCTTTAGGAGAACTAGAGAAAAGAATGGCAAAAATGATAGCCAAGGCTATATCGGGTAGAAAGCGGACTAGGTCTCCGTCACCCGAGCAGGAACCCTCAGACACAGAGATCCTTTCCCTAGGGGAATTGGATAATCTTGACGTTTTGGACCAGGGTGGTTCAGAGATCGAGGATCCGGATACTGAGGAGTCTAATTCAGCCTCCCAAGGGGAGAGTTTGTGGGTTCAAGCCTTAACGGACATGGTCCATGAGGCATTTAAGTTACCCGTACCAGAACCTCAAGTATCGGCGGTTTCAGCTTTAGGCTCATTAAGAGCGCCTCAAAGCAACGCAGTTTTTCCGGTCCATCCTCTACTCGAGGATGTCATATTTCAGGATTGGACCAAGCCAGATAGAGTTTTTACCACCTAAAAAATTCTCTGTTTTATATCCTATGGAGGAGAAATTCTCCAAAAGGTGGGCGCTCCCGGCTGTGGACGCAGCCATCTCCTGTGTGAACAGATCTTTAACTTGTCCTGTAGAAAACTTACAGGTGTTTAAGGATCCGGTTGATAAGCGCTTGGAAACATTACTTAAGGCCTCCTTTACTTCAGCAGGGGCGGTAGTTCAGCCCGCTGTGGCTGCTATTGGAGTTGCCCAAGCATTATCAGACAAGACTAAGCAGATGCTTAAACTTATCCCTGCCCAGCAGGCAGAGGAGTTTGCGGATATACCCAGGGCTATACGCTTTACGGTGGATGCTATCAAAGACTCCATCCAGCAGGCGTCACGTTTATCCTTATTTCTAATCCATATGAGAAGGCTCTTATGGTTGAAGAATTGGGAGGCAGAGCCCCCGTGCAAGAAACTCCTGGTAGGGTTCCCCTTCCATGGAGGGCGACTCTTCGGAGAAGATCTGGATAGATATATTCAGACTATATCAAGCGGCAAGAGCACTCTCTTGCCAGTCAAGAAGAAGGCCCGAGGGCCCGCGTTTAAACGCCAGCCCTCCCCGGGGCAGGGGCCCTCTAATACCAAACAGTATCGACGGCCTCCTGCAAGATCAGGCTTTAACAATAAGCCGCAGGGCCAAGCCACTGGGAGCAAGAAGCAGTGGTACCGCAAGCCTGCGAAACCAGCCCCCAAGTCGGCCTTATGAAGGGGCGCCCCCACCCACGATGGTGGGGGGAAGGCTGCGTCTCTTTGCAGAGGTTTGGGAGGCCAGCATTCCCGACAGCTGGGTTCGGTCTTCCGTGGCCACGGGCTACAAACTAGAATTTCTAAAATTTCCTCATTATCAGGAGTCAAGAGTGCCAGGCGACCCTGTGAAAAGAGCCGCATTAATGGCGGCATTGAATCATCTGCTATGCCAGAAGGTGATAGTAGAAGTACCAGTCCGGGAACAGGGATTGGGGTTCTACTCCAACCTGTTTATCATCCCAAAGCCCAACGGCGATGTCAGGCCAATTTTGGACTTAAAGGGAGTAAATGCGTACCTAAAGGTCCGCTCATTCCGGATGGAAACTATTCGGTCAGCAGTCGCCGTGCTCCAGAAGGACGACTTCATGGCATCCATAGACATAAAGGATGCTTACCTTCATGTGCCAATTTTCCAGCCACATCAAGTATTTCTACGCTTCTCGGTGGCTCAGCGTCATTTCCAGTTTGTGGCGCTCCCCTTCGGGTTGGCTACGGCCCCCCGGGTATTCACGAAGGTCCTAGCCCCAATCCTAGCCAATCTAAGGACCCAAGGGGTCACGGTCCTGGCTTACCTGGACGACCTCTTGGTCATAGACCACTCGTCTCCTGGCCTGGAACGAGCAGTGGCCCTCACGGTTCAGTACCTCGAGAGGTTCGGCTGGGTCCTAAATCGAGACAAATCAGCATTCCAGCCCACAAGGCAGCTGGAATATCTCGGCATGAGATTGGATACAGAACAACAGAAGGTGTTCCTACCCCTATTAAAGGTCAAAGCCATCAAAGAGCTAATACAGATGGTTCTAAGCAAGAGAAAGCCAACTGTTCGCCTATGTATGCGGTTACTAGGCAAGCTGGTGGCCACGTTCGAAGCGGTACCGTACGCTCAGAGCCACACTCGCATCCTGCAGGCAGCCATCCTGTCAGCATGGAGCAAGAGGCCTCAGGCCTTAGAAATTCCTTTGCCACTCTCACCAAGAGTCCGGCAAAGTCTATCTTGGTGGTTAAACCCACAGAATCTCCTGAAGGGAAAGACTTTCAGTCCTGTGACCTGGAAGATAGTAACCACAGACGCCAGCCTGATGGGCTGGGGAGCAATTTTGGATGGTTGCACTCGCCAGGGCACTTGGGCAGCGGCAGAGAAGCAGTTGCCCATCAATATCTTGGAGCTCAGAGCTGCTCGACTAGCCCTCAGGGCTTGGACGTCCAAACTACAGGGGTTCCCGGTGAGAATACAATCGGACAATGCCACGGCGGTGGCGTATATAAATCACCAAGGGGGAACCAAGAGTCAAGCCGCTCAGAGAGAGGTGAGCTTAATTCTCTTGTGGGCAGAGGCCCATGTGCCCTGCATATCGGCTATATTCATTCCCGGAGTGGACAACCTACAGGCGGACTTCTTAAGTCGCCAGACTCTGTTGCCGGGGGAGTGGTCTCTGCATCCACAGGTCTTTCAGACACTCTGCCAGAAATGGGGAGTGCCGGACGTGGATATCATGGCATCGAGACTGAACAAGAAGCTAGACAGGTTCATGTCCCGCACAAGGGATCCCAGGGCCTGCGGAACCGATGCGTTAGTTTGCCCTTGGCATCAGTTCAAACTTCTTTATGCATTTCCCCCGCTCCAGTTACTACCCCGCCTGCTGCGCAGGATCAGGGTGGAGCACATACCAGTCATCCTGGTAGCTCCAGCATGGCCCAGAAGGGCATGGTATTCACTAATCCTAAGGATGGTAGTGGGAGACCCTTGGACTCCTCCTCTACGGCCAGACCTGCTATCGCAAGGTCCGATCCTCCACCCTGCCTTACGGCATCTAAATTTGACGGCCTGGAAGCTAAATCCCTGATTCTCAGGGGTAGAGGTCTGTCTCAGAAAGTAATCTCTACCCTAATCAGAGCCAGGAAACCGGTCTCTAGGGTGATTTATTACAGGGTCTGGAAGGCCTATGTAGACTGGTGTGAGTCCAAGCTATGGCTTTCTCGTAAGTTTACCATTGATAGAGTATTAAGTTTTCTCCAGCTAGGAGTGGATAGAGGACTGGCATTAAGCACAATCAAAGGACAGATTTCAGCTTTGTCAGTATGGTTTCAGTGGCCGCTGGCCACCCACTCGCTGGTTAAGACCTTCATTCAAGGGGTCTTACGTATTAATCCTCCAGTTAAATCCCCGCTTTGTCCGTGGGATTTAAATCTTGTTCTGTCAAGTTTACAGAAACAACCTTTTGAGCCGTTGGCTGAAATTCCTTTGGTTTTACTGACAAGGAAGTTAGTATTTTTGGTCGCCATAGTTTCCGCCAGAAGAGTATCGGAACTGGCAGCCTTATCCTGTAAGGAACCATATCTTATTTTTCATAAGGACAAGGTCGTTCTCCGCCCTCATCCTTCCTTCCTACCAAAGGTTATATCCAGTTTTCATCTAAACCAGGATTTGGTATTACCATCCTTCTTTCCTAAACCTACTTCCAAAAAGGAAGGGTTGCTGCATACCTTGGATATTGTCAGGGCCATGAAGGCCTATCTTAAAGCTACAGAGAAGATCCGGAAAACAGACGTGTTGTTCATTTTACCGGATGGGCCCAAAAAGGGGCAGGCAGCTGCAAAATCCACCATCTCGAGGTGGATTAAACAGTTAATCACTCAGGCCTACGGCTTGAAAGGGTTGCCTCCTCCGTTATCATTAAAGGCTCATTCTACTAGGGCCATGGGCGCCTCCTGGGCAGCACACCACCAGATCTCTATGGCTCAAGTTTGCAAGGCGGCAACCTGGTCTTCTGTCCACACGTTTACAAAGTTCTACCAGTTGGACGTAAGAAGGAATACTGATACAGCCTTTGGGCAGGCAGTGCTGCAGGCTGCAGTTTGAGACCCTCGGATTCCGGGGGCTCCCTTTTGAGTAAAATTTAAAATTATTTTTTTCTCAACTAAGTTGGATTTATTATTATTTAAGTATATCTCTAAATTAAATCCTTTTGTCTTGGGAAGATGTCTCCCTCCCCTCATTGTAAGCATTGCTTTGGGACATCCCACATAGTAATGAATATGCCGCTCTGTGCCCTGTGATGTACGAGAAAGAAAAAGGGATTTTTAATACAGCTTACCTGTAAAATCCTTTTCTTGTACTGAGGTACTCCTCCTATGGGAGGGGGTTATATAGGGAGGGGCACTTCCTGTTTGAGATTGCCAGTGTCCATCACCTGAAGGTACTCCATATAACCCACATAGTAATGAATATGCCGCTCTGTGTCCCGTGATGTACTCCAAGAAAAGGATTTTACAGGTAAGCTGTATTAAAAATCCCTTTTTTCTGGGGCCAACCCAAAATTTGGGATTTTCTTTTACTTTCAATCAGTGCATGGCCAGCAATGTGGTAATAGGAGTGTTAACCACTTGTGCACCGGGCCATCGTCAAATGACGGCTTCACGGTGACTCTGAATATTCAACAGGACGTCTTTTGACGTCCTGTGTTCCTCTGGCCACTGGGGGGCGCGCGAGCGCACCGGCGGCAGCGCGCGCGCGCCCGGCGCGTCCCCGAGATGCCGATGCACGTGCCTGGCGGTCGCGATGTCCGCCAGGTACCAGCGATCGGTAACGACAGAGCAGTGACGTGGAGCTCTGTGTGTAAACACAGAGCTCCACGTCCTGTCAGGGGAGAGAGGAGACCGATCTGTGTCTCTTGTACAAAGGGACACAGATCGGTCACCTCCCCCAGTCACCCCCCTTCCCCCACAGTTAGAACACAATACAGGTATACATATTAACCCCTCCCTCACCCCCTAGTGTTAACCCCTTGAATGCCAGTCACATTTATACAGTAATTAGTGCATATTTATCGCATTAAATCGCTGTATAAATGTGAATGGCGCCAAAAACGTGTCAAAAGTGTCCGATGTGTTCGCCGCAATGTCACGGTGACAGTAAAAAAATCGCAAATTCGCCGCCAATAATAGTAAAAAAATTAATAAAATAAAAATGCCATAAATCTATCACCTATTTTTTTTACCAAAAATATGTAGAAGAATACATTTCGGCCTAAACTGAGGAAAAAAAAAAGTTTTTTTAAAAAAAATTGTGATATTTATTAAATAAAAAAGTAAAAAATAGTGTTTTTTTTTTAAATTGTCACTTGTTTATAGCGCAAAAAATAAAAACCGCAGAGGTGATCAAATACCACCAAAAGAAAGCTCTATTTGTGGGAACAAAATGATAAAAAAATTGTTTGGGTACAGTGTAGCACGACCGCGCAATTGTCATTCAAAGTGCGACAGTGCTGAAAGCTGAAAATTGGCTTGGGCAGGAAGGTGCGTAAGTGCCCGGTATGGAAGTGGTTAAGGGCTTGCATTAAAGAGGAAAAGTTAAGTGTGAGGATCTTGAATGAAGATGGTGGGAGCCATATACTAGGGTTCCTGGTGCTGAGAGCGAATGCATCATTTTTACATACCTGCCTGAAGATCTTTTAATATGTTACATTTACCTTTCCAGCGTCTTCACGTTTAGGCTTTGGTTTGAAACAACTTTCGTTGGAAGGTTTAGGTGGAATATACTTTGTGAGTGCCATAATCTTTTGCCTCTCAAAGTGCATGGCCTTCTTATGACGGGTAACTGCTTTGGAGCCATGGCGGACACACTGCAAGGACGGAAGCCAGGCTGAGGGAAAAAAAAATATGTATACTGTCAATTCATTAAACAAGGTTTGTTATTCAATGCAGAGTAAAGAGTGTTTTTATGGGAAAAGCAAACTAGTTTGCATGTAACCAATGCTAACCACTGAAAAATAGGGTAACAGATACAGAGAAAGATGAAGGGGAAAATAAAAAGGGGAAAAAAAAGTTGGTTAATCCTTACAAATATCAGCCTCTCAGATCATTACAGGCTGCCAACAGCAGTGCTGGATGCTGCACTTGAGCCTTCCACCTGCACAACAATCGCTGGGATCTCACGCACAGCCACTAAACGCCAAGCCTGCATGAGGTCTAAAGGCTTGGTACAGACATATATCTGAATCCAGGGAGTGAGAATATTACTGTATAATTAAAGCAAATATAAATATTGAATACCCTTTCATATGCCAGGGCGGGGAACAGATATCAACATCAGACGCCTCCTTACTCACATTGATAGGGCCGAGGAGGGATCGGCGGGTGTGGTAGCCTTACTCGATGCGGAGAAGGCTTTTGACTCTGTCGAGTGGGGCTACCTGTGGGAGGTGCTCTCTAGCTTCGGGTTTGGGCTGGCCTTCACAAAATGTGTGCGCATGCTATACAATTGCCCCTCAGCTAGAGTTAGAACTAACAGCTGCCTTTCTGAGAAATTCCAGTTGGGTAGAGGCACGAGGCAAGGGTGTCCCCTCTCCCGGGCTTATTCGCCCTGGCTGTAGAGCCCCTTGCCATATTGTTGAGAGCGGATGCGCGGGTCAGGGGATTGCAGATAGGACCGATTGAGAAGAAGTTGTCTATGTACGCAGACGATACCCTCCTCTATCTGGCGGATGCCTCAACCTCCTTGCAAGTGGCCTTGGACCTTATCGATCAGTTCGGTCGGTACTCGGGCATACGTGTTAATTGGGATAAATCGGTTCTGTCCTCGTTCTTGCGAACCCCCGACACGCACACTGCTTTAATGGGTGGATGAGTTCAAGTACCTGGGTATTAGCATTAGTGGCGGGGCAGGTGACTATTTCGGCAAGAACATTCAGCCACTTATGATCCAACTGACGGCTAGGTATACGGCATGGCGCTCCCTTCCCCTGACACCGGTGGGCAGAGTTAATCTGTTGAAAATGGTCTACCTTCCAAAGTTCTTGTATTTCTTCCGTAATGTGGCTCACGGGCAAAGTTAAAAAAGCTATAAACAATAAGAAAGTAGCTTTTAAAAAATATAAAAATGAAGGAACACTAGTGTTGTTTAAATGTTACAAAGAATATAACAGGATATGTAAAAAGGAAATCAAGGATGCAAAAATTCAAAATGAACGACAGATTGCAAAAGATAGTAGGACAAACCCCAAAAAATTCTTTAAATATATTAATAGTAAAAAGGTGAAGTCTGAGCATGTAGGCCCCTTACAAAATAATCTAGAGTGGGTGACTGGGGACAAAGAGAAGGCAAATTTATTAAATGCTTTCTTCAGCTCTGTGTATACAATGGAGCATGGGGGAGCTCATGTCCATAATGGGGGTGGGAGTGATACAGCCCCAAATCCACAATGGCTCAAAAGTGATATGGTCCAGAAATATTTAGACAGAATAAAGGTGGATAAAGCACCTGGACCTGATGGCATCCACCCACGGATCCTAGGTGAGTTGAGCTCTGTCATTTCAAAGCCACTGTATCTAATATTTAGGGACTCATTAATGACAGGAATAGTACCACTGGATTGGCGTAGAGCCAATGTGGTGCCTATATTTAAAAAGGGAACAAAGTCTTTACCAAGTAACTATAGACCTGTTAGTCTAACTTCTATAGTTGGGAAGATACTGGAACGTTTAATAAAAGACCATATGGATGAGTTCTTGCAGGAAAAAAACTATTTAAGCAGCAGACAACATGGATTCATGAAAGACAGAAGTTGTCAGACAAACCTGATTTCCTTTTATGAAGAGGTAAGTAAAACCCTGGACAGAGGAGTGGCTGTGGACGTGATATATTTGGATTTTGCAAAAGCGTTCGATACAGTTCCGCACACACGGCTCATGTGTAAGGTAAGGTCTACAGGATTGGATATATCAGTTTGTAAATGGATAGAAAATTGGCTGAAAGACAGAATTCAGAGAGTCGTGGTTAATGATTCTTACTCTGAATGGTCCAAGGTTATCAGTGGTGTACCCCAAGGTTCAGTGCTGGGACCCTTACTTTTCAATATATTTATAAATGATATTGGGTCTGGGATCAAAAGTAACATTTCTGTCTTTGCAGATGACACCAAGCTATGCAGTGGAATAACGTCCTTGCAGGATGTCGCCAATTTACAAGCCGACCTCAATGCTCTGTCTAATTGGGCGACTGAGTGGCAGATGAGGTTTAATGTTGATAAATGTAAAGTTATGCACTTGGGGGCTAAGAATATGCATGCATCATACATACTAGGGGGAGTACAACTGGGGGGGTCTGTAGTGGAGAAGGATCTGGGGGTCTTGGTAGATCATAAGCTCAATAATGGCATGCAATGCCAAGCTGCGGTTTCCAAAGCGAGCAAAGTCCTTTCTTGTATTAAGAGAGGTATGGACTCCAGAGACAGAGATATAATTTTGCCCCTGTACAAATCATTAGTAAGACCTCATCTGGAATATGCAGTTCAGTTTTGGGCACCAGTTCTCAAAAAGGATATCGGAGAACTGGAGAAAGTGCAGAGAAGAGCAACCAAACTGATAAGAGGCATGGAGGAGCTCAGCTATGAGGAAAGATTAGAAGAACTAAATCTATTCACTCTTGAGAAGAGGAGAATTAGGGGGGATATGATCAACATGTACAAATATATAAGAGGTCCATACAGTGTACTTGGTGTTGAGTTATTCACTTTACGGTCAACACTGAGGACAAGGGGGCACTCTTTACGTCTAGAGGAAAAGAGATTTCACCTCCAAATACGGAAAGGTTTTTTCACAGTAAGAGCTGTGAAAATGTGGAACAGACTCCCTCCAGAGGTGGTTCTGGCCAGCTCAGTAGATTGCTTTAAGAAAGGCCTGGATTCTTTCCTAAATGTACATAAAATAACTGAGTACTAAGATTTGTAGGTAAAGTTGATCCAGGGTAAATCCGATTGCCTCTCGGGGGATCAGGAAGGAATTTTTTCCCCTGCTGTAGCAAATTGGATCATGCTCTGCTGGGGTTTTTTGCCTTCCTCTGGATCAACTGTGGGTATGGAGTTGGGTGTATGGGATTGTATTGTGTTTTTTATTTTGTTTGTTTATTTTTTTTGTGGTTGAACTGGATGGACTTGTGTCTTTTTTCAACCTGACTAACTATGTATACCCCTTCGCATATACCTAGGGCATTCTTTAAGCGATTAGAAGGCCTTCTGCTATTGTTTGTGTGGGCTGGGCGACCTCCCAGGGTGGCGAGGCAGATCCTACACCTCCCTTTGTCTGGAGGGGGGCTGGCACGCCCACATTTTTTGCTCTACTACTAGTCGGCAGTGCTCGTTACAGTTGGGTGGTGGTTCTCCCAGCCCAGACAGAATCTGGCGGTCACACTGGAGGCAGCTATTCTGGGCTCATATGCGGCCCTGAGTAACTTGCTGTTTCGGGGGCCTTAGGGCGAACCCCTCTATGACGACCTTCATGCGGACCACAGTTAAGGTCTGGCAGGAGGCTCAACTTATTTACAGGAAGCCCGCCCACGTGTCCCACATATTCCCCTGTGGGGCAATACTATGCTGCCCCACCTGAATAGCATCCTGGATCCATTCCTCTGGGCTAAAAAGGGTATTATTAAGCTGAACCAGATAGTTCATGAGGGTAGGCTTATGCCTTTCCAGACTCTTTTCAGTTTAGGTACTGGCAGCTTGCGCACGCCTTCAAGGCCCAATTACCTGATCCCCTGACATTGGAATCTGACTCTGTTGAGCGGCTCCTGGTTTCTAGTGTAATGAATCGCCCTCTCTCGTCCCTGTATCCAACGGTGGCATATTACACCAAGCTTACCAAGTCCTGGGAGAAGTGGAAACCGGACATGCCGTGCTTGGATGAGGAAGGGTGGGAGGACTGTTTCCTCGTATATCCCCTCTCTGATAGCCGCGAAGGACAGATTTATACAGTTCAAAATTTCTTCACAGAGCCTACTACACCCCGCAGCAGCGACTGACTGACGTGAGTGGGACGAATATTCCGGTCGACCCGACAATTTTGTTACTCATCTGGAAGACGTGACAGGGGATAGGTACTGTAAGTTGCGACCTTTGCCCTTTTTTATGCCAGAAGTGAAATACTGTTGAAGTGGAGATCTGGGGATGCCCCCACCTGTGCCTCTTGGCAACGCTAAGTAAATTCGGTCCTGCCCCTGTATCAGCTGACCTACGAAAATAGACAGTGGCCGGACAAGTTCGATAGGATCTGGTCCACCTGGATGGGGACTCGAGCTGCCCTTGACCCCCTCCTGACTATGGGGAGGCGTCCATGGCGGTCCCATATGACGATCACTGCCTCGGAGTCCACCACCCCTCTCCTACTCTACTCCTGTGTATACCCCAGGGTTGAAGATTGGGTGGGATGGGTGTAAAGTGTTTGCTGAGATTCACCAGTTCGGCATACTTGAGGTTTAACCAATTCTAGTTTGTTACCGCTGCCTTGGGACCTACTCTTGGCTGGACAGTGCTGTATGCTCCTGATACTTTGATTTGTGCATCACTGTATTTACTGTAGTATACCTGTAATGTAATGCCGATTTGTCTAATGAACTTTTCAGTGTTAAAAAAATATTGAATACCCCTAATCATGGTGGAAACCAACTAAAATGTGAGCGCAAGATCAAATATTCACAATGTCATTCAATTATTTAAATGGCGGAGCTGCTCCTTTAACCACTTCAATACCGGGCCTATTTTGGCACTTCTCTCCTACATGCATAAATCATAATTTTTTTGTTAGAAAATTACTCAGAACCCCCAAACATTATATATGTTTTTTTAGCAGACACCCTAGGGAATAAAATGCCGGCCATTGCAACTTTTTATCTCGCACAGTATTTGCGCAATAATTTTTCAAACGCCTTTTTTTGGGGGAAAAAAACGGTTTTGTGAATTAAAAAATAACAAAACAGTAAAGTTAGCCCAATTTTTTTGTATAATGTGAAAGATTAAGTTACGCCGAGTAAATAAATACCCAACATGTCACGCTTTAAAATTGCGCACACTCATGGAATGTCGCCAAACGTCAGTACTTAATAATCTCCATAGGCATCGCTTATTTTTTTTTTACAAGTTACAATTTTAGAGGTACAGAGGAGGTCTAGTGCTAGAATTGTTGCTGGCGCTCTAACGCACGCGGCGATACCTCACATGTGTGGTTTGAACGGCGTTTACATATGTGGGCGGGACTTACGTATATGTGTTCGCTTCTAAACGCGAGCTACCGGGGACAGGGGCGTTTAAAAAAATTTTTTTATAATTTTTTTATTTATTTTACTCAATTTCTTTTATTTTTACACTTTTTTTTACATTTTTTTTTTTTGATCACTTTTATTCCTATTACAAGGAATGTAAACATCCCTTGTAATAGGAATGGCTCGTGACAGGTACTCTTTATGGAGAGATGCGGGGTCAATAAGACCCCACATCTCTCCTCCAGGCTGGAAAGCATTAGATCGTGAATTTTTTTTCACAGATCTAATGCTTTCAGCCGCGATTGCGGCTTTGTTTACATTCCAGGACCCGGGCGTGACGTCATAACATCGCGCCCGGGCCTCCGACGATCATAGAGATGACTGGTGACCATCTGGTCACCAGTCTACTCTATGGTTTCCATCCGACGCCGGCGGATCATTTCTCCGGGTCTCCGATGGCAAAGGAGAGCCCGGAGAAGCACCGGATGGCGGCGGGAGCGTCCCCTCCCGCCGCCTATAAGAACGATCAAGCGGCGAAACCGCCGCTATGATCGTTCTTATGGTGCACAGAATCGCCGGCTGAAGAGATGGATATCTGAATGATGCCTGTGGCTGCAGGCATCATTCAGATATCCCCACTCAAACCCAGGACGTCATTTCACAATGGGTGGGTATTGAAGTGGTTAAAAAGGTACCTGGGGAGTATGTAATTAACCACTTTAGTTCTGGGAAATTGACCCCCCTTTCAGACAGGCCATTTTTTGCTTTACAGCACTGCATTACTTTTTATTTATTTTTATTTTATACCACAACATGTACACAATAAGTGCCAGTTCACACAGGGGCAACCCGACTTACAGCAAGACTTTGCAAGGCGACTTCAGCGCAACTTGGAGCAACTTACAACGCGACTTAAAGTTGCCTCCAGGACAGACGACTTTGGCTGTGGCCAATCACAGAATAATCAGCTCTGTGGGAGGGAGGGGTTTGCCTGAGTAAACTTTTTTCTTTTCCTGTAAAGTTGCTTCAGTTAAGATCCGACTTTGGAGGCAACTTCCATTGAAATCTATGGGTACAAGTTGCCTAGAAGTCGCCTTCAAATAGTACAGGAACCTTTTCTGAAGTCGGAGCGACTTCAGTAGAGTACATTAAGACGGCTCTCATTCTCTTCAATGGAATTTCTCATGTCGCGCGACTTGTGGCGACCCTAGTCGGATCCCAAGTCGCGGTAGTGTCACATTCCGCTCCCTATCACAGAATGCTCTGGAAGTGACGTTTCATCGCCGCCATCTTGCTACACCCCACACTCCTGCACAGTAATGATAGAGTGAGAAGTGGGCAAGCGGACATCTTGTTACACCCACCGGAGTTTTACATTTCACAGTTATTTTTAACATAAAATGGAGTTTAAAAACAGTCTTTGGAAATCCGACGGACTGTTTAAATGTTACATTTTAAAATCAGCAGCAAACCTGCTGACCTTACATGGTTGCTAATGTGACAGAACACCTCTGATTTTCACATTAAACATGTAAACAGTCCGTCGGATTTCAAAATCCTGTATTTAACCACTTCCATACAGGGCACTTATACACCTTCCCGCCCAGACCAATTTTTAGCTTTCAGCGCTGTTGCACTTTGAATGACAATTGCGCGGTCATGTTACACTGTACCCAAACTACATTTTTATCATTTTGTACCCACAAATAGAGCTTTCTTTTATGGTATTTGATCACCTCTGGGATTTTTATTTTCTGCCAAAAAAAGACAGAAACAAAAAAAATACTTTTTTTTCTAAATTTTCGGTTATAAAACATTGTAAATAAGTATGTTTTTCTCCTTCACTGACGTGCACTGATAAGGCGGCACTGATGGGCACCGATAAGGTGGCACTGATGTGGGTGGCATTGATGGGCACTATTATGCAGCACTGATGGGCGGCACTGATAGGCGGCACGGATGGGCACTGATAGGCGGCACGGATGGGCACTGATAGGCGGCACGGATGGGCACTGATAGGCACTGATAGGTGGCATCATATGTGTTGTACTAATGGATGCCAATCAGTGCCAAACAATGCCTGCCAATCAGTGATGCCCATTGTGGGCACTGATTGGCATCCATTGCGGGCACTGATTGGCATCCATTTTTTGTGTCATTGTCATCCCTGGTGGTCTAGGGTGGCACACCTTTTTTTTTTGCATCCCTGGTGGTCCAGTGGGCATCCTCGGGGGGCCTGTGCTGATAATCGATCAGCACAACCCCCCCTTTTACAGGAGAAGCCGATTGGCTCTCCTCTACTCACGTCTGACAGAGGCGAGTGAGGAAAAGCCGATTACCGGCTTTTCCTGTTTACATCGTGATCAGCCGTGATTGGACACGGCTGATCACGTGGTAAAGAGTCTCCGTGAGAGACTCTTTACCTAGATCGGTGTTGCGGGGTGTCAGACTGACACCCCGCAACAACGATCGCCGCGATGCGTGCCCCCGGGGGCGCGCATCGGCTCAATATCCTGAGGACGTCATATGACGTCCACTCAGGATATTGAAACCACTTTGCCGACGTCAATTTGTCATTGGCGTGTGCGGCAAGTGGTTAAGCATATAAGCTCTGTTTTGTGTTGAAAATAACTGTGAAATCTAAAACTCCGATGGGTGTAACAAGATGTCCGCTCGCCCCTTCTCACTCTATCATTACTGTGCAGGAGTGTGGGGTGTAGCAAGATGGCGGCGACGGAACGTCACTTCCAGAGCAATCTGTGATGGGGAGCGGAATGTGACAAGACACCGGCACTAACAAACAGAAAAAAAAAAAAAAACTTGAAATCAAAACAAAAATATTCATAACATCACAAAAACACACACAAAGCCCATACATTTATTTTACCCACCCCTTTCCACACTCCTTCCATTGTCAAGTCAATACACACTCCCTTGTACTACAGGTAAGAACTACTTTTTCCCACATACGTCTATTTTCCAACATACTACCTCCTAACTCAATCCCGTGCATTACTTTGACTATTGCACGGTGCTGTACCCAAATAAAATCTATGTCCTTTTTTTCCCCCACAAATAGATTTCTTTTGGTAGTATTTGATCACCTCTGCAGTTTTTATTTTTTGAGCTATAAACAAAAAAACAACCTGCAATTATGAAAAAAAAAAAAGTTTTACTTTCTGCTATTAAACATTTTCATGTAAACAAGGCAGATCGGTGTTGTCAGTAGGAATGGCATTTATCCTGTGATCCTGCAAAGCAGCGACACGGGTCAATGCCTTCCCCTAGGAAAAGCACCTCTCACACTGTTAGAAAACACAAGCTAGGCACAGTTAACCCTTTTATCACCCTTGATGTTAACCCCTTCCCAGCCAGTGTCATTAGTACAGGGAGCATATTTTTAGCATTGATCACTGTATTAGTGTCACTGGTCCCCAAACAGTGTCAAAAGTGTAAAAATGTCTGCTGAAATATCGCAGTCCCACTATAAGTCGTTGATCGATCCAATTACAGTGAAACCTCGGATTGCAGTTAACGACCGTTTCGAAATACAAGCACTTTTTTTTTTTAAATCCTGACTCGGTTTGCAAGTGTTGTCTCGCAAAACGAGCAGGATTCAAGCCACATCGGCGTGCAGTACCGCATTTGACCTGAGGTGCGGGGGCGCCTGGAACCAAGCCGTTTGGAGCCTTTTGGAAAAACTCCGAAATACCGTATTTATCGGCGTATACCGCGCACTTTTTTGCCCTGAAAATCAGGGCAAAATCGTGGGTGCGCGGTATACGCCGATACCCGCGCCGAGTTTTGAATACTGCGCCGACATATACCGAGCGCAGTACACTCGGGTATAGTCGGGCAGTCTCGGCTCCTTCCGCACTCACGTCCTGGACGTCAGCGCGGGTAGCCGAGCATTGCCGACAATACACGAGTGTACTGCGCTCTGTATATGTCGGCGCAGTATTCAAAACTCGGCGCGGGAAACGAGCGGGGAGGACGCCGGACCCGACAAAGAGGACCATCGAAGCCGCAGAAGGACGCCGGACCCGACGAAGAGGACACCCGAAGCCGCAGACAAACGCCGGACCCGACGAGGCCGCCGATGGACGTCGCGCAAGACACCAAAACTAAGTACAAAAAAATCTTTTTTTCCACAGGATTGGGGGCAACTTTAGGGGTGCGCGGTATACGCGGGAGCGCACTATACCGCGATAAATACGGTACTCAGTTTCCAAGCATTTCTGTTGTTCAGCCGAGCTGAACCCGAGCCTTTCCGGCACCCCCCACCTCTGGCCACATGCGGTATTGCATGCCATAGAAGTCAATGCAGAACAAATTATTTTCATTTCCATTGACTTCTATGGGGAAACTCGCTTTGATATGCGAGTGCTTTGGATTACGAGCATTCTCCTGCAACGGATTATTATGCTCGTAATCCAAGGTTCCACTGTACTAGCAAAAAAAACAAAAACAAACATACAACAGTTTGTAGACGCTATAACTTTTGCACAAACCAATCAATATACGCTTGTTGGGATTTTTCTTTTTTTTACTAAAAATATGTAGCAGAATACATATTTACATAAATTGATGAAGAAATTTGACTTTTACAAAAAAATTTATTGGACATGTTTTATAGCAGAAAGTACCCAAACAAAATTTAAGTCCTTTTCCTCCTCAGAGCTTTCTGTTGGTGGTATTTGATCACCTCTGCCGTTTTAATGTTTTGCGCTATAAACATAAAAAGACCGACAATTTTGAAAAAATATAAATATGTTTTATACTTTGGGCTATAAATCACATCCAATAAATAAAAACATTTTTTTCCCCAATAAGTGTATATGATTGGTTTGCGCAAAAGCTATAGCGTCTACAAACTATGGAAAAGATTTGTGGAATTCTTATTTTTTAAAAAGGGAAGTTTTTTTTTTTTGGATATGCTTACCTAGGTGGATGCAGCATCGGGGCGGGGGACAGTGATCTGCCTTGTTTACGTAAGCAGACAGCCGTTCTGCCCATCTCGGGAATGATCGCGGGTAGCCGGCGAACACAGACCCGCTGATTGGCTCACGCTGTGTCCAATCACAGCAGAAGCAGGCAGGCCCCAGACCCGGGAACTAGAAATCACACACAAATAAGTGATTTTGCCAAGGAGGGTTGCCCTGCCGCAGTGTATATGCATGGGGTGGTCCAGAAGGAGTTAAAGAAACGCAGTGCCGGATTGCAATAAATGGCCTGGTCATAAGGGCCCCTTTCACACTGAGGCGGTTTGCAGGCGCTATTGCGCTAAAAATAGCGCCTGCAAACCGACCGTAAACAGCGGCTGCTGTTTCTCCAGTGTGAAAGCCCCGAAGGGTTTTCACACTGGAGTGGTGCGCTAGCGGGACCGCTCCTAAAGTCCTGCTAACCGCATCTTTAGAGCGGTGAGAGGAGCGGTGCGTTTACCGCTCATTCCCATTGAAAGCAACGGGAAACCGCAGCTTAAGGACCGGCAATGCGCCTCTGCAGAAGCGCATTGCCGGCGGTAGTAACACTTTTTCGGCCGCCAGCGGGGTTAAAACCGCACCGCTAGAGGTCGAATGCCGCTGCAATTCCGACGGTATAGCGCCGCTATACCACCACCGCACCTCCTGCCCCAGTGTGAAAGGGGCCAAAGGGGGGTAACTTCTGGAGAAAAAAAGGGGGGGGGGGGCTCACATAATGTTTTCGCGTGGTTGTTCCAGGTAGGGAAGCCCAGTGAGATGAATGGGCATCCATAAACACGATGAGACAAAGTCACACAAAAAGAGCGTGCGCCTGTCTAGGTGTGATCCGGACCCCAAGTGCGAATTCACAAATAAAATAAGAAAAATGTTACGCTTGCATTTTAATTTGTTGTTATTCTTCCCCTCAATGTGACAAGACGGGATATGCAACAAAAAGTGCCCATTTATGGGGAATAGAGTTGAAATGAAAGGGCTTCTCCATGTATATAGTGTGACACTGAGGGTCCTGTGTGAGGAGAACATGCCATACAATGACAGGTGCCTCCCCCCCCCCAGAGGTCATACTCTGCATGGACAACACACACAGCCTGGAGGAAGAGAACACGGCCTCCCACCTCATAACAACACCCCCCTAATGTCACCCCAACACCCGCCACCGCTCACGTGTCCTCCTCCTCACCTAACTCCCGGGCCGCCGCTCTCACCAAGGCCGCTGCCATGTTACCGGAAGTCACTGACAGAGCGGAGCTGTCGCGCACAGGATGACGGGAGCCGGCCGTATCCTAGCAACCGAGGACGCGCCGAGAAGTCAAAGAACTGAAGCCTCCGCTGATACAGAACCTTCTCCACCAAGAGCGATCCAACATGCCTGCAGGTGAGTAGAGGACACAGAGATCGGGCAAGGGGTAAGTGTGCACCGACTGATCATCTACTTCTCTTCTACAGGGAGGAGGGGGAAGGAGGACACACCGCCCATCCTGGCCGCCATCCTCAGGAGGAATGTCAGCACTCCCCTCCATGGAGCTACACAGGAGGACGTGTAAGTGGGCTCTGTCTTCCCAGTCTGTGTGCCGCGTCTTCCCAGTCTGCATGTCCCGTCTTCCCAGTCTGCATGTCCCGTCTTCCCAGTCTGCGCGTCCCGTCTTCCCAGTCTGCGCGTCCCGTCTTCCCAGTCTGCGCGTCCCGTCTTCCCAGTCTGCGCGTCCCGTCTTCCCAGTCTGCGCGTCCCGTCTTCCCAGTCTGCGTGTCTTGTCTTCCCAGTCTGCGTGTCCCGTCTTCCCAGTCTGCGTGTCTTGTCTTCCCAGTCTGCGTGTCTTGTCTTCCCAGTCTGCGTGTCTTGTCTTCCCAGTCTGCGCGTCCCGTCTTCCCAGTCTGCGCGTCCCGTCTTCCCAGTCTGCGCGCCCCATCTTCCCAGTCTGCGTGTCTTGTCTTCCCAGTCTGCGTGTCTTGTCTTCCCAGTCTGCGCGTCCCGTCTTCCAAGTCTGCATGTCGCGTCTTCCCAGTCTGCGTGTCGCGTCTTCCCAGTCTGCGTGTCGCGTCTTCCCAGTCTGCGTGTCCCGTCTTCCAAGTCTGCGTGTCGCGTCTTCCCAGTCTGCATGTCCCGTCTTCCCAGTCTGCACCCCGTCTTCCCAGTCTGTGTGTCACATGCATTTAGGTGACAAACAACCTATGCTTAACCACTTGTCCACGGGAGGACGTCATATGACATCCTCCACTTTGTGCGGTGATATCTGAATGATGCCTGCAGCTAGAGGCATCATTTAGATATCGCCGTCTTCAGCCGCCGATTCTGTGCACGATAAGAATGATCAAAGCGGCGATCGTTCTTATAGGCAGCGGGAGGGGACGTCCCCCCCCCTCCCGCCGCCATCCGGTGCTTTTTCCGGGCTCTCCCGTGCCATCGGGGGCCCGGAGAGCGAATCAGTCGGCGCTGCCTGGAAAGCATAGAGATGACTGGTGACCAGATGGTCACCAGTCATCTCTATGACCGTCGGAGGCCCAGGCGCGACGTTATGACGTCACGCCCGGTACCCGGAAGTAAACAAAGATGCAATGGCGGCTGTCGGCATGTGATCTGTGATTTTTTTTTTCCACCAATTTTATGCTTGTAAGCCTGGAGGAGAGATGTGTGGTCTTATTGACCCCACATCTCTCCATAAAGAGGACCTGTCACACTGATTCCTATTACAAGGGATGTTTACAATCCTTGTAAAAGGAATAAAAGTGATAAAAAAAAAAAATGTAAAAAAAATTAAGTAAAATAAAAATAATATGAAAAAAATGTTTTTTTCAAAACGCCCCTGTCCCCGTTATCTCGCGCGCAGAAGCGAACACGCATGCAAGTCCCGCCTACATATGTAAACACTGTTCAAACCCCACATGTGAGGTATTGTCGCGTGCGTTAGAGCGTGTGCAACAATTCTAGCACTAGACCTCCTCTGTAACTCGAAAATAGTAACCTGTAAAAAATGTTAAAGCGTCACCTATGGAGATTTTTAAGTACCAAAGTTTGGCGCCATTCCATGAGTGTGCGCAATTTTAAAGCGTGACATGTTAGGTATCTATTTACTCGGCGTAATATCATCTTTCACATTATACAAAATAATTGGGCTAACTTTACTGTTTTGTTATTTATTTTTTTCGTGAAACTGTTTTTTTTTTTTTTTTTAAAGGCGCTTGAAAAATTATTGCGCAAATACTGTGCGAGAAAAAACTTTGCAATGACCGCCATTTTATTCCCTAGGGTGTCTGCTAACAAAAAAATATATAATGTTTGGGGGTTCTGATTAATTTTCTAGCAAAAAAATTGTGATTTTTACATGAAGGAGAGAAGTGCCAAAATAGGCCCGGTGGACTAGTGGTTAAAGTGTCACTAAACCCACAACAGTAAAATCAGTGTGTATATGCAGTAAATCATGCTTGTTATACTCACTGTGGAACCTAAGGGGTTAATCCTCTGCATTTTGTAAAAATGCTGTTTGATCC
The DNA here is from genome assembly GCF_905171775.1 of Rana temporaria. Taxonomy (NCBI): domain Eukaryota; kingdom Metazoa; phylum Chordata; class Amphibia; order Anura; family Ranidae; genus Rana; species Rana temporaria. Next base: position 51,690,284 of record NC_053500.1, on the reverse strand, counting down.
TGTCTTCTCTGAACCTGCCCTTCTTCCACTGACCCCCAATCCACCTCCTGATAGTATAGAGCCTTGGGGACACTCTGCACATGCTCAGTTTGGTGTGTATTGCTAAAAAAACAAACAAAAAAATTCTTGGGAGAGATCATGTGATCAGCACAGGGCCAATCAGCACTGTCCAGAAAAAGGGGCAGGGGTCCTGCAGCCTCATAGGACAGTCAGGGGAGAATGAAAACTCCAAAAAACTTTAACCAGACACTGATAGAAGCCACAAGACTGCTATATACAGCTGATGAGAAAATGTATTTACAGTATCTTACAAAAGTGAGTACACCCCTCACAAGTTTTGTGAATATTTTATTCTATCTTTTCATGTGACAACACTGAAGAAATGACAATTTGCTACAATGTAAAGTAGTGAGTGTACAGCTTGTATAACAGTGTAATTTTGCTGTCCCCTCAAAATAACTCAACACACAGCCATTAATGTCTAAACCGCTTGTAACAAAAGTGAGTACACCCCTAAGTGAAAATGTCCAAATTGGGCCCAAAGTCTCAATAGTTTGTGTGGCCACCATTATTTTCCAGCACTGCCTTAACCCTCTTAGGCATGGAGTTCACCAGAGCTTCACAGGTTGCCACTGGAGTCCTCTTCCACTCCTCCATAATGACATCACAGAGCTGGTGGATGTTAGAGACCTTGCGCTCCTCCACCTTCCGTTTGAGGATGTCCCACAGATGCTCAATAGGGTTTAGGTCTGGAGACATGCTTGGCCCATCACCTTTACCCTCAGCTTCTTTAGCAAGGCAGTGGTCGTCTTGGAGGTGTGTTTGGGGTCGTTATCATGTTGGAATACTGCCCTGCGGCCCAGTCTCTGAAGGGAGGGGATCAGTATGTCACAGTACATGTTGGCATTCATGGTTCCCTCAATGACCTGTAGCTCCTCAGTGTCGGCAGCACTCATTTAGCCCCAGACCATCACACTCCCACCACCATGAGGGCTTAAAGCTGAAGTTTAGTAAAACTTTATTTTTTTGGGTATGCATCACACAATTCACCTCCAATGATTTGTATCCCATGATCTGGGACGGAGGCACTGCAGGGGTTAATAGCAGCAGCTGCGACTGTGAAAGGCTTGTGCTGCTTGTCTCCTCCTCCTCCTGCCCCCTTGGCTATTCATAAAACTCCTAATTTTCTTTCCCCAAAATGCAACTCATATTCTGAATGGGCTGGGGACAGCCTATCATTCATCTGCCCCCCCCCTCCATTCACAGAACGTCTTGCATCGCAAAACCTATAAATGTAAAAACACATCTGCACCCATGTAAATATATCAGCCTATAGAACATATTTAATAAGGTTGTGTATATCAAGTGGATCTCTTTTACTTGTTCATCTAAAAAAATAAAAAAATGAATAAAGACTATGCTCGTCTCAACAGATCTTCAGCATTACAAAGTCTACAAACGGTGAGACTGGACAGAGAAGGGATCACAAAACTGACCAATCTGGAGGCTGTAGACAAGGCGCACAGCCTGTACTTGCAAGAGGTAACCTAGTTAATGACATCCACAGTACAAATGCAATGTACAGTGAGGGGAAAAAGTATTTGACCCCTGCTGATTTTGTACATTTGCCCACTGACCAAGAAATGATCAGTCTATAATTTTATTGGTCGGTTTATTTTAACAGCGAGAGACAGAATAACAACAAAAGTATCCAGAAAAGAACATTTAAAAAAAGTTATAAATTGATTTGCATTTTAACCACTTAAGCCCCGGACCATTTTGCAGCTAAATGCCCAGGCCAGGTTTTGCGATTCGGCACTGCGTTGCTTTAACAGACAATTCCGCGGTCGTGCGACGTGGCTCCCAAACCAAAATTGGCGTCCTTTTTTCCCCACAAATAGAGCTTTCTTTTGGTGGTATTTGATCCCCTCTGCGGTTTTTATTTTTTGCGCTATAAACAAAAATAGAGCGACAATTTTGAAAAAAATGCAATATTTTTTACTTTTTGCTATAATAAATATCCCCCAAAAACATATATAAAATTATTTTTTTTCCTCAGTTTAGGCCGATACGTATTCTTCCTATTTTTGGTTAAAAAAAATCGCAATAAGCGTTTATCGATTGGTTTGCGCAAAATTTATAGCGTTTACAAAATAGGGGATAGTTTTATTGTATTTTTATAAAAAAAATTTTTTTACTACTAATGGCGGCGATCAGCGATTTTTTTTTTGTGACTGCGACATTATGGCGGACACTTCAGACAATTTTGACACATTTTTGGGACCATTGTCATTTTCACAGCAAAAAATGCATTTAAATTGCATTGTTTATTGTGAAAATTACAGTTGCAGTTTGGGAGTCAACCACAGGGGGCGCTGTAACATTTAGGGATCACCTAGTGTGTGTTTACAACTGTAGGGGGGTTGTAGGACTGACGTCATCGACCGAGTCTCCCTATAAAAGGGATCACTCGATCGATACGCCGCCACAGTGAAGCACGGGGAAGCCGTGTTTACATACGGCTCTCCCCGTTCTTCAGCTCCGGGGGGCGCTCGCGACGGAGCGGCTATAAACGAATAGCCGCGCCGTCGTCCCGGATCGCTCCCCAAGGGAATCCGCCCGCCGCACGCAGCGGGGGGGTCCTGATCGGACCCCCCACCCGCTAGAAGGCAAGGACGTATATATACGCCCATCTGCCTGTCCGTGCCATTTTGCGGACGTAAATAGTCGTGCGGTGGGCGTTAAGGAGTTAATGAGTGAAATAAGTATTTGACCCCTTCGCAAAACCTGACTTGGTACTTGCTGGAAAAAACCCTTGCTGGCAATCACAGAGGTCAGATGTTTCTTGTAGTTGGTCACCAGGTTTGCACACATCTCAGGAGGGATTTTGTCCCGCTCTTCTTTGCAGAGCCTCTTCAAGTCATTAAGGTTTCGAGGCTGACATTTGGCAACTCGAATCTTCAGCTCCCTCCACATATTTTCTATGGGATTCAGGTCTGGAGACTGGCTAGGCCACTCCAAAACCTTAATGTGCTTCTTCTTGAGCCACTCCTTTGTTGCCTTGGCCATGTGTTTTAAATAATTGTCATATTGGATACCCATCCACAACCCATTTTCAATGCCCTGGCTGAGGGAAGGAGGTTCTCATCCAAGATTTGATGGTACATGGCCCCCGTCCATCATCCCTTTTGATGCATTGAAGTTGTCCTGTCCCCATAGCAGAAAAACACCCCCAAAGCACAATGTTTCCACCTCCATGTTTGATGGTGGGGATGGTGTTCTTGGGGTCATAGGCAGTATTCCTCCTCCTCCTCCAAACATGGCGAGTTGAGTTGATGCCAAAGTGCTTGATTTTGGTCTCCTCTGACCAGAAAACTTTCACCCAGTTCTCCTCTGAATCATTCAGATGTTCATTAGCCAGGCCTGTACATGTGCTTTATTGAGCAGGGGGACCTTGCGGGTGCTGCAGGATTTCAGTCCTTCACGGTGTAGTGTGTTATCAATTGTTTTCTTGGTCACTATGGTCCCAGCTGCCTTGAGATCATTGACAAGATTCTCCCGTGTAGTTCTGAGACGATTTCTCACCGTTCTCATGATCATTGAAACTCCACGAGGTGAGATCTTGCATGGAGCCCCAGACCGAGGGAGAGTGACAGTTATTTTCTGTTTCTTCCAATTGCAAATAATCGCACCAGATGTTGTCACCCTCTCACCAAGCTGCTTGGCGATGGTCTTGTCGCCCATTCCAGCCTTGTGTAGGTCTACAATCTTGTCCCTGACATCTTTGGACAGCTCTTTGGTCTTGGCCATGGTGGAGAGATTGGAATCTGATTGATTGCTTCCGTGGACAGGTGTCTTTCATACAGGTAACAAGCTGAGATTAGGAGCACTCTCTTTAAGAGAGTGCTCCTAATTCTCAGCTCATTACCTGTATAGAAGACTCCTGGAAGCCAGAAATCTTGCTGATTGATATGGGGATCAAATATTTATTTCACTCATTAACCACTTCCATACAGGGCTGTTATACACACCTCCATACCAGGCCTATTCTGGCACTTCTTTCCTACATGTACAAATCATATTTTTTTTGCTAGAAAATTACACAGAACCCCCAAACATTATATATGTTTTTTTAGCAGACACCCTAGGGAATAAAACGACGGTCATTGAAACGTTTTATCTTGCACGCCATTTGCGCAATAATTTTTCAAACGCCTTTTTTTTGGAAAAAAATTGTTTCATGAATTAAAAAAATAACAAAACAGTAAAGTTAGCCCAATTTTTTTGTAAAATATGAAAGATGATGTTACACCGAGTAAATAGATACCTAACATGTCACGCTTTAAAATTGCGCACACTCATGGAATGGCGCCAAACTTCGGTACTTAAAAATCTCCATAGGCAACGCTTTGAATTTTTTTACAGGTTACCAGTTTAGATTTACAGAGGAGATCTAGTGCTAGAATTGTTGCTGGCACTCTAACGCACGCGGCGATACCTCACATATGTGGTTTTAACAGCGTTTACATATGTCGGCGGGACTTGCGTGTGCGTTCGCTTCTGCGCAAGCTACTGGGGACAGGGGCGTTAAAAAATATATTTTTTATTTCTTTTATTTTTTTTTACATATTTATTTATTTTTTTACACTTTTTTTTATTATCACTTTTATTCCTATTACAAGGAATGTAAACATCCCTGGTAATAGGAATGTGTGTGACAGGTCCTCTTTATGGAGAGATGCGGGGTCAATAAGACCCCACATCTCTCCTCCAGGCTGGAAAGCATGAAATCGGTGAAAAAAAATTCACCGATCTCATGCTTACGGTTGCTTAGCAGCCGCAATTGCGGCTTTGTTTACTAACGGGGACCCGGGCGTGACGTCATCACATCGCGCCCGGGTCCTCCGACGATCATAGAGATGACTGGTGACCATCTGGTCACCAGTCATCTCTATGCTTCCTGCCAGCGCCGGACGATTCGTTCTCCGGGCCCCCGATGGCACGGGAGAGCCCGGAGAAGCACCGGATGGCGGCGGGAGGGGGGGATGTCCCCTCCCGCCGCCTGTAAGAACGATCTAGCGGCGGAATCGCCGCTATGATCATTCTTACATTGTGCAGAATCGCCGGCAGGAGAGAAGGATATCTGAATGATGCCTCTAGCTGCAGGCATCATTCAGATATCCACCCGGAAAGCCCAGGACGTCATATGACGTCCTCCTGGATCGAGGAGGGGTTCCTGCCGCCGTCATTTCACAATGACGCGGTAAGGAAGTGGTTAAAATGCAAATCAATTTTATAACTTTTGAAATGCGTTTTTCTGGATATTTTGTTGTTGTTCTGTCTCTCACTGTTAAAATAAACCTACCATTAGAATTATAGACTGATCTTTTCTTTGTCAGTGGGCAAACGTACAAAATCAGCTGGGGATCAAATACTTTTTTCCTCACTGTTCTTGCTAAACACACAAACTAACTATAGCCTGCTCATATCTGGGGAAAGTTGGCCCTGTACACTAATGCCAGAAAATTTTTAAACAAAAGAAGAGAGATTGCTCATACCGTCCATTCAACTTCCATTGTTTATTTTCTGGAAGAAATTTTGGGTTATAAAACATTCTTTGGATGAATGTCACACATATTCACGCAGGCTGGATGCATTTCACCACATCTTCTGTAATAGATTAATTCCTAGGATTGTCATCGCCATCTAATGGTCAAAATGCCATATAGCTTTCTGAATCTCCTCAATAAGAAAATCTGATGGAGCTACACTAGGTGGCGCTGACGTTAATAGAAATTATTACAGAAAATACAAAGGAAAATGTGTCCAGCCTACGTGAATGTTTTATAGAGACCCTTTAGGCCGCGTACACACGACCGGTCCAAACAGATGAAAACGGACCGAAGTTCAGTTTCATCGGTCCAAACCAACCGTGGGTACGGCCCATCGGTCTGTTGTCCTTCGGACAAAAATGAGAGAACTTGCTTTAAAATCGAACCGATGGACGGCTGAGCGATCGGTCAAAACCGATAGTTAGTACACAAAAAAGCATCGGTTCAAAACCCGCGCATGCTCAGAATCAAGTCGACGCATGCTTGGAAGCATTGAACTTCGTTTTTTTCAGCACGTCGTTGTTTTACATCACCGCGTTTTGACCCGATCAGTTTTTGAACTGATGGTGTGTACGCACATCCAGGCCCGTCGCTACAGGACAGGCAAAACAAACAATTGCTTGGGGCCCCGAGCTGGCCTGGGGCCCCCAACTTCCCCTTCCCAGGCTGTAGTGTGGCCAAGCTCCTCTTCCTTCCTCCTGGAGTCCTGTCAGTCCGGCCGGGTACTGTGCGTGGTACAGGAGATTCAATTTCCTGTTCCCGACCAGACTGACAGGAAGTGCACAATGAGTGCTCACTTCCTTTCAGTCCGTCCGGGAACACAGGAAACTGAATCTCCTGTACTGCGCGGTACCCGGCCCGACCCGGGTACTATCTGATCGGGGACTGGGGACCAATAATGAAAGAAAACACCGGACTGACAGAAGGAAGAGGAGCTCCGCCATGCTACAGCGGCTGCCTACAGGGAAGAAGGGGAGGTGAGAATAGAAAAACATAGGGACTAGGGAGGAGGGGAGGAGTAAGAACATGGGTGTAAACAATTTGTGTAGCGCTAACGTAGGCTTTGCGTGCGGGGGGGGGGTGCTTGGGCCCCCATTGTGCTTGGGGCCCCCAAATTCCTTCAAACGGCCCTGCGCACATCAGATTATCAGTCTGCTTCAGCGGTGAACCGATGAAAGCTGTCCGTCGGACCATTCTCATCGGATGGACCGGTCGTGTGTACGCGGCCTTAGTGTGTCTTTCTGGTCAAGGTCTAAATTTTGGGACTTGTTTAGCATTTAGGCTTGTCCTTGCTTTTAACTGCAATAAATAAAGCTGGCTATAGATGAAATGAAATTGGCGTTTTATGAATTTAAGTGAGTGTAAGGCCATTACTTTAAGTGTATGGCCATCCCTGTTCGGATGTTCCTTATTCATAAGATTAGTGTGAATCAGGAAAATACCTGATTATGACCACTAGCTGGGGCAATGATTATAGGAGATACATACTTGTCTGCTATGATCATTAGCTCCATCTAATGTCCATACAGTGTTTTTTCTGATTCACACTAATCTTAAGCATTCGCCGCACAGAACAAATGTACATGCCTTTTCACAGGAAGATTAGTTCTGAAAATGTTTTATAAATGCACCCCAAAAGTGTTTTTTGTGTCACAGGAACAGGAGGTGAGCAGAAATTTTGCAACAGGGAAACCTGTTCTTTTGACCACTTGATCTCCGTAAGTTTTACCCTCCTTCCTGACCAGCCCATTTTTTGAGATACGGCACTGTGCTACTTTAACCACTTGGCGAACAGCCGCTGTCATTATACGGCGGCAGATTCGCTCATCCCTGCGAATCGCCATAGCTGTACGTCGGCCCTTTAAACAACTATAGCAGGCGCACGCGCTGCATGGCGGGGGAGCTGATGCGCGTGACCGGCAGCCGCAATGTCCGCCGGCCACCTACGCTCACTCCACAGAGAGGCAGAACGGGGAAGTGTCAATGTAAACAAACAGATCCCTGTTCTGTCAGGGGAGTAGACAGATCGTCTGTTCCTAGTGATCAGCAACAGCGATCTCGCTCCTCCTCCAGTCAGTCCCATCCCCCCACAGTTAGAAACACTCCCAGGGATCACATTTTACCCCTTGATCGCCCCCTAGTGTTAACCCCTTCCCTGCCAGTGACATTTACACAGTAATCAGTGCATTTTTATAGCACTGATCTCTGTATAAATGTCAATGCCAAAAAAGTGTCCAATCAGTCCGCCGCAATGTCGCAGTCCCGCTAAAAACTTTTGCTTTTTTTTTTTTTTTTTTACCAAAAATATGTAGAAGAATACATATTGGCCTGAACTGATGAGATTTTTTTTTTTTATAGCAAAAAGTATAAAATATTATTTATTTTTTATTAATTTTTCTTCAAAATTGTCGGTCTTTTTTGTTTATAGCGCAAAAAATAAAGACTGCAGAGGCGATCAAATACCACCAAAAGACCGCTTTATTTGTGGGGGGGGGAAAATAGACGTAAATTTTGTTTGGGTATAACGTCGAACGACCGTGTAATTGTCAAAACGACGCAATGCCATATCGCAAAAAATGGCCTGGTCATTAAGGAAAAAAATCTTCCGGTCCTTAAGTGGTTAACTGACAATTGCGTGGTAGTGCGCTGCTGTACCCAAATAAAACAGATGTCTCTTTTTTCCCCAAATAGAGCTTTCTTTTTGTGGTATTTCATCACCTTCTCCTCTCCCCTAGACTAAATACCTTCCATTCCCTTTAATTGTTACTTTTTGCTCACAGGACATTGTTTATTGACTAATCTGAAATCAATGATTATTATTTCCTTAGCTGAACGTCACTCACTAACTCGCTCTTTATTTACAGATCACTCATGTGACCTTTACCTCTTCTCTTTTTAGAATCAAATAAAGACGATTGAAAATGTAGGCGTCCTCCAGAATATGCAGTGAGTGTGATCGGCCGCCTCTATATCCTCTTACTATCTGATAGCAGAGTGATCGGCGTGTTTATCTGTTTGTAGTCTACCGGTTGCTTAGCATAACCTGATATCTGGCTGACATCTATTGTTCACCACAGATGAGATGTTTCCTCCTTTGATAGAATCTATGTGGTACTTCTTTACAGATGACTAGGATTTCATTTCTCTCTATACTTCACCAAACACTGCAATAAAAAGGAGGAAACCTAATCTGATCGTTTATCCCCGGCATGTCATCTCTATCTGCTAAGTCACATTCTGAGCCCAAGTGTTAGTAATCTAGTATTAGGCTGGAAATGTATCGTCACAAACTGTGAAGTGTTTAACCACTTCAATACTGGGCACTTTTACCCCCCTTCCTGCCCAGGCCATTTTTCAGCGCTCTCACACTTTGAATGACGATTGCACGGTCATACAACACTGTACCCAAAGGACATTTTTATCATTTTTTTGAGACAGCTTGAGCTTTCTTTTGGTATTTAGTCACCACTGGTATTTTTATTTATTTTTGCGATATAAGCAAAAAAATATCAAAAATGTGTATTCTATTATAACATTTTGCAAATAAGTCGTTTTTCTTTAGGCCAAAATTTATACGGCTACATTTCTTTGGTGAAAAATAACTCAATACTGATGGGTGCTGTTACAGGTACACTGATGGGTGCTCTGACAGGTACACTGATGCTGATAAGTACACTCATGGGTGCTCTGACAGGTACACTGATGGGTGCTCTGACAGGTACACCGATGCCGATAGGTACGCTGATGGGGGCACTGACAGGTACGCTGATGGGTGCACTGACAGGTACACTGATGCCGATAGGTACACTGATGGGTGCTGTGACAGGTACGCTGATGGGTGCACTGACAGGTACACTTATGGGTGCTCTGACAGGTACACTGATGCCGATAGGTACGCTGATGGGTGCTGTGACAGGTACACAGATGGGTGCACTGACAGGTACACTGATGGGTGCACTGAAATGTACACTGATGGGTGCTCTGACAGGTACACTGATGCTGATAGGTACGCTGATGGGTGCACTGACAGGTACACTGATGCCGATAGGTACACTGATGGGTGCTGTGACAGGTACGCTGATGGGTGCTGTGACAGGTACGCTGATGGGTGCACTGACAGGTACACTGATGGGTGCACTGACAGGTACACTGATGGGTGCACTGACAGGTACACTGATGCCGATAGGTACGCTGATGGGTGCTGTGACAGGTACACTGATGGGTGCACTGACAGATACACTGATGGGTGCTCTGACAGGTACACTGATGCTGATAGGTACGCTGATGGGTGCACTGACAGGTACACTAATGCTGACAGGTACACTGATGGGTGCACTGACAGGTACACTGAACGGTGCACTGACAGGTACACTGATGGGTGCTCTGACAGGTACACTGATGCTGATAGGTACGCTGATGGGTGCACTGACAGGTACACTAATGCTGACAGGTACACTGATGGGTGCACTGACAGGTACACTGATAGATGTGCTGATAGGTACACTAATGCTGATGGGTACACTGTTGGGGGGCTTTGACAGGTACACTGATGAATGGGCTGCTCTGTAAGGTACACTGATGAATGGGCTGCTCTGACAGGTACACTGATGAATGGGCTGCTCTGACAGGTACACTGATGAATGGGCTGCTCTGACAGGTACACTGATGGATGGGCTGCTCTGACAGGTACACTGATGGATGAGCTGCACTGACAGGTACACTGATGGGGTATTGTGACAGGTACACTTTAATCCGGGGTAATCAGGGCAGTGGGGTTCTCACTGCCCTGATTACTCACTGTTCCTGGGTTCTCCTCCTCACTCAGGAACAGTGTGTGCTACTGCTGTTTGTTTACATTTTTGTTAGGCTGTGATTGGACACAGCCAATCACGTGGTAAAGAACCAATGAAATTCTGAGTGAGCAGGATATAAACCATTTCTCAAAGATAAGAATTTCTAATGGTGTATGTGATTTTTGTTCAGTAAAATCCATTGATTCCAAAAATCGAATGTTAAAAGCAAACAAAACCTTGACCTACTTTTGATGGAATTCGAACGCATTGAGAATTTTTGTACAATTTTTTTTTCAAAATTGTACTAGTGTATACCCAACTTAAGGCTGTATTTGAACGTGAGCCGAGCATCTTTAGTTCTTTTACATTTTTATCTGTTTTTGTTTGGCTTCAAAGTTTAAAAAAAACACCAAATATGTGCTCCTCCACCTAATGCCACACACAGAGGCGTATCATAAAAATATGACCCTCTAATATAAAGAAGTCACATAATGCTTGGGAATATCAGACAAACTCCGGCATTAAGTCAGGGGTATCGCCACTTCCATCCACAATGTGTATCACCTCACGTTCAAAGAAGCATACATAGAAAGACAAAAAAAAGCCAGATGCTCCACATAGCATAAAACCGGCTAATAAAATGTTTGGAATCGGTATAACTACTCGCCTAAAAATTAGGCAAACAAAAATGTAAAAACAATGTACTCTGGGGATACTGAGTGGATAGTTTCCTCGTTCTCCGGTGTGTTGTGTTTTCACAAGCGTCAGCTCCACCCTACGCGTTTTGTTGCAACTGACGTCATCATGGGCTCTGTTTGACAAAACAAAAAAAGTTGCTAGCCTTTTTGTGATTTAGTTGGCTTTGCATGTTCACATTTGTATTGCAGGTTCCTTAATCTTTCTGGGAACAGGATTGAGAAAATTCAAAATCTCCGCTCCTTGCAGAACCTGCAGGTCTTGGATCTATCTAATAATTTGATTCAGAAACTAAATGCTGGTAAGCTTTATAAACACTTAACATCTCCTTGCACTTCAAATTTAAAATTAAAACTGGATTCCAATGATTATGTGCTTCTGGATCTCAAATGACAACTTCTTTTATCTGAACAGGAGAATTACCCCAGAAGCTTCTCATCTTAGATGTGTCTGGAAATCCATGTACAAAGACAAAAGGCTACAGGTAAGGCTTTGGAGCAGGGGTCTCAAACTGGCGGCCCTCCAGCTGTTGTGACACTACAAGTCCCATCATGCCTCTGCCTGTGGGAGTCATGCTTGTAGCTGTCAGCCTTGCAATGCCTCATGGGACTTGTAGTTTCGCAACAGCTGGAGGGCCGCCATTTTGAGATCCCTGCTTTAGAGGTATACTATCAAACTGTGGATAGGGCCATTTTGTATGAAGAACCATCAAAATGTTCACGTTCTATGCAAATATGGGGGGAAATAACATGTACTCTCTATATTCTCTGCAATTTGAATGTGTGACTGCGGAAAATACTGCATTATGACCACTAGATGGAGCTGAGGAGCATGCTTTTTTCTACGATAGTCAGCACCATCTAGTGGCCATAATGCAATATTTAATGCATTAACACATTCAAACTGCTGCCCAAATAACTTGGGAACATTTGATTGTTTTCCCCATTTGCACAGAACAAACTTGCATGCAGTTTTGATGCAAGAACAGCTATGTGGATATTTTTACACCCCATGCTCTCATCCAGGTGTGAGACTAAAGTGAAAACACTGGCAAAAAAAATCCATTTCCATGGATTTGCCCAAAAAACATTAAGCTCCTGTTGGAGTATAGTTTATCAAAAGGAGTATAGTTCCCACATTGTGTCAATGATGGGGATGATCCATCAAAAATGGAGATAAGAAAACAAATGCAAAAGTAGAATTGGTAAAGGCAACCGGGCATGTTTCATTTTATGAAAAAAAATAGGGTTATTTCTGATTGGTTTCTTGGTACAAAAACTCTACTCCAGTTTTGGGACTCTTTCACACAGGTAGCCTGGCTGGTAAAAACTGGAGGCTAAGCTGTGGTTTTATCGCCCTGGCTGCCTACTCGAATCTTAACTTTACAGCCTGTCAGGGTTATTCTAATGCCACGGCCACAGCATTTTTAACTCGGACTGCAGAGTCTGACTAGCGGCGCCACCTGTCAAACTTGCCCATTGACATCAATGGGGCTACGCCGCAACCAACCCACAACTGCGTGCAATGCACACCAGTAAGGAGCGTTAGTATGGCATTTATATGTGTATATATATATAATATATATATATAAATGGCAAAGATGTTTTATAGGGTGGCAGTGGTGTAGCAGAGAATAGATGTGACAACCTGGCCACCAGAGTGGCAAGTACATGCTATCCTCAGCCTTGAAACTTTTAGAGATATTACTGTGGGTACCTTTAAAATTAAACCTGTTATGGCGCTATCATCTTCTTCTGTAAATGCTAGTTTCTATGCTTCAGTGATTTTTGAGTGAAGCATATACAGCGTCTGCACATAGTAATGTAGGTGTCATCTGTCTGGGACCATTTACAGGTGAGACAAAACAAGATAATCTCCGTCTCCATCTCCATTGTGCCAAGCCAGCCCTATACCCACCAAAAGGTCTGCCAATGTACAAAATTGTTATAAGTTTGTAAGATATCCATTTCTTTCTCAGACAGCAAGTACTAGACGCCTTGCCCCTCCTGCAAGAACTAGATGGAGTAACTGTAAGAGCCCCAAGCAGCCAGAAGTCTGGCAGCGAAGAAGAAAAAGATGGCAGTGACAACGATGAGCCCAGCCTGCTGTCTGAAGATTCAGGTATAACATACTGTTCCAATGCTGTGATCCTAACTCCTTCATGCCTAAGACTTTTTCTGACACTTGATGCTTACAAGTTAAAATCCGTATTTTTTGCTAGAAAATTACTTAGAAACACCAAACAATATATATATATATATATATATATATATATATATATATATATATATATACATATATATATATATATATATATATATATATATATATATATATATATATATATATATATATATATATATATATATAGCCAAGTTTGGCTGTTTAGAATACTGTAATTTTTTTTTTTTTATTTGGCACCTTTTAAGTCTTCTGTAAACCGGAGGTGATGTCATGACATCGCTTCCTGGTTACTAGTCCTGAAACTTGATCAAAGCCGATTCAGTTATTCTGTGAAAAGAGGCAAAATCGGCAACCACGTCACTTCTGGTGAAAAAAGATGTCGCTGCCTTGGAGGTGGCCATTTTGTTGGTTATTAGCATGGGCGGACTAACAATGTTTACTCCATAGGTGTGCATTAGGGTGTGTACACCAAAGCTCCAACACATATGCATTTGACATATTTTCTGGCCTCTTCCCCGCTCTCCATCCTGAAACAATGGGAGAAAGGGGGAGCAAGGGAGTACATGGGGGACCCGGGCAACAGAAGGAAGAGGAACAGGGAAAGGAGGGGTGGCCTATATTAGTACCAATCCCTTATATTTTCCTCCTGTGGCAGCTGAATATTGACAAAGGGGAGAGGAGGAGAAGCCTACTTTCAGCTGCTGCAGGAGGAAAATACAGACCTGTTCAACTAAATTCTACCCCCGCCACCTCTCCTGTGCAGGTTCTGAGGACCGACAAGGAAGAATTGCGGTTTACCTGTCACCTGTCCACCATTGACAGGTTGCCAACCCCAGGATTAGGGTGTGCCCAGGCACACCCCTTGCGCACGCCTATGGTTTACTCATTATATCTTGTACCATAGTGTATAAGCTGCCAGCGTTTTGTCAAACAGCCAAGTCATTGAAATCTGCAAATAGTGCTGCTGGAGAGTCCCTGGAAGTGACATAATTGGAGATTGTGACGAGTTAGCTCTTTTGACAGAACACCAACTTCGTGTTCCTTAGGTTTTCTCAGAAACAGGGAGGATTAAATTACTCTCTTGAAAGGTCTGCAGAATCGTAATAATAACTGCCTTCAACGCGTTACATTTTAAAACTTGACACCCCAACATTTTTTATCAAACCCACTTGACTTTGTTTTCCCCCCATAGTTGTACCCCTTTTAAACACAAGTGAACTGATAATGCTGGTGCAACCATTCTTCCCTTTCTATTAGGCCATGGCTCTATTTTACATTTTTGTACCTAACCTTTTAGTTCTCAGTTTTCTATTCTGAACTCATATCTTTTAATCCTATTATATTGTTAATTTCTCATCTTTTCATAATTGCATAGACACAACCCTATAGAAATCATAGAATGGTTGCACAGCTGGTGTTATGAGGAATATGAGACATACGAATATGAGACATACAGTCGAAAATGGGTACAATGTTGAGCGAAAAATATTAAAGGCACACAGTATCGGATCAGACTTGAGTTTTAATGTCAGGTGGGTTAGATGGATGGGATGAGTGGGCCAAGTTTCAAAAAATAAAAAAACTAAGTTCACCTTTTGATTACTTTTTTTTTTTATTCCAGCCCCTCTATGTACCGTTATAGCATTATTGTACTTTTTTTGCGAAAACAAAACGGCTTTCAATTAATTCTACACTGGCTTACCTCACTCTCTTCATGGATGTTTAAACACACTGCTCGATTACTTCTGCCTTACTTCCTGGTCAGACTCTAGGTCATGACACAGGAAGGAGTTGACCAGCTAATCTCATTGGCACACACCCTGCATCATCTACCCTCAGTTGGTCAACTCCTTCCTATGTCATAACCTAAAGTCTGTCCAGGAAATAAGGCAGAAGTAATGGAGCAGTGTGTTTTAAACGGCTATAAGGAGAGTGAGATAAGCCTCTGTAGAATTAACCAGTTCCCAATCGGCTCACGCAGATATACTGTGGCACAATGGCTCTCATGGGCGAAACCCAGTACGGGTATGGCTTTCCCGTTAGAAGCCACCTGCTGCATGGCGGGGAACCTGATGTGCGTGACTGGCAGGCGCGATCACCGCCGGCCACGTGCACAAGAGCCAGCATGTGGATTTGTATGTGTGTAAACACACAAATCCCTGTTTTGTCAGGGGAGAGGAGACCTACTAAGTAGGAACAACGATATGTTTCCTCCCCTAGTCAGTCCTATCCCCATACAGTTAGAACACACTGAGGGAGCACCTATTCAACCCCCCTTTCCTACCAGTGACATTTGCACAGTAATCGGTGCATTTTTATAGCACAGAACGCTGTATAAATGTCAATGGTCCCAAAAATGTGTCAGAAGTGTCCGATCTGTCTGTTGCAGTACCGCTACAAATCGTAGGTCACCGCCATTACTAGTAAAAAAATTATAATAAAAATGCCATAGTTTGTAGTTGCTATAACTTTTTTGCACAAACCAATCAATATACTCTTATTGTTTTTTTTTACCAAAAATATGTAGAAGAAAACATATTGGCCTAAACTGATGAAGACATTTTTTTTTTTCTTTTAGATTTGGGGATATTTATTATAGCAAAAAGTAAAAAATATTGTTGTTGTTTTTTTGGCGCAAAAAATAAAAACCGTAGAGGTGATCAAATACCACCAAAAGAAAGCTCTATTTGTGGGGAAAAAATTATGCACATTTAGTTTTGGGTACAACATTGCATGACTGTGCAATTGTCAGTTAAAGCAACGCAGTGCAAAATTGTAAAAAGTGCTCTGGTCGGGAAGAGGGTAAAAATCTTCCGGGGCTGAATTGATTAATAGAAAGCTGTTTTATTTTTGCAAAATAAATACATTGATATCACATAAGCAAGATAAATGTAAGAGCTGACAAATAATCAGCATATAGTATTAAATGCAAAGAGAATAGTGAGTCCAAATATAAATATATATATACTCAAATAATGAATAGTGAGTCCAAAATATATAATACTCATAAGGCGAATGTGCAAAAATATATAAAGAATATTGTGCAAAAAAAAAAAAAAAAAAAAAAAAAAACGGAATGGAAGTTCAATCCCAATAGTAAACACAAATCAGCTGTCAGGGCAGATATTCTGAATGCACTGGATGAAGGTGAGCACCAGCTCTATGGTGTGAGTGCACGGCCGTGCGATAGAAGATAAACCAGATCCCTGGCTGAGCTCCCGGGACTCTTACCTCTCAGCCCTCCTAAATGGGCATTGATGTACAGGTCACTCGCAGCCTTCTATGGATGGTCCCTGATGTTTCCTCTCTTGATCTGATGGATCCTTCCTTAGTTGGGACAGATGCTCCTCGAAACCAGATGGATGATGTGGGTTATAAGAGAGAGAGAGAGGGGACTCCCATAGTGAGGTAACGTTTGGTGCAGGTAAAATATGTTTATTGAGGAAAAACCTGCACTTACATTAAAAGAAAAATAAAAGTGCAACGAGGAAACAAACAAGCGGCGTTTGAATCGCCAGCTTACGTCACTCCGGGTGTACGTCCTCCAATTCCTACGCGTTACGACACCACGTGTCTTCGTCTGGGGAATCTGATTGGTAATGTGGCTATTGTTTATATAACCGAAAAACAGGAAGTCTCATCGCGGCCATTTTCTTGTAGACCGTGATCTAATGGACATCAGACATACTAGAGGGAGCATAAACCACTCTAGAGCTCGGCAATAGAAAACGTGTGTAGAGGATACCGAGCACTATATTTAAAACGGGCAAACGTACGGTTCCTGGTATAAAGGCCAGCTAAATTATACATAGTAAAAACTATTAATGGAGACGTTTATAAAATAAAAATAGTGAACCGTAAAGTCATATGACCAGCATAATGTAATTGAGACTAGCACCAGAGCATGGACATCATCAATGACAATCCACTAGGTGTCGCTCATGAGCTAAAGTCTATGGCTTGTATTGTAACCTTTACATGGTAATAACTGGGTTTTACAATGATAAAATTAATATATGTAAAATGATATATATTAAAAATTCTTTAAAGCATAATAAAACTTAACATGTGTAAAAAACCTAGTAGTATCTATATCTATAGCCACAGGGGGCTCCCATATAAATTATTAATATGGAATAAATATAATACTGATATTTAAATATGTTAAAAAATTTAAAATTAAAAGTAGAGGGTGTATATAAATAATACATATATATGGTGGTCGTACACTCGGTTTGTCGCATTACAACCACAGAATATATATACATACACACAGATAATAGGCAATTTAATAAAAAATATGGTCAATGGGTGTTGGTGGACCTATATATAACTAGTCTAAAAATGTGGAGAACTAAAAATTGCTGAGGAAGCAGTTGAGGTCAAACTCAACGTTCATTCCTCCTGGTGTCAGGGTGCGCATCTTATGAATCCACTGGGATTCTTTTTGACTTATCGTGCGCACCTTGTGGCTTCCTCTCCAAGAGGGGTTAAATTTGTCAATGCCCCAGAATTGCAATTGTGAGGGATCCCGATTGTGTATCTGATCAAAGTGTCTAGAGACACTATGTTTCGGGAAGCCATTTATTATGTTCTCCACATGCTCACTAATTCGAACCTTCAAGGCCCTTTTTGTTCTCCCAACATATTGTAAATTACAGCTACATTGTAGCACATATACCACTGCTTCGGTGTGACATCCAATAAAGTCTCTAATCACATGGGTTTCTCCTGTGTTTGTTGCCACAAACTCGGTACGTTTCTTTTGAAACTTTTGCGATTTTCGACATGCATTGCAATTTTTGCATGGATAGAAGCCTTTTCCCGAAAAGAATGAGTATCCCGGCTTTGATGGTGGTTCTACTACTGATTTTACAATCAAGTTCCTTAGAGTAGGTGCTCGTTTATATACTATCCTTGGTTTTTCAGGAAGTAATTTCCCTAAATCTTTATCTCCTTTTAAAATGTGCCAGTGTCTTCCAATTAATTTGGCCACATCTTTATATTGGGAGTTGTAATCAAGGATAAGTACTGGTGCTGTTTGTTGTTGGCACTTTTTTAGTTTGTCCTGTAGCATCTCTTTTCTATCCAGTTTTTTGACCGTGTCTATTTGGCCTTTAATCCATGACTCTTCATATCCTTTTTCTTTGAACCTCAAACCAATCATGTCTGCTTGTAATGAGTAGTCACTCTCATATGTACAATTTCTTCTTAATCTAACTAGTTGCCCCTTAGGGATGTTAAAAAGCCAAGGTTTAAAATGACAACTGTCAGTTGAGAGATAACTATTCATATCTACGTTTTTAAAATGTGTTTTAGTAACAATCTTGTCTTTCTCAATACTAATATTCAGGTCTAGGAAGTCTACAGATTTATCATCGATTTTCCACACCAGGGAAATATTTTTATCATTTCTATTGAGTGTTTCAAGGAAGTTGTCCAAGCTCTCTCTATTCCCACTCCACAAGATAATGATGTCATCTATATATCTTTTGTAGAGGGATAACTCAGTAGGAGTATTCTCGTATATAGCTGACTCTTCCCATAATGCCATGAAGGCATTTGCCACACTAGGTGCGAATTTCGCTCCCATGGCAATACCAATTGCCTGATGGTAAAAGTTCTGGTCATACCAGAAGTAATTACACTTAAGGCACAAATCAAGGCATTTAATGAGAAACTTCCTTTGTGGACATATGAGGTTACTAAATTTACGTAAAAGCCATTTAACGGCGAAGCAGGCGTCATGGTGTTGTACAATAGTGTACAGTGATGTAACATCTGCCGTGGCGATCAACGTTCTTCCTTCGCTCACGGGTACTGTATCTAATAACTGTAGTATATGTTTCGTGTCCTTGAGGTGAGCTGGTGTAGCTTGGACTGCAGGCTGGATAAAATAATCTATATACTGTCCCATCCTCGCAGTCAGGGAATCTATCCCGTTTACAATAGGCCTTCCTGGTGGGTTTTCTCGGGATTTATGGATCTTGGGGACAGTATATATAACAGGTGTTCTACAGGTTTCTGGCATTAAATATTTAGATTCTTTTTTATTCAGGATATCTTTTTTCTTTCCTAAATCGATAAGTAATGCCAGTTCTTTCTTATACTTTCTGATCGGATTTCCCAGAAGTTTAGTATAAGTGGTGCCATCTTGTAATTGTCTACTCAGTTCGTTTTGGTACTGTTCTTTCGATTGTATCACAACTGCTCCTCCCTTATCTGCAGGGCGGATAACGATGTCAGTTCTTTCTTTAAGTAGTTTAATACCTTTCTTTATATGGATGGGGTCGCTCCTATTTTTTAGTTTCAGAGACTCCAGGTCTTGTAAAACCATTTTGCTAAAAACGTCAATATGTTGGTTCTTAGAGATTTGGGGGTTGTAAACCGAGTTATTTCTCAGGGTACTGTGTACTGGTATATTCCCATTACTTGCTGTAATTGGGCGCGATGTGAAAGGGTTATTTAAGATGGCCTTTTTAATAGTGAGTTTCCTCACATATTTCCGTATTCCAATGTATGTGTCGAATTTATTGAGGTTCTTGGTGGGTGCATGTTTCAATCCTTTATCTAAGACCGCCAATTCTTCTGCCGTCACAGATTTCCCACTCAAATTTACCACGTTTCCACCGATCTTTCTCTTTTTCGCTTGGAATCCCTTTCCCGCTCGATGGCCTCTCTTTGTTCGGGATTTAGCCTGTCTTCCTGAGTTTTCCTTAGTGGCGAACGGTAGTGTTCTAATTGCCGTCGTGGGGAGGGGTCTCTCCTCTCCCTGTCTAAAAAAGCCCTTTGTGTACTATGATCGTAATAACTCAAAGGTTGGCGCTGATCATAGTAGGGATCCTGATAATTTCGTAGGGGCTCAAATCTATTTTGTGTGTATATAGGGGCTCTATCAGCCCCCCCGCGATATTCATATTGTTGTGGTGGCGGCCCTCTATACTCCCTCTGGTGGACTTGATAGTTTTGTCCATTTGATCCATTATTGGAGGGTTTTTTAAAAGGTTTTTTAAAAGGTTTTTTCCCCGTTTTCTTGGGGGTACGCTGTCCCTGATTAGTGTTCTGTGGTTGTTCATAGTACGGTCTAGCATATTGTGTTGGTTCCTGATATGGTCTACTGGTTTCAGGATAATATGTTCTCTCATCTAGTCTCGATTCAACACGGTTAATCATAGGTGTGGGGTCTAAAATTCTGACCTCTCTCTCCGGTGTTGAATAGGTCGAAGTAGGTTGTGTTGCTTCGACCTTTTGTTGCCATTTAAAGACTAGGTCTGACTTATAATCGCCAACATCGCGTTGATACTTTTTCATTTTTCGTTGTTGCACTTCCAGATCTTTACTGTTAAGATCTTTGTTTAATTGTGTTGTGAGTTTCTTAAAGTCCTCAGATTCTTTGTGTGGATCTAGTTTCAATTTCAATTCTTCTATCTGTTTCTCTATGGTGCGTGCCTTACGTTGTTTCCGTTTCAGCAGAAATTTGAGGCCCTCAACGCTTTTGGTGTTAAAAAATTCGAACCATTCATCCATAGACTCTTTGTCGGTCAAGCCGTCATTAGGGGGAAGTTCCCACCGTAATCTACGGGGGGCAATATTTTCCCTAATGTATCTGTCAAAGGTGTTAATATCCCACCAGAGACTCACTTTTTTCTCCATGTGGTGACCTAGCTTTCTGACTAAGCTCTCAAGGTCCGTATTACGTGTTTTATTGAGTGGGTTAAAGACATCATCAAGGTTCACATTTCTATTTTCCATAAATGAAAAAACATCCATAATGGCAGTAAAAGTAAATATGTAAATAAACAGTGGATAAAGTGACAAGTGCTTTTGCGCTAAAATGGATCCTAAATGAGTGAATCCACCAAAAATATATAGTGCAGCAAAACCTAATTATGTTTACATGACATAAAACAGGAATATAAATAAATGGTGATTCTGCGCAACATATCACACTAATGGAACAGTGATATCACATAAGCAAGATAAATGTAAGAGCTGACAAATAATCAGCATATAGTATTAAATGCAAAGAGAATAGTGAGTCCAAATATAAATATATATATACTCAAATAATGAATAGTGAGTCCAAAATATATAATACTCATAAGGCGAATGTGCAAAAATATATAAAGAATATTGTGCAAAAAAAAAAAAAAAAAAAAACAAAAAAAAACGGAATGGAAGTTCAATCCCAATAGTAAACACAAATCAGCTGTCAGGGCAGATATTCTGAATGCACTGGATGAAGGTGAGCACCAGCTCTATGGTGTGAGTGCACGGCCGTGCGATAGAAGATAAACCAGATCCCTGGCTGAGCTCCCGGGACTCTTACCTCTCAGCCCTCCTAAATGGGCATTGATGTACAGGTCACTCGCAGCCTTCTATGGATGGTCCCTGATGTTTCCTCTCTTGATCTGATGGATCCTTCCTTAGTTGGGACAGATGCTCCTCGAAACCAGATGGATGATGTGGGTTATAAGAGAGAGAGAGAGGGGACTCCCATAGTGAGGTAACGTTTGGTGCAGGTAAAATATGTTTATTGAGGAAAAACCTGCACTTACATTAAAAGAAAAATAAAAGTGCAACGAGGAAACAAACAAGCGGCGTTTGAATCGCCAGCTTACGTCACTCCGGGTGTACGTCCTCCAATTCCTACGCGTTACGACACCACGTGTCTTCGTCTGGGGAATCTGATTGGTAATGTGGCTATTGTTTATATAACCGAAAAACAGGAAGTCTCATCGCGGCCATTTTCTTGTAGACCGTGATCTAATGGACATCAGACATACTAGAGGGAGCATAAACCACTCTAGAGCTCGGCAATAGAAAACGTGTGTAGAGGATACCGAGCACTATATTTAAAACGGGCAAACGTACGGTTCCTGGTATAAAGGCCAGCTAAATTATACATAGTAAAAACTATTAATGGAGACGTTTATAAAATAAAAATAGTGAACCGTAAAGTCATATGACCAGCATAATGTAATTGAGACTAGCACCAGAGCATGGACATCATCAATGACAATCCACTAGGTGTCGCTCATGAGCTAAAGTCTATGGCTTGTATTGTAACCTTTACATGGTAATAACTGGGTTTTACAATGATAAAATTAATATATGTAAAATGATATATATTAAAAATTCTTTAAAGCATAATAAAACTTAACATGTGTAAAAAACCTAGTAGTATCTATATCTATAGCCACAGGGGGCTCCCATATAAATTATTAATATGGAATAAATATAATACTGATATTTAAATATGTTAAAAAATTTAAAATTAAAAGTAGAGGGTGTATATAAATAATACATATATATGGTGGTCGTACACTCGGTTTGTCGCATTACAACCACAGAATATATATACATACACACAGATAATAGGCAATTTAATAAAAAATATGGTCAATGGGTGTTGGTGGACCTATATATAACTAGTCTAAAAATGTGGAGAACTAAAAATTGCTGAGGAAGCAGTTGAGGTCAAACTCAACGTTCATTCCTCCTGGTGTCAGGGTGCGCATCTTATGAATCCACTGGGATTCTTTTTGACTTATCGTGCGCACCTTGTGGCTTCCTCTCCAAGAGGGGTTAAATTTGTCAATGCCCCAGAATTGCAATTGTGAGGGATCCCGATTGTGTATCTGATCAAAGTGTCTAGAGACACTATGTTTCGGGAAGCCATTTATTATGTTCTCCACATGCTCACTAATTCGAACCTTCAAGGCCCTTTTTGTTCTCCCAACATATTGTAAATTACAGCTACATTGTAGCACATATACCACTGCTTCGGTGTGACATCCAATAAAGTCTCTAATCACATGGGTTTCTCCTGTGTTTGTTGCCACAAACTCGGTACGTTTCTTTTGAAACTTTTGCGATTTTCGACATGCATTGCAATTTTTGCATGGATAGAAGCCTTTTCCCGAAAAGAATGAGTATCCCGGCTTTGATGGTGGTTCTACTACTGATTTTACAATCAAGTTCCTTAGAGTAGGTGCTCGTTTATATACTATCCTTGGTTTTTCAGGAAGTAATTTCCCTAAATCTTTATCTCCTTTTAAAATGTGCCAGTGTCTTCCAATTAATTTGGCCACATCTTTATATTGGGAGTTGTAATCAAGGATAAGTACTGGTGCTGTTTGTTGTTGGCACTTTTTTAGTTTGTCCTGTAGCATCTCTTTTCTATCCAGTTTTTTGACCGTGTCTATTTGGCCTTTAATCCATGACTCTTCATATCCTTTTTCTTTGAACCTCAAACCAATCATGTCTGCTTGTAATGAGTAGTCACTCTCATATGTACAATTTCTTCTTAATCTAACTAGTTGCCCCTTAGGGATGTTAAAAAGCCAAGGTTTAAAATGACAACTGTCAGTTGAGAGATAACTATTCATATCTACGTTTTTAAAATGTGTTTTAGTAACACATTAGTTACTTAGTAACAATCTTGTCTTTCTCAATACTAATATTCAGGTCTAGGAAGTCTACAGATTTAAGGAAGGAAGAACGTTGATCGCCACGGCAGATGTTACATCACTGTACACTATTGTACACTATTGTACAACACCATGACGCCTGCTTCGCCGTTAAATGGCTTTTACGTAAATTTAGTAACCTCATATGTCCACAAAGGAAGTTTCTCATTAAATGCCTTGATTTGTGCCTTAAGTGTAATTACTTCTGGTATGACCAGAACTTTTACCATCAGGCAATTGGTATTGCCATGGGAGCGAAATTCGCACCTAGTGTGGCAAATGCCTTCATGGCATTATGGGAAGAGTCAGCTATATACGAGAATACTCCTACTGAGTTATCCCTCTACAAAAGATATATAGATGACATCATTATCTTGTGGAGTGGGAATAGAGAGAGCTTGGACAACTTCCTTGAAACACTCAATAGAAATGATAAAAATATTTCCCTGGTGTGGAAAATCGATGATAAATCTGTAGACTTCCTAGACCTGAATATTAGTATTGAGAAAGACAAGATTGTTACTAAAACACATTTTAAAAACGTAGATATGAATAGTTATCTCTCAACTGACAGTTGTCATTTTAAACCTTGGCTTTTTAACATCCCTAAGGGGCAACTAGTTAGATTAAGAAGAAATTGTACATATGAGAGTGACTACTCATTACAAGCAGACATGATTGGTTTGAGGTTCAAAGAAAAAGGATATGAAGAGTCATGGATTAAAGGCCAAATAGACACGGTCAAAAAACTGGATAGAAAAGAGATGCTACAGGACAAACTAAAAAAGTGCCAACAACAAACAGCACCAGTACTTATCCTTGATTACAACTCCCAATATAAAGATGTGGCCAAATTAATTGGAAGACACTGGCACATTTTAAAAGGAGATAAAGATTTAGGGAAATTACTTCCTGAAAAACCAAGGATAGTATATAAACGAGCACCTACTCTAAGGAACTTGATTGTAAAATCAGTAGTAGAACCACCATCAAAGCCGGGATACTCATTCTTTTCGGGAAAAGGCTTCTATCCATGCAAAAATTGCAATGCATGTCGAAAATCGCAAAAGTTTCAAAAGAAACGTACCGAGTTTGTGGCAACAAACACAGGAGAAACCCATGTGATTAGAGACTTTATTGGATGTCACACCGAAGCAGTGGTATATGTGCTACAATGTAGCTGTAATTTACAATATGTTGGGAGAACAAAAAGGGCCTTGAAGGTTCGAATTAGTGAGCATGTGGAGAACATAATAAATGGCTTCCCGAAACATAGTGTCTCTAGACACTTTGATCAGATACACAATCGGGATCCCTCACAATTGCAATTCTGGGGCATTGACAAATTTAACCCCTCTTGGAGAGGAAGCCACAAGGTGCGCACGATAAGTCAAAAAGAATCCCAGTGGATTCATAAGATGCGCACCCTGACACCAGGAGGAATGAACGTTGAGTTTGACCTCAACTGCTTCCTCAGCAATTTTTAGTTCTCCACATTTTTAGACTAGTTATATATAGGTCCACCAACACCCATTGACCATATTTTTTATTAAATTGCCTATTATCTGTGTGTATGTATATATATTCTGTGGTTGTAATGCGACAAACCGAGTGTACGACCACCATATATATGTATTATTTATATACACCCTCTACTTTTAATTTTAAATTTTTTAACATATTTAAATATCAGTATTATATTTATTCCATATTAATAATTTATATGGGAGCCCCCTGTGGCTATAGATATAGATACTACTAGGTTTTTTACACATGTTAAGTTTTATTATGCTTTAAAGAATTTTTAATATATATCATTTTACATATATTAATTTTATCATTGTAAAACCCAGTTATTACCATGTAAAGGTTACAATACAAGCCATAGACTTTAGCTCATGAGCGACACCTAGTGGATTGTCATTGATGATGTCCATGCTCTGGTGCTAGTCTCAATTACATTATGCTGGTCATATGACTTTACGGTTCACTATTTTTATTTTATAAACGTCTCCATTAATAGTTTTTACTATGTATAATTTAGCTGGCCTTTATACCAGGAACCGTACGTTTGCCCGTTTTAAATATAGTGCTCGGTATCCTCTACACACGTTTTCTATTGCCGAGCTCTAGAGTGGTTTATGCTCCCTCTAGTATGTCTGATGTCCATTAGATCACGGTCTACAAGAAAATGGCCGCGATGAGACTTCCTGTTTTTCGGTTATATAAACAATAGCCACATTACCAATCAGATTCCCCAGACGAAGACACGTGGTGTCGTAACGCGTAGGAATTGGAGGACGTACACCCGGAGTGACGTAAGCTGGCGATTCAAACGCCGCTTGTTTGTTTCCTCGTTGCACTTTTATTTTTCTTTTAATGTAAGTGCAGGTTTTTCCTCAATAAACATATTTTACCTGCACCAAACGTTACCTCACTATGGGAGTCCCCTCTCTCTCTCTCTTATAACCCACATCATCCATCTGGTTTCGAGGAGCATCTGTCCCAACTAAGGAAGGATCCATCAGATCAAGAGAGGAAACATCAGGGACCATCCATAGAAGGCTGCGAGTGACCTGTACATCAATGCCCATTTAGGAGGGCTGAGAGGTAAGAGTCCCGGGAGCTCAGCCAGGGATCTGGTTTATCTTCTATCGCACGGCCGTGCACTCACACCATAGAGCTGGTGCTCACCTTCATCCAGTGCATTCAGAATATCTGCCCTGACAGCTGATTTGTGTTTACTATTGGGATTGAACTTCCATTCCGTTTTTTTTTTTTTTTTTTTTTTTTTTTTTTGCACAATATTCTTTATATATTTTTGCACATTCGCCTTATGAGTATTATATATTTTGGACTCACTATTCATTATTTGAGTATATATATATTTATATTTGGACTCACTATTCTCTTTGCATTTAATACTATATGCTGATTATTTGTCAGCTCTTACATTTATCTTGCTTATGTGATATCACTGTTCCATTAGTGTGATATGTTGCGCAGAATCACCATTTATTTATATTCCTGTTTTATGTCATGTAAACATAATTAGGTTTTGCTGCACTATATATTTTTGGTGGATTCACTCATTTAGGATCCATTTTAGCGCAAAAGCACTTGTCACTTTATCCAAAATAAATACATTAATGCTATATTGGTACATAGGGGAGCTGGAATTTAGAAAAAAAAAAGGTGAACTTAGCCTTTAGCCCTGGTTCACATTGATGCTACTTTGAAATCGCACTACTTCACTTGAAGTAGTGCGATTTCAAAGTAGCAAGGTCAGCACGATTTCAGCTGCTACTTGATAGACATCTGTGTGGCTTCATGCACAGATGTCTATGGAAATCGCATCTGAAATCGGCAAAAGTAGTGCAGGAACTACTTTTGAAAATCAGTGCGGCACCACAAAATCGGTGTAGCACCAATTGGAACAGTGCCTTTGCCTCCAATAGGCTGCGATTTGTCATGCGATTTGATCTCTCAAATCGCATGACAAATCGCTCCAATGTGAAGGCCTGTCCATTAGGGGCGCTGCCCCCTAATCCATGCCTCTGACCCCTAATCTCCATGCAGGACACTGGACTCATGGATTGTTTGTTTAAGCACGTGATTACAGCCAGAGGCTCTAATTGTCTTCAAAAAATCGTGGGCTCGGGGCACAGTGCCACTTGTGTAACATCGGGCAAAATAGTATTTGCTAATGTCTTCCTGCTTTTCCTCCCGGACAATCAGGAAGCGGCTCCTGAGACCCAATTGGTCGGGAGTCTTTTCAGGACCCGGGTTCTCAGGATCCGCCTTCTGTTCGGACGGGAGGAGAAGCATCGGCCCTGGCAGAAGCAGTCTCACCTAGAGCCCTACCCTGGATTGATTCAGCAGTGCACCACCACCTCATCCTCCTCCCCGCACCTCTTGCTGTATAAAGTAAGGAGGACATGGATCACGTGGGGGGGGGTGGTGGTATTTACGTGGATCGCTGCCTATCGAGCTCCGGTGGGGTGGTTTAGTGTAGTGCGAGTGGATCGCCGGATCACCGCTGTGTGAGTGAGGGGGCCAGGTCTGTTTGCAACACCCCCCAAAATTTTTACTACTAGCTTCAAATATATCCAAATCTATAGGAAAATAGCACTTAGGCTCCTTCCCGAAAGAAGACATAGCAGTCGTGGTGGGAACAATTATCAACTCCAGACTCGACTATGCAAATGCCCTTTACCTCGGACTCCCAAAATACCAAATCACTCGTCTGCAAGTCGTTCAAAATACGTCCGCTCGACTCGTGACTGGGAAAAAAACATGGGAATCAATCTCACCTTCACTGAGATCCCTTCATTGGTTGCCAGTAAAAGACAGAATTACCTTTAAGGCTCTCTGTCTGACGTATAAGTGTGTTCAACAAATTGCCCCCCAATATCTATGCGAAAAATTAAAATGTCACAACACCAATCGCGTTCTCCGATCCACCGACCAAAATCTACTTCAGATACCCAAAGCCAGATACAAGTCCAAAGGAGAACGAAGATTTGCAGTCCAAGGACCTAGACTATGGACCGCTTTACCAACCAGCATCCGAAGGGAGGTGAATCACCTGGCCCTCAGAAAAAACGTAAAACCCATCTTTTCTGAAGGCAAATGTAGAGTAGGTGAATTGGATACTAAGCGCCCAGAGGCGATTCAGTTCGCATGTGTTGCGCTATATAAGTTTCTCACTCACTTGCTCACTCACTAATGGATATTTCCACTTTTAACCCATTAATTCTCTTCCCAGACAGTCTCTCATCTCTGACTCAGGACATGCTGCAAAGGTCTCATCAGAGGAGGCAGAGGGCACTAAGAGAACACGAGGATCGTCTGGCAGAACTGAATGAGAACAGAGATGGCCAATCCTTTTTTTCACACCAGCAGTTGTGCAGTGCTGAGCTGCCTGGAACCTCTCATCTTAATATAGACTCACAGGACAAAACCTCTTTGCAAACCAAAAACACCGGTAAACCTAACAAGGACCATCGGGATGTCTCTCTACTTGAAAAGAATACCAAAGATCTCCCTAAGGTTGGCAAAGTTGTATCTAAGAAACAGACAGCCGCTTCTGCTAGTACTGAAAAAAGAACTAACCTAATTAAAACGGCACCAGCATCTAACACACAAACAACATTTGAGAAAACGAGTAGGCGTTCTGCAGAAATAACACGAGGTACAACCTCTTGTAACCTGAAAGAAAGGCAGACTACGCAGAAAATAACACGGCACACCTCAGAGAAGACAACAGCTCCCGGTAGATCAGCCATGAGCGCTCCAAATCAGAAACGGGCAGTCTCTTCAAAGAGGTTGTAGACTGGTTGGTCTCTGTAGAGACTGAAGTTTTTTTTCTCAAAGTAAATATCTGCATGCTATGAGAAATAAACACCATGCTTTCCAGAACAGGTTGTATTTGGTGATTACTGTATCAACAAGTTTATTGAAAACATTTATTATGGCTGCCATTAATTTGAAGAATGGTGGTAGGTGGTGCAGTAACGCACTTGCAGCAGGCATGGATTGTAAACTGTTAGTGGTTGAACTCTTTGTATACTGCCAGCTCTTTCTCCACACTGAGACGAAATAGGTCAGATAATTCCGGAAGATCCGGGTTCCTGGTTTCATCCAGCAAGTTATTGACCACCAATAAATTCTCTTTCTCCATTTCTCTTTGTTTCTTCTGTAGTGTCTCTAGCGCCTCCTGTCCACATAAATAAGGCTTATATTAGAACAAATGATGAAAGTCTTTATAATAACCGGCACGACACAAACCCTGCATAAATGTACCGCCCCAGATCTGCATCTCTATAGCTCGATGTGAACGCCAAGGGTGCCTACAGATGCTCCTCGTTTAACGACTTACCTGTTTAACGACCACTTGGACTTATGACCTGCTCTCTCCACCCGAACGACACGCTGTACATCATTGCATTGCACAGTACATAATTTTAGTTTGTGTTCTGTACTTATGCAAATTAAAACAACGTTATTAACCACTTGAGTCCAGAGCCTCTTTCTGAGATTTGGTGTTTACAAGTTAACCACTTAAGCCCTGGACCTTTTAGCCAGCTAAATGCCCAGGCCAGATTTTGCGATTCGGCACTGCGTCGCTTTAACAGACAATTGCGCGGTCGTGCAACATGGCTCCCAAACAAAATTGGCGTCCTTTTTTCCCACAAATAGAGCTTTCTTTTGGTGGTATTTGATCACCTCTGCGGTTTTTATTTTTTGCGCTATAAACAAAAATAGAGCGACAATTTTGAAAAAAATTCAATATTTTTTACTTTTTTCTATAATAAATATCCCCCAAAAACATATATAAACATTTTTTTTCCTCAGTTTAGGCCGATACGTATTCTTCTACCTATTTTTAGTAGAAAAATCGCAATAAGCATTTATTGTTTGGTTTGCGCAAAATTTATAGTGTTTACAAAATAGGGGATAGTTTTATTGCATTTTTATTATATATATTTTTTTTATTACTACTAATGGCGGCGATCAGCGATTTTTGTGACTGCGACATTATGGCGGACACTTCGGACAATTTTGATACATTTTTGGGACCATTGACATTTTCACAGCAAAAAATGCATTTAAATTGCATTGTTTATTGTGAAAATGACAGTTGCAGTTTGGGAGTTAACCACAGGGGGCGCTGAAGGAGTTATGTTTCACCTAGTGTGTGTTTACAACTGTAGGGGGGTGTGGCTGTAGGTCTGACGTCATCAATTGTGTCTCCCTATAAAAGGGATGACACGATCGATGCAGCTGCCACAGTGAAGCACGGGGAAGCCGTGTTTACATACGGCCTCTTCCCGTTCTTTAGCTCCGGGGAGCGATCGTGAGGGGGCGGCTAGAAACGAATAGCCGCGCCTTCATCCCGGATCGCTCCCAGAGGCTTACCGACCACCGGATGTACCGGGGGGGGGTCCCGATCTGACCCCCGACCCACGTCTAGGCAGCGACGTGCGGGCACGTCGTTCTGCCTGTCCGTGCCATTTTGCAGACGTATATGTACATGCGGAGGTCGTTAAGCGGTTAAAAACTGTTTTTTTTTTTTTTGCTAGAAAATTACTTAGAACCCCCGAACATTATATATTTTTTAACACCCTAGAGAATAAAATGGTGGTCTTTGCAATACTTCTTTGCACAGCAGTCTTAAAAGCGCACTTTTTTTTTTAAATAAATAATTTTTTTAATTAAAAAATAAGACAGTAAAGTTAGCCCAATCTTTTTTATATTGTGAAAGATAATGTTACGCCGAGAAAAATTAATACCCCAAAAAATTCTACAGGTTGCTTGTTTTGCGTTACAGAGGAGGTCTAGGGCTAGAATTATTGCTCTCGCTCTAACGATCGCGGCGATACCTCACATGTTTGGTTTGAAATCCATTTTTATATGTGGGCGCTACTCATGTATGCGCTTTAAACAAACAAAAAAGTTTTTTTTTCTTATTTATTTTACTTAATTTTTACACTGTTTAACCACTTCCGTACTGGCCCATAGTCATATGACGTCCACAGAGGGGATCTCCCATCCCAGGTAGACGTCATATGACGTCCTGGGCTTTGTGAGGGTATATCTGAATGTTGCCTGCAGCTAGAGGCATCATTCAGATATCATTGTTTGCCGTCGGCGATTCTGCGCACCATAAGAACGATCATAGCGGCGCTTGATCGTTCTTATAGGCGGCGGGAGGGGACATCCTCCCGCCGCCATCCGGTGCTTCTCCGGGCTCTCCCATGCCATCGGGGGGCCGGAGAAAGAATCGTCCAGCGCTGGATGGGAAGCATAGAGATGACTGGTGAACAGATGGTCACCAGTCATCTCTATGACCGTCGGAGGCCCGGGCGCGATGTGATGACTTCACTCCCGGGAACCCGGAAGTAAACAAAGCCGCGATTGCGGCTAGTAAGCATGAGATTGTGAATTTTTTTTCACGATCTTATGCTTTCCAGCCTGGAGGAGAGATGCAGGGTCTTAATGACCCCACATCTCTCCATAAATAGGACCTGTGGACCTATGGTATTATTATAATTTTTTGTTTTCATTTTTATTGTTATTTTCTGCTTTACGACTGTACAATCAGATTGTATAATAGAGGTTACATTTATACACATACCAGTTTCAAGAGTTTTTTTTTTTCTCTATCTTTTTATTAGGCTTACATCTCATCCATAATGTATAATTTTAATAATAGTGATTATTATTATTATTAGTGTTATTATCATCATCATCATCATCATGTTTTCCTCTTTCAGCACCCATATTATTCTCTTGACATAATAATCTTCTTATATTCTTTCTAGCCCTGCTGAAGGGGGCATGTAGATTCCCAAAACGCATTGACCATATCCTGATCTGTACCCCTGACCTTTAAAGGAATAAAGTTGTACCTGGACCTCTTAGCAGTGTTGTGGCGCTTTAATTTAAACCCTTCTTATATTATACAGATTTTAGCCTCATACTAGATTTAAGGCGGTAAAACAAATGTTTAGCTTCAGTGTAAAGCCTCATACACACGATCGAATTTTTCGGCGGACAAAGCGTAGGACTTTTGTCAGAGGGCGTTGGACGTGAACTTGTATTGCATACAAACGGCAAAGAATTGACGGCCAACAAACACAAAACTATGTGGGTTTTTCAGGTCTTTATCGACACCCTTTGGGTAACTTCTGCTAATGTTGTTTAATGTGAGCATTGCTTCTGAGCATGCGTGTTTGTACTTTTTTTCCGACGGACTTCTGTACACACGATCGGATAATCCGACAACACACACTTGTCTGAAAATTTTAAAGCATGCTATTCCACATTTGTTGGTGGAAATTCCAACAACAATTATCCGATATAGCATACAAACGATCGGATTTTCTGACAACAGCCTGTCATCACACAATTTCCGTTGGATAATCCGATCGTGTGTACGGGCCTTAAGTAATATGTTTGTCTTGCAATTAGTAGGCTGCTGGGGAGTATGAAAACGCTGCCTGTAATAAAGGCTTGTCAGAGAGTTATTCTTTATATTATATTTTCTTTAAGCCCAGTTCACACTGGGCTGCGGGAGTGAAGCCGTGCGGGTTCAGCTGAACTCGCACGATTTCACTCCCGCTGGCAGTCCCAGGTTTCTGCACAGATGTCAATGTAAATCGCAGGCCGAAATCGCAAAAAGTAGTACAGATGCGGCGTCGCACCGATTAGGACGGTGCCATTGACAGCAATTTGCTGCAAATACCGCCGCTTTGACATTCTATTTGACATGTCAAATTGCATGTCAAAACGCACCAGTGTGAAACAGACCTAAAAGCTTAATTTTCCTCTACATGGAGGAATTCCATGGAGTCCTAGATCATTCTTTTTTCCCCCAGATAGCTTGCTCCCGCACTTTATGACTTTTAATATTTAAAGTTTGCCCTAACATACTGTACATCTAGTTTTTGGGGTCAGATAGGGCTTTCATTTGGATGCATATACATTTTTTCCCCCTAGGTTTTGGCAAAAAAAAAAATGGAAGAAATTAGGAAAAACATTTCCTGGTAATTTCTCTAAACACCACTTATCTATAATTTGCACATCCTCAGATACTTGCCCTAAAATATAATCGACAGACTTTTGATCAAAAGTATAAAATAAATGAGATTTATATGCAACATAATAAGTCAGGTTGAAAAAGTCCATCTAGTTAATGTTATAGAATGGTAACGTTCAAAGTTTTAATTCAGGAGAGCTTGTTTTCTGCTTTTTTGATGCCACTTTATGACGCATTTAGAAAAAAAGAATTAGGTACATTTTTAGAGTAATATTAAAGTGGAACTTTAGTCTAAAAAGTAAGTCCTGCTAGATTACTTCAGACTGGCCCGTGTTGTAAGTATATCTATGTAAAACATTAAAATTAAGTGTCTACGCTGTTTAAAATCCAGTAATACACTATGCTCAATACACATGCTCAATTGCTCTCCATTCTTAAGCCTCGTACACACGATCAGATTTTCCACCAAAAATTGTGTGATGACAGACTGTTGGCCTAAAATTAGACAATTGTTGTCAGACTTTCCGCCGACAAATGTTAGATGGCAGGCTAATACATTTTCCTGCGGTCCACCGGTCAAAAGTCCAAAGTACAAACACACATGCTCGGAAGCAATGCTCACCAAACACAACATTAGCAGCAGGTGCCCAAAGGGTGGCGCTAAAGAGCTAAAAGAAAATCGTGTGCCATTTGTATGCAAGACCAGTTCCTGGCCAATGCCCTTCGGACAAAAGTCTGACGCTTTGTCTGCGGAAAATTTGATCGTGTGTACGAGGCTTTAGGCATTTTTAGGCACCGCTGAGTTTGTAGAGGCTGATCTGCTGACAGCCTTAAAGCAGAATTAACCCCTTCTATCCTTTACAGCCAAAGAAGCTGCTTCTGCTTGATCTGCAACTGCCATGGTGCTGCACATGTGATCAGTTGACACCAGCCAATTGATGGTTTTGACAGTTTGGTTGAAAGCACAAGCAGATGTGACAGTTAGGAAATCCTACAGTTTTTTAAAACTTAAATCGATGCATTTAATTCCGCTTTTAGGCCCCTTTCACATTGAGGAGTTTTTCAGGCGGTTTAGCGATAAAAATAGCGCATAAACACCGCCTGAAAAACTCCTGCACTGCATTCTCAATGTGAAAGCCAGAGGGCTTTCACACTAAGGCGATGCGCTGGCAGGAGGAATTTTTTTTTCCTGCAAGCAGGATCTTTGGAGCGGTGAGAGGAGCGTGAGTGTATACCGCTCCTTTCCATTGAAAACAATAGGACACTGCGGTAATACCGCTGGCAATGCGCCTCTGCAGAGGCGCATTGCGGGCGGTATTAACCCTTTTTCGGTCGCTATTTTTAGCGGCGCTATACCACCACCGCACGTCCTGCCCCAGTGTGAAAGGGGCCTAACTGTTCCTCTGGAGGTGCCCTGGGAGTCCCTAGACTCTGTGTGCCTGCAGCATGCAAATGAAGGTTGGACTAAAGCCTGCTACACACATACCAAAAGTCAGCCGGTTCTTTGTCACTCTGCTTTCTCCTCCCATCAGCATGCTCTGATTGGCTGCTTGTGCTGCTTGTTTGTCTCACAATACAGTCAGTACAAGGACTCGGAGGCTGACACCAGGTTAAATTCAAGTACTTACAATGCTTGCATTTAAAAAAATAAATGTATTTATTTTATATTAATAATTTAATAATTAAAGCGCTGCAATAATGTGTTTTTTTATATCAGTTGTATTTACATGTGTATGACAAAGTCTGTTAACGAGCCGACCATCCACATGCTTAAGCTAGCAGGATTTTCCAGTATTTATGGCCAATTTTAGCCACCACTCCCCATTATCAGTCTGTCCCAATTACTTAGTTGCCTCCATCATACCTCATTGCCCTTACAGGCCTCCAGTGCCTGCTGGTGGTGCTTGTAAAGTTCATGTCTTCTGTCCACTTGGGTTTTAAACCGAGGAATCTGCCTGAGAGGGTCTTTTTCACCAAATACAGGGGACAGCAACCAGGGTACTTGTGTAGCGTGTGTGCCAAACACAAACGGCTTGAACACCGACCTGTGCAAAACATAAGGTGGTAATATACAATCAGTAATCAAAAGGGAATTAAGTAAACATTTCCTGAGAGAAACATGAAGTCAACCATTGCTGGCCTTCTGAAAATGCTAGTTGCCTGGAAGACCGGGAAAATCAAAGGGAGGTCCTTATCTGAGTGCTTCTTCTGGGTCAGTGACACAACATATTGAAGCCAGAGGGGTCAGCATGACAGCCTTCAAATCTCATCATTGTAGAATTAGTTAGCAGTTGAAACTGTCAAGTTTTCACCCCAAGCAAGGTTTCCTTTAGTTGCACTTGCAGGGCAATTATTATAGGAATTAAAGTAACTATACATACTGAGACTAAACTATCAGATGTGACTTAAAGGGGTGGTTCCCCTAAAAATAAACTTTTAACATTGCTTTTCCCACATTAATTACGATTAGAATCGGCTGGCTTTATTAAAAAAAAAACGTCCGTACATTCCGTTCGCTATATTCGTTATCACCGCCACTTCCGGGTACGATGCTGGCGGTGGGCGTTCCTAATTGATGGACAGGCATCCGACCGACGCATACATCGCGTCACGAGATGCCGAAAGAAGCCGAACGTCGGTGCGGCTCTATACGGTGCATGCGCACCGACGTTCGGCTTCTTTCGGCATCTCGTGACGCGATGTATGCGTCGGTCGGATGCCTGTCCATCAATTAGGAACGCCCACCGCCAGCATCGTACCCGGAAGTGGCGGTGATAACGAATATAGCGAACGGTACGTACGGACGTTTTTTTTTCAATAAAACCAGCCGATTCTAATCGTAATTAATGTGGGAAAAGCAATGTTAAAAGTTTATTTTTAGGGGAACCACCGCTTTAAGAATGGATCTTTAAATGGTAAGTTCACCTTTGTACACTTTGTACAGCTCCCCTATGCACCAATATAGCATTCATGTACTTTTTTTGAAAAATTTCAAAGCTTTCCATTAAATCTACAGTCACTTACTTTTCTTGTCCTAATCCCCGTTTCCAGACGTTTCCGTTTGTAATGTCTTCTTCCTGATCAGACTTGACACAGAAAGGAGTTGACCAGCTGACCTCATTAACACACACCCTGCATCACCCACCCACTCATTCCCAGCTGCATGTTTTTTAAATGAAATCCAATCAGTGGTCACTAGGGAAGAGCTCTGGCTTGTTCGCACAGTCCACATGCAGAGCCCACCAGAAGCTCCGCACGGCGCTGCACTAACCACAGGCAGGGAGACATTTCCCGATCTCTGCAGCCAAGAATTGGGACAATGTCTCCCTGCCTGTGATTAGCGCAGCGCCATGCAGACTTCTTGGTGGGCTCTGCACGTGGACTGTGCGAACACGCCGGAGCTCATCCCTAATGGTCACCCTTCTCACTAAATACACAATATACAATCAGATTGTATAGCGTATGGCCATCTTTATACACCTAAAATTACTAGTTGCGCTTTCAGTGCCATTAATTGTTATTCACACACAAAGCACAAAAGCAAACACACATTTTGGCATGTGGAAAATTGAGGGGCAAATGCTGCAAAACGCACAATAATAAA
Organism: Rana temporaria; assembly: GCF_905171775.1. NCBI lineage: Eukaryota > Metazoa > Chordata > Amphibia > Anura > Ranidae > Rana > Rana temporaria. The sequence continues at coordinate 51,653,379 of NC_053500.1, read as the reverse complement.
CACACAACCCACAAAATGCCAAAATGTCCCATTACCACATATAACACAGCCCATTTAAATCAACAGGCTGCCCTATGCGTGTCACAGGAAAAACGAGACAGAGCATTCGCTCCCACTATGCTAGATGTGAATGGGGCCTGAAAGTGAAATTGGTGCGATAACACAAGAACAACGAAGCTCCATTCATATCTGTGTGTTTCCTTGCATTTCAGAAATGCACTGCACCAAAAATCGTAGTAAACAAAGCACCAAGCTTCGCTCTAAAAAAAAAAAAAAGTTCTGAAGCCTTTTTGGAGCGATTGCTGTGTGTAGGGCAGCACATTCAGGTTGATGGGCTGCCCTATGCGTGATGAGTTAAAATGCTCCAAAACGCCTCCCCATCGCAAAAAAATAAAAAAAAACATATGTGGGAATGAGTGTTTCTGTCCACTCCCTTCTATGTACTTGTATAAAGATGGTCATACGCAATCTGATTGTGTATTTAGTGAGAAGGGTGATCAATGATTGATTGCATCTTATTTAAAAAAAAGTGCACCTGGGAATGGGTGGGTGGATGATGCAGGGTGTGTGCTAATGAGGTCAGCTGGTCAACTCCTTCCTGTGTCATGACCTAAAGTCTGATGAGGAAGAAGACATTACTAATGGAAACGTCTGGAAACGTGGATTAGGACAAGAAAAGTAAGTGACTAGATTTAATGGAAAGCTTTGATATTTTTGCAAAAAAAAGTACATGGATGCTTTATTGATGCATAGGGGAGCTGGAATTTAGGAGGAAAGAAAAAGGTGAACTTAGCCTTTAACAGATTTGGCAAAAGAAGTCATCATACAATAAAGGCGAGTACTGGTGGTAAGTGCTTCACTAACCTCAAGATTCAGGTAAAATTTAATTTAACATATAACTTCAGATGTTTTTTTATGTCTGCATCTTTAGTACTTACAGTAAATGATGGCTCACGGTTTCAAAGGTGACGTCTGTGTGTGAAATTTTGTATTGCATGATCAATGCAGATTATACAGGTTACAAGCATGATTTTAAAGTATAATCTGGGAACAGTGTAAAGTGAAAAAAACAACCCTGCGCCCTACAACAAAGTGTGTTTGCAACTATATGCTTCAATTTTGGTAGAGGTGGTCTCTTACTTGGATGGATCCGGCGTGCCAGTGATCAGATGGATGCATGGTAATTGAGACTGGGGCAGAATAGATATTATACTGGCTGTAGTGCGGAATCCACCAGAATCCATACAAATGCCACTGTTCTTATCCCGTAGAATGTGCAGCATTGAGTCAACTGTGATGTGCCCTAAAAGGAAATTGGATAAGTTATAACTTTAATATCGTTTTTCTAGATCTCTTTAATTTTCTCAATTTCACTGCCTATTATGCAAAATATATTAGGGGTATTTTAAAAAACAAATTACCAAATGAAGGCCTGATTTGTGCTTAAAAAAATTGTGAAAATAGTTTAAGGTATACAGGTGTCAAAATTGTCTGGTCACTGAGGTTTTGATTACTTCAGGACTTGAAAAATGTAACGTACACATGTAATGAAAATAATTATAGAGGGTGCCAAGCATGCATCTATTGAAGTCAGCACATGATCAGAAGTTAATTTAAATGTTTTCCCAGCACAGTAATGTATCAACACTGAAGCTAGTTTTCCATTGAGTTCACACCTATGCATATATTAGTGCGTTTTCAGTTTTGCAGAAACACACTACAGTCCATTTAACATGGTTTCCTATGGATGTAGTTCACATCTGTGCATTTCATGGAAAGGGCCAGGGACTTTTTTTCAGTTTTTTGGTTCCATAGACTTCAATGGATCAAAAATATGTATTGAAAAACACAAAATGCACCCAGAATATACAAACTGCCACCTGCATAGGTGTGAACCAGGCCTTAACCAGTTCCAGACCGGCTCACGTACTTATACTGCAGCACAATGGCACCGCTGCACAAAACCCCCCGTATGGGTACATGGTCTCCTTTAAAAGCCACCAGAGGCGGGATACGTGGGCGTGATCGCATGCACAAGAGCCAGCATGGGGATTTGTGTGTGTAAACACACAAATCCCTGTTCTGTCAGGGGAGAGGAGATATACCATTTGTTCCTACTAAGTAGAAACAACTACATGTTTCCTCCCCCAGTCAGTCCTATCCCCATACAGTTAGAACACATCCAGGGAACACACATTTAACCCCTTACGAAGAAGGGTATATACTCTGACCCATAGTCTGCATACCTTGGGACAAGACCACCAGATGCCATAGTGCTTTCCTGGGAGCATCCCCAGAAGCAAAGACGGGAGTAGGACGGAATAAATCTCGCCAGCCTTTATAAGTATTCTCCAGTATGAGAACATTCTAAGAACTTTTAGAGAGAGCAATTGTCATGATCTGGCAATCCCCTGGTTCAAATTTCCCATTACTGGTGATATGGTCGCACCGGGGGTCTCCGAAAGAGATTTGATGAATAAACAAATGATATTAAGCCCGGGAGTGGGGACAGGGTCGGTCGGGATTTTATTAGTTGTTGGAGAAAGCTGTAATATTCACAGAGAGGAATATAATGGGAAGATCTATGGGCCTCAAAAGTCATAATTCTCAAGGGGTAAACAGAGAATGGACATCCACAAACCCAAGAGAACTGTTTAGGGTTTTCACAGCTAGGGGGTAATAGCAGACAATAAGTGAGGCCGAGTAAGAGTAGGTGGTGGGAGATCAAACTCGCTGAAAAGCGAATAGAGTGAGTTATACAAGGCCCTAGCATGGTCGAGCGGTGAATAGGAAGAAGCCAATGTAAGAAGGGGATTGGAATAGGGTGAGAATACACAAGGTCAATAGTAGCCCAAAGTGGCAGTTAGTTTGTTTTATGAAGATCAGATAATGGGGCTATATTTGCTGCCATATAGTCAGCCTGTAAAATAGGGACTGAGAAGCCACCATTGATCCTGCGGGCGTATCATGCCCTGTACACACGATCGGATATCTGATGGAATCTAATCCGATGGAGGATCCGATGAAGCTGACTTTCCTCAGTCTTGCCTACATACCATCGGTTAAATATCCGATCGTGTCCAACGCGGTGCCGTAAAACACTACGACGTGCGGAGAAAAATGAAGTTCAATGCTTCCGAGCATGCGTCCACTTGATTCTGAGCATGCATGGATTTTTGACCGATGGATTTCCCCATAGACGATCGTTTTTTTTTCTATCTATAAGAAAATTTGAAAACAGGTTCTATTTTTTTCACAATGGATAAAAAAACGATGGGGCCCACACACGATCGGTTCGTCCGATGAAAACGGTCCATCGGTCCATTTTATCAGATGAACCAATCGTGTGTACAGGGCTTAAGACTTGTTTGTTGATTTGGGGGTGGATGGAACCCTAAATAAATGTCAAATGTTTACGTTGATGGGTACGTATAATATGTGGGGGGACCGTGACTCGAACTTCGAAAACAGTATCATAATTTCGGGAGATAGGACATGCGGACTGCCACGTTCCTACCAAACCAGGACAATGGGAAGTGGGACCAAGAGAAAATCATGTTAATTTTTTGAACAGAGGTGGGAAATTGGCCTGGTATAATCCATCATAACCAGGGGTGAGCCAGATGCCCAAATAGGGCAAAGAAGGAAGCCACTGAAACAAGAAAGCATCTCTCAGGGCGGCCAATTCAAAGGACGAGAGGTAACCAACATAGCTTTGGATTTGGTAGAGTCAGGGCCGTCTTTACCGCAGGGCAAATGGGGCAGGTGCCCTGGGCCCTGTCACTGTTGGGGGCCCAAAGCAACCCTCTTAAAAAATTTTTTTTTTTTTTTTAGGGGTCCGGAGGCCCCCAGGGCCCCAGATGGCAACCCCCCAATTTTTTTTTTTTTTTTAAATAAAAAAAACTTTTTTTTTAATATATTTTTATTTTATTTTTTATTAAAGGGCCATTTTTTTTTTAGAGGTCTGGGGCTCCCCAGGGGCCCGTAGTTCTCCAGGGCCCCGGATGACAACCCCCCTTTTTTTATAAATTTTATTTTTTTTATATATTTCTTTATTTATTATATATATATATATATATATATATATATATATATATATATATATATATATATATATATATATATATATATATATATATAAATGTTATTATTATTATTAAAGGACCCAGAGGTCCCCAGGGCCCCCGGATGGCAACCCCATTTTTATTTCTTTTTTTTCTTTTTTATATATATATATATATATATATATATATATATATGTATTAAAGGGCTCAGAGGTCCCCAGGGCCCCATGTGGCAAACACCCTTTATTTATTTTTTTATAAATGTTTATATATTTTTTTTATTGAAGGGCCCAGAGGTCCCGGATGGCAACCCCCTTTTTTTTGTAATTTATTTTTATTAAAAAAAAATTATTAAAGGGCCCAGAGGTCCCAAGGGCCCCAGATTGCAACCCCCTTTTTAAAATATATTTTTTATATATATTTTTTATTTATTTTTTTCTTTTTATTAAAGGGCCCAGAGGATGGCTACACCCCTTTTTTTATATATATTTTTGTATTATTTTATTTTTATTTGTTTTTTTGTAAAGGGCCCCCCGCTTCTAAATTCGCGGCAGCCCCCCCCCTGCTTCTCAATTTCAGGCGGCAGCACCCCCCCATCCCGGTTCTCTGCTCCAGGAGGCCCATGCCTGAAGCTGTGTAAGTGGCCCCATAATTCCTGATGGCGGCCCTGCCGCCCGTTAAGCCCCTGTGCTGCCCACAAATCAGGCTGAAAATCAGCGGCACGCAGCCAGTGACAGTACTGCTTACCTTCCCAGTGTTTTAAAATGTACAGCACCCCTGGCTTCCCTTTAGACGTGCACTTCTCCCTTCCTGCCACTGGGTGCTGCTTGTATATAAAAGTGAATTAGAATGTGATTTTATAACATCCCCAGTTTGCTCTTCCCGAGGCTGACTTCTTCATGTCCTGCTCCTCAAGGTATGTCACTGTTTGCTAATCTATATTGTAAAAGAAGTTTTCTGTAGAGTGTGCCCAAAGTCTTTATAATATTTGATGATTCACTGCAGGTCTGGTCAGTGTTTTAAAAAGTTCCTCTATTTTACACATGGCATGGCATGGGGGTCACAGCACCGTCTGTCCATTCTGCTTTAGCACCATGGGACCCCATGCCATGCCATGTGTAAAATAGAGGAACTCTTTAAATCACAGACCAGACCTGCAGTCCAGGCTGAGTAAGGCCTCAGAGCACATGGCATTACTGTCTGTATTTAACTGCTTGATGGGCTTATTTTGGGCCTGGCTGGTTCACATGTATGTGTTTTGGCGGCCCACATTTGCGCAGGCATAGCAGCCCATTCATTTGAATGGGCCGCCATGCCTGCGTTTCCTGCAAAGAAAAGCGCAAGCGCACACCCAAGCTCATCACAGCTGACAAGGCTTAGCTGGATAATCAGTCAGTGTCAGTTCAGTGAGGGAGTAGGACGCTTCCCGACGAGTCTGCTCTCTCCAGGGACCAGACAGATAGCCAGCTAGACACCGCAGACAGGCAGGCTCCTACAATCTTTGCTGCATGAATCAACTTGCAGCCCATAGGACCGGCTCCTTCCTTCCCTTCGTGGGCCCCTCTCTTCAGGTAAGACCCTGTCTTTCAGGGCCATCTTTCCACCCCCAGGAATCGCTAGTGACCGTCCTTTTCAGGACAGCCACTCCAGCGATCCAAATTGTGGCTGTTTACCTTCTCTTAGAGCCGCATGCACCCCAATCAGTCACCCATAATCACCCCGGCCACCCGCCGCGCATAGCAGCGCTTTTTTCTGGCGATCTGCGGCTCTTTCCCGCATCCGCACCAGACCAGGCCTTATTCGCGGCCGCCGCAATTAGGAAAGACCGCGGCTTCAGCCGCGGCCTAGCGGTGCGCTGCAAAAAGGAGCACTGACAGCCTGGAAATTTTCCTGGAATTGTCAGGGATCATCCCCCTATCCCTGGAGGATCCCATCCTCCCCTGGATTAACAACCAGCTCATACCCACCAAGCCAAACAGCCCCCAAACCTGAGGCCTGTGGCCCGGTCGGCGGCCATCTTGGTACTCCTCGGCTACAGTGACACCCTTCTTCCCCCCCTTCCCCCATTCCAAACAGTACTTGATCCAGGGTTTCGTCCGATCGCCTTTCAGGGATCAGGAAGGAATTTTTTTCCCTGCGACAGCAAATTGGCTTAGCACTGCCAGGGTTTTTTTGCCTTCCTCTGGACCAAGGCCAAGCGAGAGGATTCAGCGAATCTTCCCTCTATTGCAATTAATCCCCCCCCCCCGGTGACTGGCAACAATGGTTAAACTGCGATACTCTGCAGAAACGATTTGGGGTCTGAGACAATTCGCAACAGTATTACCAGCCGTCACCAAAAAGGCCTTAAAAATAGACCAACTTTTGAGATTCGATCAACGATCGACCATCAAAAATTTCAGCCATTTAACCCAGCTCAAGCACATATCATGTGCTTTGATCAACACAAGATCGGCAGTAAAACACCGATCAGAAATCCACGATTTCTTACTACAAAACGATCTAGACTGCCTCTTTATCACAGAAAGCTGGCTTTCAGACGACTGCAACACCATTCTCGGAGAATTGGTGCCAGAAAACTATCGCATTATAACGGAAAACAGAATAGGGCAAAGAGGCCTGGCGGTGATCCATAAGTTTCATATTGCAATCACTAAGCCGGTCCTTCAAAATCCTCTTCCATTTATGGAAACCCTTACTCTTCAACTTCAAACTAACCCCCAGGAGACTGTTCACATTCTCCTCTGCTATAGGCCACCTGGGCCAAAATCGCAGCTTCTACCATCATTAACGGAGTTCATATCCACTTATACCCTTAACAGCAAACATCTTTTGCTGCTCGGGGACTTCAATCTGTGGGCCAACTCCTCACAGGATCCCATTGCGGACGCCTGCATCGACCACCTGGAAGGGTTAGGACTACAGCAACTTATATGCGGACCCACGCATGCTTCAGGTCACACACTCGACCTAATTTTCAGACAAAATCTGAAAATAAACATTTTGGGAAATGAACCTTTGCCATGGACAGACCACCATGCAATTAGTTTCATAATTTCCAAAATTCCACCAGTGATAAAAGCACCCAAGCCGGTGACAATACACTGGGCTAGATCTCAGAAGAAGCTCCATTCGGAACTCTTCAAATCTACCTTGGGAAACCGAATCGAAACTATTCATCCTCAGTTAACAGCTTCAGATACACTGGATGCCATAAATGCCGCTCTGCTACAATCAGCCGACTTAGTAGCACCGAAACGCAAAGTCTGCATCCGGAAAAAAAAGTCCGGCTGGTTCAACAACCAGCTGTCCCTACTGAAGCAAGAGCGCAGAAGGGCGGAAGCCGCCTGGAAAAGAAGCCCTTCAGAAGATCACCTCATCATCTACAAGGCAATAACAACACAATATCATAAAGAAATCTTCAAAGCAAAGAAAAATCATTTTCTATGACGATTAACAGCGCCATGAACCGCCCCCGAGAATTATTCAAGATGGTCACCCAGACCATGAATCCGGGATGTCTTGAAGTCCCCAATTCAGACACCCAAGAGTTCTGTAATGAACTATCGGATTTCTTCATCGACAAAATCGAAAGAATCCGGGTAAGTATTCTGCAAAATAATACCCCCCTCAGCCCCCTCTTCAATCAACTACAAAACACCAACAGAAACCTTCTACAATCAACTAAGTTCACTCTGGAACCCATCTCCATCGATACCACCAAAAATATCATTGGTGCGTTGCGGAACAGCACAGCACCCAATGACATCATTCCCACCAAGCTGCTGAAGGAATGCGCCGACATTCTGGCGCCTCCCATCACACAGCTTATAAATCAGTCATTTAAGGAAGGCATAGTGCCATCCCTGCTGAAAGAGGGCACAATCCAGCCCATCCTGAAAAAACCTAACTTGGATCCCAAGGACCCAACTCACCGCCGCCCCATAACAGGCCTAAATGTTCTCTCCAAGATAATGGAGAAAGTAGTGGTACAACAGCTGCAACAGCATCTGGATACCCACAATCTACTCGATCCATTTCAATCAGGTTTCCGTCCCGGACACGGGACAGAAACGGCCTTACTCAAAATATGGGACGATGCCCTCGAGGCCGCAGACGAGGGAGAATCCTGTCTCCTGGTTCTGCTGGACCTAAGCGCAGCCTTTGACACAGTAGACCACAAAATGTTACTGATGCGACTGGCCGAGGTAGCCAGAATCGCAGAAGGTGATTTACCATGGTTTTCCTCCTTTCTTGAAAACCGATCACAAACAGTGAAACTGGGATCTTTCACGTCGGAAAAACGCACGGTGCCATGTGGAGTCCCCCAAGGATCCCCCCTGTCGCCGGTGCTTTTCAACATCTATCTTCGCCCTCTCTTTGATATTATCAGTAGCCAAGAACTACTCTATCACTCTTATGCAGACGATACGCAACTGTATTTTCGCATCTGCAACAAAAAGGATCATCATCTCAGTTTAGAGAAATGTCTCTCTTCAATAGAAAACTGGATGACTAAGAGTTATCTTAAACTCAACAGTTCCAAAACAGAACTTCTTATGTTTCACGCCAGCCGAAAGAGTCAACTGGCAACAACCTGGACACCGCCGCCCATTCTGGGCCAAATCATCACCCCTAGCTCCAAAGTCAAAAGTCTAGGAGTCATTTTTGACACCTTCATGACAATGGACGCACAAATAGGGTCAGTAGTCAGCGGATCGCACCATTTGTTGCGCCTACTACGCAGACTTATTCCATTTATCCCCAAAGAAGACGTAGCAGTCGTGGTGGGAACAATCGTGAATTCCAGACTGGACTATGCAAATGCCCTTTACCTCGGGCTCCCAAAGTACCAAATCGCTCGTCTGCAAGTCGTACAGAATACGGCCGCCAGACTGGTGACTGGGAAAAGGACATGGGAATCAATCTCACCTTCGCTGAGAACCCTTCACTGGCTGCCAGTAAAAGACAGAATTGTATTTAAAGCACTCTGCCTGACACATAAGTGCATCCATGGGAAGGCGCCGCAATATCTTTGCGACAAGATAGAACCTCACAATTCTAATCGCGTTCTGCGATCCACTGAACAAAATCTGGTCAAGGTGCCAAAAACCAAATACAAGTCCAAAGGAGAAAGAAGGTTTGCTTTTCAAGGTCCGAGACTATGGAATGCTTTACCAACCAGCATTCGGTTGGAGGAAAACCACCTGACTTTCAGAAGACAGATCAAAACTCTGCTCTTTTGATGTCATGAGACACGAAACATCAAGCGCCCAGAAGCGATTCAGTTCGCATGTGCCGCGCTATATAAGTTTTTTTTCATTCATTCATTCATTCATGTATTAGGCTGCGCACACGGCACGCCTATGCCCATCAAGCACTGAAATACAGCACTGTCTGTCCATTCTGCTGTCTGCTGTGACTTATCTGCAGTTCCCGCACTGTCAAACTTGCTGCATTTTTAGACGTTTAGGTCACGCTTTTAAAAACACAGTGCGTTTGTGTGTGCAAGAACTGCAGGTAAGTAGCATGGTGCAAAAGCAAAATGGATTTCAAGGCAACTGTATTTTTAAAATGCTGAATGCACCTTTTTTCTGCAGGAAACAAAGGCATGGCAGCCCATTCAAATCAATAGGCTGCTGTACCTGCACAAATGAGGACCGCCAAAACATACATGTGAACCAGCCAGGCCCAAAATAAGCTGGAGGGGGGCCCAAAAAATAGTTTGCCCAGGGCCCAAACCATATTAAAGACGGCCCTGGGTAGAGTTGACATGCAAACCTTAAAGGGATGCAAAAGCATCAAGGAGAGATAATAGATTAGGCAAAGAGACCCCTGGAGGACGTTAGGGACATCAAGATATCGTCCGCGAATAAAGAAACGTTATGAGCGGATCCCTCAACATCCACGCCTCCTATATCTGGATGGGAGCGAATCGCCTCCCCTAAAGGCTCCAAGGCTAAAATAAATAAGAGAGTTGAGAGTGGGCATCCTTGACGGGTGCCCTTCCTGATAGAAAAAAGGGAGGATTCAAACCCATAGTATTTAATTTTTGCCTGGGGGAAATCATACAAATGCCGTTAACCAGTGTAGATACGAGACGCCGAAACCATAATGAAGGGGCACAGACATCAAGTAGGGCCACGACGAAGGCTTTATTCACATCGAGGGATAAAAGCATCATCTTCAAAGAGCGATGGTGAGCGATGTGTTGCAGCAGTATGATTTGTCTGATTGCATCTCCAGCCTGGCGTTGAGGAATGAACCCAACCTGGTCTTTTTTAATTAAGCGAGGAGGAACAAATTTAGGCGATTAGCCAAGAACTTAGTGAGGATTTTCATATCTTTGTTGATAAGCTAAATGGGTCTAAAATTGGCCCATGAAGAATGATCACGATCAGGTTTTGGTAACATGACTATATTAGCAGTCAAGAGGTCAGTCGGAAAATGACAACCATTTTTGACCGAATTATACATAGCTCTCAAATAGGGAGCTAAAACGTCTGCCAATTTTCTATAATGAAGTGCTGTAAAGCCATCAGGGTCTAGCTTTTTACCAACTTTCTATTCCTTAAAGTGGCGTTCCAGCCTTTTTGTGTTTATTAAAAGTCAGCAGCTACAAAAAGTGTAGCTGCTGACTTTCAATAAACAGACACTTACCTGCTCCACGGTCCAGCAATGTGGCTGCCCGGAGCGTCGCTCCTCTCCCCCCCCTCCGTCGGCACCAGCTTTCGGCTTCACGGCCGGGCACTCACTGCGCATGCGCAAGACTGCGCTCTATGAGTGGACAGGCGATCTCCTGGGACCCATCATGTGTCCCAAGAGATCGCCTAAAGGGAGGGGCCACCTAAGGCGAGGGAGGAGTCGCCTAGGCAGTCCTTGGGCATGTGGCATGTAAGGGGGTGAGGAGTGCCTAAAGCGGGAGTGATTACGCTTTAATGCATTGTAAGACCTCTGATAGTTGGATATCACGATCCATAAGGGCCGTAGATAATGTAGGCAGGGTGAGGCATTTGCGTAATTGTGGGCTGAATACAATCTGGTAAATCTATGGCGGAATTCGTGTAAAATCCTAGTTGGGTTGCTAGTGAGAATGTTATGGCGGATACGTAAAGTGATGGAAGTGAACTTGGGGGTAAAGGTACACAACCTATTGGCCAGCGTCGCATTCGATTTATTCGCTTTGGCATACCATTTCTGGCGGGACCATCGTAAAGTGTGTTTGGCATTATCAGCAAGACATAGATTCAATTCCGTGTGAGCCTGATCCAATAGTTTACCGTTAGTGGGAGTAGGATATTGTTTAAAAGTAGCAGAGATTGACTCAGGCAATATTCTAAATCACATTTGGGCTTTTGGCGCTCTCGTTTGCGTTTCATAGCTAATTGAATGATGTGGCCTCTGAGCACTGCCTTATATGCCTCCCAAAGAGTCACAGGAGAGGATACAGATGCAGAATTAAGGCTAAAGTATTCCGCGAAAGTTTTCAAGAGGTCTGCCTGAATATCTTTAAGAGACAAAAGGGAACCCCCAAACATTATGAATGTTTTTTTTAGCAGAAACCCTAGAGAATACAATTGCAGTCATTGCAACTTTTTATCTTGCACGGTATTTGCGCAGCAATTTTTCAAACGTGTTTTTTTGGGGGGAAAAAACAGTTTCATGCTTTAAAAAAAAAAACAGTAAAGTTAGCCCAATTTTTTTGCATAATGTGAAAGATGAAGTTACGCAGAGTAAATAGATACCTAACATGTCACGCTTTAAAATTGCACACGCTTGTGGAATGGCGCCAAACTTCGGTACATAAAAATCCCCATAGGCGACGCTTTAATTTTTTTTACCGGTTACATGTTTTGAGTTACAGAGGAGGTCTAGGGCTACAATTATTGTTCTCGCGGGGACAGGGGCACTTTAAAATATATATATATATATATATACAGGTGATTCTCAAAAAATTAGCATATTGTGATAAAGTTCATTATTTTCTGTAATGTACTGATAAACATTGGACTTTCATATATTTTAGATTCATTACACACATCTGAAGTAGTTCAAGCTTTTTTATTGTTTTAATCAGGGCTGTGGAGTCGGTAGATAAATGTTCCGACTCCGACTCCGACTCCTCAGTTTTATGTACTTCCGACTCCGACTCCGACTCCTCTGTATTAATATGCGAATGTATTTTATACATTCTTTGAGGGAAAGAAACGCAACCACAGGACTACTGGCTGGGAAGCCAACAGTCTACTGTATTGCACAGTTTAAGCAAAAGACAAACACAATGAAAACAAAGTTTTATAAAAAAAAAAATATTAATCAATCAAGTGGCTGGATAGTAGCAGCAGGCATAAACATCAGGAACAGGATTTTTACCAGTTCAAAAATACAAACCACATTATTTGGTTGTTTTAGAACAAAAACAAAGCTTATCTATAATGAACCAAAAACAAAATCTGTAAAACCTAGAAATGGTTTATATTAATCTTGAAATGTAGTTCTAGGCTTAGCAAATGCAAATCAATTCAATGTAGAGTTCTAAGGAAGAGAATTGCCTCTGCCAGATCCTCTTTCATAGAGGCTCTTAAGTCAGACTTTATTATTTTTAGGGCTGAAAATAATCTTTCGACACTGACTTGGGTGGGTGGCATTGCAGTAACTATTCTGGCCACATCACTAACGATCTCTGGATAAACAAGGATGGCTTTTTCAACAGTGAGTTTTGATGAGCGATCATACTTTTCAACTTCTTTTAGTGCTTTATAAAACTCCTGTTGGAATTTTTTTATTTGGACACTTACTGGTTCTCTAACATGCGTTCCCTGTAAAAGCAGAACACAACACTATGGAAAGTATAAGTATTGCAGCTCCTAATTGTGCGTTGCGTGCCATATAGTGAAGCACATGAAAAGCATGCTTCTTCACGGTCACTTAACGTGTTCGTTTTGCTGTTACGTGAGGCACTGCATGCATTGGTCTTTATTCTTACAGTAGAGAAGTCATTAATTATAACTTTTTGTGAATTGGGACATTTAAACTTGCTTTTTTTTTTTTTTAATTCCAATCTAAATTTAGTAGGAGTCGGAGTCGGTGCATTGTTTGCCGACTCCGACTCCAGGTACCCAAAATTTCCCCCGACTCCTCGACTCCGACTCCGACTCCACAGCCCTGGTTTTAATATTGATGATTTTGGCATACAGCTCATGAAAACCCAAAATTCCTATCTCAAAAAATTAGCATATCATGAAAAGGTTCTCTAAACGAGCTCTTAACCTAATCATCGGAATCAACAAATTAACTCTAAACACCTGCAAAAGATTCCTGAGGCTTTTAAAAACTCCCAGCCTGGTTCATTACTCCAAACCGCAATCATGGGTAAGACTGCCGACCTGACTGCTGTCCAGAAGGCCATCATTGACACCCTCAAGCAAGAGGGTAAGACACAGAAGGAAATTTCTGAACGAATAGGCTGTTCCCAGAGTGCTGTATCAAGGCACCTCAGTGGGAAGTCTGTGGGAAGGAAAAAGTGTGGCAGAAAACGCTGCACAACGAGAAGAGGTGACCGGACCCTGAGGAAGATTGTGGAGAAGGACCGATTCCAGACCTTGGGGGACCTGCGGAAGCAGTGGACTGAGTCTGGAGTAGAAACATCCAGAGCCACCGTGTACAGGCGTGTGCAGGAAATGGGCTACAGGTGCCGCATTCCCCAGGTCAAGCCACTTTTGAACCAGAAACAGCGGCAGAAGCGCCTGACCTGGGCTACAGAGAAGCAACACTGGACTGTTGCTCAGTGGTCCAAAGTACTTTTTTCGGATGAAAGCAAATTTTGCATGTCATTCGGTAATCAAGGTGCCAGAGTCTGGAGGAAGACTGGGGAGAGGGAAATGCCAAAATGCCTGAAGTCCAGTGACAAGTACCCACAGTCAGTGATGGTCTGGGGTGCCATGTCAGCTGCTGGTGTTGGTCCAATGTGTTTTATCAAGGGCAGGGTGAATGCAGATTTTGGAGCACTTCATGCTTCCATCTGCTGAAAAGCTTTATGGAGATGAAGATTTCATTTTTCAGCACGACCTGGCACCTGCTCACAGTGCCAAAGCCACTGGTAAATGGTTTACTGACCATGGTATTACTGTGCTCAATTGGCCTGCCAACTCTCCTGACCTGAACTCCATAGAGAATCTGTGGGATATTGGGAAGAGAAAGTTGAGAGACGCAAGACCCAACACTCTGGATGAGCTTAAGGCCGCTACCGAAGCATCCTGGGCCTCCATAACACCTCAGCAGTGCCACAGGCTGATTGCCTCCATGCCACGCCGCATTGAAGCAGTCATTTCTGCAAAAGGATTCCTGACCAAGTATTGAGTGCATAACTGAACAGAATTATTTGAAGGTTGACTTTTTTTTTATTAAAAACACTTTTCTTTTATTGGTCGGATGAAATATGCTAATTTTTTGAGATAGGAATTTTGGGTTTTCATGAGCTGTATGCCAAAATCATCAATATTAAAACAATAAAAAGGCTTGAACTACTTCAGTTGTGTGTAATGAATCTAAAATATATGAAAGTCTAATGTTTATCAGTACATTACAGAAAATAATGAACTTTATCACAATATGCTAATTTTTTGAGAACCACCTGTATATATATATATATATATTGTTAATTTTACTTAATTTTGACGCTTTAAAAAAAAAAATGTGATCACTTTAATTCCTATTACAAGGAATGTAAACATCCCTTGGAATAGGAATAGGACATGACAGGACCTCTTTACAGTGATATGTGGGGTCAATAAGACTCCATATCTCACCATTAGGCTGGGAAGCCTAAAATAAAAAATAAAAAAATGATCACGTGCTTCCCAGCTGAGGCAGCACCGTTTTTTTGAATGCAGAGGCCAGGCGTGATGTCATAACATCGCGCCCGGCCTCCGACAATCATAGAGACTCCGGAAATCTCTATTGTCAAGATCCGGGGCCGGTGGATCCGTTCTCCGACTCACCGATCGCAACGGTGAGTCGGTAGAAGCACCGGAGGGCGGTGGGGGGGGACATCCCTTTTCGCTGCCCGTAAGAAAGATCAAGCGGCAGAACAGCCGCTATGATTGTTCTTATGGTGTAGGGAATCGCCGGCTGAAAACGCTGATATCTGAATGATGCCTGTAGCTGCAGGCATCATTCAGATATCCCCACACAAAGTCAAGGATGTCATATAACGGCCTGGGGGTGCCAAGTGGTTAAAAACCTTTACCCTTTTTTGGGGGGAATTCATACCCTGGACATTTAAGAACAACCTGTTCAGCGTCATAGTGGAATAAAAGGCAATTTTTTTTTTAATGTCTCCAGTTGAAGACCCCGTAGACTCCAAGAGGGGGAGAAAAGAGTAGAATTAAGAAAGGTCTTAGATGAGTAGGTAACAGGGGACTTTTACATTGATAATCCAGGGCATTGATCATTAGTGTCCTGATTATCAGTGCAGCCCCAACAGTGCCACCTATCAGTGCCCATCATTGCCGAATATCAGTGCAGCCTCATTAGTGCCACCTCATCATTGCAGCCTATCAGTGCAGCCTCATCAGCTCACATCAGTGAGGAAGAAAAATTACTTGCAAAATTTATAAGAAAAACTTTTCCAAAATTTTCACTCTTTTTTTAATTTTCTTAGCAACAAATTAAAACCCCAGTGGTGATTAAATATCACCAAAAGCATGGTCTATTTGTGTGAAAAAAAATATAAAAATTTCATATGGGTACAGTGTTGCATGACCACACAATTATCATTCAAAGTGTGACAGTGCTGAAATCTGAAAATTGGCCTGGGCAAGGGAGGGGGTGAAAGTGCCCGGTATTGAGGTGGTTAAGGATATCAGTGAGCGCATACAGTTGAGTTTTACTATTGTTCACTCCGCTCGGCCTATTTATGGTACATTTACGACGTTAAAAACCCGCGCATGCTCAGAAGCAAGTTATGAGACGGGAGCACTCGTTCTGGTAAAACTACCGTTCGTAATGGAGTAAGCACATTCATTCATTTCAGACAGAAAAGCGCGAATCGTCTTTTACTAACACAGAATCAGCTAAAGCAGCCCCAAGGGTGGCGTCATCCGCATGGAACTTCCCCTTTATAGTGCCGTCATACGTGTTGTACGTCACCGCGCTTTGCTAGAGCATTTTGTTAAAACGATGGTGTGTGGGCAACGTCGTTTTAATGATGAAGTTGGAAAAACTTTGTTTTTTCTACAGAAATCAAGGGAGTTAGGGACTTTAAATGAGGCCATGGACAAGGTGGGGGTATAAGGTAAAAAATTACATATTTATTTATCATAGTAGGGTATACAGCACATATCTGTTTGGAGGGGGTTGGGCTATGCGCCCTGCCAGCACGCTGCTCTTTTGTACCTCAGCTCCCGGGACAGGCAATCTTTTGGTCCAGGCTCTTTACCTGTCACATCCCATTGCAGTTTTTCCATGTAAGTAATTTAGGTGGGGCTCATCTGCCCTTCCCTATTATGATCCGTTACTACTATACTTACCTTACTCTATTTTTATCTTAGACATCTCGGATTGTCTGCCCCTGATGAGTGGTTTGCACGAAGCGCGTCGGGAAATTTAAGATACAGACATGTGACAATATCACACCAACAACTCAGAATCATTGTATCTACAAATCATGGTTTCATTGTCCCATATTCCTTTCCTCTGCAAGTGCTGTCTTATTTTTGTCATTTTTTATAATCTATGTACATATAATAATCTCTGTAATCGTATATATGTATCTACTGTGACCACTACGTGGCGCTAGGTTGCCATATACTTGATGTACCCTTGTTGCCGATTTTTGCATACGCACATTACCATGTGGTTGTAAATCTTATGAAATTATATTTATTACGATGTTTTTTCTACCAGTAGTTCTTGTCATTGATATGTGCTGTATACCCTACTATGATAAATAAATATGTAATTTTTTACCTTATACCCCCACCTTGTCCATGGCCTCATTTAAAGTCCCTAACTCCCTTGATTTCTGTTATTGAACCCGGGATGGAGTCACAATACAAGTGTCTCATTTAAAGTCCCAACCCTTCCCCCATTTTTTATCTTGTTTTTTCTACATGACGAAAAACAAAATTATTTGTTGTTTGAAAATGATCATGTGTACGCGGCATCAGAGCTGAAAATTGTGAAGTAGGATGCTTTTAAGGATTTTAGGGATCCTTAAAATGCCAGATTATTAAGAAAGGCTGAACTGTCCTTTATAAAAGCACCGCTCATATAATGAAGACTAAATATTTCCATCTTCTTCTCAAGAAACAAAACATCAATCTGATAAGTGAGCGGCTGCAATGAATCATAAAGCATGGGGCGGTAGCATCTTATCTCTTGAAATCATTATATGGATACCATAAAATCTAATTGCAATCTGGAAGAACCTATCCTCTACTCACCTTCTTGTCTCTGCAGCAGTTCTTGCCCAGCCTTATATCGTGCCTTTGCTGCCTCCATCCGTACTGGCTGTTTCTCTAGAGAGTAGACTTTCCTAAAGTTGAACTCTTCTTTTTCATTCCACCAGCCCTGTGCCAGGGCATGTGAGCAGAGCTGTGGGTGTTTCTGCCATATATCTGTGCCCACACTCAGCTGGTTAGAGATGTTTCGTGCTCCCCCTATGTAAGAGACACAATATAAATGGAACTGAGCAGGACATTTATCATTCATAATTCAACAATAGTCTATATTTTAAAATGTATAAATAAATAGCACAATGATATACATACTTTTTTTAACTACTGCATTAAAGCTCACACTGAATCAACATTAACAAAGATGAAAAAAATAAATAAAATCTTCTGGTAAAAGTATGGCTACCCTAAAAAAAAAAAAAAAAAAATGTGCAGCAGCACTTAAAGCGGAGCTCCGCCCAAAACACAGGACAGGTAAGTGTCCTAATATTAAAAGTCAGTAGCTACAGTATTTGTAGCTGCTGGCTTTCAATTTTTTCCTTGGGGCAGAACTCATTAAAGCGGAGCTCCACCCTAAAGTGGAACTCCCACTGATCGGAACCCTTCCCCCATCCGGTGTCACATTTGACACCTTTCAGGGGGGAGGGGGGGTGCAGATACCTGTCTAAAGACAGGTATTTGCACCCACTTCCGGCCACAGACTGCGGGCAGGACGTCACCTCCTGTCCTCCCCCACTCGGCTCCCAGAGCACAGCGGGAGCCAATCAGCAGGTGCAGCGCAACTCGCGCATGCGCCGTAGGGAACCGGGCAGTGAAGCCGGAGCGCTTCACTTCCTGGTTCCCTCACCGAGGATGGCGGGGGGCAGCAGAGTGACGAGCGATCGCTCGTCCTCTGTTGCGGACGGCGCTGGACTCCAGGACAGGTAAGTGTGCTGATATTAAAAGTCAGCAGCTGCAGTATTTGTAGCTGCTGGCTTTTAATATTTTTTTTTTCAGCGGACATCCTCTTTAACCACTTCCCGACCGCCGCATGTATATGTACGTCCACAGAATGGCACATACAGGCAAATGGGCGTACAGGTACGTCCTTGCCTTCTAGCGGGTGGGGGGTCCGATCGAGACCCCCCCCGCTACATGCGGCGGTCGGATTCCCGCGGGGAGCGATCCGGGACGACGGCGCGGCTATTCGTTTATAGCCGCTCCGTCGCAATCGCTCCCTGGAGCTGAAGAACGGGGAGAGCCGTATGTAAACACGGCTTCCCCGTGCTTCACTATGGCGCTGCATCGATCGAGTCATCCCTTTTATATGGAGACTCGATCGATGACGTCAGTCCTACAGCCACACCCCCCTACAGTTATAAACACACACTAGGTGAACACTAACTCCTACAGCGCCACCTGTGGTTAACTCCCAAACTGCAACTGTCATTTTCACAATAAACAATGCAATGTAAATGCATTTTTTGCTGTGAAAATGACAATGGTCCCAAAAATGTGTCAAAATTGTCCGAAGTGTTCGCCATAATCTCGCAGTCACGAAAAAAATCGCTGATCGCCGCCATTAGTAGTAAAAAAAAAATAATTAATAAAAATGCAATAAAACTATCCCCTATTTTGTAAACGCTATAAATTTTGCGCAAACCAATCGATAAACGCTTATTGCGATTTTTTTTACCAAAAATAGGTAGAAGAATACATATCGCCCTAAACTGAGGAAAATTTATTTTTTTATATATATATGTTTTTGGGGGATATTTATTATAGCAAAAAGTAAAAAATATTGAATTTTTTTCAAAATTGTCGCTCTATTTTTGTTTATAGCGCAAAAAATAAAAACCGCAGAGGTGATCAAATACCACCACAAGAAAGCTCTATTTGTGGGGAAAAAAGGACGCCAATTTTGTTTGGGAGCCACGTCGCACGACTGCGCAATTGTCTGTTAAAGCGACGCAGTGCCGAATCGCAAAACCTGGCCTGGGCATTTAGCTGCCTAAAGGTCCGGGGCTTAAGTGGTTAAAGTAGAACTATAGACAACACTTTGTTTTCATTTTGGATAGAGCAAGGGAGAGTTATGACCCCTGTAAGTTTATTTTTTGCCATCTGTGTCCCATTGCAGGGATTAATCTTCACTACCTGTCCCATAGCCAAACAGGAAGTGAGAGGAAATCAATACCTGCTGACAGCCTTTCCTGGAACTTTTTATTTACAAGTTTAAATTGGTATTTCTCGCTAGAAAATAGCTTAGACCCCCCCGAAACGCAGCAGTCATACTTACAACTGGTCCCTGCCATTCTGCCTCTGGGGGGGGGCAAGACCTGGCATCTCTCCCTGCACCTCTGGCTTTCAGTTTGGGATGAAGTGGGGGAGGTGATCGGCAGCTCTATGGTGCCCGCAGGATCTCCCTGGGGCTTGTAGTTCTCCTCCCAAGTGTATACAGTGGAGAGGGGAGGGGATCGGACACAGGCATGTATCAGTTTCACTCTTCAGTGTACAAGTGAGTTGCTCTGCTTGTACACTGTTGCTGATAGCTGCCTGGATCAGCGGCCCCTCCCCTCTCCACTGTATACAGGAGAGAACGGGAGAACTACAAGCCCCAGGGAGAACGCATGGTCCACAGGCACCATAGAGCTGCCGATCGCCCCCTTCCACCTCCCCCTGTGCTGGGGGTTGGAGGTGCATGGACAGCGGAGACCAGCCAGGTACACGGGGAACCTCTGGAAGGGGGGTGGCTGTCTTGCGACCCTGATGTAAGGGGGGGCTCTCTAGAGACCCTGATGTAAGAGGGGACCCTGATGTAAGGGGGCGACTCTCTGGGGACCCTGATGTATGGGGGCGACTCTCTGGGGACCCTGATGTATGGGGGGGCTCTCTGGGGACCCTGATGTATGGGAGGGGGCTCTCTGGGGACCCTGATGTATGGGAGGGGGCTCTCTGGGGACCCTGATTTATGGGGGGGCTCTCTGGGAACCCTGATGTATGGGGGGGCTCTCTGGGGACCCTGATGTATGGGGGGGGCTCTCTGGGGACCCTGATGTAAGGGGGGGCTATCTGGGGACACTGATGTAAGAGAAGGCTCTCTGGGGACCCTGATGTAAGGGGAGGCTCTCTGGGGACCCTGATGTAAGGGGAGGCTCTCTGGGAACCCTGATGTAAGGGGAGGCTCTCTGGGGACCCTGATGTAAGGGGAGGCTCTCTGGGGACCCTGATGTAAGGGGAGGCTCTCTGGGAACCCTGATGTAAGGGGAGGCTCTCTGGGGACCCTTATGTAAGGGGAGGCTCTCTGCGTAGGCAAGTTACGTTGGCGGGATGAATCCTATTTTTAGGTGTATCTTAGTTTGTGGGTCCAGCGCACAGATACGTTGGCGCATATTTGCACTTACGCGGCGTATCTGGAGATACGTCAGCGCAAGTGCTTTGTGAATCCGGGCCTACAGGTCCTTATACTAGTCAAACACCTCTTTTTTTAACAAGTCCCAATGTGTTTATATGCGTTTGTGCATGTTGCCCTCTGAATAAAATGCAGCCTGCTCTACTTTTTTAAACGCACGTCACCATAATGCCATGGTGTGACTTTTTTTATTGTCTATGTGTTTAGAATGCGTTTATGAACAAATCTGGTGTGAACAGGCCCTGAGTGTTAGGAGACTAAATGTTAGGAGTTATTAATTTACTTTTTACAGGTAGGGTAAATATTAGGCTGCAGGGCAGTTCAGGGTTAGTTCTTAGAGTCATGTCAGGGTTAGGAAAGGTTTACGCTGAGGACATGCCCACACACATCTTATTTAAGAAAGCCTTGGACTGTGAAGAACCGCACTGAAAATAGCAAACCGCCAGGAAATACCCTGTAATACGTGATAAGGCCATGTTCAAAGCAATATTCTGTAACTCACCAGTGATCTTCTCAGCTGCCCAGTACTGCCCAGCTGTCTCAAGCACGTATGCTTCTTGGCGGTCACACAGTAGGAATGTGTTGTGGTACATGAAGGGCTCAGGCTCCTCTCTACAGCTGCCCCCCTGACCATAACATGCCAGGAGTTCAGTTATAACCTGCACAGCAGCTTTGGCAGACGTTGCACGCTCCAGTGCTAATCTTCAGAGAGAAGGAGAAAAGCACAAGGCTGTTAAAGTATCATTGTAACATAGACTTTTGCAAACATAATTCGTCTTATTTGGCTTTTACATAATGAACAGACATCTTTAACATAGGTACATAGAAATAAAATAGTCTTGTTTCAGCATTGTAGGTGGCTTGATTTCCTCTTCTTTTACCAATCAGTTTTGTAAGGGGGATTTCACTTAGTGGTGGTGGTGGGGTTAAGTTAAGAAGAAGACGGCATATACCAATATGGATTAAGAGTCAAAAGGCTTGGAGAAGTGGAAGAAAGTTAAGAACCACTCTCCAGGTACGCATATCCACCTCTGGTGGCTTACCCAGTATGCATCTACACATCTGATCACAATGCCCCATGAATGAACAATTTTGGTCTGATATATTCCAGATGCTCACTAAATTATTCCCAGTCACCCTTTCTCCTGATCCACTCACAGCCCTTCTCAACATACGCCGTCCGATTTTAACCTCTACCCAATGCAAATTATTAATACAGATTACCACCGATGCAAAGCAAACTATTGTTAAAATCTAGAACTCCCCCTTTATACTTATTGTGGAGACTAAAATCAGGATCACATAATCCATGATCCATGCCAAAATTGAGGCCATCCACCCAACTAGAGTTCACAAATATGAAAGACTATAGCAGTGATGACGAACCTTAGCACCCCAGATGTTTTGGAACTACATTTCCCATGATGCTAAAGCCTCGTACACACGATAGGTTAACCAGAGGACAACGGTCTGAAGGACAGTTGTCATAGGTTAACCGATGAAGCTGACTGAAGGTCCTTCACGCCTACACACCATAGGTTAAATAACCGATGGTGTCAGAACGCGGTGACGTAAAACACAACGACGTGCTGAAAAAAATGAAGTTCAATGCTTCCAAGCATGCGTCGACTTGATTCTGAGCATGCATGGATTTTTAACCGATGGTCGTGCCTACTAACGATCGGTTTTGACCTATCGGTTAAGAATCCATAGGTTAATTTTAAAGCAAGTTGGCTTTTTTTTAACCCATGGTTAAATAACCTATGGGGCCCACACACGATCGGTTTTGACCGATGAAAACGGTCCTTTAGACCGTTGTCCTCTGGTTAACCTATCGTGTGTACGAGGCCTAATTCACTCTGCAGTGTAGTGGAGCATCATGGGAAATGTAGTTCCAAAACATCTGGGGTGCCAAGGTTCACCATCACTGGACTATAGCAATCATGGGTGACTTAATGGATCAGTAAAGGAAACATTTTTTTTTTGCTGAAATGACTGTTTACAGGGTATAGAGACATAAAATTAACTGATTCCTTTTAAAAATGATTAAAAATAGATAAAACTCAATCATATAATGTGCCTGCAGTTTCACTTTCGTTTTTAATCTAGTTTCATGTTTCTGTGAAGTACAGAGACACACAGAACAAAAACAAACAAACACAGGGCAGTGTTTGTTTTTAAAATGAATCTGATTGGTTCTGAGGTTTTTTTTTACACACAGTAATTATTTACACCTCCTTGATCAGGGACCACAGAGAGAAGCTCCCATGAGTTTTTTCATAAGGAAACAGACAAGCAGGAAGTGTGGAGATCAGAGAAGGATTACAGCAACTTCAAAGCAAAAACTAACAATGAGGACATGAAACCAGGATTGCAGTAAGGTACAGGAAGCTATTTAGCTAAAAAAAATTCCTTTAGTGACCCTTTAATTCCTTCCTCTTGGGTGACTTATTCCTACCCTAACGATGTCACGGTGTCACTGGATTGCCCAATCATTGTTACCTGTCTGCACGACATTCCATACCAATCCCCCATTTACCCCCCCCCCCCCCCACACACACACACTCACCACACACATTGCACGTTTTCCATGCCCTTTGCTCACTGAGCCTTGACACAAAGACTAAATGTTTAGCACCTAGAGTGCAGTTAATTTTCCTTATGGAGTATATGACACTCATTGATTTTTCTCTGTATTCTGCTCCCAACACTAGAGATGAGGTTTGAGTTGGCCACTACCATGGGTTTGAGGCAAATATTGCAAGATTCAGAGTCATGGTACCCTCAGAGCAGCCATTGTGTTGGTGATTAGAAAGCTGTTGTAGGGAATGCATTGGAAAAACAAACTGCATAGGGTGAGATTAGGTTCAGTTAATCAACTACTTTAATTCTGATTGCTTGCTCTTTAGCTTCGTAGACAAGTACGGCTTCCCCGTCGGGAAAACTGCCATGAGAGCTTTTGGCCGGGAAAACCGGCCATGTGTATGCACTATTGCAGTTTTCCCGACAGGAAAACTGCCGAAAAAAAAAAAAAAAAAGAGAACCAGCTCTCTTTTTTCCCGCCGGGACTCCCGGCGGTTTTTAACCCAGCAGTTTTCCTATGGGAAACACTGCGATGGAGCATACACATGGCCGGGATTCCCGACCAAAGCTCTCATGGCAGTTTTCCTGTCGGGAAACCCAGTCGTGTGTAGGGGGAAAAAGTTTCAGAGCAGGTTCTCGGTTTTCCCCTCGGATTTCTCGGCAGTAAAAAGGCCGCCGGGAAACCGTGTGTACGAGGCTTCAGGGTCATCAACCCCTTTGTAAAAATAAGTAACAGGCATTTGTAAAGGAGAAGGACTGGTTTGAGAAGACAAAGTGGTGTTTGTTATTTTCTCTGGTCACAATGGGTTTTCAGGCCTCACCTTACCAAATCCATGCCGAGCAGAGCCTCATGCTCTACAACAGGTTCTTTGGTCCACACTGCTTCATTCCCAATGCAGACACCCATCTCATTAGCTCCCATCTCGGCCCCCCACAACCAGGATGGGCGACTCAGGATCACAGCTAGTGTCCTTGGGGCCTGCTCCACTTCTATGTAGGTACACTATACAGAGAAATTTTAGGTACATTTATTTAGTAGAATATACTGTATGCCTAAAGTAAAAACAAACAAAAGTTGTTAGACACATTAAAGTAAATCTGTCTCAAACCTGGGTTAGTAAACATGATTAAGATAACCTTCAGTAAAAAACCTCAGGTCAAAGTGATCAGTGGATCCAGAAATGGGAAGCCTAAATTATAAGCAGATCAGTTGCTGCAGTTGCCATATGTTAATTTACAAAATAAATGAACAAGATTTGTGGGACTTTCAAGGCGCAAAAAAAAAAAACAGAAATATAGAAAAATATACATTTAATGAGTTAAAATTTTCTTAGAATAAATACAATGTTTTAACATTCACATAATGGATCATTGAAATATACAAACAGAAATGCACATCTGATTAGTCTCTACATGTTTCGCCATTTGGTGGCTTCTTCAGGAGGACTTTGATATCAGGCGCAATATGAATGATCACTAAAAATGAAAAGGTTTGACTGCTCCCACTATTGAGAAATGAGTAACAATTTTTCTAGCCATTCTCTCTTTTCCCAAGTTGTTTTTTTTTAATCAAGGCTTCAGCTACGTGCTACTGTGCTAGGCTCTTTATGCAGCTGTCCGGACCGGCAAATCCTCAACATTAGTTCCTGTGATCTTTTTCAAATACTGCTAGCCTCTCACTCATTGGTTAAGACATATGTACAGGGTTTCTATCAAGTGGCTCCTCCTGCTCAGCTGTCATGTGTCTGGCATTGAACCTAGGTCCTTCTATCTGTGGGCTGTAGCTCTCTTCCCTATGCCACTGGGGAACCTGAGTCAAGCAGCTGTAATATTGGGGAGTGTTTAGCTCAGTGGTAGATATTTTTTCAGTGAGTCCACTGCAGTCATCTATTAGGCTTCATTTCCATGGACCTTTTTACAGACACTTTTCTGAGCGTTTTTTGCAGCTTAAAAACAGCTCTCCATGTTAGTCTATTGCCTCATGCCCACCATGACGTTTTTGAGCTGTAGATGGCTGAGCCGTTTTTAAGCTGCAAAAAAAACACAGGACCAGTGCGTTCTGAAGCTCCAGAGTAGAGCTGTAAAAACGCCAGACGTTAAAAAACGCTAAAAAATGTGCAAAAACGCTCAAAAACGCTACCGCTGCGTTTTTGAGCTCCAGCTCAAAAAAAAAAAAAAAAAAAAAATTTAAAAAAAATAAATAAATAAATAACATGGACAGGCGTTTTTAAGCTGTAAAAAAGGCTAAAGAAAGTGGCTGTAAAAACGTCCATGGAAATGAAGCCTTAGGTTTTAAGGGCATGGCAGCCTGTTTTTATTAATAGGATCAAAATAAAAGTTCATACCCAGGATTCTTCTCCAATAAATGCAACAAATAAAAAAAAATACAGAGCCACCTGGCACATAGGCTTACTCTGCCTTGACTTTCAGTTCCTTGCTGCACAGGCCTACTCCGGGCCTTGACAGGATTCTCCAACCCCTGGGTTTGCTCATTTCCCCCAAGACTTCAGGACTTTCCCAGCCCCCTTGGACCTTGGTCTCTCAGACTCTCATGGCTGGCCAGCCTTTCCCAGTCCTTGGGCATAGAATCCCCCTTACATGGCCTGCAGTCTCAGACAGAGACCGCCAGGTTCTCTGACAGGGCCCTGAATCCAAATGGCAGCAACTGCTCACACTCCAACTTTAACCACCTACTGCTCTCACCAGCCCATCATTATATGGGCTGTGTGCACCTGGGCACACACCCTGCTGGCTGTCCTGTTGGAGATCCTTTTCCACCCAAGACTCTTGGGAATCTCCAAACTACAGAGCCCCATCCATAAATAGCAAACTCCAGGGAAAGCTGACAGAGCAGTTTACTTCTGTCAAAACCTAAGCTCTGTATCTTTGCAGTCAGCAGAAATGCAAACTCTGTGTCCTTTTCCTTGCCATTTCTATAGTGACAGAGCCTTACTGTATTACACAGTATACACCTGTCATAGTATCTCTACTCCTAGTACTCTCTAGCCCCACCTGCCTTCCAGCTGCAATCAATCCATAATCAGATCAGTACTTCCTATGGACTATGCCCATTTGTTGGATTTGTTTCCCTGTGTGATATACTGCTGATCTACTAAACTTCTTGACTTTGACCTCTGCCTGTTTCCTGGATTACTCTCTTTGCCCGACGATTTTACACCACTCTGCCAGCCTGTGATTTACCCTGCCTGTCCCGGACCACGCTTCTGGATTCTGCCTTTGTACCTTCCTGTCAAGACTTGTTGCTGACCCGGTCTACCTGACTATGCTAATTCCTCACCCACAAGTTTGCTTTCCTGGTTGCCATCGCTTCTCTGCAAGGCATGTGTCTTAGCTGTCAGCTGGCAGCCTTGTCCTGTAAAGGACCCTATTTGGGCTCACGTAAGGATAAGGAACACCCGAAAATCGCATTCAAATTGCCGTTTTTACGCCAAATGACGATAAGCGCCAATAAACACTCAAAAACTTGGCTCGTCAGCGTTTTTTTTGCGTTTTTTATCCGTTGAAAAAATTTTTAATAAAAGACGCTAACGCTGAAATACGCTTATAAACGCTATTGCAAAAACTTTAAAAAAAACTTTGAAAGACTCCCTGAAAAGCTACTGGCGTTTTTATAAAATTATTTTAGCGTCCAGTGTGCATGGAGCCTTAGGGCCCTTTCCCACGTACGGATCCCGTGAGGATCCGTACCTTTCTTATCCGATTGCTCAGCGGGGATCGCTCCGTTAATCCCCACTGAGTGGGTAGATGACAGGGCGGTCCCCGCACACTGTGCACACTTCCCTATGGGGGGGATCGGATGAACATGCACCGTCTGTCCGTGTTCACCCGATCCGCTCTGCAGACGGATGGAAAAATAGTATTTTCCTCCGTCTGCAGAATCGGATAATAGCAGGGGCCGATGACATCGGGTGTCAGCGGATGTTCATCCGCTGACACCCGCTATCCCATAGGAAAACGGATGGATGAAATACGTGTGAAAGGGTCCTTACTTATTATTTTAGTAGTTTTGTTTTTGGTAGTGTGGGTGTAGGTCGTTGTTTATAATATAACTTGCAATTGAGTCAACATGTATACATTTGAAAGTCTCATTGTTCTTACCAAGACCTTTGACCCTGGTGGATATGTAGCTGCAGGATAGTATACAACCTCCTGGACCTCTGTGTAAGGTCGATCAGAATTTTTTGCAAATATAACCACAGGGGAGCTTGAAGCCGGTGGAAGCGACACAAAACAGTCACATGAGTTAGGGTACAATCTTTGGGACATGGCACTGCAAAAAAATAAAATAAAATGGTGTTAGACGTACTGGTAAATTCATTGGGCCAGATTCACAGAACAAATACGCCGGAGTATCTACTGATACTCCGGCGTATTTTCAAATTTGCCGCGTCGTATCTTAACTACTTAACCCCCGGACCATATTGCTGGTCAAAGACCAGAGCACTTTTTGCGATTCGGGACTGCGTCGCTTTAACAGACAATTGCGCGGTCGTGCGACGTGGCTCCCAAACAAAATTGGCGTCCTTTTTTCCCCACAAATAGAGCTTTCTTTTGGTGGTATTTGATCACATCTGCGGTTTTTATTTTTTGCGCTATAAACAAAAATAGAGCGACAATTTTGAAAAAAATTAATATTTTTTACTTTTTGCTGTAATAAATATCCCCCAAAAATATATAAAAAAAAATGTTTTTCCTTAGTTTAGGCCGATACGTATTCTTCTACATATTTTTCGTAAAAAAAAATCGCAATAAGCGTTTATTGATTGGTTTGCGCAAAAGTTATAGCGTTTACAAAATAGGGGGTATTTTTATGGCATTTTTATTAATATATTTTTTTTACTAGTAATGGCGACGATCAGCGATTTTTTTTCGTTACTGCGACATTATGGCGGACACTTCGGACACTTTTGACACATTTTTGGGACCATTGGCATTTTTATAGCGATCAGTGCTATAAAAATGCATTGGATTACTATAAAAATGCCACTGGCAGTGAAGGGGTTAACACTAGGGGGCGGGGAAGGGGTTAAGTATGCCTGGGTGTGTTCTTACTGTGGGGGGGGTGGCCTCACTAGGGGAAAAACTGATCCTCCGTTCATACATTGTATGAACCGAAGATCAGCATTTCCCCTGCTGACAGTTTACACACACAGCTCCCGGTCCCCGCTCTGTAACGAGCGATCGCGTGTGCCCGGCGGCGATCGCGCCCGCCGGGCACACGCACGGGAGTCGGGGGCGTGCGCGCGCGCCCCCTAGTGGCCGCTCGAAGAGCGGACGTATAGCTACGGGCTCTCGCCCAGGAGAGCCGACCTGCCGCCGTATAATGACGGTGGCTGGTCGGCTAGTGGTTAATTTGTGATTCACAAACAAGATACGACGGCATTTGGCTAAGATCCGACAGGCTTACGGCTTCGTACGCCTTCGGATCTTAGGCTGCAATACTTTGGCCGCCGCTGGGTGGAGTTCGCGTCGTTTTCCAGCGTCGGGTATGCAAATTAGCTTTTACGGCGATCCACGAAGCTACTCGCGTGCGTTACGTCGTTTTTTCCCGTCGCAAAGTTAAGCCTGCTTTTTCATGGCTTAACTTTACACCAGCCATGTTAAAGTATGGCCGTCGTTCCCGCGTCGAATTAAAAAAAAAAAATTGGCGTAAGTACCTTACGCACGTCGCCATTCACAAACACGTCGGGGCGCCGTAATTTCGTGCAAAGCACGTCGGGAAATTACTAACAGAGCATGCGCAGAACGTTCGGCGCGGGAGCGCGCCTAATTTAAATGGTACACGCCCCATTTGAATTAGGCGGGCTTGCGCCGGACTTCTTTTCGTTACTCCGCCGCAAGTTTATACTCAAGTGCTTTGTGAATCAAGCACTTACGAGGAAAACTTGCGGCGGTGTAACGTAAAGACGATACGTTACGCCGCCGCATTTGTACCTGAATCTGGCCCATAATCTTTGAAGACAGCCCATTAGCGGGTTAGAGGCACCTTTCACCAGGAATTGGAACACATCATAATAAAAAAAAAACACTTCTGCAGAACCAGTAAGTAGTGAATAAGAACTGAAGGACATAGTCTTGACAATAAAAGAATATGCTTTCCTCAAAGACTACTGGAAACAGTTGCTTGTAAGCTTAAAGCAGAGTTCCACCCTAAAATGGAACTTCCAATTTTTGGAATCCTCCGGTGTCACATTTGGCACCATTCAGGGGGAGGGGGGTGGGGCAGATACCTGTATAATCTAGGTATTTGCTCCCACTTCCGGGCATAGATAGCCGCAGTATCCGCGGATATCTATGCCATATTTGGGTCCTCATCCGCCTCCCCCCGCTGTCTTCTGGGAGACGCACAGGTCCCAGAAGACAGCAGGGACCATTCAGATCGCACAGCCCGACTTGCCCATGCGCAGTAGGGAATATCACGCAATTCTACTTGAATCTGGGCCAGTGTTTGGATAAAGCAAGTGCACACTATAGAACAGTGATGGCGAACCTTGGCACCCCAGATGTTTTGGAACTACATTTCCCATGATGCTCATGCACTCATGCAGTGTAGTTGAGCATCATGGGAAATGTAGTTCCAAAACATCTGGGGTGCCAAGGTTTGCCATCACTGCTATTGAATGATATGCTTTGTTCATTTTTAATTTCGGAGGTTTACAACCACAAAGTGCGTCTAAACCCAAGGATATTATTTCAATACAGTTTTAATTTTATTTGCAGCTTACCATTTCTCTGTTTTTTTGGGGGGTTTTCCAGCGATTTTTCCCTTTTTTTTCATCTACACTATGGTCCTTCCAGTACCACACTTCCTGTCTAAGGGTGATAATGTTCACTCACTGTATTGTATCTCCAGAGGAGCAGTGTTGCACCCTGGCACAGAAGGTGCTTAGGACTACAGAACTACTCCTCCTCCCCTCTTCTCCATAACATAGGGGGAGGTGTACTGTAGTTCTATAGAAACCATCGGGTACAACGCTAACTGTGAGCAGAAACTGAGAGCATATAATGTTTTCTGCAATATTACGAGGCTTCAAAGGACAGGTATCGTCTTGCAACAAAGAGAACTAAGCTGCATCCTGTGTACCCTCAATCTACTCTTTAATTATAGTGGAATAAATGAGAGTCTTACAGGCATACATTTCCCTGAGCACAAAGGATCCTTTTTTACAACTGAAACTCTTTCATTATATAGGGCTTTCTCTGCAGACTCTAGGCTACTGCTAACACCCCGTCTGATGCCACCTTTAATAAAAGACAGTTACACCATGGTCAGGGGACGGGGTGAGCTGCCCAACTTTGCTTGTTCTGGGGTTTGGCTAATGGCTCAACTAAACTGCGGAGTGGAACCGCGGGCTGCAGCAGCAAGGTACCGTATTTATCGCGGTATAACGCGCTCCCTCGTATACCGCGCACCCCTAAAGTGGCCCCCAATCCTGTGGAAAAAAAGTTTTTTTTGTACTTACAGTTTTGGTGTCTTGCGCGGCGTCCATCGGAGGCCTCGTCGGGTCCGGCGTCCTTCTGCGGCTTCGGGTGTCCTCTTCGGCAGGTCCGGCGTCCTTCTGCGGCTCCGGGTGTCCTTCTGCGGCTTCGGGTGTCCTTCTGTGGCTTCGGGTGTCCTTCTGCGGTGGGTCCGGTGTCCTCTTCGGTGGGTCCGGCGTCCTTCTGCGGCGTCCTCGCGTCCTCCCATATACATATACAGAGCACAGTACACTCGTGTACTGTCGGCAATGCTCAAGTACCCGCGCTGACGTCCTGTACGTCCAGTACGTGAGCGCGGAAGGAGCCGAGACTGGCCGACTATACCCGAGTGTACTGCGCTCGGTATATGTCGGCGCAGTATTCAAAACTCGGCGCGGGAAAGCGGGTATCGGGAAAAAGTGTGCGGTATACGCCGATAAATACGGTATACATTTATTAGCAGTATAGCCGATGTCCTAACAACAATGTCTCATCCAGGGCCGTCTTTAATGTTGATTGGACTCTGTGCAAAAAAATTCTTGGGGCCCCCCCCCCCATGTAATTTTGTTCTCCACCTGCTCTGAGACATACAATAAATATCAGCTAGACCTAAAATCAGTTTATTGTATCAGATCAGGCAGTGATTGCGATTGGTTGCCAGAGGTTACAGCATATCATTACCTCTTACTGACTGGTTGCTAGAGGTTACAGCACACAATACGGCTCACTGATTAGTTGCTAGAGGTTGCAGCACATGACCTCTTCTTGTTGATTGGTTGCTAGAGATTACTGTAAAGTAATACTGCTCACTGATTGGTTGCTAGAGGTTATAGCACATCATCTCTTCACTGCAAAGTGAAGATATAAATATATATATATATATATATATATATATATATATATATATATATATATATATGAATGCCGCCTTTATTTACATATGAATGCCACCGGCTGCAGCTATTTACATATGAATGCTGCCGCTATTTACATATTACGGTTATTTACATGTAAACACAGGGTCTGCAGGTGAGTCAACAATATGGCAAAGCTGGGCAGCATTAGTAGCAGCACTTCACACTGAGATATCAGGACACAGCAAAGGACTTAAACTTCAAGGGACAAGGGAATTTAAACTAGGATAGTTGGCAAGTATGAGGCAGCTGCTTTGGGCTCCACAACAATGACAGGGCCCAGGGCAGCTGCCCCTTTTGCCCTGCCTTAAAGACAGCCCTGGTCTCATCCCTGCATGGCCCATTCAGCTGTCCTCCAGGAATCCTAAATATTACAGTCGTCACTGGAAAAGGAAAAAAAAACTTTTCCACATTGGAGAAAATTCCACTCAACTCCAGTCAGGGCTGGGACAAGGAGTGGGAAAAAGAACACTGTTATTTCATGTGAGGTGGAGGGGGGATTTGTGTTGGGAAGGGGGAATTTGGAGGGTGGCAGGGGATAAGAATTGTTCTAGAGGGGGAAATGAAGGGGGGTGTTAGGAATGTGATGTGGGGGTTTTGTGTTGGGGGGGATTGGGGGAAGAGGATTTGTGCTGGGAGGGGTGATTCTGGGAATTTGTGCTAGAAGAGGTGATATAGTAGAAGGGGCAGGAAATTTGTGCTAGGAGGGGATTTTTTTTTATTTGAAGGGGAGGGTAGGGATGATTTTGGGGTATTTATTCTAGGAGGGGAAATTGGGGGCGGCTGTCGGAATTTGTGCTAGTAGGGATGGTTGAGGGTTATTTATGCCAGGAGGGGAAATTGGGGGGGATTTGTGCTAGGAGGGGGGATGGATGAAGAGAATTTGTGCTGGGAGGGGGATATGGGGGGGTTTGCACTAGGAGAGGTGATATATTAGAGCGGGGAGGCAATTTGTGCTTGGAGGGAAAAAAAATGTTGGGGTGGGAGGGGAGCTAAAATTTGTGCTAGTAGGGATGTTTGAGGGGTATTTATGGGGAAATTGGGGGGGGGGGGTTTGTGCTAGGGGGGTGAATAAAGAGGATTTGTGCTTGGAGGGGTAATTTTTTGTTGAGGTGGGAGCCGGAATTTGTGCTGGGAGGGGAAATATGGGGAGTTTGTGCTAGGAGAGGTGATATGGTAGAGGGGGGAGGGAATTTGTGCTTGGAGGGGTAATTTTTTGTTGAGGTAGGAGCCGGAATGTGTGCTAATAGGGATGTTTGATGTTTGAGGGGTATTTATGAGGAAATTGGGGGGGGGGGATTTGTGCTGGGGGGATGGATAAAGAGGATTTGTGCTGGGAGGGGGGATATGGGTGGTTTGTGCTAGGAGAGGTGATATGGTAGAGGGGGGAGGGAAGAATCGCATCACATATGTGTAAAAAAAAAAAAGAGAACCTTGCACCTTTTTTGTGTGCTGCAGTGTGAAGTGAGCCCATAAAAAAATGAAAGGGCTCAAATCGCACTGCAAAGAATCGCATGTGATTTGAATTGGAATGCGGAGCGATTCCTGACCGAATCACAGAAGGTGAACCCAGGCTACCAGTTTGAAGAAATTACATTTTTGTGGATGGCGATTAGGCCCGTACACACGATCAGATCTAAATCTGTTAGAACATCGAACACTTCCCTCCCCCCACACTGACAATGCTGCTGTCTAAGGGTGCCCCTGTGCATCCTGGGTGGATGTCATATGACGTCCCTGGGCCTCCCAGGCCTGCCCGCCGCAACCCGTGGCATGCATGCCCGCCCCGACCTGCGGGTGCTGTTGCACGTGCCTGGTGGCCGCAATGTCCGCCAGGTACCCGCGATCGGCAGTTACAGAGCCAGGGACGTGGATCTCTGTGTGTGTAAACATAGAGATCCACGTCCTGTCAGGGAGAGGAGACTGATGGTGTGTCCCTTGTACATAGGTACACCAATCGGTCACCTCCCCCAGTCAGTCCCCTTCCCCCACAGTTGAAGTCACTCCCTAGTAGGGGTGTAACGGATCGTCATTGATCTGTGATCCGCACGGATCAACCTTTTCGGATCGGCACACATGTGATCCGTATGATCCGTAGATTGTGAGCTCCCTCAGCCTCCTCTCACTGCAGTACACTGACTGACAGGAAAGGAGGAGGCGGGAAACGAAACACTAGCACTCGGCCAATCAGGATGCTTAACAGAAGCGATGACCCAGAGCTGCCCTGCCTCCAAACCAATCAGCGGGCGCGTTACAAGCAAGGCAGCGTGTGTGTGTGTTTTGGCCGGAGCCGTGTGTGAAGGGAGAAGGAGACGTGCTGCGGAGCCCGGGGGGGAGGAGGGGGAGGCCGAGTGTTTGTGATTGTATTCCTGGATGGGGGAGGATGTTCTTCGGCATCCCCAGCACTGGACGAGGAGACCATCAGAGAGCAGAACACATACGGTAGTGAATACATTGTATGAGCCTGACACATCCCTCCCCTCCACACCGTGTTCCCTGTGATCACACACTCACACACACACACACACACACACTATGGGGACACCATCATACCCCACAATAATCACTGACAGGTGGAGGAAGAGCCCTGCTGTGTGTGTCAGATCATATATTTCATAGTTATTTTCAATACAAAACTGAGCTTATGTGCTTAAATACAGTATTTAGAAATCCAACGGACTGTTTAGTTTTAAAAGCAACAGCAAACCTTGCATGCTTGCTAATGTGACAGAACACCTCTGATTTTCACATTTAACATTTAGTTAAATGTGAAAATCAGAGGTGTTCTGTCACATTAGCAAGCATGTAAGGTCAGCAGGTTTGCTGCGGCTTTTAAAATGTACCATGTAAACAGTCCGTCGGATTTACATATACTGTATTTAAGCACATAAGCTCCATTTCGTGTTGAAAATAACTATGAAATATAAAACTGGTGGGTATAACACGATTTGTCTTTTTTTTTTTTTTTTGCTGATCCGAAAATGATCCGATCCGTGACTCCTGATCCGAGGATCGATCCGATCCGTGAGTTTTTTGATCCGTGGCACCCCTACTCCCTAGGGAACACATTAACCCCTTCCTCGCCCCCTAGTGTTAACCCCTTCCCTGCCAGTCACATTTATACAGTAATCAGTGCATTTTTATAGCACTGTTCGCTGTATAAATGTGAATGGCCCCAAAATAGTGTCAAAAGTGTTCGAAATGTCCGCCGCAATATCGCAGTCACAATAAAAATCGCAGATAACTGCCATTACTAGTAAAAAAAAATATATATACGCTTATTGCGATTTTTTATTTTTTTTGCCAAAAATATGTAGAATAATACGTATCGGCCTAAACTGAGGGAAATTTTTTTTTTCTTTAACCTCCTGGGACCCGCGCTATAGTCAAATGACGGCTACAGCGCGGATCCCAAAATCAAACAGGACGTCAATTGACGTCCGCCCCTTTGGGCGTTCCCCGCGTGCGCTCCAGAGCGCGCTGCGGGGAAACTCTGTGTTGGCCGTGTCCCTTGGACACAGCCAATTACAGATCGCCGCGAACGGCCAATCAGAGTGTCCGTTTGCGATGCGATCTGTGCGGCCAATGAGAGATGATCTCATATGTAAACATATGAGATCATCTCTCATTGCCGTTTTGTGTCCCTTGTACATAGAGACACAGATCGGTCACCCCCCCCCCCAGTCACCCCCCCTCCACAGTTAGAACACAATGCAGGGATACATTTAACCCCTTCCTCACCCCCTAGTGTTAACCCCTTCAATGCCAGTCACATTTATACTGTAATTAGTGCATATTTATAGCACTGATCGCAGTATAAATGTGAATGGCGCCAAAAATGTGTCAAAAGTGTCCGATGTGTACGCCATAACGTTGCAGTCCCAATAAAAATCGCAGATCGCCGCCATTTCTAGTAAAAAAAATTAAAAAAAATTATTCTGTCCCCTATTTTGTAGGCGCTATAACTTTTGCGCAAACCATATGTTTTACCAAAAATATGTAGAAGAATACGTATCGGCCTAAACTGAGAAAAAAATTGTGTTTTTTTTTTTTAAATTGGGATATTTATTATAGCAACAAGTAAAAAATATTGTATTTTTTTCAAAATTGTCGCTCTTTTTTGTTTATAGCGCAAAAAATAAAAACCGCAGAGGCGATCAAATACCACCAAAAGAAAGCTCTACTTGTGGGGAAAAAAGGACGTCAATTTTGTTTGGGAGCCACATCGCACGACCGCGCAATTGTTAGTTAAAGCGACGCAGTGCCAGAAGCTGACATTTCACCTGGGCAGGAGGGGGGTATATGTGCCCAGTAAGCAAGTGGTTTAAAAAAATTGGGATATTTATTATAGCAAAAAGTAAAAAATATTGTGTTTTTTTTAAATTGTCGCTCTATTTTTGTTAATAGAGCAAAAAATTAAAACCACAGTGAAGATCAAATACCACCAAAAGAAAGCTCTATTTGTGGGAAAAAAAGGACGTAAATTATGTTTGCGAGCCACGTCGCACGACCGCGTAATTGCCATTAAAAATGTGACAGCGCTGAAAGCTGAAAATTGGCCTGGGCAGGAAGAGGGTGAAAATGCCCGGTATTGAAGTGGTTAATCAGTACAGATGTCATTAAAAAAAAAAAAAATACATAGTAGCTAGGGTTGTCCCGATACCACTTTTTTAGGACTGAGTACAAGTACCGATACTTCTTTTAAATGTGTCCCCAAATGTCCCCCCACAGAATCACAGATGCAGCCATGTCCCTCTAGCCATGTCCCCCCACAGATGCAGCCATGTCCCCCCACAGATGCAGCCATGTCCCCCCACAGATGCAGCCATGTCTCCCCCCCCATTATCCAGCCATGTCTCCCCCCCATTATCCAGCCATGTCTCCCCCCATTATGCAGCCATGTCTCCCCCACATTATGCAGCCATGTCTCCCCCCATTATGCAGCCATGTCTCCCCCCATTATGCAGCCATGTCTCCCCCCATTATCCAGCCATGTCTCCCCCCCATAGCCCGCCATGTCTCCCCCCATTATGCAGCCATGTCTCCCCCCCCATATCCCGCTTACCTGCATCCCCGCTACCGCCGACTGTGCAGTGCGGGCCCAAGACATTGTGCTGCCTGGGACCAAGAATGAAATGCTGTCCCCCCCCCAAATAAATCACGCCCACCAAAAGGCCCCCACATTCATGATTTTATATCATGATAACTAAAGGGGACACGTCATGGCTCTATACATGTATAAAAGGAGGGGGCTGAAGGGGGTTGCTGACACAGAGGGGGCCGACGGGGGTTGCTGACACAGAGGGGGCCGACGGGGGTTGCTGACACAGAGGGGGCTGACAGAGAGGGGGCTGACGGGGGTTGCTGACACAGAGGGGGCCGACGGGGGGTTGCTGACACAGGGGGGGCCGACGGGGGGGTTGCTGACACAGAGGGGGCTGACGGGGGTTGCTGACACAGAGGGGGCCCCACATTCATGATTTTATATCATGATAACTAAAGGGGACACGTCATGGCTCTATACATGTATAAAAGGAGGGGGCCGACAGGGGTTGCTGACACAGAGGGGGCCGACGGGGGTTGCTGACACAGAGGGGGCCGACGGGGGTTGCTGACACAGAGGGGGCTGACAGAGAGGGGGCTGATGGGGGTTGCTGACACAGAGGGGGCCGACGGGGGGTTGCTGACACAGAGGGGGCCGACGGGGGGTTGCTGACACAGAGGGGGCTGACAGAGAGGGGGCTGACGGGGGTTGCTGACACAGAGGGGGCCGACGGGGGGTTGCTGACACAGGGGGGGCCGACGGGGGGGTTGCTGACACAGAGGGGGCTGACGGGGGTTGCTGACACAGAGGGGGCCCCACATTCATGATTTTATATCATGATAACTAAAGGGGACACGTCATGGCTCTATACATGTATAAAAGGAGGGGGCCGACAGGGGTTGCTGACACAGAGGGGGCCGACGGGGGTTGCTGACACAGAGGGGGCCGACGGGGGTTGCTGACACAGAGGGGGCTGACAGAGAGGGGGCTGATGGGGGTTGCTGACACAGAGGGGGCCGACGGGGGGTTGCTGACACAGAGGGGGCCGACGGGGGGTTGCTGACACAGAGGGGGCGGACGGGGGTTGCTGACACAGAGGGGGCTGACATAATAAAAAAAAGTATATATATAATATATATATATATATTTCTGTTACCTCCATCCATGAGAGCTCTTATCTTTGAACTGTTGTGCGGCACCACCAGCTATTTCAGATATATCAATTTAAAAATGTTATTGCAAGCAAATTATAGCTGTTTTATGATAAAACAGCTATAATTTGCTTGCAATAACATTTATAATTTATATAACTGAAATAGCTGGTGGTGCCGCACAACAGTTCAAAGATAAGAGCTCTCATGGATGGAGGTAACAGAAATACTTTTATGCTGGTTATTACCTTCCTTAAACAAAGTGCCCTACCTTTCCTGTGGCAGAGGCACTGGCGGGCAAAATATGGTATCCGATGATGGTACAGTAGTTGTAGCACGCAGTAGGCTGGCTCTGAGCTGTTCTTCCGAGAGTCACTGACTCCACCCCCCGGGAGCAGGGAGTTGAGCATGTAGCCGGCGGCGCCGTGAACTACAACTCCCATAACCCCTAGCGGCGACCATCTCACGCGACGTCACCTGACAGACTGACGTGAGTCAGGATTTCATCGCTGCTTCGGCGGCGGCCAGAAACTCCAGTACAGACACAGGCAGCGGAACGGGCTGGCAGGGGTGTCAGAATGCGGCTCCCCTAAATGTGTAATACGCGCCGGGAACATTACAGCTTAGAATAGCTGTAATGATTGGCGCCGCGCATTGTCACTCCCCCTCGCTCGGGATTGGACAGTTCACCCGAGCAAGGGGGAGTGTCTATGTGCGGCGCCAATCATTACAGCTATTCAAAGCTGTAATGTTCCCGGCGCGTATTACACAGTCGGCGGTAGCGGGGATGCGGCGAACGGCGGCGGGAATGCAGCGTGATGGTGACGGCGGCGGCGCGGGGGGGGGGGAAGTATTCTATTTGGGTATCGGGGGTATTTGCGGGAGTACGAGTACTCCCGCAAATACTCGGAATCGGTCCCGATACCGATACTAGTATCGGTATCGGGACAACCCTATACACTACAACACATGATATCACTTCCGAATTTTTATTCTGTTGTTTGAGAATTTTTGTAACTTAAATAAACGCTTCATTTTCGATATGAGATTAGCATACATTAAAAGAAATGGCCGATCATTAGTCCAATAATCTCGTGTGTACCAGACATTAGGCCTCATTTTATCCATATAGGGATGCACAGGTGTTCCGTGCAATCCTGTGCAGGCAAGTCTCATTGATGTCAGTTGGAACACACTCCCAACAAGCACGGATTCTGCGGGATTATCCCACACTGACTGCATATTCCCGCAGTCCCGCAAAAGGGTTAAATTTCCCGCACTGTGAGGATCCGAGCTCCCCCCCCCCCCCCCTGCTCAGTACTGTAGGAGGAGGTGGGCGGAGCTGAATGGGCAGTTCTGGTGGAGGAGGTGGGTGGAGCTAAATGGCAGCCTATAGGAGGAGGCGGGCGGAGCTGAATGGCAGCCTATAGGAGGAGGCGGGCGGAGCTGAACAGCAGCCGTACTATTGGAGGAGGCGGGCGTAGCTGAATGTACTGCGGCGCGTCGATGAGATGACTGCTGAGGGAGGAGACATGCTGTGCAAAGGTGAGAGGCATCCACTTCGCCCCCCCCCCTCAACAACCTCCAACAACTTCGACCCACCCCCCCCCCCCCGCTCAACAACTGTACCGCAGTGGACTTTTTAAATGTTGGGAGGTATGCCAAAAGTATTGGGAGGCCTTCCTTTACACACACAACTTTCCAGTCTTAGTCTGTAGGGTTCAATATTGAGTTGGCCCACCATTTGCAGCTATAACAGCTTCAACTCTTCTGGGAAGGCCGTCCACAAGGTTTAGGAGTGTGTCTATGGGAATGTTTGACCATTCTTTTTTAGAAGCACATTTGTGAGGTCAGGCAGTGATGTGGATGAGAAGGAAGAGAAGGCCTGGCTCGCAGTCTCCTCTCTAATTCATCCCAAAGGTGTTCTCTCAGGTTGAGATCAGGAGGTTAGACCAGTCAAGTTCCTCCACCCCAAACTCGCTCATCCATGTCTTTATGGACCTTGCTTTGTGGACTGGTGCGCGGTCATGTTGGAACAGGAAGGGGCCATCCCCAAACTGTTCCCACAAAGTTGGAAGCATGAAATTGTCCAAAATGTCTTGGTATGCCGACGCCTTAAGAGTTCCCTTCAATGGAAATAAGGGGCCAAGCCCAACCCCTGAGAAACAACCCCACACCATAATCCCCCCGCCACTAAATGATTTGGACCAGTGCACAAAGCAAGGTCCATAAAGACATTGATGAGGGAGTTTGGCCTGCACAGAGTTCTGACCTCAACCCGATAGAGCAGGGGTCATCAAATCCCAGGCGCCAGGTCGCATTTACGACTAGAATTAGCAACCTGGCGCCTGGGAAGGCACAGCTGGGGTATCCTGTGT
Source organism: Rana temporaria (assembly GCF_905171775.1). NCBI lineage: Eukaryota > Metazoa > Chordata > Amphibia > Anura > Ranidae > Rana > Rana temporaria. The sequence goes on along the minus strand of NC_053500.1, from coordinate 51,612,921 downwards.
CCATGCGCACCACCCCCAGCGCCATAGCGTTGGGCCGCGCTGGCCAGTAATTGAGGCCATGGCTTTGCGGCCTTCTGCAGTTCTATGGTTCCTTCTGGAATTTTGGATTACGAGCATTCTCCTGGAACGGATTAATCCAAGGTTCCACTGTAATATGAGGTCAAACCTAAACACTTTCAATTTCTATGCAATCAAGCAGGCCCTTGCACTACATAGTAAAAGATCAATCTAAAGGAAATCGAACAACAAAAGTTGTATAGTGTGTATCCACCTTAAGACTGGGATGCCATTAAAGTTCATGTGCGCAAAAAGTAGGGTTGCCACCTGTATGGGATTGACCTGGACAGTCTGGGTTTTAATTATGTGTCCTGGTTTCAGGCAGACTGAAACCCCAATACATTATTCAGAGCGGGCTGTGGCTCCCCAAGTAACCAAGATAGTCACACACAAATCTGTTGCCATCCAGGAGCTGTGGGTGGCTGTCTGGGGGCAGGTTTGGCATCAATGGGGGGCAGATAATGTCAGCAAGAGCAGTTTAGCCACACCCACTGTTTGCTATGCGCACTGCATTACTATTTTCCTTGGGGCACCCAAGAGTGTGCCAGGCTGCTAAAGTGTTAGGGCCAGATCCACATAGAATTGGATCGGCGCAGCGTATCAGAGATACGCTACACCGTCGTATCTTACCTGCCTTTAAGTCGAATCCAGGAAGATTTTGCGCCGTAAGTTACGGCGGCGTAGTGTATTTCTGGCGGCGGAATTCAAATCGCCGATTAGGGGGTGTGATTCATTTAAATGAAGTGCGTCCCCGCGCTGATTGAACTGCGCATGCTCCGTTTCGAAATTTCCCGCCGTGCAGACGCCGAAGTATTGCATCTACGATCCGAAGGCGTACGAAGCCGTACGCCTGTCGGATCGAACCCAGATGCTGTCGTATCTTGGTTTGAGGATTCAAACTAAAGATACGACGCGGGTAATTTGAAAGTACGCCGGCGTATCAGTAGATACGCCGGCATACTCTCTCTCTGGATCTGGCCCTTAGTGTTTGGCTAGAAGAAAAGGTGGAAACAGTAGTGTAAAAGCAGATCTCAGTTTTTTTCAGGGGAGAGGAGACTGATCGTGTGTTTATACCAAGTATGAACACCGATCTCTCTCTCGTCCTAGACAGTCCCTTCCCCCTACAGTTAGAACACACACTAGGGAACACAGTTAACCCCTTGATCGCCCCCTAGTGTTAACCCCTTCCCTGCCAGTAGCATTTATAAAGTAATCAGTGCATAATATGCCATAAATCTATCCCATAGTTTGTAGACGCTATGGGCCTGATTCCCAAAAGAGATACGCAGGCGGAACTGCTGTTCAGTCTGTGCCTAACTTTGGAAACGATCCTCAAAAGGCTTTTTCCAAAGTTAGGCAGAAAATCTGACATGTGTAAGACACTTACACGGTCAGATCTTAGGATGCAGTACCGCATCCGCCGCTGGGGGCATTTCTCATTGAAATGCAGCTTTGAGTATGCAAATGAGGACTTAAGCAGATCCACAAAGCTTTTCATCAGCTTTTCATCCTTGTGATTTCTGCGTAAGTTCCGATTTGCTTGCGCAAAACTAGGGCTGGTTTTACAATGTGGAAAGTTAGTCACACCTTGTAAAGGCCCATTCAAGCGACGGCATTTGGTATGCATTCCTGAGGGAGAACTCCACGGCAATTTGTAAATTCAAAACCGGCATGGGTTTCCCCCCTCAGGAGCATACCAGGCCCTTAGGTCTGGTATGGGTTGTAAGGAGACCCCCCCTCCGCCGAAAATTCGACGTAGGGGGTCCCCCTACAATCCATACCAGACCCGTATCCAAAGCACGCTACCCGGCCGGTCAGGAAAGGGAGTGGGGACGAGCGAGTGCCCCCCCCCTCCTGAGCCGTGCCAGGCCGCATGCCCTCAACATGGGGGGGTTGGGTGCTCTGGGGCAGGGGGGCGCACTGCGGGCCCCCCCACCCCAGAGCACCCTGTCCCCATGTTGATGAGGACAGGACCTCTTCCCGACAACCCTTGCCGTTGGTTGTCGGGGTCTGCGGGCGGGGGCTTATCGGAATCTGGGAGTCCCCTCAAATAAGGGGGCCCCCAGATACCGGCCCCCCACCCTAAGTGAATGGATATGGAGTACATCGTACCCCTACCCATTCACCTGGAGGCAAAAAGTTAAAGTTATTAAACACACAACACAAGGGTTTTTAAAATAATTTATTAGTCTGCTCCGGATGCCCCCCCTGTCTTCTTTATTAGCTCTAATACCAGGGGGGGCTTCTTCTTCCGCTCTCCGGGGGTCTTCTCCGCTCTCCGGGGGGGCTTCTTCTTCCACTCTCCGGGGGGGGGTCTTCTCCGCTCTCCGGGGGGGGGGCTTCTTCTTCCACTCTCCGGGGGGGGGTCTTCTCTGCTCTCCGGGGGGGGCTTCTTCTTCCGCTCTCTGGGGGGGGGTCTTCTCCGCTCTCCGGGGGTCTTCTTCTATCTTCGCCGCTCTCCGCTGTTGACTCGGCGAACCCCGGTTCTTCTGCAGCTGTCCGGTGCCTTCTTCTTCAGCGCTGGCTGCCTGCTATCTTCGTGTGTTAGCTCAATTACTAGCAGGCAGCCAGCGCGGTCTTCTGTGACGTCAGGTTCTTCTTCTCCCCTCTTCCGATGTTGACTCGTCGCCTCTTGTCACTGCAATGATGGAAGCGCGCCTTGCATCCCATTTATATAGGCATCACCGTCCCATCATGCTCCGGCAGGTACCCACGTGGTGGGTGCCTACCCACGTGCACCCACCACGTGGGTACCTACCGGAGCATGATGGGACGGTGATGCCTATATAAATGGGATGCAAGGCGCGCTTCCATCATTGCAGTGACAAGAGGCGTCGAGTCAACATCGGAAGAGGGGAGAAGAACAGAAGAGAAGAAGGTGACGTCACAGAAGACCGCGCCGGCTGCCTGTTAGTAATTGAGCTAACACACAAAGATAGCAGGCAGCCAGCGCTGAAGAAGAAGGCACCGGACAGCTGCAGAAGAACCGGGGTTCGCAGAGTCAACAGCGGAGAGCGGCGAAGATAGAAGAAGACCCCCGGAGAGCGGAGAAGACCCCCCCCCGGAGAGTGGAAGAAGAAGCCCCCCCCCGGAGAGCGGAGAAGACCCCCGGAGAGCAGAAGAAGAAGCCCCCCCTGGTATTAGAGCTAATAAAGAAGACAGGGGGGGGCATCCGGAGCAGACTAATAAATTATTTTAAAAACCCTTGTGTTGTGTGTTTAATAACTTTAACTTTTTTCCTCCAGGTGAATGGGTAGGGGTAAGATGTACCCCATATCCATTCACTTAGGGTGGGGGGCCGGTATCTGGGGGCCCCCTTATTTGAGGGGACTCCCAGATTCCGATAAGCCCCCGCCCGCAGACCCCGACAACCAACGGCAAGGGTTGTCGGGAAGAGGTCCTGTCCTCATCAACATGGGGACAGGGTGCTCTGGGGTGGGGGGGCCCGCAGTGCGCCCCCCTGCCCCAGAGCACCTAACCCCCCCATGTTGAGGGCATGCGGCCTGGCACGGCTCAGGAGGGGGGGGGGGCGCTCGCTCGTCCCCACTCCCATTCCTGACCGGCCGGGTAGCGTGCTTTGGATACGGGTCTGGTATGGATTGTAGGGGGACCCCCTACGTCGATTTTTCGGCGTGGGGGGGTCTCCTTACAACCCATACCAGACCTAAGGGCCTGGTATGCTCCTGGGGGGGGGAACCCATGCCGTTTTTTTCTTTGAAAATTGGCATGGAGTTCTCCCTCTCAGGAATGCATGCTGAGCGACGCTGTCATTTTTTTTTATAATTATTTGTTTTCCCGGCGCGTATATTTTTTTTCTCCCGTCGCAATCCACAAAGCCCGGCGTCAATTACGTTCGCGCGCTGCACGTCGGGAAAATTACGTCACACGCATGCGCAGTACGGCCGGCGCGGGAGCGCGCCTCATTTAAATTTTAAACGCCCCCCGGAGAGGAGGACCGCCTTGCGACGGAGGCACTTAAGTTACACGGCCTGAAATTTCTAGGTAAGTGCTTTGTGGATCAGGCACTTAGGTAGAAATTTTAAGTCAGTGTAACTTAACTGCTGAAAGTTAAGTTAGGCAGCTTTTTTGGGAATCAGGCCCTATAACTTTTGCGCAAACCAATTAATATACACTTATTGAGATTTTTTTTTACCAAAAATATGTAAAAGAATATATCTGCCTAAACTAAGGATAAAAACAATTTTGAAAAAAAAATTGGGGATATTAAGACCCCTTTCACACTTGGGCGTTTTTTAGGCACTTTAGCACCAAAAAAACGTGCCTGAAAGAAGCCTCATCTGCAATCCCAATGTGAAAACTTGAGTGCTTTAATAGCCCTTTCACACTGCCAGTGCCCGAAAAATGCTGGTAAAGCTCTGCTAAAACTAGTGGCATTTTACCAGCGTTTTTAGGCGCTTTTACCTTCACTAGTGGCCGAATAATGAGTTAAAAGCGGCCACAAAGCTGCCAAGGCGCTTCCCATTGATTTCAATGGGAAGGGGTGCTTTAGGAGAGGTGTATTCGCCGCTCCTAAAGCGCAGCAAAGAAGCTGCTTGCAGGACTTTTTTTGACGCCCTGCCAGCACAGCGCCTCAGTGTGAAAGCACTCAGGCTTTCACATTGGGATTGCAGATGAGGCTTCTTTCAGGCGCTTTACAGGCGCTTTTTTAACGCTAAAGCTCCTGAAAAATGCCTCCAGTGTGAAAGGGGTCTTATTATAACAAAAAGTTAAAGATATTGGCCCAGATTCACGTAGATAGGCGTAAATATAAGCGGGCGTAGCGTATCGTAGTTACGCTACGCCGCCGCAACTTAGAGAGGCAAGTGCTGTATTCACAAAGCACTTGCGTATAAAGTTATGGCGGCGTAGCGTAAATGTGCAGGCGTAAGCGCGCCTAAATCAAATGAGGAACAGGGGGGCGTGTTTTATGTAAACTAAGCATGACCCCACGTAAATGACGCTTTTTTCGCGTGCATGCTCAGTATCACGTCGAATTTTCAAATTAAATTACGCCCGCTCAATGCCTAGACGACGTGAACGTAACTTACGCAAAGCCCTATTCGCGAACGTTTTACGCAAACGACGTAAAATTCTACGCTGTCCATACTTAACATTGCGTACGCCTCACTATAGCAGGGGTAACTTTACGCCGGTCCGACGCCTTACGCAAACTACGCATATAGATACGCCGGGCGCACGTACGTTCGTGAATCGGCGTATCTACCTAATTTGCATATTCTGCTCGTAAATCTACGGAAGCGCCACCTAGCGGCCAGCGTAAATATGCAACTAAGATACGACGGCGTAAGAGACTTACGTCAGTTGTATCTAAGCAAAAATCCGGCGTATCTTGCTTTCTGGATACAGAAAAAAGATACGCCGGCGCATCATAGAAGTTACGCGGCGTATCAATAGATACGCCGACGTAACTTCTTTGTGGATCTGGCCCATTGTGTTTTTTTTCTAAATTGTCGCTTTTCTTTTGTTTATAGCACAAAAAATAAAAACGGCTGAGGTGATCAAATACCACCAAAAGAAAGCTCTATTCTTGGGGGAAAAAGAGACGTACATTTTTTTGGGTTACAGTGTTGCACGATTGTGCAATTGTCAGTTAAAGCGACGCAGTGCCGTATCGCAAAAAATGGCCTGGTCATTGAGCAGCCAAATCTTCCGGGGGTGAAGTGGTTAAGGCTGGGTTCACACCTCCAATGGCTGCGGCTCACAGCAGGGGGTCCGGGGTGTCCCTGTTCTCTCTTTCAGGGACAAATCAGGGCTGAATTTTTGCCTGAATTCGGACCTGAAACTGAGCTAAAGCCACTCTGCAGCTGCAACAAAGATATGTGAACCGGCACCATAGAGAGCTGGTCAAAATCTCCTGTCATGCGAATTGGATGAAGAAAACCTCATCCGATTCACATAGGTGTGAACCCAGCCTGGAGAATATGAAGTCTTGGGCCTGCAGCAGGAAATGAAGCCTGATTCAGAGTACTCCTGAGTTTATAAATAGAATACACACATGCTACTTCTTGTTTCAATCTTGCTGATCATACTTACTTATCCATCCACTCACGTTGTTGTAACCTGGTAGTGTTTCTTCGGCTCTTGCTCTTTATAAACTTGTTCCTTCTTTATGGGAATGGTATACTGTATAAGCACCTGACTGAACTACGCAGCATCAGGGAATGGCGTACACCACAAACATCTTCTGCCCTCCAGTGAACACAACTGGGATTGCACCAGTGTTCATCATTTTCTACCAGAGAGAAAAGACGTGAAATTTCATAGGATCTGTTAGGCCTCGTTCACACAGACATACTGCAGCGTACACTCATGTGAGGGCTGTGTTTTCCTGAAAGGGGATGTATAGGTTCTCTGTGCATCCCTACGTATGCAGTCCTATTTATGTCACACAGACAAGGTGCGTTCAGGGCCATGCATATACACAGGGCTATGAAATTGGGAGCAGCGGTTGTGTCCGTTCGAGGGCTGTGTCCCAATCGACATGTGTGGGACTGCTTGTATAGAAATGCATGGAACACCTGTGTATACCCATGCATTCAATCACAGCCCTTGCAGGGGTTGTACACTGTCGTGTGAACAAGGCCTATCTGTCTAAGGGCCCTTTTAACACGCATCAGTCTTTCAAGACCACCCTACGTACATATACTGCGACAGTGCCGCCCTAAAGCGCCAAATCACGTACCTATAGGCTCTAATAGGCATAAAAAAAGGTGCATTGCGCTTGGAATCCACCCAGGTGCCTTAGAAAATCGAATGAATATTCACTTTTCTAACACTGAACCGCCTCTCCGCATCAGGAAGCGTGGGTCTGTTACCCCTCACCTAAGGAGGAGGGGAGTAGACGCATGGAGGATACAGCTCGCTGCTGTCTGACCTGCTGCATTGTCCCACAGCTCGCAGAATTTGATGGGTACAGTGGCAGCATTTGATGGGCACAGTGACAGCATTTGATGGGGCACACTGGCAGCAATTGATGGGGCACAGTGGCAGCATTTGATGGGCACAGTGGCAGCATTTGAGGGCACAGTGGCAGCATTTGATGGGCACAGTGGCTGCAATTGAGGGTCAAAGTGGAAGCATTTGATGGTACATTGGCTGCGTTTGATGGGCACAGTGGCTGCGTTTGATGGGCACAGTGGCTGCATTTGATGGGGCACAGTGGCAGCATTTGATGGCACAGTGGCGGCATTTGATGGCACAGTGGTGGCATTTGATGGACACAGTTGCAGCATTTGATGGCACGGTGGCAGCATTTGATGGCACAGTGGCAGCATTGGATGGGCACAGTGGCAGCATTTGATGGGCATAGTGGCTGCAATTGATGGTCAAAGTGGAAGCATTCAATGGTAAATAGGCTTTGTTTGATGGTCACAGTGGCTTTGTTTGATGGGCACAGTGGCTTTGTTTGATGGGCACAGTGGCTTTGTTTGATGGGCACAGTGGCTTCCTTTTTTTTTCCTGAATATTTCAGTTTGTTTGCACCCCCCAAAAATGTTGAGCACCAGACGCCACTGTGTATGTGATTTTTCCTTCTTACTCTGGGGCGCACACGCGCCCCACCGGCAACCTGCTCCCACTGTGTCCAATCACACAGCGGGCGCCAATTAGTGGGTCCGGTGGACCCGATGTCCACTGGGACTCGCCGACTGTTCCCCTGGGATGACAGAACGGCGGTCTACCTATGTAAACAAGGTAGATCGCCATTCTGTGACAAAAGACAGAGATCTTGTGTTTCTGCTTAGGCCACTTTCACACTTGTGCGACCTGAAAGCCATGCGACTTTGCCATTATTTTTGCAGTGATTTTTGCTGAGACTTTGACATGATTTTGCTGCGACTTTGACGCAACTTGAAGCAATGCCTGTGTAATCTTGAGGTCTTTGGACCTCAAGTCGCATCAAAGTCGGACCAAAGTAGTGCAGGCACTGCTGTGAAGACGCTGTGACTTGAAGCCGCACAGATATGAATGGTACCCATTGGAAATTATGGGGTACGACTTGACATGCGACTTTGCAGTCCCAAGTCGCAGGACAAGTCACACAAGTGTGAAAGGGGGCCTAAGCAGGAACACAGATCTCTGTCTTCTTACAGTACAAGCATCTTCCCCACACAGTTAGAAAACACCCCCTAGGGACACATTTAACACTTTGATTGCCCCTGATGTTAATCCCTTCCCAGCAAGTGTCATTAGTACAGTGACAGTGCATATTTTTAGCACTGATTACTGTATTAGTGTCACTGGTCCCCAAAGAAGTGTCAACAATTATTTGTCCGTTGCAATGTCGCAGCCCCACTATAAGTCGCTGATGGCCCCATTACTAGTAAAAAAAAAATCTATTCCATTAAAATATCCCATAGTTTATAGATGTGGTAACTTTTGCGCAAATCAATCAATATACACTTTTTGGGATTTTTTTCCACCAAAAATATGTATCAGAATACATATTAGCCTAAATTGATGAGGAAATAATTGTTTTACTTTTTTTATCACTTATGTTTTATAGCAGAAAGTAAAAAATATTGTTTTTACACATTGAGCGGGCAGCCCCGGAGGCTGGCTAGAACACTGCCACCCTGACCTGAGCAGCAGCAGGCGCAGCACCCCTACTGCCTCCCTGAGCCTGCCTTCCTTATCCAACCTCCCCTCTGCTCCCATCTGTCACTTCAACAGGAAGACAGGCTGACCAAGGGCCCCCAGAGGACGAGGACGGGTTAGAGGTAGGTGCATCACACCCACCGACAGGGGGCACAGGAGGTACTGCAGGCAGGGCTAGGGTGTCTCCCATCACCCTCTCTCTCTCCCAGCCTGCTCTCTCTCACCCCCTCTCTCGCTCTTTTACCCCCCTCACCCACCCCCTCTCTCTCTCTCTCTCCCAACCCCTTCTCTCAACCCCTTATCTCTCTCACCCCCTCTCTATCTATCACCTCCTCTCTCTTTCCCAACCCCCCTCTCTCTCTCTCTCTCTCTCTCTCACCCCCTCACTTCTTCCCAACCCCTCTTTCTCTCTCACCCCTCTCTCTCTTTCCCAATCCCCCCTCTCTCTCTCTCTTACCCCCTCACTCTTTCCCAACCCCCCCCCCTCTCTCTCTCTCTCTCTCTCTCTCACCCCCTCACTTCTTCCCAACCCCTCTTTCTCTCTCACCCCTCTCTCTCTTTCCCAATCCCCCCTCTCTCTCTCTCTTACCCCCTCACTCTTTCCCAACCCCCCCTCTCTCTCTCACCCAATCCCCCTCTCTCTCACCCCCCTTGTGAGATCTCATAGGTTATAAGTAGTTGGGTTAAAGCGGAGCTCCAGCCCCAGAACCAAGAAATGTAAAGTCAGCAGCTACAAATAATGTAGCTTCTGACTTTCAATATTATAAGGCTTAGCTGTCCAGGGATCCCACGATGTTGGCACCCCAGCTGTTTTTTCAGTCAGCTCTTGGGTGCTGCCGCCGTTCCTTGTAAGGGAAGCCAGCAGTGAAGCCTTGCGGGTTCACAGCAGCTTCCCTATTGTGCATGTGCGAAGCACGCTGCGCTTTCTGAATGGCCTGGCGGGGGGGGAAGGATATAGGGGGGCAAACTTCTGGGGGAACTCGCCACAGTACGGTCTCCCAGGAGAGGGACGGGTACCTATCAAAAACTCCCCCCCCCCCCCCCCGAAAGGTGCCAAATGTGGCAGCGGAGGGGGGAGGAAGCAAACAACAAAACAACAAACAAAGCTTCCCCTTTTGGGTGGAGCTCCGCTTTAAGTAGTGCATTCTTTTTTTTTAAAGTAATCAATCATGAGGTACGTTTCCCACTGTTGGCCAGATAATGTGCAGATAGAACTTTATTGGTAATTAAGGGTTACGTTCTAACTTGCAGCTCCAATAAGGCAAGACCTTCATCTTCTTTGGCCAATATGTACCAGAATAGATTTAAATGCACAACTCAGAGGCGGCATTTAATATAGATAAACTTTTAGTAGCAGGTGGTGATTAGAATTTGATTATTTATGAATAAAATGCGACCCACCAAGCTGCTTTTCGGGTATAGCAACGTTGCAGCATCCTCTTTCAGCTGGAGATCCAGAGGATTTCTCAAAGTGCAACATGTTTGAGGGCCAGCTCAAACCACATGCAGTCCAGTGCGGGGTTTTTTTTTTCGCCATCAAAAACACATGGAAAGTAGGTTAGATGGTTTCCAATAGCATAGTAGTCAACCAGTGTGGTCAGTCCCAGGGCGTTCCAATTCCGAGAAAAAAAGTAGAGCACGCTGCATTTTTTCTGCACTGGATTGTACTGGAACGTGGTAAAACGCATCAAAATGCACGGGAATGTACTGGAACACATTAAAAACGCACCAGACCCCACTACAGTGAAAAAAAAAAACAGGGGAAAAAAAGGGAAATAAAAGCAATGGGCCAGATTCAGGTAGAATCGCCAAAAGCTGCGGCGGCGTAACGTATTACATTTACGTTACACCGCCGCAAGTTTTCAGTGTAAGTGCTTGATTCACAAAGCACTTGCCTGTAAACTTGCGGCTGGGGGTGGCGTAAATATGCCCGGCGCAAGCCCGCCTAATTCAAATGTGGCGGGGACCATTTAAATTAGGCGCGTTCCTGCGCCGAACGTACTGCGCATGCTCCGTCCCTAAAATTTCCCAACGTGCATTGCGCTAAATGACGTCGCAAGGACGTCATTGGTTTTGACGTTAACGTAAATGGCATCCAGCGCAATTCACGGACAACTTACGCAAACGACGTGAAATTTCAAATTTCGACGCGGGAACGACAGCCATACTTAACATTGGCTAGACCACCTAGAGGGCAGGTTTAGTTTTACGCCGCGTATCTCTACGGAAACTACATAAATTTACAGCGACGGGCAAAGCGTACGTTTGTGAATCGGCGTAACTAGTCATTTGCATATTCTACGCCGACCGCAATGGAATCGCCACCTAGCGGCCGGCCTAGAATTGCAGCCTAAGATCCGACGGTGTAAGTCAATTACACCTGTCGGATCTTTGGGAGATCTATGCGTAACCTGATTCTATGAATCAGGCGCATAGTTACGACGGACGGATCTCAGAGACACGACGGCGTATCAGGAGATACGCCGTCGTATCTCTTTTGTGAATCTGGCCCATACATTTTAGTCCCAGTGGCTACAAACTTTAAGAAAAGCAGAACAGTAGTTGCTTTCTGATGAAAAATATTGAAACTGAACTATTGAAGGCAGAGGCAAAAGGACCTATGATCACTCTGTAGCTGATCCTTCCCTTATCGAATACTGACTTATGTTTTGCATTGTATCTCTGCATGGAGGCGGCCATCTTGGTAGAGGCAGCGTTTTGCTTCATCATGTCAGAACCTTCAATAAGGATAATATTGAGGTGTGTGGAAGTGTGTTACTGACAACATTCTCTTGTTTTTATGGCTCGTGATGTTGGTATGAAATAGGTTATTTTTTTATGTTTATAGATTTCGGAATAATGCTATGGAAAAATCCAGTAAAGTGGGAATGCTTTAAAAAAAAATAAAAAATCTGCTATACCCCTGAAACCTCACAATTAGGTTATCCCTTTTCCTCAAGAATGTCTGGTAACTTTTTGCTTGATACAAGTACATGATTCAAAAGAGAAACTCCAACTCTGCTATTAACCCCGGAGGATTTGGCTGCCAAATAAAAGGCCACTTTTTGCGATTCGGCACTGCGTCGCTTTAACTGACAATTGCGCAGTCGTGCGACGTGGCTCCCAAACAAAATTTGCATCCTTTTTTTTGCCACAAATAGAGCTTTCTTTTGGTGGTATTTGATCACCTCTGTGGTTTTTATTTTTTGCGCTATTAACAAAAAAAGAGCAACAATTTTGAAAAAAAAGCAATATTTTTTGCTGTAATAAATATCCCCCAAAAATGTATAAAAAAAAAACACTTTTTCCTAGGTTTAGGCCGATACGTATTCTTCTACATATTTTTGGTAAAAAAAAAAAAAAAAAATCGCAATAAGCGTTTATTGGTTTGCACAAAAGTTATAGTGTCTACAAAATAGGGGGTAGTTTTATGGTATTTTTATTATAAATGTATGTTTGTACTATTAATGGTGGCGATCTGCGATTTGTATTGTGACTGCGACATTATGGCGGACACATCGGACACTTTTTACGCTATTTTGGGACCATTCTCATTTATACAGCGATTAGTGCTATAAAAATGCACTGGTTACTGTGTAAATGACACTGGCAGGGAAGGAGTTGACCACTAGGGGGCGAGGAAGGGGTTAAGTGTGTCCTAGGGAGTGATTCTAACTGTGCAGGGGAGGGGTTTACTGTGACACGACATTGATCACTGTTCCCGATGACAAGGAGCAGATGATCAGTGTCCTGTCACAAGGCAGAATGTTGTTTACAATGGCATTCCCCCGTTCTGCTTGCGGCGGGGACGGAAAAATTCAAAGCAACGTACCTGTACGTTGCTTTGCGCAGCCGTGCCATTATGCCGACAAATATGTGCAGGACGCGGTCGGCAAGTGGTTAACTGGACCAGAACCCCCAAACATTAAATATATTTTTTCAGACACCCTAGAGAATAAAATGGCGGTGGTTTGCAATATTTTATTTCACACTGTATTTGCGCAGCGGTCTTACAAACGCAATTTTTTGGGGGAAAAATCGACTTTTTTTATTTAAAACTAAGAAAACAGTAAAGTTAGCACAATTATTTTTAGATTCTGAATGATAAAGTTACGCCAAGTGAATTGATACCGAACATGTCACGCTTCAAAATTGCGCCCGCTCTTTTAATGGCGACCAACTTCGACACTTAGAAATCTCCATAGGCGACATTTGAAAATTTCTACAGGTTACCAGTTTTGAGATACAGAGGGAGTCTTTTGCTAGAATTATTGCTCTCACTCTAATGACTGCGGCGATACCTCACATGTGTGATTTGAACAATGTTTACATATGGGGGCACGACTTACGTATGCATTCGCTTCTGCGTGCGAGCTTGGAGGGACAGGGCACATTCATTTTTTTTCTTATTTATTTTACTTTTTTTTATATTTTTTTTACGCTGTCCCTTTAAAAAAAAAAATGGATCACTTGTATTCCTATTACAAGGAATGTAAACATCCCTTGTAATAGAAAAAAAACATGACAGGTCCACTTTTTTTGCTTTTTTTGCTACATAAGCTTATAATAAGGCTAACCATAAGGCTAATTCAGGTTTAGAAGATATCCCCTGTCCCCTGCATGTGCCATTGTCATTGGCACATGCGCACTGAAGCAAACTGAAGCAATGGTATGTATGTGCTGTTGCTTCAGTGAGTGTGCCGGGAGTGACATCATCGCAGCTCCGGCCAATCACATCGCTGGAGCCCGCGTTACCCTAAAGCAGTGTTTCTCAATTCCAGTCCTCAGGCCCCCCCAACAGGTCAGTTTTTCAGGATTTCCATTATTTTGCACAGGTGATTTGATCAGTTTCACTGCCTTAGTAATCACCACAGCCTTTTCATCTGAGGGAAATCCTGAAAACCTGACCTGTTGGGGGGGCCTGAGGACTGGAATTGAGAAACACTGCCCTAAAGTAACTACGGGGAAGATGTCGCCGGCCAGAGGGGGGTTAGAGGACCGCTGCGGGGGCTTTGATGCAAGGTAAGTAATTCATAATGAGCTAGTATGCTATGCATGCTAGCTCATTATACCTTTGTCTTGCAGGGTTGTTTTTTTATTCTAGGGTTTACAATCGCTTTAATGTGAGTTCTGGGTTAAAAAGCCCTCAGATCTTACATTTACACGTAAATGCAATAAAAAAAAAAATCCTGTTAAGGTCGTTGGATGGAAGTGACAATTGATGTTGCTTCCGTCATCCAACGTCATTGAGTCGAATGGGGGCCATCATTCCTTCACTCGACTTCCAGCCTCTGAGGCGAAAGGATCGGATCGTCTCCTCCACTACCGACGACTGGAATGAGGCAGGAAGGGGGGGGTCACCTCTCCTGCTGCCGATAAAAGTGATCTTGTGACAAATCTGCCACGGAGACCACTTTTATCTCAAAGTTGACCACCCGCTGTTTAAGAAAATGCTGCGGTTATGGCAGCTATCTGTACGTACAATGTATCTGAGCGTATAAAGACAGCGGGTGGTCCGGAAGTGGTTAAAGTGACATTACACTCATATCAGTAAAAAATGTCAATAAATGTTGTATTGCATGCTGATCAGTGGCGGCCGGTGGTAATTTTCTTTGGGGGGGACACCTGAATAAGGGGTGACAGCGGCGGCCGTGAATAGAATTATGCTATGCATGAATCTATCCATTAGTCCTTTGGGGGGCGGAGCCCGGGCACCTAATGGATGGGCTGCCGCTGATACTGATCTTACTCACTCAGCCACTATAGGATTTGTCTACTGCAGGGTTTGACAAATGTGCTTGGAATCTAGGAGCCAGCTAAAAAAGTTAGGAACCAAAAAACGCACCCCGTCCCGCCAAGCTCGCGCGCAGAAGCAAACGCATACGTGAGTAGCGCCCGCATATGAAAACGGTATTCAAATAACACATGTGAGGTATCGACGCGATTGGTAGAATGAGAGCAATAATTCTAGCCCTCCTCTGTAACTCAAAACATGCAACCTGTAGAATTTTTTAAACGTCGCCTATGAAGATTTTAAAGGGTAAAAGTATGTCACTATTCCACAAGCGGACGCAATTTTGAAGTGTGACATGTTGGGTATCAATTTACTCGGCGTAAAATTGGGCTAACTGTATTTTTTCCCCAAAAAAAGTGCGCTTGTAAGACCGTTGCGCAAATACGGTGTGACAGAAAGTATTGCAACAACCGCCATTTTATTCTCTAGGGTGTTAGAATAAAAAATATATATAATGTTTGGGGGTTCCAATTAGAGGGAAGGAGGTGGCAGTGAAAAAACACATTAGAACTGCTTTTTTTTGCTACATGTAATGTAATGTAACCTGTAATGCCAATGGCCACCACAAGATGGCCACTCCTAGATTCCTTCTGCAGGCCTCAGCTTCCTTCTGTGAAGGCCGCAAAGCCGCGGCCTCAATTACCAGCGGGCGTGGGCAGCGAACGCGCCCCGCGCCGGCCGGTAATCAAGGGCGCGGCTTTGCGGCCTTCTGCAGCCCTAAGCTTCCCCAGACGCCAGGTCACAATTTCTGGCGCCCGGATTTTGTCGAGGCCTGTTCTACTGTATTCTGCGAAACAATTGGTTGATCCTGCAAGTCTCTGTCCTTCCCTTGTGTCTGTGTCCCCTTTGGAACTGGAAATTCTGCAAACCATCTGTTGTCACAGGTGGTGAGCATGCTCGTTTTTAGTGTATTTCTATGCCGAGTAGCCTTAGCAGTCCACGTGAACGAGTCACACAACTGGGCATATACACATTGATAAATGTCAGCCCACTCCCTTCCTCCTCCATGCCCACTAACCAGCTCTACAATATGGGGGTTGGATATTACATCTTGATTGATGGAGGCACCACCTCCCTATAAGTCTAAGGCAGGTCATAAATAATTCAAAATTCTTTCCTGCAACCCATGAAAATAGTTTGATTCCCCCATTATCACAGTCATTGTTGATGGGGAAATGCCTTCCAAAGAGCTATTGTGTTCTGCCGGCGGGATGAGGGGGGTCTTTCTTGCCGGCAAAACACATTGATTACTTATAGTGGCAATAATAATCGTATGCTAAAAATCCAACTGGCTGGTTGTACTGAAGTCAATTGATGGATCAACTTCAGTGCAACCAGCTTTGTGGTTATGGATCGAATCTCGACTGGTCCCTGCTGAATTGCGCAAAATTCAATTAATGTATGGTTTACTTAAAGCGGAGCTCCACCCTAAAGTGGAACTTCCGCTCATCTAAGACAGGTATTTGCACCCACTTCCGTACATACAGTCTGCGGGTACTGCGTCACTTTCCGCCCCCCCCCCCCCCCGTTGTGTTCTGGGAAACACAACGGTGACCAGTGAAAGACGCACAGCGCTGCTCACACATGCGCAGTAGGGAACCGGGAAGTGAAGCCGCAATGCTTCACTTCCTGTTTCCCTCACCCATGATGGCAGTGGGGGAAGCCGAGAGCCGAGCAATCGCTCGTCTTCTGCTGCCGACGTCGCTGGACTCCAGGACAGGTAAGTGTCCTAATATTAAAAAAGTCAGCAGCTGCAGTATTTGTAGCTGCTGGCTTTTAATATTTTGCTTACGGCGGAGCTCCACTTTAAAGTGGATGTAAACCCGATTCATGAATTTTAAGCTGGGCACATCTATCTGTAGTGTTTTCTTCAAAAGCACCGAGTTCCATCGGTTTCTCCTGCTCCAAAGCTCTGTTATCAGCCTGATAACTTCTGACAAGTTCTCAGTGACAGCAGCCTGAAGTGTGTCGTGGGAGGTTGCTATAAATAGATTAGCAGTCAGCTTGCCGCCTCACAGCAGAGCTCTGCACATTCTTTTCTTTCTATGCCAATGTGGAGTGGAGGTGTGTGCCTTTCTTCCAATCAGTTGTCTTGGCTGTATTCCAATAATCCACTCCCACTGCTGACCAGGAAGAAAAAAAATCTTAGTGTTTGAATTTTCCGCCGCAATATCGAAGTCCCGCTCTGAGTCGCTGATAGCTGCCATTACTAGTAAAAATGTCCTGGATTTGATTTAAAAAATCTGGTCACCTTACCCTTAAGAGGACAGCAGAATACTATATAACACGATTAAGGGGGTCAGTTTACTTGTTTTTTATTCTTAGGCCCCATGCCCATGAGACGCTGGTAAACACGTGTTCAGAGGCATTTGGACAGCTTTTTCAACTGCCCCTGAACACATTCAATGTTATTCTATGTGTCGTTTATGCTTGTTTTTTCAGAAGCAAAGAAATGGGTTCAGACGCAAAAGTTTTCGCGTTTCAGACGCAAATCGCGGCAAAACGCCACAATTTCGTTTATAGGCGTTTTTAAAGGTGACCTATTTTTTACATTAGAAATCTCAAAAATGATGGCAAATGATGAAAAACCATAAAAAAACAAAAAAATTTAATTGCTTGCATTGCATTGTGGACAATCCACAACTTGTGGCAGGTGACATGGCCAGGTGACGTGGCAAGTTGACAATCCACAACTTGTGGTAGGTGATGTGGCCAGTCACGTGGCCAGGTCACGTGGCCAGTGGACAATCCACAACTTGTGGCAGGTGACATTGCCAGGTGATGTGGCAGATGACGTGGCCAGGTCACGTGGCCATTGGACAATCCACAACTTGTGGCAGGTGACATGGCCAGGTGACGTGGCAGGTGACGTGGCCAGGTAATGTGGCAAGTGGACAATCCACAACTTGTGGCAGGTGATGTGGCCTGGTGACGTGGCAAGTGGACAATCCACAACTTGTGGCAGGTGACATGGCCAGGTGACGTGGCCAGGTGACGTGGCCTGGTGATGTGGCAAGTGGACAATCCACAACTTGTGGCAGGTGACATGGCCAGTTGACGTGGCAAGTGGACAATCCACAACTTGTGGCCAGGTGACGTGGCCAGTGGACAATCCACAACTTGTGGCAGGTGACATGCCAGGTGACGTGGCGAGTGTACAATCCACAACTTATGGTAGGTGACGTGGCCAGGTGATGTGGCAGATGACGTGGCCAGGTCACGTGGCCATTGGACAATCCACAACTTGTGGCAGGTGACATGGCCAGGTGACGTGGCCAGGTAATGTGGCAAGTGGACAATCCACAACTTGTGGCAGGTGATGTGGCCTGGTGACGTGGCAAGTGGACAATCCACAACTTGTGGCAGGTGACGTGGCAAGTGACATGCCAGGTGATGTGGCAAGTGAACAATCCACAACTTGTGCCAGGTGATGTGAACAGGTCATGTGGCAGGTGACATGGCCAGGTGACGTGGCAAGTGGACAATCCACAACTTGTGGCAGGTGACGTGGCAAGTGACACGCTAAATACACGTACACTGCTGCTCTCTCAGCTGCTACTCACTCTGGTCTCACAAAATGGCTGAAATGGTTAAATAATACTGTTTTTTGAGCTTAGGGAGGGTCTTATGATGTTTATTAACCAAAGGCTTATAAACGCAAACGCGCTAAAACGCCGCAAAAACGGGCGTTTTAAACACCGGTTTTTGCGTTTGAAAACGTGTGTTTAGATGAGTTTGCATCTGTGTCTCGTGTGCATGGGGCCTTAGTCTTATCCAAGACATAAACTAGCGGTGACAAGTATACCTAAAATAGCAGTTCTGTGCTGAATTACATTGCAATTTACATTTTAAATGGCGTTAGTCAGAAATGTAAAAGGGCTGGTGTATAGGTTTGGATTAGGGCTCTCTCTAACAGGCAGAAAAATATAGATTTTAGGGGTGATAGCAAACTGGCGCAAGCCAGATCTTTGAAATGAAATAGTGAGCAGGTCATCAGTTCTTTTTTTTTTATCTTTAAAACACTAGTGAGATTGTCAAACTTGAATGTGCGCACGATGTTTATGTGCAGGGAAAAAAATCCTGTAAGTTCTAGTGCATTGGAAACTGTTGTGATATATCGTATGTTCAATAAAAACCTTTTTGATTTAAAAAAAAAAAAAAAAAACACTAGTGAAAGAATGGAGAACACGTAAATGAATACAAATGAAAACAAGTGGGTAACAGAAAAATAAAACAAGAAAAAAAGGAAAATCTTTAATTTTCTGAGTCTCTGGATCTTGTGTGAATGAATGGTCATATAGCTTGTCCCATGGTGTAGCACAATCTGATGTTCATCACACTGCAGTCCTGTCTGCCCATCCCACGATCACATCAGCAGAGACCACAAATCCCACAGGAGACGCTGATTCATGGATTATACAAAGTGTTCACCCTCGAGACGCCTGCTAAGGAGAAGACTGAAACCTGGGCTCCTAACCCCCTCCTCGTGTCTGCCCCTAAATAAAAACACACCACAAATGTTTCAATGTTTTTAATCCTGCTGCTGTCAAAATGTCATTCTCGTTATTTTTCTTGATCATTTTTCGGCATGTAAAAATACGTTTTTCAGCCTCTAGAAAAAAAAAAAAAATAATATGTTTTTTCCAACTTAATCATTAAAACGACGTTGCCCACACACGATCGTTAAAAAAAAAAATGCTCTAGCAAAGCACGGTGACGTACAACATGTGCGATGGCACTATAAAGGGGAAGTTCCATTCGGATGACGCCACCCTTTTGGCTGTTTTGTGTTAGTAAAAGACGATTCGCGCTTTTCTGTCTGTTACAGCGTGATGAATGTGCTTACTCCATTACTAACGGTAGTTTTACCAGAACGAGCGCTCCTGTCTCATAACTTGCTTCTGGGCATACGCGGGTTTTTAACATCGTTTTAGCCCACACACGATCATTTTTTACAACCTGAAAAAACGACATAGTTTAAAACGTCGTTAAAAAATGCAGCATGTTCGAATTTTTTTTTGTCATTTTTCAGAACCCGAAAAATGATGTGAAGCCCACACACCATCATTTTAAATTACATTTTTTAAAAATGTTGTTTTTTACATGCCGAAAAATGATCGTGTGTACGCGACATAACACTAGGAGATGACTCTTCTAGATCAGTTTTTCTCAACCCTTTTACCCTTAGGGCTCTTTCACACGTCCGTTCCCTTCGTCCGTTTTTTGGACGTCCGTTAACGGACCGCAATGCTTTCCTATGGGTTAGCGTCCGTTAGCGTATGAGCATCCGCTAACGTCCGTTAACATCCGTCTCCGTTAAGCTCTGTTTTTTTGAACGGAAGAAAACACTATTTTTCTTCCGTCAAAAAAACGGAACGGACGTTAGCGGACGATCCGTTTACCATCCGATCCGCTAACATCCGTTTTTCATCAAAATATGTAAAAAGCCCCCCCCAAAAAAATAAAAAAAAACGGATGAAAAAACGGATCGGAAACGGATGTAAACGGACGGAAAAACGGATGAAAAACGGATAAAAAAAACGGATCAACTGATGAAAAAAAAAATTATCTAAAAAACTGAGCGGACGTGGGAAAGAGCCCTTAAAATACTAGTCAAATCTCTCACATTGGTGGTCAGAGAAGAATGCCCCTCTCACAGCTGTGGTCAGAATGCCATCATAAAAAAGATCATTGGTGCCATGCTGCTGGCTCCAAGTGGCATTGGACCCAGAACTATCTGGACACCATCAGATAGGAGGTCAGCCTGTAGGCAGGTGCAGTCGACTTACTTTACGGCAGGTGGTACTCATCTGCAGTGGCCCTGTAGCTGGAGAGGAGGTCAAAACAGACACAGTTCCTCCATGGTTTCTTGGGTCAATGGGGAAGCAATCCAGTTTTTATGCTGCCACTCCATTTGACTCTGGCAGCCATATTGGGTCAGGCAGATACTATTTTTCGGCCCTCACTCCGAGGTTTGGCATGCTTTTTGCAAGTTGGTAGAAACAGGTACACCATCTGTTAGGAACAGCCCTAGTGGTAGGAAAAAGTTCCCGGATGGGGGGGGGGGGGGGGGGGGAGCATAGGGTCACATCTCCTTTGGACTTCTTCCCGCTTCTGATCTCTTAACAGATGCTGTCAGTCCAGCTGATACCATTACTGAAAACTGAGTGCACCTGGTTGGGCAGTTTTCCCACTGGGTTTATTGTGAACTGTTGCTGTACTATTTCAGTACAAGTTTTCCATTGCAGCCAAAAAAAAAAAGAGGAGCGCTAGGTGCTGACCCCCCCCAAAACTTCACATATAAAACCATCATTGCTTTCTATACTGTATCTGCTAGTGCCAGCTTGGGCACTTTTATATGCAAGTTTAAAATGTTGTACTTTCTAGCGGTATGGTACGAATAAACAGTTGCACAATGATCCGGTATTTGGCATTTTATCCTTGCATCTGAGAGCTTGTGGAGCGGGATACTGGGGAGTTAGCTCGGGACTCCTAGAAAGCGTTTAGTGTTGAAAGAACAGCAAGTAATGTAAAGTTGCTTTCTATACTGTGACCTACAGGCATACCCCGCTTTAAGTACACTCACTTTACATACACTCACGAGTAAGGACATACCTGCGAGTGTATGTAAAGTGCCTTATAAATACTTTACAGACATTTTGCAGCCGCAGTAGAAGGAGCTGAAGCTCCGAGAGCATACCCCTTTCCTGTTCCAGTGTGCTCCTGACACCCCCACTACAGCTCCTGGACACCCCCAATACAGCTCCTGACCCCCCACTACACCCTAGAAGTGAAAAAAGGTATTGTTTCACTTTAAGTACATTTTCGTTTTACATACATGCTCTGGTCCCATTGTGTACTTAAAAGTGGGGTAT
This sequence comes from Rana temporaria, assembly GCF_905171775.1. Classification (NCBI taxonomy): domain Eukaryota; kingdom Metazoa; phylum Chordata; class Amphibia; order Anura; family Ranidae; genus Rana; species Rana temporaria. The sequence continues at coordinate 51,591,579 of NC_053500.1, read as the reverse complement.
GCCTGTATATACATTATACCCATCTATCCAGCTGGTGATACTGTAGTGGTATCTATGGTAATGTAATCAAAAGAAGTGATAGGTCTCTGTGTATGTAGTTAAAAAGACATGTTCTGATAAACCTCCATAAAATAAAAGCATGTTGCTGTATACAACAAGCTTCCAGCGCATCATTTCAATTCTCTGACAAGAGGTTATGGGCCCAGGCATTGGAGAGGAGATTACAAGCCCAGAAAACCCAGACACTGGAAAGAATTATACAAATCCATGTGCACTATATACAAGCTGCTGAAAGATGGCAAGTGGTTCAGATGCGATTGTTGCAATTGCAAAGCTGAACAATGCCAATTACCAGCTGTGGAAATTCAAACTACAAATGCTTCTTAGCAAGGACAACTTATAGCAAGTGCTGAATACAGACAAACAGAGGAGGAATGGGACAGGAAAGAGAGACTATAAGCCTACTAGTGAAAGATGACCAGCTTATCCACATAAGAACAGAAAAAAAATGGCCAAAAGTTATGTGGACTTCATTGCAGAAACTGTATGAGCATTCAAGTCTGCACGCCCTTGGAGAGGACATCAAAAAGATAACCGTATTGTTGCCCTGCTCCTCTGCAGCCTTCCAGAGACATATACTGCTCTTAGTAATGCTTTAGAAACCAGACTCGAGCAAGATCTAACACTAGAATAAGGGGAAAATAAATTGAATATGAAAGAGGGAAAGAAAATACGCACCCTGATGACAAAGCTCTTAAGATGTTCAAAAGGCACAAAGAAAGCAGAGCCTGTTTTTGCTGTAAAAGGACTGGCCACTTAGAACAGTACCTTTTTTTCTTGAAAGCCGAGCACCGAAAGCTACAGCTATCCACGGCATCATTAGTACAGTGACAGTGCATATTTTTTAGGACTGATCACTGTATTAGGCCTCTTGCACACTGCAGCTTGAAAAAGCTCAGTACAGCTTTTTTTTGTGTGGAGTTAAAATATTAATTGTAATGTGCCTATGCACACAAGTGCTGTGCATTCTTCAGTACCACATTTAAATTAAAAATCTGTAGTGCTAGTTCTTTCTTATCTAAATTTACGGTTAGGATTTCTGATTTTACTGGGTTGATCTTAAAATTTAAGTTCCCCACATCTTTTTAAATCTTGTATTAAGTTTGGGAGTGTCGGTCTTGGTATGTAATATATATATATAATAAAATAAAATATGGTCCGCGTATGCTGCAACCTTGTGCTCCTCTCCCACCTTAAAAAGGTTCCAGCAATAGTACTTACAGGTGGGGCGTAAGCGGGCACCCTTGTCCTGTGCCATTAACCACTTGTCAAAAGACGGCGGGAGGAAGACCCTGTTCTGGGCGGACGTCATATGACGTTGTGCCTTTAAAAGCCACTAGGGGCGCGCACCCGTGTCACTGGGGACCCGATGGCCGCCAGGCACCCGCGATTGCCCAGTAACTGAACAGGACAGTGGATCTGTGTGTGTAAACACACAGATCCACGTCCTGTCAGGGAGAGGGGACCGATGGTGTGTCCCTTGTATATAGGGACAATCATCGGTCACCTCCCCCAGTCACTCCCCTCCCCCCACAGTAAGAATCACTCCCTAGGGAATACATTAACCCCTTGATCGCCCTCTAGTGTTAACCCCTTCCCTGCCAGTCACATTTATACAGTAATCAATGCATTTTTATAGCAGGGATCATTGTATAAAATGTGAATGGTCCCAAAAATGTGTCAAAGGTGTCCGCTGCAATTTCGCAGTCACGATTTATATAAAAAAAAAAAAAAAAAAAAAAAAAAAAAAAAATCGCTGACTGTATAACTTTTATGCAAACCAATCAATATACGCTTATTGCGTTTTTTTTTTTTTTTTACCAAAAATATGTTGAAGACTACATATCGGCCTAAACGCAGGGAAAAAAAATGGATATTATAGCAATAAGTAAAAGTGTTTTTTTTTTTCAAACTTGTCCCTGTTCTTTTGTTTATAGCGCAAACATACCTCCAAAAGCAAGCTCTATTTGTGGGGGAAAAAAAAAAAAAAAATGATTAAACTTTATTTTGGGTACAGTGTTGCATGACCGCGCAATTGTCATTCAAAGTGTGACAGCGCTGAAAGCTGAAAATTGGTCTGGGCAGGAAGGGGGTGAAAGTGCCCTGTAGGCAAGTGGTTAAACATCTCAAGAAGGGAGGCGACATTATTCCATTGACCTTTACCGACGCTGTAGGGTGGTTGTATACATTTTTAATCCAATGGCTCATGTTTGGCCCTAACCCCAAATCTCTTAATATATCCATCATAAATCCCCAGTCTACCCTATCAAAAGGACAGGGCAGCCCTGGGGATTCCACATTTTTGTCGCAGCATTAAAGGGGAGTTCCACCCACAATTTTACTTTTTAAATATAAATACCCCTGTAATACACAAGCTTAATGTAGTCTAGTAAAGTTAGTCTGTAAACCAAGGTCCGTTTTGTTAGGTTGTTAGAGCATTTAGTTCGTTTATAATCTAGAAATAGACCGTGGCCATCGTAAGTGTGGGCATCATGAAGCCAGAGACTGTATGACTTCCTGGATTTCAGCCTTACAGACCTCGCACATGCTCAGTGCTGCACAAGCGATGTAATAGGTTTCAGTCAGGTTTCCATAGCAACGGGAGTGTCAGAGGAAGTTTCCGCCCCTTCTCTATGCAAATAGGCTATTTGCAAGGACTACTGAGATACATGATGCCTATCCCAGAAACCCTTGTGACTTCATAGCCTAGGCTAATAAGGAGGAGGAAGTAATGAAGGACTACAAAATAAAGGTACAGTAGGTGAACCCGATTTTGTGTCGATCTCGCTCTCTTTCTCGGCGAGATTGAGCACCTACGAGCCCCATCGCGGGAGCCAGCGCCGAGCTGGCTTGCCGCGATGGAGACAGAGCCGTCATAGAAGCGACGGGAGATCCGACTTGGATTCCCGCCAATTCTACACGTGTGCGGCGTTTGTTATGAATCCTGAGGGAGAAGTCCCCGCCGGATTTTAAATAAAAATCCGGCATGGGTTCCCCCCTCAGGAGCATACCGGGCCCTTAGGTCTGTTATGGGTTGTAAGGAGAGCCCCCCTACGCCGAAAAAACCGGCGTAGGGGGTCCCCCTACAATCCATACCAGACCCGTATCCAAAGCACGCTACCCGGCCAGCCAGGAAGGGAGTGGGGACGAGCGAGCGCCCCCCCCCCTCCTGAGCCGTACCAGGCTGCATGCCCTCAACATGGGGGGGGTTGGGTGCTCTGGGGCAGGGGGGCGCACTGCGGCCCCCCCACCTCAGAGCACCCTGTCCCCATGTTGATGAGGACAGGGCCCCTTCCCGACAACCCTGGCCGTTGGTTGTCGGGGTATGCGGGCGGGAGGCTTATCGGAATCTGGGAGCCCCCTTTAATAAGGGGGCCCCCAGATACCGGCCCCCACACCCTAAGTGAATGAGTATGGGGTACATCGTACCCCTACCCATTCACCTGCAAGAAAAGTGGTAAAAACACAAATAAACCACACAGGGTATTAAAATATTTTATTAGTCTGCTCCGGAGGCCTCCCCTGTCTTCTTTATTAGCTCTTTTACCAGGGGAGGCTTCTTCTTTGACGTCTTCGGGTGGGTGGGGGCCGCCGTCTGGTTCTCTTCCACCGCCGGGGGGGGGGTCGCTTTTAAAAAAGCCCCCACCCCCCGGCGGGTTTCCTCCGGCGTCTTCGGCGGCTTCTTCTTCCGCTATCCGGGGGGGGGTCTTCTCAACTCTCCGGGGGTCTCCTTCTGTGTTCGCCGCTCTCCGCTGTTGACTCGGCGCACCCCGGTTCTTCGTCTCGCTGTCCGGTGCCTTCTTCCGTGCTGTACGTCTTCTTCTCCTTCCGTGCTGTGAGTTCTTCTTCCGTGCTGTGACGTCATGTTCTTCACTTCTCCTCTTCTCCCGATGTTGACACGCCGGCTCTTCTCGCTGAAATGACTGATGCGCGCCTTGCATCAGACCTATATAGGCCTCACAGTCCCATCATGCTCTGTACCTACCCATGTGATACCTACAGTACCCACGTGGGTAGGTATCACATGGGTAGGTACAGAGCATGATGGGACTGTGAGGCCTATATAGGTCCGATGCAAGGCGCGCATCAGTCATTTCAGCGAGAAGAGCCGGCGTGTCAACATCGGAAGAAGAGAAGTGAAGAACATGACGTCACAGCACGGAAGAAGAACTCACAGCACGGAAGAAGACGTACAGCACGGAAGAAGGCACCGGACAGCGAGACGAAGAACCGGGGTGCGCCGAGTCAACAGCGGAGAGCGGCGAACACAGAAGGAGACCCCCGGAGAGTTGAGAAGACCCCCCCCCGATAGCGGAAGAAGAAGCCCCCCCGCCGAAGACGCCGGAGGAAACCCGCCGGGGGGTGGGGGCTTTTTTAAAAGCGACCCCCCCCGGCGGTGGAAGAGAACCAGACGGCGGCCCCCACCCACCCGAAGACGTCAAAGAAGCCTCCCCTGGTAAAAGAGCTAATAAAGAAGACAGGGGAGGCCTCCGGAGCAGACTAATAAAATATTTTAATACCCTGTGTGGTTTATTTGTGTTTTTACCACTTTTCTTGCAGGTGAATGGGTAGGGGTACGATGTACCCCATACTCATTCACTTAGGGTGGGGGGCCGGTATCTGGGGGCCCCCTTATTAAAGGGGGCTCCCAGATTCCGATAAGCCTCCCGCCCGCATACCCCGACAACCAACGGCCAGGGTTGTCGGGAAGGGGCCCTGTCCTCATCAACATGGGGACAGGATGCTCTGAGGTGGGGGGGCCGCAGTGCGCCCCCCTGCCCCAGAGCACCCAACCCCCCCCATGTTGAGGGCATGCAGCCTGGTACGGCTCAGGAGGGGGGGGGGGGGGGCGCTCGCTCGTCCCCACTCCCTTCCTGGCTGGCCGGGTAGCGTGCTTTGGATACGGGTCTGGTATGGATTGTAGGGGGACCCCCTACGCCGTTTTTTTCGGCGTAGGGGGGGGGGGTCTCCTTACAACCCATACCAGACCTAAGGGCCCGGTATGCTCCTGAGGGGGGAACCCATGCCGGATTTTTTTTTATAATCCGGCGGGGACTTCCCCCTCAGGATTCATAACAAACGCCGCACACGTGTAGAATTGGCGGGAATCCAAGTCGGATCTCCTGTCGCTTCTATGACGCGCTTGCTGGGATGTGCTGTCACTATTCGAGTGAGTGCGATGTCGGCGAGATCTCGGCACCATGTCGCCGGGAATCAGCGCGATGCTGTCGTGCTAAAAACACAATATCACAAACACCTACTGTATTTACAAGCAACAAAATAAATAAAAATTGTCCATTCTGAACACTATGAGATTAGGGCATGCAACACAGACAAACATAAAAAAATGGGTGGAACTCCACTTTAAGGTTCTTACATCATTATCTTTTCCTTCTCTACCTGGTATAAACCCAGTTTGATCTACATAGATCCATTCTGACATCAATTCCTTTATTCTAAGACTTTTGGATATAGCTTTGTATCTGCATTCAAACAGTGCTATTGGTCTACAATTAGAACAGATTGTTATGTTCTTTCCTTATTTAGGAATTCCCATAATATATGCCAACAATGATTCTCTTCTCATCTCTTCTTCCGCTCCCAATTTATTCATATATTTACATATTTTTGGTATTGGTCGTTTCCTAAATATTATTTCTTACCATGTGTAGGACACTATAATATGTTTGGAAGGTCTCTCTATGCAATTTAATGCTTTTTTGTTAGTTTCCCTGGTTTGTTCCCCCCCCCCCCCATTTATACCCGTCTTTCGCTACTTTATTAAAGCCTTTTCTTGTTCCATTAGACCTTTTAGTTGGTCTCTTTTCATTATTGGCGTCTGTTGTATTTTAACATCGAATTTCTTTTTATGCATCTGTTCCAGCTCATATATTTCCTCAATTGTATTTTCCATATTTCTTGTTCTCCCTCTTTTTCTAGCCCCCCATAGTGATCATTTCCCCCCTAATATAGGCCTTATGGGCTTCCCATATAGTGGCCTTTGCTACCGCAGATGTGTCGTTCAGCAGGAAATATTGATCATTTAATTTTTATTGTTTTTTTTTGTGTCTATCAAATTCATTGAGACTCCACACTGACCACATGCAAACATGAGGTCCCACTAGACTGGGCTTTTTTCCGTGGGGCTACATATCTCCCTTTGTGCTCGGCACGCTCCTAGCACAGAGACCAGAGTCTCACGGTGAGCCTTGGGCCCCATACTAAAGATTGGGAAATGGATCTCCCGATTCTGGGTCACCTGATTGCTGCAATAGCCTCTGATTGGTTATCACAGATTAGTCACCATGAAACCCACCCCGTTTTCTTTCTCTGCAAATGGAGGAGAGAGATACAAAGTGTGTAAAAAAAAAAAAAAAAAAAAAAAAAAAAATGTATCTTTCCTTGCAGAGAAAATAAATGAAAAAAATAAACAACCCTAGCTCAAGGTTTGATCTAAGCTAGTGTTTGGGTCAAGATCAGTATTTTCTTCTTTGTTTTAGTATCATTTAGGGTGTGTTTTAGGCAACTATTGTTTTTGGGCTGTACTACAGGTACATACAACAACCAACATACACATGTTATAGCACTGCCATCGACAGGAGCAAAAAAAGTGTGTGAACCTTCCTGGGCTGAAGTAGTTAACAGAGGAAAAAACATCCGATGGGAAAATGTTTGTTTTTCATTTACTGCATAATAGTTCTGCACACATAGATATTCTCCTAAGAAAGCCAAAACCTCACTTTTAAATATTCAGGTTTATTAACATTTTGGATTGACAAAGAGCACCGTTTAATAACGAAATTAATAAAAATACAACTTGCCTAATAATTGTGCACACAGTGTAGGAGTGTGATATGTACAGTTTTACTAGCACATTTCAAAGTTGTACTTAAGCATTTAGATTTGTTTTACCCTTATGCCGCGTACACACGATCATTTTTCGGCATGAAAAACAAAAAAATACGTTTTTCGGCATGTAGAAAAAAAACAATGTTTTTCCCAACTTCATCATTAAAACGACGTTGCCCACACACCATCGTTTTTAAAAAATGCTCTAGCAAAGCGTGGCGACGTACAACGGCACCATAAAGGGGAAGTTCCATGCGGATGACGCCACCCTCGGGGCTGCTTTAGCTGATTCCATGTTAGTAAAAGACGATTCGCGCTTTTCTGTCTGTTACAGCGTGATGAATGTGCTTACTCCATTATGAACGTTAGTTTTACCAGAACGAGCGCTCCCGTCTCATAACTTGCTTCTGAGCATGCGCGGGTTTTTAACGTTTTAGCCCACACACACACACACGATCATTTTTTACAACCCGAAAAACAACATAGTAAAAAAAATGCAGCACGCTCGAAAAAAAATTTAGTTTTTCAGAAGCCGAAAAAAGGTGGGGAGCCCACACACAATCATTTTGAATTAAATGTTTTAAAACATTTTTTCATGCCGAAAAATGATCGTGTGTACGCGGGATTAGGTGCGAAGGGGCGTCTGACTATCAGAAGTGATGGGCACGTATTACATTTTGAGCACCGATTTAAAAAATGTACTAAATATGTGGGGCAGCAGGTATTTACTCATTTATGTTTGTTTACATGGAGTAATTCAGAAACTTTGATCTGATGGCAAAATCCCTTTAAGTGGGTGCTAAATCCTTCGAGCCTTTGGGTGCCATTTGTGGAATTATAAAAAGTATTGAATGGCAACACATATGCAAAATGTAAATCATATCTCCCATTACAAAAGGCAGAAAACCTCAATATAAAATAGTGAACTTTAATAAGTGCACATAAGAACACAAAAATGCAATATACGAGCCTTCAGGACTGCATTTCTACTGTATATCCTGAATCACTTGAGCTCCAAACTATAGCAGGGCACCCTATACCAACCCCCTCCCAATACACACCTTTCTTGGATAAGACTAGTTAAAGTCAAGACATAACAGAAATACGTTTTAGGGCATGGCCCTTCATTAGACCTGAGAACGAGCCACACCCTGAAACACTGCATGCTTTTGTCATGCCGTGACTTTGCAATAAATGGCATAATCTGTGAGAATGGTTGAACTCTAGATGGTCTCTTGCTTTCAGGTAACCCTTTTCCATGACGGGTACATACATGATAAACCTGAAATCAGTGGAAGTTTTGTGCCAAGACTAGCCAAACCTGGTTGGACTGTGGTCAAATGAGTCACTGTTGGCTACCTATATGCCTCCAGGACTCGCCGAAATCCTGACCCTGTCCACCAGATAGTCAGGACCCATTAATGAATTTGCCTTCCACATATAGAAAATGCAACGGGAGAGCGCTGGACTATCTTGAAAAGCTTAAAGATAAGGACAACAGAATTGTTCATGGATGGGTTGGTTTTGCGAAAGTTTCAAGCTTTGAGATCCGCTGCTTGGATCCCAGAGAGATAGAAGCAGGCCACTTTTTTTTTTTTACAGCAGTCACCCATCAATGAAACACCCCTTTCTAGCAGATCTAACTTTTTAATGCCATTAAGTCTCTTTTTCCACAATTAATTGTCCATTACTTTTATAGTCAGACTCTTCTGCATTTACTGGCCCATCTTCCCATTTCTTGTTCCATTACTACACCACAGTATGTGCTAGAGGCAATTGTCTATCTACAAATAAATTAATACATAAAATAACCTAATCCATTGGTGCTCAACTTCACTAACCACGGCCTACTAAATAGTGCATATTTTGCTCACTTTCAGGTGAGGGCAGAGCTGCATTAGTTAGTATAGCAACTTTTTACACCTACAAGTCTGAAAAGAACTAAAATGCATGTACTCTTTTTGGGTTCATTCATAATTTTGCATATGGAAATCCATGTGCGTTGACGCAGGTGCATTGTGTTAAAGGTAGCCCGTTCATTTTAGAGAGCTCCCTATGCATTATTTTTGACAACTGGGTGGTGAATATGCATATTTCTGTTGCTGTATATGTGTGTTGGGCTGCCAAATGCAGTACACAGCAATGCACATATTCCAATGTGTTTTGCAGAACACATGGTAAAGCCTGCCTTTTATAAAAACAAGCAACGCAAACTATTATGTACCTTAAAAGGGCCCTTGAATGCTGAAGTTGAGCACCACTGACCTATTCCACACTACTGTTTCTTGAATGTGGAGGATATCATTGCAGGGGTGAAGCCCTGTCCTACTAAAAATCTTCAAGAATGGCTACTACTGCTCTCATCTGGCTCTCTTTTGGTCTTGACAGCGGTCTCTGAGTTTCCCCTGGTTTCGCCTTCATGGGTCTTCATGTGCTTGGTCAGATGATCACTTCGCATGAAGACACGACTACAGGAAGAACAAGGATATTTTTTTGCCCCAGTATGGGTCTGTAGATGCCTTTGTAGCTCATCGCTTCTAGTGAATCTCTTCCCACAGAACAGCCAGTTGCAGACAAAGGGGCGATCTCCACTGTGCCAGCGCAAGTGAGCTTTCAGGTGAGACGTCTTGGCATATGCCTTTCCACAGCCAGGTATGTGGCAGTTATGCATAATTTTACGCTTTGTTATATCATTAGTTGAGCCAACTCGTTCTGCCTCTTGGCAGTTGGGGCAACGGCAAGCAGTCTGAGCAGCACTGCGTGGCATTGCTCGCCTGGCACCCTTTGGACGAGGAGAAGCATCTGAACTGGGATCGGCAGCATGAGATTCCATTGTTGCATCCATATTTCCCATTAGATGAGGTGCAGGAGTCAGCATGTGTGTAGGAGGAATGCAAAGGTCAGAACCATATCCTAAAGAGGCTTGGTGGGGTGAGGGAGCTGTAAAGCCTCCTGAACTAGGTTGCATATCCATCCAGCTGGATCCAGCATGAAGATCCCACCATGAAGGAATACCACTCTCCTCCCCATGGCCCCCAGGGGCTGGAGGTCTCATCCAGGACTCGTATGGATGAGACATCTCAAGTTGTGGGTGCAGAAATTTGGTGAATGATGTGGTCTCTGAGGAGTCTCTTCCTGCAAAAGTTTGATATGGCAGTCGTACAGAGGACAGTGATGTATAGCGCTCAGAAGAATAGGGGGAGTCTTGAGCAGTGTCCTCGTGAAGAGGCAAACCGGAATCGGCTTCTGAAGGGATGGTATATTGTTTTAAGGGCAGTTCAGAGGTGGATGGAGATCTAGGAGCCTCTGATGGTTGGTTTCCCAGAGAGCTACATACAGCAGTCAGCATTGCAGAGAAGGTTGTGCAGCCAAGGGAGCTCTGTAAAAAAAAAAAAAAAAAAAAAAAAAAAACAGTTATAAATAAAGTACAGGTATATATACAAAATTAATCTAAATAAAAAAAGAATTCTGAACATTTTGTTGAATATTCTGTTCACTAGACTCCAAGTGCATAGTATGTATTAGATCATACACTGTAAAGAAAACACATGCTTAAAATATCTACTTTTGGATATACAGTGGGGATCAAAGTTTGGGCACCCCAGGTAAAAATTTGTATTAATGTGCATAACGAAGCCAAGGAAAGATGGAAAAATCTCCAAAAGGCATCAGATTAGACATTCAATACATTTTCAGCAAAGACACACATTTTAGGTCCTCCTAGGTCAAGATTATTTGTTTTTTATTTTTAGGTATTTTATGTTATTTTAAGTCATTTCCCTATCCACATTTGTTTGCAGAGTACTTGCCATGCTCTTACCAAGATTTTGTTGCCATTTGCAGCCCTCTAGCCCTTTCCATTACTTTTTTAGAGACATTTTAGTACTCAAAAGTTCGGGTCCCCATTGACTTCATTGGGGTTCGGTGTCAAGTAATGATCCTAAACACACCTCAAAATCCATGTAGGATTACATCAAGAGGTGTAAACTGAAGGTTTTGCCATGGCCTTCACAATCTCCTGACCTCAACATAATTAAAAATCTATGGATAGACCTTAAAAGAGCAGTGTGTGACAGACAGCCCAGGAAGCTCAAAGAACTGGAAGACTTTTGTAAGGAAGTATGGGCAAAGATACCTCAAAACAAGAATTGAAAGACTCTTGGCCGGCTACAAAAAGTGTTTACAAGCTGTGATACTTGCCAAAGGGGGCAGTGCATGCTATAAATTTTGCAGGGTGCCCAAACTTTTGCAGACGCCATTTTTTCTTTCTGTAATTTTGAAAGTGTAAATGGAAATAAAATCTAAACTTTGACATATTATAAGAATGTCTAATCTGTAATTTGATGCCTTTTGGAGATTTTTCCATCTTTCCTTGGCTTCGTTATGCACATTAATACAAATGTTTACCTGGAGTGCCCAAACTTTGATCCCCACTGTATGCCTTGCTAACATTTCCCAAATTCAACTGGAAATGTAGGTTAGAAAAAAATGACTCAGGATTCACATTAAGGCTTAATGCAAAGTTCAAGACTATCTTTCCAAGCAAAGAAACAGTTTTTTGGTTTTGCTTCGGATTCTGTAGTCCCGGATTGGGCCTGAACTTGAAGGCCCCAAAGTGTGTTGGGTAGGATGGAAATCTCAATCCCGTGCCCAGATCTTACTAGGTGCCTGCAGATTGTGTGCGTACACAGGTGTGCAGGGACATTATATACACACACTCAAGCCTGAGGATAGCTCAGGAGACAACGCCATATTGGAGACAGGAGATCTCAATCTGGGGGTCAGAGGTGCCCCAGCCAGGAGAGAGAAGGTCTTGGGCTCCTATCAGGGTGTAAGGAGAACCCCCTATCCAGAGACCAGGAGAGGGCCATGCAGCAGGGCTCCGACTAAAGTCCAAGCCAGCCAAGTGAACAAGGAGAGCTGGACAATGCAAAGCAGAGGGGCTGGTAAGAAGAGCAGTGGCGCTACCGACAAGGGAGCCAGGTGGCTCTGTATTTTTAGTTGACTAATCATGTTAATGTGGAAGAACCCCTGTATGGGCAACTGATGTTTATGTGAACTTTCTATTTTGTTTAATAAAAGTGGGCTGCCATGCCCTAAAAAAAGACAGTTTGATCTGGCAAAACACATTGGAAAAAAGCATCTGCCACATGAGTATAATCACCCCAATAGCATACCGAATTTAAACTCCTACTTGGTCCCTGTATACTTTTGAAACATTATGTTCCTCATATGGTTGTGCGTGTAGCAGAATTGTACCAACTTCCTTGGCTGTATTTACACTACAATATTACTCCTCACCTCTGCATCAAAACTCCTACTTGCATAGCTCCCAACTGTCCCTAATTTTGAGGGGCTGTCCCTCATTTGAAAAATAAATTATTAACACAAGTTTTTACAGTGCTAAAACCTTTCATCCAATTTCTAAAATTCCTGCATTTGTAAAGTCCAAAAGCCAATAGTAGTGGTAAAAAAAGCCCTTTTTGGGGTTTAACAATTTTTTTTTGTACAATTCACCTTTATGTGGCGTGGGGGGGCGTACTTGGCTCCTGTGTGCCCTTGAACCCTTAAGTTTCTCCTAGGGTACTCTGTAGCAGAATCATACCACTTTCCTTTGGTCAGGTTTACACTAGAATCCACCTCTGCAGGAGCGATGCCCTTGACACGTACAAACTGGTCTCTCCCAAACTGTCTGACCGATTAACCCAAATTTTTATAACGCACAGAATATGTCTCACGCCACTAAGAATTTCAAAATATAAAAAGCAACAACTCCAGTGCTTGCCCCATGTGCAATCAAGAAGCGGGCACTTTTTTCCCCACCTTTTGTGGAAATGCCCCAAAATACAGACCTTCTGGTCCCAAGTGGTAAGGTTCCTACACGACACGATGGGATCCCCCATAACACTTCAGCCTAAACTGTCTTCTGGGAATCCTCCCGGACCCAGACTTCAATAAATTCACCAAACTATTTCTACATGAAGCGATTTTCTCTGCACGGAAAGTTATTGCTAGAGTGTGGATGAGACCCAATCCTCCAAATGTCTCGCACTGGATTGCGGAGGTCAGTGCAGTCATGCCCTATAAGAAATTGACATACTCCCATATAAGATGTCCCTCGAAATACAAAAAATTATGGGACAGGTGGCTCAAGGCCTCTGAAACTTGTGTATATTTAAACAAGGTATAGCTTGTTCATTTTGCGTTTTATCTGCTGACCGGTGGGAAGTATGCATGGCTTATTTCAGATGATTGCAAAATGAGCAAACTGACCAGGCAGTGGGAAAGTGTATAGAATGCCATGATGCTTCACAGTGGCGTTGCTAGGGGGGTGCGGTCTGCACCAGGCGACACCCGCTAGAGGGGTGACACCATCCCGTTTTTTTTTTTTTTTAGCTGACATGCCCAGCCTGCCCTGTGCAATCCCAGGCTGCCCTGTACCACCCCAGGCTGCCCTGTACCACCCCAAACAGCCCTATACCACCCCAGCCAGCCCTGTACCACCCCAGCCAGCCCTGTACCACCCCAAACAGCCTGCCATGTACCACCACAGCCTGCCCTGTACCACCCCTAACTTGCCCTGTGCCACCCCTAACCTTTCCCGTGCCATCCCAACTTGCCCTATGCCACCCCAACCTGCCCTGTACCACCCTAACTTGCCCTATACCACCCTGCCCTGTACCACCCCAACTTGCCCTATACCACCCCAAACTATCATATATCACCCCAACATGCCCTATGCCACCTTAACCTGTCCTATACCACCCACTACACCAACCTGCCACTATACCACTCTATACTACCCTAACACTATACTGCCCTATACTATCATTTACAGGGACTGGTTTGGGGTGCGCCCCGTGCCCTGCCTGCTTGGTGCTGGGCAGCCTAGACAGAGGGGGGGGGTGACACCAACCCTAGTGACGCCACTGATGCTTCACTAGAGGGGTCACCAGCAGGAGGAAGAAGGTCCCGATTCCTCTATATCAGGGGTGTCCAAACTTTTTTCAAAGAGGGCCAGATTTGATGAACTGAACATGCGCAAGGGCCGACCATTTTGCCTGACATTCTTTGAACCATTAAAATTTGGTCTAAGTGTGTTCGTTCGAGCACTAAATACACTGCCCAACACAAATTCTCTTGCCTTTGTGGATGTGTGTGTGGTGAAGAGATGAGCGTGGGCGTGTTATTTGGATATACCGTATTTATCAGCGTATAACACTCACCTTCATTGAGGAGTGAAGTTTCAGGGGAAAAAAGTAAATAAAAAAACTGAAGCAAAAAAAAAAGGGTCATTGCCCATCAATGCAGCATTAATCAGTGCCCATCTGCAGCCTCACCATTGCCACGAATGCAGACTCTCCCTTGCCATGAATGCAGCCTGATCGATGTCCATCTGCAGCCTCGGAGAGAATGGGGGGCCAGGATGAGCACCAACAGATTACATACAGGAGAATCTGTTTACACAGCAGCCTCTTTAATACAATTTCTCCCACCTCCTATGATAGACAGAGGAGTCGTCCAATGGCAGCCCAGGAGACGGGACCTCCTATTACAGATGTCACTGAGTAAACCGGAGATTCTCCTGTATGCAATTTGACAGCACTCATTCCCCCCCGTCCCCTCCGAGGCAGCGCCGATAAATATATATATATATATATCTAAATTACCAGGGGGGGCCACATTAAACTGTAACGGGGGCCGCAATTGGCCCCCGGGCCAGACTTTGGACATGCCTGCTCTATATAAATCTTTAGTTATCAACATCAAGAGGTCCAGATTCATATATAGTCGATAGACTACTTTTTCTGCCGTCACTTTTCTATAGCGCTGTACGTTGCAGAATCATACCGCCTTCCATTAGTCATGTTTATACTAGAATATTACTCTCCACCATTTAAACCCCCCCCCCCCCCATTTTGTTTTTCTGTCAGTTTGTGCTAGAATCACTGCTTCTCTCTGATGCTGTGAACTCTAGAATTTACACTTGAGATCTCTCAACTTTCATGTATAAGCACCTGAACTTTTTCCATATGGGATGCATTTCATTCTTCACTTTCTATGCTAAACATGCTGCCATTAAATTCACTCACTCATTCTAAAGTCTGTTGCCACCATTGTGGAGCCGATACTTGCAGGCTGTAAACTGCCAGACTTGCAGCCCACGTCACCCACCCTGATTAGATGTTTTCAAACATACAGGAGGAAATGTAAATATAGTTTATCTTTCATTTCTAAATATCCCAGGAGCCAGCAACTGTAATAAAGGGCTGCAGGATGCAAATTACAGTAATTATTGTCTGAGCTCCAACTAGATGGAGGCTGACAAGAGACCCCAAGGATATTAGGGTCAGAAAGTCTGGGGAGCAGAGAATTAACCCATGCACTGCCAAAAAAAAAAACTTGTATGTAAAAAAAAGACTTGCAAGTGTGTAATATGTAATATATATATATATATATATTTTCTCCTCGATTAATTTTTTTGATCGATCAAAATTCTTGACGTCACCGGACAGCCTGGACAGTGAGACTAATGTCGCGTACACACGATCGGTTTGTCTGATGAAAACGGTCTGATGGACCGTTTATCAGATTAAACCGATCGTGTGGGGGCCCCATTTGTTATTTATCCATTGGTTAAAAAATTTGGAACTTGTTTTAAAAATTATCTGGATGGATAAAAAAAACCTATAGAAAAAAAAAAAAAAAAAAAAAAAATCGTCTGTAGGCACGTCCATCGGTTAAAAATCCACGCATTGCACTTCATTTTTTTCAGCACGTCGTTGTGTTTTATTTTACCGCATTCTGACACGATCATTTTTTTAATTGATGGTGTGTAGGCACGACTGATCATCAGTCAGCTTCATCGGATAACTGATGGACCGATCGTGTGTACAGGGCATTACCCTGCTGGATGCGAGCAAACTGCACCCATTGGATTGAGGTACCTTTGCATCTGTGGAGCAGGAGGATTCATCAGGCTCCATCAGGGGAAGGGGGCAAAAATAACCATCGTTTTCCTGTCCTAAGCAGTTTTGTGCAGACAATTCTTTGTGTATCGGCAACATCTGTTCCGTGCGAAAGACTGTTCGGTTCTTCAGGGTATATTGTCAATAAAATGCGATCACATCTGCTTCCAGAAAATGTGAACACTCTGGTATGTCTGGGTGACTGACTAAAGTGATGCCTACTATAAAGTGACTGACAGTCAATATACTAGATAAGTTTTATAATTAAAGTTAAACTAACTTTCTACGTTTTTCTTAAAGTTTAATAAGAAAACATTACTTACGTCAGTGCTACAGTTTGAATTTAAAACGTATTTGTGTGAACTGTGAAGTTAAGTCATGGATTGTGGAAACTAACTAGTGTTGGGTGATTGTATATAGTGTATACCACATTTACCACTGACTAATGCAGAGTTGCAATGCAAGGAGATCAGCTAAAAGTAGTTGGATCTGTATGTGCGTTATAATTAATCGAAATTAGTCGATCAATTAGAAAATAAAATCGATTAATCGAACACACAAAATTTTAATCAGTAACAGCCCTAATATATATATATATATATATATATATATATATATATATATATATATACATATATACATATACATATACATATACACACACACACACACACACACACACAGTTTAAAAACATATCAGATCTCAACGGGCAAAAATCTCATGCTGGATATCTATACTGGTATGGACCGGGTAATGTGTTAGGAATGAAAGAGTGGAAATTAATATTATCCACCTACAGAAGGCTGAATTCAAAGACACCCCGAAAATCAAAGTGAAAAAATTATGCAGCAAGCTAGTCCATTTTGCTGAAATTTCATTGCAACAACTCAAAATGGTCCTCAGTAGTTTGTATGGCCGCCAAGTGCTTGTATGCATGCCTGACAACATCAGGGCATGCTCCTAATGAGACAACGTTTTTATAGCATAGACCCTAGGGAATAAAATGGTGGTCGTTGCAATTTGACGTCACCCTGTATTTATGCAGCAATTTTACAAACGCAATGAATGGATTTTTTTTTGTTTCCTCCTTCAATTCCTGGAAAAAAATAAAAATAAAAAAAAGTTATCCCAATTTTTTTGTACGATATGAAATGTGTCGTTTGAACACCATTTAAATCTGCAGGCACAACCTACCTATGCGTTCGCTTTTGCAAGCATGCGGGGACAGGGGCAAAAAAAAAAAAAAAAAAAAAAAAAAAAAAAAAAAAAAAAAAAAAAAGGGGGGGGGGGGGGGGATAAAAAAATTTATATATTTATATTAACCACTTAAGCCCCGGACCATATTGCTGGTCAATGCCCAGCCACTTTTTGCGATTCGGCACTGCGTCGCTTTAAATGACAATTGCGCGGTTGTGCGACGTGGCTCCCAAACAAAATTGGTGTCCTTTTTTTCCCCACAAATACAGCTTTTTGGTGGCATTTGATCACCTCTGCGGTTTTTAGTTTTTGCGCTATAAACAAAAATAGAGCGACAAATTAGATAGAGATATATATCTCTATCTATCTATCTATCTATCTATCTATAATAAATATCCCCCAAAATATATAAACAATTTTTTTCCTCAGTTTAGGCCGATACGTATCCTACATTTTTTATTCTTTTTTTACAAAAAATAACGCAATAAGCGTTTGATTGGTTTGCGCAAAAGTTATAGCGTTTACAAAATAGGGGATAGTTTTATGGCATTTTTATTAATATTTTTTTTTACTAGTAATCGCGGCGATTAGCGATTTTTAATCGGTACTGCGACATTATGGTGGACACATTTTTGGGACCATTGGCATTTTTATAGAGTGCTATAAAAATGCATTGATTACTATAAAAATTACACTGACAGGGAAGGGGTTAACACTAGGGGGCGAGGAAGGGGTTAATTATGTTCCCTGGGTGTGTTCTAACTGAAGGGGGGGTGGGACCGACATGGGGAAATGACAGATCGCCGTTCATACATTGTATGAACAGACGATAAGTCATTTCTCCCCCTGACAGGACCGGGAGCTGTGTGTTTACACACACACACACACACACACACACACACACACACACACACACAGTTCCCGATTCTCGCTCTGTAACGAGCAATCGCGGGTGCCCGTGCCCCTATTGGCTGAACGGCGAGATGGCGTAGATCTACGTGATTACACCCAGCAGAGCCGACCTGCCGCCGTATAACTGCACCTGTCCCCACATGCTTGCAAGCAGAAACGAAACGCATACGTAGGTTGTGCCTGCATATTTAAACGGTGTTCAAACTACACACATTTCACATCATACACAAATTGATAGAGAGATATATTTTAATAACAACAACAACAACAACAACAACAACAACAACATGAATTGAAGGAGGAAAATAAATTCATTGCATTTGAAAAATTGCTGCGCAAATACAGTGCGATATCAAAAAAACGACCACCATTTTATTCCCCAAGGTCTATGTTATAAAAACAAATATACAAGACTCCGGCCGCACCTGGAGTATGCTGTCCAGTTCTGGGCACCAGTCCTCAGGAAGGATGTACTGGAAATGGACAGAGTCCAGAGAAGGACAGCAAAGCCAATTAAGGGCCTGGAGGATCTCAGCTATGGGGAAAGACTGCAAGCATTTAACTTATTTTCTCTGGAGAAGAGACACTTGAGAGGGCATATGATATCAATGTACAAATACTTTACTGTGACCCTAGCATAGGAAACCAACTTTTCAGTGAAAAGGAATTTAAAAAAAGGACTCGGACATTCACTAAAATTAGAAGAGAAGCAGTTTAACTTTAAGCTACGTAGAGGGTTATTTACTGTAAGAGCAATTTGGATGTGGAATGCTCTTCCACAGGCGGTGGTATCAGCGGGAAGCATAGTTAAACCCCCCCCCCCCCCCCACACACACACACACATTATTAGATGGGTACCTTAATGATCACAACATACAGGAATATACAATGTACTATTAAAAAAAAAAAAATAACAAACACACACACTTTATTTAATTGCTTCTAAGTGTAATTGTCAGAGCCAAGGTATTTTTGACCCCAGACCTCAACATTAAAAGAGGCTCTGTCCTGCTTATTTCTATTACAATGAAGGTTTATATAAAAAAATAAAAAAAAGTTAAGGTGCCCCCTCCCTCCCTCCCAGCCTATGTGCAGAAGCCAACGCAAGTCATGCCCACATATGTAAACTGTGTTCAAACCACACATGTGAGGTATCAATGCAATTGCGAGAGCAATAATTCAAGGCCAAGAGATTTTTAAAGTACCAAAGTTTGTCGCCATTCCACGAGCGGGTGCAATTTTGAAGCATGACATGTTGTTGTTGGGTATCAATTTACTCAGCATAACATTATCTTTCACAAATATAGAAAAAAAAAAAAAATTGGGCCAACATTACCGTTTTATTTTTTAATATAAGTATTCCCCCCCCCCAAAAAAAATTGCATTTGTAAGACCGCTGCGCAAATGTGGTGTAACAAAGTATTGCAACGATCTCCATTTTATTCTCTAGTGTCTGGGAAAAAAATAAAAATAAAATTGTAATTTATGCTATAGATACCAAGTAATTTTCTAGCAAAAAAATAAAAAAGATAGGCCTGGGCCTTGAGATCACGGGGTTGTGTTTATTTTATTATTGGAGTAGGAGCTTCTCTTTAATGATTAACTTAAAGAAAAATCCATTTGCCGTTATTATATAGTACATTGGTTTGTACAATAAAGGAGGGACAGAAGCCCAATGGGACAGCTTGAAGCTATGAATATTTCTCCTACTGCTCGGAAACAACTGAAAAGTGTACCTTTTTAATGATAGTAACTCATTTTGTGGGAGTGTCAGGATGTGAAGGGAATGCGATTGGAATTCCACTCTTGATATATCTCTACTTTATTAATACAGACATCAATGAAAGGATGAAACCGTCTGCCATTCATCTGTCAGGGATGCAGCTTTCCTATGCAATTTACTGCATTCTTATCCAAGTACTAGATAGAAGTCAAATATTTATCATGCAAGATTCAACAGACCAAGGCACAAATGAGGAACATCCCAAAAAATGTAGAAAATCAGTGCATTAAAAAAATAAAAATAAAATAATATTTAAAAGCTTGCCCAGATACAAGTTGCCCATACACTAGTAGGTTAACAAACAAAAAAACGAAGAATTTTTTTTTAGGCATATTCATGCAAAAATTCTCAGTACATCCAGTGACTTGGATGACTGTCACTCAAAGGGACTTTAAAAAATGTGCTTGCTTCTAATATTTAATTTTGGAATGTATGGACTTTCCTGAACAAAAACTACATTTGCTGTTAGACGTGAAACATTTTCCATCCGGTGTCTTAATTTTGGACTGCAACGATGAAAAAAAAATGAACAGTTTGACCCAACAATTAGACATTTAACTGAAAATCTTGATACCAAAAAAAAAATATTGTATGGACAGCTTTGGTCTCCCTTTTCCACATTTGGTAGAGCTGGCTCAGTGATCAGACTATTAATGTACACACAGGGCCGGATTTCCCACAAGGCCACCAAGGCCAGGCCTCGGGGCGGCAGTGGGTGAAGGGGCGGCGCCGCTCCTGAGGCAAATTTTTGGGTTTCGCGGCTGGCGGCACTTGCTACTTAGGCAGTGTAAACGGGCGCGTATATGTGTAGACACTTGGTGAGTGTTCTATACATGCACTAGGGTTGGTATTTTGTATTGTGTGTTCACACTACTTGATTTTTCAAAATGTTCATTTTTTTTTAAACGGTTAGTGGGGGTCAAAAATTGTGCTTTTCCCCTCCACCTGAACATCCTTAAATTTCATGCAGACCTGCAAAGTAAATGGAATCCTAGATGTATTAAACAGGCCTTATTATAATAATATGTATGTTTTTTTCCCTAAGCGAAATACACATTTTACAGATAGAAATTTGGGAAAAAAAAAATATAAAAAAATAAATTGTTGACTCCAGTGGCAGCCCATCCATGTGGGGCATACATGCAAGGTGCCAGACGCATGTATTCAATGGATTTTTTTTTTTTTTTTTAGCAGCACATGATTAGAGTCTCAGGCTGTAATTGGCCTAAAAGGATTGTTTGCCCCCCCTTCTAAAATGTAGCACCAGCCGCCACTGATTACTCAATGATGGCAGGAAAGAATGTTCTGACAAAAGATCTAGCCGTGTCCAGCCAACTTAAAGGCCACTTTCAAACAGGCGATCCAATCAGGTCTGCTTGTCAGTTTTTCAGACTGACCTGATCGGACCCTCCAATCTCTTCTATGGAGAAGATGTTAGACACATGTCCGCCAACACCCGCTGCCATCTGACCCGATCCTGTCCTATTACCCATCTGTCTGGCAGTTTGTATCAGATGGGAAAAACGAACAGGTGGTCCATTTCCATCCGATTGCCCCCATAGAGGAGAGTGGAACCTGTCATCCACCAGCTCAGCGATATCAGCAGAGAGATTCCCTGCTGAGCAAGCATGTTCCGCTTTGGAGGCGCCCCTGTGAAAGGGGCCCAAGGCTCTGCCCTCTGTTAGAAACACTCCAACTGCTGGGTCCAAAGTGAACTCAAAGCCTAGTAACTCAGGATAATTTCACATTTGTCAGGATTTCCACTGCCCTAAACTCAGCCCACCTCTTCATTAAATTTCACCAATCTAAACTTCACGTCCCAGTTGTCTATCGTGAAATTAACGCTTTTTGTTTGAGGGCTGGTTCACACCACAATTTTTGCATACTGCTGGCGCATTCTTATGCGTTTGAGGAATTTGGTGTGCATCTGGAACGTGGTAAAATGCACCATACAGAAAATGACAACATGTTCTACTTTTGTTGACTGCATTGGAACGCACTGCACTGGTGTGAACCTGATGCAGAATAAAAATGCACTAGACTGCATATAGTGAGACCCAGCCCTGAGTCTTAATCTGTTGACTATTCATTATACCGTTTTATATTTTTAATGTATGCATATACTTGTGCTTTATGTAAATGATGGCTGGATTTAGTCCATGCATTGCAAAATTTCCAGCATAGTCAAAAGGCCTGTTAACTTTGGCCATCAAACTGCTGTTAGACAGTCATTGATGACCTAAGTGGGGATCTTTTTTTACTCATTATCTGTAAGTGCAATTAATATATAGATACCTGAGAAATAGATAATTGGAGAGAACAACCAATCATTTGTTTGCCTAATAAACAGCTGCCAGTATGATTGATCCATTACAGATTACTCGGACTACCCTTGGCAATTAGAGGCACATGCACAAGCCAGGTAGACACCCAGCTAATGGATTAAGTGGTAGGTGTCTTATATAAACGCTAATCACTTATGTTTAAAAAAAAATGGTGGTACAAAGCACTAAATTACCCTCTCAGTTATTGATGAGTCGGTAGATAATTGTGGCAGGCTAACATTAAAGATATAGTAGAAGAGTTTGGTGCCAACAGGAATATCATAAATCCCTAGGACAGAGAATCCAATTGCGACACTCAAGGTAAGCAGATGCGGATAATTTTAGGGTTTCAGGAGAAACTTGATTAAACAGCAACATATGTTGGCAATAACATTTTCTAGCTGTATACAGAGTAGGCGTGTTCCCCCCCCCCCCCATTACCCTTTGTGACCACAATATGTTTGTCCACAAGTGGAAGCTCACACACAGCCATCAAAATAAGTCAGAATTGATGAAATACCAAGAAATTATCTTTATGCAAGAAGTAATTTTATTGTCAAAACTGGATTGTTTTGACAAAATTTTAGAATGGGTACCACCTCTACACTCCTGAAGAGGTTGGCATTCATACCGATGAAATGCGTTGAGTTTTCATATCTGCTGTAATCTGAAAGTGATACATTGTATAAAATAGGTCTTAAGCAAGTGAGGACGCGAGAAAAAGTATATTGCAGAAACTAATTATATATATATATATTTTAAGCTTAGAGGTGGCCAAAGTTAAATCGGTTGTATAGTCCCATAGCAATTTAAAATTTTTATTTTTTTGGGGCCACCTGTAAGGCAAAAGGCATAATGAGCTAGTATGCACTGCATACTAGCTCATTATGAAATGCTTACCTTAGAACGAGGCGTCGGTAACTTACCTGGTCCACGCCGAGGTAGCTGACATGTTGCCTTGGTGCGTCTTCCGGGTATCACGGCTGCAGCGCTGTGAGTGGCCGAGGATCCCCCATGTGCATGCGCCGCTGCAGTCAGCGGCTCATTGCAAGGGGAATATCTCTTAAACCGTAAAGGTTTAGGAGAGGTTTTTTTACCTACAGGTAAGCCTTATTATAGCCTTACCTAAAAGTGGAAAAAATGACTATGCAGCCACTTAACATTTTAACTGTATATGTAAAAGGGGAATTCTAAAAACTTATTTTAATATAGGATTTCAATAAAAAAAAAAAAAAAAAAAAAAAAAAAAAGCGCAAGAGATTTTAAAATGATTCATGGCAATTTAAGCAGCGTTCTGGCACAGTCCCTAAACATTTAACTTTTATCTAGAAATTATGAGCCGCTGTATAAATATATGTCTCGGACCTATGCCTGTACAGTATACACAGTGCCTTGAAAAAGTATTCATACACCAACATAAAGTGGCGCATAATTTTAAAGTGGAAGGAAAGTGAAATGGTTTTCAATTTTTTTTTTTTTTTTTACAAATAAATGTGTGAAAAGTGTGGGGTACATTTGTATAGCGCCCCCCTGAGTCAATACTTTGTAGAACCTCCTTTCACTGCAATTACAGCTACAAGTCTTTTTGGGGATGTCTCTACCAGCTTTGCACATCTAGAGAGAGTGACATTTTTGCCCATTCTTTGCAAACTAGCTCAAGCTCTGTCAGATTAGATGGAGAGCGTCTGAACAGAAATTTTCAAGTCTTGCAACAGATTCTCAATTGGATTTAGGTCTGGACTTTGATTGGGCCATTCCAACACATGAATATGCTTTGATCTAAACCATTCCATTGTAGCTCTGGCTGTATGTTTAGGGTCGTTGTCCTTCTGGAAGGTGAACCTCCGACCAGTCTCAAGTCTTTTGCAGACTAACAGGTTTTCCTCTAAAATTGTCCTGTATTTTGCTCCATCCATCAACTCTGAGTGTCCCTGGTCCTGCTGAGGAAAAGCATCCCCACAACTTGATGCTGCCACCACCATGTTTCACGGTGGGGGGTGATGTGTTCAGGGCGATGTGCAGAGTTAAACCACACGTGTCTTGCTTTTAGGCCAAAAAGTAAATTTTGGTCTCATCTGACCAGAGCACCTTCTTCCACATGTTTGCCGTGTCCCCCACATGGCTTTTCGCAAACTGAAAACAGGACTTCTTATGGCTTTCTTTCAACAATGTCTTTCTTCTTGCCACTCTTCCATAAAAGATGAGATTTGTGGAGTGCACGACTAATAGTTGTCCTGTGGACAGATTCTCCCACCTGAGCTGTGGATCTCTGCAGCTCCTCCAGAGTTACCATGGACCTATTGGCTGCTTTTCTGATTAATGCTCTCCTTGCCCAGCCTGTCAGTTTAGACTGACAGCTATAGTCTTTCCATTGTCGGATGATGGATTGAACAGTGCTGTGCGAGATGTTCAAAGATTGGGTAATTAAAGTTTTAAACATTTTTTTTTACAGAATCATACTTAACTAGGTGGATGCAGCAGCGGTCCCCCTGCGCCTCTGCACTGAGAACCAAGTGAACAAACATTGCTGATGGCTCGGTTCTCTCAGCTCAGAGAGCTGCTGACTGTCAGCAGCTCTTTGCAACCCCCCCCCCCCCGCTCAATGGAGCTCCGAGCTGTGGAGGGGTGGGGAGTGGCCATCTCAGGCTCTTAGCAGCTTGCCGAGACGGACATCAGTCTAGGCATCTGGCAGATCCAGACTTTGTGGCAATGACTGGGCCGATTTCTGTGACGTTAGCAGAGAGCGAACTTCAGGACCCATAGGAGAAGCCCAGCCAATGAGCTTTGGCTGAACTTTTCCTTTAAACTTCTCCACAACTTTATCCCTGACCTGTCTGGCGTGTTGCTCGACCTTCATGATGCCGTTTGTTCACCAAGGTTCTCTAACAAACCTCTGAGGGCTTCACAGAACCGCTATATTTATACTAAAATTTAAATACTAACAGGTGGACTCTATGCACTAATTAGGTGACTTCTGAAGGCAATGGATTCCACTAGATTTTAGTTAGGAGTATCAGAGTAAAGGGGGCTGAATATAAATGCACACGACACTTTTCACATATTTGTAAAAATATAATTTACTTTTCGCTTCACAATTATGTGTCACTATGTGTTGGTCTATCACATAAAATACATTTATGTTTTTGGTTGGTTGTAACATGCCAAAATTTCAAGAGGTACGAATACTTTTTCGAGGCATTGTACGCATGATGGAATAACTTGCTGCATAGAGATATGTACTTCTGCTTAGTTTTAGAGTTCCTTGTAAAAGTTTGCTGCAGACTGACACATGTAGCTGCCTTTTTCAAGTTCTTAGAATTTCTTTATGTGTTAATTTTCAGACCACATCCCTTGTTGTGTTCAGTCCATTAACTGCAATTAACCACAGAAGTGATGGAAAAAAAAAAAAACCCACCAAGAACATTCGTAACTTCAGCCTCTCAAATGTATCAATTTGCCTGACTTTGCAAAGCAGAGGGAAGTATTTCTAAGAACCTTCATAAAAAAGTAGTTCCATCTAAACAGGCCTCCTAATGTGCTCCTATTGTGAATTAAATCAGATCTAAAGTCCCACGATAAAATGCTGCTAGGTGTTAAGATGGCCATTTCTATATTGAAATTCAGCAGCTACCAGCCAATTTTTAATCCATGCATGGACGTTCCCACTCAACAGAGTCAATCTAATGATCAACTGACTGATCAAATGAAAACAGGGGGCGGCTTTTAGAATAAAAAATATTATCTGTGTATGGCCTTCATTCTCATAATTAGGGCACAGATAAAAAAAAAGGTTCCATAATGCATCATCCTCAGGGGCATTTGAGTTGATGAACCCATAATGGTTGCTTTTACTAATGGCAAACAGGCTGTTCACTTTGTAAGGCTGGATTCACACCTTTGGCATTTTTAGTGCTTTTTGCAGATTTGCACTACAGAACGTGTTCCATAGGAAACCATGTTAAATGGAATGTAGTGTAGTAATCTGCAAAATGCACAAAAAAAAAAAAAAAAAAAGGAAAAGGAAAATGAATAGGTGTGAATCCAGACTAAAGGGCAGTTGAGCTTTGCATGCAAGGGAATGTTTCCCAGAGTTTAAAGCAGAACGTTGACACTAACAAAAGATAACTGTGCCATTTCCATACTACATGATATTTACTGTACTTAGAGTTGCGCTTAATATTAAAAAAAAACAACATACTGAAGTCGCCACATACACAGTTCCCAGAAGGACAGGCTGCTACACTTTATGCTTGTTTAAAAGTTTGTTTCCGTAGATGCAATTTTTTTATAGATAGAATAAATATTTATGTATATAAAATGATTTTATGCTATGGCAAGTTTGCATCTTGCTTGGGGATCTCCTATGGACAGTCTTCTTAAAAAGTGGTGTATTTCCTTATCTTCAATTTAAAGTCTCCCTGGATGGAAAAGGGGCTTGGCTGGGTTTTTGAGTGCAAAAGTAATTTTGCACTTCCGTGTTTGGAGTGCGCACACATGCCGTCAGTGAATGTGGAAACAATTCCACGCCAAACTAAATATATGCAATTCAAACTAAAATAGTGATACCTTCGTGTTAAGCTGCTCCCCTATTTAATGAAGAGAGATAGAGAGATAGAGAGATAGAGAGATAGATAGATAGATAGATAGATAGCGCAAGTGGCTATTTAAATATATCTATATTCCTAATGATACAACAAATGGATACAATAAAAAGTGCCCAGCCCGGAACTACAGGGTGCCCTGAAGATGTTAACCTAACGAGCATAGAGGAAAATAGAGTGCCAGCCAGTTCCCTTGAAGTGGTACTGAGATGCCTCTTCCAGGCGAGGAAGTTAATTGCGTTGAGGTGGCAGGCCCAGATGCCACCCACTGTCAAATCTTGGGTTGAAACTATTAACACAATGATTTGGAGTGAGAGAGTGACACTTACTCGACAGGGGAATTATAGTAAGTTCGTGAGGATGTGGAAACCCTGGCTAGACGAAACAGGATGTTCTATATAAAAATCGCCATTCAAATTCAATAAATATCTTAACCCGCTATCGGGCATTCCTTTATGGGGAAGACGTATTTAACGAAGTAGATTAACTTCAAAAACCTGCACAGGGTGTGATGGGAGGGTGGGAGGGCGGGTGAAGGTTTGCGGGGTGGGAGGTGAGCTATAGTTCAGAAACAAGTGGTCTTTCATTTATTCACAATATTATAAAGAACGAGGGTAGGAAAAGATAAGGGGAAAATAGGGAAAAACGTTTGGTTGTGTATTGTTACAAAAAGTGTTACATCCTCGTACGTATTATATCTTTTTATATGCAAACAACAATAAAAAAAACATTGAAATTAACCGAAAACGAAACATACGTCGGCGGCGTAGCCTGGTCACGTGCTCTATGCCCAACGTCCCATCCGGTCAGAGCCTGTGCTATACTGACAAACCTGGATGGGCACTTTTTAATGTAAGCGGCCATTTGGACAACGTTCTTTTTAACCAATTTTTATATAAATAAATGGATTGCACTATGGAAGTTTTTTTATTTGTGTTCCATGTCTCATCCTTGATATCTGAGGAAAGAGGTCATTGCATTTCACTCTTGTCTATTGATATGTGTGCAGGCACTATCCTGCCTAAGCGGTTGTGACCATCTTTTTAAGTAAAGGAGGTCCAAAAAAAAAACAAAAAAAAAAAAAATAAAACACACACACAACACACACACACACACACACACACACACACACACACACACACACACTGGCATTGATTGCCAATGGGACATTATTCAACCAATATTCATTTATCTTTCACAGGATGCACTATTGTTTGTATCATTAGGAATACACATAGATATATTTAAACAGCCCCCCCCTACCACGTGCCGTCAGTGTCCCGCTGTGATTGGACATAGTTGGAGCCAATCAGCAAGTCCGGCGAACGCGGTGATGTCGCCCAGCGATTGTTTGGGAGACAGGCAGTACACAAGACAGATCGCCGTTCTGTGACCCTGTATTCTTGCACCCCCCCTCAGTTAGCAAGGACTCTCTAAGAACACATTTAGCCCTTTGACCGCCCCTTGCCTGCCAAATGTCATTAGTACGGTGACAGTATATATTTTGTAGCACTGATCAATGTACTGTTCCCCAAAAAATATATATCCCATTGTTTGTAGAAGCTATAACTAATCAATATTTCAGTTATTGGGATGTGTTTTACCAAAAATATGAATAATAATTATTGATCTAAATTAATGTAGAAAATTATATATATATATATATATATATATATATATATATATATATATATATATATATATATATATATATATATATATATATATATATATATATATATATATATATATATATATATATATATATATATTTTTTTTTATTGGATGCGTTTTATAGCAGAAAAGTAAAAAATATTGTTCTAGTTTCAAAATTGTTGGACTTTGTTTGTGTCTAGCGTAAAAAATAAAAACTGCAGAGGTGATCCAATACCACCAAAAGAGATCCATTTGTTAAAAAAAAAAAAAAACTTTGGGTACAGAATCGTGATTGTCAGTTGAAGTAACGCAGTGCGGCATCGCAAAAAATAGCCTGGTCAGGAAGGGGGTAAACCTTTCCGGAGCTGAAGTGGTTAATATCATTATGGTGTAGCACAGGGGATCTTCAAACTTTGGCCCTCCAGTTGTTCAGGAACTACAATTCCCATCATGCCTAGTCATGTCTGTGAATGTCAAAGTTGTACAATGCCTCATGGGATGTGTAATTCCGCAACAGCTGGAGGGCCAAAGTTTGAAGATGCCTGGTGTAGGGTATAACATTTTTCTAATACCATAAATGTAAATCACGTAATTTTTTTTTTTTTTAAATAGGTCTGCTTTAAGACATCCAACTGCTTTAACGACTGGGCACTTAAACCCCCTTCCTAACCAGCCCAATTTTTAGCTTTCAGTGCTCTCACATTTGAATGACAAATTACTCATACAACACTGTACCCATATGAAATTTTTGTCACACACACACACACACACACACACACACACACATACACATACACATACACACGATCCTGGCTTCGATAAGCGAGTCGGTAGAAGCACTGGGTTGTCCCCTCTCGCCTCCCATAAGAACGATCAAGCGGCGGAACAGCCGCTATGATTGTTCTTATGGTGTAGGGCAGGAATCCTCAAACTATGACCCTCCAGCTGTTGTAGAACTACACATCCCATGAGGCATTTTAACACACTGACATTCACAGACATGACTGGGCATGATGGAATTGTAGTTTCTGAAATACTGGAGGGCCGTAGTTTGAAGACCCATGGTGTAGGGAATCGCCGGCTGAAAAAGGCATCATTCAGATATCCCTGCACAAAGTCAAGGACGTCATATGACGGCCGGGAAGTGGTTTAAATGCATTTATTTTTTAACACAAAGTTGTCCATTTATACAATATTTCTAACATATAGCATGTACATACCAAAAATAACACCCCAAAATAGATTGTCCTACTCCCGAGTGCGGCGATACCACGTGTGAGACTTCCACAGCCTGGCCACATACAGAGGCAGAGGATGGATCTCTCCCACTGTACCGATCAGTACAGAGAAGGGAGAGAGGAACCCGGCATCATGACATGACACCGGTTTGTTTACAAGTGATCGCTCGGTCATTTGACGGATCGCTCACGTGGTAAAGGGCCGCTATAAGTGGCCATTTACCGTGATCCAGAGGACCCGATGGTCACGGACACTCCCGTGTGCGCGCCCCAGGGGGCGTGATTTTGGAGATGACGTCAATGGACGCCCTCCCAGAGTTAACAAACCGCCCTGTAGCCGTCATTCGGCTATGGGCCGGTTGCTAAATGGTTAATACTGGGCACTTTTACCCATTTCCTAACCAATTTTCAGCTTTCAGTGCTGTCACACTTTAAAATGATGACAATGAGGTCATGCAGCACTGTACCCAAACACAATTTTTATATTTGAGACAGATAGAGCTTTCTTTTGGGGATATTCAATCGCAGCTGTTTTTTTTTATATTTTTGGTAGAAAAACACTTTTTTTTACGTTTCTGGTAGAAAATTTTGTAAATAAGTAATTTTTCTGCTGCACTTTTGGACACCGATGGGTGGCACTGATGGGCACTGTTGGGGCTGCACTGATGATCAGTGCCCCGATTTGTACAGGTCTCCCCTGTGAGAAGATGCTGCCAATCGGCTCTCCTTACCTCTCATGCTGTCAGTGCGAGGAGAGGAACATAATTTTCTTGGTTTACATGTGATCAGCTGTGATTGGACACCGCTGATCACATGGGTAAAGAGCCACGCCGTCGGCTCTTTACCGAGATTGGGGATGCGCAGTGTCCCAGGAACACAGCGTGCCACCGATCACCGCGCTGCGCACCCGAGAGTGGGGCAACGTCATGACGTTGTCCCAGAACAGTAGAGCCACCCTGCAGCCGTCATTTCCCTATACGTCTGGTGGGAGGTGGTTAAACCATCGTTGCCTGAAAACATTCTAGGCCTGCAAGAGCAAGTGAAAAATATTTACACAGACAATTATACATAGATAGACAGAATACCCAAGAGACTTTAAGATTTTCCATAAATGCTCACAATATCCTTGTACTACTGTGATAATTACTTACTACCTTGATATGACACCACAGTGTGTGTCTGCTTTGCATACTCCTTAACTAACCACACACACACACACACACACACACACACACACACACACACTAGGTTTCCAAGTTATGCTGAAGTATTGCTAACAATACAACTGGTTTCTGCATCACTACAATACCCAGATCACATATTGCCAGCTCTCTTTAGCATTTGCAACGTGTACTTTCAAAACACAAACCATAAGAACTGGGGGGGGGGGGGAATATATATATATATATATATATATATATATATATATATATATATATATATATTCTGTGTGCTCCAGTTTTAGTAAACCTCCCTCAATGCGTGTCCTTAAAGCAGTGTTTCTCAATTCCAGTCCTCAGGCCCCCCCAACAGGTCAGGTTTTCAGGATTTCCCTCAGATAAAAAGGCTGTGGTGATTACTAAGGCAGTGAAACTGATCAAATCACCTGTGCAAAATAATGGAAATCCTGAAAACCTGACCTGTTGGGGGGGGGCCTGAGGACTGGAATTGAGAAACACTGCCTTAAAGTGATACTAAAGTCTTGTTTGTTTTAATAAACCTTTTATACTTACCTCCTCTCTGTAATGGTTTTGCACAGAGCAGCCCAGATCCTCCTCTTCGGCACTCCTGGCTCCTCCCTCCTGGCATGTCCCCATATCAAGCAGCTTGCTATGGGGGCACCCAAGCCGAGCCGCAGCTCATTGTGTGTCTATTCAGACATGGAGCGCCGGTTTGTCTCTGCCCCCTCCATCTCTCCGGGTTGGCCAACTGCTCTAATAGTGCCGCTGTGTCTTAGCCAATAAGGAGGGGAGTCCCAGGCACTCATGCCCATCGCTGGATAGAGAGATGGAGCTCATGTACGTATTAGGGGGGGGGGGTTCCTGCACACAGGTTTTTTTTATCCCAATGCATAGAATGTATGAAGATATAAAAAAAAAAAAAAAAAAACCAACACACACACACACACCACACCCACCTTCTGCCTTTACAAATCACTTTACAATTTCAGAAAATATTGGCAGACATATGAATACTCCTCTATGGAATTTCCTACATTTCAGATCTCCCGCCACGGATTGTGGGAACTTGTTCTCCATAACCTGCTCAGTTAAAACGTTCATATCTACAGCTCATGATACATTAGATTAAAATCAGCAAGCTGCATAGATAAAAAAAAAAAAAAAAAAAAACGCACCTTTAACACCCTCGCCTAAATACAAAATAGTTTTTAGTATAATGAAAAGAAAACAAAGAGCCAGTAAACAGGCAATGAAAATTAGTGTCCCTTTACATTGAAAGCCCTGTTATGCTGGTAGTCAGTATAGTGGCCGCTGCAAAGACTAGCCATAAACTAGTTGAACTTTATTGGAAATTTTCATTTTAAAAGAAAGTTAGGTAAATTTTCTAATTTTTAGTAGGGTCAAAGCAATGTTTGTTTAAGTGTACAGATAATTCAAAGCAAATGTCTGATAGTGAATGAAGTTCTCTTTCAGGAAATTCAATTCATTTCAAAAATCGAATGCCGAAAGCAAACAAAATTTAGTAGTACTTTCAAAAAACATTCCTCAAGTCAAATGTAGAGAATTTCCTTTTTATTTTTTTTACACATTTTTGTACTACTGTTCATGGGAGCTTTCATTCGAAAATCTACTAGTGTATAGCCAATTTAACCACTTCAGCCCTAGAGGATTTGGCTGCCCAATGACCGGGCCATTTCTTGTGATTCGGCACTGCGTCGCTTTAACTGACAATTGTGTGGTCGTGAGACGTTGCACCCAGACTAAATTTGCATCCATTCCCCCCCACAAATAGAGCCTTCTTTTGGTGGCATTTGATCACCTTTGCGGTTTTTATTTTTTGCGCTATAAATAAAAAAAAAAAAAAACAAACAAACAGTTTTACTTTTTGCTATAATAAATGTCCCCCCAAAAATATTAAAAAAAAAAAAAAAAGTTCCCCTCAGTTTATGCCGATAAGTATTTTTTATTTCTACAAAATAAGGGGATAGTTTTAGGGTATTTTTTTTATTATTTCCCCCACACCCACGATCAGTCGTGACTGCGACATTATGGCGGACACATCGGACACTTTTGACGCTATTTTTTGGACCATTGTCATTTATACAGCGACCAGTGCTATAAAAATGCACCGATTACTGTGTAAATAAAACTGGCAGGGAAAGGGTTAAACACTAGGGGGCAATGAAGGGGTTAAGTGTGTCTTAGGGAGTGATTCCAACTGTGTGGGGGCTGGGCTACAAGCGACACGACAGTGATTACTGCTCCTGATGACAGGGAGCAGTAGATCCCCATCATGTTGCCAGGCAGAACTGGGAAATGACTTGTTTACATAGTCATATCCCTGTTCTGCAGCTCCATGTCACGATCGCGGGCCCCCAGCGGACATAGAGGGACCCACAGGCACGGTCACGGAGTACGCAGCAGGGTGGATGTACAGGTACGTCCTTTTGTGCCATTCTGCCCACGTAAATGTACAGGTTGCAAGTGGTTAAGGCACATCCGTACCAGAGGTTTGCAGGCCCCATCAGGCAAGAAATCAATTGTTTAAAGAATACCTAGCAATTCATGGAGGAACTGCAGGGTAAGTTGCATCAAAGTGAATAACCTTTCCTCATTTACAACATTACATTTACAATATTAGTTTTAAAGTGTTACTAAACCTACAAATCCCCAATCCATCTCCTGATAGAACAAAACCTTGGGGGGGGCATTCTGCACATGCTCAGTTTGGTGTGTATTGCTAAAGTTTTTTTCCTGGCTTGGGAGGGTGCATGTGATCAACACAGGGCCAATCAGCACTGTCCAGACAGAGGGTTAGGGGTCATGCAGCCTCATAGGACAGTCAGAGGAGAATGAAGACTCCTACAAGCTTTAACCAGTACTCAGCCAGACACCAATTGAAGTCATAAGACTGCTGATGAGAAAAGGTATTTAGCAGTTAAGGTTTACTTATGTAGCATTACCCCCGGAGAAGCTGCTGGTTGTTTTGGGCCGCACATTACCTCATGGCTCCCCCGAATTCCTAGGGGTGAATGATGCGCATTGCATTTAGTAGAAGTAAAGGAATGTCTACAACAGGTGCTCTTTGCTCTGCTCTTTATTACCCAGCCGGGTAAAAACAATAAACTTGTAGTGAGTAATTGAAGAAGAGACACCCCTGCTACAGGCTCTCTCCGATTTGGTAGTTACGGAGATAATCCTCCTTAGATGAGTTATGCCTGGATCTCCTTCAATTTGTCGCCCAGGAACCGACTGACAGGTGATCAATCCTTCAGTTTGCGGCTACCTTGATCCCCGGTGGTTTGTCGAGGCCCTTTTGAATCGCCAGCCTCTCAATGGTGCTCCTCAGATGGACTCTCCACCAAACAGCAAATACAGCTTGGGATCCTCAAAAGGTGGGAACCCAGTCGCTCGCTGGGTCCCCATCGCTGTTCAGATGCTCTAGACCAACATGGTCCCGGAACCAGGAACACTGCGTGGTACGCATGCCCCGGCCAGGTAGGCCATATCGCCAGGGGGGGTTTTAATGTGGTCACCCTAAAGGTGGGTGCCACACTGGAAAAAGAAGACCCAGAACCAATGGCGCCTGCCTCATAAATACCCCTCCCCAGCATGCACAGCGAGGTCAAACCCTCCTGATTGGCTGCTGGAAAAAAAGCACCCAAACCTTAACTCCACTGCTGCCACCTGCAGCACCGGGGTTGGAACACCCCAGCGCAACAGAATAGTCTACAGCAGTGGTCATCAACCCTGTCCTGCAGGGCCCACTAACAGGCCAGGTTTTATGTATTACCTTGGGGAGATGCAATCTAGAATACTGCAATCACTGAGGAGCAAATGATATCAGCTGTGATGTATTTCAGTTATCTTGCAAACCTGGCCTGTTAGTGGGCCCTGCAGGACAAGGTTGATGACCACTGGTCTACAGCACAGCCAAGCTGAGACAGGGACCCTGTTTTGCACTTGACAATTTGGATCAGAGTTTAACTATATTCTGATCTCCCTTTAACCACTTCCATCTATATATGGCCTCCAGCCACTGGGGGGCGTGCGAGCGGCGCTGACGGCGGCGTGCCCGCCGCATCACTGAGATGCCGATGCACGTGCCTGGCGGCCGCGATCGGCGGTTACACAGACAAGGACGTGGATCTGTGTGTGTGTAAACACACAGATCCACGTCCTATCAGGGAGAGAGGAGACCGATCTGTGTCCCTTGTACGTGGGGAGGTGACCGATCTGTGTCCCTATGTACAAGAGACACAGATCGGTCACCTCCCCCAGTCAGTCCCCTTCCCCCACAGTTAGAAACACTATGCAGGGTACACATTTAACCCCTTCCTCACCCCCTAGTGTTAACCCCTTCCCTGCTAGTCACATTTATACAGTAATTAGTGCATATTTATAGCACTGATCACAGTATAAATGGTGCCAAAAATGTGTCAAAAGTGTCCGCCATAATGTCGCAGTCCCAATAAAAAAAATATATAAAAAATAAGGGGGGGGGGGGGTATTTAGGACTGATTTTATGATCTTGAATTATATGTTATACTCTATATGTTACATCTGTATAACCAATAAGGTTGTTGATCTGCTAGCCATTAAAGCGGGAATTCACCCATAAATTTTTTTTTACCCTTAGATTGATGCTCATTTTGTCTAGGGGAATCGGCTAGTTGTTTTATAAGCGAAGCTGTACTTACCGTTTTAGAGAGCAATCTTCTTCGCCGCTTCCGGGTCTTCGGGACTGGGCGTTCCTATTTTGATTGACAGTCTTCCGACAGGCTTCGGACGGTCGCATCCATCGCGTCACGAGTAGCCGAAAGAAGCCGAACGTCGGTGCGGCTCTATACTGCGCCTGCGCACCGACGTTCGGCTACTTTCGAAAAACCGCGACGCGATGGATGCGACCGTCGAGAAGCCTGTCAATCAAAATAGGAACGCCCAGTCCCGCAGCCCATACCCGGAAGCGTCGGAGAAGATCGCTCTCTAAAACGGTAAGTACAGCTTTGATTTTAAAAAAAAACTAGCCGATTCCCCTAGACAAAATGAGCAGGAATCTAAGGTTAAAAAATGTTATTTCCGGGTGAACCTCCACTTTAAGGCCCCTTTCACACTTGTGCAACTTGTCCTGCTACTTGGGACTGCAAAGTCGCATGTCAAGTCCATGATTTCCAAGTTCATATCTGTGCGACTTAAAGTTGAAGAAACACCACAGACCTCAAGATTACACAGGCATTGCTTCAAGTCGCATCAAAGTTGCGCAACTTTCAGGTCGTACAAGTGTGAAAGGGGCCTAATCCATAGCCATGTTATCTACATTACTATTAAAAAAAAAAAAAAAGTTATAGAACTCAAAACAAAAAGGGAGACAGAGCTAAGGAAGTAACCAAAAGAAAAATGGTTTTAAATCCAAGGCTTAGTTATTCAACAAACACACTCTTCACCAAGCCAAATATGTGAACATCAAAGTACCTGCCTTCTTACATACCAACACCCCAATAAAATGACTAGTCTAAAAACTACCAGGAGTCAGTAATGACTTTGTGAGGCACTACAGAAGGCCACTTATCTTATATAGGATATGCCCTATTTGTTAGGAGCCGACAGCTACTTTACATACCTGGTGGTGCAATGGCCAGTAAATCTTGTTCTGCAAAGCAAGGCTGGCTAGATACCATAAGAGCAATTAGCAGGGAACCCTGCCATGTGTCTTCCTCTATGCACCTGCAAGAGATGCCGATCTGTCCACTTTTGTATTGGTGTCAAGGCTGTTAGTGCAGACATTGGGTTCATATCAAATTAGCCAATCGGTCATAAACCCCCCCATTTAAAATAGTTTTTCCAGCTATTTAAAAAAAAAAAAAAAGCACACACACACGAAATTATAGACTAAAAAAAAAAATGTTTTGTATATTAGCAATGGCCGAAGTAAGTAGTGGTGAAGTTCAACAACTGATTGTAAGCATGTTAAAAAGGAAAACTGAACATGAACCATGATTAGAATCCTTGGCCTTATGACTGTATTATTATTATTAACCTTAGAAGTTGTTGCCTAGGTTAAGATATTATAAATGTTAGTACCAAGCAACCATCACCTCACCTCCCTCTTCTCTCTTCCCCCCCCCCCCCCCCCCCCAAAAACAAATTTGAGAATTTTATTCTTCAATGATATTTATGTAACAAAACTTTATTTTCAAACGGATCCAAAGTAGGATCTTCTTTTAAACCCGTAAAAAGTCCTTTTCACTTCATTAAATGCCCCAATGATGTTATAAATTATTGTATTAGACCATCTTAAATGTTTTTTGTGTGTCGTTTTGACTTCCTTTTATAAAAAAATTTTTTTTAGGGTTCGTGCACACTAGCAAAAAAGTGTGTGAGAGAAGAAGAAGAAGAAAAAAAAAAAAACCCAACATGGTATTAGAAGTAGTGTTTTTTCTCCCAGAGAAAGGCTCTCAAGAACAAAATTTTGTTTCTGCGCTGAAGCTTTAAAAAAAAAAACAAAAAAAAAACGCATCGAACAAATTTAAAAGCAATGATGTCACCATGACATGGCTATCATGGACATAAAAAGAGATACACTATGCCTCACCCCTAAATAATACAGAACAAAATAGAGACCACAGAAAATGTTACTTTTTGGGCACCGTAGCGAACACCCAAAATCATATGTATATGTAAATATTGTCTTTTATTCCAAAATGGATAAAGAAAAATAAAATTAAAACCATTAGATAGTATTAATAGTATAGCATTAACCCACAACTAGTGTGTGAGCCCCCTCCAAAGTATTGACACTGGCACATATGTAATGAAACAAATACAATCACCAAGGACAACAATTGGGGGGCGGGTTTGGCCATCTCTGTGGAGGGATGCATCGCCTCACACTAGACAGACAGTGCTGAGCAGCCTAGTGGGAGGCGATGTATTCCCCCACAGATAGCCGAACCTGCCCCCCATTAACACACACACACACACACACACACACACACACACACCCCTATCTAATGGTTTTCAAATTAGTTTTTAATCCACTTTCTAATAGAAGACATATTTACATATACATACGATTTTGGTTGTTCACTACAGTGCCAAAAGAGTCCCATTTTCTGTGTCCTCTATTTTGGTCTATCATCGAATAGTGTACATCAACACATGGAATAAAACTTTATTAGCTTCTATGAGCAGAAAAAAAAGCTGGTGTGCACAAAGCCTCATTGTAGCAAATTTTTGGAATTTAAAAGACAGCATGGTGCCATCAGACTGGATATATATTAATTGGACTATTTAGGTTGATTCTCCTACTACATAGATGATGTTCACTGGAGATTGTACAGTCAGAGTGTAACATGTGAGGTCAGCTTTACTTTACCTTATGAATTGATGTAGAATTCAATGAAGCAGATTCTGGAAGAAAAGAAACACAAAAATTCACTTACTGGATTTGTAAAGTTGTAAGAAAAAAAAAAAAAAAATAATAATAATAATAATAATAATAATAATAATAATAATAATAATAATAATAATTATTATTATTATTATATTAAGTTTTTATTTTAGCCAAATGCTTTGTTATACTTTTGTGGTTATAGAATTGATGCATGACTGTATTAGCACACCCGGCTGAGTAGTGTGTAATCTGTAGAATACAAATTAAAATTTGTTACCAATAGCAACCACGTAGGTTTTTTTACTTACCATTTGTGAGAGACAAACTTTTTTTTTTTTTTTTTATGGCCACTATGAGCAACAGCTTCCATTTTGCCCTCATTTGTTTTCGCCTTTCTTTTAACAAATTAAGAGTCACATCTACATTTTGCGATGTCAATCTTTACGGTGATTAGACTTAGGGCCCTTTCACACCAGCGGACCGTATGTCCGCATTTCATCCATCCGTTTACGGATGAAATATGGACATACATGTGTCCCTATGGGATAGCGGGTGTCCGCAATGCTTCGATTCTTCAGACAGGAGGAAAATCCTATTTTGCCATCCGTCTGCAGAGCGGATCAGGTGAAAACGGACAGACGGTCTGTGTTCATCTGACCCCCCTATAGGGGAGAGCGGAGATCTGACAGGGCAGTCCCTGCACAGTGTGCGGGGACCGCCCTGTCATCTGCCGGCTCAGCGGGGATCAACGGAGCGATCCCCGCTGAGCAAGCGGATGAGACATGTACGGACCCTCACAGGATCCGTACATGTGAAAAGGGGCCTTAGATACAAAAACTTAAGCTGGATACACCCACTATACAATTTTCTGTAGATTTTTTCCTTCAGATTTACCAAAACCAAAACCTTTAGCGTCTCAATTTGTATGCAATCAGGCAGGCCCCTGCACTACAGGCATACCCCACTTTTAAGTGCTCATTGGGGTTTATTTACCAAATCTGGAAAGTGCAAAATCAGGCTCACTTCTGCTTGGAAACCAATGAGCTTCCAGGTTTTATTACCAAAGCTTAATTGAACAAGCTGGAGATAGAAGCTCATTGGTTTCTGTGCAGAAGTGAGCCTGATTTTGTGCTTTCCAGCGTTAGTAAATAAGCCCCATTGTGTACTTAAAAGTGGGGTATGCCTGCACATGGTTTTGGTAAATCTAAAAGGAAATCAGACAACAAAAAGTAAAGTGTTTATGGGGTCTTGAGCACACGTCCCTCATTCTTTGATTTTAAAATCAATACATTTGAGAGTCCAGCAACCCAAAATTGGAGTAGACCAGTATGCATGCAAGGGAAAAAAAAAAAATATCTTCATTTATCGCAAAGAAGGTTAAGTAGTAGTACCACAATTTAAGCCTTTTCCTTTTACCTTAGCTAGAAAGGCATGCTTACACCATAGTAGAGTACATACCTTCACAATCCAATCTGGACACTGCCCATAAAAGGTTTATCCAGAAGATGTTGAGAGGTCAGCAGGATGGTCCTTTCTAGATGGTCACATCATTGGGGACCTGAACATTGGTGTCCATCACTGTTGGGAAAAGTCCATCTGTGATCAGATCTGAGGTCCACCTGGTGAATTGAACTTGACAGCTGGAAGATGTCCAAAAAAAACGTAAACACAAAAGACAGGATTTCCTGATCTCAACAACTCCCTGATCTCCTTCTTCAAGTTAAGAGAGTAGCTATTTACTTAGGTCCATCTTCCTTAGAGACATTGACAGCCAAGCGTAATCTAGCCTTAATGACAGGCAGCCTTAGGCCATCCACTGATTAGCAGTGATGAAGGGAGCTTGTGCTATCTGTGCTGTCCACTTGACACCTCCACAAAGCAGCATCTGGTCTCTCCTCATGGAGCTCCTGTAATGTCTTCAGCCCCAGACTGCTCCTCTCACACACCTAAAGTTTTTCCTGTCTGCACCTCTGCCTTATTTCCCAGCCAGCTCCTCCTCTGATAACTTTAACCCTTTGAAGCGGAGGAAACAGCCCAGCTGGCATGGCTTCACCCTGTGAAGTTACTTGTTAAAAGGAGGGGTGTGTCAGCCGGCAGACAGCTCAAGCACACAAGAAAGGAAGAGGGATTTGTGGGATTACCTGGGAGATGTACATTAGTGGAGGAAGTCACAAGCGCCTGACAGTCTGCAGGATGTAGACCTCAGGAAGGAATAAAGACTTCTATCAAACACAATACCACATATATAATATAGGTTCTTTTAATAACCTGAAAGATACCCGATCAAGTCAGGCTACCGAAATCCACAACACAGTACTGTCCGTGATACTTTTTTATTTGCGCCTAGCCTAGGTTCACACTTGTGCATGCACATTTGTGCAGCGGCTCATTCATTTGAATTCGCTGTTGTACCCACGAGAAATGTAAAGAAAGAAGCCCCTGACCCTTTCTTTTTAAATGTGCCGTACATAACTGCGTAAGGCAGCCCATTCAAATGACGCACAAAAACGTGTAAAAAAAAAAATGCACAAAATGCATGCAGCACTGCTACACCAAGTATGAATGAAACTGGCTGCATTCACATTTGCGCATACTGGGAAAGCGTGCAGAAAGACGTTTTTTTAATTACACCCTAAACGTGGCCAGCAGATGCAGACGTGTGTGGCAAAAAAACACAACACACATGCTGTAAGAAAAAAGTTCACAAAGCTCTACACCAAAAAAAATAAATAAAAAACTCTACCCTAGCTGTGAGTGGGGCCTTACATTTTAACTTTCAGGCCAAGCTTTCAGAGTATACCCCCTTCTTCTAAAGTCCGATGGGTACATGAGAAGAGGGGGGTATAGAAAGCGTGTGTTGAAAATGTAACCGTTACTACTGCTTAGAGAAATACATGGGCTATCATTGCTGACCTGTCTTTAGAGAAATGCATGGGCTATCATGGCTGACCTGTCTTTGGAGATATGCATGTGCTATCATGGCTGACCTGTCTTTACAGAGATACATGGACTATCATGGCTGACCTGTCTTTACAGAGATACATGGGCTATCATGGCTGACCTGTCTTTGGAGAGATACATGGGTTATCATGGCTGACCTGTCTTTGGAGATATGCATGTGCTATCATGGCTGACCTGTCTTTGGAGATATGCATGTGCTATCATGGCTGACCTGTCTTTGGAGATATGCATGTGCTATCATGGCTGACCTGTCTTTACAGAGATACATGGGCTATCATGGCTGACCTGTCTTTACAGAGATACATGGGCTATCATGGCTGACCTGTCTTTGGAGATATGCATGGGCTATCATGGCTGATCTGCCTTTAGGGAAATACATGGGCTATCATGGCTGACCTGTCTTTAGGGAAATGCATGGGCTATCATGGTTGATCTGTCTTTAGGGAAATACATGGGCTATCATGGTTGATCTGTCTTTAGGGAAATACATGGGCTATCATGGCCAACCTGTCTTTACAGAGATATGTGGGCTATCATGGCTGACCTGTCTTTAGAGAAATACATGTGCTATCATGGCTGCCCTGTCTTTAGAGGGATACATGGGCTATCGTAGCTGACCTGTCTTTACAGAGATACACGGACTATCATGGCTGACCTGTCTTTACAGTGATACATGGGCTATCATGGCTGACCTGTCTTTACAGAGATACATGGGCTATAATGGCTGACCTGTCTTTACAGTGATACATGGGCTATCATGGCTGACCTGTCTTTACAGAGATACATGGGCTATAATGGCTGACCTGTCTTTACAGAGATACATGGGCTATCATAGCTAACCCGTCTTTGGAGAAATGTGAGCTATGATGGCCGACTCGTCTTTACAGGGATACATGGGCTATCATTGCTGACCTGTCGTTACAGAGATTGTCAGGGAATTCCCGTAAGACGCTTTGCACATACAGGGAGTGCAGAATTATTAGGCAAATGAGTATTTTGACCACATCATCCTCTTTATGCATGTTGTCTTACTCCAAGCTGTATAGGCTCGAAAGCCTACTACCAATTAAGCATATTAGGTGATGTGCATCTCTGTAATGAGAAGGTGTGTGGTCTAATGACATCAACACCCTATATCAGGTGTGCATAATTATTAGTCAACTTCCTTTCCTTTGGCAAAATGGGTCAAAAGAAAGGGAGGCCCGGAGCAAAAGACAGCAAAGACTAGCAGAGGGCCGGGCATGACAGAGTGTCTAGTGACACAGGAAGGGTTAAGCTTAGGGGGGTTGGAGGTAGGAAGAGCAGGATTGGTGTAGAGAGGGGCGGGGGAGTTAGTATTAGCAAGTTCAGAGGAGGAGCAGGATTGGCTGCTGGTGTCAGGGGAGTTACCCTATAAAAGGGTGGGGCGGGGCCAGGCGGGCACTTGCAGTCAGGAGAGCAACGAGGAAGCAGCTTTTCCTCCTGCTCTCACACAGACAAGATGGCGTCCATCGACCTCGTGCTCGCACGCTTGCGGGCCGAGGCAGCTCATCGGGGCACGGATTGGCTGGAGAGGCGCGCTGCAGAATGGGTCGCGGAGCAGGCGGGCGGATCGGGAGGATCGGGCGGCGGTGAGTTGACCCCACGCGGGCGGAGGTCGCGGCCTCCGGCCCGCTATTCCCCGGGGCCCTCATCCAGGACTGCAAGGGGGGCCCGGAGCCCCCCGGGGGGGCGGTCTGCCCCCCCGCCGAAGCGGGTTACCAGAAGCGGAACGGGGGGGACAGAGCAGGACTCACGCCGCCGACCTCCGTCGGTGGGCGGGGCCACGGGCCGTACTGGCGCCGCTTCCCCAAATGCGGGCGGCGGGGGGGGGGCACCTTCTCCACCTGCGGCAGGAACGGGAGCGGCAAAGGGGAAAAAGAAGGCCTCAGACCCACCTGGCACGGCCGCGGGGCCCTCTACACGTGGGGCCGGCGGTTCCGCGGGTGGGCGGGGCTCGGAGCGGGGGGCATCGGTCAACGCGGAGTCATCGTCGGGTGGTCTGCCTGCTGCAGCAACGCGGGGCAGAGGATCAGAAAAAGGCCGGCCGGATCGGAGGGGGGACTCCGGGGCCTCCAGGTCATCTTCTCCTGGGGGACTGTCGGCCGCACCGATCCCAGTCGGGGAGGACAGGTCAGAAGGTGTGCCATCGGAAGAAGAAGATGGGGAACCAGAGAGGGAGGCAGCGGTGGAAATCCAATCTACGGCAGCGGGGGCGTCTCCCGGCAGGCCTGGTAAGTCCACTACTTTACATGTATCCTCTTTAGCT
Organism: Rana temporaria; assembly: GCF_905171775.1. Taxonomy (NCBI): domain Eukaryota; kingdom Metazoa; phylum Chordata; class Amphibia; order Anura; family Ranidae; genus Rana; species Rana temporaria. Next base: position 51,548,167 of record NC_053500.1, on the reverse strand, counting down.
GACGCATTGTGTGAATTGTTGGGAGTGGGGAGGGGGGGGGGTTCCAGCACCTCCGCCGCCAGTGGCGGTGGCTGCACCGGTGGTGGCGGGCGTTGCGCCTGCCGCCTCTGGGGCTGACGCCCTGTTGACGGAATTGGTGGGAGGCCTCAAGGAGCTTTTGGGCCGGGTGGCTGCTGTACAGGGCCCTTCGCCACAGGTGGCTCCGTGGGCACCTGCGGCTGTGGGCGCGACTGGGGGTGATGCTACGGCCGGAGGGGGGGTTGCGGTTTCGCAGCTTCCCCCGGTGGCCCCAGTGGCAGGACAGGTGGGGACGGGAAAAGACAAGTCAGGGGGGGCCCCGGAGGTGGTGACTCGTTCCGATCTGGTACGTATTGCGGATGCGGCAAGGGGCGAGGTTTATATATGCTACGAGTGTCCTCTGGGGGGTCATTTAAAGCAGGAGGTGAAGGAAAAAATTTATAAGAGCGAATATGTAGAGATATTCTCCCTGTTGCCGTTGGAGAAATTCAACCTCGACAGGGTGAAGCCGGATGATTCTAAAAAGGAGGATGAGGAGAAGAGGCGGTATAGGTTGATTCCGCGCACTTTCGTGAACTGGCTCCAGGCGTTCGCCATTATGGCTAGCGTCGTTGGGGAAAAGAACCCAGAACATTGCTCGGCGTTGTTCGGGTACATGGATTCAATTGGGGAGGCGCATCGGGTGTACGGGGGGTCGGCTTGGCTCAGGTACGATGAGCAGTTTCGGCAACGGCGGGCAGTTAGGCCCTCTCTGCGCTGGGATCAGAAAGATATCAGCCTCTGGATGCGGCTCATGTCGGCGGCTAAGGCCCCGGCGCAGTCTTTTCACGGGGGGGCCGGGGGTACATCCTCCTCAGGACCGTCGGCCGGTAAGAAGTGGGGAGTTTGCTGGCAGTTCAATGAGAACGCCTGCAAATTCGGAGGATCATGTAAATTCAAGCACGAGTGCTCAGGGTGTGGGGGCTCCCACCCCGCGGCCAAGTGTTTCAAAAAAGGAAAGCGTGCCGGTGACGCTGCTCAAAAAAGGGACGACTCCGGTGAAGGGGGAAAGGATGCTACCTTTCCTAAGTAGGTACCCGGACAAGGCAGCGGCAGAACTATTGTCCTCGGGGTTCAGGGACGGTTTCAAGATACCGTGTTCGCTGGTGGTGGTGCCGCCGGTGGCACGAAATTTGAAATCGGCTCTCCTTAATCCGGGGGTGGTGGGGGAAAAGTTGGGCAAGGAAGTGGCACTAGGACGGATGGGCGGGCCGTTTTCGGCCCCGCCCTTGCCGGAGCTGGTGGTGTCTCCATTGGGGGTGGTGCCTAAGAAGGAACCGAACAAATTCCGTCTTATTCACCACCTGTCATTCCCAAAAGGGGGTTCGGTCAACGACTTTATCGATCCGGAGGCTTGCACGGTGTCCTACACGTCGTTTGACGCGGCGGTACGGTGGGTACGGCGGTACGGACGTGGGGCCTTAATGGCGAAGGCGGACATCGAATCCGCCTTCCGGTTGTTGCCGGTGCATCCTGACTGTTTTAGGCTGCTGGGATGTTGCTGGCAGGGCCAATACTATGTTGACCAGTGCCTACCCATGGGCTGCTCTATTTCCTGCGCACTGTTTGAGACATTCAGTTCCTTTTTGGAATGGGTGGTCAGGGATGTGTCGGGCCTGGACTCGATCATTCACTATCTGGATGACTACCTCTGCGTGGGGCCGCCTTCCTCTGGTGTGTGTGCGACTCTACTGTCAACGTTGCAGCACATTGCGGGACGTTTTGGCGTGCCCTTGGCGGCTGACAAGACGGAAGGCCCCACGACGGAGATTAGTTTTCTGGGTATAGTGATCGATTCGGAAGTAATGGAGTGCCGTCTTCCCAGGGATAAGCTCGAGGCCTTGAAAGCGGAAGTTAGAGAGTTTCAGGGCTTGCGGAAGGTGCAGCTGAGGACTTTACAGTCACTGCTGGGAAAACTTAATTTTGCCTGTAGGATCATTCCCATGGGCAGAATATTTTGCCGGCGGCTGTCGGCGGCTACGGCGGGGGCAAAGGCCCCCAATCATTTCATTCGTCTGTCTAAGGAGCATCGGGAGGACTTGAAGGTATGGTATGAGTTCCTGTCATCCTACAATGGCAGGTCGATGTGGCAGTCCAGTCCGGTGAGTAACTTCGACGTGGAACTGGTAACGGACGCAGCGGGGTCCACGGGCTATGGGGCTTTCTTCAAGGGGCGGTGGAGCGCAGAGCCTTGGCCGAAGTCTTGGGTGGAGGCAGGCTTTCTCCGGAACCTGGTGCTGCTGGAGCTTTTTCCGGTGGTGTTAGCCATTGAGCTTTGGGGGGAGGCCTGCAGCAACCTGAAACTCCGGCTGAACTGTGACAACATGGGAGTGGTTCAGGTAGTGAACCGCATGTCCGCGTCGTCACAACCGGTCATTCGGCTCATGCGGCATTTAGTGTTGAGGTGTTTGCAACTGAACATTTTCATTTATGCCGTGCATATCCCGGGCGTCGAGAACACGCTGGCTGATTCATTGTCTCGTTTTCAGTGGGACAAGTTCAGAGAGCTGGCCCCGGCCGCGGAGGCGGTCGGGGTTCCGTGCCCAGGCTGGATTTGGGAGCTGGCGCTGGATTAGCCGCCTCGTGGATTAAGCGGTCCGTTTGCACGGCCACATGGTCGGCCTACGCCAAGGTATGGAAGGAATGGTTGGAGTTGGGTGCCGAAGCTGGGGTCGTGAGCGGGGGGCCAGAGGAGCGGTTGCAGGTGATTTATTTTGTATCTAGGAACATGGAGCTAGGTGTGTCTGTGTCCTCCATTGAGAAAAAGTTGGCGGGTTTAGCGTTCTTTTTTAAACTTATGGGTGGGGTGGATTGGACCAAGGACTTCTGGGTCAGACAGGCAGTGAAGGGCTACAGGAAAGGTCGTAAGGTGCAGGATGCCAGGAGGCCTGTCTCTTTTGCCAATTTGGTAAGTATCAGGGAGGCCTTGGACGGGGTGTGCACGGGGCAGTATGAATGCCTGTTATTCGCGGCGGCTTTCTCGCTGGCATTTTACGGCGCGTTCCGCATCAGTGAATTGGTTAGCCCTTCTCGCATGAGGGCTGGGGGGCTGATGAGGGAAGATGTGTGGATATCGGAGGATAAGGTGGGTATTCGATTGCGCAGATCAAAAACCGACCAGAGTGGCAGGGGGGTGGACGTGGTTCTTTTTTCCCTGCCGGGGGCCAGAGTATGTCCGGTGGCATCGCTCAAGGCATTTTTGGGGGTCAGGCCGGAAGGGGGCGGGCCGTTGCTTAGGCACGAAGATGGGTCTTTCTTGTCAAAGTTCCAATTTGTGGCGGTTTTTCGTAGTTGCTTACAAGAAATGGGCTTGGACAAGTCCGAGTTTTCGTCTCACTCCTTCCGTATCGGGGCGGCTACCGAAGCTGCCAGGTGCGGGATGAACGAGGCGGCAGTACGGAAGATCGGGAGGTGGGAATCACGGAGGTTCCGGTCATACGTGCGGCCTCAGTTGGTGGTTGGTTGATGGGGAAGGGAGTGATGAAATGGGGGGGGGTTTTTGCTAGGGTTGGTGTCTGTTTGGTGAGCATTGTGGATTGTTATTTCATTTCAGATGGAGGGACTACACGCCTCGTCTGGATTTTCGGACATTCGTACGTTTGCTGGGGGGCAAGAAGGGCTGATGAGAAGCCGGAAGGCAGGCAGCTGGGTATTTCCAGGAAGGAAGCGGTTTTGAGGTGGTTGGGGATACCTGGGATGATGTGGGGTAGGGTGCTACCAGAGGTCGAGAGGTACGCCCGACTGGACAGGCCCCCCGATGTTCTGGTTATACACGCGGGGGGGAATGATTTTGGTGTGCGGAAAATCAGGGCTCTGATTACGGACATCAAAGCGGACTTTGAGCGGCTGCGTGCGGCTTTTCCGGGGACGGTGCTGGTGTGGTCGGAGATTGTCGCCCGCACACAGTGGCGCAAGGCTCGGTCAGTTACAAAGCTCAACAGAGCCAGGACTCGGGTTAACCGGGTGGTGGGTAAATTTTTGGCACGCCTTGGGGGGCTAGTGGTACGCCATCAGGAATTGGAGACTAATGTAGGCATGTATCTGAGGAGGGACGGGGTCCACCTGACTGATGTGGGGATTGCGCTGTGGTCGATGGGGATTCAAGAAGGGATCCAGAGAGCGTTGAGGTTGGGTGGGGGCCCTTAAAGGTGGAGGTGTCATCCTTTCGGGCTGTGGCGGTTAGTTCTGTTGGTCCTTTATGGTGGCAGTAGAAAACGTGTGAAAACGGGGGTGGGGGGCTCATCAATATATGGGCCCCTTAAAGTGTATCCCAGCGAAAGGTTAGTTGGGATACTGTAACGTTTGCACTGCGGGCGGGGGTTGTCTCCGAGCGTACTACACGGACTGGAGGCCTAAAAAGTTTAATGTTTGCTCGCAGTGCATTGTTCATCTGGTATATGGTAAAATGGTGGAGAATGGGTGTGCTGCCAGAAAGGACCAACAGAGTGGGGGTTTACTGTATGTCATTTGACGTTGGATATTTACTGTTTCATTTAAGTTGGAGTTTTATTGCAATTTATGTTTAATAAAATAGGCTGTTGTGGCCAGTTTACTCCAAAGCAAAGGTGTGGTCTCTTTACTATATAGTAAGTGGGGGACAATTAAGGGGTGGAGTACATGGGGTCTCAATGGTCGAAGGTTATTGTGTCATATCTGGACTACACTAGTCAAGGGAGGCCCGGAGCAAAAGACAGCAAAGACTAGCAGAGGGCCGGGCATGACAGAGTGTCTAGTGACACAGGAAGGGTTAAGCTTAGGGGGGTTGGAGGTAGGAAGAGCAGGATTGGTGTAGAGAGGGGCGGGGGAGTTAGTATTAGCAAGTTCAGAGGAGGAGCAGGATTGGCTGCTGGTGTCAGGGGAGTTACCCTATAAAAGGGTGGGGCGGGGCCAGGCGGGCACTTGCAGTCAGGAGAGCAACGAGGAAGCAGCTTTTCCCACCCTCCCTCCCTTATTGCATTACCAGTTGTTGCCGGTGTTTTTTCTTTTACAGGTACGGTGTTGGACGGTCGTCACGACAGCTGGGTTGGCGGTTAGTTCTGTTGGTCCTTTATGGTGGCAGTAGAAAACGTGTGAAAACGGGGGTGGGGGGCTCATCAATATATGGGCCCCTTAAAGTGTATCCCAGCGAAAGGTTAGTTGGGATACTGTAACGTTTGCACTGCGGGCGGGGGTTGTCTCCGAGCGTACTACACGGACTGGAGGCCTAAAAAGTTTAATGTTTGCTCGCAGTGCATTGTTCATCTGGTATATGGTAAAATGGTGGAGAATGGGTGTGCTGCCAGAAAGGACCAACAGAGTGGGGGTTTACTGTATGTCATTTGACGTTGGATATTTACTGTTTCATTTAAGTTGGAGTTTTATTGCAATTTATGTTTAATAAAATAGGCTGTTGTGGCCAGTTTACTCCAAAGCAAAGGTGTGGTCTCTTTACTATATAGTAAGTGGGGGACAATTAAGGGGTGGAGTACATGGGGTCTCAATGGTCGAAGGTTATTGTGTCATATCTGGACTACACTAGTCAGGACTTGACAGGCTCAGAAAAGTCAAAAATAGTGAGATATCTTGCAGAGGGATGCAGCACTCTTAAAATTGCAAAGCTTCTGAAGCGTGATCATCGAACAATCAAGCGTTTCATTCAAAATAGTCAACAGGGTCGCAAGAAGCGTGTGGAAAAACCAAGGCGCAAAATAACTGCCCATGAACTGAGAAAAGTCAAGCGTGCAGCTGCCAAGATGCCACTTGCCACCAGTTTGGCCATATTTCAGAGCTGCAACATCACTGGAGTGCCCAAAAGCACAAGGTGTGCAATACTCAGAGACATGGCCAAGGTAAGAAAGGCTGAAAGACGACCACCACTGAACAAGACACAAGCTGAAACATCAAGACTGGGCCAAGAAATATCTCAAGACTGATTTTTCTAAGGTTTTATGGACTGCTGAAATGAGAGTGAGTCTTGATGGGCCAGATGGATGGGCCCGTGGCTGGATTGGTAAAGGGCAGAGAGCTCCAGTCCGACTCAGACGCCAGCAAGGTGGAGGTGGAGTACTGGTTTGGGCTGGTATCATCAAAGATGAGCTTGTGGGGCCTTTTCGGGTTGAGGATGGAGTCAAGCTCAACGCCCAGTCCTACTGCCAGTTTCTGGAAGACACCTTCTTCAAGCAGTGGTACAGGAAGAAGTCTGCATCCTTCAAGAAAAACATGATTTTCATGCAGGATAATGCTCCATCACACGCGTCCAAGTACTCCACAGCGTGGCTGGCAAGAAAGGGTATAAAAGAAGAAAAACTAATGACATGGCCTCCTTGTTCACCTGATCTGAACCCCATTGAGAACCTGTGGTCCATCATCAAATGTGAGATTTACAAGGAGGGAAAACAGTACACCTCTCTGAACAGTGTCTGGGAGGCTGTGGTTGCTGCTTCACGCAATGTTGATGGCGAACAGATCAAAACACTGATAGAATCCATGGATGGCAGGCTTTTGAGTGTCCTTGCAAAGAAAGGTGGCTATATTGGTCACTGATTTGTTTTTGTTTTGAATGTCAGAAATGTATATTTGTGAATGTTGAGATGTTATATTGGTTTCACTGGTAAAAATAAATAATTGAAATGGGTATATATTTTTTTTTTGTTAAGTTGCCTAATAATTATGCACAGTAATAGTCACCTGCACACACAGATATCCCCCTAAAATAGCTAAAACTAAAAACAAACTAAAAACTACTTCCAAAAATATTCAGCTTTGATATTAATGAGTTTTTTGGGTTCATTGAGAACATGGTTGTTGTTCAATAATAAAATGAATCCTCAAAAATACAACTTGCCTAATAATTCTGCACTCCCTGTAGACGTGCGCAAGCGCATAGTCTTTGCCATAGAATGGCTCACAGATGCGCGCATGCGCGCCAGAGCTCGCAATTGCGGGCACGCATGCGCACAGATACGGGCACGCGCGCACACGTACGAGCCTAATTCAGTTTGGCGCCAGACAGCCTATTTAAAGGGTGTCTGGGCTCTTGTGCCCTTGCTGACTGATCTTCAGCTTGTTTCTGTAATCCTGCTTGATCCTGTATGTTTTCCCAGTATTCTGACCCGGCTCCGTTCCTGACTCTGGCTCTGTCTACGATTCGGTACCTCACTGCCCGCTTGCTGACGAACCTGGCTAACCCTGAGACCTTGCTCCTGTCTATGCCCCTGGTCACTGTTAACCCTCGGTTACCTGCCTGGCTTTCACCTGTTCATAAGCAACTCATCACGGACTACTCCAGGCCGCTGAACCCTGCCAAGCTGTTCTCCCGGGACCCCCGGCTCCAGGCACTCGTGTCCCTCCTGTCCTTCGGCTTCCTCTGTTTCACCTTCAGCGGAGCCAGGACAGGAGATATAAGAGAGGCCGACCTCATCAATTCAGTCTCCCATCCGATCCCTGACAGTATCAGTCAGCCAATAATGGAGTCTGAAAGGGAGGCCTCTCCACCCAAGGACTTTTTGCAATCAATCGCTGCATTAACGCACATCGTGCAAAAGTTGCAAGCAGATCTAAGTCGCATGGAAAATCAGTTACCAACTAACGCAGAGACTTTGCCACTTTTAGGTCCTTCTGATGCTACAGATGTTGCTACTCAGACGGAGGCCTACATATTCAGTGGAACCTACCCTATCCCTGAACCCCGAGTGCCTATCCCCGAACGCTTTTCTGGAGATCGCAGGAAATTCCGGAATTTTCGTAATGCATGCAAACTTTATTTTTCTCTCCTCCCAAGAACTTTCTCCACGCAAGATGTCAGAGTGGGATTTGTTATCTCCCTCCTTCTGGATGAGCCCCAATCCTGGGCCTTTCAGCTTCGTGAGCAGCTTGATCCAGCCCTAGCCTCTATGGACGCTTTTTTCTCCGCCATGTCACAGCTGTACGCTGACCCCTTTTGTAGGCAGACTGCCGAACAAGAACTCAGCAAACTACAGCAGGGCCAGAGACCTGTGGAGGATTACGTAACAGACTTTCGCCTCTGGAGTACTGATACAGAGTGGAACCAATCAGCCCTTCGTCACCAGTTTCGCTGTGGGTTATCTGATGCTATTAAGGATGAACTTGCCAGAGTGGAAGTACCCCCTGTTCTGGAGGACCTGATTAAACTTGTCATTTTGATTGACCGACGGTTACGGGAACGCCAGTCTGAGAAGACCCACAGAGACTTTCCCCATCGCAGATCCAAGAATGCCATTACCTGTCTCTCCAGTGACACGACTAGCTCACCCCGAGCTCCTTCTCGGAAGAGTTTTTTGAGGTCGCCTCTGTCCGCAGCCGAACGCCTTCATCGCCAGCACTCTGACCTGTGCCTCTACTGTGGTGATGCCGGTCACTATTTGCGCAGCTGTCCTGTATGGCCACACAAATCCCCTATTAACTGGATCCACACGCTGCATCCACCCGGACCTGACCGGGTTCACCTAAACCTTCCTTTCCATCTACAGCTCGCTGAGAAAACAATTTCTGTCTCTGCAATCATAGACTCTGGTGCCTGCAGCTGCTTTGTGGACTCTAGTTTCGCAGCTCAACACAATCTCCCTCTTAATACCAAAAAACAAGGGTTCGTGGTACACCTTGCTGATGGCTCTGATATAAAATCTGGCCCAGTAACACAGGAAACGGTCCCCATCCTCTGCCTTTCTTCTACCAGTCATCATGAGTTCCTACGTCTAGATGTCATCTCGTCACCATTATTCCCTATTATCTTGGGTATGCCCTGGCTGAGGGCACATAATCCCAGCATCAATTGGCTTACAGGGGAGGTCCTTTTCTCTTCACCTTACTGCCTGGTACACTGTATTTCGCACGAAGTACGCACCACTACACCTCTCCTGGCCATCCAGCCTGATCCAGAAACCTCAAAACTTGTTCCTGCAGTCTATCACGAATTTCTCGATGTCTTCAACAAGAAGAATGCAGACTCTCTACCTCCTCACCGGGCCTATGATTGCCCCATAGAACTGTTGCCCGGAGCTGAGATTCCGTTTGGCCGCATCTATCCTCTTTCTGAGCCCGAATTAGAAGCCCTTCGTCACTACATCAACGAAAATTTGGAGAAAGGCTTCATCCGACATTCCACATCCCCTGCAGGGGCAGGCATCTTTTTTGTCGAAAAAAAGGATCATACCCTCAGACCCTGTGTGGATTATCGAGATCTTAACAAGATAACGGTTAAGAATCGGTACCCACTTCCTCTGATTCCAGAACTCTTTCAAAGATTGCGAGGGGCACAAGTGTTCTCTAAGTTAGATCTGAGGGGTGCATACAACTTAGTCAGAATTCGTAACGGGGACGAATGGAAAACTGCATTCCGAACACGCTTTGGACACTATGAATACCTTGTCATGCCATTTGGCCTCTGCAATGCCCCTGCCACATTCCAACATCTGGTGAATGACATCTTCCGGGACTACTTAGACTTGTTCATTGTCGTCTACCTGGACGATATTCTTATATTTTCCAGTTCTCTTGATCTTCACAGGTGTCATGTAAAGAAAGTGCTTGAAAGACTGCGACAACACCATCTTTACGCTAAAGCCGAAAAATGCGACTTTGAAAGACCTTCTATCCAATTCTTGGGACTTGTTATTTCTGCAGAAGGCATCTCTATGGATCCGCAAAAAGTTGCTGCTGTGCTTGATTGGCCTGCTCCTGAAGACAAGAAAGCCATTCAACGTTTTGTAGGCTTTGCCAATTTTTATAGAAAATTTATTAAAAACTTTTCCGGTATCATTGCTCCTGTCACCCAGTTGACTAAACAACATACTTCTTTCAAATGGACTTCCGAGGCACAGGATGCCTTTGAAAAATTAAAGACTTTGTTTACTTCTGCCCCCATTCTAAGACACCCTGATCCTGCTCTGGCCTATGTGCTCGAGGTAGATGCCTCTGAAACCGCAGTTGGGGCTATACTATCCCAAAGACAGGGGGCTAAATCTTTACTCCATCCAATTGCCTTCTTCTCTAGGAAACTGAACTCTTCTGAAAAGAATTATGACGTGGGGGATCGTGAACTATTAGCCATCAAAGCCGCCCTAGAGGAATGGCGCTATCTGTTGGAAGGGGCTGCGCATCCTATCCTTATTTTTACCGATCATAAGAATTTGGAATATTTAAGAACTGCCAAACGCCTAAGACCCCGACAGGCCAGGTGGGCACTATTCTTTTCACGCTTCACTTTTCATCTTACCTTCCGCCCCGGATCCAAGAACGGTAAACCCGATGCGCTCTCGCGCATGTTCTCCGAGCCGGCCTCATCTCCTGAACCTGACACTATATTACCTGCCAAAAACTTTCTACTCCTGCAGGCAGATGTGATGTCCCAAATCAAGGAGGCATTTGCTAATCATCCCCCTCCTCTGGATCTGCACCTTCAACCAAAGGATGGGCTCTTCTTCCACAAGGAGCAAATTTTTATTCCTGAGCAGTTTAGAGTTCACATCCTCAAGAAATGCCATGACCATCCACTTGCCGGTCACTTTGGAATTCACAAAACCTCTGACCTAGTGTCCCGTTCCTTTTGGTGGCCTGATTTATTGAAAGATTGTAGAGATTATGTCAGGTCCTGCTCCGTATGTCTCAGAAACAAGTCTGATCGTGCCAAGACCTGGGGGTTGCTAGAATCCCTTCCTGTACCTGAAAAACCTTGGAACATGATTTCCTTGGATTTTATTGTGGAACTCCCCCCGTCCGAAGGATTCACCACCATCTTTGTTATAGTGGATCGTTTTTCAAAGATGGCCCATTTTGTACCTCTGAAAGGAACCCCCTCTGCCTCTGAAACCGCTTCTGTATTTATCAAGGAGATCGTGAGACTGCATGGCATTCCAGCAAGTATAACCTCAGATCGTGGGGTACAGTTCACCTCCAAATTTTGGAGGGCCCTATGTAAAGCCTTGAGGATTGAACTATGTCTTTCATCTGCTTATCACCCGCAGACCAATGGTCAGACTGAGAGGACTAATCAGTCCCTAGAGCAATACTTGAGGTGTTTCTCATCCTTCTCTCAGGATGATTGGGTGTCCCTACTCCCCTTGGCGGAATTTGCGTACAATAATTCTGTTCATTCTGCTATCAAACAGTCACCCTTCTATGTTAATTATGGGTATCACCCTTCCTTTCTACCCGATGTACCCATGGAGACTTCTGTACCAGCTGTGCAAGAGAGACTAGACTTTTTTTCCACCAATAATCAACTCTTGCGAGAAACGATCCTAAAGTCACAGGCGACTAATAAGAAGTTTTTTGATAGGAAGAGAAGAGGGAACCTGAACTTGAAGCCAGGAGACAGGGTTTTTCTGTCCACAGCTAACCTAAAACTGAAATGCCCTTCAAAGAAACTTGGGCCAAAATTTTTGGGTCCTTTTCCAATAAAAAAACGGATCAATTCTGTGGCTTTTGAATTATCCTTGCCAAGCAGTTTAAAGATCCATCCTGTGTTCCACATTTCGCTGCTCAAGCCTACGGTCTCTAACCCCTTCCCAAATCGTGGCACCGAAGCCCCTGCCCCACTACTGGTTGAAGGAAGTGAAGAATATGAGGTTGAGGCTGTTCTGGACTGTAGGAAGAGGGGAGGTCGGACTCAGTTCCTCATTAAATGGAAAGGTTATGGTCCTGAGGATAATTCCTGGGAACCAGCCTCCAATGTTCATGCTCCCCGGTTGATACAGGCCTACCTCCAGCTTCATCCTGAAAAACGGTCTCTTGTGGGCATCCGGAGGCTGCCCCTAAGGGGGGGGCAATGTCAGGGAATTCCCGTAAGACGCTTTGCACATAGACGTGCGCAAGCGCATAGTCTTTGCCATAGAATGGCTCACAGATGCGCGCATGCGCGCCAGAGCTCGCAATTGCGGGCACGCATGCGCACAGATACGGGCACGCGCGCACACGTACGAGCCTAATTCAGTTTGGCGCCAGACAGCCTATTTAAAGGGTGTCTGGGCTCTTGTGCCCTTGCTGACTGATCTTCAGCTTGTTTCTGTAATCCTGCTTGATCCTGTATGTTTTCCCAGTATTCTGACCCGGCTCCGTTCCTGACTCTGGCTCTGTCTACGATTCGGTACCTCACTGCCCGCTTGCTGACGAACCTGGCTAACCCTGAGACCTTGCTCCTGTCTATGCCCCTGGTCACTGTTAACCCTCGGTTACCTGCCTGGCTTTCACCTGTTCATAAGCAACTCATCACGGACTACTCCAGGCCGCTGAACCCTGCCAAGCTGTTCTCCCGGGACCCCCGGCTCCAGGCACTCGTGTCCCTCCTGTCCTTCGGCTTCCTCTGTTTCACCTTCAGCGGAGCCAGGACAGGAGATATAAGAGAGGCCGACCTCATCAATTCAGTCTCCCATCCGATCCCTGACAGATGGTGAACGTCAGTCAGCGACTCTCTGCTCTCCCCTCCAGTGCTCACTGGAGCGCTGAGCTGTGGAGGGGGTGGGAGCAGATTGCCGAGAGGCTGAGCCAGCTATCGGTCCAGGCTTCTGGACGAATTCCAACCATTTGGTTGGGATCTTTTCAAAACCTGAACCGGCTCTGTGACGTCCAGCCATGACTAAGGACTAGCGTCCGAAACGCGTAGGCTGTTTTACAGCTTTGTACATGCATTTAATAAAGAAATATTATTTTGGATGTCGTCCTGAATGCCGACTATCCCTTTCCTTGGCTGAAAACGGGTCACAGGAGCACAGAAGGAACTGCTATGAGCTTTGGCTAAACGTCTCCTTTAACTCATGGTGTGCCTTCACTTTTTACAAAGGAGCTGAATTCCTTAAGCTTTAATCATTATGTGTCCCTCCCATACTAGAATGTATTTGGTATTACAGAAATAAATCGTCCCTAGTGGTGATAAGAGCTCTTTCACTACTGGAGGGGCCAATTCAATATTGACTATCCATCTATTGCCATTTTATGGTATGTATACTCAGTATTAGTCAATACAGTTAGCAAACATCATAGACGTATAATATAATCCATCACTGCCCATTGCTGGAAAAACGTCACGTCTGGCAAGAACTTTTTTATTACTAAGTGTGCGAGTTTGAGTAATGAGACATGATAAGAGTGCATTAACTGTTGTGATGGTACATTCACATGGATGCCCAGGAAATAAAGGCCAGAAAGCACTGGCTCCATGTTTTAGGACTTGACTGTCTAAACTGGTTTGGAAGGACCACTATTCCAAAGAAACCCATTATCTTTCATTTGGTAATAAAACACCCATAAAACTCACAACTATGCATATAAAAGTACTCGCCTGGGTACACAAACTGAAATATTTGCAGTCGGTCAAAACACATCTCCTGTTACCACCCCATCTGCACCCTTTCAATTGATTTTTAATCCTGAATTTATGGACCCACCTCTTACAGGAGTAGTGACCCGTGATCAGAGGTTCCTCCGCTACTCTGCCAACTGGTCTTGTGTCCACCCCTTGTCATGGCATTGTGCTGGCAATCTACAAGACCCTGTGAGCACTCTGTGCTGGATGCTTGTGGCAGTCAATGGGTAGCATCCATGTTAACAGAAGTTGATGTGGCACTGTGGTCGGGAATCTCCCACACTATAAACCAGAAAAAAAGAAGATCCGGGACCCTGAGGTAAGGTTTACAAACTGGGGCTTATGGGTAGATTTATTTAAATAAAAAATATATAGAATAGGTATGGAGTGTTATATTTTCCTAGAGGTGTCCTTTAACCACTTTAATACCAGGCGCTTTCCCCCCTTCCTGCCCTGGACAATTTTTAGTTTTCAGTGCTGTCGCAGTTTGAATGACAATTGCGCGGTCAGGCAATACTGTACCTAAACTACATTTTTATCACTTTCTTCCCATATAGAGCTTTATTTTGGTGATCACCTCTTTGGTTTTATAATTTTTGCTCTATAAACAAAAAAAGGCGGCACTGATAGGTGGCGCTGGATAGGCAGCACTGACAGGCATTAGTGAGTGGCACTGATTGGCACATTGATGTGGCACTGACAGGCATTACTGATGGGGCACTGATTGGCACTTTTCTGGGCACTGATCAGTACTGGCCTCCATTTATTATGGGGACAGGCTGGCAGGTGTCCCCATAATTTTGGCATTTTTGGCACTTTTTGATGGGGGCTGTGCTGATAATAAATATGCTGATAAAACCACTTCCTGGTTCACACGATGATCAGCTGTGATTGGTCACAGCTGATCACGTGGTAAGAAGCCTCTGATAGAGCCGTCATACCACAATCGGAGTTTCTGTGTGTCAGACACAGCACCTCAGATCGCCGCGTCCGATCAGGATAACTAAACTACTTTGCCGCAGTCATTCTGCTATATGGCGGGCGGTAAATGGATAAAGGCATAGTTCACTTTTTCCAAAAAAACTGCCTATGCTGATAAGGGGCGTCTGTAGATAATAACAAACTTTGATCAAAATTGTATAATGCCCCTACTATAGGTAAAGGCCATTTACATACAGTACTTCATTAAGCCTGACTGGAAAACTCCCAGAACATTGCTAAGACACTCTCAGCTGTTGTGCAAACAGGAGGCGCTGTCCCTTTAAATTCAACCATAAAGTGCCTAAATTCAAACATATGAATAAACAAACATTTCACAAAACAAAGTGCTCATGTGCAATACTAAATTCAGATATGTCTACTTAAAATGATAGTTCACTTTTACAATCTACAAAAGGGATGTTTGTAGATTAAAACAAACTGTGCTGCCCTGACTAAAGATAAATACTGTTCTTGCTATAGGTATAGGCCTTTACATAACTTATGAAGCCTGACTGGAATACTCCCAGGACGTTGCAAAGTACTCCCAGGATGTTGCCAAGTGAGACCTAGTCATTACTGCTCACCTCCACCATTATAGAAACAAGCTCTTTCTCTGATTCAATCCCCCCTCACATGCTCTTTCTCTCCCCTGATGCAGTAGCTCTGAGCTCAGCATTTGAGAGCTCACTCCTGTGATGGTGGAGGTGAATAGTGATGACTAGGCCTCACTTAGCAATGTTCTGGGAGTACTAAGCAACGTTCAGGGAGTATTCCAGTCAGGCTTCATAAGGTACATAAATGGCCTACACCTATAGAAAGGGCATTAGTCAACTTTAGTCAGAGCTGCCCAGTTTGTTTTTATCTACAGATGCCCCTTATCCACATAGGCAATTTTGAAGTAAGACCCCTTTTACACGCGGGCCGCGGCCACATTAGCGCTGAAGCGCTGCTTGTTTTAGTGCTTTTCGGCCGCTAGCGGGGTGCATTTAACCCCAAAGAAGGGGTTAAAAACTTCTGTGTTGCGGTACTTTCGAAACGATTTTCAGTCGCTTCGGAAGTGTTCCCCAGTCATTCCAATGGGCAGCGCTAAATACAGCGCTCCCAAACCACCCCAAAGATGCTGCTTGCAGGACTTTTTGAAACGTCCCGCAAGCGCACCGCCCAAGTGTGAAAGGTCACCCTTGAATGAATGGGAGGCGCCCCAGTGTGAAAGGGGTCTAAAGGTGGACTCTCCTTTTAAACAAAGTGCCAATGTGCATTTGTAACCAATCCATAAAGGGCTCATGTGCAACACAAATTAATTAATTATGAGTTCAAGTCTTTAAAACGTTTTTAATTTTTTGGGGTCTCTAGATACCTTTTTTTTTTTTTTTTTATTCATATCTTCAGGCGGCACTTCCTGTCCCAGCTGCCTAGGCGATTATATCATTAGGCGATGCCCATTGATATCAGTGTCATCTATCACAGGAGTCTTCGGGAAGCCTAATAACGATATCTTGCAGTATTTGCTGACGGGAAATAATGTGACCGGGATGGAATTTAGAATTTTGGAAGATTCGGATCTCCTGGAAGTGCAGCCTGTTTTCTGGACACCATGGATTACTGCGCAAGTGCGAGATCGGAAGATGCATGCTGGGTAGCCAGTTGCACCCAATCCCGGAATGACACACAAGATGGCCTCTGCCTGCTTCCAAGAACATGTAAGATATTACTAATATAAAAGTAACTAGCATTAAAGGGGTTGTAAAGGTACAATTTTTTTTCCTAAATAGCTTCCTTTAACAGAGAAAGCTCCCTAGACAGTTATCTCTTTCCTGTCCCTGGAGAGAAGAAGGGGATTCTACAAAACTATTATTAGCCTCAGTCCCTAACACTCTGCATTCTTCTCCTCTCCAAGACCCAGGGGCCTAATGCCTGTACCAGAAGACATTCCATGCTAAATGGACTGTAGTGCGTTTCTTCAAACTGCAAAAAAAACACATGTGTGAACCTAGCCTGGAGTCACACATATGCGATACGGGAACCAGTGCGATTCTAGTGCCGGTTACCGCAACGCATTTCCCCACAGGCAGTTCACACTGCCCTTCAATACAAAGTTAAAGGGTTGTAAAGGTAATTTTTTCTAAATAGCTTCCTTTACCTTAGTGCAGTCCTCCTTCACTTACCTCATCCTTCCATTTTGCTTTTAAATGTCCTTATTTCTCTGAGAAATTCTCACTTCCTGTTCTTCTGTCCACACAGAACTGTAACTCCACACAGTAATGCAAGGCTTTCTCCCTGGTGTGGAGTGTTGTGCTCGCCCCCTCCCTTGGATTACAGGAGAGTCAGGACTCTCTCTACGTTGCAGATAGAGAAAGGAGCTGTGTGTTAGTGGGCATCCTGACTCTCCTGTAGTCCAAGGGACTACAGGAGACAGTTAGGGCAGTATGCAATATTAACAACTTAAGCCCGGGACCATTTGACTGGCCAAAGGCCAGGCCACTTTTTGCGATTCGACATTGTGTTGCTTTGTTTTTGTTTGGGAGCCACGTCGCATGACTGCGCAACTGTCAGTTAGACAATTGCGCAGTCGTGCGACGTGGCTCCCAAACAAAATTGGCGTCCTTTTTTTCCCAAAATCGAGCTTTCTTTTGGTGGTATTTGATCACCTCTGCGGTTTTTAGATTTTTCGCTATAAACAAAAATAGAGCGACAATTTAAAAAAAAAATTAATATTTTTTACTTTTTGCTATAATAAATATCCCCAAAAAATATATAAAAAAAAAAATGTTTCCTCAGTTTAGGCCGATACGTATTCTTCTACATATTTTTGGTAAAAAAAAATGCACTAAGCGTTTATTGATTGGTTTGCGCAAATGTTATAGTGTCTACAACATAGGGGATAGTTTTATGGCATTTTTATTAATCTTTTTTTTTTTTACTAGTGATGGCGGCGATCAGCGATTTTTATCGTGACTGTGACAAAACTGGCAGTGAAGGGGTAAACCTGTAGGGGCACTGAAAGGGTTAAGTGTGTCCTAGGGAGTGTTTCTAACTGTTAGGGGGGTGGCTATGAGTAACACGTCACTGATCCTGATGAGAGGGAGCGTTTGATCAGTGACATGTCTCTAGGAAGAACGGGGAGATGTTGTGTTTACATTGACATCTCCCATTTCTTCAGCTCCGTGACACGATCGCGGGACACCGGCAGACAACAAGTCCGTGGGTCCCACGGGCACGGAGTTTGCGACAGGGTCGCAAACGCGACCCCCTCGCCGCACGTGACCACATGGCGGCAAATTAAAGGCGAGGTGCCATTCTGTCTACGTAAATCTGTGTGCGGCGGTCCTTAAACGGTTAATGTGCTCACAAACATGGAGGAGCTTTAAAAGAAAATTATTAGGGGGACTGGAACTCCGCTTTAAGAAATCTTGTATATAATGACACAGGGCTGTGAATCTTCACTGTGAACCACCACCTTCAATGTATAGCAAAACATGTGTTACTGCAATACTTTTCTGTGAGAAATACTTGATTTTCAGCAGGATTTATTAAAGACAAAAATTTACTCACCTACATCCCATGTAAAAACAGCATGTAACAGCCAACACCGTTCAGCTGGTGGCGTTTGCAGTGATGTCACAAGCTAGCTCCGCCCAACATGTTTCCTGGTAAAGCACACCATCAGGGAACTCCTAGCTGTTACTGTTCACTTTCACCACCACAGGAGTGAGCTTGTCCTCTAATTCAAACCCCCTCACATGCTCGTCCTCTCCCCTGATGCAGAGCTCAGTGTTTGAGAGCTCACTCCTGTGAAGGTGAGGGTGAACAGTAACAGCTGGTCCTCTCTTAGTAACATCCTGGGAGTTTTCCATTCAGGCTTCATGGAGTATGTAAATGAATAACCTACACCTATAATAAGGCCATTATTCAACTTTAGTCAGAGCTGCACAGTTTGTTTTTATCTACAGACATCCCTTATCTGAATAGGCAGATTTTGGTTAAAGGTGAACAACCCTCTAACACTGAACTATAGATAATTTCCATTTTGCCTAATTACGAGAGCTGTATTTCTTCCATATTTGTACAGCAATGCAGTGTGAAACGTTTGCTGGTGCAGGAGCTTCCTGTAATATAGACCAGGCACTGCTGGCCTCTCTCCTTATGCAGGGTGACTGGTCTGGTCTCCACCCCCCTCCTGTAGTTTTCTGCAGGGTGCCTGTAGTGGGTGGAGTCTGCTGGGTCCCTCCCACAGCTCTGCTCTCTGCACAGGCTATGTGCAGCACAGAGATAGATTATGTCACTGCTACTTTAACACTGTAACATTCAGGTTTGCGATGGCATTTGATGCACACAAAGTAGATTTATACCATATATTTAAATTAACGTTTTTTTGTCTGGAGGTCAGATTTAAACAACAAATTGCATGAACTGACCTGATATGTTCATAGTAGGCACCATCCAAGGCCTGCAGAACTCAGGCCTTTGTTGACATGTTGGGCGGAGCTAGCTTGTGACATCACTGCAGAACTCAGGCCTTTGTCGCACTGGTGATTCTATTGCAGTAACTTCTAGCTGCTTCAAAATATCTCTCCTTAAAGCGGAGGTTCACCCTAAAAAACATCTATGAACCATCCCATACAGCATACTAGCGTTAGCCATAGTATGTTTTTTTTTTTCCGCTGTATTTACCGTTTTAATCCTTCACTTTCGTTTCAGACTCCCGCGGGGAGTAGGTGTTCCTATGAAGAGGGGAACATGATTGATGTCCGGCTATGGCGCGTCACGCGCTCCGAAAATAGCCGGAGTAGGACTCGGCTCTTCGCGGCGCTATACGGCGCACAGACTAGGAGCTGACTGCGCAGGCGCCGTATATATCTGAGTCCTATTTCGGCTATTTTCGGAACGTGTGACGCGCCATAGCCGGACGTCAAACATGTTCCCCTCTTCATAGGAACGCCTATTTCCCCGCCGGAGTCTGAAACGAAACGGGACGATTAAACGGTAAATGCAGCGGCAAAAAAAAAAAAAAATTAAAAACATACTATAGCTGACACAAGTATGCTTGATGGGATGGTACATAAAGAATTTTTTTTTTTTTAGGGTGAACCCCCGCTTTAAGGGAAGAAAAAAAATGAATTAGGGCTCTTTCACAGATAATGGGGTAGATTCAGGTACAGCTGCGCGCTCCTTACGGAGGCGCAGTGTACCCTTTTTACCCTGCGCCTACGCAAATTATTTGCGCTACGCTTCATTCATGAAGCAGTAGCCACGTAATTTGCGTGGGCGCTCTTCAAAAATGCCCTGCGTAAGGGCGCCTAATGTAAATGATCCCGTAGGGGGCGGGAATCATTTAAATTAGGCGCGTTCCCGCGCCGAGCGTAGAGCGCATGCTCCGTCTGGAAACTTTCCCGACGTGCATTGCGGTAAATGACGTCGCAAGGACGTCATTTGCTTCAAAGTGAACGGCGTCCAGCGCCATTCACGATTCACTTACGTAAACTACGTAAATTTCAAACCTCGCGACGCGGGAACGACGGGTATCCTTAGCATTGGCTGCCCCTGCTTTTAGCATGTGCAGCCTTACGCGAAACCCGACGTACGCAAACGACGTAAACTGCGTACGCAGGGCTCGCGTAACGTTGTGAATCGGCGTTAGTATGCAATTTGCATACTATACGCTGACCACAACGGGAACGCCACCTAGCGGCCAACGTAAGAATGCAGCCTAAGATATGAGGGCATAAGAGCCTTATGCCACGCATATCTTAGGCTGCAGTCGGCGTAACGAGCTCTCTGAATCAGGAGAACTCGTTACGCCGGGGCAAGTAAGCAATTGCGCTGCGTAACTATGGTTACGCAGACGCAATTGCTCTCTGAATCTGGGCCAATGTCTGTTTTTGGCAGACTCCATTTGCTCAGCGGGTATTGCTCCATTGATCCCCGCTGAGCCAGAGGATGACAGGTATGTCTCTGCTCATTGTGGAGAGATGGACCTGTCAGATCTCCTCTATGGGGGATCGGATGAAAACGAATCCGCCTGTCCATTTTCATCCGATCCGCCAGATGGATGGAAAATAGGGTTTTCTATCCATGTGAATTTAGCGTAGCGGATTGGATGTCAGCGGACATGTCACCGCTGACATCCATCGCTCCATAGAACTGTATGGAGGGTCCATTCAGGTCCGCCTAAAAAACTGACAGGCTGACCTGAACAGTCCGCATTTGTGAAAGGGGCCTAAAAGTTAATGAAAAATTTCTGTTGAAGACATTTCAAGTGATTTTTGCAAAGTTTTTTTATCCAGATACAGAATTGCCAACTTCAGAAGCTACATATGCTGATGACCATGCCACGCCAGTAATATGTATCTGCCTACAGTAAACAAGCTACAGCAGTAACACTGTATCCAGCTACAAATCACCAGAGTAAAAAATCAGAGACCTCTGATACAAACTTGCCAATATTACATGGCACTGGGTTACACTATATAACTTACATGTGAATTGCACATAAATCACACCGCATTCCTGTGCAATTTGCATGCGATTAAGAGCAGTGCAATTTGAGCCCTTATATAGGCTAAAATCACGCTGCATCGCATAAAGAAGAGCAGGCACCTTTTTTCTTGGAGCCGCACTGCAACCTGATTGCACGGTCATTTTGTAAAATGCGATCCAGTGCAGGCAAACGGTACTGCGTTTGCAATGCATTTGCAGTGTTGTTAGCTTTGTATTGACACCCGCGTCGGATCACAAACGCAATGGGATCGCTGCGTTTGCTGCACCGCATAGGTGTGAGCCTATGCGTAAATGACTTGTAAAGCTAAGAAATAATCCAGACGAAAGGTCCCTGCAATAGAAGAGCTATATTGCGCACCTATCGGAGAGCAAGTGCCCAAGTGTCTCTTACATTGGCCCAGATTCAGTAAGAATCTGCGCCTTTCTTACGCAGGCACAGGGCAGCGTTTTTGCCCTGCGCCAGCGCAAATTTTCTGCGCTGCCCGCGATTCACGGAGCAGAAGCTCAGTAAATTGCGGGGGCGCTGTGTTAACTTGCCCGGCGTAAGGGCGCCTAATGTAAATGATCCCGAATCATTTAAATTAAGGGCGCTCCCGCGCCGAGCGTAGAGCGCATGCTCCGTCGGGAAACTTTCCCGACGTGCATTGGGGCAAATGACGTCACAAGGACGTCATTTGCTTCAAAGTGAATGTGAATGGCGTCCAGCGCCATTCACGATCCACTTACGCAAACGGCGTAAAATTTGAACGTCGCGACGCGGGAACGTGGCCATCCTATAGCATTGGCTGCGCCTGCTATTAGGATGTGTAACGTTACGTGAAACCCGACGTACGCAAATTACGTAATTTGCGTACGCAGGGCCCGCGCAAGTTTGTGAATCGGTGTTAGTATGCAATTTGCATACTATACACAGATCACAATGGGAGCGCCCCCTAGCGGTTTTTCGCTAGAATGCAGCCTAAAATCTGCGTGGCATAAGAGCCTTATGCCGTGCAGATTTTAGGCTGCAGTCAGCGTAGCGATGTTCCTGAATCAGGAGCCTTCGCTACACCGGAGCAAGTAAGCAATTGCGCCGTGTAACCTATGGTTACACAGGCGCAATTGCTTCTTGAATCTGGCCCATTGTCTCCATTCAAGCGCTTCACCGTCAGTCAGACTCCTCAGCATTCAGCAATTCCAGTAGCATCAGATGCCCGCGGGGCTGAACAAGAGGATTTAAGCCATGTATGGCTAGCATTAGTCTATAGATACTGGTTGATTCTAATACTAACTGACCTGGAACAAGCATGCAGTCAGTGAAGTCAAAACTACTGATTTGTAAATACAGGGATTGAATTACTTAGTGGTTGCTGAAAATGAGTAAATAAGATGAAGCAGTTTCCTCTGAATACCAAATTATGTTCTAGCAAGAAACAGGATTTTTGATTTACAATAAAATCCTTTTCTAGGCGTTCATTAAGGGACACACAGGAAAGAAGCAATTCTGAGAAGTATGGGTTATACTGCCACCTATAGGAGATTTGACAGCAGCAAACAAATCTGTTACCTTCCGCATTGTGCCTTAGTTTTGTGAAAATGTAATAGAAGGAGTGATCATAGGACAGAGGGGTGGGACACGTGTCCTTTATTAAAATCTAAGAAAAGGATTTCTAGGTCAAAAATCCATGTTTTTGTTTAATACGTTTAGGGTAAATGTAATTCTGAGATTTATGGGATGTCCGAAAGAAATCCAAGGAGTGAGAAACACAACATTAAAAATGACAGCAAGCCCCCAGGAGCTACTTGCAGCTCAAAGAGCTGCCTGAAGGTCCTTATTGCACAAACTATGGCCTATATGTCCACCTGGTAAAACTTAAAGAATATGTGAATGGAAGACCAGCTGGCAGCCTTGCACTCTGGTAAATTGATGCTTGATGATGAAAAGCCCAAGAAGCGCTTACTGATCTAGAGTGCGCCTTGACAGGGAAAGGCATAACCTTGTCCTTAACTTCCATACCAGGCACTTACACACCTTCCTGCCCAAGCCAATTTTCAGCTTTCAGCGCTGTCGCACTTTAAATGACAATTTCGCGGGCATGCTACACTGTACTCAAAATAATTTTGTTCCCACAAATAGAGCTTTCTTTTGGTGGTATTTGATCACCTCTGAGATTTTATTTTTTGTGCAACAACTAAAAAAAGACCGAAAATGTTGAAAAAAATAAAGTTTTTATTTTTTTCTGTTAATTTTTTTGTAAATAAGTAAGTTTTCTTCTTCAATTACGGGCACTGATGAGGTGGCACTGATGGGCACCGATAGGCGGCACTGAAAGGCGCCGCTGGTATGTGGCACTGATGGGCACTCATAGGCGGCACTGATGGGCACTCATAGGCTTTACTGGGCACTCATAGGCGGCACTGATCAGCACTCATAGGCGGCACTGATGGGCACTCATAGGCGGCACTGATGGGTACTTATGGGCGGCACAGATGGGCACTGATAGGTGGGCACTGGGCATGGATGGGCACTGAGAGGTGGCACTGATGGACACTGAGGGGTGGCACTGATGGACACAGAGGGGGTGGCACTGATGGCATTGCTGGGCATCACTTGTTTATTTACTAGTTTGTGCCAGTCAGTGCCCATTTGTGGGCACTGATTGGCATCTATTGTGCTAATTTTTTTATTGTTGCCCCCTTCCCTGGTGGTCCAGTGTGGGCATCCGAGGGGGGGCTGCGCTAATAAACAATCAGCGCGAACCCCCCCTGTCAGGAGAGCCGCCGATCGGCTCTCCTCTACTCGCGTCTGTCAGACGCGAGTGAGAAAGAGCCGATCAACGGCTCTTCTTGTTTACATCGTGATCAGCCGAAGGCTCTTTAGCGATATCGGAGATGCAGGGTATCAGACCGACAGCTCGCATCAACGATCGCCATGCTGCGCACCCCCACAGGCGCGCGCCGGCATGTTATCCTGCTGGACGTCAATAGACGTCCAGTCAGGATATCACAACCACTTCACGGACGTCAAATGTCTATTGTCCGGGCGGGAAGTGGTTAAAGTAATACTAAAGTCTCGTTTTTTTTGTTAAAAATAAAAAAATGTTATACTTACCAGCTCTGTGTACTGGTTTTGCACAGAGAAGCCCCAATCCTCCTCTTCTCTGTTCTCTTTTTGGCACCCCTGGCCCTCCCTCCTGTTGAGTGCCCCCAAAGCAGGCAGCTTGTTATAGAGGCACCCTGAGCCGCAGCTCCGTGTGTCCATTCAGACACAGAGCCGCGGCCCGGCCCCCCATCTCTCCTCTTTGGCTCATTGACTTGATTGACAGCAGCGGGAGCCAATGGTGCTTCGTTGCTGTCTCAGCCAATGAGGAGGGCGAGACAGTCGAGTCTCTCGTGCAACATCACTGGATCGAGATTGGGCTCGGGTAAGTATTAAGAGGGCTGAGGAGGGCTGCTGCACACAGGATTTAGATTAAAAAAAATGTTTGCCTTTACAACCACTTTAACTCCCAAGGCATGAATGATGAGTTGCCTAAGTCGCCTAAAAATAGTGGAATCAGAGGTAGGCTATTCTCTATATGGACCCCTAACAAAAATAGTCAATCAGCCTGAAAAAAACAATGGCTGAGAGATAATCTCATACAGCTCACACCACATGCAATTGGATTGGATTGAACCCTCCCTGGGGTTTACTGGGGCAGGACAGAGAGATGAAAGTACA
Organism: Rana temporaria; assembly: GCF_905171775.1. Taxonomy (NCBI): domain Eukaryota; kingdom Metazoa; phylum Chordata; class Amphibia; order Anura; family Ranidae; genus Rana; species Rana temporaria. The sequence goes on along the minus strand of NC_053500.1, from coordinate 51,523,634 downwards.
TGTCCTGGTTAAGGTGAAAATAAAAGACCATCTTAGGAAGAAAAGAGGCCCTGGGTCTCAAGACAACCTTATCCTGGTGTAGAATATGAAAGGGTTCTCTACTAGGGAAAGCCGCTAACTCAAAAACTTGCCTTGCAGAGGTCATGGCAATGAAGAAGGTCACCTATTGGGTGAGTGTGGATAGCACACTTTTTTTTTCAAGAGCCAACAGAAAACGGTTAAGATCACAGAGAGTAACGTGTAGACATACAGGGGGAACTTTGTGAGCAGCACCTTGTACAGAGGCTTTAATAAAGTAACGAGGCAAGTGATCTTTTTTTTTTCACAAGAAAAGGCAAGTGATCTTTAAAATGACAATTTTTAAAAAATGTCTATATTTTTTACTTTTTGCTATAATAAATATCCCCAAAAATATATATATATAAAAAAAAAATTTTCCCTTAGTTTAGGCCGATACATATTCTTCTACCTATTTTTGGTAAAAAATTGCAATAATGATTTATTGATTGGTTTGCGCAAAATGTATAGCATCTACCAAATAGGGGATAGTTTTATTGAATTTTTATTAATATTTTTTTTTCTAGTAATGGCGGCAATCAGCGATTTTTATTATGACTGGGACATTATGGCGGACACATTTGACACTATTTTGGGACCATTGTCATTTTTACAGTAAACAGTGCTATAAAAATGCACTGGTTACTGTAAAAATTACACTGGCGGTGAAGGGGTTAACCAGGAGGGGGCGCTGTACGGGTTAAGTGTGCTCTAAGAGTGTTCTTACTGTGGGGGGGCGTGGGCTGTATGGGGATCATGAAAGTTGTAGACAAACTATGGAAATCAGGAGAGTTGTAGGAATAGTATGGATGGAAATCAGGAATATTGTAGGAAAAGTATGGGGATCATGAAAGTTGTAGGAAAAGGATGAGGATCATAAAATTTGTAGGAAAAGTATGGAGATCATGAAAGTTTTATGAAAAGTATGGGGATCCTGAAAGTTGTAGGAAAATTATGGAGATCGTGAAAGTTGTAGGAAAAGTATGGGAATCGTGAAAGTTGTAAAAAAAGTATAGGAATCATGAAAGTTGTAGGAAAAGTATGGGAATTGTGAAAGTTGTGGGAAAAGTATGGGGATCCTGAAAGTTGTATGAAAAGTATGGGATTTTTGAAAGTTGTGGGAAAAGTATGGAGATCCTGGAAGTTGTAGGAAAAGTATGGGAATTGTGAAAGTTGTGGGAAAAGTGTGGGGATCCTGAAAGTTGTAGGAAAAGTATAGGATTTGTGAAAGTTGTGGGAAAAGTATGGGGATGCTGAAAGTTGTAGGAAAAGTATGGGATTTGTGAAAGTTGTGGGAAAAGTGTGGGGATCCTGAAAGTTGTTGGAAAAGTATGGAGATCAGGAAAGTTGTAGAGAAGAGGAAGTATGGGAATGAGGAGATCGGGAAAGTTGTAGGGAAAATATAGCTCTCAGGAAAGTTGTGGGAAACGTATGAGTATCTGGAAGGTTGTAGGAAAAGTATGGAGATCAGGAAGGTTGCAAAGAAGAGGAAGTTTGGAAAACAGGAAAGTTATAGGAAAAGTAGAGGGATCAGGATTGTTGCAGAGAAGGGGAAGTGTGGAGATCAGAAAAGTTGTAGAAAAAGTATGGGAATTAGGAAAGTTGCAGAGAAGAGGAAGAATGGAGATTAGGAAAGTTAAAGATAAAGTATAGGAATCAGGAAAGTTGTAGGACAAGTATAAGGATCAGGAAAGTTGTAGGACAAGTATAAGGATCAGGAAAGTTGTACAAAAGAGGAAGTATGGGGATTAGGAAAGTTGTAGGGAAAGAAAGGATGGGGATTAGGAAAGTTGTAGGGAATAAAAAATATGGGGATCAGGAAGGTTGTAGGAAAATTATTGAGATCGGGAACGTTGGAGAAAAAGGAAGTTATGTGGATCAGATGTGGATCAGGAAAGTTGTAGGGAACAGGAAGTATGAAGATCAGGAAAGTTGAGGTAAAAGTATGGGGATCAGGAAAGTTGCAGAGAAGAGGAAGTATGGGAATCAGGAAAACAGGAAATTTGTAGGAAAAATATAGCAATCAGGAAAGTTGTGGGAAATGTATGAGCATCTGTAAAGTTGTAGAAAAGTTATGGAGATCATGAGTGTTGCAAAGAAGAGGAAGTATGGAAATCTGGAAAGTTATGGGATCAGAATTGTTGCATAGAAGAGGAAGTATGGAGATCAGGAAAGTTGTAGAAAAAGTATAGAGATCAGGAAAGTTGTAGGGAAAGTATGGAGAGCAGGAAAGTTGTAGGAAAAGTATAGTGATCATGAAAGTTGTAGGAAAAGTATGGAGATCAGGAAAGTTATCATGAAAGTTGTAGGAAAAGTATGGAGATCAGGAAAGTTGTAGGAAAAGTATGGAGTTCAGGAAAGTTGTAGGAAAAGTATGGGATCATGAAAGTTGTAGAAAAAATATGGAGATCATGAAAGTTGCAGAGAAGAGGAAGTATGGAGATCATGAAAGTTGTAGGAAAAGTATGGAGATCATGAAAGTTGTAGGAAAAGTATGGAGATCAGGAAAGTTGTAGGAAAAGTATGGAGATCAGGAAGGTTGTAGGAAAAGTATGGAGATCAGGAAAGTTGTAGGAAAAGTATGGAGATCAGGAAAGTTGTACGAAAAATAATGGGGATCCTAAAGGTTGTAGGAAAATTTTGGAGATCGTGAAAGTTGTAGGAAAATTATGGAGTTCAGGAAAGTTGTAGGAAAAGTATGTAGATCAGGAAAAGTTGTAGGAAAAGTATGGAGATCGGAAAGTTGTAGGAAAAGTATGTAGATCAGGAAAAGTTGTAGGAAAAGTATGGAGATCAGGAAAGTTGTAGGAAAAGTATGGAGATCAAGGAAAGTTGAGGAAAAGTATGGGGGCCAGGAAAGTTGAAGAAAAGTATGGAGATCAGGAATGTTATACGAAAAATTATGGGATCCTAAAAGTTGCAGGAACATTTTGGAGATCGTGAAAGTTGTAGGAAAATTATGGAGTTCAGGAAAGTTGTAGGAAAAGTATGGAGATCAGGAAAAGTTGTAGGAAAAGTATGGAGATCGGAAAAGTTGTAGGAAAAGTATGGAAATTAGGAAAGTTGAGGAAAAGTATTAAGATCAGGAAAGTTGAGGAAAAGTATGGAGATCAGGAAAGTTGAGGAAAAGTATGAAGATAAGGAAAGTTGAGGAAAAGTATGGAGATCAGGAAAGTTGAGGAAAAGTATGGAGATCAGGAATGTTGAGGAAAAGTATGGAGATCAGGAATGTTGAGGAAAAGTATGAAGATCAGGAAAGTTGAGGAAAAGTATGGAGATCAGGAATGTTGAGGAAAAGTATGGAGATCAGCAAAGTTGAGGAAAAGTATGGACATCAGGAAAGTTGAGGAAAAGTATGGAGATCAGGAAAGTTGAGGAAAAGTATGGAGATCAGGAAAGTTGAGGAAAAGTATGGACATCAGGAAAGTTGAGAAAAAGTATGGAGATCAGTAAAGTTGAGGAAAAGTATGAAGATCAGGAAAGTTGAGGAAAAGTATGGGGATCAGCAATGTTGAGGAAAAGTATGGGGATCAGCAATGTTGAGGAAAAGTATGAGGATCAGGAAAGTTGAGGAATAGTATGGGGATCAGCAAAGTTGAGGAAAAGTATGGAGATCAGGAATGTTGAGGAAAAGTATGGAGATCAGGAATGTTGAGGAAAAGTATGAAGATCAGGAAAGTTGAGGAAAAGTATGGAGATCAGGAATGTTGAGGAAAAGTATGGAGATCAGCAAAGTTGAGGAAAAGTATGGACATCAGGAAAGTTGAGGAAAAGTATGGAGATCAGTAAAGTTGAGGAAAAGTATGAAGATCAGGAAAGTTGAGGAAAAGTATGGGGATCGGGAATGTTGTATAGAGGAGAAAGTATAAAGGTCTGGAATGTTGGACAACAGCCCTGATCGCATACTTGTTCTTAATGAGGAAGTGAAGCCACAGGATTACCATGACAGTCAGGCCGATCTCGGCCCTGTACATACACAGGCGGATGTTGGGACTACTCGTACTTTGTGGATGACACATGGCTGACATGCCATCGGGCTGGGTGATGTGATGGGGTAAAGTTAGCGGATGAGCGATGTCCCAGCCATCCTCTTTCCCTCCATGGGTGTGTATGGTGTGTGTGCAGGAAGAGGAGGGTCTGCGGCTATAGGAGGCCGGCACTGACAGCGATCCCCGCCGAACTAGGCACGCCGGGAAGGGATCGGCACAGAGGCGGCACACACGTCCCATACACCGGGCCGTTTAGGGCACCGAGGAGGGGCGATCGAGGCGGGCAGGCGGCATCCTCCGTGGCCGGGAGGTGATCTGCAGGCGGGAGGGAGGGGGGACAGAGCAGATCCTGCCCCCGGAGGAAGAGGAGGGGGCACAAGAGGCGCCTCTACCGCACGGAGAGGAAGAAGAAGAAGCGGCGGCCAGCGGCACTGCTGGGACAGGCGATCAGGACTTTCTGCCGGTCCTACAACTCCTACTTCCTGTTACCGGCTACCCTCGGGGGTCAGGACCCGAGATCCGGGGGGTCCCCCCTTCCCTACATCGGATCCAGTAAAACTTTCCTCCTCCCTGGACCCCCAGCGGTGTGATCATGGAGCCCTCGCTGGGCACACGCTGAGAGAGCCTCCCCCAGCCCATGGAAGAGGTCCTCTCTGCATGGACTTCTCCTATAGCCTTTGCTGGACTGAGCAGGACTGAGGCTGCCTTTCTTGGTGCAGGCTGATGTCCCCATGTCAGGGTGAAGGTGGCTTCTCTTCATCCAGGTGGGACTTTCCATAGAACCTCCATTGTATAGAATCTAGACTACACCAGCAGCCAACATGTCGGGCTCCCCAGGAGGGTGGATGACCAGCAGGCAGGAGAAGCTGGAGACCATACTGAGGAACCCTCGCTCGCCCATCAATGTGGAGAGCCTGTTGGTAAGTAACAACCTGGATGGTCACCTCTTACTAGTCCTTCCAAGTCTGGCCTTACCTGTATTGTTATGGAGGTGTGATCTGGAATGGGGGTTCCCCCAGATTGCCACTATTGTAGCCCAAGGTCTGGTGTTGGGGGTCCCAGATGAAAAGAAAGAAGCGCTAAAATTAAATTAGTCCATTGAATGTCTTCAGAACGCTTTTGTAAATGTTGGCAGGAATTTTGAGGTTGTTTTGGTCTTGAGTTGGACTGGTGGTGGGTTCATGTATCCTCAGGAAAAGTTCAAACTAGCTGTGGGAATACAAGAACTGGTGTGCTGGGATTTGTAGTACCGTGATGGCTGGATGGTTTCTGAATGCTGTGCTCTGTTGCACATGGAACTACAAGAACCAGTAGGCTGGGATTTGTAGTTCCATGACAGCTGGGTTGCTTCCGAATGCTGGGCTCTGTTGCACGTGGAACTACAAGAACCAGTATGCTGGGATGTGTAGTTCCATGACAGCTGGGTGGCTTCCGAATGCTGGGCTCTGTTGCACAAACCAGTAGGCTGGGATTTGTAGTTCCATGACAGCTGGGTGGCTTCCGAATGCTGGGCTCTGTTGCACGTGGAACTACAAGAACAAGTGTGCTGGGATTTGTAGTTCCTTGACAGCTGCAGAGTGCTGGGCTCTATTGTGCATGGGACTACAAGAACCAGTATGTTGGGATTTGTAGTTCCATGACAGCTGGGTGGCTTTCAAATGGTGGGCTCTGTTGCACATGGAGCTACAAGAACAAGTGTGCTGGGATTTGTAGTTCCATGACAGCTGGGTGGCTTCCGAATGCTGGGCTCTGTTGCACGTGGAACTACAAGAACCAGTATGCTGGGATGTGTAGTTCCATGACAGCTGGGTGGCTTCCGAATGCTGGGCTCTGTTGCACAAACCAGTAGGCTGGGATTTGTAGTTCCATGACAGCTGGGTGGCTTCCGAATGCTGGGCTCTGTTGCACGTGGAACTACAAGAACAAGTGTGCTGGGATTTGTAGTTCCTTGACAGCTGCAGAGTGCTGGGCTCTATTGTGCATGGGACTACAAGAACCAGTATGTTGGGATTTGTAGTTCCATGACAGCTGGGTGGCTTTCAAATGGTGGGCTCTGTTGCACATGGAGCTACAAGAACAAGTGTGCTGGGATTTGTAGTTCCATGACAGCTGGGTGGCTTCCAAATGGTGGGCTCTGTTGCACATGGAGCTACAAGAACAAGTGTGCTGGGATTTGTAGTTCCATGACAGCTGGGTGGCTTCTGAATTCTGGGCTCTGTTGCACGTGGAACTACAAGAACTGGTGTGCTGGGATTCTTAGTTCCTTGACAGCTGGATGGCTGCAGAGTGCTGGGCTCTATTGTGCATGGGACTACAAGAACTGGTGTGCTGAGATTTGTAGTTATTTCACAGCTGGGTACCATTGTGCATAGGACTACAAAATGAGTGTACTGGGATTTGTAGTTCTATGACAGCTGGATGGTTGCAGAGTTCTGGGCTTTATTACATGTGGGACTGCTGTGCTTGGGATTCCTAGTTCCTTGACAGCTGGGTGGCTGCAGAGTGCATTTAGGGCTACAAGAACTGGCGTGCTAAAATCTGCGGTCCCACTTCCTTGACGGTTGGATGGTTGCAGACTGCTGGGCTCTGTTGCTTGTGGGACCACAAGAACTGTTTTGGTGAAATGTGTGGTTCCTTGACATCTGGATGGTTGGATATTGCACATGGTCCTCAAGATGCACTAAAAGATCTGCTTGTTTTGGCTGAGCACACTCGGAGGTCCTGATCCGATTCTGTGTATGGTGAATATATCTGATCTGACAGCGGGGGTGGGGTTGTTGAGCCTGACTTAAGCACCGGGTGCACACCAAGTGGACCAAACATTCTGATCTCTGTAGG